>NC_091541.1:25675000-26925000 GCF_042242935.1 Bactrocera oleae | reverse complement strand
AACGTGGAATTATGATGCTGCCTGAAAGATGGTAAAAGGTCATTGATAAAAATGGGCAATACATTACAAAATAAAGTTATTTAGTTCCATGAAAAATTTTTTTTTGTTTTTAATTTTTTTTGTTTTTAAAAAAAAAAATTTCAGTTGCCAACCCATTATTTTTATACTCTCGCAACCTGTTGCTACAGAGTATAATAGTTTTGTTCACCAAACGGTTGTTTGTATCACCTAAAACTAATCGAGTTAGATATAGGGTTATACATATATAAATGATCAGGATGAAGAGACGAGTTGAAATCCGGGTGACTGTCTGTCCGTCCGTCCGTCCGTCCGTGCAAACTCTAACTTTAGTAAAAATTGAGATATCTTTATGAAACTTGGTTGACATGTTTCTTGGTACCGCGAGACGGTTGGTATTGCAGATGGGCGTAATCGGAACACTGCCACGCCCACAAAACGCCATTAATCAAAAACAAATAAATTGCCATAACTAAGCTCCGCATTAAGATACAAGACTGTTATTTGGTACACAGGATCACTTTAGGGAGGGGCATCTGCAGTTACATTTTTTTTAAAGTGGGCGTGGTCCCGCCTCTAATAGGTTTAATGTGCATATCTCCTAAACCGCTAATGCTTTAATAACAAAATTCACTAGAAGCAAATCTTTTTAGCACTTCTATTGACGGTGTGAAAATAGTTGAAATCGGGTGGCAACTCCGCCCACTCCCCATATAACGGTACTGTTAAAAACTACTAAAAGCGCGATAAATCAAGCACTAAACACGCCAGAGACATTAAATTTTATCTCTGAGATGGTATAAGATGACTTTATAGGAACCGCGTTCAAAATTAGACAGTGGGCGTGGCACAGCCCACTTTTAGGTGAAAACCCATATCTTGAGATCTGCTTAACCGATTTCAACCAAATTCGGTGCGTAACGTTCTTTTCATGTTTCTATGTCATAGTGCGAAAATGGGCGAAATTGGACTACAACCACGCCTATTTCCCATATAACACCTTTTTCAATTCCATCTGATTCTTTCACTTTCCACTATGCAAATCAGGCAACAATTACTGTATCGGGATAAAACTTTGCGTGAATAATGCGATTAAAGTATGCCACCTTGTGGCCAAAAATTATCTAAATCGAACCAAAACTGTTTAAGCCCCTAAGTACTAAATATGTGGACCCCATTGCCTATAGTTGACCTTCTACCGAAAATATCAGTCAATCTACAAAGAAATCTCAAACGAGTATACTATTTGACTTTTCGAGAGTATAAAATGTTCGGTTACATCCGAACTTAGCCCTTCCTTACTTGTTTATTTTTAATTCATTCATTGTGCTAGTATACATCTGCAGCTGGCGCTTTAGGAGTCTCTGCTCCCAAAGTAATTATATTTCCTTTAATGTTTTCATCTTTTAAAGTTCCTTTACTCTCATCTCCTAAGCTAAATTTGTCTTCTTCCTTTTCATTATTTATTATCAACCTTTTTTCTTTCAAGTTGATCACTGCATTAATTTCTTTCAGAAATTTGTGTCCAATTAAAAAGTCTGCTTCTAAATTTTCGATTTCGTAAAAAATTGGTCTTTTACCAAATAGAGTAATAAAATGATAAGAACGTATTATAAAAAATCCATTAAATTTTTTACTCTTTCATATATATTTAATTCGTTTTTATTCTCATAAATTCCTGATTTTATATAGCAACATGTTGCTCCCGTATCTACTAGTATTTTAAAGTTTTGGCCATTAACCCTGTAAGAAAATATATGGCAGAGTTAGTTTTGATCTAAAAAGTTATCCTCTTTAATATTATTTATCCTTTGGTTTTTATTTGGTGGTTGATTACTCAGTTGTGCGCTGGTATATGGTCGTTTATCTGTAGTATTTGTTCTTGTATTCTGTACATTATTATTTACGTTATAATGTGTTCGGTTTTTGATTCGAGTACTTAGATCGACATCCATTGGGATAGGTCTTGCCTGAATGTTTTGTTGTAAGGGCCTTTGATTGTAGCCTCTTTAGAATTGGGTTTGTGGGAACCGTAAATTATTATTGAAATTTCTGTTATTGATGTTAGTACGTTGGCCGTAATAATTCGGATTTTTCCCGAATTGTGATGCGAAAATTGCTCGCATATTATTTGATTCTAATTCTTGTGCTTTTGCCAACGCATTTGGCAAATCACTTGGTACTGTGTGGAGGTTGCCGTTAAGCGGGTGAACCTCAACGCTCGTTCAAAGGCTCGAACAGGAGCGACCCAAACCTATAGTGGGATATAGGGAGATACCTAAACAGGATGGCTAAATAGAACAGGGTATGTGCCTGTAATAGGGAAGATGGAGCCATCTCCCACGAAGTACGGAAGCGCTTTGCAGTAGTCATATCCGTGGTTCTTATGAAGACGGTCAAGGGAAACCCCGGTCCACCTATTGGGTGTGAAATTGCGGGCTGGCACCACTAAATTCACAAAATTGTCAGGTGTGCTGACGAACGGTCGACCTGCCTGCATAAGAAGCAGTATCCCGGGTTGGAGTAGTCTACCCCGCAAGGTCTATCTGCCTTAGTCTGGATCCTGGTAATGAACGGGCTAATGAAGGAACCGGAGGAACGAGGCTATCGGGTGATTGACTATGCAGACCTAGTCCTTTTGGTAAAAGGAATATTGCTAAACACGATGTTTTTAAATAATAAAAATCACTTTATCGTCACTGTTTATAATCACTGCTGTATTCTTTTGAAATTTAGACGTAACGTTGTCTGTAATTTTAGCAGCCGATAGCAAATTCGTACGCAAGTCAGCCATCTGCAAAACGGTTTTTAAGTCCAAATTGATTCGTTTTCCGCGAACGTTTACCGTAGTGTACACTATACCAACACCACTTATTTTTGTCGAACAATTACTAAATTCGTCATAAACTTAATTCGTCATATTTGTTTGACACTTTCAAAAATATTTGTAATCGTACTCATATGAGACTCGCCTTTTCGTTTTCTTCTTTACTCACACGCTTCGCTTTTGGTTCTCGCTAAATGTCCCGTTTTACCGCACCGGCAGCACTTTTTTGTACGCTTGTAATTCACCGGAGTTTGATCAACGTGCGGTTGATTTTTTTTTCCTTTATGTAAAGCACGTTTTTATTTTCCACTTTGTCCTGTTTTGATTTCACAACTCATATTCTTCGAGAATTTTTACCAGAAGTACGTATTCGCGAACGTAAACATGTTTCTTTATATTTGGGTTTTATTACAAATAAGATTTCTTTCCGAAACTTTGGTAGCCATCTGAGATTCTCGTACTTTAGCTAAAAAAAAGTAAAGGAAAAATAATTGGTAGGGAAAAAAGAAAGTGAAGAAAAAAAATATCTATAAAGATGTTCAAAAAAAAAAAGATAATTGCAAGTAAAACAAAAAAAAACGTTAACTTCGGTTGCACCGAAGCTATAATACCCTTCACAAATACAAAGGGCCCTTACAAGAACTTGATTCCGAACGTTCACTTTGTATAGCAGCTATATGATATAGTGATCTGATCTGACCAATTTCTGTGGAGAATAATTTGTTGCCTTAAGCAATAACTCGTGCCTAATTTCGTGAAGATACCTTGTCAAAAAAAAAAATTTTCCTGCAAGCACTTTACTCCGATCGTTCAGTTAATATGGCAGCTATATGCTATAGTCATCCGATCTATTCAATTTCTTCGGAGATTAGATTAATGCTTTAAATAATAATACATGCAAAATTTCGTGAAGATATCTCGTCAAATGAAAGAGTTTTCCATACAAGCACTTCATTCCGATTGTGTAGTTTGTATGGCAGCTATATGCTATAGTCACCCGATCTATACAATTTCTACGGAGATTAGATAAATGCTTTAAATAATAATCCGTGCCAAATTTCGTGAAGATACCTCGTCAAATGAAAGAGTTTTCCATACAAACACTTGATTCCGATTGTTCCGTTCCGTTCCGACAAATGAGCAGCTTCTTGGTAAGAAAAAGACTTGTTCAAAATTTCAGATCGATATCTCAAAAACTGAGGGACTAGTTCGCGTATATACAGACAGACGGACGGACGGACAGACGGACAAGGCTAAATCAACTCAGCTCGTCACGGTGATCATTTATATATATACTTTATAAGGTCTCCGACGTTTCCTTCTGGGTGTTACAAACTTCGTTGCAAACTTAATATACCCTGTTCAGGGTATAAAAAGGGGGATAAATATTATTATAAAAAAAAAATATCACGAAATTGTTAAAAGAAAAGATATAAAAGCTTACAAGTAACTAAAATATAATCGCAAGTAGAAAAAATATAACTGTTATAAGGAGACAAAAATAAAACATATATATTTGTTAAAAGAAATTTCAAATATTTATGGTTTATAAAAATTTACATGAAAGAAAAAGTAGTGTAGAATGCAGAAAAAATAAGTTTTGCAAAATGCACAGCAGAAGAGTTAATCGAACAACTAAACCAGATGAGAATACATTACGCTCAAGCCACGCATCCACCAAATCCTCCTACCCTAACCCAACCATCTACCTCTAATCTTGCTCCCCAAGTATCACCCGAACTTAATAAAGATGTAGTTGCTCAAAACCTACAGACAGACAGACAGACTGTGGCGCCCTGCCAAATAATTTAGACTACAGCAAAATAGAGAGGAGTTAGGAGCAAAGAACGATAGAAAAAAAAACATTTTTCAATTATTATTTCAACCAAGAAGGTAAAATTAGCTGCATGAACGCGCTGCTCAAATATATAGGAAAAAATAAAAAGGCCACTCTGGAAGATTATTACAAGAGAGAGATAATAGAATCGGAAAACGTTGCTATGCTTCAGGCTTCAAAAGTAAATTAGGTATAAATAAATTCAAACTTTAGAAAATCAAAGTTGACAAGTGTGAATGTTTTTTCAAAGAAATGTTCATTTACCCTCGAAGACATAGAAAGAACTAGAAAAATTAATCCACATTAGCTCAAAAACAAAGCAAGGATATCGAATATCACAATAAGAATAAGCAAGAAATAAAGACATATCTATCAGGTCAAGTAATTTTTGTTAAAGAAAATAGGAGATTAGGAACTAAGTAAGTAAACCTTACCGTAAGGAGATAGTTAAAAAAGATAGAAATAGTACCGTATTAACCGAAAAAGGGCTAATATGACACGCAATTAAATAAATACTGACTGATACATGGAAACGCTTGACCATACAAGTATTACTATTTAAGCCGAGCCAACCCGCAAAAATCAGCACTACCCCTTTATATCTCACCTAATAACACAAATAATAACTTAACTGAATAATCTCAATCTGAATTAGGCTAAGCTTGAACAACACAAAAGATGTAAGCTTGATAGAAACAGTAAATAGAATAAAGCACGCAACCAGCATCAGCTTAATTACAATACTATTTTAATAGTGATGGCCTTAATTTTTGGAAAATACATTATAAAAGAACAGATAGAAATTCAATCAACTCACCCAAATTTTCGATAAAGCGAAAAATTCAAACGAGGACGTTTCAATTATGTATACTTCATTATTTGTTAAATATTCCGCTGCATTACCACATCTTACCTATGTTAAATATCATTTGCATGGTATGGTAACATATTATTTGTTTTATACTTAACTAGTTTAATTTTCATTTAAAATGAATCTCATGTATCTATTATATTTTGAGTATCAATTTTTGAGTTCGGTACAATGAACAAAATCGATGGGCATTAAATAAAGTGCGGTTCAATCAGCGTTTTTGTAGACGATTTTCTTAAACCATCTAGATACATATTTACAAGATCTTTTCATAAATCTGATTTGCTATCTTTTATACAATAAACTTTTTATGTTCATCGAATTTAAGTTTATCAATTATAATGCCGAGATATTTTATAGATTTTACAGGTTCTATTTTTTCATTGTTTCTTTTAGTTCAACCGTATCACACTCGTTTAAATTTTTTCGATTAATAATCATGTACTTTGTTTTCGTTACATAAAATTCGTTTGTAGTTTTAATCCAGCTGATGTAATATTCGTATCGCTAATGCTAAGTAGTGCATTATCTGCAAACATTTAATCTTAGAGTTTATTTTATTATGGATTGTACAAGTATATTACGCAGTGTCGAATCGAATTGAGGTGCGCGCAGGATCGCTATTACTTCGAATGAGGTGAAATGACTGCGCTGATCATCCCTTTTGTTAGCTGGTGATGTAAACGCGCGGTGTTGTGGTGTGTTTTACTGTCCTGTGTGGTGTATTGGTGAGAATGTGGTGGGCATTATTAGGGTGCGCCAGTTTTTACCGAATAGAGTGGTGTGGTTATTTACTGAGGCTTAGCTCATTTAAACATCCTGGGCCCCATGGGCGAATATTTTGCCTAGTGTTGCACATATTTGCAGTAAACGTTCCAGGTATCTCGGCGTACTGCTGTTGGAGTAGCGGAGCGCGCGGCATGCATGATAATGCAGTAATGGTAGATCCATATTTACCTGTACGTGTGGGAAGGAATTTTTGATTTTGAAATGGGTATTATGTGTTTTGATTTGGAAGTTAGTGCCTTAAGCAAGCAACGTTGTTTTGCATATATTCGATTGGTGGTTGTGACGACGTATTATTAGATGGTATAATTTTGTTTATTCATTTTATTGCCGGTTATCTACTATTACATTATTATCGGCTTATAGGATGGCGACTCCACGCCTAGCTCAGATATGGCCAGAATGGGTGCTCCTTTGAAACCTTTGAAGAGGGATCTTGCGAGCGTAAGATTTGTGATTTACGGCTACCTTTTAAGTGGATTTGTACAAGTATTACAAGTATTTCCCATATGATATATGCGATTAGAGCGACCTTTGCTTGTTGTAAGGCTTGGTGCGTCATTGTATCGCAGTGGGAGTATGGTGATCGTTTAACTTTATTTTTAAATTGTTTTATAATTTTTAAAAAGTAAGCTACTAGAGGACAATTTGTTATGTGTCGATTTTTCGACCTTTTTGGGACAATTTCGATATATGTTAAAGTGCGTATGCACTAATTTGGCAAGTAGGAGCGCACCACATATCTCAAGCTTTTTGAATCAGGATTTTTGTATCATTATTGGTAAGAGCCATCCTGCGGGGTCGAAAAGTTACATATTTGTTTTTTTTAAAACTGATCTTGTCAGAAGGGGCTCTGACTTTGTTTTTTCGGACATTCGTGGAGTGTTGAAACATTGTGAATTTAGTGGTAGTCGTATGACGTACCGGCCGTTATTTGATCGAGTAGTTGTGGCTTTGTAGAAGTCTTCACAATACTGATCTTCTGGAGTTGTTATGAGGGGGCGTTTTTCTAACTCCCGAAATTTCCTTAATTGTGAATTAAGGTATTCTTTGGAATTTTCGTCAACTTGAGTTGTTGTGGTGGTAACTGGTTCCATAACTAGTTCACTTAGTATTCAACCAAAAATAGTATTTTGTGCCAGAAGTTTATTAGAAATTGACGGCCATTCTTCATAACCTCCATAAAATATTTCTGTGTCACATGCGGGCACCTCGAGATGGATGCCTGAACTTGCCTCTTGAATTTGTACTTGTGGCAGCTCTACTCGCTGATGTGGAGTAGGTGCAATTGCTTTTATTAGCTTTAATTGATCAGAAATCATAGCTTTTGTTTCTTCGTACTGGTCTAAGCAGTTTTCGTATAGTGCGTAAGCCGATGATTTAAAATCGTGTAGTAGATCTGAATTGTCATAATCTACTATGGCGTCATGAGCCGTTTGGAGACGAGTCCAAAAATTGTCAATATTTTGTTTTTTTATTTCCAATAACGATTCAGAGATGTCTTGAATCGGTGAAGATGAAAATCGAGTGCAGTATCGTGTTAATCTGTCACTCTCAGAAATGAATTTGGCAACCTGTTTTGGGCGTGTAGCTCCTACAGGTGTAGTTTGACTTTTGTCGCAACTATTAATTTTTGTTATGTTATTTATATAATGTTTCAATGAATTATTAATATATAACCTTTTATTAATTTTTTCAGTGTAAACTGAATTAACTTGCGATATGATTTTGTTGTGGTTTTATTTTGAATATATTATTTAATTAAATTGATAAAAATCGCACTTTTAATTCAATAATATTTTTTATGTCCTTATGCTGGAGTATTTAGGTACACCCTAATACACGGACTTGTTAGTATATATTTATGTGCTCCTGAAATTGAGAGCTCGTTAAAGAGATCAATACACTTTGTACATAAGTATGCACGGATTGTGTGCTTTTACACGGGGACTCAAAAGAGTCTCAAACCAGTTTATTTAGGGCGAGGGGACGACGAGAAAAGACGAAGGGACCGTGCCACTTGTGTTCGGGTGGCACGTTTTATGTTCTTGTTCGTAACAGCTCGCTGCTTCCCTTTTCAGCATTCCTTTTCACTTTCAAATCCTTTGAATGGTTGCAAGAGGCCTCGGTTTGAAATGAATTCGATCGCAAATTTGAATTCTGTTATCTATTTTTTGTATGTAATATGCAAATATGTATGCATAGAATAATAGAAATGTTTTGAAAAATTGTAAATAAGGAGAAAATTTAGACATAGATTATGGAGTAAAGAAATTATGAATTTTTAATACGGAGTAAAGAAATTATAAGTTTTTAATACTTAAAGATTAGGAAATTCCTATTATAAATTTGGCCTTGAAAATATTAGTAGCGGATATTCAATACATTCTTGTGGATTAGGGAATTCCCGTCTTTAGTATTTCTTTGAAACTATTTAGCAGGTAGGTACTTGTATTATGCATATTGTTCTACCATATTCATGGTAATTCATTGCAAGCAAAATGTGTGACCATCATCTCAACATACAAATGAAATACGTAGCACGCAGTGTTGCGCAGTAGAACCGCACAAATATTTACGAAAATTTTGTGAAAAGGAATGCAGAAAAACTAGACTCGAGTTGCTGGACTCTTTTTGACCGTGTGAATGCACAGAGCGACACCAAAAGAAAATTTGAAAAAAATGAGACTCTTTTGAGTTCCCGTGTAAAAGCACACATTGTTTGAGCGTATGTATGTATATTCTCTAATGCAATTGAGAGCTCGTTGAAGAGATCAATGCGCTTTTAGTTTTTTATGTACGCAATCCTGCTTGTTTGTTACAAGGGGTATTGCGGGGTGTATGCCAATGTGGACTTTGAAAATATTTATAACTATAATTGAATATGTTTTAATATGTATATATTTAAATATTATTTTTGTTTGTGTGCAATTGAGAGCCCGTTAGAGAGATCAATGCGTTTTTGTTTGGTTCGCAATCCTGCTTGCTTGTGTTTTAACAAGAGGTTTGGCTTGAATAGATGTACATATGCGTATGTACTTAAGTTCTTGTTAAAAGAATATTTTATGTATTTATATATATATATAATATTTTGTTTTTATACTCTCGCAACCTGTTGCTACAGAGTATAATAGTTTTGTTCACCTAACGGTGGTTTGTATCACCTAAAACTAATCGAGTTAGATATAGGGTTATATATAAATAAATGATCAGGATGAAGAGACGAGTTGAAATCCGGGTGACTGTATGTCCGTCCGTCCGTCCGTGCAAGCTCTAACTTGAGTAAAACTTGAGATATCTTTATGAAACTTGGTAGACATATTTCTTGGTACCGTGAGACGGTTGGTATTGCAGATGGGCGTAATCGGACCACTGCCACACCCACAAAACGCCATTTATCGAAAACAAATAAATTGCCATAACTAAGCTCCGCAATAAGATACAAGACTGTTATTTGGTACACAGGATCACATTAGGGAGGGGCATCTGCAGTTAACAATTTTTTTTAAAAGTGAGCGTGGTCCCGCCTCTAATAGGTTTAATGTGCATATCTCCTAAACCGCTAATGCTATAAGAACAAAATTCACTGGAAGCAAATGTTTTTAGCTCTTCTATTGACCTTGTGAAAATAATTGAAATCGGGTGGCAATCCGCCCACTCCCCATGTAACGGTACTGTTAAAAACTACTAAAAGCGCGACAAATCAAGCACTAAACACGCCAGAGACATAAAATTTTATCTCTGGGATGGTATGAGATGACTTTATAGGAACCGCGTTCAAAATTAGACAGTGGGCGTGGCACAGCCCACTTTTAGGTAAAAACCCATAATCTGCTTAACCGATTTCAACCAAATTCGGTGCATAACGTTCTTTTCATGTTTCTATGTCATAGTGTGAAAATTGGCCTACAACCACGCCTACTTCCCATATAACACCATTTTAAATTCCATCTGATTCTTTCACTTTCCACTATGCAAATCAGGCAACAATGACTGTATCGGGATAAAACTTTGCGTAAATAATGCAATTAAAGTACGAAACCTTGTGGCCAAAAATTGTCTAAATCGAACTAAAACTGTTCAAGCCCCTAAGTACTAAATATGTGGACCCCAGTGCCTATAGTTGACCTTCTACCGAAAATATCAGTCAATCCACAAAGAAATCTCAAACGAGTATACTATTTGACTTTGCGAGAGTATAAAATGTTCGGTTACATCCGAACTTAGCCCTTCCTTACTTGTTTTTGCTTGCGTTTTAATAAAAAATAAAATTAAGGAAATTTTATTTCACTTTACCACTATGTTTATTCATTCGCAATTTGAAAATCACTTTTTAGTGAATGTTTAAATTTTTAATAATTTAATATTACCCAATGTTGAGTATGGTATAAAAATATAGGTAGATTGTATGCCGTAATGTGGAGGTATTCTCCGTATGCACATATATGGATGTAAATATGTACTTGGTTTTTGTAAATATATAAATATGTCGTTTGTATTTATTTTGTTTCTCTTTCTTTGTCTTTAAATTTTTGTTATATGTTTGTGCCTTTGCTTACTTATTTTAGGCAATCCTGCTTACTGTTTTTGTTAAAAATTAGGGGTATTGCCGGAAAATATTTGCAAGTAAATACTTGAATTCTGTTTTTGTTTTTTGTGTTTGTGAAATAAGTGTGTTTGAAAACACAAAGGTAAGCTTATAGGCATTAGTAATTATATATTGAATTTTGTAAATATTATATATTTCGAAACATATATTGTACCAAACTATAATATTTTCGGTTTTCCGTAAATTGAACCGAAACTTATAACAGTTTGGTAACCGCTTTATTATGGCGTAAAAACGGTATCTGAAATAGCCAATTTCATATTAGTATATATATTAGACTGCTTTTTTTTTTAACTATTTTTTTTTTTCGATCCCATGGTGAAATTTTGTTGGAAATACCATAAAAAAAATTCCCTAAAAATTTGGGACTTTAATTTTAATATTAAGTACTAGACCAAGGCCTGTAAAGATTTCCCATATAAAATACACGTAAAAGTTGATTTTTTTCTTTTTAATTTTATAACTCAGCGGCAGTTGATGGGATTATCTCACCCGTCATTAGGTATTTCTCAGAATTGAACGCTCTACAAAAGTCTCCATTGCGGTAAAGTTATAACTTGCACCTGCGGGGTAGTACGGGCCCCCAAACCTAATTTTTCCATGAAATTCGCGTTTTTATGGAATTATCTCGTAAACAACACTAGATACAGAAAAATTTGTTAATAACAAAATTGTAGGAAATTTACAATCATACAAAAAAGTCTTTGGCACCAAGTCGATAATATTAATACTCTTTGATATACAGAGATTTTAAGTTGAAGTAGTATGGAATTTTTATGGAATTTTTACTGTTGCTTCGGACCAGGACACCTGGCTTGGGATTGCAAGGGACTTGCAGGTCTTGCTGTACAAAACCTTTGAAAGACCACGCACTTAAAGGTCAATGTGGCTTGATGCGAGTGGCCTCAAACTTGCCACTAAAAAAACTGAGCTGGTACTACTAACAAAGACTCATATTCCGACTATAATAGGCATGAGGACAACAACAGAGACATTAAGGACACAAAAGGTTGTCAACTACCTAAGTTCTCAAGTTCTCAAAAGTGTAACTAACACGACATTATTTTATAATAATTTCATAATGAAAGAAAAAATGCGGAGAAGTGGTTGTAGCGTCGTCGTTTTCACGAATTGATTATGGCGCTTCATTTTTAACTGCCAATTGTTTTCGAATGTCTTTTTGCACAGTGCATTTTAATACTCACTTATCACTGAACAAATGTTTTAGTTATTCAATTTTTCACAATAATATATAATAGGCACTATGCTGCTCAAAGGCATACAAATCTCAAATGCTACACAGCGAAATTCAAATTAGGGTGTTACTACCCACAGCAGTCATATCCATCGATCACCGAAGAGAGCTCTTCAAACTAAGAGCCTTAATAGACCACGGATCACAACGATAACTTATAGCGTCTAGGGCACAAAATGGGCTAAAACTTCCATCAAAACAAGCCAATTTTTAAATTACGGAAATGGGCGAAGTAGCTCAAAACTCTAATAAATTTTGTCCCATCACCCTGTTTTCCCCTAAGCTGATAAGGGAATTAAAGCAGACGCAGAGCACTGCATTACCTCTGATCAGATAGGTATTTTATTAGGCAGCGACCTCATACCCCAAATGCTACTTTAAAGTGTTGAAAAAAGTTCAAACACACTTTTGGCTCAAAACACTATTTTTGGTTGGATACTAAGTGGACACGTTAATGAAACATTTTCCACATTACCAACACAAGTTGAAGATAATAGGTTGATAGAATAACTTCCTCCCAGAGCTCGCTCTGGCAATCCCAATGTTAAAACCACAAATATATGTTTGTAACTTTTCAACCCCGCAGCATAGCTTTCGCCAATAATGATACAAAATACTGATTCAAAAATACAGCTATGCTGCGCGCTACAGAGGGCCTAGGAAGTGTAAATGAGCTAAGCCTTCCCTTTGTAGTATATAATAACATATCTGTCTTCGATTGATAATTTTTTTGCTCCGATATCGGACCACTATAGCATATGGCTGCCATACAAACTGAACAATCCGAATCAAGTGCTTGTATGAGAAACTTTTTTATTTGACGTAATATCTTCACGAATTTTGGCATGAGTTATTTCCTAAGACAACAATGTAATTTCCGAAAAAATGGTTTAGATCGGATCACTATAGCATATAGCAGCTATATTAACTGAACGATCGGAGTAAAGTGCTTCCATTGACAAGTTTTTTATTTGACGAGATATCTTTATGAAATTTGGCACGAGTGTTTGTTTAAGGCAACAATGTATTCTGCGAAGAAATTGTTCAGAACAGATCACTATATAATACTTGTATAGCTGTCATATAAATTGAGCGGTCGGAATCAAGTTCTTGTAAGGAACCTTTGTATTTGTGAAGGGTATTACATCTTCGGTGCAACCGAAATTAACGTTTTTTCTTGTTTTTTTTTGTTTTTGTGTTTTCCTTCGATATGCATTGATGTTTGACGATGAATATCTCGTAAACGCTTAACTTAGTTGAAAAATTATGCAGAATATTTTTGTAGAGCAGAAAATTTCATACAAGACAATGAGCTTTGTAATTTACAATGATTTATTTTCATTGAGTTACAATATTCAAAAGAAAAAACGAATTTGCCTTGAAATAGTCAAAATTTAACCGTGTATATTTTTTAAACGGTTAGGTTTACGAAAAAACCTTTGGAACCTATTTTGTAGAGCATTAAATTTCCAACAAAATCTATGAAACGAGATATTTTATCAATTAGTGAAGTAATTGGAAGCCAAATTTGGATTTTTTCTATCTGATAGTAAGAAAAAAGTGGAAAACCGTTAGGCGGAGGAACTTCCCGTTATAACTAAGTGCACATACTTGAGAGCCCTTCGAAAAGGTATCTATCAATCAATTTTTCAGAGTACGAAGCGAATATACATATATATACTATTCATTCCCGGGTTCGCTCGCATTGAATCCCTTTAATAAATATTAATACTAAATACATAGTTTGTACACGAATACAATAATGATCATCTCCGTTGTGGTGGTGATAGCCAGAAAGTCTTAGTTTTGTATGCTTTACGCTTTTGATGCATTTTTGTTTTGTTACATTTTTAAATATTTCGACAATTAATCATATATGTCAAAATAAAGTTTTCCAATTTTCAAATTTATTTCACAAACATATACATATGATCTGCCAAACAATTTATTTTTTTACAATCCATCAAAAATATACTTCTTCTTTAATGATAAATATCCTATGTATTTTCGGACCGACACTTAATCACTAGATTTTGGCTGTTTAGTAGAATATCTCACTAATCTACTGGATTTATCTAGATTTCGCTATACAAATATGACAGTTTTTAATCTCGTCACTGAAGTGATAATCTACTCAAAATCTCCCTGTGCACTTCTGATTTAGCGCCATCTGTTTGTCAGTAGGGAAACACAGCTGATTTAGACACTGTCAATAAAAGAAAATTAAACAAGCAAGTAAAAAACAAATTAAAAACTAAAACAATATTAAATAACTAAGTGAAAACAGTAGAAAATATCGGTAAATAGTATGAAAAAAAGAAGAGTAAAGTGGAGTGTGGCTGCAGAAGCCGTTCTGTAAGAGTTGTGGCGAAAAAAATGCCTCAGCTTCAATCGGGTAGTTAAAAAGAGCTGTTTTATAAATCTCCAACGACAGTGAGGACGTCTAGAATCGTGAATAGATTAAATGTAATCTAATCACTTAAAATTTTTGGTCGGAACATGGTATAACCAACAAATTTACATTCGCATTTATAATATTACTATGGATTATATGTATGGATATGAATTTTTCAGTCGACCAATCAACACCTAGCAGGCAGTGGCCGCAACTATAAGATTGGTGTGTGATTTTGCTAACATAACATGCTATAATAAAAATAGTTTTATACCTTATGGGATACAAGGTTTAATATTTGGTGGTTGTATTCGCTTACGATTTTATAGACTGTTTTACAATTTTTAAATTGCCATAGTTATTGCAAGTTATGTTTGTGTTCAAAGATTTGTTGGCAATTCATTTTACAAGTTGCTGGGATCTTTAGCGCATTCTTTTGTTTAAAGATTCAAACAAGATCTTCACATTGAATAGACTTCACTAAGAATCACGTTTTTGTATTGAATGCTTTTTTATTTGACGAGATATCCTCACGAAATTTGGTGTGGATTATTGTTTAGGGGCAATGGTACCAATTTTGAACAAATTTTTCAGATCGGACTCCCGTAGAATATAGCTGCCACTGAACGATCAAAATCAAGTGCTTGTACGGAAACCTTTTTTTTTTGTGAAGGTATTGTCAAGAAATTTGGCATGGTTTACTGCTGGCCAATGACAGCAGTCGCAGAACTTCATAATAGGCTGGATAGTAACCATTTCTAAAGTGGCGCTGCAATTAAACTATATTCCTTTGTTATGGAGGAAAGTTAAGGTAATATACATACACCAAAGACGGGCATAAGCTCACATACAAGTCCAAAGGATTTTCGACCGATTAGTCTTACCTTATTCCTCTTAAAAACGTTGGAAAGGCTAATAGAAATACATATAAGAAACAAACAAAACCCAGAAAAACTGGCGGTTTCGCAGCATGCGTATTCTAAAAGAAAACCCGCAGAAACAGCACTAAGCTCAGTGGTAGCAGAGATTGGAAAGTCTCTGGAGGTTAAAGAATACACCCTAATTGCCTTCTTAGATACTTATCGAATTTGCTTTCAATAACATCCAGCCTAGGGCCATACTGAGCGCGCTCAAAGATTTGGACATTTCTGAAGCTCTTAGAATATTAATGGAACAGATGCTCATGAGCCGGTCAATAATTTCAACGCTAAGAGCTTCAACGATGTGTAGATCTGTACAAAGAGGTACATTTCAAGGATCTTAACAACGAATCAATTGCTGCTAGAAAAGAAGGGAGTATATGTTGGGTCCTACGCTGTCAATGTGGCGATTTCGGTTAGAGGTAAATTCCCAAACACCCTCGCTAACCTTTAGCAAACAATATTAAATTACATAAATCGTTGGGACGTATCGTGCGGACTAAACTTAAATGCCAGCAACCTCCATCTTAGTATTGTTCGCTAGGAAACACAGTGCCGCCATTATAAAATGGTACCAGACTAACAATTGGAGATAATGCAAGCTACTTAGGACTAATTTTAGACAGGAGGCTTTCATGGAAACCAAACATAGACGCTAGGGTGAAGAAAGCAGCTACAACACTTAACACCTGCAAAAGGATGGTGGGTCCCAAATGGAGATTAACGCTTCGGGTAGCTCATTGGCACAGTAGTTGTTAGACCGATTATGACATACGGTATATTGGTATGGCGGATAATAATGGCAAAGAAATACGCGTTGCGGCGTATGGAAAGCATACAAAGAGCAGCTAGTATATGCATCAGTGGAGCTCTTAGAACAACGCCAAGTCAGGCACTAAACATCTTTTTACATTTACTGCCAACAGACTTGTTCTGTAACCAACTGGCAGCGAAGTCAGCTCTCAGACTAAGGGAATCCTCGCAATTAGTCGCCTGCAGCAAGGGGCATCTATGATACTCAGTAAGTTTCCGTTTCTACTCACTACCATGGATTTTCGTAATTCAATAGAATTGAAACTAAATTCGTTTCCCAATATTGCCTTCTCTTCCAGAGTAGAGTGGGAAACGGATCCAAACTAGATACGCGAGTAGGAGGTGGTGTCTTTTCAGCAAAACTAGATACCAAAATCGCCTTATGTTTACCAGACCACTGCAGTGTCTTCCAAGCGGAGATCATAGCAATCAAAGAAAGACTTGTTGTTCTGAAAAGCAGTGTGCTTACAACAAGGAGTATATTTATAAATATGGATGGCCAAGCGGCTTTGAAATCACTGAAGTTTCCTAGAGTTTCGGCAAAGATAGCAAAAGAATGTCTTGCTTTCTTAGTGGATCCAACATCATATCACGATAAACCTGCAATGGGTTCTAGGGCATAGTGATATCCTTGGTAATTGTGAAACAGATGAACAAGCCATTACAAGGAAAAAAAGGGAATTTTTATGCTGAGTCTCGGTGGAGTCAATCCCTGACTTGATCAACAAGCAGGCAAACGTGGGCCGCACATGCCGACTATTAAAATTCAAAAAGAATGACATAAGAACTCTAGTAGTGCTCAAAGGTCACTATCTAATTGAAGAAGAGGAGACTGTAAATGATCTTCTATGCGAATGCAGGGCTTTATACAGGAAAAGAAACGCAATTATCGGTCGAGGGTTCCAGGACGACATTTGAGACCTTGCAAAAATAAAACTATTTGTACTGATAAACTTTATCAGAAGCATGGGGTGGTTCAGAGAAGAGACAATAGAGTGAACTCGATAGCCCGATGGTATCACAGTCGGGCAGCCATTCTACCTACCTAGCTACCCAATACAACAGAGTTGTTCGCGTTCGTAGGTTTACCCTATACGTGCTTCCTGGATAACGCAAAATAAACAGCAACCGTAATGCTTAGGTCATGTTTCTTGCACCGGTGGCCTAGTCTTAATTGAACGGGTCGCGAGGTAGAAACTTTCTATAAAAAGTCCCAAGTCAAGGAGCAGAACCGTCACAAGGACTGAATGGCGCCAGGGAGTAGGCGTTTTTAACGATTTATCCCCAGAGCACCTGCTCCAACTCTGGGCGAAATTAGCGGCCCTACTCCAGTACAACTGCTGGAGTGGGCATACATTACCCCTGTGCTCGTGGGAACGAACATGAAGAAATTTTTAAAAAATACGCAAGAAGGTAAAAGTAGAAAATGCGAACAAATTGTCCAACAAGCAGCGCTCGAACAAAACGGCAAAAAACAGAAACTGATGAGGTTCTTGTCAGATCCAAGAGGTGAACGAATTTCGGGCAATCGACGAATTGCTGATCCGAAAGGCAATTTGCATAAGCCGATCAAAAATCAGCTGGCATCGAAGGTGTTTTCGAAGAATTCGAGAAGCTGGAGATGCAAGAGCAAGCCAAACACCATACGATGGCTTCACAGAAAGTAAAGGCAATAACTGTAACGCCAGAAGCCTTTGCCAAAGCCAACACCCAGAAAATCGCGAAGATCAGCTAAGAGACCGGACACGTTGATCATTTGCCCGAAAGAAAAGGTGAAGTATGCCGAGATACTCTCTAGGATGAAAACGGCGGTACCCAAGGACCAGGTCGGTAACATCGTGTACAAGATTCTCAAAACAGCGGCTGAAAACATGCTCATCACGCTCTCAAAAGAGGGCGCTGACAAAGCCCAAGCCCTGAAGAAATCTGTTGCGGACATTCTTCAACAGGATGCAACTGTCATTAGCAAAGAGCCAAAAGAAGATCTCGATATACATGATCTTGATGATACGACGTCAAAAGACGACGTGCAAGCAGCCCTACAAGAGGCATCTGGAGATGGCTGCGAGGCTTATCTGCGCATGACTTACTTATGCAGACAGTACGGGAATTGAAGCTTGACCTTGTGCATATATCGGATCCATATAAACACCTCACTGGCCAATCATGGGACGCGGACACCACCACCAAAGCTGTCATTAGGTCCTGTGGTAAGCTCCCTTTCCAGAGCTGGCATCCGTTTCTACAGGCACCACCTAGCCTCTCCATTGTTGAATTTGCTGACTTTCTGGACCGACTCGCCGAGGACGCGAATCATCATCATCCAGTAGCGATAGACGGAGACTTCAACTCCTGGGCAGTGGACTGGGGTAACAAGCAAACCAACGCACGAGGAAAAGCACTACTAGAAGCTTTTACTGCACTAGATGTAGTTTTGCTCAACAGTGGTGACACGACAACCTACACTAAAGACAATGCAAGTTCTACTATAGACCTTACCTTTATCAGCAGCAACCTCGCCAGAAGCAGCTACAACTGGAGAGTGATGGACATCTACAATGCAGGAGCAATTAAAAATGTGGAGCATATTTTCTTTGAATGCCCAGGATTCAATCACTAACGAGAGGAACTGGAAACTAATTTAAATGGAATAATTCAACCAGAGACAATAGTAGAAACAATGTTGTGATCAGAAACTGCCTGGAACGCCATCAGTACATTTGCAACAGAAGTCTTCATAGACTTGCGAAAGAAGAAGAGCAGAAGACAACAACAAGAAGAAATAACGTCCAAGCTATTAGAAGAAGAGCAGTAGCTAAATCCTCCCCCTAAGCAGTAATGCCGTACTGTAATGTTAGTAAAACGGCGGTACCCGTGGGGATATGAGGCCGGAGGAAAGAGAGGTTTTAGTCGGTATTAACATTAGCAAGTCACCAGGCTAATGTTAAAGTCTGGCCCAGAGCGAAACATCTAAGCCTGGCATACGTAAATGTATTTCCCCTCTATGAAAAAAAACCTAATATACCGTTACAATATCTGAAGAAATCCTTTAAATCGGACCACTACTTTATATACATAGCTACCATACAAATTGATCGATCAAAATCCAGTCCTTGTATGGAATTTATTTTTTTATTTTACGAGATATTTTTACGAAATTTGGCGTCGATTATTGTCCAAAACAACGGTATAATTTCCAAAGAAATTGTTTAGATTTAAAACTGACCATTTAAAATCAAGATAACGATCTTTTTAAACTACATACTATAAGAAATGAACCTGTGAAAGAGGTAAAGAAGGATTTATAGCATCGGTGGAGCCGAAGTTAACGTTTTCTTGTTTTTATTTAATGAAGACTCAAAAGTGTCTAAATTCAGATATTAATTTCCCTTACTTTTATGTTTGTAAGCAAATAAATATTTTTACAAAAGTTTTTTATTTCAACTTGATTAATTCTGTTGTCTAATAGATATTGGCTAATATATACTACATTAAATTACATTATTATAAACTATTCGTTATAATAAATGGTATTTATGAATAAAGACGAAAACGTTATAGGCAGTATACAAATCCACGCTGTTAAAATTTAAACATTGCTTCAAAATTAAAATGATTGATAACAATTTTCTTTGAGTTGCTATTAAGCACAAATCATCATAAGATTTTAAAATTTCATTTTATTAATTTTATATTCAAGCTTGTTACAAATGAGTAATTTTCACTAATGTCAGTTCATATCATTCAAGATAATGAATGAGAAAAGTAGGGTGATTGATTTAAAATATGATGCATACGATTGGATTTATTTCGTCAGCATTTACATTTGTAGCCGCTAATTATTTTTGTTTCCGGGAAACTACTCAATTAACCAACTTTTTTTTTGTGAACTTCAGTGCAGAAATTTTCTGACACTTTCATGCATTGCGTTTTTAGTTACAGTTCTATTCTACCAATTCCAATATCAAAGGAACAGGATTGTATTTGAGATAATGAATCAATTTCAATTGTACATTTATATGTATGGTAAATCGAAGTGTTTCAACACTTCACTATAAGAACAATTGTTTTAACACTCGTTAATCTCATTGGCTAACGTAAAGTGTAAGAAATCTGTAAGGCATCACTGCCGTTTATGTAATATATTGCGTGCTTCTAGAATATTTGTGAGCCATTATGCACTTATTTCAAGTTATGATTGAACTTTTTCCTAACACTGTAGCTATTCCGTTATTGTATTGATTTGTATAATGAATGCCTGTGCGTCGTTCGCCCATCAACTAGCAAAGTAACCGTAATGCCCGGGTTGCAACTGCCAATGCGATTTTCTGTTTATTGTTTTATTAGAAATGTCTTACCGGTTCCATTTGTGGTTTTTTGCTTTTACTGCTATAGTAATTTATATAACAGGTAAGGAAGGGCTAAGTTCGGATGTAACCGAACATTTTATACTCTCGCAAGGTCAAATCGTATACTCGTTTGTGGATTGACCGATATTTTCGGTAGAAGGTCAACTATAGGCACTGTGGTCCACATATTCAGTACCTAGGGGATTGAACAGTTTTGGTTCGATTTAGACAATTTTTGGTCACAAGGTGGCATACTTTAATCGCATTATTCACGCAAAGTTTTATCCCGATACAGTCATTGTTACCTGATTTCCATAGTGGAAAGTGAAAGAATCAGATGGAATTTAAAATGGTGTTTTATGGGAAGTAGGCGTGGTTGTAATCCGATTTCGCCCATTTTCGCAATATAACATAGAGATATGAAAAGAATGTCATGTACCGTGTTTGGTTGAAATCGGTTAAGCAGATCCCAAGATATGGGGTTTCACCTAAAAGTGGGCGGTGCAACGCCCACTGTCTAATTTTGAACGCGGTTCCTAGATAGTCATCTCATACCATCCCAGAGATAAAATTTAATGTCTCTGGCGTGTGTAGTGCTTGATTTGTCGCGCTTTTAGTAGTTTTTAACAGTACCGTTATATGGGGAGTGAGCGTAGTTGCCACCCGATTTCACCCATTTTCACACTGTAGATAGATAGATAGTTCCAAAAACATTGGCTTCCAGTGAATTTTGTTGTTATAGCATTAGCGGTTAAGGAGATATGCACATTAAACCTATTAGGGGCGGGACCACGCCCACTTTAAAAAAAAAATTGAGCTATAGATGCCCCTCCCTATTATGATCTTGTGCACCAAATAAGAGTCTTGTATCTTGTTGTGGAGCTTAGTTATGGCAATTTATTGGTTTTTGAATAATGGCGTTTTGTGGGCGATTACGCCCATCTGCAATACCAAGCGTCTCACGGTACCAAGAAACATGTCTACCAAGTTTCATAAAGATATCTCATTTTTTACTCAAGTTAGAGCTTGCACGGACAGACAGACAGTCACCCGGATTTCAACTCGTCTCTTAATCCTGATCATTTATATATATAATATATAACCCTATATCTAACTCGATTAGTTTTGGGTGATACAAACAACCGTTAGGTGAACAAAACTATTATACTCTGTAGCAACAGATTGCGAGAGTATAATAAAAAGTTGAAATTTTAACAAATATAAGGCCTCCTGGCATTTTAAAAAAAATTGGACTAAAGAAGTGTTTATTTAAATTTAATATTTTAAATAAAACGAAGTAAGGAAGTTCAAAGTTCGGGTGTAACCGAACATTTTATACTCTCATTTTGTACTCTCGCAACTTGTTGCTGTCTGTGGTGAAAAAAAATTGAAAATTGTCTCCGACCACTAAAAGGTTTAACGTACATGTCTCATAAACTTCCTTTGCTGTATCAAAGACAAATAGACAAGTTTGGATTTGAATCGGATCAATATTTTGGGTGAAATCTTATATTTCTGCAGATAACTCTACAAATTTTAAGAATATTTATTTGCTCTTGAAATCCTTGAAATCGCATTTCCCCATAACAAATACTCGTATAACATGATTCTAAATACCATAATTTAATCTTTCATTTTACAACAGATAAATCTAGCATCACGAACAATAGATATCTTATTGGAACTTATCGCAAACAGTGCTTTTAAGTTGTACAGACTCCAATCTGAAAACGATCGAAATCTCACTACACCTTTTCAAGTCCCGAGATATTGAATATGAAAAGCTCCGTCCGAATTTCTGGTTGACTTAATACCGAATAGGTATATCCGTCAACACATGTGATATTTTAACGACACTAAACCAAACTTTGCATAAATAGTCGAAGTGGTACAATACATTTTCGAGCCCCATATACCGAATACGTGGCCCTGAAAGTTTATGGTTGACTTTCTGCCCAAAATTACAGTTACACTGTGAGATAATACAGTTACACTGTGAGATAATATCTATATATAAAAAAGAATTGGTGTTCGTTGCTCTCACCAAAACTCGATAACAACTAATCCAATTTGGCTAATTTTAATCGTGAAATAATGGTGAAAGACTAGTATTTCCCCAAAAGTGTTTTCCCGTCTTTAATCCTTGAAAAGTGCACGACTATAAAATGTTTGGTTACACCCAAAATTAGCTCTTCCTACCTTCACGTTTTACTTCCCCGTCAGTGGCTGGTTTTTATTTAGGGCTAAATTGCCTCTTATAATATATACAGGAAATGTAGTATGATCCATGCCCTTGGGTGAAGAAAATGTTTTTAATTAGTAATTAAATAGTAATTCAATAATTTATCTTTATTACTTCTTATTATTTATACTATGTTTGTGAATAAAAATATTTTTTACTTAAAATTGTTTCAAGATTATTGAGAAAGCAAAACAACTCTGTTTACTATATTTAGTTTAATTATGTTAGTGGGCTCACATTGGAGTTAACACTAATAGTTTTTTAGTGATTTTAGAGTGAAAACTATTCTCTGGTCTGGTCTCTGGAAAAATATTTTGGCAACTCATTCAAGGAAGAGAATATAATATACAGCATATTTCAATCACTTTTTCAAAGGTTTAGAAAAAGGTCGGGGACGTTGCGTATACTATGAGTTAGGGCATAAAAAAGTTGAAATTGATATGCGCTTTGGAAAAAATATTTATCCCTCGATATTTTGTTAGTGACATTGTAACAAAAGATTTGCATAGTGTTCTCACAATTTTTCCTCAATTAATTTTGCTATCAAATTGAACTTTTACAATTTCCTACGGTTTTCTGCCACACCACCAAAAAGAATGAACGTTATAACGTTATACCGTTTCGGCGGTGTTCACTACGCGTGCGTTAATATCGTTAACACGATATGAGACATTAAAAATATCCTTTTGAGATGTGTACTCTTTACTAATATTCTTAAGACTAACTTGTTACGTAGATCTTACTGATATTTATATTAACTAGTGTGTTTACTTATTACTAGTTGATAGTTTCTTTACATATAACATATTGTTTATTTAGATACATTTGCACTGTTCTAAGATAAGGTTATTTTGATAAATTTTGTTTACTGAAACATAAGGATGTTTTGATGTCTTTTGTTTAGGATATGATAATATAATATGATAAGTAATACGCTCCTTAACTCTCTCCTATGTTAAAATTAAATGTCCTCATTTCGAAATATCTAGGCTAGAAGTCGTTGTAGTACAATTTCGTATTCTTCTCTGAAATTTTTACAGCGTTTGACATTTTCTTGTACTTGCCGATATACGAGTAAATTGTATATTTCTACATATGAATATTTATTTAAAACTATGGTAAACTCAACTTTCTTTAATTAACTTCTTCTCTGTTTGTAATATCAATGTTTCTTCTCCTTGACTTTTGTGCCCGTTGTTGTTGCGGCCGTTGATTTGCGTCTACCTTGTTTATCATCAGCACCATGTCGAGAACGTTTTTTTTTTTGGTTGTGGTACCAGAATTATCTAAGTCATCTTCTGCTGTTATACCATCATCGTTGGAGACTTTAAATTCCACATCGTAATGTGGCTCTGGGCTGGATATTTCCCTATAGCCTTACGTTTCGTCTGTATTAATGGTGATGTCTGTTCTCTCTATGTGAGTGAGCTTGTGTTGGCTTTGGTTGAAGCAATGATTATAACCTTGAACTGTTGATTTAGGTTGTCGTGGTAGATAGTGCATGCCATCGCATATACCGATTCCAAGTTGTCCGATTGTTGCTGGAGAGAGTTACTTACTGCTACGTTACTGCTTTTTGGTTGGCGTACTCTTTCATAGCAATATTATTATGGTCGACGGACATCTTTGGAAAATGTCTGATTTCTTTCATCTCGTCCAGTAAATCGTATAATGTACGTTGGTACGTTGGAATAAAAATTCATTTTTGTATTGTGGTTTGTAAGGATGTCAGCTGCTGGTCTCATAAGTTTTGTCTTCATAATTTCTAAGGCACTGAAGTACTTTGGATAATGACTGCGATCTTTTATTGGTTCCATGAAAGTCCATACTTCCGAACTCCATGATCTATTGTACTTGGTTACCGTCAAATTTTGGTAATGATTTGACCAATTCTAAATCAATTTCCTTTGCATCTAGTATATTGAGCTTGATGTCTTCATGGCTGACTATATGTCCTGGTTGTGAAATGTTTCGCTGTTCCACTGATACTAGCATTTGAGAGTTATGAGACATTAAAAATAAAGTTTTGAGATATACCGAAATGTGTAATGTTTATTGATATTATTAAGACTAACTTGTTAGATAGATCTTACTGCTATTTATACTAACTAGTGAGTTTATTTATTACTAGTTGATAGTTTCTTTACATATAACATGTTGTTTATTTGCATTGTTCTAAGATAATGGCCACCATATTTTTAATTTTTGTTCCAAAGCAAATAAAGTTCTATACTACAAAAATGTTCGAGAAACCATTAAAATTATGTGGTGTTGTGTAACGTACTACGATGCATTGTACTGAACACACGCAAAGCTTTAAGCTTTTCTGTCAAAGTCATACGTTTTCTGTCACTTTGACTTGTAAAAAAAAGTTAAAATTCAAATAAACAAAAAAAAATTAAATCAAAAGGTGGAAAAAATGTTGTTGCACAGTCCTTTTCGGAAATTCATTATTTTAAATAGTTTGGTCCTCTTTAGTACTCAGGTAATAAAATATTTTGAGACTATTTGCTGTTACAAGCATGGATTCATTTTCCGGTTTTATATTTATTTTCTATTAGTTGATTTTAATTTTTTTGCATCAACTAATGAGAGTCAAACTAATAGAATACCATATGTGTGTCACTATGCTGGTACATGCTTTCCTGAGCTTTTAGTACACGTTGTAGTACGGAAACCATATGTCTGTCCTAATAACTGGGGTAACTACGGCATAAAAAATTACAGGCGCATGCAGCTTCTGTTAAAAACAGTCGAATTTTTCCCTGACATCACCGGTGCTGATATCACCGTTGCCACCCACACCAACCACAAACCTGCCACTATTGTCTCTAACCATCCACCACCAACCAGTCAGCAATCATTACCACTGCGCCATCTTTACAAAAAGTTTGGAAGGTCGTGTTCTTAGGAAAAGGCGTTGCCAGCCTTGTGTCTCCATTTTTTCGCTAAGTTTTCTGCTTTCCTCCTCTTTACTCGCGCAATAGCATATCCTTGAACTTTTCAAATATCACGTAGCTCGTGCTGCGGCATCCCTGCCTGAAGAAACGTATATGGAATTCGTAATTAATAAATATGCAACAACGAAATTACATAATGCTATAGGGCACATGGGAAATTCTTACTAAGGGCGTAAAACTCTAGTAATGCTACGCGTGGGGCGTGGCCTCACGGCCTCGCGTACTACACCGCATACACAGGCAACCACATCTGTTGTGTGTAACTTCACTTCTTTGAAAAAACCAACACTACGAAAAGCAAGCGTGCATCAAACCGTTTGAAAATAAAAGCGAAGGAAAACGCATGTGCGTACGCACATTCTTATAAGGAAAGAACTATGATAGAAAGAACGGAAAATTATAGCGCGCGATTGCGCGGCGTTACCGTTTGTCTCTGCTACTATCGATGTGTTCGATTTGATGTGCAGTTTTGTTTGTTTACACTAATGTTCATTGGAAGAAGATTTGTTAAACGATTTTATTTTATTTAAGCTAAAACCTATACTTTCTTTTATGAGTCATTTTCTCCACTTCCCTTTCCATTCATAAAGCACAATTCTTCTTATCTTAAAATAATAACTATGAGTGGGAGATGTAGGCAAGAAGCATTTTGTCAAATCCATATTTCCGATCTTATGTTTACAGGAAATTCGAAAACCATTTGATAGTACAAGTAACTAAAGGAGCAAAGCGGGTAATATAAAACTATAGTTTATACATACATATGTATGTACACATTTACGTCTTTAGATATGGTTGTTCGGCAATGTATCGAATTTTCAGTTTTAGCTTGAATACCGAATGAAACCAAATTTTCTAAAATTCTGAATTGGATAAAAAAAAGTATATTCTACTATGTTATAGCTACTATGAAAATTAATAATGTAGCTTACTACAAGCATATCCAATCCAGAATGTATGTACATTAAATATTAAATAATTTTAAATGAAAATTGTTTATCAATATATTCGTAATGTGAATGATTTACAATCAAATTTATATCTTATTAACTTATATCATAGGTTAGAGGCTCACTTAGTTTTTCCATATAACTATATTTTACTTCCAGTCAGCGAAAAATATATAATATTAAAACCGTACTGAAATGAGATATATCTCACATTAGCTTAACTGAAGAGGTTGAATTTAATATATTGTATTTAGTTGATTTTCATACCAAGGTCTAGACCAACTCCATTCTTGTTCAGCGCCAAACCATTAATATATATAATTAGGTTTGTTAGAAATTATTATTTCTAGTATAATATAATATAATTTGACAAATTTTCGGCATTAAACTAAAGTATGTCCAATATTATATGTTCAATTAATTTTGCTAACTTATATTACATATTGTTCGATACATACGGTATGAGGCCGACCGGAAGTTTGAAATTCTTTGATTAGGTATATAAGAGATAGGTGTAGTATGGACTCGCTTTTATCTATTTTTGGCATTACTATACAAGTTTATTATTAACAGAAATAGATGCTATCTGAGTTTCATTAAGATACCTCACATACCATCAACAATATATATGGAGTAAAGTCTACCGGATGTTTGAAAATCCTGATATTAGTTATATGGGAGTTAGGGCAAGTTTTTACCCGATTTTATCTACTTCACGCACAGAGATGTAGCGCTAGGAGAAAAACACTCAATTTGATTAAGGTAACATATTGTCCGATATATGGATATATAAGGTCAGTCGTAAGTTCGAAAATCTTTTTATTAGGTATTATATATGGGGACTATGGGAAATATTGACCCGATTCAACCAATATACTATTATCAGGAAAGAATTCTCTCTTATTTTCAATTATATATCTCAGACACTGACCGATATTTTCGGTAAAAAGTAATAAAGGCAATTGGCACTGGCGTTCACATTGCCGGAATCTGGGGGCACGAATAGGTCCGATTTTGAGTACCAGTGTATCATTATAATGACTTTGTGAGAAGAAAATACGGAATTCTTATAAGTGACTGTCTAGGAGTTTGCAAGGAACTTAAAGAGGTAGACCTAACCTCAATTGATGAGCACGTGTTAACACAAGAAGCAAGAAATATAACAGCACAAATAAAGTACCAAGCACATATTGAAATTCTGAAAAGAGAACAATTTTATGTCAAAAAGGTAAAAAGTCTTGAAAAGAAAATAAACGAACAAGAAGATATAACTAAAGAAAGAGAGACAGATATAAATGAACAGCAACAGCAGTTAACACGTCTGGAACAATAAGTAACTTTAAATATTAAATTAAGGCAGGAAAATCATGAAGATATGGATCTAGATGGAACAGTTCACATTGAAAGATTTTTTGAAAAGGCAGAAATAGATACTTTAAAAATAGAAGTAGATCTACTAAAAAAATTGAATCTAGAATTAGAAGACAAAAAAAATTTACTAATAGAATTGCTCAATAAAGAGAAAAAAAGTGAAATTAGAAATCTCAATGCTAATACATTTGCTGAAGTTACTGCAGGAAATATCTTAAAAGCAAAAATAGCACACAAAATAACGATAAAGAAAACAAATGAGAAAGGAACATTAAAATAATTAAAAAAAAAAGTAACAGAATGCCTAATAAGTCAAAAAATTATACAGACAAATAAAGTTTATGAAAAGACAGATAAAAATGAAATAATAGTAAGTGTACGTGATAATCACAGTGTAGAAAAAACTGTTGAAATTGTAAACTCTAAGCTATCTGACATGTATGACGTTAAAGTAGAAGAGATCATCAAACCGAAGCTAAAAATAGTAGGAATTCAAGATTTTGATAAAATGAGCAAAGAGCAAATTCAAGAAGACATCAATCAGAGAAATTCGTTTAATGTTGTGGAGAGATGTACAGTGTTACACATGTATACTAATGACAAAAAGGGAACACAAACAGTTTTGATTGAGGCACCCGAAGTATATAAGAGAATTAGAGATAACGGAAACAAATTATATATTGGAAATCAAAAGTGTAGAGCATATGATTATATAGGCATAAAACCATGCTATAACTGTGGTATCCTAACACATAAAGGACAAAAGTGCAGAAACACAGCCACGTGTCTGAGGTGTGCTGGATATCATACAACTAGAGAATGCAAAAGTACAGAGGTTAAGTGCATGAACTGTGAGTATAGCAATAACAGATATAGTACAAAGATATTCAAAAGGAAAATTTCTCAAACCACAGGTGTCCCTCTTTGTATCGAATCACAGTTTTGTCTTTTAATTTGCGGCTTAACCATAGCAATTTATAGGATTTATATTAATAAGGTTTTGTGGGCGTGGCAGTGGTCTGATTACGTCCATCTGCTAACTCATCCTTTTGATTCGACCAAGGAACACATGTACAATGTTTCATGACGATATCTCAATTTTTACTTAAGTTACAGCATTCACGGACAGACGGCCGGACAGACAGACATCTTGTCACCCTGATCACTTATATATACATATAAACCTATATCTATCTCGATTAGTTTTAGGTGATACAAACAACCGTTAGGTGAAGAAACAAATTATTATACTCTGTAGCAACATATTGCAAGAGTATACAAAATCTTCGATCAGACACTAGATTATCTAAAATAAGTTTTTTTGTCCGATTGATTTTAGATTAATCTCCAAGGATTAGTGAGCCTCACCGCAAGGAGCTTAGGTAGGAACTGGATCAACCCAAACGGCCATTACTCTTGAATCTTTTTTTTAAATCTCTGTCAAATCAAGTCGAAATCTTATTTAATGATGCACAGTTTATACTTTTATAAAATGAAATAGTTTACTGAGAGTTTATTTTAACATTTTATAACAGCCACTAATTCATATACATATGTTTTGTAGAGAGTATATTTTTTAGAAACGTCATATAGGCTCATATAATAAAATATATAATATATAAAAAATTAAATATTTTATTAAAAAATTTCACTATCCAAAAGATACAAATTTTAGAAAGATTTTGTGAAATTTTCAAAGGAAACGCGGCCATTACGACGTCATTTTCGGCAGGCTCTTGAAAATAAGGCCTCCGCGTTGAACTTCTTACAGGATAATTTTAAGTAAAACGAAAAAAATACGTGTTTTAATTAAGACTATAAATCGGTATCGGACAAAAAAATCGATTTTTTTAAGCCGTGAAACCCATGTAACCCTTAAGGTTGTATTAACCCGTACATATTTGTATCTATGCACAAACGTATAAATAAGCGGGGAACACATAAGAAAACGAGCAGGCCAAGCCACACAACACCCTTGAAAAGGAGGACAGAAATAATGGCACTACGGTGAGGTTGCTACAGACATTTGAGAGAAAGGGATATACAAACTATCCGTAATTTGAAGGAAAAGTTGTTGCTGCTCATTATACTAAACACTGCTGTTCTTGCAATTTGCGTGTAAAACTGGATGGAACCGCTACACACGCACGCAAACGTATTTACATATTTGTGTATATGCCCCTGTTTTTACACTAATAGTGGTAGGTTTTCATAAGACGAAACACACTAACAACAACGACCTGAGCGCCCATCAAGGCGCACTCTGGAAATTTTGTGGTTGGTGCTGAGAGCAGCGTTGCCGTTTTGGTCCGATCAGAGCAAATTGATAGTTTCACTTGCCTTTGGTAGTTTGGTTGGTAGACAGGTGCGTTTAGTAGGAAATATTTTTTATCAGATATATTTAGAATGACAGTTAATCTTAAGATTTGTTCGCTTAAAATTGCGTACTTTTTTGTTTGCTACTCAACTTAACTAAAAAATAGTCATGAATGGGAATCATCTGCTCAAGGTGTGGAAAATGAGATATGTAACAGTAATTGTAACTGTGAAATAAACATAGAAAGGGTCAATGTGTGGTAAAATTAATTGACCTCTAAGCGTTATTTGTATACACATATATTCCAAATTTGATCTGAAAACCCAATGTTTTGAAGATAAGAAAATTTGGTAGTTTTGCATCAGATTTGGTAGGCATTACTTAATTTTCTAAAGTGGCAACACTTGAAATGTAAAGAGTATTAGCATAACGGCGACAGCGAAATTAGTAATGGCGTCGTCAACCGACAACCAACCAATAACGGAAAAAGCGGGCGATGAGCAGAGAAACGGGTTGTGCATAGAATGAGAGAGGTATGTTGCAAGATGTGAGGAATTCTAATTTTAATCTATTATACTTACACAGCGTCTTGGACTTCCCTGTGTGTAATAACTAACAACAATGTACGTTTGTGAGGATATATACAAATAATTATTTAAACTATTGGGCTTGATTTAAAGTAAATGAGGCAAAATGGCGTATGTTCGTCCATGCAATAGAGGTTAATAATTATGTGTAAATGTATATATTTGGATCAAAACATTAAAAAGTGTTGTCAGCGCCAGATATATTGAAATGTATGAATATGGTATGTCTAGAAATAGGCTCAAAGCTAAACCTGCATCAGAATATACTGTCATATTCATACATATGTATATATTCGGAGCAAAAATAATAGCTTTGCATACATAAGAGCAATTCAACCTAAATTCATCTTTTTTCGCAATTCCATGAATTATTATTGTCTAACTTCTTAATTTCTATTATAATTTTTTTTCTATATAAAAAACTATTTATTTAATTCAAATATTTTTCTGTCTTAAAGATACACATTTAAAGAATAATTTCTGATATTTTAAAACTCTGCCATGTAACGTCATTTCCGTTGACCCCTCGAAAAAAAGGTGCGTCCGCGTTGTCAGCATAACTCCTGACAGGATCATCTTAAATGAAAAAAAAAAATATTTTTTAGTTAAGACCATAAACTGAACGAAGGAAAAAACAAAAAAGTTAAAATTGGAATTTTGGCAGACCTTTTTCCAACAAAATGAAAATTTCGGTCAAATTTGCTCATTTCTTTTTTTAAAATAGTTGTAATTGAAAAAAAAATCCTTCGTCCAAGCACGAGTAAATTGTATCTCAAACACCTGTATAAAATTTCATCAAGATCAGTTGAGTAGTTCACGAGAAATCTTGACAACCGACTTTGAAAACACAGTTTCGAGAAAAGTTGTAAGTGACCATATAGCTGCGCGCTCGAGCGCAACTTTTCAAAGCTGCATCTCGAAAACTATTATTGGTATCAACTTGAGAATTTAGGCCAATATTCTAGAGGTGTTATTGAATTAAATAAGGCAATAAAAAATCTTTTGGTTTTTTGAAGCCGTGAAACCCATGTAACCCCTTAACATTGACCAATTATATTCTTATTGGCTGCTGGGTTTCAGATTTTCATGATATTCATATTACGATTGAACTTTATAGCTTATATTTAGGTACCTTTTAACAAATTTAATATTTTTTCAGACAATTAATTTGTCTCTTTAGCTTTTCAATCCATATGTTTCTAACGTATTCCTCAATTTTAGACTTTCGAGCAATACTAAATATTTGTTTTACATCCTTGTATGATTTTTCTAAATTATTAGGTTAAATGTATAGTTCTTTAGATGTAGGTCTTAGAGCATCTTTATCAAACCAAACATTTTATACTCACGGAATGTAAATTGATTAAGGGATTTTCAATATATTTTAATTGACAATAAGAAGTATTGAATCCATTATTTACAATCACATGCAAGAAGATACACTGTTATTTGAAAGAGATTCTTTCGGAATTTCAATAAAATTTCATATAATACGATACATGCGGTACAAAGAACAAAGGCTTGCTGTTGTCAGAAAAATTTATCTCCGAATTTCAATACTAGAACTCACAGACTGACCGATATGCTCTGCAAAAAATTACCATATGTACCTGAGGACACATATTTAGTGTATGCGTCTTTGAAAAGTTATAGTCTTATTTCGACAATTTTTGGGCGTAAGATTAAATACCTTTAGGACACTATTTGTGCAAAGTTCTACTCTAATAAATTCATTGATGTTTGGTCTGTATACTGTAAAGTAAAAGAATCATAAGGAATTTAAAAGTTTGTTATATGGGAAGTAGGCGTAGTTGTCAATCGAGTTCACCCATTTCCATAGTATATAATACTAATAATCTCACACACCAAATTTGGTTGAATTTGGTCAAGTAGTTCCTGAGATATAGGATTTCACCTAAAAATGGGCGGAGCCACGCTCATTGTCCAACTTTTACACCGGCTCCATAACGCTTTTCCCTGCCATCGTGATTTTAATGCTGGTAATACTTTTATTCAGTGAGTTATCGCACTTTTTTTAATTTTTAACATAACCCTTTTATAGAGAGTGATCGTGGTTATTATCTAATTTTACAGTGAATGAAGAGTTGCTGTAAAGACTTCTTCTCAGTAAGTTTGGTTGAATTAGCTGCCATAGTTTTGAAAATATGTACATTTAATCATTTAGAGGGTGGGGTCAAGCCCACTTTAAAAAAAATGTTTAGCCCTCAAATGCCTCTCACCACTGTGATGTCCTGTACCAAATCACAGTTTTGTATCTAAATTTAGGGCTTAGTTATAGTTATATACACTTTATAGGTTTTCGTTTAATTGCGTTTTGTGGACGTGGCAGTAATCCGATTACGCCCATCTGCAATAAAAAACCCTCCTTGAGTGCCAAGGGACATGTCTACCAAGGTTCATTGAAATATATCTAGCTTTACTCAATTTATTGCTTGCACGGACCGACGGACGGACAGACCCACCCGGATTTCAACTCGTCTCGTCATCCTGATCATTTATATATATATACTTGTATGTAATCCTATAGCTAACTCGATTATTTTTAGGTGATACAAACAATTGTTAGGTGATCAAAACTATTATACGAGAGTATAAAAACATTTACAGTTTCTGTGCACAATCAAAACAATTTTATTGCAATGTTAATCGTTATTGATATAAACAAGTAATATGTCTATATATATTTCGAAACAGCTCGTAGAAAAAATTAACTAAAAAATTCTTTGGGGTATTTGTTAAAGAACTATTTGTTTTGAAACTAATATACTTGTATGTACATACATTAAAACAAGAAGAAACGTTAACTTCGGTTGCGTTAATTCGGTTACCCTTCACAAATAAACAAGTTTTTTCCAAGAACTTGATTTCGATCTTTCAGTTTTTAATAAATTTGCAAATTTCTTCAAATGTTATAGCGTAGTCGTCAAAAAAAAAATTTTCCCCACAAAAATTTGATTTTGATCAGTGCGGTTATACGCTATGCTGGTTCGATTATACCCTGTTCAGGGTATAACTACATAGCTGTATGCACAAATCTAACTTATTGTGAATAATTATCTGTGAAAATTGGTGAGCTGTTATTTTGAAAGAAACACACTTGTTTTTTAAGAACGCGCTTTTTGAGTACATTTTTGTATACGTCGAGATTCCAAGAAATTTTAATTTTAAAAAGTAAATAGTTAATGATTATTATGAACTTTTTCTCGATGATAAGTATAAAAATATCTTTCGATTCAAGAGTAAAATATGCTGCATTGGAATTACCATGATGCAATTTTGTAGGTCAACGTATTTAGTTAATTTAGAAAAATTGAAAATCGATTGGGACTACTATATTGCATAAGGCGCTATTAAACCTTTTATGTTTCGCACACATTTTGTAATTTTCAGAATTTCTCTCAACAGATATATAATCAATGAAAAACTTTTATATGTATATAAATACTAGCTGACCCGGCTAACATTGTTTTGCACATAATTTTTAAGAAATATCTTTAAAAATAACTAACACTATAAGTGTGTGGAGGCAGTAATTGTAATTGAAAGAAGAATGAGGTTGCATTATATATTAAATTACAATTATTCTTATCTACCTATTTATCGAAAATAGTTCATATTTCTACAAATAATTATATCAATTAAAAGAATACATAGAATTGTATCTTTGAATTTAATCCACTGACGTCCACATTTTGCTGCCAAAATCAATCTTTCTGCCAGCCACTCAAGATTTTTATATTTTGTGTGTGCATCGGGAAGTACATTGTCGATGAGAGCAACAGCAACTTTTACATTGCTAATATCTAACAATTGTTTTGAGAAAGCAGATGGATCTTAAAGCATATAAAAGCCCATGTACACTGTGAGTTGTACTTTTTCAACATAACGTCATTGTCGTGATTATTTGAAGCAAAGTTGAATAACGAGAAAAGTCTGTCTGAAATCACTTGAAAGGAGTAACAGAGTGCCGCCAAATATTTTGTCATTGTTATACCCTGAACAGGGTATATTAAGTTTGCCATGAAGTTTGTAACACCCAGAATTCCAGTAGGAAACGTCGGAGACCCTATAAAATATATACATAAATGATCAGCATGATGAGCTGAGTTGAGCCATGTCCGTCTGTCTGTCTGTCCGTCTGTCTGTATATATACAAACTAGTCCCTCAGTTTTTATGCTATCGATCTGAAATTTTGCACCTGTCCTTTTCTAACAAAGAAGCTGCTCATTTGTCGAAACGACCGATATCGGACCACTATAGCATATAGCTGCCATACAAACTGAACAATCGGAATCAAGTGTTTGTATCGAAAACTCTTTCATTTGACGAGGAATCATGATGAATTCATGAAATTTGGTGTGTTTTATTATTTAAGGCATTCATCTAATCTCCGAAGAAATTGTATAGATCGGATGACTACAGCATATAGCTGCCATACAAACTGAACAATCGGAATGAAGTGCTTGTATGGAAAACTCTTTCATTTGACGAGGTATTTTCACGAAATTTGGCATGTATTATTATTTAAAGCATTAATCTAATATCCAAATAAATTGTATAGATCAGATGACTATAGCACATAGCTGCCATATTAACTGAACGATCGGAGTAAAGTGCTTGCATGGAAAATTTTTTTATTTGACAAGGTATCTTCACGAAATTTGGCACGGATTATTATTTGAGGCAACAATGTAATCTACGAAGAAATAATTCAGATCGGATGACTATAGCATATAGCTGCCATACAAACTGAACAATCGGAATGAAGTGCTTGTATGGAAAACTCTTTCATTTGACGAGGTATCTTCACGAAATTTGGCATGTATTATTATTTAAAGCATTAATCTAATCTCCAAAGAAATTGTATAGATCGGATGACTATAGCATATAGCTGCATATTAACTGAACGATCGGAGTAAAGTGCTTGCATGGAAAATTTTTTTATTTGACGAGGTATCTTCACGAAATTAAGCACGAGTTATTGGTTAAGGCAACAAATTATTCTCCACAGAAATTGGTCAGATCAGATCACTATACCATATATCTGCCATACAAATTGAACGTTCGGAATCAAGTTTTTGCAAGGGGCCTTTGTATTTGTGAAGGGTATTATAGCTTCGGCGCAACCGAAGTTAACGTTTTTTCCTGTTTTTTATATTATTCAATATCCTATCCACGTTATTATGTTATACTGCATGTTATGCAGTATGTTCCACACTGCATCTTGGTTATTTTGAATGTTTAATGACAGCTTAAATGCTAAATGAGCTGTTCTGTATCCTTCTAACAAATTGCTGCAATCTCAGCAAGAAGTAGCGAAATAGGGAATATTTTGCAAGTTCCACCTAGTACATCCAAACAAAAATAAAATAGAATTCCCCTTGATCTGCAAAACTTCCAGCATAATGCTGTCGTAAATTGTTTTTTTTTTTATGATTTAGTAGTGGAACATTTCGAGAGACAGTCGCTGCCTATTCAGCAGTACGGTGTTAGGAAAGTACTGTTCACGATGTATATGCAATGACAAAGCAATAATCCTCAATAGCAATCAATGGTATATTGTATTGTACATTGCGACACTGAATGATATCTTTAGATCGTTACACCTTGTACCATGTTGATACAATATATCATCCGAATCTTTGTGATTATCCCACAACATTTGTAATCGAGCCGGTAAATATGTAGTCGGTACTATAGCAAATAGATTTGTGTTCCTGTGCAGTTTAATGCTGCCTAAACAAGCATATTGTCCCAATGATTGTCATCTTTTAGCAAGCTTAGTGCAAGGCATGCATCTTTATACGTTGGATACGTCTATTTACTTTACGTATATCTTGAAATGATAATGGTCTGATGACTTTCTTGCAGGGTATCCATTTTTTCGATTGTTCAATGTGCTACTTTTGAATAGGAGTGTTTGTGCCAAGGCACCAAAAACAGCCGCACGATTACACAATTCAAAAACTTCGGTTGGCGTAGTTCAGATGGATTTATGCACAATCAAGCACTGTTTCGTTGGTGAAAAATACGCGTCAACCGTTTCCGATGAACAAAGAAATAATGTTAAATTAACTATGAGAATAAAATTAACTTAAGAGTTGCACTGAAAATTTAAAATGATACGTATAACAGTCACCGCTACGATCAAGACATTAATAAAACAAAACAAGCAAGGAAGGGCTACGTTCGGATGTAACCGAACATTTTATACTCTCGCAAAGTCAAATGATATACTCGTTTGAGATTTCTTTGTGGATTGACTGATATTTTCGGTAGAAGGTCAACTATAAGCACTGGGGTCCACATATTCAGTACTTAGGGGATTGAACAGTTTTGGTTCGATTTAAACAATTTTTGGTCCGATATAATCGCTGTTGCTTGATATGCATAGTGGAAAGTGAAAGAATCAGATGGAATGGAAAATGGTGTTATATGGCAAATAGGCGGGCTTGTCACCCGTTTTCACCTATTTTCATACCGTCAATAGAGGTTCTAAAAACATTTGTTTCCAGTGAATTTGGTTATTATGGCATTAGCGGCTTAGGAGATATGCACATTAAACCTATTAGGGGCCCACTTTAAACAAAATTTTTTTACTGCAGATGCCCCTCCTTATTGTGTCCCTGTATACCAAATAAGAGTCTTGTTTTTTGTTGTGGAGCTTAGTTATGGCAATTTATTTGTTTTTGAATAATGGCGTTTTGTGGGCGTGGCAGTGGTCCGATTACGCCCATCTGCAATACGAACCGTCTCACGGTACCAAGAAATATGTCTACCAAGTTTCATAAAGATATCTCAATTTTTACTCAAGTCACCCGGATTTCAACTCGTCTCTTCATCCTGATCATTTATATTATATATATATAACCCTATATCTAACTCGATTAGTTTTAGGTGATACAAACAACCGTTAGGTGAACAAAACTATTATACTCTGTAGCAACAGGTTGCGAGAGTATAAAAATGGACGAAAACTGTATAGAGAGTGAGAAAAAGGAAAAAGTAAGTGTACGTTTAGGAAATCTCACCATTTCCTAATTGGTAAATACATACCATACTAATTTGTGTCTCTACTTATCAGTAGTATGTACTTATATACATGCACATATATCGAAGTCAAGTAAAGCGTGGTATAGAAACACATATTCACATTGGATATACATACATACATATATGTTCCATATACTGAATGCAGATTTTCTGTTTTACATGTGAGAGGAATTATTTTGGGTAGAGAAAACTCTGTAAACTGTTTTTGGCTTTTAAAGGGAAAATTTCCCTAAAAAGAGGTTGAAAGCCAGTTAGAGGATGTATGAATAAACTCACCTAATTATCTTCATTAAAACAGATAATACCGCATTTGTTTGTATAAGATATAAATGTGATATTTGATATATAGTGTTGTATTATTACAAAATTATGTAAAATTTATTCAGTTAATGACTTCTCTTGCGCAAAAGTTGTAACAAAACCACCTAGTGAGGGCACACTATAATGACTGAATTGTATTGGAGAACACAAATTGAAAAGTGAGAAGACGATCTATATACAATAATTATATTTAATATTTATACAAAATTATGCAATATTCATAAATAATGCCAAAATTTTAACATTAAATCAAAGTTTTGAAAAATTTACCAAGCCATTTAAGAGGAAGAGAGCAATTGATGTTTAAATGCGAATTTATTTTATTTGCATTAGATGAAAATATTTACTATCATTGTACAGGGTATATTAACTTTGCCACGAAGATTGTAACATACAGAAAAAAACGTCGGAGGCCTTATAAAATATATTATATATGTACATGTATAAATGATAAGCGTGACCGTGAGTCGGTTTACATGAAGTTTCTTATTGCGTATGACGCTACTCATTTGTTGGAACCGCCGATATCGTACCATTATAGCATATAGCTGCCATACAAACTGAACGATCAAAATAAAGTCCTTGCATGAAAAACTTTTTTATTTGACGAGATATCTTCAAGAAATTTACATAAATTGTTGTCCAATGGTATAATTTGCGAAGAAAAGTTCAAATCGAGCCATTATAGCATATAGCTGCAATATAAACTGAACGATCAAAATCAAGATAAAGATCTTTTTATAATCTTTTTTCCTATAAAAAATGCTTCGGTGCAGCCGAACTATAGAATATTATAGAAATTAAATATTTGGCCATAAGTAAACATCAAGGTTTCACTAATAGTAAATTTATACACTTGGATTATATTACTATACCCACTGTTTCTACATCAATTCTCTAAAACCTACATATTAGATGTAATTAAATTTGTTGTTCAGTCAAAATACATGGCGAGACCGATTACTGACTTAAAATACTCTGAAATGCTAATAGACACAAACTTATAGCTACTGAGCAAGCAGTCAGAATATTATTATACAAAAAATAATGAAAAAATTATCATATTTTTAAACTGAAAAAAAAAACAAATTTAAAGCAGAAATAAATAAAGGTCTTTAAGAAAATACCGGTTTTCTTTTTACCGACTACATGAATAAAAACATTGAAATATAACCTTCCCCCAAACACACAACACGCTTGACAATGAACCGGTCGCTGCGTTCTTGATTTGCCTGGCGGATGGTCAGCAACTGGTCAATCGCAACCAGTGTAGCGCTAGGATAGGGTGCTTGTCTGCATGTTTATATGCTTGTAGAACTGTTTTAAAATTGACAATAATGCAACAGGATGAAATTAAAGAATTCTTGGTTTTGTGAGAAAAGTCCAGCAAAGAACTAGTTTAATATTTAGTTGTTTGATAATGTCTTATTCTTTTTCTTGATTTTGAGGTCAGCTTGTTGCAAAATCGCTCACCAAACCTGTTTATTTTCACATACAAAGATTTATTTTGATTTTGGGTCGCACGCTGGACAGTTTGTCGGGAAAATTCAAATGCAATACCGAGTTAAGCATATACATGTATCTAGCATTTTAAGAAACTGCGTAAAAGATATTGCTTTGTAATTTCACACACCTATAACCAAGTTTGATTACATAAACAAAAGAAATGAAAAACAGGAAATACTTATAATACATAATATATATTCATAACTATTGAGCAACATGAAATGAGATCAAAATGTTGTCGCACAAAAAAATAATTTAAAAAAAAAAGTAACAAATAATTTTAAAAAAAGTAATAAATATATAGGAAAACAAGTAAGGAAGGGCTAAGTTCGAATGTAACCGAACATTTTATACTCTCGCAAAGTCAAATGGAATACTCGTTTTAGATTTCTTTGTGGATATTATCGCCTTGCTATACAAGTATGTTGACCGATATTTTCGGTAAAAAGTCAACTATAGGCACTGGGGTCCACATATTCAATCCCTAGGGGCTTGAACAGTTTTGGTTCAATTTAGATAATTTTTGATCATAAGGTGGCATACTTCAAACGTATTATTCACGCAAAGTTTTACACCGATATAATTATTGCTGCTTGATTTGCCTACTGGAAAGTGAAGGAATCAGATGGATTTTAAATTGTGTTACATGGGATGTAGGCGTGGTTGTACTCTGATTTCGCCCATTTTCACATTATATCGGATATGCATAGTGGAAAGTGAAAGAATCAGATGGAATGGAAAATGAAGTTATATGGGAAATAGGCGGGCTTGTCCCCCGTTTTCACCTATTTTCATACCGTCAATAGAGGTTCTAAAAAAATTTTCTTCCAGTAAATTTGGTTATTATAGTATTAGCGGCTTAGGAGATATACACATTAAACCTATTAGGGGCGGGACCACGCCCACTTTAAATAAAAAATTTTAACTGCAGATGCCCCTTCCTAATGTGATCCTGTGTACCAAATAACAGTCTTGTATCTTATTGCGGAGGTTAGTTATGGCAATTTATTTGTTTTTGATCAATGGCGTTTTGTGGGCGTGGCAGTGGTCCGATTACGCCCATCTGCAATACGAACCGTCTCACGGTACCAAGAAATATGTCTACCAACTTTCATAAAGATATCTCAATTTTTACTCAAGTTAGAGCTTGCACGGACGGACGGACGGACAGACAGTCACCCGGATTTCAACTCGTCTCTTCATCTTGATCACTTATATATATAACCCTATATCTAACTCGATTAGTTTTAGGTGATACAAACAACCGTTAGGTGAACAAAACTATTATACTATGTAGCAACAGGTTGCGAAGGTATTGCAGATGGGCGTAATCGGACCACTGCCACGCCCACAAAACGCCATTATTCAAAAACAAATAAATTGCCATAACTAAGCTCCACAACAAGATACACGACTCTTATTTGGTATACAGGATCACAATAGGGAGGGGCATCGGCAGTTAAAATTTTTTTTTTAAGTTGGGGTGGTCCCGCCCCTAATAGGTTTAATGTACATATCTCCTAAACCGCTAATGGCATTATAACAAAATTCACTAGAAGCAAATGTTTTTAGAACCTCTACCTACAGTGTGAAAATGGGTGAAATGGGGTGACAAACCCGCCCACTCCCCATATAACGGTACTGTTAAAAACTACTAAAAGCGCGATAAATCAAGCACTAAACACGCCAGAGACATTAAATTTTATCTCTGGGATGGTATCAGATGAATTTATAGGAACCGCGTTCAAAATTAGATAGTGGGCGTGGCACAACCCACTTGTAGGTGAAAACCCATATCTTGAGATCTGCCTAACCAATTTCAACTAAATTCGGTACATAACATTTTTCATATCTCAATGTTATAGTGCGAAAATGGGTGAAATCGGATTACAACCACGCCTATTTCCCATATAACACCATTTTAAATTCTATTTTATTCTTTAATTTTCCAGTATTCAAATCAAGCAAAAATGATTGTATCGGGGTAAAACATTTCGTGAATAATACGTTTAAAGTATTCCACCTTGTGACCAAAAATTATCTAAGTCGAACCAAAACTGTTCAAGTCCCTAAGTAGTAAACATGTGGATATAGTTGACCTTCTACCAAAAATATCAGTCAATTTACAAAGAAATCTCAAACGAGTATACCATTTGACTTTGCGAGAGTATAAAATGTTCGGTTACATCCGAACATAGCCCTTCCTTACTTGTTTTTATTATAACTAAATTTTACTTCTCGTCAGCGAAAATTATAAATATTAAAAGCATCTTTCTCTAAGATATACTAAGTGACATAAACTCAACCGAAGAGGGTAAATTTAATAAATTGAGTTTATGTGCAGAACGTCAAACTGAAGATCGGAATTGATTATATTAAGGATATGACGTTGGGATATGGTCTAAACTAATTCCATTTCAGGGTAAAATTACATAATTTTTAACTTGTCTACTTAATTTTATTAAAATTGTATACATTTTAACCAACCTAAACGGTTTAAAGTCAGGTGGAAAGTCGAAAATCACTATATAAATTTAATGTTAGAATAACGAAAGTCGTGGTAGTGCGAAAAATTCGTAGACAAATTTTACATATTATATTTTCGGCACTTAACTGTAGTTGCAATATTATACGTTCAGGTAATTTTGCTAGATATCTTACATATTGACCATATTATACCCTCAGATAATTTTGTTTGATTATTTCCATATGGGCTGTCTTGTACTAGGTATATATGGCGATAGGTCATTACCATAACTACCATATATGTTAATATATATAATATAAAAATTACGTGTCACGTTTTGTACGGGGTTATCTTCTAAAACACTGCACCGATTTTAGTAAAATTTAGCACACTGCCAAATGGAAAATTCATTATTTTTTCCATTAAAAAATATTTGTATGAATCATTTTCTAAATTAAACCTCAAGTACTATCCCTTAGATTCTGATACCGGCAATTATGTTTTCGCCTTTATGCGTAAATAATACTTTCACTGTATTAAATAGTTTATTGTATATGTAAAAGTATTTAGTGTATATCATAGCCATAGCATCGCATGACCGTATATATATTTATAATTTAAAAATTAATCACTGAATGTGATGCAAAGCTCAATTCTCGAAAATAGCACAACCGATTTTGCTAATTCTTTGTTGGAGAATATTGCTTGAAGAATCAGGATGTTTCTTACGTAGAGAAACATTTTAAAAATTCTCTGAAAAAAAACCTAAAACCAACACTTTTCTGCACTTCCATACAAACGATTCGTAGTCATTATTACTATGGAAATTAACGTTGAGCAAAAAGTGTTTGTTTGAAATTTTGTTATTCCAATGGAATAAGTGCGACGGACGCAATGAAAATGGCATATGGGGAGTCTTGCCTATCACGTGCACGTATTTTTGATTGGTATAAGTCGTTCAAGGACGGTCGTACATCGCTGGAGAACTTGCCCCATGATCGTCGTCCAGCAACGTCAATAAACGAAGAAAACGTCGAAAAAGTAAAGAAAATTGTGTTGGAAAATCGTCGTGTGACTGAAAGAGAGATAGCTAGTGAGCTCAACATATCAAATGGATCCGCTCATAGCATTATTCACGATGTTTTGGGCATGAGACGTGTGTCTGCTCGACTTGTTCCAAAATCCAGCTCATACGTCTCGTCTTGTACGCGATTATTTGACCAAAAACAACGTAAATATTGTTCCGCAAGCACCGTATTCACCCGACATGGCACCGTGTGACTTTTTTCTTTTCCCTAAACTCAAATTGCCGCTTCGTGGAAAGCATTTTCAGTCGATTGAAGTCATAAAAGAGAATTCGAAGAAGGAACTGAAAGCCATACCTAAAGCGGCCTACCAGAAGTGTTATGAAGATTGGAAAAAAAGGTGGCATATGTGTATCGCCTCTAATGGTGACTATTTTGAAGGCCATAAAATAAATATTGAAGTATAGTTAACCGTTTTTGTTTTATTGAGCCAGTCTCGTTTATATTTGAGCAGAAGGTATAAATGGGGGTCGTGTTAATTACAATATTCATAACGGTCGCTTTAACCGATTTGCCTGAACATTGGTGAGGAGATAGCTTAGAACTAGGAGACGGAAATAGGATATTTTTTATCTCGTTACGTTAAAAGTCAATACAATTCATATATATAAAAATTATATTTCAAATCATAAGTATGGGTTCAAAATTCGGTAACCGCTCGTTCAGTTAATATGGCAGCTATATGCTATAGTCATCCGATCTTAACAATTTCTTCGAAAATTGCATTATTGTTTTAAATAATAATCCATGCCGAATTTCGTGAAGATACCTCGTCAAATAAAAGAGTTTTCGAACGCTATGCGGCAAATGAGCAGTTTCTTAGTGAAAAGACGGGCATGGCTAAATCAACTCAGCTAATCATGCTGATCATTTATGTATATTTATTATATTTTTCCCCGACGATTCCTTTTGAGTTTAACAAACTTCGTGGCAAATTTAATATACCCTTTTCAGGGTATAAAAAAGTACGTGTGGCACTCGGGGACTGCCACGGTAAAGCTATTGCATAGCATTTTTTTATCAAATTATGCAAATATATTTATTTATTAATTTTTTATGCAGTATTTTTTTTTCGTTGATATTAATTCAAGTTTTTTCTTCGATATTAATTCAAGTTACACTTTTTGAGCGTGGTGAACCATAAGAAAACAATTTTTTTTTTCTTTTATAGAATAAATGAGAAGTTGATATCGTGTTAGGTTTATGTCCATTACGTAATTTCTTGATTCGGTCGCCGCGTTAAAAGCACGCAATAAAAGCTATGCAATAGCTTAAAAATAATGTTAATAATATTATGACTCCGGATATAATAGTTTATTTTTATTAATTAAGTTTTTATTAAATTCTATGATTTTATTTGCCATTAAAAAAATTGTATCTTAAATATTATTATTTCTGAATCACCTTTCTGTCTCTACAGTTTATTTTTATTATTTACTTTTTATTAAATTCCATGATTTTATTTGCCATTCAAAAATATGTATCTTAAATATTATTATTTCTGAATCACCTTTCTGTCTCTACAATTGATTTGTTCCGCTTGAAATATGCTTAAAAGTATGCAAACATTTTGCGCATACCTTGTGATCATGTTAGGTTTATTTTCGTTTCGGAATTTCAAATGAATTTATAACAAACCAAGCGCAACATCTAACATAAAAAAATAGCGAAATAGCTACAGTGTTGATAAAAACTTCAACTATAATTTGTGATGAGTGTATAATGGCTCACAAAAATTATTGTAGTTCTACAACCATTTTGACTGGAAAACTTATTGGAGAAATGGTCCTCTTGCCATGATACTGTCAAAATGTACGATACGAATAGAGCTGAATTAAGATGAATTTGATTTATTTATAATTAAAACCTATATATATTATTGTTAAAAATTAAGAATGATTTATCCTCATTCATTATCTCAAATGTTATCAACTAGGAACATTGAAAATTACTCATTTGTTACAAAATTGAATATAAAATTAATTAAATAAAAAAAATCAACTTAATATGTATAATGTTTATTTGTGCTTAATAAGAAATCGAAGAAAAGTATTTAATAATTTTCAACTTTGGAAGTGATCCGCGGGGCTTTTCTTACACCGGAAATAACGTTTTCGTTTTTATTCATAAATACAATTTATTGTATTGAATAGTTTATGATTAATGTAAACCTTAGCCGCAGCAACGCGTGGACGGAGGTCGGATTCGGTATCTGGGGACTTGAAAAGTTATTGTGTGATTTCTACCATATTTATACATGATATTGCATACCTTAAGTTAATTTTTCGTACAAAGTGTTATTACGCTATCGTCATTGGCTCTCGAATTATATATACAGTAAAGTGAAGGAAACATATGGAATTTAAAATGTTTATATATGGTAAGTTAGCGCCACGCCCAGTGTTCAATTTATACACCGGCTCCCATGAAGCTCTTCCGTACCATCTTGAGTGTATAATTTAATGTATCTGACCCAGTTACTTATCAAGTCATCGCATTATTAGTAATTTTCTACATTAACGTTATATTGGGAATGAGCGTGGTTTTCATCTCATTTCCTTTATTAGTTTTAAGTGTTACTTTACAACCGTTTGTGAACAAAACTATTATACTCGGCGAAACATTTGGAACATTTGGTTTGAGTAACTAAAAGTTACACTGCTCAAATATCAAAGCCGAAATATGAAAAAAGATTTCCCACGTGATTTTAATGAAAAGTTAGAAACAGGCTAAAAGATCTCTTGCCAAAGTAAATTAAAAACAAGAAAAAACGTTAACTTCGCCTGCACCGAACTTATAATACCCTTGGCAACTACAAAATATTCTATACAAGAACTTGATTTTGATCGTTCAGTTTGTGTGGCAGCTATATGCCCTGTTTAGGGTATAATAAGTTGAACCAGATTTGATATAGCTTTCGAGTTTTTTATCCCTTATCTATTTCAGGTTTTACTTGTCATTTTCTATCAAACAAGAGCCTCAATTTTAGTTTTTCTTTCTAAAGCTTCAAGTGCAAGCTGGAAAAAACCCATGAGGTATCGTTACTGTCAAAGGATTTGGTATTGAATTTGCACCTAAGCCCATTTGCAGTTAATAACAATTTATAATTATATGAATATTAAATGGGTGTTTTACGGAGATGAAGCATATGTTGAAATTAAAAACAAAATTAATGCAAGATTAGGAAGACGCAGTAAATTAAATAAATGGGATCTTTATATATATGGTAATTTGGATTGTACTATTTGAGGATAGGGATATTAGGCTCCCGGACGTATCAACCTTTACACAACACAAGCAATACATGAGGCTGCCGCACATGTCTTTAATTTTCATTTGCTGAAAATTAACAGATGCTCTACTTTGTTAAAGTAGATTTAGAGTGACCACAAACTCTTTAATGCCAGATTCGGAAATATCCGCTTCTAATTCTAAAATACAATTTTTTCTTCAATATCGAGTTTAACTGATACATGAAAAAATAGATCTACAGCTTTCTCCAGGCAATTTCAAGTTTTCTTTTTTAGATTTGCTAACACCTACGGTATGTTTAATAAAAATAGTATACCATAATATTGGATTATTCAATTTTCTTTACTGTTGTGTATTACCAGACACAAAAATGAAAAAGAAAACAATACATAAAATAGTGAAAATATAATACTAGATTCTCTCTAAAATAAATAATTTACAGAAATTCTATGAAAAATTTAATATGTACCACGGTCTCAATGCATTTGAACACGTATTTTTCAGCATAATGTGATTTAAAAAAAAACGTATACAATTTTTTCATACCTACATTTACTCAATGTAATGATTTCTGGCTGACTTTGTGTTATACTTTCGGATATTGAAGGCAACTAGTAGCTTCAATGTGCTTATAGATGTATGGAAATGGTATTATATTCTCTTTCCAATAGTATATACCCATGATAACTACACTACAATATACTTACCTTTAATTGATTATGGCACAAGTATAAAGGGGTTTCCAGTACGAGTGATATGATTTTTTTTTGAAAAAAATACACTCATTTTTAAGGCAATTCAAATGTTTCTGAATATACAATCATTCAAATGGCCTCCACGACTCTTTTTGCAGAAACGAATTCGATAAACCTAATTTTCGAATACTTTTTCCACTAAATCAAGTCTTATGTCATGAATAGCACAATATTGACTTCTTAAACTTGAAGAGAGTCTGGTTTATTGCTAAAGATCAATGACTTCAAATAACTCCACAAGAAGTAGTCTAATGGTGTTAAATCACAACTTCTTGGAGGCCATTCAGTGTCACAATTTCTTGAAATTACCGAATCTCCTAACTTTTCTCGCAATAATTCGGTTGTTGCACGTGCTGTGTGGCACGTAACCCCGTCTTGTTGGAAGAAGATGTTGTCAAGATCAACTTCTTCCAAATGCGTCCATAAAAAATTGGTTATCATCGATCTATACCGCTCCCCATTGACAGTAACGGTGTCACTTCGAAAGAAGTACGGACCGATGATTCCATCAGACCAAAAACCACACCAAACTGTCAATTTAGGTGAATGTAATGGTTGTTCATGAATAATTTGTGGATTTTCTTCGCAGCAGAATCGACAGTTTTGTTTATTTACCGCACCACTCAGAAGAAAGTGAGTTTCATCCGAGAAGTTAAAAGCGCACGAAAACTTGCTATTGGTGAACGAATATTTTGATAGTAAAATTGAATAATTTGTAAGAGTTGTTCTGTGTATATTTTTCCATAATGATATTGTAAGCATTACTGAATGCAATAAAAAAAAATTACAGACCATGACATATCAAAAATGGCCGAAACCACACTGAGAAATCATCCATTGGTTGTCTGAAAAATTTGTTGCTAGAAAGTCCAAAGTGAAATTTTTTCTAAATGCATTGATTATATGAATTTGTTAGTATTGTAGTAACATACAAATTTTTCCTTAGAAGAGCAGTTCAATAAAATTTTTTAGTTTTCAGAATAAGCGGTACCTTATTAAAGTCGTTAATATACAATTTGGAAGAAAATCGAGTTTGAGTCTAAATCTAAGAAGGTGCAATTTTTTCGAAATCCATTGATTACATGAATTTGTTAATATTGTTATATCATGCAGATTTTTCTTTAGCACAGAACAGTAAAATTTATGTTTTTCATTATAAGCGATAGTTTTTCATTGAAGTCTTTAATATACAATTTGCAAGAAAATCGATTTTGAGTTCTAAATATAAGGAAGTGCAATTTTTTCGAAATGCATTGATTATATGAATTTGTTAATATTGTAATAAAAGGCAAAATTTTCCTTAGAAGAGCAGATCAGTAAAATTTATGTTTTACAGAAAAAGCGGTTCCTTGTTAAAGTCGTTAATAACGAATTTGCAAGAAACTCGACTTTAAGTCTAAATCTAGGAAAGTGCAATTCTTTCGAAAGGCATTGACTAAATGAATTTGTTAACATTGTGATAACATCAAAATTTTTCCTTAGAAAAACAGATCAGTAAAATTTATGTTTTACAGAAAAAGCGGTACCTTACTGCAGTCGATTATATACAATTTGCAAAAAAAAAAAACCGGCTTTGGGTCTAAATCTAAGAAAATCCTCCAAAAAGTCTCTACAAGTATGGGCTCTTGTAACGGAAAGATCCTCCGCCAATGATCTAGTTTATTCTTATTGTCAGATAGAAGAATTCATATCTCGTTTCCAACTACTTGAAAAATACCTCGTTTCATAGATTTTGTAGGATATTGAATCGTCGTTTGTTTTTGGAAACCTAACCGTTCAAAAGAAATTTACGGTTGAAGATTGACTATTTTAAGGAAATTTCGTTTTCCTTTCAATTCTATAACTCAATAAATAAAATAATTTTAAATTGCAAAGCAAGTCTGCTAGAAAGCTCACTGCTCTACAAAAACTGTCTCTTTTTTCCCATTGATAGGCATTGATGTTTGACGGTGAATTTCTCGTAAACGCTTAAATTAAGGGAACTTAAAAAATTGATTTTTTGCGGTCAGTTCAATCCGGTCCACCCGTTTATTTTAAACGCATATTTTAAAACACGATCCGATTATCATTTCTGCCTATTACTTGTATATATTATATAATATATAATTTTACATACAATAGCCTATCGGTTTTTTGATCTGTTGTAAAATTTGATTTTGGTAGGCGAAAAACGACAAAAATTTTGTCAAGTTTCAATTTTTATTGATCGTAGGTCATTGTACGGAGAAAATCTTCAAGTTTAACGAGAACTTTGTATATTTTTTTTTGTTTCATCCAAAGAGACGGCCGGAGTCACTGTTTTTTAGTGCCGACGTAATACTCAAAAAATTTTCAAAAACTTCACTTTATCTTTTTTAAACATGTATAAATAAACTTAAAAAGTTTCAAAACAATCGATACAGTGGTTTTTTTCTTTTTTTAATTCCCAAAAATCGAAAAATAATACAGACAATTTTTGTAGAGCTGAAAATTTCATACCAAAATATGAGCTTTGCAATTTAAAATAATTTTTTTCATTGAGTTTTAAAATTAAAAAAAAAAAAAAACGAATTTGCCTTAAAATACTCAAAATTAAACAGTTAATATCTTTTAAACGGTTAGGTTTACGCAAAATCGTGGCAGACGCTTTCTGAAAAGCATTAAATTTCCTACAAAATTTAGAAACGAGAAACTTTTCATTTAGATGGAAGCTAGATATGAATTTTTCCATCTGGTAATAAGAAAAAAATAAAAAACAGAAAACTGCATGAGAGCTCATATTTAGAGAGACTTTCGTAGAGGTGTTAATCAAGAAACTTTTCAGAGTACTAAGCGAAAACAAACTTTGACTAACCCTAATTTTTATATATATATATGTATCGACATTAATTTAACATATTGAGCCGTATGTTTAATTTATTGCGTATGCAGCTATTACATATGCATATATAATATTTACATATGTTTTATATATACTTATATACATGTATACGCAAACATATACACATGTATGTAAATATATGAAACAAAAACTTGCTTTTCTGCTACGAATGTGTAGGTGTTAGCAAGGTATTGAGTCGTGTAGTAGTTTTTCAAGATTCATGAGACAGCCCGCAACGTCTTAGCAGTGGCGGCGGTGGCGGCAGCGACAATACTTTCCACCACCAAAGTTGGCGATTGGCGTATGCGCGATTGCTGCGGTTTACCTGCTGCGCCTTCATTAGCTGCCTCGTGTCACACAAAGTGTGGCACACCCATGCACTGTTTGTGCCCGCTCGCCGCGTATGTATAAGTGCGTGAATGTAGTTTCGAATTCTTCGTGCAACGGGTTAGTCTCAAGCAATACTCCAAAGTAAATCGCTAATGTAGCAAAATGTGTTAAAGCATGCAAAAACCTGCGCTTTTTTTCAGTGAACTGCTGCAACCAATAGGCAAGACGCTCCGTAACGAATGCTAGCCCCATTGGCCCAGACTATTTTCCGGCGTTTAGTTTTTCGCTTACAACTACACAACTCTTGATGCTGCCAGCAGGATCGGGTAAAAATATTTACTCAAGTTCTTATAAATAGTTGAAGTATGCGTGTGGGTGTTCCAGAATCGTTACTGCTTTTTGGTAGGAAAGCAGAGTAGTACACAAATATGGGAACGTATTTACATGCGCACTTAATTATTATATTGTATATCAAGGCAAAGAAGTAAAAAACGACCCTTAAGCTCATATACATTTCTGTATATTATATATATGTATATATTTATATATAAATATATATGTATATATACATATATATTATACGATATATGAGGAGATTTTCATTTACCAAAAAAAATGGTCAAATGAAATAGAGACTTAAAACAAGAGTAATTGAACATTTAAGACATTAAATTTCCTTTTATAAGAAACCCTTTAATACATTGCACGTTCACGCCGTATGCTAAATATACGTATACCATATGTACATTATAAAGCTACATATTTAGGAAACTTAACACATAAGCTTTGTATTTAATAGTATTCTCTTTTATGAATTAATATGATTTTCCACAAACATAATACTTAAACTTTTAATAATACATGTCTGAAAGGGCTAAGCTTGCATGTTATTGAACCCTAAATCATATTACCATTTCTAAGATATCTTGCTTAATATCATAATAATCTACTTTAAAAGCGAGCAGACATATTTAAGAAGCATAATGCAGATAGAAACCGACGTTATCAATATTAAGCGCGAATCACATTCAGGGGTGTCGTAGAACCTGATAGTTTTCGGAGTCAAAATTGAAATCGTAGTATGTGTCATGAATTCGGATATTATTGGTTTGATGTTCGAAACTGAAATTGTATTCGTTTTAGGTGTCACGGAAACAGAAAAGGGTGAAAGCAACAGCAGGAGAGCAGGGCTTACTCGCTAGGGGCGGTTAGCAGACAAGATTTTGGAGCACTACGGTGGCATCAGGGTAATTAGGAATCTGAGCGACATGTTGGCACACTTGAGTTGGCCAAAAGGGTTGTAATCGGCGCGATCGAGCGAAAAGCAAGCCCTAACGAGCCTCAATCGGTGGATCGGTAACCTAAGGTTTTTATTTTACAAATTTCAGTGCCGAGAATGTTGTCACTGCTGAGATGGAAGACAGTGCTGGAAAACTCTGGCTTGTCTTAGCCTAAATGCCGCATGACGTCGAGTCCTCCTAATAGGAGAAACTTCCCCAATTTTGTGACTGCTAGCAGGGCAAAAGTCCTTGACGTCATGTTAGCCTATAGAGAAATTGATCCCTTGATCTCGATATGGAGAGTTCCTTCTCTGATCACAGATACGTTAATTTCAGCTTGGACGCAGAACCTGTAGAAACTTCAGAAATACCAATTATTGGAGTTGAGGAAAGCCAAGAGAGCCCAGTAAAGCGCCTTCTACCGAAATCTAGAGGTCTGTCATATCTGATCACGGTTTAGGTGTATTCTTGCGAAAAATCTTACTGCATTGAGGTATCTGAGAAATGCGGATAATGGTTGGACCGTGAGTACCTTTTTATAAGCCCAAATGTTCGGTCAAAATACGATAAATCGATGTTTTGGAGATGTTCAATTCTATTTCCATAAATTTCAATGATGATTTCGGCTGATTTTTTATGAATTCACGCACAGTTTCGATGGAATTTTCGGTGATCACGGATTTTGGTTGGCCCACATGTTCATCGTCATTTATGTACTCACGACCACTTTGAAAAGTTTGAAACCACTCGTGCACTCTGCTACGGGATAGGCAATCATCGCCATAAACTTGTTTCATCAATTGAAACGTTTCAGTAAAAGTTTTACCAATTTTAAAACAACATTTAATGTTGGCTCTCTGTTCGAAGCTCATTTTCGCACCAATGGCAAAAACATACGACACTTAAAACGCAATAACTTCACTTCCAATAGATGAAATGTCATGAAATTTTTAATAGAAGTCGATAAAGTATAGCAGATTCTAACGCACTAGTCGACATATAGATGGCCCTACTAGAGTTTACTTTGTTACTATTTTACTGTTTACTTTGGAACGCACCTTGTAGAGGAGACTTCTGCATGCTAATTTTCCCGTTTAACCGCTCCACTGAGGGAGGGCCAGTGAGCGAACTTTAAGAGGGTTGTACAGCTTTCTTGGATCTTTTGGATTAGGCCGGGAGACTGTTTAAGGTTACGTTTATACCGAAGGCCGAAAAGAGCGCTCATGTCGGTGCAAAGGTTTTTAGGCCCATTAGCCTATCCTCGTTATTGTTGAAAAAGACTCATGGATTTGTAAATTAGGAGCAAAATGCCGAAGAGTAAACTGTTGAGGGCCCAGCATACTTATATCAAAAGCAGGTCGGCCGACACTGCTTTGCACGATGAAGTACCATAGTTGGAGGGAGCCCTTATACGAAATAAATTTGCTGTAGGTACCTCTCTCGATATCGAGTGGCCTTCAACAATGTGTGGGCAGTAGCAGTGGTTAAAGCTTTGGAAAATTTTTGGGTGGAATCGAACCCCAAGCATCTCATATATAGTCTTCTCTGTGACAGAACGGTCGTAGGGAAGCGGGGTAGTACAAAGACATCCCGAAAGGTTAGTAGGGGCACCCCACAAGGTCGGGTACTTTATCCACTGCTTTGGATCTTGGTGGGTAATGACCTACTTAAATAACTCGAGGAACGAGGCTGTCGTTTGATAGCCTACGCTGACGAAGTTATTCTTAAGGTTAAAGAAAAATTTTTAAATACTGTCTGCATTCTAACTGAAGGATACCTCAACGTGGTATCCAACTGGGCACATAGAAGTGGTTCAACGGTCAATCCAAGTAAAACTGAAATAGTTTTATTTACTAGAAGGTATAAGATCTCAAACATGTCTCTCCTCCCATTCGGAGGTTCACGCCTTCCACCTATTGATAAGGGGAAATACCTACGGCTTATGGTTGATAGAAAGCTTTCATGGTGGCTAAATATTGAGAAAAGTGTAAGGAAGGCATCGATTGCTGTAGAGGAGCTATATGTAAATGGTGGGGCTATATGTAAAAGGTGGGGAGAAGTCGCTGGAGAAGGGGCGCAGTGCGCTTTTTCACTGATGGCTTGAAACAAGTAGGGAAGGTTCGAGGGGGAGTTTTCTGTAGGGAGCTCTCCGTCAATCTTTTCAGACAGAAGTAGCTGTTATCCAGGTGACGGTAGACATACTGCTACGAAGTGCAGCCTTTTTCAGGGAGGTGTGTATTCACTCCGACAGCAGAGCGGCAACACTAGCGCTGAGCTTGCTAACTGTGCACTCAAAGCCAGTCAAGAAGTATCTGTCCTCACTATAAATAACATCAAGCTACGTCATCAGCAGACTAGTTTGGATGCGTGGTCATAGCGGAATCACTGACAACTGCAAAGCTGGAAAGCTAGCCAGAAGGGGCATTCTTGCCCCGCTCACATCGAAATGGGACCGAGTTGGGCTTGCGTTTTATAGCTGGACAAATGGGGCTTGCGCGCGCTTACGACTAGCTTCTGTATGACTGTGTGTTCGTTCCGGCCACATTATAACGCAGGAGATCTACTGAACTGCTTACCCTGAGCAAAGTTCATCTTGCCGCATTCGTAGCAGCACTGTCCGATCGGTATACATGCGGTACAGCTCAAAAATTCTGTCGGACGCTAATTGTCAAAGTTGTATGGAGAAGGGTGGAAACATTCAGGTACTTTTTCTTCTATTGTCCAGCCTTTGAAAGACTGAGGCTGAAACGATTCGGTAATCTTACCTCCGGAGAACCAAAAGACACAGCCGAAACTGACTTTGGCCATCTCAACAAATTTATGATACGCTCAAAGTGCTTTGACAATATGTAAGGGTCTAATAATCCTGTATATAGGAGTTTTTTAGGTACCACAACGAACCGGCGTTCTAAGCTGCCCAAGTAAAATTCCTCTTAGGATCGACCGCTTAAACTGATTTGCATTTCTGACAACTAAGCAAATCTTTCTTAGATTCCACAACAACCATGATTATTATACTCTTGCAACATGTTGCTACAGAGTATAATGCCAAAGACAGACTACAGAAACCATATGTGTGTCAACCGTATTTTCAATTCTTGTTCCAAAGCAAATGGAGTTCTGTACTACACAAATGTTGAAAAAACCATTGAAATTATGTGGTGTTCTGTAATCTACTACGGTGGGTTGTACTGAACACACCCAAAGCTTTAAGCTTTTCTGCCAAAATCATATATTTTCGGTCACTTTGACATGTAAAAGAAGCAAAAAAAATTCTCAAAATCTTGTTTTAAAGCCCTTTTCTTGAAATAAATCTTTTATATTATTTCCTTTTTAATTCCCGTAGAGATAATGTAAAATATTTCATTTTTCTCATTATATTTAAAGATTCTTTTCTGTTCTAAGCAACTTCATTTTCCTGTTTTAGATTAATTTTCTTTTAGTTGATTTAAATTTTTTTGCATAAGCTGATGAGTGTTAAACTTATATAACACCATTTGTGTATCACTATACTAATATGATATGGTACATGGTTTCCTGAGCTTTTATTGTATTTAGTACACATTGTAGTGCGGAAACCAGGGATAAAGGGATGCCCAAATTATTCTAGTGTGAGAGCGCTTCAAAATTAGCGTTTTTTATAACATTCTGCATTGTAGCCAGATCGAATATACTTGTATGTATGGAATAGTGTATGTAAACCTATTAAAGGATGTTCTGTTACCATTTGTCAGTTAGGAAATGTATATAAAAAGGACGTTTGAGCAAGTTAGCGACCCAAAACATGCGACAAAACTAGCTTAGGGGTGGTTTGTATCAGAAAAGAAAAGCCAGCGCAGGCACTGGACCTGAGTTCAATCGAAAATTTTTGGGAAGATGTTAAACGAGTTATACCAACAGCAAATCCATCAAGTGGAATACACCTTTGGCTAGTGTTCAAGGAGGCATGGGCTCAAATAAAGTTCGAAAAAGGATATAATCGAATCTATGCAACGTCGGTGTATGGATGTATTAAAAAATATAGGTTTTACAACCAAATATTAGTCAATCAAAACATTTAATATTTGAAGATTTATTGATAACTAGATTTTTTAATGCTCTTCAAAATGTCTTTCGAAATATCTTTTCAAGTAGTTGGTAGCGAGATATGAATTTGTCTATCTGATAATAAGAAAACAATAGCAAACCGTTACCGAAGTGAAAAAAATCATTCGCCTTTTTTTGGCCCACCCTAATATACATATATACTAGCTGACCCGGCAAGCGTTGTTTTGCCATATACGCCAATTTTTTTGGAAATATAATCACTCTAAGTGTATAAAAAGTTATAAATGAAAGTGTATTGAACAGTTGTAGACAATTTAGGTATACTTTATTTAAATAAATAAATTGTTCTTCATTAAACTAACAAATATACAGTAAATTACTCGTACAATTATTGATAGATATGTGTACATCGAAAATAGTTCATATTTCTACTACTAATTACTTCAATTAAAAATAAATAAAGATTAATATCTCAACGCAATAGAATGTACAATATATTTGGTCAGACCGTCTTTAGCAAATACAAACAAACTGGATAGTGTACCCAAATCTAAGCCACGAACAGACAACGATTGACCTTGTTAAATATTGATCGTCAATACGAATGCTAATCTAATTGCAAATTTAGTGCGTTTGAATTCAATTGGCACATCTGTAGGAATCATAAGGATTCGGGGGAGCAATATATAATATTATCGCCTCGGAACTTGCCATAAAATATGGTGCCTTCAATAATGTTTTTCATTAATTTTTTATTGACTAATCTTGTGCCATTGGAAAGGCGAGATGCCTTCATATAGCGAAGTAAAATAACCGGAGATTTTACTTTCAGCTGTAAATGATGCAGTGGTATGCACGGCATAATCTCAGCTTCGTTGGCATCGCAAATAGAATTCATAAATTTGTATGACAACTGTTGCATCTTTGAATTTAATCCATTGGCATCCAAATTTTTTGCTGCCAAAATCGCTGTTTCTGCCAGCCACTCTAGATTTTTGTATTTTGTGTGTACTAGTACAGCGGGTTGATTTCAGCGTTAATTGAGCGTACGTTTGACATGCAATAACGGAAAGTGCCTGTCTGAAATCACCTGAGAGGAGTAACAGAGTGGCGCCAATTAGTTTGTCGTTATTTTATACATGTACCTTTTAATATTTTATCCAATGCCTCAAGCGAATGTGTGTGTGCCATAGTACAATTTGGGATGAATAGATAATAATAAATAAATAATAGATAATAATTTTATACTGTACTATACTGTTATACTGCAGGTTCCATCTCGTGTGACCAAACGTGACCACGTTTGTTCGTTATTTGGTAGTGAAACATTGCTAGTAATAGTCGCTGCCAATTTGATAGTACAAGTATTATACTGCGATTCACGATGTATACATGTGTTGATTAAATCAGATGCTTTTCGATCTGCTTATGAATTTGGAAACCGAAAATAGGTCAGGCAGCTTCATTGGAGCTGATATACCGGTCAATTTGGTAATTCATTATTTCATCATTTTCATTAATTGGAGGAGCATTTACATTAATATTTTCAATTCTAAACATAGCCATATCACTTCCTTTATACACATACTTGCAAATATACCATATTTGATGCTCTTCACTGAACTAAAGAATTTAACATTATTAATTACTGAATGTGTTACTCAGCAGAGGTGAATATGGTCCCACCCAACGATTGTCAATGTCAATGCCTGCGTTGTCGCACTAAGAAATAATGTTAAATTCAATTGAGAGTTGGACTGAAACATTAAAATAATACGTGTAATAGTCACAGCTACCATCGAGACACAAATAAAAACATGTAAGGAAGGGCTAAGTTCGGAAGTAACCGAACATTTTATACTCTCGTAAAGTCAAATGGTATACTCGTTTTAGATTTATTTGTGGATCTTGCCGCCTTGTTCTACAAGTATGTTGACCGATATTTTCGGTAAAAAGTCAACTATAGGCACTGGGGTCCACATACTCAATCCCTAGGGGCTTGAACAGTTTTGGTTCAATTTAGATAATTTTTGATCATAAGGTGGCATACTTCAAACGTATTATTCACGCAAAGTTTTACACCGATATAATTATTGTTGCTTGATTTGCATACTGGAAAGTGAAAGAATCAGATGGATTTTAAATTGTGTTATATGGGATGTAGGCGTGGTTGTACTCTGATTGCGCCCATTTTCGCATTATAACATAGAAATATGAGAAGAATTACTATAAAGTGATCTTATACCATCCCATGTAAGCGACTCTCAGGAAGACGCAGATATAACAATAGTTAATGCGTCTTCTACAAATTAATCTCCATCATAGCAAACTAGCTTCAGTAGCTCTAATTAACCGCGTAGCATTAGAACAGCCTGAATTTTCCTCGTTCAGGAGCCATGGGTTAATGGAGGGTGTATTTGCGGACTGAGGACGCCGAATTATAAGTTGCTGATGGCTAACTGTGAAAGTAAAATCAGAGCCTGCATAATGGCAAAGAAAAACTTAAATGTTTTTATATTAAATAATTACAGCAACAACGACACCGTGCAATAAACAGCTTTAAGCTCTTCAAGTCGCCGGGATCAGACGGTCTATTCCCGGCTCAATTGCAGCAGTCGCAGAATTACATAATGAATTGGCTAATTGCCATTCTTAAGGGGGCGCTGCAATTAAACTATATCCCTTCGCTTTGGAAGGAAGTCAAGGTTATATACATACCAAAGGCAGGCAAAAGCTCGCATACAAGTCCAAAGGACTTCAGGCCAATTAGCCTCTCCTCATTCCTTCTAAAAATTCTGAAAAGACTAATAGAATTACATATAAGAAACAAACTAAAACCAGAAAAGTTGGCTGGTTCGCAGCATGCGTATTCCAAAGGAAAATCCACAGAAACAGCACTAAGCTCTGTGGTGGCGGAGATTGAAAAATCTCTGGAAGTTAAAGAATACACTCTATTTGCCTTTTAAGATATAGAAGGAGCCTTCAATAATATCCAGCCTAGGGCCATACTGAGTGCGCTTAAGGATCTGGACATCTCTGAACCTCTCAGGAAATTAATTGAACAGATGCTCACGAGCAGGTCAATAATTTCAACGATGGGAGCGTCAATGATGTGCAGATCTGTCCAAAGAGGCACACCTCAAGGAGGCGTGTTATCCCCACTTCTCTGGGTCCTGACAATGAATAAGTTGCTGGTGGATCTGGAAAAGAAGGGGGTACATGTTGTGGCCTACGCTGACGATGTGGCAGTATCGGTCAGAGGCAAATTCCCGAATACTCTCGCAAACCTTATGCAAACGATCTTGGACGATATAAATCGTTGGGTTAGACAGAGCTTGTATTGTTCACCAGAAACCATAATGCTCCAGAAGTTACGGCGCCAATAATAAATGGTTGCAGACTAACAATTGGAGATAAGGCAAGCTACCTGGGACTAGTCTGAGACAGGGAGCTTTCATGGAAACACAACTTGGATGCTAGGGTGAAGAAGGCAGCCACACCACTCTACACCTGTAAAAGGATGGTGGGTCCCAAATGGGGGCTTACGCCACGGGTAACTTATTGGCTCTATACACAGCAGTTGTCAGACCAATCATGACATACGGTATATTGGTATGGTGGTCAATAATGGAAAAGAAATACGCGGTAAAGCGTATGGAAAGTATAACTAGAGCAGCCAGCATATGCATTAGTGGAGCACTCAGAACAACGCCAAGCCAGGCTCTAAATGTCATTCTACATTTACGCAACATTAGACACGCATATGCGCAACATTAGACACCAACATCGCCTTCCGTTTGCCAGACCACTGCAGTGTCTTCCAGGCGGAGATCACAGCAATTAAAGAAAGCCTTGTGGTATTGACAAAAAATGTGCTCACAACAAGGAGCATATATATATATACGGATAGCCAAGCGGCCTTGAACTCACTCAAGTCTCCAATGGTGTCATCCAAGCTAGTGAAAGATTGTCTTGACCTATTAGAGGATCTGACATCCTACTTCACAATGAACCTGCAATGGGTTCCAGGACATAGTGATATCCCTGGTAACTGCGAAGCAGATGAAATAGACAGAACTGGTACCACTTTGCAACTAACCCCTGAAAAAGAGGGAATTTTTATACCAATCAGCGAACATGCTATAAATATAGCTGAGTCTCGGTGGAGACAATCAATAACCTGCTCAACCAGCAGACTAACGTGGCAGGAATGGAGCATGAGTCGCACAAACCGACTACTAAAATTTAAAAGGAATGATATAAGAACTCTGATAGGAGTACTAACAGGTCACTGTCTAATTGGTAGACATGCCAGTAGACTAGGTGTACCATACAACGACTATTGTAGAAGCTGTCAAGAAGTAGAAGAAGAGGAGACTGTAAAGCATCTTTTATGCGAATGTAAAGCTCTATATAGGAAAAGAATCGCAACTATCGGTCGTGGATTCCTTGACGACGTATCAGAAGTTGCTAATATAAAATTATTTGTACTGATGAACTTCATCAGGAGCACAGGTTGGTTCAGAGAGGAGACGATAGAGTGAGGGAACATTAGTCCCGGTGGTATCACAATGGGCCTCCTATAGGCCTAGGTGCGTCGTTGGACAGCCACTCTACCTACCTACCTAGCTACCTTTTCCACTGGCGTCAACCCTAATGCTGACCTTTGGAAATCGGTTCACTCATTAACAATGAAGCTGAGCATGATGAGCAGAATAATTAAAAAGCAACAGGCAGAATAAATTAGACTGCTAACAGAAGAAGTCGTGCATTATAATTAACTGGCACCCAACGTGGGGCAAAGGAAAATTCGAGCAACAATCAAGTCAACACTATACGTGTGTCTGGCGAATTGACGAAGGATTATAAAATTAAGTAAAACGAACGAGGATATTTATTTAACATTCAATTAAGAATTTTTGTAAGTTGGTCCTTAAAATTTGTAAAAGTAAAAAAAAACGCTGTAATATAGAATTTATTTATCAATTAATATATGTTACGTAATTTTGGAAATTTAACGTGCTCCTAAGATTAAAGTGACTAAAATTGCGTAATCCAAAATTATTTTGAACCTCTTATTCAATCTAATTTTAACACTTCTCGTCCTTTCGCTTTTCACACTTTTGATTTAAATGTATCAATAAAAACGCAAACAATTAATATTTTTACTGTGGAAATTTAACACGCGAAAGTTCTTCTGGAACACGTGTTCATAATTATTATTGTGGCAAAAATCGCGTAACCTAAAACTAATTTCGAACCTCTTTTTCAGTCAAATTTTTGCATTTCTTTATCCTTTATCCTGATTAAAATTCACCAATTAAAAAAAAATTTTTTGAAAGTTTTGTGCTCATAAGTATCTCAATTAAAATATAACGTAACGTAAAACATTTCGAAATTTCATATATTTATTTTTTTTTGTGCGCCTGACTTAAGGGTACCAAAATTAACATTTTTGTATATTTCAAAATAAAAATTTTTGAATAAATTAATGTATTTAATTTAACCCTAAGTTCTAAGTTTTAACTAAGTTCACATGTGCTTGTAAGTTGTTAGTAGTGAAATTGTATGCATATGTTTGTACCAAATTTACAAGCAAATTAAAAAATGATTTTATTTTGAAAAGCATTTTTGCAAGTAAAATGAGTGTTTCTGTTAGTTAGGACAAACAACGAACGAACAACCCAAGAATTGGTTAGCAGTATTGAAGCAATTAGTTTAGCTCTTGGACGTTTGCAGCGCCCAAATGTAGAACCTTATTTGCCAGTTTCGTTTAACCCTGCGATCGCACCAGGTAACTCTAGTTTGGATTTGATTAAGTCCTTCCCTGAGTTTAATGGTGAAGCTTCCTATTACATAGCCAATTTTGCATTATTTATTATAATGAGCGTTCAGAAATATATTATGTGGCAATAAGCATTCTTAGGAATAAAATAACAAGTACTGCCAATTTGACACTCTCCTCATTTAACACTGAGCTAAATTTCAAAGCAATAATTGCTAGACTCGACCAAACATATGCAGATAAACGTCCAATTTAAGTCTTAGAAAATTATATGAGTATTCTAAGGCAGGGTGACCTTTCCATCACGGATCATTACGATACGGTTGATAAACATTTAACGCTCATAATTAATAAACAAATGACTCTTGGAGAAAATAACGAGATAACTGAAGCTCTCAACGAACGAGCAAGAGAAAATGCACTTCGCATTTTTATCTTTGGTCTCCGTCGCCCCCTCTGTAGTATCCTTTTTCGTCACGACCAAAAGACCTTCCTACAGGATTAGTGGGCGCACAAGTGTTGGAAACAAATAACAAACGGTCTAACATTCGCACATACATTTGCCATGGTAAACTCAATAAGCATATCTAGAACTACGCTACTTATGCCGTGTCGCAGGCAGTTGCTGCTCTAAATTCACACCCGATTCCAATGGAAATCGATCGCAATACTTCGATTCATCGCCATCCCCTAACTCATTTAAACAGGAACCCAAACCAAGTTCATAGCCACAAAGTTAATCCAGCCTATAATAACAACCAACAACAGCAGAAGGTAGCTTTCAACCGTCTTCGCGAACCATCTGGATCCTTCTAGAGACCGCAGTTGGACAGGAGCCGCGAATACTAATTGATACCGGAACTTCTAAAAATTACATTTAAGATCTTCCTTTCCTACAGTTTATTCAGTTAATGGACAAACCATTTATTCTGAAACCAATTAACGGAATTAACACCATTAATAAAAAGTGCAAGTAACAACTACAGAAGAATCTGTTCCCGTAAATATCCGTACCCGATTTCAACAAATGATAAATAATAACCTAAATGCGTTCTCGAATCCGAACTGAGCTTTACCTTACAACACAAATGTGGACACTATTCGCACTCTAACAGAAGAACCCATTTATAGTAAAAGCTATCCCTACCCAATGTCAGCTCCTGAATTTATTAACAAAGAAATCGGTGCTCCTAAAGGATGGTATAATTCGCAAGTCCTGCTCTCCATACAACTCACCCATTCATGTCGTGACAAAAAAAGGTACCGACGATAATGGAAAGCAGAAGTTGCGAATGGTAATTGATTTTAGAAACCCAATACCTGATCGCAACCCTATACCTGACACTACTGTCATACTAGCGAATTTAGGCAAGTCACGCTACTTCACTACCTTAGACTTGAAATCGGGCTTTCATCAAATTTACATAGGCAAAATACATTGAATGTAAATAATAGCAAATACAAATTTTGTCGCTTGCCATTCGGCTTAAGGAATGAGCCAGGTATCTTTCGTTTTTGAATCACATTTAGCCCATGTCAATACCATTTTAAAACAAGTAAGGAAGGGCTAAGTTCGGATGTAACCGAACATTTTATACTCTCGCAAAGTCAAATGGTATACTCGTTTGAGATTTCTTTGTGGATTGACTGATATTTTCGGTAGAAGGTCAACTATAGGCACTGTGGTATTTAAAATGGTGTCATATGGAAAATAGGCGTGGTTGTAATCCGATTTCGCCCATTTTCGCACTATGACATAAAAACATAAAAAGAACGTTATGCACCGAATTTGGTTGAAATCGGTTGAGCAGATCTCAAGATATGGGTTTTCACCTAAAAGTGGGCTGTGCCACGCCCACTGTCTAATTTTGAACGCGGTACCTATAAAGTCATCTTATACCATCTCAGAGATAAAATTTAATGTCTCTGGCGTGTTTAGTGCTTGATTTATCGCGCTTTTAGTAGTTTTTAACAGTACCGTTATATAGGGAGTGGGCGGAGTTGCCACCCGATTTCAACTATTTTCACACCGTCAATAGAAGTGCTAAAAACATTTGCTTCCAGTGAATTTTGTTATTATAGCATAAGCGGTTTAGGAGATATGCACATTAAACCTATTAGAGGCGGCACCACGCCCACTTTTTAAAAAAAGATTTTAACTGCAGATGCCCCTCCCTAATGTGATCCTGTGTACCAAATAACAGTCTTGTATCTTATTGCGGAGCTTAGTTATGGCAAGTTATTTGTTTTTGATTAATGGCGTTTTGTGGGCGTGGCAGTGGTCCGATTACGCCCATCTGCAATACCAACCGTCTCACGGTACCATGAAACATGTCTACCAAGTTTCATAAAGATATCTCAATTTTTACTCAAGTTAGAGCTTGCACGGACGGACGGACAGACGGACGGACGGACAGACGGACGGACGGACAGACAGTCACCCGGATTTCAACTCGTCTCTTCATCCTGATCATTTATATATATATAACCCTATATCTAACTCGATTAATTTTAGGTGATACAAACAACCGTTAAGTGAACAAAACTATTATACTCTGTAGCAACAGGTTGCGAGAGTATAAAAACTAGTAGCGTCAGGAATGAGGGTATCGTTTGAAAAATCACAGTTTTTCAAAACGGAAATCGAGTTTTTGAGATTCTTAGTCTCGCAAAATAGGATAAAGACTTGTCCTAGTAAGATTAAGGATATTATTAAATACAAAACACCAGAGACGTTATGCGGCTTGCACTCTTTCCTCGTCCTTGCAGGCTACTATCGTAGGTTCGTCAATTATGGCGCCATTGTTAAGCCTTTAACAAATTATTTACGGGTAAAATGGTCACGTCGGAACAAATACATCAAAAAAAATTAAAATCACTCTAGATCCAGAAGCTTTCTCTGCATTTGTTAAAATCAAATCATCGAAAGATGTCCTCTTACAACATCCTGACTAAAATCAACCATTTAATTAACGATCGACGCTCCGTCTAACGCTTTGGGTGCAGTGTTATCCTAAAATAATCGGCCCATAACAATGATTTCGCGTTTTTATGTAACTGAACAAAATTTTGCTACAAATGAACGCGAAATGCTAGCTATAGTTTGGGCTTTAGAAACTCTCCATCACTATCTATATGGTATTAAAAACATACACATTTTTACCGATCATCAACCACTTATATTTTCAATTTCCGAAAATAATCCAAATATTAAAATGAAGAGAGGTGTTTGTTGAGGAGTTTTCACCAACCTTCTATTATAAGCCAGGAGGGGAAAACATAGTGGCTGATGCCCTTTCTAGGCAATTCATTAACAATATTAGTAAATTGAGCGAAATAGTACATAGCGAATAATCTCTCAGTTACGTAATTAAAACAATAAATCAATTCAAAACCCAGCTGATTTTGGCAAAAGACGCAATTGTAAACAAACGTTCAAAAATTCTTTTCCAAAAATTTTTCCGCCACATTATTAGTTTCGACACTATAGAAAACTTGTTATTATGTTTAAAAGATATGATAAAACCAAATACGACTAACGCAATACATTGTGATCTCGAAACATTAGCAAAAATTCAAAATCCTTTAGTATCGTCTTATCCTGGAGTTAAATTTTTACATACGAAACTACTGGTAATAGATTAAGCAAACAAAACGATAAACTAGATGCGTCCCGATCTGCATTAGATATTAGGGATGCACTACTCGAAATGCTGTTAATATTCCAAAACACAAAGTAACTTTTTCAGATAATAAAAAAGCTTTTCAATTCCAATTCCATTTAATAAAAAATATCTTAAGAGATAATTTTTCAATTATGTAATTTTTTGACCCAACATTGCAAAGTGAAACCAACGGGCAATCTAAAGGTTTTGCTCAACTCTTATGGAGATAGCCTGTTGCATTAAAGAACAGCAACAGCTGAACGAAACTGTATATCCCTTCTTTTACCAACACATAAATACAACCATACCATACTCTCTGAAACAAATTTCAGGCCCATTGATATTTATATTAAAACTGTTCACCTGAAAGGCTATTTGAAGTTCACGAAAGATCGGTTAAAACACAGGAAAAGACCCTAGAGTGGTATAATCAAAACAAAGCAATGAAAACTAATGAGCCTGGAGAAAAGGTTTTCTTGAAAAGAAATAAAATATAAGGTAATTAATTAAGTAAAATTTTTGTTGAAAAAACGATCGAAGGAGATTAAGGTTCTGCGGTTTTAATAGACGGAAAAAAAGTCCAAAAAAGTAATTTCAGATGAATATTTTAGTTTTCCTTAAATTCTAACAGATCTCAGATGAATATTTTAGTTTTCCTTAAATTCTAAAAGTAACATAAATTAACACACATGCAAATAAAGTCACAAGAGCAATTAATAAAAATTTTATTTTCTGTTCATCAATTTCGAATATTTACTGTTGTAACAAAAAATAAAATCTGTAATAAATTAAGATAACGCTTTGTCGTAAGCTACTCGAGTTACATCCAACAAAAAAACCAAAATGTATTTTTGTATCATTAAGTATTCAATACTTGTATTGTAAAGCAATCTAAAATGTCATTGACGCAATTATTTTTTTTTCATTACATTCGAAAATTTACACGTATGAACCTTAAGTAGAAATTGTAACAAATTAACGATTTGTACTAAGCTGTTATGAAAATCAAAATTTGTGAACACTGTTTTCCAATACCATCAATTGTCGAACTTAAAAGTGGATAAATAGACTCCCGCAACATGGAGGTTCTGGACTTAACAAGGAGGGCAGTTATGGCGATATGCGAAATTCTCTTTCTACTATGAGTATTCCTCTCTTTGCACTTAATAAGATATAGTTATCATTCAGCGCCGCCACAACAATTTGTTCGATTTAGACAATTTTTGGTCATAAGGCATGCTTTAAATGCATTATTCATGCAAAGTTTTACCCCGATACAATCATTGTTGCTTGATTTGCATAGTGGAGAGTGAACGAATCAGATGGAATTTAAAATGGGGTTATATGGGCGTGATTGTAATCCATTTTCGCACTATATCATAGAAATATGAGAAGAATGTTATGTACCGAATTTTGTTGAAATCGGTTGGGCCGATCCCAAGATATGGGTTTTCAGGGTTGTATGGGCGTGTCCACGCCCACTGTATAATTTTGAATGCGGTTCCCAGAAATCACATGCCATTCCACAGGGAAATTTTAATGTCTCTGAAGTGTTTAGTGCTTGATTTATCGCGCTTTTAGCAGTTTTTAACAGTACCGTTGTATGGGGAGTGGGCGGGGTTGTTACCCGATTTCACCCATTAACACACTATCGATAGAGGTGCTAAAAATATTTGTTCTCAGTGAATTTTGTTATTATAGGCTTAGCGGTTTAGGATATGCAAAATAAACCTATTAAGGGCGAGACCACGCCCATCTTCTAAAAAAAATTTTAACTGTAGATGCCCCTCTTTAGTGTGATCCTGTATACCAAATAACAGTCTTGTATCTTATTGTGGAGCTTAGTCATGACAATTTATTTGCTTTTGATTAATGCCGTTTTGTGGGAGTGCCAGTGGTCCGATTCGCCCATCTGCAATACCAACCATCTTACGGTACCAAGAAACATGTGTACCAAATTTCATAGAGCAACATGTTGCGACAATATAATCGAGTATAAATATAATATTTCTTCTACTAATAATGGCAATTGAAAATTAACAAACATTAATCTCTCAACGCAATGGATTTACAACATGTTTCGTTAGTCAGTTTTTAGCGAATACAAACAAGTGTGCCTGTGCAGCTAAGCGTACTGTGTCAATGCTTGTCAACTTCCAGCAAGCCTAGTGTAAGACAGGCTTCTTTATGCCTTGCATACTTTTGTCCATTTACTTTACTTATACTTGAAGTCACAATGGTCCCGTGACATTTACCAACAACATTCGCATGTAAAAGCAGTCAGTCTGCATTGGATTGACTGTATATACTTGTACACGACCCAAATGATTTGATTTGAATGAACCCGGGGTATGCATCTACTGGTGTGCCACGCTTGCATATGAATAATTATAGCTCTACGAAAAAATTTTACATTTACTATGAGATTAAAATTAGCCTGAGAGTTGCACTGATAAAGTAAATTGGAACGTATACAGATACTGCTACGGTCGAGACGCAAATAAGTCCAAAAAAAAAAAAAACAAGCTAGGAAGGGCTAGGTTCGGATGTTACCCAACATTTTAAATCTCGAAAAGTCAAATGGTGTACTTTTTAAAGATTTCTTTATATATTTCAATAACGAGAAGTAGGAACTGTTGCCTCAGTTATTTACATTCGCAGTGAAATTAATTAAAGCTATTTGTAAACTAAATTTACTCAAATTAAGAGAAATCGTTCTTGTGTTGTGTTGTATACGCTTATAAATAATTTTATATAGAATACATTACAACTGTATTGAGGAGTATGTAAAGAAATCGTTTTTGGACAATTAATATAATTTTTTATAATAATTATAATATTATATTAATTTGTATATAATATTTACAATATTAAACATAAATTTTTATAGACATTCTTATACATATATCCAAATTATATTTAATTTTTTTAGTTTTTGAGATTCTTGGTCTCGCAAAATGGGATAAAGACTTGTCCTAGTAAGATTAAGGATATTATTAAATACAAAACACCAGAGACGTTATGCGGCTTGCACTCTTTCCTCGTCCTTGCAGGCTACTATCGTAGGTTCGTCAATTATGGCGCCATTGTTAAGCCTTTAACAAATTATTTACGAGGGTAAAATGGTCACGTCGGAACAAATACATCAAAAAAAATTAAAATCACTCTAGATCCAGAAGCTTTCTCTGCATTTGTTAAAATCAAATCATCGGAAGATGTCCTCTTACAACATCCTGACTAAAATCAACCATTTAATTAACGATCGACGCTCCGTCTAACGCTTTGGGTGCAGTGTTATCCTAAAATAATCGGCCCATAACAATGATTTCGCGTACTTTTTATGTGACTGAACAAAATTTTGCTACAAATGAACGCGAAATGCTAGCTATAGTTTGGGCTTTAAAAACTCTTCATCACTATCTATATGGTATTAAAAACATACACATTTTTACCGATCATCAACCACTTATATTTTCAATTTCCGAAAATAATCCAAATATTAAAATGAAGAGAGGTGTTTGTTGAGGAGTTTTCACCAACCTTCTATTATAAGCCAGGAGGGGAAAACATAGTGGCTGATGCCCTTTCTAGGCAATTCATTAACAATATTAGTGAATTGAGCGAAATAGTACATAGCGAATAATCTCTCAGTTACGTAATTAAAACAATAAATCAATTCAAAACCCAGCTCATTTTGGCAAAAGGCGCAATTGTAAACAAACGTTCTGGAGTTAAATTTTTACATACGGAACTACTGGTAATAGATTAAGCAAACAAAAACGATAAACTAGATGCGTCCCGATCTACATTAGATATTAAGGATGCACTACTCGAAATGCTGTTAATATTCCAAAACACAAAGTAACTTTTTCAGATAATGAAAAAGCTTTTCAATTCCAATTCCAATTAATAAAAAATATCTTAAGAGCTAATTTTTCAATTATGTAATTTTTTTACCCAACATTGCAAAGTGAAACCAACGGGCAATCTAAAGGTTTTGCTCAACTCTTATGGAGATAGCCCGTACTCCGTACTCCGCACAAATGGTGTACTCGTTAAAGATTTCTTTATATATTTCAATAACGAGAAGTAGAAACTGTTGCCTCAGTTATTTACATTCGCGGTGAAATTAATTAAAGCAATTTGTAAACTAAATTTACTCAAATTAAGAGAAATCGTTCTTCTGTTGTGTTGTATACGCTTATAAATAATTTTATATAGAATACATTACAACTGTATTGAGGAGTATAATTATATTTAATTTCTACTTATACTATTTATTTTCTATTATATATTGATACAATAATGTCTTATATAATAAAAAAAAAAATATATATTATTTAAAATTTCTTAATTAAATTATTTACATGTGTTTCGTAAAATTGTATTAAAAACTACTGTCAAAATTACTATACCATTCTAATTCGATTACATTTAAAAAAAATGTAGAACTATTGCACTAAGTCTGAAAACTTAAGTTCAAAATAGAGACACAAATACTGTCATAAAAGCTGTGTACTGTCTCAATAGTAATTACATTAACAAGAGAAGGATCCATGTTTGAAAATGCTCAATCAATTGAATTGTCAGAGATTTATTTGTGTTCAATTCCCTCAGTTCACTAAATACTGGATCCAATTCAGAAAATTTGGTTGGAGGAATAAAATTTCCTATGATGAAAAGACCTTCTGAAGTAGTAGCTCGTCTTCAAGCGACATATATTGAAGCTCTAGGCATTCTTGGACGTACAACTTTACTATATGAGGCACCCTGACTTTTATGAATAGTTATTCCCTCAGCCGGAGCAACTGGAAACTGATTTCTTTCAATTGAAATTTGTTAATTTCTTTTACATTGAAAAGATTTTAGAACTTTTTCAATTGGTGTCCAAGAACTTTCTAAAGGATGAGCCTTTTTTGATCGTGCTATCGAACCAACACAAGGTTCCAAAAATTTAATCCACAGAATTGTTGGAAAAGAACAATAAATTCAATTTGCATAAGTTGTCCAGCTGCCCCATTAACCAAGCCATCACACGTGTTTATATTCACTGTAATCATATATTTGGCAGAGGTTTTTAGTGCCAATTCATAGGGCAGTCCCTGAGTTTCAGAAGTTTTGAAAAGTTTAACTCTTTCCAAAATTTTATCATTTTCACTCATACCAATTCCTTTAACTGAGTCTTGAACTGAGTTGAAAGGATAGCTTCAGTTGGGATTCGACTGAGCTTAAGGGCATTGAAATTATTTGTCTCTTCCTTGGACCAAAATAAATGTATGGCATCATCGAGAACTTCCTCGAAATGAACTACTCGAGTTTCAATGAGTGATATGTGCTCATTAGTCATAGTACCAGATGCCATATGGTTTAATGCAATTACAAAAGCCTGATCCTCCCATGGTCTCATTATTTCTGTTAATTCAAAGTATTTAAATAACTCCTACAAAGGGGAACCAACTAAAGTGCTATATGCATCATTGGCATTAGGAGAGAATATCCACCTATCTCCAACAGGTGGTAGTTGCTTCAAATCACCAAACACTATGATCGGTATAAATCCGAAGGGGCTGTCTGTTTTGAAAATTTGTTTTAATCTCGCATCAACAGAGCTAAACATATGAGCGCCTACCATCGATATTTTATTAATTATGATTATTTTAAATCGATAGATCTAAAATATAATGAATCAACTGTGTCATTGCTAAGTGACCTCAACTCTCTATTCAACTGATTAACAGACAAAGAGAATATTAAATAAAATTAAAAGGTCATTCCACCTATTCCAAATGCTGCTTTACCCGTAAGTGCGCTAAGTAAATTGGATTGAATCCAGGTGTAGAATTGTAACAATGGTTAAGAGCTTAATATATTGCAGATATAAAACGACTCTTTCCTACACCTGCGCCGCCGCCAATAAATTCATAAAATCGGCGATTTGTTTTTAGCTGGTGCATCAAATACTCGTATGTCAAATATGTTCTTTGCATAGTATTTAAACTTTGAACGAAAGAAAAAAATTCCTCAACTGGAATTAAAGGGGGTAGTTTAATATGTCTAATATTGCAATCAGATTCAGTGCCATTATCTGTTGAATCTTCACCATGCAAGCCCAGCAAATTTATATTTGGGTTTATTTCTGCAACTGCCAACACTCTGAACTCATTTTCCACTATATTTAGTTCATTTTGAGCACCTTCCTCTAAGTCTATTCCATTATAAAGACTTTCTAGAACTTTTTCAAGTTCTCTTTGCTCAAAAACATCATATTTTCTTTGATTTTCCTCAATTAGAATACGATGTGTTATGCAAGTCTGTTATCGTTTACAATGAGATCTTGCTGTTCATTCCGCCATGGGTAGTAAAGCACAACCATTTCGAGGAAATACTCAACTCTGACCAAATTTGGGTTAAACCTTCTATACCGAATTGTATAAGGTTTGGTACGTTTTTTAACAAAATCGCTTCCGTCTTTAAAAGTCATGACAACCCCACTTTCTGGTTAATTATCGTCTTCCCCCTCCTCTTCTTCATGATCACTGTCTTGTGCTCTTCTACTAGATATATACTTATGTGAAAAATCAGCTAAACAAAGAGTTTCTAACTGAGCGGATCCTCTAACATAAAGGTCTAAAATACCGGCTACAAATATTTTAGTCAAGCCTGAAGGAAGGTTCTGAAGTTCCGCTCTAGTTTTCACCATTCGAACTCGTTCCTCAGATCGATAGGTATTAATAAATATTTCTGCATTGCTTGCTTAAGAAAGATGGAGCCCAATGCAGCAATATATTGCATCTTGTGCAGATATTTCTGTGCCTGATTTAAATTTGTGACTTATATGATTAAGTTTTTGCTTAAAAGTATAATTTACAGCATTTACCTCTGATATAGCTTCATTTAAGAGCCTAGAAATTCCCCTGTTAGACTTGTTAATATAATTAATTATATATAAACAGCAAGCATATACATCCAGTATATATTGGATATCCATATTTGCTCTATGGAGTTACAAAATCAGAGGGTTATAAGCGTTTATAAAACGATCCTGTAACTTTTTTTTAGAAAAATTTTGAGTTTTGATAAACTTGATCTAAGGGCTAACAAATAGTCATCAAAAGACATATTTATTCTACTATCAGACAGGAAAGGTTCAAAATCTTTTAAATTAGAAATTTCTTCTGTAGTCATATTTGAATGTTTTGAATTTTGAAAAAGTTTTCCATATGTCTTTCTGAATTTTGACTTGTTTCTGTATTTGCGTTGAAGGCATTGGTGATATGTATACCAAAACGACAAAACTGTTGTCCCTTTATTTCCCTAATACAAGACCGACTGTGGATATGCTTTTGATAACCCAAATAATTTTCTAAATGGTCGGTCAGCCAGTAAAAATATAATTGTCAATAAAACTAATGACATCAGGGCAGGAGCATTATTAAGCCAATACATGCCATGTATATGCGGGGAACCTCTCTGTTGAAACTCCCCTCTCCAGTAGAAATTTGTAGAAAAAAATGCTCTCCAAAAATGCCGGCGATATCTTTAAAAAGCTTAAAAATTTGACGATAGCGAATTAAGCAATATCTTTCTTGGATTGTTAAACTGTTTGCTTCCTCTTCCGAAATATCTTCAGAACCATCAGTTTTAGAAAGGATAACCAAAAGCTCAACTAGAGCTGGAACTAGGGCTGAATTTAGTTCTGAAGGTGAAGACCCGTGGGAATATTATTACCTGAGAAACTATCATGAGAAGTTTATTCCGCATGAAAAGATTGAACCGATCGGGAATTCTTCTTGGTCATAAAATTCTGAAATCCAGTTCTCATTAATATGTATATTCTGCTCACCATGAAGAGTGGTATTCACTAAGAATCGCAATGCTTCCATATTCTTTGCGGGGCGTAAGGTATCGATCATGTAATCGTGATTGTATTCCAAACGCCTTCTTAAGCGAATTTTTACCACATGAGCCTCATCAAAGGACCTTGGTAGAGATGTCACAATATTGTTGACAGAAATTGATATATAATATTAACAACAACACCTTTGAGCAAACTCTGACCTTGATATTCTAATAGACGGATTGTCATAAAAGGCATCTAGGCATTTTGAGACGTTCTTTTTAACAATCGCATTTTTGCAAGCAGACTAAAATTGTAATTTCCATCTTCCGAAGGAAATTTTTAAATAAAAGAGAAGGCGGGTGAAGCATTCGGGTGACCTTGCGCAATAGTTTCGTAATTTAATTTGCGAACTTGGTGTGAAAACCATAATCCGTCACAGCAAATACATATTTCAGTAGGGCCCTTCTTTATATTTGGGAAATACATTTTTTTGAAATCTGTTAAATTGCCACTATAATCAGTTTCTATAACATTATTTTCTCTCGTTAATCGGATTCATTGGGACTGCCTTTCGTTTTCAATTTGCTTACTGACTAACTTGACTTTGTCTAAGACGTCTCTGATTCAAAATTTCTTCCCTCATACCCCTTCTACTAAGCTGTTGACGTTGTGTTTCTCCATCACGCTCCTCTTCTCTTATTTCAGGATATCTCTTGCAGGTTCTCTTTGCATTTTATTACGAATGCGCTCTAAATTCCTATATTCAGGATTTTTTGCGCAAAGTTCTCTATGATCCCTAGTGTTCCTACTTTCCTTATCATAGCGTACCTCGGAACTTTCTCGACGAGATCTATGACCCCGAGAAATCTCTTCAGAGCGAATTTGTGGATCTTGCCGCCTTGTTCTATGTTGAACAGTACTTACAACTTGCTCAACAGAGCGGACCTCGGGATTTCCGCGCCGTAAATTATATCCCCGAGTATATATGCTTTGCTCTTCACAGCGGATTTGGGGATTTAGACGTTTTGCCCTATGTTGAACAGTATTTAAATTTTGTTCAAAAGACCATGACTCGAAATTTCCCCGCCTGTTTCTATGTTGATTTGTATTGATAATTTTTTCGGAAAGACGTTCATCGGAATCTAATCTACGATTAACGTGACTTACAGTATCTTGTGACTGCTCACTATCTCTATATAAAGAGTTTGCACGAAGAACTCTCATACGTCTTCTATTCTGAACATACTGACTTTGTAATACAGACCTTAATTAATAATAAATAATAAATGGCTTACCAAAATATATAAAATACTTATATATAATACTTATATAATTTCGTTCGTCCGTGTGTGAAAAGTTGGATCCTAGGTGCTGGTCCCTATCACTGTAATTGAGTCCTTGCTATGAATCCTTTCTTGTTCGGTGTATAGGTACTTTGGTTGAATATACTGGTGTAAATGTGTTCGCTATTATATTGTACATACATATTTAATAGTTTAAACACTATATAAGTAATACACTGAAATTTGTTTGAAGAAAGCACTTTGATGGTTAAGAAATCTAGAGTAACTGAAACTACACACACAGTGTACTGATATTTATTATACTCTTGCAACATGTTGCTACAGAGTATAATAGCTTTGCTATGTATATTTTTGTGCACACAGCTTACATACTTTTGTATACCTATATATTACTTAGATATTCGCTAACATAATAATACATAATATTTATTTATTTATATTAGAAAATAGTAGTTTATTTCATTGTATTGATGTTAAGTGTTCGAAAAACCCCTCCGTAAATTGGATCTATATTACCTATTTTGAAAGGTCTGCTCATGAAGGCTACATTATCTATAACTAACATAGAATTAAGTATAGTATACACATATGTAGAGCAGGTTTCTAGATTTACTTCTTTCTGTCTTAATATCAAAACCTTTCATAAGCTGCCGACGGCGCAGGGTAAATCCCAAAAAGTACTTAAATGTATTTTTATTGAGCTTACAGCTCACCTCATGACCTTCATATTAAAATGTGTCGGCTGTACTCAAATAATAGACAGTAGCATTTAAACCGATGGGATCGTAGTTTTTCTATTACCACATAAAAATGATATTTGACCTCTTTGATACTACTCTACTAATATTTATTTCATGCGATTTTTTCTAGAAAGATATTTTTGTTCTATACAAAGCCCAGTACTTTTTTACATTGTCGTCTGGTATATTTTGTTATACAAGTAAGTTCAACATGATAATAATAACCCACCGATTACCCTCCTCCCGCCCAACCGACGCGAGGGGCGCAATCCACATAGGAATTAGCGGAATTAGCCGAGTCAAAAAAGGTAAGAGAGTTTTTTAAGTGTTGATATCTAAAACTGCTCAGCTACAGAAACAAAAATTTCCACAGCTAAGATTTATAGTTACAATATAATAAATTTTTACATTTTTATTTATTAAGAGAAAAGAATAAAGTTATTTTAATTCTGAAAAGTGAGTCAGATAAGTCAAATGTGCTGGAATGAGAATTAAAATCATGACATATACGGCAGAATGGCTCGTTTAGTTCAAAATTTGATCTACAGGATTTTAACAGTAAAGGACTAAACTGCCTCGAAAAGCGAATCGGGATATTACATTTAATTTCAGACAGGAGAAGAATGGATTTGGTAGTTAGGGTTCCATACAAAAGAACCATATTCCAATATAGGTCTAACCAAAGTTGTATAAAGTGTTTTAGTAATATACGGATCTTTAAATTCTTTAGACCAACGTTTAACAACTGAGGACAGCTTTTGATTTCAAGACCATAGTATCAATATGAAGACAAAAATTAAGCTTAGGGTCCATATTAACTCCCAAATCAACATAGTTAAAAACTTGCTCAGAATATGATAATTTATTACATAAGAAGAGAGGTGCACAGATCTACGGGAAAAGCACGGGGTCTTACATTTATTCAGATTCAATGGCAAATCATTTCTATCACACCATGCAATCATATTGTTTAAGTCTGTTTGCAACAGACACCTTTAATCAGTTGAAGTGTATGATTTAAAAAGCTTTACGTCGGTAGCGTATAATAAAATTTTTGAGAATTCAATTACTGAAGAGATATCGTTAATAAACAACAAGAACAGAATCGAGCCAAGATGACTACCTTGCGGAACACCTGAAGAAACATTAATTGTATCTGAAGGTGTATCCTCAAATATCACTCGTTGTGTTCTATTATAAAGATAGGAAGCTACTCATGAAGAAGAAATCTTGGCTGAAAGCACAGCAGATCAAGTTTATGTATGAGAATCGAGAGGTTTACTTTATCGAAAGCTTTGCTAAAGTCTGTGTATATAACATCCGTATGCTTATGTTCCCTAAAACCCAATGATACATGGTTTACAAATTCAAGCAAGTTTGTTAGAGTCGATTTCCCTTTACGAGGCTGAGAAAATATGCCTATCCACTGATTATCACCAAATATTAGAAAAAAGATATGTATATAGTAATCTATATCTGTCTCGATTAGTTTTAGGTGATGCAAACAACCGTTTGGTGAACATGTGGCGAAAGTATACAAATGTTGCGAAAGAATTCAACATTCATTATTCGATTATTATTTCGTATCTTATTAACTTATGTTATTGATCATAGATTTATTTAGTATCAATATTATTTTTTTCCATGAAAAGTTAACTTTAATAAAAAGAAGCTCTTTAACTCAAACTTGATATATGTAAACTGAGCCAAAGTGGTTAGATTTAATATGTGGGGTATATGAGGTTGCTGTTGTACCAAAGGTGCGGACATCAATATACAAGTATTAGGGTTATAAGGTTTGAACAAAAGTAAAGACCAATTTCAGTCATATGCAGCGATAAACCACATTATTTTAAAGCAAACTGTCCATTTAATTTCATTAAATTATCAAATAACGAAAAAAAATTCTACTATAAGTAGTACATGTGAGCTGGGGAAATTCTCGGACCAATATCATACATTTTCGGCATTAAACTATTGTATATCTAATTTTTTACGTTTATTTAAAGCCAAACGGAAGTTTGAATTTTTTACATAAAGTATGTTGGAGCTAGGGTCAATATATCCCCGATAATGGATACTAGGGCGGAAGCATTATACGTAGTATATGGAAGTTGACGACAGTATTAACTCGATTTTATCAATTTTTGTAACTACCACATACTACTAACATGCCACAGGCTAACAAGATGCTCCCACTGCTTCATTAAGGTACCTCACATACCATCACCAATCATATGGAGTAAAGTCAGACGAATGTTCAACAATCCTGACGTTAGTTACACGGGGGCTAGGTAAAATTTTCATCCGATTTGATGATTTGATTTATGCACAAAGATACCTTGTTATGTGTAAAACACGCTCTTTCATTTTCATTGAGATAACTCACATATTGGCCGATATATGCGGTATAAAGTCACCCGGAAGTTCAAAAATCTTTATATTAGGTATATGAGGGCTATAGGAAGTATTGATCCGATTCAACCCATTTTAAACACAAAAACATACTATTATCAAGAGTTTCATTTATTTATTTTATTATATGAATTTCAGTTATAGATCTCAGCACCTAGGGGCTTGCACAGTTTTGGTTCGATTTAGACAATGTTTGGCCACAAGGTGGCATACTTTAAACGCACTATTCACGCAAAGTTTTAACCCGATATAATATTTGATGCTTGATTTGCATAGTGGAAAGGGAAAGAATCAGATGGAATTTAAAATGGTGATATTATATATGGGGAATGGGCGTGGTTGTAATCCATTTTCGCACTATAACATAGCAATATGAGAAGAATGTTATGTACCGAATTTGGTTGAAATCGGTTAAGCAGATATGGGTTTTCACTTTAAAGTGGGCGGTACCACGCCCACTGTCCAAATTTCGCGGTTCCTATAAAGTCATTTCATACCATCCCAGAGATAAAATTTATTGTCTCTGGCGTGTTTAGTGCTTGATTTATCGCGCTTTTAGTAGTTTTTAACAGTACCGTTATATGGGGAGTGGGCGGGATTGTCACCTCATTTCACCTATTTTCTTACTGTAGATAGAGGTGCTAAAAGTTTTTGTTCTCAAGAAATTATGTTTATATAGCTTCAGCGGTTAAGGAGATATGCACGCCCACTTTTTAAAAAAATGTTCAACTGTATACAAATAACAAATTAACAGTTTTGTATCTTATTGTGGAGCTTAGTTATAGCAATTTATTTGTTTTTGATTAATGGCGTTTTGTGGGAGTGGCAGTGGTCCGATTTGCCCATCTGCAATTGGTACCGTCTTACGGTACCAAGAAACATTTGTACCAAGTTTCATAGAGATATCTCAATTTTTACTCAAGTTATAGTTTGCACAGACGGACGGACAGACAGTTACCCAGATTTCAACTCGGCTCTTCTTCCTGATTATTTATATGTATACTCGATTAGTTTTAGTCGATACAAACAACCGTTAGGTGAACAAAACTATTACACTCTGTAGCAACATGTTGCGAGAGTATTAAAAATTTTGTCCAAAACAAAAACAATTGGGGTAGACCAGCTTTAACATTTAGGGGTATGAAAAGATATTGGTTGATTCTCAGACCTATCCGATAAGCACACCAAATTTCATATAAAACAGGCCCGCCGTTTCGGAGGAGTTTGGCAACAAACTCCGTGACATGTATATATATGTATATATAATGATCACAATGACAAGACGAATTGTACTCGTATTATATATGTCCGCCCGTCCCGTGAAAGATATGAATTAAGTAAAAGATGGGGTATCTTGATGAAACTTAGTACATGAGTGGCGTACTTGCCACTCTGAGGAGATTGGATTGGATTTTATAAAGTGCTACAACTAAGTCACAAATGTGATGCATAAATGAAGTTTGGTATAGAGTATCATAGTGAGAAGGACGTATGCGGTTTAATTTTAAAAGTGGCATTACCCCATACTTTAAGTTAAATATGAATGAAATCAGTCAAGACCTTTGTCTAGTCGTATATTATAATGATTTCCGTCCTGCTGGTATGCTATTCTCTCATACAGATACATATTCAATACATTGAATTTATTTTGATTGTGTTTGTATCGAACCAACGCTATTTCTTTCGGTAGAAAAATGAGTGGTACATAAAACAAGCTGTGGTAAAGAAAAGAGTCCTTGCAAATTGCGATAGTATAACCTATAAAGTCAAAGCCGTTAATGGAATTTAAAATTTTAGAAATAAGACGCTCTTACTAAAAACTGCCGACGTATGCAGATTAGGTTAGGTTAAGTCAAGAGATCGTTTCTCACTCTCTCACTTTCACATCTTAGAACCCGGTCCGAGCCTATCACAAATTTGTTGAGCCGGCTTATGTTTGTTTCGGCTATGTCTCCCGGTTCGCCGAAAGTATGACGGCCGAGATATTTCGACTTTAGTCTTGTAAAGGCTGAAAAATGTAGGAGAAAGTGCCTGGATGTTTTTAGCCCACCCTCCTCCATACAGCATTGGCTACTTGCGTCCGCCAAATTTTTAGCATAAGCGTATGCATGCCTATTGGACAATGTCCCGTAAGAACCCCTACTATTGTGCAAAATTAATCGACATATACATCTGTGTGTTTTGTTTAGATGTCTGGTTTTCAATTAGGCAATACTTTTTTCGGAGTTTTTGACAGCTGTTATTTGATTTATACTCAATTTGGTTTGCCATTTCAAATTGAACAGACATACTGCGGAACAACGTTTGCAAATCGTGCACATCGTGGTCATAACATTTAATTATATGCGTTTTATTCCTTCATGAAAACCATATGTCAAAGAAACTAACTTTGTATCACAAAATTTTTTAGATTAAAACTGATAGAGATGGATATGGGGTTGTTCCTTGACACTCTGATGAAGTTGTATTGATACTCCAACATAGCTCTTGGTTCCAAACGTTTTAAATTTAATTACACTTTACTACAGTGCCTTCCAACATGGATTTGTGCAAATATCTACCGAAAAGCGTGACACAGTCACCTTTGCCATGTCTTACAAAACATTCCACGAAATTTACCCATCTTCGATGCATGCGATGTTCAATTATGTCGTCTATGTCTATGGGAGACAACCAACGTGCTTCAAGAAGCTATTTCTAGGGAACGGCACTTTCCGTCAACTTCTTAAGAAAAAGTGTTTGCATTAAACGAAAGTATAAAAGTAAAAATTAACAAGTTGTGCTCCTCATACGTGGCAACTCTAATACTGTACTAAAATATTCGCAATAGGTCTATACTTTCCCTCGTTCTCATGTGAATATAAGAATATCCGTCCATTTAGTTGAGTTTATACCATATATATATTCGTAAATATATACATATACCTATATATCGGTTCATGTGTACCATACATATGTCTCAATGAATTTGTACATGTAACAACGTTATCACATTTACCCAATAAAATGATTTTCAGTTGACTTTGTACCATACTTTCGGTTAGTAAAGCAAACTAGTAGCTTCAATATACTTATACATTAGGGTGTACCAAAAACATAAACCTTTTTTTTGACATATGCCCTCTTAATTTACTTGCATCATGTTGAAACAAAACAGAGACCGATAAAGAGAAAGGGGCGCGAGTTAATTATAATTGAATCATGTTGTTGTGTTTTCTGCAAGTTCTTTTATTCACACAAAAACTAAGACTGATCACATATATATATTTTAGTGTTATTTATACTACTTTATGGTACTAGTTTCTATTTGCTGTCTGCTATGCTGTTTGAAGATAGACACACTATCTACGGTCGATTGTTTGTCGTTACAAACGGTCCCGAGAGGATAGCGTGTAGGAGATAACACTCGTTATGTGTGATACCATTTCTATTTCACACCATGTGTGCAGCAGATGTTGGGATTTCTTATCACTATTTGTTTATGTATGTATTTATACATTTTTTGAATATTTGAAAATGTATAATCTGAATTGGAGGTTAATATTTTCAGAACTTCTAATTGTTCACCTTGGTGGGCATGAATTACATCTTTAATTTTCTGATCGTGATTGAAATAAACCTTATTATCTAAATTAGTACTATGATTAAATTGTAACCGGTTTGGACCATTAACACGTTGTCCGTTCCACAAATGTTCTCCATCAATAATTATATTTGAGTGATCTAATACAATACATAACATTACATTTTGCCTTTTTATTTTCAAGCAATGGGATGGTACAGTTGTCCGGAGACTCCTGTTTACAAATATTTAATCCCAGATAATTTTTACATTTGGAAGTTCTTTTGAAATTCGCTTCACATTTTGCAACTTGAGAGTCCAATCGGACTTTGCCGTGTTTGTATGCTAAAGGTATTAAGTTATATAATTTACAGTGGTTATTTATTACGGGATATTTGTATATTGTAATTATAGCATCTTTGTACATGCATACATGAATATCAGAATATTCTAAAATATTAATTATGGGTATGTTAAAATCTTCTATGGAGACAAGTTCTTGAATGTCTTTGAGGTTTAGAGTACCAGAATAAAAGTTTCCTGTTTTTGCAAAATTAATGGTATTCGTGATTGTTTCTAATTCCTTGTAAACTTCTGTAATAATTAATTCTTCAGTAATTGACTTTGGGTCTAGAGTTTCTAGTATTTTTTTAAATTGGCTGTTAATTTTCCGTTGTTGATTATTATTTTCTATCAACTGATTGAGTCCTGTCTTGATCTCTATAAGGTCGTCATGGTCAGGAGTACCGGTGACAAACTTGAGAATAGAACCTAAAAAGTTTAATGAGCGTTGGAGTCTACGATTAGAAGGTATAAGCTGTGCCTTAAGTGTCTCTATTTTATTAATAAGAATTATTTCTTCTTTGTTCTCTTCTGCAACGTATTTGGATTTCATGATATTCTCGTATGGACCTAGGATAATTGACAAGTTTGCTACGTGGTACAGATAAGTCGTATTTTCAAATAGGTAGACCGGATCGGTCTCTGTTAAGACATACTTCTTGAATTTAAGATCAGTGATTAGATCGGAATGGGATACAACAAATGATAAAAATAGATTAATTATTACCGTGCCGGATTTCATTGTGTGGCTTGTTTGCGGATGCTATCTTTATGAATAATTTTCCCTCTCGCTGTAAGGATAGTGTCCCCGCATAGCAATAGCTTCTCCTGATTGTTCTGAAGGATTTCTTTAATCTCTGGATACTTTTCGCTATTAAAGAAAACTACTTCAGGTTTGAGTCCTGTAGAGGAGTGGATTGTAGAATTATACTGTCGGCTGAATGTTGAGAACAATCTGTTGTATTGTTTATTTGTTGACGGGAGAGTGCGTCAGCTACTACATTTTGGTGACCAGGTTTGTAGACAAGTTTGGGACTAAATTCCTCAATAAAGTTCTTCCATCTTTTGAGTTTAGTATTCGGATTTTTTTCCGAAATAGAATGAATGAGTGATTGGTGGTCAGTATAAATGGTTAAATCAGTGATGCCGTATAAAAAATTGCGGAGCTTCTGTAGCGCCCACACGATTGCAAGAAGTTCTTTTTCGTTTGTGCTGTAATTTTTTCCAGTGTCGGTTAACGTTCGAGAAATAAAAGCAATAGGTTGACGAAATTGGGAGAAAACTGCTCCAATTGCTTGGTTACTGGCATCGGTAGTTAGTTCAAATGGTTTGGTGAAGTCAGGCTGATAAAGTTCTACCTGTTCCTGCAGAGCATCTTTTATTTTTTCTATGGCGGTAATTGCCGCTTCATCGAGCTTTACTTCTACTCGCGCACTTTGATTTTTTGAAATCATTCCTGAGTCACCTCGTAGGTGTATAGTTAGTGGTTTAGTGATTTGTGCGAAGTTTTTTACAAATTTCCTATAGTAACTAGCCAATCCTAAAAATGATCTGAGTTCTTTTAAGGTTTTTGGCATTGGGTACTCTTTTATAGCTTGAATCTTTCTTGGATCAACCGTTACTCGGTTATGTTTAATTATGTAGCCAAGGTACTCAACGGAGTCTTGGAAAAAATGCGACTTTTCGTTCGAAATTTTCATATTAGCTTCATGCAGTGCATTGACTATAGTTCGAATATGTTCTATGTGTTCTTCAGGCGTAGAAGAAAATATTAAAACATCGTCTATATAAACGTAAGCAAATTTACCGATATATTGTCGCAAAATGTCGTCTACGCATCGTTGAAAGATTGAGGGTGCGTTCTTAAGTCCAAACGGCATCCTAACAAACTCATAATTTGCGCCATCCACTGCAAATGCAGTTTTTTCGCGATCGGATTCCTTTATTAAAATTTGATGGAATCCTGATTCTAAATCAATGGTCGAGAAAACTTTAGCTTTACCTAAATTTTGAACTGTCATATTAATATCAGGTATAGGGTAGCGGTCGTTTGTAGTATGTGCGTTAAGTTTTTGGTAGTCGACCACCATTATCCGTTTAGGTCTACCATTGTCGTCTAATCCTTTCTTTGGAACAGTCCAAATAGGGGAATTGTACGGACTTTTACTCGGCTGAATTATTCCATTTTCTAAAAGCCTATCTATTTCTTTATTGACAAAATCATGGTCTGCCACGGGGTAAGGGTATTGCTTTGTCCAAATGGGATCTTCTGTTTGCGTCCTAATCGTAGCTTGGATAGTGGTTGTGAAGGGTAGGGTGTCACTAATATTTTCATTTGCTTTCATTACTTCCTTAATTTCCTCCTCATACTTTGCATTATCTACAGTATAATTACTGAAAGGTTTCTTTTTCCTGCTACTTTCTTCTGGTACTTTAAACTATAATTAAAGAGGTTAATCTCTCCCTTAATTAATCTGAGGCCTTGTTCACCTAAGATCATGTCGAATTCATTTAATTCGCCTATTTCAAAGAATACTAAGTGATGCCCGTACATTGTGATCACTTTTTTTGAATCTATAACCGAATAGCCATGTAGAGTTTTTGTTCTAAATGGTTTTATTGATACTGACTTACCTATGTTGCAGTTCTTATTAATGTAGTTATTTGTGGATCCAGTGTCCACTAGTAAAGTCACGGGTGTGCCTGTTAGTCCGCATTTCGTCTGGATGCATGGCAACCCGTTTATTCGCCTAAAAAAGTACTCCCAGATTCAAAGTTTTCCTCGTAGTTGGAGATGTTCACACAATGTTAGCTTGTTTGGTTTGGTTGATACGCTGTAGTTTATTGTGGTTAAAGTTTTGGGATGATACGTTTCTCTCCCTTTTAAATGGATTTTGTTGGTGAGGCGGATTTCTTGTTGAGTATTGATGCGTTTGCTTCACGTCTGATAATCTTCCAGCTCGCATATTTTCTTCCATTGTTTCTATTTTTTGTTGAATCAATGTTAAGGCCTGATGTATTTCGTCGTGGAATTCGGTGAGAGTTTTACTTCCTTGCTTTTTCTTCATCATTATTTCTTTCAGAACATGTAGTGGTCGTTTATCCGAGTAGGTATAATCTAAGCGGTTGATTATAGCATAGAAATTAAGTTGAGTTCCGTTAACTGATAGAACTTTAGAAGCGGCTCCTGTTATTTTTGCTCTGATTATGCATACACAATTGTAATACTCAGGGCTGTATATAAATTCTTTTATATTCTCCATCTGTGTCCACACCTGGGTGCGCCAAGGGTTATATTCGCCCTCTGCTCCGTCAAATGTTGGTAGGCATCTAAAAATGTCTGTATTTATTTGGCTAGCCTGTGTGATTTGTGGTTTTAGAGCAGGCATGGTTGGTACCGTGTTCATCGAAACCTGTGATTAATGCATCGAAGTCGGTTTTTAACGAATTGAGTTGAGCTGTAAGGACATCAATGTGTGCTTTGAGTGTTGCTGCTTCAGTCATCTTAATAGCTTTTGCTTTCAATCGGAATGCATTTAATTTTTTGTTGTCGTCAAGGGCTGCTTACTTTCTGTTTGATCGAGGTTTAAACATGTAATCTTCTTCCTTAGATTACTGTTGTTTCGTTCTTGTTGGATTCGGCGCTGTCCGCTTTTTCAGGATCTGCTTTGAATCGTATGCTACTTTTTCAAGCATTCTGTACTGGAAGTCCTACTTCCCGTGGTATTTTAGTTTTATCCTTCTTTAGGATCGCGGTTTTGATCGTTTTTGATAGCAAGTAAAATTTGCTATCCCGGTTGAGCCCCCAGTTAATTATAATTGAATCATGTTGTTGTGTTTTCTGCACCGTTAGGGCAAGTTCTTTTATTCACACAAAAACTAAGACTGATCACATATATATATTTTAGTGTTATTTATACTACTTTATGGTACTAGTTTCTATTTGCTGTCTGCTATGCTATTTGAAGATAGACACACTATCTACGGTCGATTGTTTGTCGTTACAAACGGTCCCGAGAGGATAGCGTGTAGGAGATAACACTCGTTATGTGTGATACCATTTCTATTTCACACCATGTGTGCAGCAGATGTTGGGATTTCTTATCACTATTTGTTTATGTGTGGTTCAGCATAAACAAGAGATGTTTTGGTCATTTCTGTTTAATGAAACGTTCCTTAACTCGCGCCTGAAAAATATTGAGGAAGAGAAACGGCAATCTAAATATCGCAGAGTCAACCCCATTGATATAATTATATGATCGAAAGGTAACATTTCACTTTTTCATGAAAATAATTGCGTACTGCCATCACATGTATGAACAAAAATCAATCAAGTGTCTCCAATGTACCTTGACTGTAAAAGCCCCCTATCAGGATTATTGCATTTTAAGGGGTTAGGGGTAGTCCGAATTTTCAAAAAATCAATTTTTTTTTTAATAAACTCGGGCCTGATCGAAGGATTTTTTTTTCAAAAATTTCGATGTTTTAAGACCAATTAATTTTTTCTCAAAAATCTAGAAAAAAATTTCCTGAGGCCGCCATTTTGTTATTTTTTGAAAAAAAAGCTTCGATCAGGCCGAGGATTATTTATTTATAAAACTATTTTTTTTTATCCGATTGATTTTAGATGAGTCTCCAAGTACTTATGATTGTCACCGCAAGCACCTTTTTTTGGAACTGGATCAACCAGGCAGTTATAACTTTGGAGATTAAAAAAAAATTTTTTTTCGTGACTTCAAGTCAAAACATTGCTAATAATGTGATTTAATAGCAAAAAAAAATTCTGAAAATTCTCATTTTTTCGTGCCTCTGACTACCCCTAACCCCTTTAGTCAATGAAGACTAAGACTAAAGGTCTCGAAAGCTGTTTTGCAGGAAATAAGCCACCATCTAAGGTATTTAACCGATGAAATAGCTGTTTTATCATATTATTTGATAATGATGTAGACCAATAAATCAAAATAAAAATTGTTGAAAATTTAACCGAATAGAATTAATGATTTTCTTTTATTTTTTAATCACAGTAACATCTACAGACCAGGGTAGATAACTTTTGAAAACAAATATAAAACACAGTAGGATGAAGCCCATCGGAAACGAAAGATTAAATAACAAACATTGAAGGAAAAATAATTTTCGGACGATCTGTGATCGGGATAAAGAAGGGGAGGGGCGTGTTTGAATTTTTAAGGGTCAAAAATGGTTTATCTCAATTTTCGGTAAAACTACGAGTCTTATAGAAAAAAGTTATATGGCAATGTTCTAGAGAATGAAAAGATCTATAATCTTTTGTTCAGACTTTCTTCACATAATATCAAAATGTATGTTAAAAGTTCAAATAACCAAATTTTTGGATTTTTTATTTATATCTTGTACAAAATTTTTTTTTTCTTTCACGAAATTTGCCATAAACATATCTTCTTATGTCCCAAACACACTGCATTTTTTATTTAATACAATACCATTTCACCAATAAACTTCCCAGTGAAAGTGAGTGCTTCAAGAATACTTATTTGATTTCTTCTCCGCATTTGGAACTTTTACTCAACATTATAATATTTATTATTTTTTTCTGAATTTTGAACAAATGCTTATCTTTAGAAAGGGTCTTGCTTGCATTTTCTGAGAACATTTATCATAGTAATGTATACATTTTTTATAACATAGAAAGTAGAGATTTAATCGAAGGAAGTTTTGACGTGAATTTCAAAATAGTGTCTGCGTTAACGTTTTTCTTTATTTTTTTTAAACTAATCTTGTTCCATTGCAAAGCCGTATTGGATTCAAATTACGAAGCCAAATAACCGAAAATCTAACGTTCAGTTGTAAATGATGCGGTGGCATGTCCGGCATATCCAATGAATTCAAAAACGCAATACGGTTATTCACAGTTTCGTTGACATCGGAAACATCATCGATGTCAACAAATATCTATGATTTGTATGACACCAAGTCCCCTGGCAACAACTGTTTTATTTTTGAATTTAATAGATTGACGTCCACATTTTTTGCTGCCAAAATCAATCCTTCTGCAAACCGTGGAAAAAGTTTCAAAGTGCCGCTAAATAGTTTGTCGTTATTTTTTTTACATCTTTCGATATATTCCGCATTTACGATGCCATTTCTGGTGCAAAAAAAACAAGAATCCCCCTTGCCCTGTCGAAACTACCAGCATAAAGCGGTCATAAATTGTTTTTTTTGTCACCATTTAGTAGTGGAAGAATTTACAGCATCATACTGCAGTTCACTATTTATATCTGTGTACATTAAGTCAGATGCACTTGGATTTAGTGAACTCATACCGAAATGACTAATTGGTAAATTCACAATGACTATGCATGATCCTTAATAGTAATCAATGCTTCATTGTACATTGCGTCACTGAATGATATCGTTAGATCGTTGCATCTTGTACGATGATGATAGAATATATCATCAGTCATCGAATATTTGTGATTATCCGACTCCATTTGTGATCGATCCGGGAAACACCGGGAAACATGTCGTCGGTACTATTGCAAATAGTAGACGAATTTGTGTTCCTGTGCAGTATAGTGCTGCTTCTGCAAGCATACTGTCTCACTGATCGCCATCTTCTAGCAAACTTAGTGCACGCATCTTAATAGTCGTACGTTAGATTGCGTTGCCCATTTACTTTACTTATATCTTGAAATGTTAATGGTATGGTGACGTTAACCAACAACAATCGCAGATAAAAGCAAACGTCTGCCCTGGATTGATTTTATATACACGACCCAAATTATTTTATTTAAATAAACTGGCGCATGCATCAACTGGTGTGCTTTGCTTGCGGGGTATCCATTTTTTCGTTTGATTTAATGTTAAATAACGTGCTACTTTTGATTTGGAGTGTTTGTGCAATTGCACCAAAAACATTCGCACGATTACACAATTAACAAGTAAGGAAGGGCTAAGTTGATGAGGATGTAACCGAACATTTTATACTCTCGCAAAGTCAAATGGTATACTCGTTTGAGATTTCTTTGTGTATTGACTGATATTTTCGGTAGAAGGTCAACTATAGGCACTGGGGTCCACATATTTAGTACTTAGGGGTTTGAACAGTTTTGGTTCGATTTAGACAATTTTTGGCCGCAAGGTGGCATACTTTAATTGCATTATTCACGCAAAGTTTTACGCCGATATAATCATTGTTGCTTGATTTGCATAGTGGAAAGTGAAAGAATCAAGTGGTATTTAAAATGGTGTCATATGGAAAATAGGCGTGGTTGTAATCCGATTTCGCCCATTTTCGCACTATGACATAGAAACATGAAAAGAACGTTACGCACCGAATTTGGTTGAAATCGGTTAAGCAGATCTCAAGATATGGGTTTTCACCTAAAAGTGGGCTGTGCCACGCCCACTGTCTAATTTTGAACGCGGTTCCTATAAAGTCATCTTATACCATCTCAGAGATAAAATTTAATGTCTCTGGCGTGTTTAGTGCTTGATTTATTGCGCTTTTAGTAGTTTTTAACAGTACCGTTATATAGGGAGTGGGCGGAGTTGCCACCCGATTTCAACTATTTTCACACCGTCAATAGAAGTGCTAAAAACATTTGCTTCCAGTGAATTTTGTTATTATAGCATTAGCGGTTTAGGAGATATGCACATTAAACCTATTAGAGGCGGGACCACGCCCACTTTTTAAAAAAAAATTTTAACTGCAGATGCCCCTCCCTAATGTGATCCTGTGTACCAAATAACAGTCTTGTATCTTATTGCGGAGCTTAGTTATGGCAAGTTATTTGTTTTTGATTAATGGCGTTTTGTGGGCGTGGCAGTGGTCCGATTACGCCCATCTGCAATACCAACCGTCTCACGGTACCATGAAACATGTCTACCAAGTTTCATAAAGATATCTCAATTTTTACTCAAGTTAGAGCTTGCACGGACGGACGGACAGACGGACGGACGGACAGACAGTCACCCGGATTTCAACTCGTCTCTTCATCCTGATCATTTATATATATATAACCCTATATCTAACTCGATTAGTTTTAGGTGATACAAACAACCGTTAGGTGAACAAAACTATTATACTCTGTAGCAACAGGTTGCGAGAGTATAAAAAAATTCGATGAGCGTAGTTTTTGGTGAATTTATAACACAATCAAGTGCTGTTGCGTTGGCCTTTTTCGAGCTGCACAAAGAAATAATGTTCAAATCGCTATGAGAATGAAATTACAGCATGAAACAAAAAGACAACTGCATGACAGCAAAATTTTCTTGTCTGCAAATGTTGTTTTGAAGCCAACTTTTTGAACATTTTAAAAGAACAGCGACATATCAAACAGCTGATGTACACAACTTCGTTGATGCCGTGCTGAAACAATTCACTTGAATGGAATTTACATACTTTGTTCAAAGTCAAGTTTTTCATTGTGTTTCATGCATAACATGACTTTATAGAATAAAATGAGCCAACTTATTTTCGTTCCTACTCTGTGCTGTTTGCTGGTTGAGAAGTGGTAACGGGATACACCTCGCAGAAATAACTGATTGGTTGATAGAACTATACTACGTGAAAATTATAGTATACTACAACTATTACATTTGATTAAAAAACCGGGGTTGATCGTACAGGTGTGAAAATTGGAATTGCAAGTAATTTTAAATAAAAACAAACTAAATTGGCCAAGAAAATAAAAATAAGTAATATTTGGGATGGACCACCCGTAACGTTCAGGGGTACGAAAAATAGATGTTGGCCTACTCTCAGATCTACCCGATAAGCACAAAATTTCATCGAAATCGGTCTAGCCGTTACGGAAGAGTTTAGCAACAAACACCATGACACGAGAATTTTATATACAATACCATATAATATACTTAATAGATATATATACATCCACAGTGATTGAACATATTTAGGCGTATATATAATTTATTGCGTATGCAGCTATTGTATATACATATGTATATTTAGTATTATACAAAAACATGCTTTTCTACTACGAATGTGTAGGTGTGAGCAAGGTATTAAGTCGTTTAGTAGTTTTTCAAGATTCATGAGACAGCACGCAACGTCTTAGGAGTGGTGGCGGTAGCGGCAGCGACAATACTTTCCACCACCAAATTTTTCGATTGGCGTATGCGCGATTGCTGCGGTTTAACTGCTGCGCCTTTATTAGCTGCCTCGCGTCACACAAAATGCGGCATACCCATGCGCTGAATGTAGAATTTTACGAATTCTGCATGCGACGGGTTAATCAAGCTATACTCCAAAGTAAATCGCTAATGTGGCAAAATGTATTAAAGCATGCAAAAACCTGCGCTTTTTTCAGTGAACTGCAGCAACCAATAGGCAAGACGCGCCGTAACGAATGCTAGCCCCATTGGCCAAGACTATTTTTCGGCGTTTAGTTTTTCCTTACAACTACACAACTAATTACGTTGCAAGCATGTTCGGCAAAAAACGTCTTCTTCGGCTAAAAGATCGGGTAAAAATATTTACTCAATTTCTTATAAATAGTTCAACAATGCGTGTATGGTAGTTCCAGAATCGTTACCGCTTTTCGAAAGCAGAGTAGTACACACATATGAGAACGTATTTACATGCGTACTTATTTATTATATTGTATATCAAAGCAAATAAGTCAAAAAGCGACCCTTAAACTCATATACATTTACGGATATTATATATGTCCACACATACTTGTATATATATTATTATACGATATATGAATAAATTCTGATTCCCCACGGACCCGGTGTTCTCGAAGGGGTCCGTATTTTCCAAAAAAATTAATGGAATAATTAAAAATTAGAATGCTTTTGATAGTTGATTAATTCGAAGATCTAAACGTTGTGATTACCGATAAAGGAACGTTTACTCCCTATTGTAGATTGTTGCAATTATTAATAATTTGCAAAACTATGGAAGATTGCCGTGGACAGGGCAACATGAATAATAGTAATATGAGCGCAAAATCACATCCAACGTAAATATTCAAGTAAGTATGCAGTTCTCTCACCCTGTGGTGCCCACACGTTACATTTGGTTGGAGTCGACTCGGCTAAATGCTGCCCTCGAGCATAAACATTTATGGTGTCGTTCAGAAATGTTTCAATATTTTCAGTAAAAGCAAAGCACACAATATTGGTAAATTCTGAAATCCGAAATACGAAATTCACTTCACTGTCTTTCTAATACAAGGTGGTCTGCCAGAATCGATGCCGTCAAGCCTTTTGTTAAAAATTTTCCTTCCCGGATCCATAAACGCTTTAAAAGAAATTACATATGAAGTATGTAACCTTACGGCTGGTCGAAACGAATTTTGAAATATATGAACAAATTTGAGGGCGTTTTGATTGCCTCCATATGGTTTAAAATCATTCAGTCAGTCAATGAAAAAAACATGGTTCTGCAAGAGATCAAAGCCACTATCGATGCTGAAGTTAGAATAATAGAAAGCCCTCTTATGGATTTACAATTTCTGCAAGCAATTTATTATGAATTCAAAATTGCTGCAGAGAATTTAGTGCTTGTCGAGACGATTTTATCATCAGCAAAAAAAAAAAAAACACGGAAACGACCTACATTAAGAAGTTAATGAAAATTACAGTAAAGAAGAAATTGAATTAAAAAAAGTCTAATTTTTATGGCAGTTCTATGATATGAAAGAAGATGAACTCAGCAATTGCAATCATCAAAATGCAATCATGCAAAATTTTGCATAGAAGTATTCCGTTGATGTATCTGATAAGTTCTCTAATGAAGTTATTTACTCATACAACTTATTGAATGCCATCAATGCTCGAGATTTAGGAAGGTTTTTTCCAAATATTTATTGTTTATTATATTAACATCTCTTTGAGAATATTTTGCACGTTACCTAGAGGCAGAATGAGCCAAGAAGTTGGATTTCCAGACTAATATCGGCGCATTCACTGCCGCCAAAGCTCACTTCTAAGAACCAAATACTTCAAGGTTGGAGATTTTTAAACTGTATGTTTAATAACTTAATCACGATAGTCAACATATTTCTCTATTTATGAACTGATTTATACATTATTGATTTTCAAAATCGTACATTTGTTCCACTAAATTCAAGTAAGCAAATTTAATACAGATATGATGAGAGCATAGAACACTACGTCGTATTTGACTTATTCTTCAAAAACTTTGAAGTAGTAAGTGGTGAGATAGTTAATAAAGTTTATAAGGTATTTCAAAGGAGGGGACCCCCACCCTTTTACCCATGGGCCTGGTTTTATTTAATATCTTATTGTAATAATCTATTTTAAAATCGACCAGACATACGGAAAAAAGTTTAAAAGAAGCAAAATGAACATATCGATGTTTGCCCTCAAAATTATTTTCGGAAACAAATGGCTATTTGGGCGGTCATCGAGTGAACAACAATACTTCAATGGGTCTTCTGGTAAAAAAATTGTGCCCTTATTTATATCGAAATAAACCACTTTTTCAAACACTATTTCTAACAGTATTGGTGATGTCCGTCTGTCAGTACATACGCGAACTAGTCCCTCAGTTTTTAAGATATCGCTCTAAAATTTTGCACACATCCAAGAAGGTACTCATTTGTCGGCGGGATATCGGACGACTATAGCATATACCTGCGATACAAACTGAACAATCGAAGTAAATTTCTTGTATGAAAAACTTATTTTATCAGGACAGATACCTTCATAGCGATTGATCTTTTTGCTGTCTGTGTTCGATATTTTGATCAATCATCAAAACTTATAGAGGATTTCTTAGCATTATAGTCACCTGATGAGGTTCTTAAAGAAACAGTGAGATTAGCAGAAGACCCTTCAAATGAATTTGTAGAAACGTGACAAAATACAGACAAAAACTTTGATTTGATCTTCGAACATGATGAAGAAATATGTACTGATCTAGACACCGAATTAAGGTACCACGATATAGTAGTTGGCAAATGTACCGTTTTAACCTAAAAACAATATTCCCCGAAGATTACTATCGTATTGCATTTTACATTCCTTTTCTGGCAATGTATATTACTAACTTGAAGAGCCGGTTTCTAGACCATAAATGGACCTGGTTTTATTCTGGTTGCTTGTGTTTTGCTTCCAAATTATGATTTTAACGAAGAAAAAACTTAAGCATTGTTTGCGTTCTATGCCAAAGTGATCGAATGATCAAAAAAAAATTTCTCATGGAGTTAAGATGTGGAAGCGGCAACTTCCGGCAAGGAATTCTGAAACGCTCTCAACGAGTTAGACATTGTAAACAAAACATCTTCCCCAAATATTTGTAATACAATGTTCTGACCGATACCTAATAACAAGATTTAGGCTGTTGAGTAGATTATTTCACTTATCTACTGGATTTAGCAATATTTCGCCATAAAAAAATGACACTTGGTTATTATGAAGCTAATCTACTCGAAATCTCTCCGTGCGACTCTTATTTAGCGCCATCTGTTTGTCATTAGGAAAATGTATCACAGCTGATTTAGGCACTACAAACTGTCAAAGTGAAAAAAGTTAAAGAAACAAATAAAATAAGAAGTAAAAAATTTAAAAAATATCAAGTAAATAATTGAAAATGGTAGAAAATAGTAAAAAAAATTTTTTGAATCCAGACGGTTTTTTAAAATACTTCGATATAGCAGTGAGTATGAAGTCTGTCGGTTAAAAATTTCCTCCTCTTTATTTTCATTTCCGTTTTTACGAGATAATGCACTTTTTTGTACTTTATTCAAATTAAAGTTTTAACCTCAATCAAAACAATCTGTATGTGATGAGATTGCTTTTTTACCAACTCGACTTTCGTCCTTTTCGTTCAAAATTGTTTCTAAACTATTCTCTTCAGAAAATTTCAATCCATCTAGTGAATTACAGATTCAATTGGGTTCGATAAGAGCGTCACTTTATTTTTCCTTTGGCTACTACTACACTTTGCAGGTAATATAGAAATCTCCTGGTACCCATCAAAATCAATTTTTTAATTTAAGTACTAAAATTTTTTATTTTGCGTTTGTTATTTATATATTTTTAATTGATATCATAATATCACAAAAATATTATATCAATATTTAAAGTCGATTCGAGCAAAATTGACGAAGTTATTTTTTTTAATATTAAAAATTTAAAGCCTTTTCCAAACAACTCACGCTTTCAAAGTCAGTGCCTATCATAGTCCAAAACTACTGCAGCGTTGCAAATAATGCATTTAAAAAATAATTGAATTAACGTTTGAATTAAATTTTGTTTTTCTTTTTCAATCCTGTATTTTAATTCCACTTACCGGATTAAAAAAACAATGTTTAATCCCAGCAACCGGATTAAAAAAAAAGAATTTGTTTTAGATTGAAAAAATGTTCGAGTTCATTCAAATCAAAAAGTAATACTTTCAATTTTAAATTTTTAGTCCTAAACAACGTGGATTAAAAAGTGTACATAATTTGCAAGGTAATACCGTTCAGTTATTTTGAAGTTTGTCAATAATTTTAATTTTACAATACAATAACATGTTAGCCAATTTGTTGCAAAAAAGAGCGCTTCTCCGCTCAAAGTGTTCCAAAGTATATAAATACTTGAATTTCGAGTACCTTGGGATAACTATTATTTAACGAATGAAAGTTGATTTTTTGATCGGATAATCCAGCACTAAGTTGTGACGGGCACCGCAGTCCCACTTTTTTCCGAGACATTTGCGAATGATTGCTGTCATTGCCGTTTTTTTTTAAATGAAAGTCTTATCTATGACGTCACAAATAATTCGCAAACTCATACCTGTTCTTATATTAGTTACATGGGAGCTATGGGAACAAATGTCTGGGTTTTACCCATTTTTGTCATAAGGACACATTATTATCAAGAGGAGATTCTTTCTGATTTTCATATGTAAGTATTTACAAAATTTATGTACCTAAGAAACTATATTTATTTACTTAGGTAAAATGTATCCCTAGTTTTAATTTGCGAGCACTCATATGTTTTACGGGTGGAGCAGTCGTACCAATACTCCCCTACCAACCAAATTACACTTCTATTTTTATCTTTTCTTAACCTCTCCTATTTATCTTCTCACATCTTTTCTAACCAACTCGTAATTTGCTTATTTGCTAACCGATTTTTTCCTTGAAGACTTCCTCTAAATAATTTCTTTATCTTTAATTACAAAACAAAAGTGCCTAGATATTTTAAATCATTTTTTTAGTTTTTAACCTAACATTTGTTAACTTCGTTGTTAGCTTTGTGAAACCATTGAGATTATTAATAAAGGTACCTCTGAAAAGAACGGACTTATTATGCCTTGAACAGGGTATATTAAGTTTGTCACACAGTTTGTATCACCCAGAAGGAAACGTCAGAGACCTTATAAAATATATATATGGTACATATAAATGATCAGCGTGTCGAGCTGAGTTTGTCGCTACACATTTGTGGGAACCACCGATAGCGGACCACCACATATATCTATCATACAAACTTACCGATCGAAATCATGTCCTTGTATAGGAAATCTTTTTATTTGTCGCGATATCTTCACAAAACTTGGCACGAATAATCCAAGACACTGCTACACCCTCCGAAGAAATTGTTCAGATCAGACGACTAAAACATAAAGCGGCCATACAAACTGAACGTTCAAAATCATGTCCTTGTATAGAAAACTTTTTTATTTGTCGCGATATCTTCACAAAATTTTACACGAATTATCGAAGGGATTGCTACAATCCCCGAAGAAATTGTTCAGATTAGACAAACAAAGCATATAGCTGCCATACAAACGACCGATTATTCTAGCTTCGGTGCAACCGAAGTTAACGTATTTTCTTGTTATTATATTTATAGTTTCCTAGCTATAGAGCTATTGCATTATGTACAACGTGTTGCTAACTATAGAAATGTAAAATGCTTACACCACGTCCGACCGACAATAATCACGAGATTTAGGCTTGAGTAGATGATCTCATAAATCTACTAGATTTAGCAAGATTTCGCCATACCAAAAATTACACTTATTAATCTTGTCACCGAGGAAATTTGAAGCTGATCTGCTCGTGCGACTCTGATTTAGCGCTATCTGTTTGTCAGTAGGGAAATTTATCACATTAGACACAACAAGCTGTCAAAGTGAAATTAATTAAACAGACAAATAAAATCAGATGTAAAAATTAAGGCAATATCAAGTAAATAAGTGAAAATGGCAGAAAATAGTATCAAAAAAAAGGAGAGTAATGTGGAGTGAGGCTACCGAAGCCGATCTAATAGAGGTGTGACGAGAAAAAATGCCACAGCTTTGATCGGCTAGTCAGAAACAGATGTTTTATAAATCTCCATCGGCAGTGAGAACAGTCTAGATTAGTGAATAGATTAAATGTAATCTAATCACTTAATTTTTCTGGTAGGAACATGATATTAATCCTTTTATGAAAATCGTCATAATACATCCTATAAAACTTTTGTATGGCGCTCGAAAGGATACGTGTTATAGCATAAACCATCATTTAGCGTGGGCTTGTGTCTATATTAGAGGTTTGCTTAATGATCTTGATGGTTGCTAAGGCCCACTAGATGCCGCTATATACGTTTTGTTGAATTGTATTCAAAGTAATAACAGTGACTGTTGACAACCTAACAGCTAAAAAGCCATAAAAAATAAACTTGTCACTGTTAACTATAAAGACTTAATTGACCCCCGGTTAATTGGTTTTCCCACTTATTTAAATCACCTGTTTGGTCAAAATTATATTGCATACAATATACTTATAAATAAACTTTCCCGCTTAATTGAACTCTGTTAATTAGTTTAATTTAAATTTACTTTTTAGAACAGTCAGCAGAAATCATTAATATCCTTTGCCAGAGAACGTCAATGTATTACGAATATGTGTTGGTATAGCGAGATGATTCCTCTAGCAAAAGCTACATATTGATACAAACACGCTCTTCAACATTTGTGTCTTCTCTTTAAATAAAAATTCCCTGACTATGTATATTCTCTGTACTTAACCGTTCGTTGCAATCTCTGTAGCTAAAATTAACAGAATTGTTACGATTAAATATATTAATTTCTCTTTCGCTGTTCAAAAATGTCACTTTCTGTTAATATTGCATCTTCATGTAATATTTCCCCTCTATATTAACATAAGAAAGCAGCTACCCCTAACTACCTGTTAGCATTACGTTCCACAAAACGTAGTCAGCAGGTGAGTAGCGACTGCCTCTTTTACATTTTGCTTTCGCCCATCATTACCTTTTCTTGGGTTGAATTAATTACTGGGAGCGTTGATAGTGGTTGCAGTTGAGCACAAATGAGAGTAAATATGTATTATGTATATGTAAGTATGTATATCTATAAATATGCATATATATCGATATACATACCGTTCTTTATGTGTTATGAAACAGTAAGTAGGACAAGCTTTCCAAGTAAATAGCTGTTTATTATGAGGTTATGAGTTGTGGAAAAGTTATTTGAGCAGTATTCATTCTCAAAATGTCAAAATTCACTGCTAAAGACCGTAGGAAAGAGTTCAAACCATTTCCACATTATATCAATTATTGTACAAAAATGGATGGAATAGCTATCAACCGATTTCGTCAACTTTGGAACTTATACCTATATCAGCTAGTATACTGGAATTAGAAACATGGCAGGTATGGTGTAGGAGCTGTATTTCGTTGGCGCTTGTATCTAACAGAGCGATTGTAGGGAGTACGGAATGATAAATATAACTTATATATACAATATATTTAAAAAAGTACGAGTACGTACCCTGTAGTAAAACATTTAACTAGTCAGGAAGTATAGCGGTTCACACCTAGACATTACTGTCATAAATCTCCTAACAGAAAAAATAACAGCGGACTCATACCAATTATAGAATTATTTAATGAGTTATTTTATTGGAACAGTGCTTTTACTCCGTAATTCATGCATTGTATAAAATTATATGTTACTACTGAAGTTTGAATATTGTAACCTCGAAGAACTCGCTTATAAAATATGGTTCGTAATATCTAAATTGAATAAAAAAAACCCATTTTGGGAATAATTATTTGAGTAGTTCCTTTATTTCTCATTATTTAAACTGCATACATATATTTTACAACATTTTAACATTGGCAATAAATTGGCAACGTAAATATGTATATACTACATTTAAAATAAAAAAATCTACCTATCATAAACAACATCAGACCTATTGCGAAGAACAAGATATGGAAAGAGGTACCGTTATCTTTGCATCATCACACAGCCCTACAAAACAACAGTTTCATTTTTGTTGTTCTACTATGTTAGCAAATTTTGATGTTTTAAAATGTCCAGATTACAAATTTCTGCATGAAAGTATTGAATGTGCATTAGTTTTTATGATTAATGCATGTCGTATATTTTAATCAATTATCTGCTGGTTAGCAATAAAATTCTTTTCTAGTCTTGATCGGCGATTCTTTTTCGCTCATGCAAACATTAAGTGATCTTCACTCTCAGGCTCATTACCGAAAATATGCGAAAAATTATACGGAAAGTTTTAAAGAGTTACTAAAAGTCAAACGTACAGATATCTAGAATTACAGTCTAAAAAATGTCCTATTTTACTCAAAGGAAATCTCAAAATTTCAAAAGTCAATTCAAATTCTAGTGGACTCAGAAAATATGATGTCGCCAAATAACCATATATCGATACTGTCTACCACTGGATGTGAATGGGAGGATAAAACATCTACACCACAGTTATTTTCTCGAAATGTACTGAGTGTCAAGTTAGGAATAATAAATCAATTTGTCAAAGCGTAAGAGTTAAAAAGATATTATTTTAATAACATTTGTAGAAAATTTCCGAAGCTTAGTATGGAAAAGTTGAAATCATTGAAACGTTTGATACAGTATTTATTGAAAGATACAGATTTTATCAAAGTTATGATTGTTCTGTAAATTGCATCCGTGAAGAGTTTTGTGCTGATAGTGGAAAATTTCCTAAGTAGCCATTAAGTACCAAATTATGAGAAAATTGTTGTTAACCTGTAAGACTCTAGAAGCAAATTTGAGTATTAAGTTAGGACAGACAGAGAGTCTTATTATTAAAGATGGCCTTTAACAAGCATTTTATTCAAATATAACATATGTGTTCGACATTTGTATCTCTGTTTACTGCCGTGTATCCTTTCTTTTCAAAACAAAACTGAAATTATAAATAAATATGTTAATATGTTTCATATTTTCTGATTTTTGTAATTTAAAAAACATTTAAAAACGAGCGAGAGCAAGTCTTACACAACAATTGAATTTCATGAACTGTGGACAAAACATATACAAAATCGTTCTTATATTTAGGGAAACAAAACCACTATAAAGTAATTATTCCTTTTTACGCTTATCAGAGCAGTCGAAAAGAAAAAAAATTATTAGTATTTAACCGTATTTTAATTGTGTTAATTTTATGAAATACTAGAAGACCTAAGGCTGTGTTTAAGGTGTTCATTAAATTATATTATTATAAAATATTTAATACAATAAAATGGTGCTCATGAATAAAGTCGAAAACATTATAGGAGGTATAAAATTCCTCGGGATTAAAATTTGAACATGATTTCGAATTTGGAAAATGATTGGTATAAATTTATTATTGGAAATTTACGTTTTAATTTTCATCAACAACAGTAGCAAGTGATTTTAAATACATCGGATCGCCTGGTTTTCTTTTATAGATTTTCAAAAATCTCTTGACGGTAAATTCTTTACATTCAAAGTAAGAAATGGCACCATTTTTATATCTCCTAAACCGCTATTGCTATAATAACCAAATTCACTGGAAGCAAATGTTTTTAGCACTTCTATTGACGGTGTGAAAATAGTTGAAATCGGGTGGAGTCACTCCCCATATAACGGTACTGTTAAAAACTACTAAAAGCGCGATAAATCAAGCACTAAACACGTCAGAGACGTTAAATTTTATCTATGGGACTGTGTGAGATGACTTTATAGGAACCGCGTTCAAAATTAGGTGAAAACCCATATCTTGGGATCTGCTCAACCGATTTCAACCAAATTCGGTGCATAACGTTATTTTCATATTTCTGGGCGAAATCGGACTACAACTACGCCTATTTCCCATATAACACCATTTTCAATTCCATCTGATTCTTTCACTTTCCACTATGCATATCAAGCAACAATGATTATATCGGGGTAAAACTTTGCGTGAATAATACGTTTAAAGTATGCCACCTTGTGACCAAAAATTGTCTAAGTCGAACCAAAACTGTTCAAGCCCCTAAGTACTAAATATGTGGACCCCAGTGCCTATAGTTGATCTTCTACCGAAAATATCAGCCAATCCACAAAGAAATCTCAAACGAGTATACCATTTGACTTTGCGAGAGTAAAAAATGTTCGGTTACGTCCGAATTTAGCCCTTCCTTACTTGTTATATTTAATTTCAAAGGTAAAAATTTAGTTAAGGGGTTAGGTGGGTTTCAGAAGTTCAAAAAAGAGTAGTTTTACTATTTTTTTATACATATATGTAATCAAATATTATATTTAAGCAATTCAGAATATCAAAGGTACATATAAAAACCGTATTTTGTGAAGATATGATTTAAAACGTGACCCTAGACGTCTCAAAAAAAACCATAACTCATTATTGATTAATCTAGAATCTACAAACCAAATATATTTCTTTAGTACATAGATAAATATCCTTATTGGACGGAAAAAAAATTAAAATTTGAATTTGACAGAGAACTCGTGTCCACTTTATAAATTGAGTTTTGAGATAAACGATATTAAGTGCGAAGCGCTGTACTGAAGTGACCTGATGAGCAAAACGTCTATATCTTAGAATTTTACTCGGATCGATTTGAAATATTAAAAGAAAAATGTAAACATTTTGTACTATTTAATAAGATAAAAAAAAAATACTTTTTTTTTGATATTATATTATCAATCCCACCTATATATATATACATATATATATTGCTATGATTTATAAGTGTCGTTTCGGCCATTTTTATTATGTCATGATCTGTCATTTTTTTCAGTAATGTTTACAATTTCATCATGGAAAGATATACGCAAGAACAACATTTAGAAATAATTCAATTTTATTATCAAACTAATCGTTCTCCAATTGCAACTTTTCGTGCGCCTTTGCCATTTTATGGTTATAATAATCATTCGCTATTTCTCGAATAAATAAACAAATTCTCGATTCTGGTGCGAAGAAGATCCACAAATTATTCATAAAAAACCATTACATTCACCTAAATTGACAGTTTGGTTTGGTTTTTGGTCTGATGGATTCATCGATCCGTACTTCTTTCGAAAACACCGTTACTGTCAATGGAGAGCGGTATAGATCGATGATAACAAATTTTTCTAGGACGCATTTGGAAGAAGTTGATCTTGACAACATCACAGCACGTGCAACAACCGAATTATTGCGAGAAAAGTTAGGAGATTCGGTAATTGAAGAAGTTGGGAATTAACACTATTAGACTACTGCTTGTGGAGTTATTTTAAGTCATTGGTCTTTAGCAATAAACCAGACTCTCTTCAAGTTTAAGAAGTAAATTTTGAACATGCTATTCATGACGTACGACTTGATTTAGTGGAAAAAGTTCTCGAAAATTGGGTTAATCGAATTCGTTCCTACAAAAGAAGTCGTGGAGGCCATTTGAATGATGTTATATTCAGAACTTAATTAAATCGATTGTACTTCACATTCAATAAAAAAACATTTGATACTTTTTTTTAAAATCATTTCACTCTTATTGGAAATCCCTTTACTATATTAAATATGGATGCCCGCATTTTGTATAAATTAATATCTGGGTCAATAGATAAGTAGTTGGATTTTAATCAATTTGAAAACTGAAACTAAGAGATTTTAGAAAAACAATCTTTGAAGGCCACTTTTGTAAGAATTCTAAATTTATATAATTTTCTAAGTCTTCCGCTTAATCTACATATAATTTGCTTTAACTTTAACCAATAATAATTTAACTAATTGGTAATTTTATGACTGTGTTTTACGACAAGTTTTTTGAACCGTCAGCACAAATGTAGATAATTGATTCTATTAAATTCATTCTCTGAAATTTCACATTTGCAATATATATACCTTAGTTTAGTTTTAACCTATCGTCATGACTATTTACACAAGCTAGTATAAATGTTGCAACCAATGTTTAGTTAAAATATTGTATATAAAATTATTCACAGTGGCGAATAGCCAAATTAAGCGCAATTCGCCACTACCTGCACTTTTATATGTACATACATATAGCTTGTATGAAGTGGTAGCTACACCCTCAGCCAGACTCTGGGAGTAAGTAGATTTTCGATTAATGAGAGAAGGAAAGTGAAATCACCACTAACCATATTTTTCAGTCACCCCCAATAAGAATGCTTAGTGCTTAGCACTTTTGAAATTCTTTCGTTTTGTTATTCATTTTTTTATTTTTACTTTAATTTTATTTTGCATTCAGTAAAGACGAAGACGACAAATAAAAATGGGCGCGCAATTCAGCCGTAAGCAAAGAATGGTCCTCCACACCACCGTATAGTGTGACGCGCTGATGACATTTGAGTGGACATTGTGTTTTAGCTTTGAGGGCGTATTTCGGCGTAATCCCATGGAAGTTGTCAAACTTTCACTTTAATTCAAGTCAAGGTTACTCGTGTATGTATCAGAAGTATTCAAAAAACAAGAAAAAATACGATGCATTGAAAGCAAACAAGATTTAATAACTTTGTTATTTACACTTATTTTTCTCAACTAGTAAGTATGTTTGTGTCCCTGTGTGGGAGATAGAGATACATGTTATAGCTGTTCGATTTTCTTTGTTCTCGCTATCATTGTTAAGTATATATTAGAGGAAAATTCTGTACAATGCTCTTAGCTTTTTAAATAAAGGCAGCATAACGGAAAATAAAAAATCTGAATAATCGCTTGGATGGGAGATATATGTATGTTAGAGTTTTCCGATCTCTAGGATTCCGAGGAACAATTAGAACAATATCCAAATACACCTGTGTATTAAATTTTAAAGGAAGTCTCAAAAATTGACGAACCAATTTTTATAATCCCTTAAACCTAACTGCGCCTTGAAAATCGTTGGAACGAAACCTGTTTTAGACTCATAGTTTCTAAAGCAAAGTTGTTCAAAATGGGCTGTAAAACATTTTCGTCATATACGATTTTATAGAAAAAAATTAACCTAAATCTAATGAGTATGCTTGTTTGAGCAGTAGTGGTAATAAATATACGACAGTTAGAACTTATTTGTGTATAAAGAAAATATCAGGATTACATAATATAAATAGTATTTTATTGGGATTACTAACATATTTATCTATAGCCCACTTGAAATATCGGTGTAGCCAAAGCATCAGTGAAGGTAAGAAATGAGTAACTGAGTGCGTTCGTAAGTGGAAATGAAGATATATTTACATACTTTGTTATGGTGTTCATAATATTTTAAGGAAAACTACTTTAGGTAACACAAATAAATCATCTCCAAATCTAAACTGTAAAGCAAGAAAACAACGAAGAATTAATATTTTCTCGCCATAATCCCTTTTGTCATATACCAAAATTTGTTATCATATGCAAGCAATTTTAATAAAATTTAATTGTTTTTTTTTTTGTGGTAGAGGCAATTAAACAAATAACAATTACCGTTATAACTTCTTTTTTTTTTTGCTTTGCTGGTTTAAATTAATATCCCTTATTGCAATAGAGACCGTTTTAGCGCACATAGTTGTACTTTAGTACCACTAATGTTTGGTTGAAGAACGTCTAAACTGGCGAAAAGAGAGAACAAAGAACATTGAACAAAAGAAACTTTATATGGAGCTTTTACAAAAAAGGTACAAATCCAGTTGAAATTCAAAAATAACACTTCATGATAAGTTTTTTTACAACGATTCTAAGGAGGTTAATGCCAACCCCAATTTATTAAAAGAAAACCAAATTCGTATGGTGCCGAAAAAATCTATTTTAGATCCAGGCATAATACTGACCCAAATTAATACTTAATTAAAGTTAAGTATGTCAAGCAAACTAACGCTGAAATTTTTTTCGAAGGTAGGGTTAACAAAAAAAAACCGCTTCTGTCAAAAGCAAATATTGAAGTCCGTTTGTCATTCGCACATATGTACATAGTTATTGTTCAAACCACTTACGATTCTGGAAAATAATAATTTTTTTGAACGGAATTAAAATTGATCGTATTGGTCCAATTAAAAACTTTTGAATTACGATGGAGGAAAATTGAAAGTCTGGGTGTGGCTTTCGTGGCATTGGAGACATATTCCTTTTCATTTTTACAAATGAATTGAATTTTTACACATGACAGCGATCCATATCACAGAAAAGTAGGCAAGGAAGTGTTAAGTTCGGTGTAAACGAACCTTTTATCTCTCTCTCGCAATTTTCAAAGTTCAAACCCATGAGATATTTTCAGGTGTTGACAAACCTATATGTTAAAAAATGTTGAGAAAGAATGTAACATGCACCATTCGACAAAATCTTGGATTTTAAACATATTTGATACCTGATTAACTTATATGGTATTATAGGTCATCCACTAACTTACTCCATTACTACATTTTGCCTCGAGTCCGAGATAGTTATTTTAAAATGAACCTAATTGATTCAGAGAATCGGAAATGATTATATAAGTATTAACGACATGAGTTTAAGACCTAAGTCTAGCGTCACTGAAAGTGTCACAACAAGAAAAAAGAAATATTTGCTGCCGCTCCTTCGTTTATTTGACACCCCGTTACATACTGTTCGATTTGAAACTAATATTGTGGCAGCAAGTAGTCTGCGCCATCTTCCGCTTACTTTACTTTAGCACGCCATTTTATGCATAAAAATTTCCCACCCACTCACTTATGTACCTACAGTTCCACAACGCAGTCAGTAGTAAGTTCAACGACGGTCGTTAGCATCTTCTTGTCATGTTTTTATTGGTAATTGTTAGTATGGTTTATAAATGAAGAATACAATAAAGTATATATGCAGATGTAATTAAAATACGCAACTAAAAACAAATTCAAGTAAATTGAATCCCTTACGATGTGTCAAATCAACGTTTGATTTCTAGCTAATTTCTAGATAATACTAGTATGAACTACAAATTTTATTAGCCTTGAATTAAATGGTTAATCAAAAAAAAATGAATTAATTACTTGTACTATAAAAAGTGTATTCGCGGAAGCGGAAGTACTTGTAGCTGTCATAAAGGTAGCAGTTGATCAATTGCTCCGACGCACAGCCTCCTTCAGAGTGGTGTCTATTCACTTCGATTGTAGGGCGTCGATATAAGCCTGTAGCTCTCTTGACTGTGCACTCAAGTCTAGAAATGTCTAAACTCTTATCCTAGCATCGAGTTACTTCATGATTGATTAGCTTGATAGGACAGGTATTTCACTAACTGCGTTATGAGAAGAGAGAAGCTCCATTGACTTCTTGTAGTTCACCACTGGATTATTAGACCTTAGACCTGCTCAGCAAGCGTTAGTAAACTGATAGCAGATGTGCAGTCGTAAAGTACTTCTGCCACAGGGTAAATCGTAAAAGGTCTAGTGAGCTTTTAGCTTTCAGCAAAGTCTACCTTTCAATGGGTGTAGGTGTTCTAACTGGACACTGCCCGATTAGGATTCGAGTGGTAAGATTGAACATTTTATCGGATGTCAGCTCAACACTTGCGCCTCGAATGTGCCGCCTTTGCCAGATCCAGGCTAAAGCACCTCGAATCTCATTATTTTAAACATCAAGGGGATTTAGCGGAAATAGAACCTAAGCACCTAAGCAAATACTGAAAATTTTCATTTGGCTTCACCTTGAAATGCTTACAGATCAGTCATATAACCTAACCTATACTATAAAACCAGATGTATACAGTTGATATATGTAAAGAATGTTGTTTTAATCAGATTTTCTTTAAATTTAAAACAAATTACACACTTACGGTTTTCTTAAAGAGTCCGAACATAAGCAATAAGCTTGTTTTACGAAAATTGTTAAACTTATAGAAATAAGGGTGACTTCGTGCAGAAAATATAAAGCAATAGCTGTGCTTGTCCAGCGGACGAAACGCGAAAATGGGGATTGAGCGACAGCAATTGCTTGCCTTACTTTAGTACAATATCAAAAGAAATAAAATGGAATTAAAGAAAACAACAGGAAATGTTAAAAAAGAAAAAAAGTGAGATGATGGGGGATGGCCAAGTTCATGTATTAATGTACACAACAGCAATGTTCAGCTTTTACACTATGTACGGTTTGCTTTAACTCCACAATTAATTTTCCGAATTCTCAAAAAAAGAGAGTCAATACATATGTTGACATAAAAAACATCGGAAGAAAAGATGGACCGAGGAGAAGTTGTTACGCTTGGAGATTTTATGGTTTTCTTTTTTGTTTACGATTTCCTCGTGCTTAAATGACAACGTCAATCCATAATCTGCCACATCTTTGCGCAAGCAGCATAAGATCCAAGTCTTGAGTTTGTTATTCAAATTTTTTGTGGAGTTTTATTGGAATAATGGCTTCCCTACAGCTTTAACTAAGCATCTGTGCTGGTTGCAGAAGATGTAGTGAGCTTGAACGCGCCTTAGACAAGGTGGAGTAAATAGCGTTATGGCGTTCAAGTATAAGAAATTAAAACTAAATTTTAAACGTAAAGCAACAAAAATTTAAACAGTCGAAATAGACATACAAGTATGTACATATAAGCTAACTATATTTTGTGCGCATTGGTTTTGTATTTTCTCCATTTTATTTTATTTTGCCGCAATCTTAAATACATAGAAGTCAACGACTCGACAAAATCGACTGTGAGTACAGTAGAACACATTGACTGCGTTTACATAATTCAGTAAGGATAGCGCTACCGACACACTGAATTAAAAACGTCTCGCAAACATTGGATGTGGAAGTGTATACCATCAATATCTAAACCACAAGATCAAAATATCAAATATTGGCCGGTAAAAAATGTAATTTTATATTTTTTCTGATATTGCAGACACTCAACATGCTGCACAGAGTATTAGTTCAGCTAACGGTTGTTTGTAACACCTAGAACTAATATAGATAGATTTAAATATAAAACTATACCATATACACACAATAAATGTCATCATGACGAGACTAATTGAATCCAAGCAGCTACTTGGTGCTTGCTCGCCCGTCCGTGAAAACGATAACGCGGAAAATCATAAAGAGAGAATAGGTATATGGGGCTAGTATTCACCAAATTTTATCTATTTTGGGGCATCAAGGCATGTATATTAGGCTGGGCCAAAAAAAAAGCTATTATTTGTATAGTGAAAATATCGTCTGAAATTACAAAAAAAAAGGAAAACACGTTAAATTCAGAACATGATTTTGATCTGTCGGTTTGTATGGCAGCTGTATGCTATAGTTATTCGATCTGAACAATTTCTGCGGAGATTGCACCGTTGCCTTGGACAATAACCAATGCCAAATTTAGTGAAGATATCTCGTCAAATGAAAAAGTTTTCCATACAAGTACTTGATTCCGATCGGTCAGTTTGTATGGCAGCTATATGCTATAGTGGTCCGATATCGGCCATTCGAAGAGAGACTAGTTCGCATATATACAGACAGACGGACGGATTTATACTTTATAGTTTCTTCGACGTTTTTTCCTAGGTGTTAGCACCTTCGTGGCAAACTTTATATACCCTGTTCAGGGTATAAAAATCTGGTAAAGATTGAGCTGTTAATGTTAATATTAACAGGTGGCGCATTGTGATTATCGATTTCACATATAAATAAGAAAGGAATATTTTCTAATTTTATTTGGATGTTTTTATTCGTGTAGGAAATTTAACTATCTACAATGTCATTAATTTTATAACACAATACAAATTTCTAATATTTTAATACTTCAAACCGTGTTATTAAAAAATGTCCTTTTACCTCTTTTTTCAATCGGTCTAAATAAAAAACAAAATTTCTATGAGTTTATCTAAATAATAAAATCATCAGAGGTAAAAAAAAAGATATTTAATGATTTGATGGCATTTTCACACTGTAACTTAGCATATAATTTATGCACCAAATTTGATATTGGTTCCATTCCATTTTGTGTTAGAATTTGATGAATTTGAAGATACTACCACAATCGCAGCATTTTATAATGCAGTTTTTTATTGTTAGTGTTTATCGTTCCATTCTTTTTGATAGTGGCTATTGTTGTTTATTTGTAGAAATAATGATTGTCCAAAAATTAACGCAAGATTGGAATTAAATAGAAAACACAGTCTTTAGTAGTTCGATTGAAATGAAAGAGTGTTCCATACAAGGACTTGCTTCCGATTGTTCAGTTTGTATGGCAGCTATATGCTATAGTGGTCCGATATCGGCCGTTCCGACAAATGAGCACCTTATTAGTGAGAAAAGGACAGGTGCAAAATTTCAGATAGATAGCTTAAAAACTGAGGGACTAGTTTGTATATATACAGACAGACGCACAGACAGACGGACATGGCTAAATCAACTCAGCTCATCATGCTGATCATTTATGTATATATTTTATAGGGTCTACGACGTTTCCTTCTGGGTGTTAAAAACTTCGTGGCAAACTTAATATACCATGTTCAGGGTATAATAATGTAATGAGTCGTAAACTTCTGACCTCATCTCCCTTGACGTCTGAAAAAAACCATAACTCACATAATTTAGAAACAAAAAACCGAAAATATTTTTTTAGTACATGGATAAATCTAGTTATTGGAGGAAGGGAAAAAAATTAATATTTGAATTGAAGAGAAGAGTGTGTGCAAAATTTCAGAGCTATATCTCAAAAACTCATTAACTAGTTCGCCTATATACAGATTATTTTCGCTTCAAAACGTAACGTCAATTAACTCTTACCTAAAAAAAATACTTTCTACCGAGGTATCAAGGGCGTGAGCAGCTATGCCCAATGTTACTTTAGGTTTCCAATTACGATAAAAATAATAATGAAGAGTAGTGTCCTTATATATATATGTGTATACTATTTTTTCATAAGCTTCTAAAATTTGGATTTGGTCTGGGCAACTTTGCTTAGCGTCCCTATTTCTATATTCGAAGCGATGAATAACTTTGTTTAATTGATAAATGTATCAACGCCTTTTAATTTTTTATACTGCACAGAGTAATAGTTTGATTCATTATTTGCAATGTTTATGTATTCATCAAATTGATTGTCCTTACATCTGTTCGTACAAGAGAAAGATGAATGAATGTGATGTATATATATATATTTCGATGAAATTAATTAGATATATTATTTTGATCCCAATAGATTAGATATACGTAAGTATTCAATAAACATGTTTGGAATCATCATGAAAAAAATATTAAATAAAACCAATGCCCTTTTTGCGGTTATTTATCAAAATTTAAAAGACACAAGTACCGTACAAGATTCATTTAATATTAGAAGAAGAGGATAATAATATAAATAGAGGTCCTTTTTTTTAACAGATCACGCGTGAGTCGTGTTAAGCTGCCACGTTATTTTTGTTCAATATTGTTTGGCATTTTATCTTAGAAAAACCTATGCTTGAAAAACGTTTACACATTGTTCAACTTTATTACGAAAATTCAAGTTCTGTAAAGAATGTGTTTCGCGTCCTTCACTCAACATGGTCAACATAATCGGCCTGCTGAGTGTAATATTCGCAACACCATCACCCATTTTGAGACGCAGCAATTCGGACTGACGTATGGAACGACTTGGCGCATTTTTCGTCAAGCTCTTAAATTAAAAGCGTACAAAATACAGCTTGTGCAAGAACTGAAGTCGCTCGACCTTCCCAAGGGACATCACTTAACTCGATGGGCTCTTGAAAAGTTCTAAGAAGATCCGACGTTTTTGAGCCAAATTATGTTAAGTGTAGAGGCCCATTCCGGACTCAATGGGTATGTAAATAAGCAAAATTGCCGCATTTGGGACAAAGAGCAACCCGAAGAGGTTCTAGAGCTGCCCTTTCATCCAAAAAAAAAAACAACGGTTTGGTGTGGTTTGTGGGCCGGTGGAATCATCGGTTCATATTTCTTCAAAAATGATGCCGTTGAGAACGTAACCGTCAATGGCGACCGTTATCGCGCCATGATAACCGACTATTTGATGCCTGAAATTGAAGCCCGTGATCTCGGCGACATTTGGTTTCAACAAGACGGCGCCACTTCCCACACATCGCATCAATCAATGGATTTATTGAAAGAACACTTCGGTGAGCAGATGATTTCAGTTTTGGGCCAGTCAATTGGCCACCACCGTAAGTATTTTTCCTGTGGAGATATGTAAAGGCTAAAGTCTATGTGGGCAATGCCGCTCCGATTCAGGCATTGGAGCAAAAAATAACGCATGTCATTCGCCATTTACTAATCGAAATGCTCAAACGGATGAACCATCTGAGACATAGCCGCGGCTAACATTTGGAACAGATAATCTTCAAAAAATAAATGCAAAAGAATGTTCTTTCGAATGATAATAAGCATTCCCCATCAAATTAGAATTTTCTGTGTTTTTTTCTTTAAAAAAGAAGGGAACCTCGAAATGGATCAACCTTTATAGAAGGTTCATGTTGCATATTCTTCATGGGGTTACAGAATAGGTATTGCCAAATTCATTTGGTTGGTAGGCGAAATGCTTTGCGGCTGAAACGTTATAAGACAGAGATAGGTTCCAAGCTAAGAGCATGTGTATGTTTAGCTTTCCAGGTGGTTCAGGATCTTTATAATACAATCCAGAAATTGCATACTAAGTAGAAATTATTTGACCAAACGGTTTCCATTGGGCGCTGGTACTCCCAAAGGTACAGTACTGGTATCTGCAATGAAAGTAAAAAGTAATAACGATGAAGCAATTATTTTACTGTGGCAAAGGCAATCCTAATAACACTTTAACAATGAGGTCCCTGGGGGTGACAATTCTGTTCACTTTCAAGTAACTTTCTCTAAACTCTTTTACAATAGTTTAATTATACCGGCTTAATAAAAAACCTTGAGTTGTATCATCTTGTTTTACTTTATAACCGATACATTATATGACCTTATTACTTTTTTATAGAGTTTGGTGTAGTCAGACACATGAAAAAATTACAATTTTAAATAATTTTAATTTTTATGAAAGTAAAAACATACTTCAGGTCTCGACTTGACTTGACAGAAATTTTAAAATAAAAGTTAATAATAGTAAAAGTAATGGCTGTTTCTGTTGATCCAGTTCCAACCGAAGCTCCTGACGGTGCCATAACTAATCCTTGGAGATATTTTTATAGTAAACAAAACTAAATACCTTCAGATGTTGGCAAAGCTTTATATGTTCGACGAAATGATGAATGGATTACAATCAAATTTGTTTTCATATTAACTTATTATGAAGGTCATAGACTCACTTAGTTTTATGAGTATGTGCATTATGTGCATATCTCCTAAACCGCTGAAGCTATATAAACATAATTTCTTGAGAACAAAAGCTTTTAGCACCTCTAACCACAGTGTGAAAATTGGTGAAATCATGTGACAATCCCGCCCACTCCCCATATAATGGCACTGTTAAAAACTACTAAAAGCGCGATAAATCAAGCACTAAACACGCCAGAGACATTAAATTTTATCTCTGGGGTGGTGTGAGATGACTTTATAGGAACCGCGAAATTTGGGCAGTGGGCGTGGTACCGCCCACTTTAAAGTGCAAACCCTTATCTTGGGCTGTGCTTAACCAAACCAAATTCGGTACATAACATTTTTCTCATATTGCTATGTTATAGTGCCATTTTAAATTGTATCTGATTCTTTCACTTTCCATTATGCAAATCAAGCAAAAATAATTGTATCGGGGTAAAACTTTGCGTGAATAATGCGTTTAAAGTATGCCACCTTGTGACCAAAAATTGTCTACATCGAACAAAACTGTTTAAATATCGAGTATGTGGCCCTCAGTGCCTATAGTTGACTTATTACCGAAAATATCGGTCAATGTGTAAGATATATAATTGAAATTCATATAATAAAATAAATAAATGAAACTCTCGATAATAATATGTCTTTGTGTCAAAAATCGGTTGAATCGGATCAATACTTCCTTTAATATAAAATTTTGCTACCACCTGAAGTTTCGGGCTTTGAACCTTGCAAATTGCGAGAGTATAAAATGTTCGGTTATACCCGAACATAGAACTTCCTTACTTGTTTAGTTTGAAATTCTTTAAAAGCATTATTTTAAATTTTTTGAAACTATAATAATTTTTAACTTTTTAATTTTAACATGGAAAGTTGATTCTATTAACTGCTTAGTTTTCTTTCTTTCGTTAGTGAAACATACAGGTGAAGCTAATAAAAGCGTTATAAAATTAACGGCACTTTTTTCTGGGAAACGCGCGTCTTAAGGTAAGGAAAGTTCAGGCATGTCCTTATATGTGGTTATTGCCTCATACAATTATGGGATGCGGCCGCTAGGGGTTGTATTCGGAATTGAAGCTAATATAGGATCATCGGCCCTTCATATGCACACATTCTCCGTTTATCATATGCACACATACATACACGTTTGAAAACAGATTGGCACAAGAGTTGTCGTTGAGTGTTTCGGGTGGTCAACAGGTAATCAAAATATGTTCGCACGCAAGCTGTCTAGTACGGAAGTAACTCTATCTCAATGTTTGCTTAATGAGAAAATCGAATGGGGCGCATATGTGCATATAAGCATATGTGCATGCTTATGATAATAACGGACCGTGGCCGTTAAGGACGCGATACCTTTGGAGAACCGGTTCTCACGTGCCGTTGATATGCAAATTTCGTGACCGGGTGTCCTGTTGGTAAAGAGTTCACCGAACACATGTGGGTATACCGCCATACAAACAAACATATGTTTGTACATGCTCAAATCTGACGAAATAAGTGGAATGGAAATCAATAATATCAGACGCAACGCGAAGGAAAGTTGGCACGCACTTAACGTCAGAGAAGTCTTATCGGCAAAAGATACTTTGGGTAGGTCTACAGTGTAAAACAAGAATTGGTCGCTGATTTGGCCTATGCGTTTATAGAAATAGCCCTTTGTAGGGTACAGTTGGCATAGTAAACGAAATCCCTGCAATGTACAATAAAAAAGCATACACAACAACAACAACGATTATAATGATAGACACTAGAATAAAAAATTTAAATATGCAACTTTCAATCCAGCAGCTGGGCATTCAAATGGGATGTGACCGGTCTTTTGAATTTGGCCAGTCAAGCGGCCAGCCGGTTGGCCTAACGCCTAAAATAATGCACCCAACGTATTGAAGTTCAGTAAATCGCCCCTTGGACATTACCAATAATGCAGTAATGAACTGGTCAAACCGGTTGGATCAGTTTTGCTATACAACATTGTACGCGATCTTTACAACATAATGAAAATTAACCCTTTCCTTTTTCATTTTTGTTTTTTTTTGCATACTACTGGGGTTTAGAGCTATACAAATATATATGTACATGCATTCTATTGCATAAACTTTGCGCCTGCTTACAGTAGCCTTCATTACATAGGAGAATTAATTACATTTATGATTTTTGTGTGTAGGTATGAATAGTTGATAAAAAGAAATGAGTCTATTGTTATCCTCCGTGTTTTTGCTGCCCATTTGAAGCACTCACGAACCGGACTAATGAAACTGAATAGAATTTATCTGGCATACGTACACACGCATCCATGTGCATCAATTTTGATATAGCAATTGCAAAAAATGCAATTATGCATATAAAAATTTTCTGTAAGAGAAGTTGGGAGACAGTTTTAGCATAATACCGTGTAACCCAAGGTCTTGAAGATCTGCATATATATACCTATAGCTATTTTCCAGTTATCAATCCGTGAAAGCTCTTAAATGTTATCCCAATATTTCTCCAGCATTCTACGACCAACTTCTTCGACTACTGCTATCAGCCTTGCTGACTGATATCTATAAAGGAAGATTTTTTTCCATACAGCATTTAGCGGAACCCTTGAATTATTACTTATTAGGTCTAATGATACAATAATTAAGTTTGCCACGATGTTTGTAACACCAAAAAGGAAGTGTCAGAGAGCATATATAAATGATGACGAGCTGAGTGGATGTACCATGGCCGTCCGTCTGTATATATGCACTAGTCCCTCAGTTTTTGAGAAATCGATCTGAAATTTTGCTCACGTCCTTTTCTATCCAAGAAGATGCTCATTTGTCGAAACCGATATCAGACCACTATAGCATATAGGTGCCATACAAACTGAACGATCGGAATAAAATGTTTGTATAAAAAGATTCTTCCTTTTAACAGATATCTTAAAGAAATTTGGCATGTGTTATTTTCCAAGGCAACAGTACAATCTCTTAAGTAATTGTTCAGATCGAATCACTATATTATATAGCTGTCATACAAACCAAACTATCGGAATCAAGTGCATGTATGGCAATCTCCGGAGAAGTTGTCCTGATCGGATTGCTATAGCATATAGCTGTCAAACGAACTGAACGATTGGAATTAAGTACTTGTATGGAAAACTTTTTCATTTGGCGAGATATCTTCACCAAATTAGACATGGATTATTGTCCAAGGCAACGGTGTAATGTTCGAAGAAATGGTTCAGATCGAGTCTCTATAGAATATAGCTACTCTACGGACTGACCGAACACAATTCTAAGGAATATAAGGAATCTTTGTATTTATGAAGGCTTCGTTTTTCTTGTTTTTATATTATTAACAGTTTCATGGCCTATATATACATATGTGCATGCATGGTAGTCATTAAAAGCTAAAGCTAAATGTAATTAAAAACTCAAAGCAAGACACCAAAATTAAATTATTTTTTCGTCATTGTCTCATTACCACAATTCTCTAGTAGGTTTTGCTGTTCACATATGTAAGTGTCTAAATATAAAGCGTTGCTATGCCCAACAGTTAACCATCAAAACGGTCTGAATTTATACTAGTGTAAGATTGGCTGGTTTTTTATAAAGCAGTTGTGTTCGTAGACCAACTTCGACAATTTTCAAATTGTTATTGGAGGTCCTTAAAAAGAGGTTGTAAACCAATTGTTGAAGTTGGTCAGGTGTTAAGCGATATATAAAATACCGTGCTAAAGTGGGCAGCATTTTTTCCAGAAACATTTTTTTACTGCTACCATGGGCATGGTTATTATGCCATGTTGTCCACTCCCTCATAAGAGAAATACTTTTAATAGTTTCTGCTGAGAAGGCTATAGCAGTTTATGAGATATTACTCTCAAAAAGCGAACTATCGAACGTACAAACAAACAATGGCAAATCAATTTGTCAAGCCAGTCTGATGCATACATACATGTTATATACATACAACTGTTAGATGAAGAAATTGTATGTTTTCTTTTGCTTGTATGGCCGAAATGATTTGGTTCAAGTTCATTACACTGCTGGCGTCATATGTGATAACACATATGCATGTATGCATAACGGGGTTAAACACATATGTGAGCATTATATTTTTGGGATGTGCTCGTGCGCGTTACTAGCTGAACGTGTGCTGCTGATGGGAAATAATTCTAGGATTGAATTTACTTTTGTTCGCCCAGCTCATAAGTTCACATCTTGTTTTATCCTTCGGTAAATCCAGTGTCAAATGAGTTCTACAACCAGTCAGTTGATTCATAGGCAGTCTTAGAAGACCGTGTAAATTAATTAGTTTAAGTATTGAAAAATTTAACAGCTAAAGTATTTAGATGGTGTTAAAAAATTGTAAGTGAAATATTTACATATAAGTGCATATAACTATGCGTCAGAATGTGGAACAAATAGGTAGCTGCAAACTAAAATTTGAATTTGGTTGAAACATGTTATCACTTCGATTGGGTAAAAAACTAGCGCGTACATAGTATATGCATATATTCGATTAAGGATGCTAACTAAAGGACCATCAATTGCGGACAAGTGCTGTCAGGTAAATTTCACTAATTTTACTTGTAGAGCAAATTTTCATTTTTTTGTTTAAAATATAAAAAAATTCACACATACATATAGCTAAGATGCTTGGGTAGTTATAATCGTGCTAGCTTTATGTAAATATGTACATAGCATAGCGGATAAAATTTAAGCAGAGTCATATCGCTGAGCAAACTGAGAAAACTAAGTAATTCATTGATCTGACAATTTTTGTGCTTTACTCAAATGGATTATTGGTTTTGTTCACCTAACGACAAAAATTAAATTGAGTTACACAACTATAATTTGTTACAGGGTATCAGAGTATGAAGGAATATCTGCAGTTGAAAACTTTTTAAAAAGTGGGCATAGCACCCCCCCAAATGAGGTTAATGTAAATATGTACGTATAATTCAATAGCAAACGTTAACTTCGGTACAGCCGAAGTTATAATAACCTGCACAGGTACATTTTTTATAGCAAAAAAGGGTATACGAAGTTTTTTAATCTGATTTTTTAGCGGTCAGTTTGTATGCCAGCTATATGCTATAGTGGTCCGATATCGGTGGTTCCAACAAATGAGCAGCTTCTTTGGGAGAAAAGGACATTTGCAAATTTCAGATCGATATCTCAAAAACTGAGGGCCTAGTCTGCATATATACTAAATCGACTCAGCTCATCATACTGATCATATATATATGTATTTTATATGGTATCCGACGTTTCCTTCTGGGTGTCACATATTTCGTGGCAAACTTAATATACCCTGTTCAGGGTATGACAAGTAAGATCTAAGCCTATAATTAGTGTTTTGGAAGTGGTATAATTAAGTTCAATATTATTGACATTTACATCTCTGCTAGAGCTTTTCCTCTTTATGCGTTTCCTGAATCCAGGTTTACTAGGAAGTACGCAAAGGATAAAGTCTAATTGTTTTATAGAAAAAAAATTAGGAGAATCTGAAAGGTTTACAGAAGAAGAGAGTACATTTATATTAATCGAACGAACAAGAAAAATCTATGTCACGGTACTCGGTTTATTTCGTTTAGGCGACTACTGATTTAAATAAATTATAGTTAAAAAAACTAAAAAAAACACGCTTTATATTTTTTTTAAACCTCCCCCTATAAAGCTCTTCTCTACCATCTTGTTTGTGAAAATTAATGCTTATGGTACATTTATTTCGTCAGTTATCGCACTTTTAGTATATTTTAACATAACTGTTATATGGGAAGTGAGCGTGATTAGTAACTGATTTTGCCCATTTTAACAGCGTATGAAAAAGGGCTAAAAGGACTTCCTCTTAGAAAATTTGGTTGAGTTAGCTTTAGCGGTATGGAAGATATATACATTAAACCATTTAGGGGCGGGGTTACGCCCACCTTTAAAGTCATGGGAAATTGTTATCAAATTATTGCATTGTCTTCGGTCCTTGAAACATCTGCAAAGTTTCAAGTTGATCAGACTTCTGGAAACCGGTGAAAACTAAGCTCTAATATTCCATTACATACATACAACCCAAGCTAATAAAAGCGTATTAAAAAAAGGTAATATTGGAAGGAAAATGCTCTTGGAAGGAAAATCATGCAGTGAATTCAAAGAACGCTTTGATTCTGTATACGACAAATCTTCTCCTTCGATAACCACTGTCAAAAATTAGTTTAACAAGTATCAACGTGGTCGAACGTCGGCTTTTATTGAGCTACATACTACTTGGAAAAGAACAAATCGGACACAGCGTTCTATTATGTCGAGTTATTGGCCCGGTTTGACACCGATTTTCGCTATGACTACGTACCGGCTCCACCAAATTGGTTGCATTAGGCTACGAACTTCGAATGGGCTTCGCCCCCCGCAGACTTTAAATTTTTTTTAATAGGCTAAGTATTTATCAGACCGCCTTTGTAATTGACAAACAAGAACATTTTATATTCACAGATTATGCACTTACAATTTTCCAAGGGTTCTTTTGCAAAGTAGAAAATCATGATCAACAGGGATCTCAATGTTTAGAAGAAGTTTGGATAGAAACTGAATAACCCTTTGAGTAGCCTCCTTACGATAACAAGTACGTTCCCTATGTAATTAAGCCTATAAAGAATTCTTGAAACTATTGAAGTTCCTACTATATATTGTAAATTTACTATACATACCATGAAATCCCACAAAATAAAAGTCTGAATATCGTAAAGGTATCTATGCTAATCTACTAATATGATTAATTTAAACTTCGTCATTTCAAAATATTCATAACAATGTACCTTTATTCTATTCCTTCGATTGAATATTCAATGGATAGTCGGATATTTTCTATTGGTCTCGTTATATATATAAACAAAACAGCCCAATGGACGTCATCGGACATTTTTTCTCAAAATAAGAAAAAGAAAAAAATATATAAACGGTCAGCAACCATTTTTGCACACGCACACCAATGCAAACACGCACGAACCTCCCATCATTTTTTCTGACAATTCGCGGCACCCTCTTCCACACAGCCCACCACTCATACTTACGTAAACATTTAGAAATGTTTAGCAGTATAACGGCGCTGTGACCAGGGCGTCCAGGGCGCTCTGTCCTATCACAGGCTCTGAATGTTATCAATAAGGGAACAAACCATTGACAGGAGCAGCAACAGCAGCAGCAGAAAACGTGACAGAGCAGCAGCAGAAAATTTTAAGGAATGAAAAATAATCACCATCACTACCCACCCAACCTATATACTAGTATACAACAAAATTGCTGCCGCCATTACCTCAGGCAAACATTCCACGACCACCAATACCAACGTCGCAATAGACGATACATTCGCACTACAGTCATTGACTACTACAACGAAAGCGGCATAAAAAAATAATGAAATGATGTCAGAGAATCGCTCATACCACCCCTTTTATCAGAACGTTTGATACGGGATACCGCCACCACTAACACCAACGCTAATTCTAACACCACCACGCTTGTCGGTCTTTTTTGGAACTGGCGCAAACGCAAGGAAAGTGGCATTACAACAGGGTGTACCATTCATTTGCTAGCAAATAAATGGAAAAATAATAATGAACTTTTTTTTGTCTTAATATGCCGTTGTAGCCATTGTTCTGAACAGCAGATGGAGTTGAGTATGAAGTTAATTTTTATCCACCTATGTATATATATTACACAAATTGTATTGCACTGAAGCTAGAATACCCTTCAAAAATAAAAAAAATGCCATAAAAGAACTTGATTTTGATCGGTAGGTTTGTATGACAGCTATATTCTATAGTAATTCGATCTAAACAATTCGTTCAAAAATAGTTTTCCATACAAGTACTTGATTCCAATCGTTCTATTTGTATGGCAGCTATAAGCTATTGTGATCCGATAACACCAGTTCCCAAAATTGAAAAGAATATGTGCGAAATTTCAGATTGATATTTCAAAAACTCACTGACGTGGCTACATAAACTTATCTCGTCACGCTGATCATTTATTTCTAAGTCTATTTTATAAGGTCTCCTACGTTTCATTCTGGGTGTTAAAAACTTCGTGATAAACTTAATATACCCTGTTCAGGTGTCACGTCGTATTGTTCGAGATAAATTCCTGAACTGCTGAAATGATTTTAATAAAATTTTGAACACCATGTGCATTGTGATTCAGCTTAAGCGGCACACCTAGTGTGAAATTTTTAAAAATCGATTTATTTTACATATTTGGAAAAGTTATAGCTTTAAAACTAATAGGTATACTAAACTTTTAAATCGATATCTCAAACAGTTTAGGAGTTACATCCTTGGAAAGTGTAGCTGCGAAGTTCAACCAGCTTCATTAGTTTAAGTATAATATCTTGAACCGCGTTTTTCTCAAAACTACATTTTTTAAAATTACCTAAGTGATTACTTGGAGACAAATCAACTGATCACTACCAAATTTTTCTGCATGCTCTGTATATAGATCTTCAATGATCTATCAGTTTTTTATTTGATCAAAAACTCAACCTGTTTTAAAGGAGGAGTAAGGTTAATTCGTGTAATAGTAGACCCATTATTATAATTTTTATTATATAGCTACGGACAATAAAATAGTAACAAAAGTTTTTTTTGAAACAATAGTAATTTTTTTTTTGAAATTTCTGAGATATGTGGTAATTCTTTTGCAAGTAATTATATCAGAGAAAGAAATTTGCAAGGAAAGGGTCACATGCAAAGGGAAATTGCAAACATATTAAATAGGTCGCGAAACGTTGTGTTTAATGCCTTAAAATCTCCGAAAATATGTGACAAAAGAGGCCGACCACGAAAAATGACAGCGTAAGTCGAACAAAATATTGCAAGATTATCGATGCGCGATCCCTTTAAGTTCTCTGCAGGCAATCAACAAGAATAAGGTGTAAACATTTTTTCAAGAAAGGTAAGAAGACGGTTTGTAGAGAAAAATCTTTTGGCAGATTCAGTCAATTCAGTTTGCAAAACGACACATTAATTGATCCGGTCCGATGATCAAAAAACAAAGAAATATGATTGCTTACAGTTTTTTTAAGAAGTTTTCTTAAAACACGTCTTATTTTCAATGTAAGATATTAATATTATACTGTTTTGTACTCTGAATTTTTGAATTTTGTATTTTACCTTTGTTTTGCATTTATTCAAAATAGTCTCCTTCTGCTTTAATACAGCTTTTTGCACGGTCCAAAAGCATGTCGAACGAGTATTTTAGCTCGTTGCCCGATATGGCCGCCAGTATGCCGGTGCAAGCCTTTTGAATGGCCTCCACGTCTGCATAACGCTTTCCTTTCATCGGCAACTGCATTTTTTCGAAAAGGTAGAAGTCGCGCGGTGGCATATCAGGTGAATACGGGGAGTGGTTGATTGTTCAAATGTGATTTTTGGTCAAATAATCGGCCGCAAGTGTCGATCGATGAGACAGCGCATTATCGTGCAATAAACGCCAACTTCCATTTTCGCGATATTCGGGTCGAACACGTCGAATACGGGGAACCAAACGCTTCAAAACTCCAAGGTAGAATAGCGCATTAACGTTTTGGCCGGGTGGAACAAATTCTTTGTGGACAATACCCTGGGAATCATAAAAACAAATCAGCATTGTCTTCACTTTTGACTTCTCCAGGCGCGATTTTTTGGGTTTCGGCTCATCGCCATTTATATCCTCACGACCACTTTGAAAACTTGGAACCACTCATGCACTCTGCTACGGGATAAGCAATCATCGCCATAAACTTGTTTCATCAATTGAAATGTTTCTGTAAAAGTTTTACCAATTTTAAAACAAAATTTAATGATGGCTCTTTGTTCGAATCTCATTTTCGCACCGATGACAAAAACATGCTGACACTTAAAACATAATAACTTCACTTCCAATAGATGAAGTCTCATGAAATTTTTACTGGAAATCGATAAAGGATAGCAGATTCTAACACACTAGTCGACATATAGATGGCGCCACTAGAGTTTACTTTGTTAATTTTTTTGCTGTTTACTTTGGAACGCACCTTGTATATATATAAATATTAAAAACCCTACACCCCGCTTAAACTATGCCATTTTGTCAATTTTGTGCACTACATAAATTACCAATCTAGCACTATTTTGTCGAATTGTTTTTTCGGAAACATTAAATTTGCATCCCAAATCTCTGCTTGAAGCATTTGGTTCGCCTTAAATGCTTTTATCACGTTTCTTTGGACTTCCAGGAATTTTGCACTCTTTAGGCGATCAAAATCAGCTGCTTTATCCACAATCAAAGGTATTGTATTTTTTGAGATATGTTTATTTTGCTGGTAAGTGTACAAAATAAGTTCTCGATATATTTTTTCTTTCTGTCAACATTTTTATTAATAACAACGTTTTTAAAACAAATTTGCCCTCGGTACGAAGAACAAAAAACAAAAGACAAAAATCAATCACAATAAATGACAGCACTCATCTTCTAAACATTTCCGAACTTTTTCGCACGGATTCCTTATTAAATTTTCTGTATGAAATTCAACAATATATTTATATCCCAGATTTACCGATATTATGTGTGGTCTACATATTCGGTGCCTGGGGACTTCAAAGGTTATGGTCCAATTTCAGCTAATACTAGATGACATACATAATAGGTGCTTGATTTTATACCGTAAAGTGAAAGATTCACATGGAATTTAAAATTTTTATGTACGGGAAGTAGGCGTGATTGTTTTCCGATTTCGCCAATTATTACGAAATTACGATTATTTTTTGTTGAAATTAGTCAATTAGTTCTTGAGATATAGGTTTTCACCTAAAGGTGGGTGGTGCCATCCCCATTCTTGCATTTTGATACCGACTCATGCAAAGACTTTCCCTACCATCTTGGTTGTGAAATTTAATGTTTGTGATGCATTTACTCTCTGAGTTATCAAGGACCTAGACACCGAATATGTGGACCCCAGTGCATCTGGCTGATTTTTACCTAACATATCGGTCAATCTGTGAGGTCCAGTATTAAAATTCGGGGAGAACATTTTAAGATGTAATGACAGCTTGCTCTTGTGCCAAAAATGTTTAAAAAATCGGCTCATTACTTCTGTTAGCCTTCACATACCTAACATAAACATTTTCGAACTTCCGGTTGATTTACAATAATAACGCAGCTATCGGTCAATACATATGTAAAACATCTTAGTGAAATTCAGAAAGAAGTTTTTACTAGTAAAAATAATAGCGCTTGATTTTGTACGTTATACTTGTATATTGCCCAATGTGTGCAGTATCTTAAGGGGCGGTTACGGTTTTTACTTTCGACTCTTATCTTATTGTACAACAATTCATGAATATGTCTTTAAAATTTTTGGTCGATGGAAGCAATATTTTTAAATTTATTGTTTTATTAATTTCCTGGCCTTTAACGCTTCAACCAATAGTTCATAAACTTTAGACGCGTTTTTCTCAAAACATTTTTTACAAAGTCCGTCTTCACTGTCATTTCAAAATTATTAGACCGATTTATTTCAAACTTTATACATATTTTTGACACATAAAATACCGCCGCCCTACGTTTAGTAAACATTTTTTTTTTACATTAAGGGTGTTTTCCACCTCCAAAATGTCGAAATTTTTAGTGGAAAATAAAAGTTTACACTTTAAATGGCCGCCAAACATTTTTTAATGAAAAAACCAAATTATCAGAGAACGGTCGGGGGATGACTTGATCATAATTTAACAAATGTTTCTTTTTTTTCGGATAATTTCCAGCCGAGTTATGGTGAACACAGCAATTTATTTTTTTCTCAAGACGTTCTGGGGGAAGCTCTGTTACCGGCATATGCTTCAATATTCCAACATAAAAAAATTACCCTATATTGTCGAAAGCATGCTCAATAATGTACAAAAGGTCCGAATAAAATTATTCAATCCATATTTAAGAAAAAAAATTCGCAAATAAAGTCTTTTTTTTTACCTTGAAACCCTTAATGAAATTGACAGAGTTACTATTTCTGGTTTTGATATGTCGTAATACTAAACCTCGATAAAATCGAAAACATTTTGATACAAAATATTCCCTAGCTTATATATATTCCTTATATAAGTAAATTTATAAGAACTATGGAAGAATTTCAAACTTATAATTATATTATAATATTTCGGACATACAAAATGTGGTAATGAAACTAAGTGCGTCTATGACCTAATAAGATAACAAATTTGATTGTCATCCATTCAATTTCTTAGAATAATTCATGCTATATTGTCTCGCAACATATTTTCAAATAAAATTTTGCAACACCTGTATTTCTCCGTCTTTGCTCTTTTCTAATTGCGAGAGTATAAAATGCTCGGTTGCACGCGAACATAGCCCTTCCTACTTGTTTTATATATGGCACATATTCATATATACATTTATATTATATATATTAGTAATAGAGGCGACAACGCGTTGCAGTGGCCATGTACCGGTATGAAGTAAGCGTTAAGATATAATACAAATGTGTTGGTAAGAAACATTTGTTGTGAACGAGCCTTAATTTTTCTGTTTGGTTAGCATGCCATCTGCAAAACAAATTCAATAACCATATAGTGATTGAACAAACAACATCGTATCTTTTCATTGTGTTGAAAAAGTCAAATTTTTTACCGGAAAAACAAACAATTTCAGACCGTTTGAAAGCTATGGGAAAGATCCAAAAATGTGGAAAATGAGTGCTACATATTTTGAATGAAAGACAAATGGAAACCGAAAAAACACTTGCGAAATTTTGCTTCGACACGAAAGAATTTCAATTTTGCATCGAATTGTCACTGACGATGAAAAATTGATTTATTTTAAGAATCCTAAACGGAGAAAATTATGTGTTAATCTGGGACAACCATCAACATCCACTGCAAAAACAGATCGATTCGGCTATGCTCTGTGTTTGGTGGGATCAGAAGGGTTCGGTATATCATGAGATTCTAAAACCTGGTCAAACTGTTAATACTAACAACTACAGACAAGAAATGATTAATTTGAACCATGCCAGAATGGGCCAGAAGACACGGCAAAGAAATTTTGTTACTCGACAATCCGATTACCATTTGTTTTCATCGATGCATTAGCTGAGCACTTCGATTGCTACGCAGAAGTCGAAAATTTGGTGTCCGATTGATTTGCTTCAAAAAAGAAACTTTTCTATTGGCAAAACGCAATGGTCAATACTTTTTTCCCTTCCCATTCAAAATTAGTATTTCATTTTCATACCGGTATACCGGTAGATCAGGGGTGTTGACTTGGCTCCCAATAACATCAAGTGACTCTGTTTAGCTCCGGAAAACATATTTTACAACAAGCACTACTTTTTTTAAGGAGAACACAAAATTATAGTTTTGAGTCGACCTATTTTCTGATACTATGATATCGGAAATATTTTGGTCACTTCCGTTAAGTAGATAAGATTCGATGTATCAGTTTTTTTTGTTCACAATTATTTATATATTTCAATAAATTTTTTTTTACAAATTATATAAAATTGTGCTGTTAGTTGGAAAAAATATTTTGCACACTATTTTTATACAAAAACTATTTAAAGTAAACCATTGATTGTACTAACTACACATGAACTGAAAAACTTAGAGAACCAGTAAACGGACCACTGAGAGAGTTGAGTCGTTCTCCACACGCATACACTCTGAAAAAATAAAACGTGGATGTGTAAGAATACCGACCACTGCGTTAAACAGCTGCACAAGTCGACTTATTGCCAGAGTTGCCACTTGAGACAATCTTTGGGTATCATTAAAGCATTGGGTTTAATTTCACTTTACTTTTGGAAAAATATATATATACAAATAGTCCTCAGAGGTTAATTTAGCTATATATAGCCTGATACTCTCCCCCATTAAATCCACAGCGAACTGGACGAGGAAGTACAGACTGGATCTTAATATTATAGTCGATGAATATAAAATTCTAACTGTCAAAAACCCTACAATTTTAGGCCTAACAATTAATTGTCTGTGCTACAGAGCCGCAACAAAATCGTCAAGTCGATAGCCAGCAGCTCCTGGCAACGGGACAAAGAAACGTTATTGGCAACATACAAGGAAATAGGTCGAGCGGTCATCAACAACGCTGCTTTGATATGGTCGCCTCTATGTAGTGAAACGCAGACGAAAAATCTTCAGACGTATCGGAATACTGCACTTCGAATTATTTCAGGATGCCTCTTGATGCTCCTGTCGAATACCTACATAGTGAGGCCTGCATGCTTCTGGTCAAGAAACACAATGCACTCCTCTCCAAGCCGTTCCTGCTCTGATGATTTCGCAGTAATCGTAGTTGTTATACTATTATCGAGAGTTTCATTTATTTATTTTAAATATTATATGAATTTCAATTATATATCTTACACATTGACCGATATTTTCGGTAAAAAGTCAATTATAGGCACTGGGTCCACATAACATAGAAATGTGAAAAGAATGTAATGTACCGAATTTGGTTGAAATCGGTTAAGCAGATCCCAAGACATGGGTTTTCACCTAAAAGTGGGCAATGCCACACCTACTGTCTAATTTTAAACGCGCTTCCTATAAAGTCATCTCATGCCATCCCAGAGATACAATTTAATGTCTCTTGCGTGTTTGGTGCTTGATTATCGTGCTTTTAGTAGTTTTTAACAGTACCGTTATATGGGGAGTGGACACTGTCGAAAGAGGTGCTAGAAACATTTGTTCTCAGTGAACTCTGTTATTATAGCTTTAGCGGTTAGAAGATATGCACTTTAAACCTATTAGGGGCGGGACCAAGCCCACTTTTTAAAAAATTTTAAACTGTATCTAACGCAATTTGTTTTAGGTGGTACAAACAACCGTTAGGTGAACAAAACTATTATACTCTGTAGCAACAGGTTGCGAGAGTATAAAAAACGTTTCCATAGAGTACTTTATTCGTCAATAATCCACTTATTTTTGTTTAAAAATTGTAATTTATTGACGTTTTTAGCCTTTAGTGCTGCTCTTCTATCTGATAAACGTTCTCTCCAACTCTGTGGAAGTAGCTGGTATCCAAATGTATCGACTGGCACAGAAGCAGAGAGGCATCGAATCATTGCTCTGTAATGGAAATAAAAATATATTCATAAGAGACATTCGGTGCAAAAACTATACATTACATAAACATATGTTTCTATATCTAAAGAAATCTACGTTTTTAAAAGACCTTTTAAAGTAAATACCTTCCAATAGTCCAAAGGTGAACAATCTGGTGAAGCATTTGGTCGCTCGAGATAGTGACGACCTCAATCTGTTTGATGATGTTCAAAAGGGTTAAATGAGTGGTTGCTATTGCGTATTGGATGACGTCGAAGGTTCTATACGCTGAGGTACTGGTTGGATGTTATTCATACCAGCTAATTCATCTTTTGATGCATCAGCGATTGAAGAAGAACAAAAATCTTCTTGTGTTAACCGTGCATCCAAAATAGTGGCCATTTTTGTGACGGTGAAATTAAAAATACGCATTTTTAAGTGCTGTATCAAAAAAAAATTTGACAATACAAACCCATCAGATGTTTTCACCAAAAGTAGTGGAATTATCAAAGAAATGGTGACAGTGCTGCTAGATGAAGTTTGCACAGTAGCATCATGAAAAGGCACAAGGAGTTTGCATAAATCCGTTAAAACCAATACCTCATCCGCAGTGAAAGGTGATGGAGCCTTTGACGTACTAAGTAGTTCTTTTGAAATTTAGTCATTAGTTGCTTAAACACGTTTCACCATAAAATAGGCTCTATGGTTTGGATGGTTCTAACCACCTAATAAAAGTGTATAAAATAGTTATATTTAATATTTTTTTTTATTAATTTAAAAATCGATTTACGTCAAGCCAATGATGATTTTACACCTAATTAATGTGTACAATATAATTCGAAACCACGTGCGCGCAACCAAGGTAAGAATGAAAGGGTTATTTAACACCTATTGAAAGTGTAAAATATAATTTTGTGCTTAACCAAATCAAGGATGAAAGGCATGAATATTTAATTTAATAATTTTTATATTATTTTAACAATATATCTACGTTGTGGTACGTGCGCGCAACAAATCCAAAAATGAAATTTTAAGGCTGCCATGTTATCCATAATTGAATATTTGGTGTTACCAAACTATAGGATTATGTAGCTATATTAAGTAAAATTTTGCAATTTTATGAAGATTGTTTATAGGTCTAGTCAAGACATAAAAAACAAACGATAGCCCAAATAAACTATCGATAGTGAGACCAAAAAAAAACTACTCGACATACCAAATATCAACGGACATTTTTTTTTTGCTTCAAAGGCAAATTAGAAAGTTTAACTTTAGTGAAAATTAAAATTTTAAATATTATTAAAGAAATACAAAAATGTTGATATATTCAAGCATTTCTTTAACTTCATACATTAAATGAAAAAAAGAGGCTCATGGGCAAGTAAATACTTAAGTTATACTTTAAATAATTGTTAATATTATACGTTTCAACTGGATTTTTAACAACAATATAGTACAAAGAACCTCCGCAGTAAGCGAACAAAATGATATCGACGTCAGGTAAATGAAAACTTTAACATTTGCGACATTTCAATTAACAACTTGACAATGTTGTTGTTGTAGAGGTTATCTAGTCCACGCTTAGGTAGTAGGTTTCAAGTTAGTTGTCATCGCAGTCATCTAACCAGTTTTTGGGTAACTGAAGGCAGAATCTCCATTATTCGATTAACACAGCTTTCAAAGATTCTTTGCTGGCTATTTTGTGTCTTCTGATTTATTTTTCTAAATAATCCCACAAATGCTCGATAGGGTTGACATGAGGAGATTGAGCTGGTGTATTAAAATTATTGAAAATTAATTTACGCACACCGGTTAACTTCACGTAGCAATTTCTTTGTGCAAGAAATGTGCGTAAACTTATGAGCATATGAACGCAACCCTGCCAAATGGTCAGCCGATTTTATTGTTAAAAGTGCAAAAGAATGGAAGAGGTAATCATAAAGCTTGAAATTAAAACTTGAATTAATTTCCACTATTACTTGATTTTAGAATTCACAGCAAAAAAAAGAGGAAAATTCATTAACCAACTCACCGGTGGATAGTGCGACTCTGTCGCAGGTGCTTTATTTGCCGATGTGGTGAAAGAGACTTCAAAATCGTTTAAGGTTAGAATTTAAAATAACAATTTTATTTATGTTCATATATTTATTCTAGATGTATCAATGTTTTTCAGAGACCTTTGGGCCGGTTTTACGAGAAATTGCAATTAAGTACTCCGGCACTTCAACAGATCCGGTTGGATTTGGGTGGAGCTTAAGAGCAAGATGCGACACCTGAAAGCATCTTATTTATCCGCAGTGGCCTGGAAAGGCAAAACTGGTGCTGGGCTGCTGTCGAATGATGATGAGGCCAGCGTATCAGCATACTTTAAAAAAATTTGCCCCAATTGGGACTTATTAAATGATATTTTTGGACAACGCAAAAATGTGAATCCAGCTGTAATTTTTGAAAACACCCACGATGTTGATACCCTGGCAGATACTCCTGAAATGTCAAGTTCGCTAACTGAAAGTACCCACTGCTTCGACTCAAGTACCTTCGACTCAAGTAACATTTATGTGTAATATCTAAGATTTCGTTAATTTGAATTTAATTTACTTATGAAAGAAAATATTCTTTCAGTTTTTTTTTTTTTTTTGAAAAAAAATGACGCGTTTCTTATGCAAAAACATAAATAGTATTCGTTTAAATGAATAAGTTTACCAACCGCATATAAAGGATTTTCAATATGAGTGATATGATTTAAAAAAAAAATACGTTAATTGTTAAGGAAATTCAAATATTTTTTACCGAATGTAAAGTACAATTGATACACTTAAGTTCGAAATCTAACATCATGCAAATGGGCTCTACGACTTCGTTTTGCAGTAACGAATTCGAAGAACCCAATTTTCGAGTACTTTTTCCACTAAATCAAGTCGTACGTCATGAATATCACGTTCAATAATGATTTCCCAAGCTTGAAGAGAGCCTGATTTATTGCTAAAGACCAATGACTTTAAATAACTCCACAAGAAGTAGTCTAATGGTGTTAAGTCATAACTTCTTGGAGGCCATTTGATGTCACAATTTCTGGAAATTATCAAATCTCCAAACTCTTCTCGCAATAATTCGGTTGTTGCACGTGCTGTGTGGCACGTAGCTCCATCTTGATTTCCATACAATTGATTTGTATCTATCTTGATTTTAAAAGCTAAGAGCACTTAATTTTGCAGAACTGTTCTCTAATATGTACCTAACAATAACAGCGAAAATGAAGAAAATCGAACAACTACAAGTATGTTAAATACCTCCCAATGCAACTAATTATTCCAACTTTTTCCGGTATATTGCATTCAATTATAAAGCTAAGAGCCTATAATTTTGCAGAATGGTCTTCTAATATATACTTAACAATAACAATAAAAATACGGAAAATCGATCAACTATAACAGATATAGAATTTTTCAGAAAAGATGGACGACTTTTTTCTTGTCTGCTCGAGTTTTGAATTTAAATTTATAATTCATAATAAGGAAAATATTTTTCGAATGCGGCATCAACTGTAAAAATGTTTATGAAAGGACTAATAAAACTTACTTAGGTTGTGCTTTTTTGTATCAGCGATATATGTTATAAGTAGTTGTCCGATTCCGACAAATGATCACTAAAATGTCAAAATGTACCTATGGATTAAATTTTATGCGGATATATCAAAAACCGACGAAGAAAGTTTTATATTCCCCTAAAATCAACTTAACCTAAACAAGTTAGGAAGTTCTAAGTTCGGGTGTAACCGAACATTTTATACTCTCGCAACTTGCAAGGGTCAAAGCCGGGAAATTACTTCAGGTGTTGGCAAAATTTTATATTAAAGGAAGTATTGATCCGATTCAACCCATTTTTGACACAAAAACATGCTATTATCGTTTCATTAATTTATTTTATTATAAGAATTTCAGTTATATATCTTACACATTGACTGGTATTTTCGGTAAAAAGTCAACTATAGGTACTGGGGTCCACATATTCAGTACATAAGGGCTTGAACAGTTTTGGTTCGATTTAAACAATTTTTGGTCACAAGGTGGCATACTTTAAACGCATTATTGACGCAAAGTTTTGGAATAATGGAAAGTGAAAGAATCAGATAAAATTTAAAATGGTGTTATATGGGAAATAGGCGTGGTTGTAATCCATTTTCGCACTATAACATGGCAATATGACCACGCCCACTGTATAATTTTAAACGCGGTTTCTATAAAGTCATCTCATGCCATCCCAGAGATAATCTTTAATGTCTCTGGCGTGTTTAGTGCTTGATTTATCGCGCTTTTAGTAGTTTTTAACAGTATCGTTATGAGGGGAGTGGGCGGAGTTGCCACATGATTTCACCCATTTTCACAGTGACGATAGAAGTTTTGAAAACATTTTTCTTCTGTGAATTTTGCTATTATAGCTTTAGCGGTTTAGGAGATATGCACATTAAACCTATTAGAGGCGGGACCACGCCCACTTTTAAACAAATACTAAACTGCAGTTGCCTTTCCCTAGTGTGATCCTGTATACCAAATAACAGTCTTGTATCTTATTGTGGAGCAGAGTTATGGCAATTTATTTGTTTTTGATTAATGGCGGTATGTGGGCGTGGCAGTAATCCGATTTCGTGCAGTCTGTCCGTCTGTGCACGCGATGACTTGAGTAAAAATTGAGATATGTTGATGATTGATGATTCTTTCACCTCTCAATATGCAAATCAAAAATCAATTAATTTATGTGCATAAAAATTTGCACTAATACTGCCTTTAAGGTAAAGGTGTGCCACCTGATGACCAAAATTTGTCCAAATCGGATCAAAACTATTCAAGTCCCCAGATACCGAATATGTGGACCCCAGCTCCTATTGCGAACTTTTAATCCAAAATATCGGTCAATCTGTGAGATATATTATAGAAATTCGGAGTAAATCTTTTTCTGATAATAGTATGCCTGAATATAATAGAATACTTTTAATTAATTATTATTTATATTTATATTAATTATACTCTCGCAACCTGTTGCTACAGAGTATAATAGTTTTATTCACCTAACGGTTGTTTGTATCACCTAAAACTAATCGAGTTAGATATAGGGTTATACATATATAAATGATCAGGATGAAGAGACGAGTTGAAATCCGGGTGACTGTCTGTCCGTCCGTCCGTCCGTCCGTGCAAACTCTAACTTTAGTAAAAATTGAGATATCTTTATGAAACTTGGTTGACATGTTTCTTGGTACCGCGAGACGGTTGGTATTGCAGATGGGCGTAATCGGAACACTGCCACGCCCACAAAACGCCATTAATCAAAAACAAATAAATTGCCATAACTAAGCTCCGCAATAAGATACAAGACTGTTATTTGGTACACAGGATCACTTTAGGGAGGGGCATCTGCAGTTACATTTTTTTTAAAGTGGGCGTGGTCCCGCCTCTAATAGGTTTAATGTGCATATCTCCTAAACCGCTAATGCTTTAATAACAAAATTCACTAGAAGCAAATGTTTTTAGCACTTCTATTCACGGTGTGAAAAAAATTGAAATCGGGTGGCAACTCCGCCCACTCCTCATATAACGGTACTGGTAAAAACTACTAAAAGCGCGATAAATCAAGCACTAAACACGCCAGAGACATTAAATTTTACCTCTGGGATGGTATGAGATGACTTTATTGCAACCGTGTTCAAAATTAGACAGTGGGCGTGGCACAGCCCACTTTTAGGTGAAAACCCATATCTTGAGATCTGCTTAACCGATTTCAACCAAATTCGGTGCATAACGTTCTTTTCATGTTTCCATGTCATAGTGCGAAAATGGGCGAAATCGGACTACAACCACGCCTACTTCCCATATAACACCATTTTAAATTCCATCTGATTCTTTCACTTTCCACTATGCAACACTATGCACTAGGCAACAATGACTGTATCGGGATAAAACTTTGCGTGAATAATGCGATTAAAGTATGCCACCTTGTGGCCAAAAATTGTCTAAATCGAACCAAAACTGTTTAAGCCCCTAAGTACTAAATATGTGGACCCCAGTGCCTATAGTTGACCTTCTACCGAAAGTATCAGTCAGTCCACAAAGAAATCTCAAACGAGTATACTATTTGACTTTGCGAGGGTATGAAATGTTCGGTTACATCCGAACTTAGCCCTTCCTTACTTGTTTTAATTAATTAATAGAAAAATTTTGGAATTTCTGGCTGACTTTGTACCGCATATTTTGGTAAATATTTGAGTTATCTTAATGAAATTAGAGATCGTATTTTCCTAATAGCGGTGCTTTTTTGTGAATAAAATCGGGTGAAAACTTGCCCTAGGATTTTCAAACATTCGATGGACTTTACTCCTTATATATTGGTTAAGGTATGTGAGGTACCATAATGAAACTCATACACCATCCTTTCTGTTAATAATATGTTGTAATGCCGAAAATACTTGTAGATAAAATCTTTCTCTCTTTCTGTTAACAATATGTTGTTATACCAAACATAGATAGAATCGGGTCAATATTACCCCAATCTCCCGTATACCTTATATAAGATTATCATACTTCCAGTTGGCTTTGTAACATATACATATTATACGTATTGGTCAATATGTAAGACATTTTAGCAAAATTTACTGGAAGTTTAATATTGGATATACTATAGTTTGATGCCGAAAATATGTGAATTTGATCCACGAATTATCCAAACTCCCATATATTGTAATATACGTAATGATTTTCATTATTCTAACAAAGCATATGCCGAATATGTCAATCAGTGATATGTTATATATTTTTAAAATTGCTTGCAAATATGTCCTCGAGTATACCGTCACAGCAATGGTATGTGCCGCTTGCAGGTCACTAAAAAAACCCTCCTCCAAGGAACCGTTCCCCTGAAACTACGTTTGCATAAATTCAGGGTGGCGTTCCATTTTTATCATTAAAAGATTTACATCATCATCTCCGCACCTGCGGCCTGGTCTCGCATTTTTCTACGTAGCAGTATTACAGCGTCGTGTTCTGTCTCGTCGTTGTTCGGCTTGTCCATAAGTCTACATCTTTTATAAGTATGGCCGTCCGTGTGCTTATTTGTTAGCAGTAATAACTCTGTTTATTTCAATTAGGTACGATTTGTCTGGCATTTCGAGTTTTAGTATAGCGTCGTATCTGATATTCGACAAATCTGGGCCTAAAAAGGATCTTGTGCTGCTCCTGACGTAACCGCTATGTATCGTGAACCCTCTCTAGTTTGATATAGTAGTTTTCTATTGCCAAGGTAGCTCCGCTCCACAGCCATCGCTTAATATGAATGGAATTGGTTTAGTCCTTGGTCCAAACCTTATATCCTTAATGTAATGAATATAATGACGTTTTGATACACTAAATTTAGTCTTCGGTTGAGTTTATGTCAGATATGTCTTATTTAAGGATCATTTTAATATAATTTTCGCAGACGGAAAATATTATACATTAATGATTACATCGAACAATCTTTACATGTTTTAAACTATATTTATTCTCTTAATAATATGTTGTAATGCCAAAAATCGATAAAATAACGTCAATACATCGTTCAGACCCCATATATTTAATATAATATTAAACGTACTAACGTTTAATGCCGAAAATATGTGAATTTAGTTTAGGAATTAACGCAACTCCATATATTACTTACCGGTGTACAGTATGAAGAGAGCGTTAAGATACAAATGTGTTGGTAGGAAACATTGGTTGTGAACGAGCCTTAATTTTTTTCCTGTTTGGTTGAGATGACATCTGTAAAACATATTCAATAACCATATAGTGATTGAACAAACAACATCATATCTTTTCATTGTGTTGAAAAAGTCAAATTTGCACCAGAAAGTGGTGATTTGCGGAAAGCATTAATTTTTGTTTCCATATGAAGAAAAGTTTGCCTAGACATGATAATCATGCTCTATCAGAAGCAACATGCAAAAGATGTTTCATCGGTTCAGAGATTATGATTTTGACGTGAAAAATGAAGAACGTGAAAAACTTTAAAAAAATTTCGAAGACGCCGAACTGCAAGCAATATTGGATGAAGATGATACTTTAGAGTCAAAAGCAAATGCCAGCTATGTTTCACAACAAACAATTTCAGACCGCTTGAAAGTAATGAGAAAGATGCAAAAATTAGTGCCACGTAAATTGAATGAAAGACAAATGGAAAAACGAAAAACACTTGTGAAATTTTGCTGGCGATGAAAAATGGATTTATTTTAAGAATCCTAAACAGAGAAAATTATAAGTTAATCCGGGACAACCATTAAAATTGACTGTAAAACAGATAGATTTGGTAAGAGGGCAATGCTCTGTGTTTGCTGGGATCAGAAGGGTGTGGTATATCATGAGCTTCTAAAACCTAGTAAAACTGTTAATACTAATCGCTACAGACAAGAAATGATCAATTTTAATCGTGCATATATTGAAAAACGACCAGAATGGTCAATACTTTGAATACATTTGACTTTAAACCGTTTAGGTTCGTCAAAATGTGTGATATTTTAATGAAATTAAGTCGACAAATTTTTCCAAAAATTAAGAAGTTTTTCCATTTAAACTCAATATATTAAATTTCGCGTCTTCGGTTGAGTTTATATCAGATATATCTCATTTGAAGATGGTTTTATTATAATTTTAGCTGACGTGAAGTAAAATATAGCAGTACAACTAAGGGAGTCTAAGATCTTCAAAATACGTTAAAAAAATACCAAATTTTTTTGATTCCATTCACCATTTCGTCGAACAATGAATGTTGAACTCTTTCGCGACAATTTTAAAATAAAACTTTGCCAACACTGGAAGGTATTTTCCCGGCTTGGATCTTTGCAAGTTGCAAGAGTATAAAATGTTCGGTTATACCCGAACTGGCCTTCGTTACTGGTTTAATATTAAGTTGTGTAGCACCTAAATATGTATAGCCACCTTTGATCTTTTCAAATTGTGAGAGTATTAACTGCTCGGTCGCAGTCGAATTTAGCCCTTCCTTACCTGTTTTTATACTCTCGCAACTTGCATCTACAGAGTATAATGGTTTTGTTCACCTAACGGTTGTTTGTATCACCTAAAACTAGTCGAGTTAGATATAGGGTTATGTATATATAAATGATCAGGATGAAGAGACGAGTTGAAATCCGGGTGACTATCTGTCCGTCCGTCTGTGCAAGCTGTAACTTGAGTAAAAATTGAGACATTAAATTTTATCTCTGCGATGGTATAAGATGATTTTATAGGAACTACGTTCAAAATTAGATAGTGGGCGTGGCACTGCCCACTTTTAGGTGAAAACTCACTCTCGCCACCTTGTGACCAAAAATTATCTAAATTGAACCAAAACTGTTCAAGCCCTAGGTACTGAATATGAGGACCCCAGTGCCTATAGTTGACTTTTTACCGAAAATATCGGTCAACATAAAACAAGGCGGCAAGATCCACAAAGGAATCTAAAACGAGTATACCAGTTGACTTTGCGAGAGTATAAAATGTTCGATTACATTCGAACTTAGCCCTTACTTGTTAAATAAAGTTTTTCAACCCCTCAAAGTAGTTTCCCAGCCTTTGATTCTTACAAATTGCAAGAATATAAAATGTTCGATTACACTAGAACTTATCCCTTTCCTACTTGTTTAATATATTATTTTATTTTTGAAAAAGTAAACAAAATACGAGGAAACGAAAATGAGCGCAGGCTCGAAATGAAAAAATACTGTTTTCGGTACGAAATATATTTTTTTGTTCAATATAATCTCCCTTAACTTCAATACACTTAACCCAATGATCCTCCAATAATTTTATGCCATCCCTATAATGACTTTCCGGAAGATCTGCAAAACATCCGCCGTAACAGCTTCTTCATTGAACGAAAAACGCTTTCCACGAAGGAATTGTTTCCGGTTTCTGAAAAGGTAGTAATCGCTGGGAGCCAAGTCTGGGGAATACGGTGGATACTCAAGCAATTCGTACTTTTTAATTTTGTCATTGTTAAAACACCTTTGTTAGCAGGTGCGTTGTCTTGATGAAAAATTATTTTTTTGTGCTGCAAACCAGGTCTTTTCTCCCGAATTTTTTCATCCAGCTGATCCAAAAGGCTGCAGTAATATTCAAAGTAAATTGTCTTACCTTTCTGCAGATAAATTATCATCAAAATTCCTTTTGCATCCCAAAAAATGGATGATATAACCTTCTTTGTTGATCGCTGTGACTTCACCTACTTTGGAGCTGAACAGTAAATTTTCTTGTTTCAATTTTTGATCATGGTGTTAGATATATCCATAATTATAAAACGTAGCAAGAAATCGGTTTTATTCTGCTTTAAACGATCCAAATTATGCTTAAAATTTATTTTCGATCCCGTTTTTGTTGAATTGTTAACATGTGCGGCACTAACTTTTCAAACAGCTTTCTCATATGTAAATCGCCATGTAAAATAAGAAGTACTCGTTTTTCTGAGATGCCTATGGCATTAGCAATTTCACACTTAGTCAAACTTGGATCTTCACTTCTAATATTATGAACTTGCTCAATGATTTCTTCTATGGTTGCGGTTTTTGGTCGTCCTTCGCGTGGATCGTCTTCAAGCCTAGTACGACCACGTTTAAATTTACCTGCCCGAAATTCAACGATGCGTTTTTTTCCTTTGCTTTGAAACTTTTCAAAACAAAGAATCTAATTACTGCGCGATCCTCAATTCTTTCCACATTAAAAAAATACTCTGACACGTCAACTTCAAATGGCTTGTAAGCAAAGAATTAATTGACAGAATTACTTGTAAATTTGCACGTGTTCTCACGACCGATATACCAACTTGGGAATTTTGGAACTACTAGTGCTATTTCTTGGTGGGAGCTGACACTTCACAACCAACCTGTATATACTGTGCCAGAGAAAACAACTATTATGCCAAAAAAAAAAAAATCCGAACTACAACGAAAACACTGCCGTCCTTTTTTTCCAAGTTTTCTTAAACTCGCATTCATCCCAGAGATCATATTGAGAAAAAGGGCGTATTGTAAATGATGTTCTCTTTTCTCTCATTCTCGGTCATGTCTACTGAGTTTTTTTCTAATTTTTTTAGAACAAACTTGTTAGTTTTTTTATATGTTGGGTGAGACAAAAATCATATACAGTATCCCCCGCTTGTTTGATGACTGGAATTGATTTTTCCGCTTATTGGAATCACCTGATCGGTCAAAAATATATTGCATACCAAATACGTGTAAATTTTCCCGCTTAATTGGTTTTTCCGCATAATTGGTTAAAAATATGTGTTATTGAACAAAAAATATACCTTTAATTTCCCCCGGTGAATTACACCAAAACTTTCATTAAAAAAATAATCTGGCATAGCTGCACATACACAATTCGCAACATTTGTGATAATCAGCAGTTAGTCTATGCAAAGCAATTGAAAACATATGTATGTTTATTGGTGAAGATGTTTTGGATGGTGCTGATGTTGAGGAGCAAATGAAAGAAGATGAACCTTCAAAGCATCCGTTAGTTCTCAAAGTTTTTAAGTACTTACAAGAAAACTAAATTCAAACATATTTTAATTCAGCATTTATTAAAAAAAATTACAATAAATACTTCTCAAAATAACATTTAAAAAAATGTAAGCAACGGTTTAAATATGTAAACGCAAAATATATACAATAATATGCATTTTTTTGTTCTTTAATTTTATTTTTTTTTATAACAATAATCTCTAAAAATATAAATACATTGGTTTGCTGTTTTTATTTAAATATTGTTGTTATTTAAAAATCATTAATACTTAAAATGCACATATGATTTTTTTTAATTGATTAGGTTATCCAATAAAACGGGTTTTCTGTAATTGGACGAATTGTTCGGTTAAACGAATATCGGTTAATTGATTCCCGGTAAATTGTGCAATTTTTTAAGTGCAATTATCCGTGCAATTATCCGTGGGATACTGAATTTATGGGGGTACAATTACAAAAAGAAAAACATTAACTTCGGTTGCTCCGAAGCCATAATACTCTGCACAAATACAAAATATTCCTTACAAGCACTTGATTTTGATCATTCGGTTTGTATGACAGCTATATACTACAAGTATAGTGATTCGATCCGAAAGAATTTCTTCGGAGATTGCACCTTTACAATCTTTTACAACGTGGATTCTTGTAGGGAATAAAGTATTTCTACCTCAGGGGAATTAATACAAATTATTTTTTTTTTAATCTAGAAAGATTTTAGCGATTTTATTATAATCTAGCGAAGCGAAGCTTTTTATTTATTTTGCTAGCATAGTTTATCGCAAATATGAATATTGATGTTTTCTAAAGCTGCCAATTGTTTGAATTTATTTGCTGTGTTGGGGATTCGCTTGCATTTATGTTTAGTAGATTTTTTAATTATATATTTTTTTGTTACGAAAATTATTTTTGTTGTATCATATCGTTTGGCTGGAGAAATTCGAAATTAAAAATTTGAGAAATGGACGTTTGTATTCGTTTATTCCTATTTATATTAGTTAATTATCTACTTGATAACAGCGAAATGCGTTAATTTGTATTAAAGAAAAAGCAAAAATTGACACACAAATTTTCCGTTCTCGAGAAATATACTCATGAGTGGCTATTGTTTTAACGGCTGATTTCAATATACATTTTAAAGTGAAGGAATCTGCTCCACTTATTGGATACCTGAGAGAAGTATTTTATCTTAAAATGACAATTATTAAAAAAATACCATCCACAAGACTGGTACTACGATCGATCCAGTTTGTATTAGTATATTGAAAATTCAAATTTGTTTTTATATTTTACTTAGACTTAAGGCGAAGGTAAAGTTGATGATAGCTAAACATAACATTAACTTCTGTTGCACCGAAACTAAATATAATACGCTTCAGAAATACAAAATTCCATTCAAGAACTTGATTTTAGCAGCTATATGCTATAGTGGTCCGATCTGAACAATTTTTTCGAAGATTATACCGTTATTTGGGCAATATTCCAAGTCTAATTTCGTGGTGATATCTGGTCAACTAAAAAGTTTTCCTTACAAGAACTACACTTTGATCGATCAAATTATATGACAGTAATATGCTATAGTTTACAATTTCTTCGGAGAATATACAATTATTTTGGGTTATAATCCAGGAACAGTGTCGTGAAGATATCTCGCCCTATTTAACAATTAGTAACAGAAACTATTATCAGAAGTCATGGTTATCACCGACTGATGACAACGGAAGGTCAACAATAGGCGAAGTGAATAATAACATTGAAGTTGTTAGGTTGTTCCGTTGTCACTATTACTCTCCAAAACATTTAAAGCACATATGTTGAATATTGCCACTCCATAAAGATAATAAAATGGATCTGCTAGTAGAATACGTGAACAAATGTTGTGAAATGGCATATATTCGGAGTTGCTGTCGAAAACTCACACGATGGGATCACTCATCTTCCAATGGAACGCTATGTCAGTCGTAATGAGGTGACGTGGCGTATTTTTTTCATTTCCAATTCATGAAAGACCCCTCCTGTTGAACCTTAGTATGTATATATGGAAAATGGTCAAAGGGTATACTATACAACGGAACACGAACGACGTTGTAACGTATTCACATGACTTACGAGACACCAAATCCTACTTAAATATATAAATGTATATATCACCATGCATCGCACCCAACACACTATACAACACATCGTACCACCCAACAACCGCATACACAATTGCCAAAACGCACATTCACCACCCGGTAGATCTTAAAAGGATCAGCCTTTTATATTTTCATACATGCAGCCTGCAAACTCGAACTTACATAATATATCAGGTACTTGAATCTCTCGATGGGTAAATTTTGCTCCTAATCATACAGTTGAATTACAATACATGACAATAATTTACGTACGCACTCAATATCGTCCCATCTTAAAATAGCCATAGTGGAAACATTGAGCCCTCCGCGGCTTGTTCCTCTTCTCTTGGCAAAATTATTTTTAATTGTTCAAAACCATCTTAAGTTAACGGATCACAAGTTCTATCTGAGTAAAAACACGTCAAGTGGACCCCCCATTTTCCACTTGATCATCGAATTTGAATGTGAGTATTTTTTCATAAAGTAGTCATCATAAGCAAGTAATCCCCTGCTCAGTTTTTTTAAATTTTAATTTTAACAACAATTTTTTTTTAATTGAAAATTTTTTCTACTTTTAGTTAAAAATTTAATAACTAGAAAACTATTGGTGATTTTTTAATGAAATTTTCAGGAGTTATAGTTCAAAACTTTTACTTTGAAAAAATATGTATGAATTTAAATAATTTTTTTTTTTCAAATTGTTAATTAACTTTTAAGTTAAGAAATGAAAATTTTAATGACTTCTCCCTCAAAAATTAAAAAAATTTTTTTTTAGTATTTTGCAATAAACATTAAATTAACGAAATCCGCAAAAAAATTTGACCGATCGCGATTAGATTAAGTAAAAAAAAATTTGTATGACGGGCGGTAGCGCTGCCGGTATAGCGGTTCGGCAACGCAACACTTAGAGTGTGTTGCATATTTCATTTGTATGTTGGGATGATGGTCTCACATTTTGCTTGCAGTGAATTAGCATGAATGTGGTAGAACAATATGCATAATACCTAACCGCTTAATAGGTTCACAGAAATACTTAAGACGGGAATTCCCTAATCCACCAGAATGTATTGAATACCCGCTATTAATATTTCTAGGCCAAATTTTTAACTGGAATTTGCTATTCTTTAAGTATTAAAAATCCATAATTTTTTTACCCCATATTTTTTCTATTCATTATAAAACATCCAATTAACATTACAATTCTTGTTTTAAATGAAATGATATTCGAACTAAATCCTTTGCTGTTAAAATAAATAAATATGAAAGCATCTTAATATTTTATGTCCCAGAAAGAAAAATTAAGAAATGCTGCAATCCATTTAACAAAAAAATCATAAAAAAGTCATTAAAAACTTAGTTTTAATAACAAAAAATCGCGCTCATGATTTTAAAGATTTTATTGGGAATTATATGTGCAATTCATGTGAACGGACTATTTATTCGGGCCGAAAACCTGAAATTCTTGGTGAATTATCGGTGAATAATTGTCCTGAAGTCAACAAGCCTGAGAAGTCAAATGATGTTATCGAAGATGACGAAGAAAAAGATCCTACTTTTCATTGCAAAGTAACAAAATACCAAATTAAAAATTGATAAGGTTAATAAATTTTTAACGAAAATTGGTGAACCTCCAATCCAAACCAAGAGAGTCTCAAGTAATAAAGAATGTCAAGACGTTTTAACAAATGTTGTGAGTAAATTTACGGATAATATTAACAATGTAAATAGTGAAATTGATCCAAAAGAGCTTTTACTTAATAACTTTAAATCTGCTTTCAATGATAAAACTAGTAGAGCTGATAAAATTAAGGTTTTGACTACGCTTCCTACAGATTGGTCGAAATGATAAGGAAAGAGTTTAAAGTTTCCAAACGAATGGTGAGAACTGCAAAAAAAATACGACAAGAACGAGGATTCGCATCGCAACCTATGATTAAGAGAGTAAAATCTCTAAACATTGAAACCCTCGATCGTATTGAAGCTTTCTATCTATCCGATGATGTCAGCCGCGTAATGCCTGGTATGAAAGATTATGTTTCGGTGATTAAAAATGGGAAGAAAATCCAAAAACAAAAACGACTATTATTATATAATGTTCACGAAATACACAAAAAATTTAAAGAAGCTTATCCTGACGAAAAGATTGGACTATCCAAATTTCAAAAACTCCGACCTCGGGAATGTATATCTGCTGGCAAAAGTGGAACTCATAATGTGTGTGTGTGTAAAATCCATCAAAATTTCAAATTGCAATTAGCTGGATTTAAAAATGAATTAAAAAAAGAGGGGACAATTATTTCAGAAAGCTCAAATGATTTAATTAAAAGCTCTGTTTGTCAAGAGTCTGCATCATTGTGTTACTTTTCAAAGTGTACTAAGTGTCCAGGAAGTGAGAGTATTATAAACAAATTGGAACTATTGCATACATGTATACATTTTAGGAATGCGAAAATGAATTTGGAAATGGCAAAAGACAAAAATAAAAGTCGCTGCATGTGTACGTTTCTACCAGCATTTTATTGGAAAGGACTTCAATATAAATATAGCTCAATCGACATGGATTAATTACTCAATTTTCTTGAGTATAGTCTATGTTCAAAGTGGATATCCATTCACATGACATCCAGCGAGGAATTGGAAGCAAAAATATATTTTTTTGGAAATCAAAACTTCCTGGTGTGACAATGGCAGATAAATACCTCTCTTGGTGAAGCCATTGTCTTTACGCGAGTTTCATCATTATATTTTAACCGCAAAGGATTCTCAAACAGACGGGCGACCACAAGACGCATATATCCCGTCAGTAGTCATAACTAACAAATATGGGATTTGAGTGATTGAGAATCATCAGCGCATTAAAGAGAGGAAATGCAAATTTAATAATAGGTGAGAATAATTTGCTAAGCATACTATCACCTTTTACGAATGCCTTAATTAAACATATATTTTGTAAAGGTGACAAAGGCTACCCTCTTCAACCGTAACCCATGACTCCGTTTAAGGAATGTCAAATGAACACATTAATATGTCAAACCCGGGTACAATTGAAATTACATATTCCAACGAGAATAACAATGATATACATATTTTTATAGATGACATGCCCACCGGTGAAACAAACAGAATTAGAGATAGTTTTTTAGATATTTTTATACTCTCGCAACCTGTTGCTACAGAGTATAATAGTTTTGTTCACCTAACGGTTGTTTGTATCACCTAAAACTAATCGAGTTAGATATAGGGTTATATATATATATATAAATGATCAGGATGAAGAGACGAATTGAAATCCGGGTGACTGTCTGTCCGTCCGTCCGTGCAAGCTGTAACTTGAGTAAAAATTGAGATATCTTCATGATGCTCTTGGTACCGTAAGACGGTTGGTATTGCAGATGGGCGTAATCGGACCACTGCCACGCCCACAAAACGCCATTATTCAAAAACAAATAAATTGCCATAACTAAGCTCCAAAACAAGAAACAAGACTCTTATTTGGTACTAGCTTTTGCCCGAGACTTCGTCCGCGTGGAATAGTGACTTCCGGCAGATTTTTGGTTCTTCCCACATAGTTCCCGTTCTTGCGGGATTTTCGGAATGGTCGAGTTCCCGCAGAATTTTCAGGATAAAACCTATGTTTTTTTTCAAGTTCCAAACTATATCTGTACAATTTTTAAAGTAAATTTTATTATTTTAAAGAACTTCTGCATATACTACATTTTTTGTTTTATTATCTTGTGGCAGAAGAACTTATTGATTTTCGCCACAACCCGATCTTGATAACGCGACATATAACTGGCCGTGCGAAAAACAGTCTTGGCGTAAATCGATCCCCACGTGTTTGAATGTTTGCCCCTGTGATTTATTTATTGTGACTGCGAAAGATAATTTAAGCGGAAATTGTATTCTTTTAAAATTGAAAGGTAAGTCGTTGGGTATCATTGGGATGCGGGGTATGAGGACTGTTTGACCAACTGCTGGACCAGTCAAAACTATTGCAACGATGACGTTATTGCGCAGAAATTTTACTTGAAGTCGGGTTCCGTTGCATAAATTTGGTGGTTTGAGATTTCTTAGTAAAATTATTGGGGCACCTATTTTTAACTTAAGAGAATGTGGGGGAAGGCCGCTTGGGTTCAAGGAATTGAGGAACTCCTGTGGGTAATGAACTACATCTTCTTGATCCATCACGGTATCAATGGATGTGTAGGTTACAATATCTCCTGGGAGTTTACTCAAAATGATATCATTTATTTCGTCAACGCTACTATTTCTTGCCGCCAATATTGCTCTTTGACACATCCATTGATGGTCCTTGTTTTCTATTTGGCTGATGTCAGGGTATACCTTAGTTACTAATTCCTCGATGTTACCCACTTTTACTCCTAAATCGCAATCAATTTCAATTTTATTATTAGAATGAGGTATTTTCCCGTCTCCTACAGAAAGTAATTTTGAAGGGAAAGTTATACTACCTCCTCCCAAATGTGCTCTCATATTTGTCGATAATTTTAAAATATTTACAAATTTCCATAATGGAGAACTTTTAAGGCAAGCCTTCACAATGTCTGCTCTAGTTGCCCTTACTATTACCGGTAAAGTTTGGCGAAAGTCCCCAGCAAACATAACAGTAATCCCACCCATGATTTTATCACAGCTTCTAAGATCTCTAAGAGTTCTGTCTAGAGCTTCTACGTGAGCTCTATGTATCATGGTATATTCGTCCCAGATTATTAGACTGACGTCTTGTAAAATTTTCCCCAAAGGGCCATTTTTGCGTATAGAGCACACGCTATCTTTCTCTAAAGACACAGTTAGGGGCAGTTTAAAAGTGGAATGAGCTGTGCGTCCACCTGCTAATAAGGTTGCAGCAATACCTGACGACGCTACTGCCAAGGCTAGCTTTCCTAGAGACCTTACTTTTGCTAATATAAGATTAGTGATAAACGTCTTGCCGGTCCCACCAGGAGCATCCAAAAAGAAAATTCTTCCTTCATTAAAACGAACACTTTTCATGACACAAGTATACGTTGTCACCTGGTCATTAACTAATCTTGGTTCATTTTGTGTGATATACTCATTTAATTCATTTATGTTATATGGTTTTCGCAACGCTACTTCTAACGCGTCCAGAAGCGAATTATTTCTTTTTGCTGCAGGAAGCCCAAAGTCGGTTAGGGATTTATCTGAAATCTCATGAATTTTATCTTCAATTATGATTAGTCCATCATTGTATATATCATCATAATATGCTAATGTCATATCCTGATTCTCATTACGCATTCTGTTTAATATATCTTCACATAAAGCATCACGAAATTTATTCCATAACTCTAAGTGGTCAGATGGTTGGCAAAATATAAGGATAGTGGTAAATAATTCTCTTAATTTTGTAGCTGGCTCGGATATGATAGCATCGGATATGGTATTTTGCCAATGTTCATCTCCCTCCAGTAAACCTAATTCCTTGCAAGTGCCTTGGTACGTTTGGAAAATAACACCATTCACGGTTCTTAGATGTTGAAATGACATTGGACCGCGAACATATTGCAATAACATTCTTAAATAAAAACATTCAGTTTGAGTTGGATGAATGTTATAAACACGGCCTAAATTTGTGTCTTTTTTTACACAGGGATATCCCTCAACATCTTGCCCGCGTCTTCTTCTAGAAAATGAATTTCTTTGCCAAACGTAATACTGGGGAATTTCGTGATATAAAAGGGTTTTTGCAAAATCGTCGCTTTTGCAGAGATCAAAGAACGCTGTAAGTGTCGTTGATGAAGGATTGTTCACACGATTTTGGAGATTTTCAATATTATAAAAATATACTCTTTGTCCATTTTCCAAATGACAACTACTGCCGGAAAACGTTCATGAATAGAAAGTTGGAAAATTCTCCAAAACGCCGCCGAGGAACTTATATAGCGACCATTTAGATATTTTTCTACTTCATCGTTATTACTTTGTAACGAAAATGTGGCTTGATCAGAACCTTTATGCATATACTTACAGATGTATTTAATAGCTTTGACCGATTGACAAAACTCTACGTTAATGTGTGCATTGAAAATTCGTGATAGCAGTGGATTATAGGGAACCACCCAACGATTATTCACGCTCATTTCTGTACCTTTTACACGAATTATAGCTGTGTTTCCACCATTATCTGGAGACCTGCGTCTGTAAGTTGGATAACCGTCATCTCTCGTTTGTGTTTCCGAAATAAAATGCCTAGGGAATTTTTCAGAACAAACGTTTTCTTTCATACATGGTGATTTAGGATTATGAAATCCGCAAGGACCATGTATCATATTTTTTATGACAATATTATGAAGAATCGGATCTTGTTGTATGTCAGGTATTTCAGCCGTTATTATTGCATCTATAGAATCTGGTTGAACTTTGTTAGCCAGCCACAATAAAATGTGGGCGTGAGGTAAACCTCTTTTTTGCCATTCTACACTGTAAACAAAGGCTTTCGATGGGCCAAAAATATTTTTCTTCGTTAATAGGTCTATCATTTTCTTGAGTTTTAAATGAAATACCCTAGAAATTAAATCATGTCTATCATAAGAATGTTGATTGGGCAATAACTCACTTTTTATTTCTGGCCATTCGGGGTTACATGTAAATGTAATGAAGAGGTCAGGTCTTCCAAATTTCCTGACATATGTCATGGCATCTTGACTTTTTTCATTCATGAATCTGGGGGATCCTGTAAATGACGACGGCAATATAACGTGCTGGCCAATATTAGAAGCGTTTATATGTCCATCATTTACGACGGCATCTCTTAAATGAATGTACTCTTCTGCTCTCAATTTTTTTTTGATTTCTTTTGATGAAGACTAGCCTCTCAGAGATCATTTTTGCCGCCATATCAACACAATATTGGTTGAATAATCCTTTGAAATAATGTATACTGTTAAAGTCATTTATTCTCACCATGAATCTAAATGCATAAAACTGCATACATGAAACAGTTTTAAATGTAGCCGTAGTATTCTGCTGTGGAATATTAATACAGTATCCGTCGTTTCCAAAGGGAAACAGTAAGGGATATTGAAGCGTGTCATAAGATCTATGAATTTCAGAAACTCGTTAAAGTCGACCATCTCTCGCAGTCAATACAATATCACGGGGACCTTTGTCTTCATCTATCATAAGAACAGCTACTTCATCTACTACCGGCGCATTATACCGACCTCTATGCTCATTAGGAGGTTTTACATCAGCATGAATGATAAGTTTTAAATCATTCGGTGGTCTATTTTCTAGATTGTACTTAAAACTTTGAATATACGTATTATGATCATGAAGATATGTTTGGAGAACGTCGATAAGATCGATTTGCAAGCTTGGGTTTAAATTTGAGCGCAAGGATACCTGATCTGCATGGGAAACAAAATATATTTGCAGGAATTCGGGTTGTGCCCCTACAGCTGGAAGTAAGTCACCGATTAAATGATAAACTTGCCCTTGGACTTTAAAAGTGGGCATAAAGTTTCCCTCACGAATTTCTTTGGCACCAAATGAAGTCATCTGAAATAATGTATTATATTGTCTTGAGTGATTTAAGAAATGCTTAGATGATGGATGTGAGCCTGATATCAGTTCCTTTAAAACGGATGTTGGTTCCGGAATTATAGGTATATTTACTTTGCCACCACTACAACACAGTCCAGGAGTTTCAGCTGCCCATTTTTTTGCTTGGCATAAGTTGCATATTTTATCCATTCTACCAATATCAATATCATTTAGCTCAGAATAGTCAACGGTACAATCATAAGCAAAAGCAGCATTTAATAAATTATGTTGTCTGCGAGTTCTATTCCTAGTTGATCGGGCATTTTCCTGTGCTAATCGATGGGATCGTTCAGCGCTTGATTCCCGATCGCGGTTAGCCAATGTTCGGGCATTCTGTGAGGCCAAACGTTGAGAACGTTCAGCACTCGATTCCCGATTGCGGTTAGCCAATGTTCGGGCATTCTGTGAAGCCAAACGTTGAGAACGATCAGCACTCGATTCCCGTTGCCGGTTCGCCAAAGTTCGGAAATTTTGTGAGGCTAAACGCTGCGAACGTTCAACGCTTGATTCCCTTGCACGGTTTTGTTCAGTAATTGCTCGTTGTGTAGCCAACCTGTGAATATTTTCATCCTCAGTTTCATTGCTGCGCAAAACTCGCAGCCGCTTTGCAGTAGCAGTCTGCCGAGAGAGCTGAGTTCTTTTTCTCGACATTATAGTGATGAAGAAAAAACATAGAAAATTAAAACTTAACTAAAGCGTTTCTTGTAATAAAAAAAAAGAAACGTAAGATTAAGAAGATTAATAATTAGGAACCTAATTACTTTTATTTTTAACGATTATGTCAAAAGAACAACCGTAAAATGAAAATAAGGTAAACTAACTTTATGCTTAAACTTAACCCTAATCTAATGAGAATACCTACAGGTATTATGTACCACAAAAAAAAATATTAGAAACTAAATACTATTTTTAAAACAAACAATACTATACTTATAGAAAACACATACTTATAAATTAATAATCTACATGAAAACAAAAAAGTGTTATTATTGTGTAACTAAATACTAACCTAAAACAAATAAAGTACCTACTATATAGAAAACAACTACAAAATGAAACTGTGTTTAAAAAGTAATATTACGATGATAATTATATCGCATAAACAAATTAGCGCTGCATTCAACCGTTCAGTACAATCATACTTTATTTCTCTGATATTTCTTCGTTTATCCTGGACGCCATTACGCTTCGATGTTTGCTTACGACTGGAAAAATATACTGCGTGCATTAGCCCTTTTAAACAAATACACTTTTGAATCCCAAATATATGGAGTAAAGAAATTATGAATTTTTGATACATAAATATTAGGAAATTCCTGTTATAAGTTTGGCCTTGAAAATATTTAGCCCTTTTAAACAAAGACTTTTGAATCCTAAAAATATTGAGTAAAGAAATTATGAATTTTTGATACATAAATATTAGGAAATTCCTGCTATAAATTTGGCCTTGAAAATATTTAGCCCTTTTAAACAAAGACTTTTGAATCCTAAAAATATTGAGTCAAGAAATTATGAATTTTTGATACATAAATATTAGGAAATTCCTGTTATAAATTTGGCCTTGAAAATATTTAGCCCTTTTAAACAAAGACTTTTGAATCCTAAAAATATTGAGTCAAGAAATTATGAATTTTTGATACATAAATATTAGGAAATTCCTGTTATAAATTTGGCCTTGAAAATATTTAGCCCTTTTAAACAAAGACTTTTGAATCCTAAAAATATTGAGTAAAGAAATTATGAATTTTTGATACATAAATATTAGGAAATTCCTGTTATAAATTTGGCCTTGAAAATATTTAGCCCTTTTAAACAAAGACTTTTGAATCCTAAAAATATTGAGTAAAGAAATTATGAATTTTTGATACATAAATATTAGGAAATTCCTGTTATAAATTTGGCCTTGAAAATATTTAGCCCTTTTAAACAAAGACTTTTGAATCCCAAAAATATTGAGTAAAGAAATTATGAATTTGGCCTTGGAAATATTAAGCAGGTAGGTATTATGCATATTGTTCTACCACATTCATGCTAATTCATTGCAAGCAAAATGTGGGACCACCATCCCAACATACAAATGAAATATGCAACATACTCTAAGTGTTGCGCATTCGAACGGCACAAACAGACAGAAAAACTATACTCGAGTCGCTGGACTCTTTTTGCTCGTGTGAAAGCAGAGCATGATGCAAGCGTTTACACCATAAAACATGTTCATAACAACATCATGTTTTTAAAATTTTTTAAAAACCATCACACATGTATGACATACACGAATTTATTATGTTTACACGCTCATTCTTCTCATCACGCCGCACATGCTTGCATACCATATCATACCGTACGGTCTATTGTAGCGGACGGTAGAAGCGGTGGTGACTGATCATTTACATTGCGCTCTCATAAGATAGGTCGCATCAGCTGATGCGGGACACGGTTTTGCGTCGGTGACTGTTTGTGCCTTGAGCCGCGCGGCATGGTATCTCGTTGAGCTACACCCCCCTCCCGGCTTGCCCGCAAGTACCGCCTCTCTCCCGCCGCGCCGGCCAGCGCAGAGAGAGAGAGTTGGTTTTGTTTCGGAGTTATTTATCATTGTAATCTTTAAAGTTTTTTGTTGAAATTAAGTTATGTCAAAGACAATTTTATTCACAATGAAGTACTCTTAACCAACAACATATTTATTTGAATAAAGATTAATATTATTATGTTGATACAACTTAAACAAATTATTTCGACCAAATTAGGTACCATAAAAACGGTTTTTGTAAGTTAATCTTAAAAGATACACATATACTATCGCGGACTGTTTTTTAGATCATTAAAAGAGCTATTATTCTTTAATACATATTTTTTGTGTATCTTGAACCGTTTTCACGGCGCACGCAACGGAAGGCTTCAAAGATGAAATAATTTCTCCCGTTTTTTACACATTTACCACTATATCTTTGCTCCTAGCAGTGATGTTATATAGCCTATAGCCTTCCTCGATAACTGGACTATCCACAACACAAAAAGAATTATTCAATTCGAACCAGTAGTTTCGGAGATTAGCGCGTTCAAACAAACAAACAAACTCTTCAGCTTTATAATATTAGTATAGATTAGTATAGATACAGGATCACAATAGGGAGGGGCATCTGCAGTAAAAAAAATTTTTTAAGTGGGCGTGGTCCCGCCCCTAATAGGTTTAATGTGCATATCTCCTAAACCGCTAATGCTATAATAACAAAATTGACTTGAAGCAAATTTTTTTAGAACCTCTACCTACAGTGTGGAAATAGTTGAAATCGGGTGGCAACTCCGCCCACTCCCCGTATAACGGTACTGTTAAAAACTACTAAAAGCGCGATAAATCAAGCACTAAACACGCCAGAGACATTAAATTTTATCTCTGAGATGTTATAAATTGGCTTTATAGGAACCGCGTTCAAAATTAGTCAGTGAGCGTGGCACAGCCCACTTTTAGGTGAAAACCCATATCTTGAGATCTGCTCAACCGATTTCAACCAAATTCGGTGCATAATATTCTTCTCATATTTCTATGTTATAGTGCGGAAATGGCGAAATCGGATTACAACCACCCCTATTTCCCATATAACATGATTTTCAATTCCATCTGATTCTGACACTATGCATATCAAGCATAGATTATTGTATCGGGGTAAAACTTTGCGTGAATAATGCGTTTGTAGTATGCCACCTTGTGACCAAAAATTGTCTAAATCGAGTCAAAACTGTTCAAGCCCCTAGGTAATGAATATGTGGACCCCAGTGCCTATAGCTGACTTTTTACCGAAAATATCGGTCAACATACAACAAGGCGGCAAGATCCACAAAGAAATCTAAAACGAGTATACCATTTGACTTTGCGAGAGTATAAAATGTTCGGTTACATCCGAACTTAGCCCTTCCTTACTTGTTTAATATAAGTTCATTGTATGCATACACATAATTTATAATAATTTTTGTAAATACAAAAACGTAAAAATTTATTATTTTTAATTTTATTTATTTAATACATTTTTCCATAAATGTATTACGTCGCATCATTGCCTTCAATTTATCTTTTCCATTCTTATTGAGTTTTCTAAGCCCCCTATTTGTTTCCGACTGTTTTTGGGCATGCTCGCTTTGTGGCTTCATAAAGCTATGTCAACCAAACTTCCTGCGAGTAAATCTTTCTCTTCATACAGTGCGAAAACGGATGAAATCGGATCATAACCCCCACTATTCGTATAACATTTAGGTTAATACTACTTAAGTACGATGACGCACTAAATAAATACGTGAAAAGCATTAAAATAATATAGAAGGGCTTTATAGGTGAAACCCTATATCTTAGGAACTATATAACCAATTGCAACGAAATTTTCCAATTTTATCACAATTTTGAATTCTATTAGGTCCTTTTCTTTAACAGTGTTTAAATGAAGCTTTTATGATGCTGTCGGAATAAAAATTTACAAATATAGGGTCAATCTGATATCGGACCACAACTGTTCAAGTCCTCAGATACCTAACAAATTAGGCTTACTTTCACATAAGATTGATGACATAACGAATGACATAAATATATTAAGGGGCACACCTAGTATATTTACTATATTTTTAAAAATAACCTACTTAAACTTGAATTATAACTTTAAATATTTTATGAGTTACAACCTTCTGAAGTGTAGCCGTCAATAGTCAATGTCGTCAACTCGAAGAAAAATAATCCGATCGCTTTAATTTTTTCTTGAACACTTCAAATGCAGGGTATACCTGCACCTACCTACAGTTTTTAGATAGTATGAAAAAATTTAATTTTTTTTTAATCTGCCATTTTGTTCAATTAATTTTGTATACCCTGAACAGGGTATATTAAGTTTGCCAAGAAGTTTTAAACACCCAGAAAAAAAGTCGGAGACCCTGTAAATTGTTTGTATAAATATATAGGAGCTGAGTCGATTTAGCCATACCCGTCTGTCTCTCTGCATATCTTTATATACAAGTATATAAATCTTCTCTACGTGTGTTTGTATTGAACTCCTTTTAAACCGCTGAACCGATTCTGATGCAATTTTTTGTCTGTATTCAAGGGGGTTCTAGAATGGTTTGCAAATGAGAATTCAGAGCAATGCAATTAACGTCTTCATGTTAAGGCAACGAGAGGCGTGTCAACGAGTGCCCGACGCTCACAGAGTAAATGAACGACAGCGGGTGCAAAATCATCGAGCATTGGCACGAGTCTCGTTTAATCGCCTTGCGTTTGAATATGACCCTGAAATAGACAAAAGTCACATTCGCTAATCATGATTGGTAGTATGGACAAATAATGTCAATATTGTCATGCTTTCGAAAATAATAGTGAATCGGCCGGTTTATGTTGGGCATCTGGAAAAATTTCGCTTCTATTACTAAATCCGTCACCAGAACCTTTAAAAACGCTATAAGCTGGAAACACATCGGGTCCGCTAATATTCAATAAAAATCTGAATTTTTACTTAGTATTAATAACCGAAGTAATAGTTTGTCAATTGTGAAGTTAGGTTAGGTTAGGTTAAGAGATCGATCTTAACAGGGATCTCTCTTGAACAGCTTAGAACACCAGTCCGTTGTGTTACCTGAAATTTCTATATAATAGATCATGAGACCCTTACAAATCGACAAAGCGCTTTGAGCTTATCACAAATTTGTTTAGACGACCAGTTTCAGTTTCGGCTATGTTATTGGTTCGCCCCAGGTCAAACTGCCGAGATGATTCACTCATTCTCTTTCTTGCAAAAGTTGGACAATGGAAGAGAAATTTCCTGGATGTTTCCACCACACCCTCCTCCATACAACTTGTGTCCGTCAAGATTTTTAACCTTAACCAATGAATGCCTATTAGGCGATGTCCAGTAAGAACCCCTACTATTGCGGCAAGATGAGCTTTGCTAAGGCTAGTAATTTAGAAGATCTCCTGCGTTCTACTCTAGACTAAAAGTATCTTGCAGTCGCACAGGAGTCGGTCATCAACCAGTGCCTGCTAAGCGGATCCAATGCTAGAACGCAAATGCCAATGGAGATCCAAATCGGTCCTATTTCAATGTGAGCGGGGCAATGGTGACACCTCTGTCTAGCTCGTCGGTTTTACAGTTGCCATCGATTCCGCTATGACCAGGCACCAGGCATCGTTCCTAGAGCCACTTCTATGGGCTTCGTTGAAGAGTCTTTTGCTTGAAGACCTGATCTCCGTTAGCTCCGATGTTAACCAATGGGGTTTCCATTTACCTTTCTGAGATTTCAGAGGAGAGGAGCTTTCAAGAGTACTCCTACACACAAAACTGAAAACCTCGACGTGCTCATCAATCAAACCCGCAGATAGGATCCAGTCCATGTCTAGCGCGATTGAGAGAGCTGATCGAGAGCAATTTCTCTAGAAGCTAGCTCAACGTCAAGAACTTCCGCCAGCAGTCAAAAAAGCGGAGAAGTTTCCCCTATTACAAATAAAAAGGTTTTTACTACAAATAAAGTCAGAAAGTGACTTACCTCTTACATTTGAGACCGAGCTTCCCCAGACGGTGTGCCTAGAATCTTCATCTGTGCCTATTTTTACTTCGGATCTTCTTCGCTTGGCCTCTGTCGGAGCTCTCCTCAGCAGGTCCGGAAGTGGCTCCACCACGTCGTCAAGCGGAATATAGACCGAGTCAAGCCAGAGTTCTCCGGCACTGTCTTCCAGCCTAGTAGTGACGACATTCTCGTTGCAGAAATTGGATAAAAGAAAAAAATTAAGTTCGTTTGTAGCCAATAAACAAGTTCTGGTTCTACCTGTCTTACTTGCCGTCAGGAGCTTGTGGCTCTTTGCAATAACGCAACTTACCCTCTATTTCTTCCGGAATGGAGGGTTTCGCTGGAAGCCAGACAGGAGCACGAGGCCGCTTAGCACCCTTTTCGCCCACTCAAATGTACTAGCATTCTGCTCAGATCACTGCTTAGCCTGCTTACCACCGTAGCGCTACAAAATCTTGGCTGCCCACCGACGGTCTGACTTCAGCTTTCTAGGTGCTGTCATATTCTTCCTAACGCCCTTAGTAATCGCTGGGGATCCCATACCCCCCACGAACTTAGCAGAGATTCCTCTACTAGTGCTAACGATTCCGCCTCCCACTTCAGCCCTACATTTATTTTCTGTCGGCAGATTCCTACCTACTTCCACTAGCTTAGCATCATTAGTGGCGGTAAGCCATTTTCCCCGGTTCTGCCATCACCCTTTTCGGGAAACAGTTTTATTGCCCTGTGTGGTGGCGTCCCACCATTTTTTTTATTTTGCATCATTCTTGTTCAACGGTGAAGTTATTTTAAGTAGCAACTGTTTTTATCGCTCTCCCCTCTTTTCTTATTACAAATGTTCATGTTCTATTAAATATAACAACTTAGCTTGTGATCAGAAAGTTTCCGGAAATTGTAAACAAAACGAAAATTTTTTTATCTTCATAAATATTTATTTTGTCACCTTCAAAATACGCTCCTTCTGAAGCGCTACACATATGTGCTTTGTAGGTGCTGTCCGGGATCGCCTTCTGCTAATTTTCTTTTACGAAACAGTTCAAGTCAAAACGGGTTTCAAGGAGTGGTAACTTGAGTTTTGGAAACAAAAAAAGTCGCATGGAGCCAAACCCGATGAATACGGTAGTTGATCGATGGCAATGAACGAGTTTTTGGTCTTAAAATCGTTCACAACTATGGTCTTTTTGCAAAAAATTCAGCTCTTTTGGAACAAGCCGAGCATTGACATGTCTCATACCCAAATTATCGCTGGAATTAATCTGTGGCGTGACAAGGCAATTCCGCCTCGCTATCTGTGTGTATGGTATGGCTTTCTGTATTCTTCCGTAGCTATTGAAAATAACTCCACAGGTTTTCTTTATAGTAGGCTGAGTTTGGTAGACGGATAGAAAGAGAGTCGTTAAGATCATTGGAGTATACTCCGAAATTTAGTATGGAAAACTTGAAATGTGGAATATTTGATAAAGCAATTAATGAAAGAAACAGATTTTATCACAGTTATGAATATTCTGGAAGGTAAATCGTGGAAAAGTTTTGTTTTGGTAATTGAAAATTTTCTAAGTAACCATAAAGTACCAAATTTCTAGGATAATGGCAGATTACTGTTTATCTTTGAAATACAACATATGTTTTCGACATTTGTCTCTCTGTTTATTTCGATGCATCCTTAAACAAAACTGGCATTATGGATATACATCTCGATTCACTTGAATAGGTACATATTTTATTTTTAAATTATGAGCCTATATCTCTTCATTTAAACAGCGCTGAATCTCCGTTTAATATATAACTCAAATAATGTGGTTTTAAATTTGCGTCAGTTGAATAGGTACAATAGTCTCAATACAAGAATTTATTTAGATTATACACATAATGCAAGTGTTCATGTTTTATTAAAACTTTACAAGTAAATGCTTTTAGTATTTAGTACTGCCTCCTTTATTTCGGATAGTTGAAAAAAAAAAATTTGTTCGGAAGGCTATCATAAAGGCTTTTTAAGTAGTCCCAGGATATCTCACTCCATGCAATTTTTATCGCTGCTATAAAGGACTCTCGATCCCCGAATTGACGGCCTGACTCATAACCTTGCGGTACATCCAACCCCAAACCCAATTTCCATTATATTAAGGTCAGGAGAATACCACTTCAACAAATCACATTTTGAGCTGTAATCCCGAGTATTTGTTTGTACGAAGATGCAGTCATTTTTGATGTTTGAAACTGTAGAATAATTATTCCATAATGCACCCCAAACCATAACACCCCCTTCGCGGCGATGGTGAAGGGCTAGAAAACGTTCCTCTTTCCTAAGGTCATGAAAATAGTAATTAAATTAATTGCGACCGTCGAAATTAAAATTTTTTCGTTCGGAAACACGACCAATTTTCATTCCAACACATCTTATCGCTGAAAACCGTAGCCTTGCTTCGTTTCGTTGAGCATTTTGCACTTCAATTAATTTTGGAACCAATAGCTCGCGCAGAAAGGCCTCGATCCGCAAATACTTCATTTTGGCATTTTCGACATCAAAAAGTGCATCTCTCGTCCCATATTCACTAAAAAGACCTGAAATCGTTCCAAAAATCATTAAGATACTACAAATAATAATTTTATTAATTTCGCCTTAACGGACCTGCCTTCACAATGTCGCAATATAATACAGGTTGGTTGAAAAGTTTCTGTGCTTGAAATGCAACAATACTAATTTTGGTACGAAATATATTTTTTTATTGAATATAATCTCCCTTAACTTCAAGACACTTGTTCCAATGAGCTTTCAATAATTTTATGCCATCCCATAATGACTTTCTGGAAGCTCTGCAAAATACCCGTCTACGGCTGTTATAGCTTCTTCATTAGACGAAAAACGTTTTCCACGAAGGAATGGTTTCCGGTTTCTAAAAAGGTAGTAGTCGCTGGATGCTTAAGCAATTCGTACCTTTGAATTTTGTCATTGTTGAAACACCTTTGTGAGCAGGTGTTGCACACTGGTCTCTTCTCACGAATTTTTTCATCCAGCTGATCCAAAGGCTGCACTAATATTCAGAGTAGATTTTTTTACCTTTCTGCAGATAATTAATCAACAAAATTCCTTTTGCATCCCCAAAAATTGATGACATAACCTTCTTTGGTGATCGCTGGGACTTCACCTACTTTGGAGCTGAACAACCAGCTTCAGTAAATGTTCTTGTTTCATATATATCCATAGTTATAAAACGACGCAAGAAATCGGTTTTGTTCTGCTTAAAACGCTCCAAATTATGCTGAGAAATTGGTTTTCGATCCAGTTTTTGTTGAATTGTTAACGTGTGCGGCAATAACTTTCCAAACAGCTTTTTTATATGTAATTCTCCATATAAACTATGAAAAACTTGATCGTCTGAGATGCCTGTGGCATTAGCAATTTCACGCTTAGCCAAATTTGAATATTTACTAACAATATTATGAATTTGCTCAATGATTTATTCTGTTGTTGCTGTTTTTGGTCGTCTTTCACGTGGATCGTCTACAAGCCTAGTACGACCACGTTTAAATTCACCAGCCCGAAATTTAACGGTGAGTTTGAAGGTGAGGACTCCTTAACAATTGTTCATACATTTCCTTTGCTTTTAAACCTTTCAAAACAAAGAATCTAAACACTGCGCGATATTCATTTTTTTTATATTAAAAATGTACTCTGACACGTCAACTTCAAATGGCTTGTAAACAAAGAATTAAGTGATGGAATGACTTGTTACTTTGCATGTGTTCTCACGACAGATGTACTAACTTGGGAAAAAAATTTGGAGCTAGTAGTGCTATTTGTTGGTGAGACCAACCAACCTATGTGTACCTATTCAAGTAACGCAAATATAAAAATACATTTTTGAGTTATTCATTAAAATACCGAATATAAACAACATTATGTAGGGTATATTTTTCATTTTCACAACATTTGTTTAAAATAAATCCATCTTTGAACTAATCTTAAGCTTCTGTGCTGTCTAAATGAAGAGATGTAGGCTCGTATCTTAAAAATAAAATATGTACCTATTCAAGTGAATCGGAGTGTATCTATATGGTATATACATAGTATATAAAAGGCAATAAAACCAACTGTAGACCATTAAAACATTAAAATATGATTTTGAGTACAAAATTTTTTAATTAAATAGCCTGTGCTTGAATCGCGGCACTCGTAAACGAGCGAAATTTTTTTCATAGTAAGGAAGGGCTAAGTTCGGGTGTAAATGGGGCTCGGGGTTATACTCTCGCAATGTAAAGTGATATATGGGATTTTCTTATATTAGGTGTTGTAAAAAAAGAGATCCATTATTTTTGCATGAAATTGAAGGCTTTAATAACCATAGTTAGAATGATCCGATTTAGGTCAAATATGCGCCGTTTTGTTCGATAACTTGTTGCCATTTTAAGGGTAATTTCATTATGCCTCTCTCTAGAAGCTTTCGTTACTATTAGCAAGAAATTTAGACAGTCTATTTTTACAAGCCTCTCTTGAAGCGAATTCTTTACCAGCAAAATTGTATAAGGTAGATGCATAAGAATCTCCCAAACAAGCTCCCGGAGCTTATGGTCCAATTTTTGATAGTTCCGAGTTAAGAGTTTTGACGTATGGGAGCAGCTCATAGTAGATAATTTCCTGTCAATCCCATTAAACACACATAAAAAACTTCCTGGCCGTCAATGCTGGCTAGGTAACCGTTTCCGCCGGCTCACCACATTTCGCCCACGACCGTTTTCGCTTGACGTTGTCGTAAGTAATTCACTTTTCTATGCCAGTCACCTACCGCTTCAGAAATGGGTCGATTTCGTTGCGATTCACAGATGAAAATTCGGTTCATGAGGTTTTTTAACGTTAACTCGTGTGACATCCATACATTGAACTTCTTTTCGTATCCAGCCTTATTCAAATGGCTCAAAACGGTTTTTTGTGCAATTAAACAGTGCTTACATGACGGTCGGACTCGACAATGTCCATGGTTTTATCGACATTTTCGACAATTGGCCTTCCAGTGCGTGGTGCATCTTTGACATCAAAATTACCGGAACGGAACCAAAATTGCGCGTGATTAGCTGTTACAGTATCAGGACCATTAACGCTATTCACATTTTCAGCCGCCTGCCTGGCGTTTCGTCCTTATCGAAGAAAAACTGAAAAATATAGCGTAGTTTCTCTTTGACGCGCTCAAAGAAAACTGAACCAACCAATCACAAAACTATCAGAAAAGTTTTTTTTAGTTCAAAGTGTCATATTTCTAATGCCATCTAGTGGAACCCGAGCGGACATATACAGCGCGAGATACAGATAGATAACGCCATCTTTTAGAAGAATAATGGATTTCTTTTTACTACACCAATATATTTTAATCAAAAGTGGGAAGTATTGCATCCATTATTTACAATCACATACAAAAAGATACACTGTTATTAGAATGAAACACTTTCGGAATTTCAAAAAGATTTCTTGCATATTGACCGATTGATGTGGTATAAAGTCAACCGGAGGTTTGAAAATATTTATATTAGGTATATGAGGGCTCACTCCATTCTTGGCACAAAAGCTTGCTATTGTCACAAAAATATTGTCCCCGAGTTTCAATAGTTGAACTCACAGACTGACCGATATGTTCCTGAAAGGTTATAGTCCGATTTCGACAGGTTTGGTCGTAAGATTAAATGCCTTGAGGACACTATATATCTGTGCAAAATATTACTTTAATAACTTCATTGATGTTTGATCTGTATGCTGTAAAGTTTGTTATGTGGGCAGTAGCACGGACAGACAGTCACCCGGATTTCAACTCGTCTCGTCATCCTGATCATTTATATATATATAACCCTAACTCGATTATTTTTATGTGATACCAACAACTTTTAGGTGAACAAAACTATTATACTCAGTGCAACATGTCGCGAGAGTATAAAAAATCAAAAATAATCAGCTGCAAATATTTAGTGACACAATGTAAGTAATGTTTCTTTTATCGAATTTATTTAACATATATTACAATTATAACTAATGTTTTAAGGACACATGTCCAAAATTAACATACGCCAAACATTTTTCGTGCGTGATTTCATACAGCATCAGGGCCAACGGTTTCTGAATAGTGGAAATACCGTGGCTCCAAGGGATATCCCGAATCTCCTGTTAATTGGGAAAATACATAGATGTATCTATAATTTATGTTACGAATTCGTAACTGTGTGATTCGTACATTAAAATATATAATTGCGTATATAGGGTGATTCATTTCGAGGTTCCCTACTTTTTTAAAGAAAAAAATACAGAAAATTCAAATTTTATGGGGAATGTTTATTATCGCTCGAAAGAACATTTTTTGGCATTTATTTTTTGAAGATCTTTCAAATATTGGTCGCGACTACACGACAGTCCATCCATGGTCCATCCCTTGAGTCCAATTTTCGATGACTCGTTCGAAGAAAAAGTCTAACGGTGAGATATCACATTATCTTGGTGGCCAATCGACCGGCCCAAAACGTGAAATTATCTGCTCACCGAAGCGTTCTTTCAATAAATTCATTGATTGATGCGATGTGTGGAAAGTGGCACCGTCTTGTTGAAACCAAATGTCACCGAGATCACGAGCTTCAATTTCAGGCAGCAAATAGTCGGTTATCATGGCGCGATAACGGTTGCCATTGACGGTTACGTTGTCATCGGCATCATTTTTGAAGAAAAATGGACCGATGAGTCCACCGGCCCACAAACCACACAAACTTTTTTTTTCTGGATAAAATGGCAGTGAGTATGAATAAATTAAATTTTAACTTTTTACTGCAGGATGTTTGAGATTAAAAGTTGAAAATTGAAAATATTAATTTTTGATTTGAATGAAGTCGAAAAAATTTTAATACTAAACCAAAATTCTTTTTTAATTCTCAATAATATGCCTTAAAAGAAATTTTTCTTTCTTATTTTTCAATCCCGAATTTGGGATTACAAAAACAAAACAAATTTATAAAAATGTTGATTCAATTATTTTTGTAATGCATTATTTGCAACCCTGCATACTACATATGTACGTATTTGCGACACACTATCATGAAATTAAGACCGTGACCAACGTCTTTTTCTGTTGAAAAGCATGTACATTCGCAGTTTGTTTTTGAAAACCAAAATGGGTACCATCAATACATCCGATAACTAAAAATGTTTAAAGTTATTTGTACATCCTTTTCACCATCATTTAGTCGATAAATCTACCTCCTGGAAGTTTACGTTTCTCAACAAAATAATATGATCACTGAGATAGACGGTCAGGCGAAAACTTAGTGAAGTGGGAACAAAGTTTTGTTTTCATATCTTTAACTACGTCCCTTACAATTTTACACACTGAGCACATACCAATTAAAAATACGTTTGCAACTAACTGTTGATAGTCTCTATTCACCAAAAGAGACAAAGTCGCTGCTAGTTGAAGCATTGGTGGTACTGCGGTTGATAAATGGCCTTTACATTTTAATTTAAATAATAGGATGAAATTAAATGCGTCTTTGGTCAGTCTAAACTGTTTCCTAAATCTGTACCATAAATGATTTAAAATGATAATTTAAATGGTATAAATATACATTTTCTTACGCTGCTTCAGGTAAAGTCAGGAGATTGCTTCTATCGCGAATTCTGCACCTTATGGCTATTTGTTCCTCATCTTAATTTGATGAACTTGCCTAAAAAAACACGATAGGGTTCATTTTAGTGCCTGCTAAATTTAATAAATTTTTTATACAATAGTTTTTTGTTTTTTTTTCGCATTTCATGTTATTAGTGAATGTAATTTAAAGCAATACCAGTGAAGTTAATGCATACCATTTCTGTTATTTTCGTATAGAGTGCGATGATCCGGCTACTCGACATGTTACGAAATTTCACTCGATACGAATGCTTACTCCCTTATGGCACAAACAGTCAGCGACTCAAAACCGTGGAACGAATCAGCTGATACGACCTACCTTATGAGAGCGCAATGTAAATGAACAGTCTGTACGGTAGGATATTCGCGAAAATTGGATTTTTTCCGTAGAAACGAGTGAGCTGAAATTGAGAGAGCAATCTCGCAGGGTTGCCAATCTCGATATTTTGTAGTAAAGTGTTATGTTTTGTAGTAAGTTAAAAAATGAACTTTTAGAATATTCTTAAAATTTTTTTTAAATTTTTTTAAGATTTTAGTTTTGAGCTTTTACATTATGAAAAATTATGAATAAAAAACTAAATGTGTGAAAAATCGTGTATACAAATAGAACAATGGCAACAGTGGTCAAATGAAAACAAAAGAGAACAACTAATTTATGCGCTGCAACTACGGGCATAACTTTTGACAAATTTGGTTTGATACGGGCGGTAAGTACGGAAGGGAGGAATGTCGGTGACTGTTTTTGCTATTACGACAGCCACGATACCAGCCCTGCTTGCTTTATAGCAGTGGTCGGCATGACAGGACCTTCGACTGTGTAGGTGAACACGAAATTAAAAAAACTTAGTGAGAACTCTGTTACCCTAAATTTAGAAAATCTTTTCCATTCTTTGTTAAAATAAGTACCTTCGTACTTTCTGATTTGTTTTATGTATTGTACGATTTATATATATATAATATATTGGACCCTAAAAACTTTCATTTTTTTGCCTTTAAGTAACATAAAACACAAAATGTATAAGACCATAAAGCAGTCATAATGACAAAAAATTTCCTACAGGGCACATTTTCCTTGGCGTTATAACCAGAGATAAAGAGATCCCCAACTCATATGTCACTGGAAATGAGAGAGCAATTGCTAAACGTTAAAAACTCCTAAACTCAGCCAACTTTCAAAATTCAATAGGTTTTGACGCTTCGCAATTGGAAAAAGAGGCAAGATTGAAATCCTAGCAAAAAAATATGTGAACGGAGAGATTTGTTGCCGCTGTTCAAGATCACTAACAAAAACTATAAAACAATAAAAATTAAAGAAAACGCGTAATTGAAATGTATGTGATAAAATATTTTGTAGTGTGATGCTTCGTAATATTAATTTTCTGTTGAAAATGATAAAAAAAATATTTATTAATTGAAAGGTAATACGTTTAATTCACTTTATTAAGTACTTAAAGTTAAAAAATCAGTTGTTTTAATATATCACAAACTCACACAAAAGGATTTAACTAGTTTAGTATATATTTATTATTTTTTAATCTCAATAAATGTTGGGTGTTTTAATTGAAATGCCCAAAAGTTATTAGTTTGACTGATCTGTTTAATATGTAAAATGTTATAAAAAACGCTAATTTTGAGGTGCTCTCACACTCGAATAAGTTGGGCATCTTTTTATCCCGGGTTCATACTGAAACAACGAAGCCTAGAAAATAAAGGCTATGCCTCAATGAATGCTTTGCTTTCAGCGTTTCTCCCTAATAAAAATTACGACTGTTGCTTGGTAAAGTGTAGAAAGATGAGAGTTACCCACGATTTTGCTTGGCTTCGCGTTTAAAACTTTGTATGTGAACTTACTCATACGAAAGCGTACATCGAACTTTTCTTTCAAAAAAAACTGTCTGACCCAAAGCGAAGCAATAGTTTTATGTGAATTGGCCATAAGCGTTGGCTTGCACAATTGTTTTATGAAATGCCACTGTTTTATAGCTTGTTGCCACATTGCTACAGATACCACACATGCGACGTTTCCTTTACCACAGAGATTGAAACCAGTCTTAAACGTAGTGTGATGGTGCGTGTCTTCACTTATGCACAACTGCTTCGCCACCTACATAACAAAATGTATATGCTAGACAATTAAACATGTGTTAATATAATATATTTCTTCTCACTTTTCTACAGATTTGGAAACTGAAGAAATATGTATGTATGTATACGTATGTGTTTTTTGATTAAATTACATAAATTGTTTGATTATTATGATGCGATAATTTTATTTATTTACAAATTTTAAGGTTTCTATTTATATAACTATATCCATATTACAGATATCGCAATTGCAATTAGTCACATTGCAATTCATATAATTATAAATTAACAAGTAAGGAAGGGCTAAGTTCGGATGTAACCGAACATTTTATACTCTCGCAAAGTCAAATGGTATACTCGTTTGAGATTTCTTTGTGGATTGACTGATATTTTCGGTAGAAGGTCAACTATAGGCACTGGGGTCCACATATTTAGTACTTAGGGGTTTGAACAGTTTTGGTTCGATTTATACAATTTTTGACCGCAAGGTGGCATACTTTAATTGCATTATTCACGCAAAGTTTTACCCCGATATAATCATTGTTACCTGATTTGCATAGTGGAAAGTGAAAGAATCAGATGGAATTGAAAATGGTGTTACATGGGAAGTAAGCGTGGTTGTAGTCCGATTTCGCCCATTTTCGCACTATGACGTAGAAACATAAAAAGAACGTTATGCACCGAATTTGGTTGAAATCGGTTAAGCAGATCTCAAGATATGGGTTTTCACCTAAAAGTTGGCTGTGCCACGCTCACTGACTAATTTTGAACGCGGTTCCTATAAAGCCAATTTATAACATCTCAGAGATAAAATTTAATGTCTCTGGCGTGTTTAGTGCTTGATTTATCGCGCTTTTAGTAGTTTTTAACAGTACCGTTATACGGGGAGTGGGCGGAGTTGCCACCCGATTTCAACTATTTTCACACCGTCAATAGAAGTGCTAAAAACATTTGCTTCCAGTGAATTTTGTTATTATAGCATTAGCGGCTTAGGAGATATGCACATTAAACCTATTAGAGGCGGGACCACGCCCACTTTTAAAAAAAAAAATTTAACTGCAGATACCCCTCCTTAATGTGATCCTGTGTACCAAATAACAGTCTTGTATCTTATTGCGGAGCTTAGTTATGGCAAGTTATTTGTTTTTGATTAATGGCGTTTTGTGGGCGTGGCAGTGGTCCGATTGCGCCCATCTGCAATACCAACCGTCTCATGGTACCAAGAAACATGTCTACCAAGTTTCATATAGATATCTCAATTTTTACTCAAGGTAGAGCTTGCACGGACGGACGGACGGACAGACAGTCACCCGGATTTCAACTCGTCTCTTCATCCTGATCATTTATATATACATAACCCTATATCTAACTCGATTAGTTTTAGGTGATACAAACAACCGTTAGGTGAACAAAACTATTATACTCTGTAGCAACAGGTTGCGAGAGTATAAAAATTTTAGAACAAGCCCCAAAAATCAGTGGTATACAGAAGGCTTGCATATTTGTTTCACATATAGCTATCTTTATATATATTATATATTTCTTCTGTGTGTGTGTATGTCACTGAACTCCTCCTAGACGGCTGGACCGATTTTGATGAAATTTTTTGTGTAAGTTCAAGGGGATTCGAGGCTAGTTTAGATTCACAACTTGGTCCACTGGAAAATGTTTATTTAACTAATTTTTCACTTATAAGTAGTTGTTAATTTTGGAATGTTTTACAATGGATCCTTTAGAATGCGCTACCATCGCAGAAGTTAGAACCTTTTACATAGAATTCCGGCAGACTGCGCTGCAGTCGTGACAGATATTCAAAAGTATGTTTGAGTATGTTAGATGGCGCTGAGATCAGATTCTAAGATAGCATAAGTATAGTTTAAACTATTAAAGCTATAGACATGTGTATGGTGTATAGTGTCTAAACATTGATACTGCTATGCTACTCTATACGGAAATAGTGAATATACAAAACTAAGATATATGTAAATAAATAAAACATAAATTTGATTTCATTTTTTCCTCTTCCGCGAAGACGTGGCATTTTTTGTAGAAATAACCTTCTATGAAAAATACACAAAGACCAATGAGGATTAGTAATAAAAAAATCATGGGCAACATTTGTGAAGCCACTATTTGGAGTGGAAAATTTCAAGGTGAAGTTGTACTTCTGCCACGGACTCCAATGATTCCTTCAGGTTCGTCGTTACCATTTAAACATTTACAATTACCTATCTGCGTGGCATTTGCGATGACTATTAATCAGGCGCAAGGTCAAACAATGACGATTTGTGAATTAGATTTAGAAAATCCGTGATTTTCTCACGGCCAATTATACGTTGCGGGCTCGAGAGTAGGAAAACCATCGAATTTATTTGTTTATACCTATCAAGGATTAACAAAAAATATTGTACATCCAATGGCATTACGATAACCTCAGTTTTGGTAGATAATTAACTCTAAGAAGAAATACCCGTTATAGAATATATTCAATCTTATCACGATTAATTAAAACGACTTAAAGTTTTCATTCAATACAGCTTCTACAATTAACATCTTTGAAAGCATTCTAATATACATATTGACACGCTATCGATTGGTCGGATTGTGATAAATATATATGAATTAGATATTGTAAAAAGTTTCTAATAAAAATTTTCATCAAAACGGTCTAATTGTTACAGCTAATTTGAAAAAGTTTACAGACGTAGGACATTACAACGTCCTGATATATTATAATTTTTTTTTTCAATATGTTTCACCAAGAATGAAGATGTATGTGAATTTAATTAATGTGGCAACACTGGATTGTTGGATCGAGCTGTGCGCAAGCCATCAATGGTGCTGCGAATGACGAACAAAACATGCGAGACGTGGGTACAGGTATGTATGTATAGTAGACCTAAAACTGTGAGCAGTTGTATAATACAACTTAACATGTTCGGACAACAAAGTCATAGGGTTATTAAATGATATTAAAGTTCACAAGTGCGCCGCGGTGGCCTAAATGTAACGGTAATGTACGCATGCTTCCTTCACATTTATAAATGCGATACAAACTAAGCAAGTGCAGATACAGACACGTACATATCCGGTAGCAGGGCTTGGTTTTAAAAAATGAGTTGAAAATATATTTGAAGTGATAAAAGACGAATAATATTCTCTGTAGTGTACAGTGGTACTTAATGTACATACAGCAAATAAATGTTACAAATCTCCAAAATTTTGTTATTGACATTTAAGAATGCATAAAAGTACCTAAATTAGGGTGCTACAACAAAATTTTTTTTAACTCTTTTTGAACTTTTGCTCTCTCAAATGTCGTAAAGAATGAAAAAAAATCCTTACCAAACATGGACTCTATTGCTCAACTCTATGGATTCGCAATTTTTATTTTAATTTCTTTTAAAAATAACAAGGGAAAAACTTTTTTTATTAAAATTGAATTGGTGCATAATTAACGCAATTTTTTACAAAAAAACAGTTCATATTCTTTAAGTTTGAGTTTTATTAAACTCTAAGGTAAAGTATGGCGACACCTTCTTTCTTTTAAAGATAAGCAGATAAGGTTCAGGTTTGATGAGGTTTTTTTTACATGAAATATAAACATTTAAAAGGGGTAAAAGCAAGTTTTTTTAAAAACACCCTCATGTATGCATTAAAGAAGAAATAAAAACTAAGAGTGTTTTAGTACATAGGCTGCGAATCTGTGCTTCCTTGCTGAGTTGTAAAAATCATGGTAATTGTAGTCTTCAAAATCAGTTTATTTTCAGTGTCAACGCAAACGTTCTAGATCTACAGAAGTTAATTCTGAATATTTCGTTGTTATACTCGTGCATGCATATGTAACATATTAGGGTAATTGATTACGACTTGGTTTCTCACAATGTGGTCTTCTAGACAGTTTGACCTTTTTTGCGAAAATGTGCAAATATTAATATCCGTTATTTTTCTGCTGAATCTAAGTTCGATGACAGATTCCGAACCAAAAACCAATTAAACCATGCCCATTTTTCAAAACTACAGCTGCCCTTCTTCATGGTGTCAGATTAGGTAAGGTTAGGTAAGGTAAATAGGTACAATATAATAATCTACCTCATTGCAACTTTGAAAAGTTGCTTGCTCCAATATTTTTAACCTCACTGCATGAGCGCCATTGGGACAGTCTTCAGTTAGGACCTCTAACATTGCGGCAATTCATTGGACCCTTTATATTCCACTCTGAACCAGAAGGCTTTCGTTAACTGGACAAGTGCTGTTAGCTGGCCAATACTTGCTGAACTCACGCGAAACCCATAGCTCCAGCGACTGAATGCACAAAGACAGGGGAGCCCCTGCTCGTTCCCATCCTAATGGAATTTATTTATTTTCATGCAATCTCGTTGGCTTTACAATTTCCAACGGTTCCGCTGTGAGCAGGCACACATACAAGTTTAATATGGGAGTAGCTTGATGCTACTGCTCGTAGGGTCATGCACTTCTTGACTAGTTCTGAGCTCACTATCGGAGAGCTCAAGGCCTGTATAGCAGCTCTGCTATCGGAGTGAAGTGGAGTACATCCACTGCTACCTTGATGACTGCCACTTCTGCTTGAAAGACGCTACAGTCGTTTGAAACAAGAGTTGAGTTGAGAGCTCCCGTCAGAAGACTCCTCTCCATCTTTCCCCTTGAGTCTTGATCCACCCGTGAAAAAGCTCTCTGCGCCCTTCTCCAACGACTCCGCTTCCGGCCGCACATTACTGAATGCTCCCTTAATATGGAGAAATGTACCTACCGTATTCCTAATGCATAACGGCTCTCTCCAGCCATGACACAATGGCGTACAGAGCAGTGTCTACCGACCGGCCTTCGGGAGGAACGCCACCTTTACCTGTCTCCAAGCCCTGGGAATATTCATGGTGTTCCTCTGTACTAAATTTCAGTTTTTTAGCTTTATTTTTGGCTAAATTATAGTACTTATTAATTTTATATACAACAACAATTTGTGGGCATGGCAATAGTCCAACCTCCGCAGAGCGCCAAAACAACGCGAGTTTCGCGAGATATCTCTATTTTTACTCAATTTATCGCTTGCGGTAACAGACGAACCGTTTATTTGTCTTGTCATCTTGATCATTTTGTTATAAATGCATAACTCTACATCTGTTCCGATTAGTTTTAGGTGTTACAAATAAACATTAGATGAACAACATGTTTATACTCTGTGAAACAAGCTGCAACGGAGGTCCTTACATTCGGTATCTGGGAAATAAAATATAATATAACCCGATTGTGACCACTTTTAGATGAGAGTTACCGCACATTACAATTATTATTTGTGCTTAGTTTAATCTGCATATCAACATTTATGTTTTATTTAACTATCGTAAATGAAAAGAATCTGGTGGAGTTTAAGATGGTTGCCATATAAGAACTTTGTGTCGCTGTAGCCGGATTTCAAACATTTTCAAAATGTAGCATAACAAGATAAAACGTGAATATAGTATATCGGGAGGTTGTAGCGTAGTCTGCAAATTTCAGATCGATATCTCAAAACTAAGGTACTAGATTGCATATATACTAAATCAACTCAGCTCTACGTACTGATCATTCATATATATATTTTACTTGTATAGGGTCTCCGACGTTTCCTTCTGGGTGTTACAAATTTCGTGGCGAACTTAATATAACCTGTTCAGGGTATAATAACATCAAGTTAATGGTATGCACATAATTTGGTACTAAGGGAGAGCTGAGATATGAGATATTAACTAAAAATTAGCCAAATCTTGTGCTTCTCACGTTTTTCTTTAGTGAGTGATTGCTCTTTTAGTAGTTTTAAGCATAACCCTTGTTATGGGGATGCGTTATTATTATCCCATTTTACCCATTTTGGCATTGAGTGCTAGAAATAAATACTTTCATTAAGGTTGGTTGATATAAATTCAGTATTTTGAGAGATATGTTCCTTAAATCTATAAGGTGACGGTGGCACACAGATGTCATCCTTACTATAATCCTCTACACCTCTGATCACCTATGATCTTCTGCACTTTAAGTTTTGTACAATAGCTTAATTTGTGACTTAGTTGTAGTATGTAGTTAATGATATTTCGCATAATGGCATTTTGTGTGTGTGGCAATTGTGCGGGGAAGACGTGTGCCACTTATTATCAAGATAACGCAACTTTTACTAATAGTCACAGAACAGAATTCCTGAAGTTCGCTTCGTTATCCTGAACATATATAACATTATTGCTTGAACCACACTATTATACTCCATTCAACATGTCGCTATAGTATAAATATCTTAATATACCATCATATTGTTATCATCTGTATTAAGATCTTCCAATTGACAGTTATTAATGGAGACACAAGTTAATGAAGTTAAATGTTGAAATGTTCACAACAACTACATACTTGTATGTACAAGTATAACTATGCAAAAACAACACCTCCTAACACTGTATGTGATTGCTCGAAAAAATAAATCTTACTTACTTAGAAATGTGGGAGTTTAAAGAGTACTATTTTTAAGGGATCTCGTTCAACATTCAACAAGGTCTCTGTCTTCCATACGTAGGAATGGTTACATGCTATAGTTCTGTTATCGACAGTTCCAACAGCGAAGTCTACATATTCACCGACGGATCAAAGGGTGAAATAGGAACAGGAGCGAGTTTCTTCCGTAGTAATCCATATGCTGAAGGTAGCTTCAAACCAAATAACTACCACTAAGTTTTTCAGGTCGAAATTGTTGGCGTAACAGAAGGTGCCAAGTGGGCTTCTGTTTTAACCACCCAGTTCATAAACCTTTTAGGGGACAGCCAAGTGGCAATTAAGGCTATCCGCAGTGCCTATACTGAGTCCCACTGCGTTAGTTTATTCAAGCAGGTAACGTAAATCGGTTAATATCAAGTCATATTAGAATAGAAGGCAACGAAAAGGCAGACGAGTGGGCCCGCAAGGGGATCAACATAACTTGTTAATAGTATCAGAACCGTGACTTTTCAATCTCAATCAATTTTTACAGTTTAATAATACACAATAATAATGTGATCCTGTATACCAAATAGCAGTCTTGTATCGTATTGTATTGTAGCTTAGTTATGACAATTTATTTGTTTTTGATTAATAGCGTTTTGTGGGAGTGGCAGTGGTCCGATTACGCCCATATGCAACCAAAAAACATGTGTACCAAGTTTCATAAAGATATCTCAATTTTTACTCAAATTACAGCTTGCACGGACGGACGGACAGGCAAACAGTCGATCGGATTTCAACTCGTCTCTTCATCCTGATCACTTATTTATATATAACCCTATATGTAACTCGATTAGTTTTGGGTGATACAAACAACCGTTAGGTGAACAAAACTATTATACTCTGTAGCAACAGGTTGCGAGAGTATAAAAATGTCGTTTTAAGATAAACCGTTTAAAGGTAAACTGATGGAGCTGACTAAACTGAGCGGCTACACTTTGGAATGCTATAACTTAAAAACTATTTCAGATATCGATTTAAAATTTACATACAACGGAAATTATTTTGCTAGTTCTTTCTAGCCACACTGTTTGATAAAAACAATCTTCAAGTCGAATTAAGAAAAAAAGCTCTTGATCTATCATGACTTTGATTGCTCAGTTTGTTTTACAGCCATATGCAATAGTAGTCCGATGTAACAGTATGCTCAGAGGTTGTACCTCCATGCCAAATTTTGTAAAGATATCTTGTCAAATAAAAAAGTTCCTTATGCAGGGACTTGATATTGTTCGCACAGTTTGTATAACGACTATATGCTAAACTGCTCCGATATCGTCGGTTTCGACAAATGAGCAGCTCCTTGGAGAAAAAAAGGACGTGTGAAAAATTTCGGATTGATATCTCTAAAATTTTGGACTAGTTCGCGTATATACAGACAGAAGGATATGGCTAAATCAACCCAGCTCGTCTCGTTGATCATATAGTTATATCTAATTTTTAATACTCTCGTGTCACGGTTTCTGTTGCCAAACTCCTGCGAAACGCCTATACCGATTTTGGTGAAATTTGATATGCTCAACGGGTAGGTCTGTGAATCGGCCAACATATATTTTTTATACCTCTAAAAGTGTAGGTTGGTCCACCCCAAATGTTATTATTTTTGTTATTTTTAGGACAAAATTTTTTGTTTTAATATTTACATGATCCAGCATTGAAAAATACATCCAATTCTACCTTTATATGATCAACCCCCGATTTTTAGTCGCAATTTTTATATTATATTATTCCGTTCCACCCACAGATAGTAAATATATGTTACTATAATTTTCATGTATAGTTCTATCAATGAATCAGTTAGACCCGCCAGGTGTTTCCCGTTGTCACTTCTGAACCAGGAAGCATTACGGAGTAGGGATGAAAACGAAACCGGCTTCGTTGTCTCGATCGTAGCAGTGACTTTTATATGAATCATTTTAATTTTTCAGTGCAACTCTCAAGTTGATTTTACTCTTATAGTGAATTTATCAATGCTTCTTAGTGCTAAAAATATCGAAATCGCAGATTCATTCATTCTTTTTTTTTCGACGAACACGAATGATAGAACAAAATCAAACCGGCGATAAATTGCCAGAAGCAACTAGACAGCCGATAGGTGCCAGAATGTTCTAGTAACGAACTTTTGTTAAAAACTGGCTATATAAAGGCTGCCGGATTGTGCAGCAAACACAGTTCTAGTTATAGTGTTGTCCTGTTAAAAGCAGTTAAGATATAAGCAAGAAGTTTAACGCTCGGATAATAAAGCGTTAAATTGTTGGAATTAGAAATAAAGATAAGCATATAGCCATTAAATTGGGAATTTTATTTAACAATCCAGTGATCGCTCTCAAGAGTGAGTTAAAGGTGGGCGATTTATCGAGAAATCCTTTAAAATATACAATATACATATAATATATATGTATTTCAAGTTCCATTTATCCAAACTCTCTCAAAACAACTGTTAAATAGTGGTAATACTTGTAGAAAAGTTGCCGTACATGAAATTACCGACTAATTTCTGCACAATCATCAACTCACAAAATACTCTCATCGACAATATATTTCACAGTGTACACACAATATATAAAAATCTTGGATGGCTGGCAAATAGAGCGATTTTTGCTGCAAAAAATGTGGACGTCAATGGATAAATACAACAGTTGTTGTCATAGGACTTGGTGTCATACAAATCTATCGACGCCAGGGAAACTGTGAATTATCCAATTGGCTTTTTGAATTCATTGGATATGCTGGGCATGGATTGGATCTCCGGTTATTTTGCTTCATAATTCGAACCCACTACGGCTTTGCAATGGCACAAGATTAGTAATTAAAAAATTAATAAAAAACATTATCGAAGCCAAAAATGTGAATGCCAATTGAGTTCAAATGCTCTCGATTTCCAATTAGATTGGCATTCGCAATGACGCTCAATAAGTCACAACGCCAAGCATTGTCTGTTTGTGCCTTAGATTTGGGTACACTATGCTATTCTAACAGACAACTTTTATTCTCGTGTGAGTAAACCATTAAGTTTGATTGTAATCGCTAAAAACAGACTGACCAAAAATGTTGTACACTCCATTGTGTGGAGAGATTAATCATTGTTTATTCTTAATTGCCATATTTTGTAGTATAAAAATGAACTATTTTCGATGTATATGTAGATAGCTATCAATAATTGTAATTTAATAAATATTTGTTTCTTTTATAAAGAATAATTTATTAATTCTGCATTTAGATAAAGTATACTTTTATTGTTTACAACTCTTCATTCCTATTTCAATTATAATTACATCCCCCAAATACTTAGTTAATTTTAATAAATAAAAATATTACTTCAAAAAACCTTTCCTAAAAATAACGTACAAATATGACAAAACAACGTTTTCCGGGTCAGCTAGTATAAATATATACTTGTATTGTAGTTTATAGTGCCTCCGATATAACAAACTTCGTGGCAAACCTAATATACTCTATCGATGACGGCGTATTAATAACAAAACAGAGCAGTAACAATTTACAAATACCTAGCAATAAGACCAATTCTTTCAATGAAGATGACATTATTAATATCAATGCAGACTTTCACAAGACAATCGCTCATTTATTGAGCAAACAAAAGCCAACAGTATGAAGGGAGTAATTTAAAGCAATGTTTTAACGATAAAAGCATTGCAGACAAAGAGAGTGTTGGGATTTTATTTTCTTCAATATTTCAACTTACATATATAATAAGCATTTTGTGGATTTTCGTTTTCGGGAGTAACTGCCTTATTTGAATGTCCACTACTACAGTGTTCTTAGTCTTCCATGCTCATACGACCTGAACAAAATTTAGCAAACCATTAACGAATGCTTGGCGTCGATCCCGAAGCTATAATAGATATCTAGACAGTCACAACAAAATATAGTGTTTAATTAAAAGTGGAGGTTCCTTTTACCTTTTTTTTCAAAATAGGTAAGCTTGTGCCACCTAAAATACTACATATCATGAACTAATAATAAGTGTCTTTCGAACAAGTCAATTCTAACTTTTCAATCCGCCTAATAAATACGTTACGGTAGTAGCCCGATGTGACGGCCGAAATTTCGAAGTGTTTTCGTGAATTTTTTTCAGCAGAAAAGTAATGTGCGATCGTTTTGTAATTTTTACACGTTTTTATTACTATTTTCAAGCATACAAAGAAATTTGTTTACGCCTATACAAACAAATTTTTAATTTACAATAAATTTTTATTTCCCAATATTTTAGGATTCGTCAAAACAGGATAGTCCCGACGGAGATTTGCCCTAAAATATATCTAAAAATCCCAACGAATTTAAGGCTGAGAATCACTTGGTTGTTCAACAAAGCGTGAACCGGCGGACTCAAGGTTAGTATTCTTATTATTTAATAATAATAACATGATATAAATATTCACAAAATTTTATGGTTTTATACGGTTTAAAAAGGTACTAATTACGTTAAAAATCGAAATCAGCAGGGCAACCGTGTGCTGTTCCTTCTTCTAAATTGAAATTTTATAGACACAAGGTGGGAATTAATTTTATCTAGCATTACAGATTTACTTCGCATTACAGATTTAGATACTTTAGTTTTGTACTTTGGCTATTATTTATATTATTATACACTCTCGGTTTCATAATTTTAACCTTATCTATTTTAATCTTATCTTAAAATTTGTATTCAAAGAAGTATTTGAAAACGGCGTTTTATTGGAAGTGGGCTTTGTTTTAATCCAATTTTATCTATATACACCATACCGTATTTACCGTTGTATAGGAACTCGGGCAAATATCGGTCAATATGCTAGTTATCTTAATGATATTCAGAAATCTCCTTTTAATAACAGCCTATCCTTGTGCTTCGCCTTCTTGCTTGTGTTAATACATCCCCTAGCCCTCATATACTGTCTTTTTCTAGGAATGATAATATATATTGTGTTCGCATTATTCTCTGAAAATTCAATTGGTATGTAGGGAAATAGGTACATAGGTATGTGCTCCACTGAGTAGTATGAATACCTCCTCTAGCCATCATATACTGTATTTTTCTAGTAAAGATAATACTTGTATTTATTGTGTGTTTGCATTATTCTCTGAAAATACAATTAGTATGTAGGCAAATATGTACATATGTATGTGCTCCACTGAATAGTATGCCTTTGAATTCGTTTCCAAATTACTTTCAAAAACCTTAATTTTTATATCTTTTCGAACTTCCAGTTGGCTTAAACGGCCCGACGGTAGTCAATTCATATCGCGATTGCAAGATCAACTCTTGCCTCTTAACAGCGGAAACGCTGTCCCACTTTCTTTGCGTCGGGGCGGCTTGCCGCACTTTTGATGATCGCGCGATATTTAGTCGTAGAGAAGTATTAAAGCATATGCTATGCCATCGTAAGTGGACCTATTTACAGTGCAGCAGTAGTCACATAGGAAGTGTAATGTAAAACAACAGAGATTTCGAACACGTTGACCACAGGGAATGAAGTAGCGCTATTGCTGTTACCTCGCCAGTTTACCTAATGATGAGCAGGAGTAAGGCCACATTGACATCAATTACCAAAGCAACAACAATAAAGAAAACGAAAGACACGCTCTCAGACTTCAAGTAAGTGAAGCCCATAGATATCACGTATAGTCATTGTAAGGTGTCTTAAAATATGAAGGAATAAATCTGACTTCTAATCAATTTTAGTCATCTTAACTCCATTGTGTTATAAGAAGTAACGGTTATACATATGAGCAAATAACGCGGAGTGTATAAAAAGTAAAAATTTAGTCAGACGAAACAAAAAAGCAGCTTTGAATCGTTTAGTGGGGTCTTTTTTCTGAGAAAATTTACCATAGCAATGTATATATGTTTTATACCATCAGAAAGTAGAAATTTCAACAAACAAAAAGCCCATTGACAGTTAAAAAAAAGATATTTTGACGTTAAATTCTTTTAATGAAAAATAGGAGTTTTTTCAATTTTAAGTCAAAATAAGGTTTCCTCATTAATATTTTAAATAAAACGTACAGTGTGCTTTCGATATAAAATGGTAAGTTACCACTAAATTTTGAAAAATTATTTTTTTTTCTATAAAAATAAAAAACCCTAAAACTTGGATATTTGAATTTTTAACATTAGTTTCGAGTTTTTTGGACCAAGATGTTAATACACAAGCTGTATATCGAGAAACCCAGTTTTTATCTACATAAATATTATATAAAATCCAACTATGTACCTCCTCTTACCGACCTTAGATAGCCCGTAAATAATAATTTTTTATTTTTGTTATTTTATCTTTCGTTTCCAATGTATTTAATCTTACTATTTTTATACTCACGCAACATGTTGCTACAGAGTATAATAGTCTTGTTCACCTAACGGTTGTTTGTATCACCTAAAATAATCGAGTTAGATATAAGGTTATATATATATAAATGATCAGAATGAAGAGACGAGTTGAAATCCGGGTGACTGTCTGTCCGTCCGTCCGCACAAGCTGTGACTTATGTAAAAATTGAAATAATTTGATGAAACTTGGTAAAAATATTTCATGGTACCGTAAGACGGTTAGTATTGCAGATGGGCGTAACCACGACCACTGCCACGCCCACAAAACGCCATTAATCAAAAACAAATGAATTGCTATAACTAAACTCCACAATAAGATACAAGACTGTTATTTGGTATACACGATCACATTTGGGAGGGGATTTCTGCAGATTAAAAGTTTTTTTTAAAGTGGGCGTGGTCCCGCCCCCTAATAGGTTTAATGTGAATATCTTCTTAACCGCTAAAGCACACCGACACTGTGAAAATGGGTGAAATCGGATGGCAACTTCGCTCACTCCCCATATAATGGTGCTGTTAAAAACTAGTAAAATCGCGTAGATCAAGCACTAAACACGCCAGAGAAAATACTTTGTATCTCTGGGATGGTATAAGATGAATTTATAGGAACCGCTTTCAAAATTAGACAGTGGACATGACACCGCCTACTTTAAGATGAAACCCCATATCTTGGGATCTGCTTAACAGATTTCAACCAAACTCGGTACATAACAGTCCTCTTATATTTCTATGTTATAATTCGAAAATGGGCGAAATCGGAATTACAACATTTTCCTATTTCCCATACAACATCATTTTAAATTCCACCTGATTCTTTCACTTTCCACTATGCAAATCAAGCAACAATGATTATATCGGCGTAAAACTTTGCGTGAATAATACGCTTAAAGTATGCCACCTTGTGACCAAAAATTATCTAAATCGAACTAAAACTGTTCAAGCCCCTAAGTACTGAATATGTGGATCCCAGTGCCTATAGTTAATTTTTTACCGAAAATATCGGTCAATGTGTAAGATATATAGTTGAAATTCATATAATAAAATAAATAAATGAAACTCTCGATAATAGTATGTTTTGTGTCAAAAATTGGTTGAATCGGATCAATACTTCCTTTAGTTTAAAATTTTGCCAACACGGCTTGGATCCTTGCAAGTTGCGAGAGTATAAAACGTTCGGTGACACCTGAACTTACAACTTCCTTACTTGTTTATTTTGCTTTCAAAAATGGTTTACCCTGGTCTATTGTAAGTAACTAAATTTTTCTTAAGAATTTATAAGTAATACAATTTGTTTAAGAACAATAATTAATTTGTCCATAGAAAATAAACTCGAAGCCCTTGGAAAAATACTACCTTTTAATAAGATTATGTAAATTGGTATTGAATTATAGAACACATATACTCATGTTAAAACTTATTTATATCAATATTTATTTATGTATGTTTGAGTAGATGTCCATATTAAGAAAATGCATATTCAAGCATGTAAATGTGTGTACATACAGTTACGTTCACGAAAATAGGACTGCTCATTTAGGACCGAGAAAACATAATTTTTCAAAAAGTAATACATTTCAAATTCAATTCAACTACATAGACTAGTAACAGGATGTATAAATTTCATTATATTTCTTTCCGCTTTTCCGACAAAGGTAAATGTATTTCAAAGAAAGGTAAAAACGTGAATGTGAATCAACTACAAAAGGCCTAGAATTCATTAAAAACCCAAAATTTTTTTTTTACCTTTTACTGAAATAATATAATACTTCAACCAATATTTAATTCAATAGGCTTTGTTTTGATGTACAGCAGCATATCTTCATAGCACGGCGTGCATGCCCCTATTAACCTGACTGATTGTCGCTCTACATTCCATTAAACGTTTTTCCGTAAACATATTAAATGATATCTTCCCACTCATTTTCAAAGGGGTTCAAGGCAAGGAATAGAACAGTCCACCCTTTTTGACCAATATTGTTATGTTCGGAGAAATAATTTAAGATCCTTTTATGTTTTAAGCAATTTTTCGAAAATTCTTCCACGATATAATAAAGCATAACCTATTCTAATAGTTGGATATATTTGATCTGGTCCATAATGCTTTAAATTCTATTATTGGCCATGTACAAAAAAAAAAACTCCGAACCAGTACTAAATGTCTTGCAGACATATTAGATCAGTTTTTAGGATTGTAGGTTATTTCTGCAAAATTTTAAAACTGATAAGTACCACTTTACCTTCATCTGGTCTGTAAACCTTTGAAACATTTCACCATTTTGACTTTAACAACTTTATGTGGATATTTTTAAACCGAAATATGTTTTTCTAATACCACATAATATAGTTAAAGGTGATACATTTATGTGGGGTTCTGACGTTTAAATTGGGATCTACCAAATGTCTTTTAATTGTTCTCAGAGTTATGACTTTACTCTTTCTTAATTACGGACTTCGAAAAGACAATAATTAGTTAAACTTATTTTTTTTTGTCTAAAACAATCCTAATTGAGTTTTCCTACAAGGACTAGTTAATAGGAAAAATAGAAATACGGTTACTTTTGCAAAACCCAAATTAATATTTATTTTTTACATCGTTATGTAATGCTGAAAACACAATTTCGGGTATAATTGCTAAGGAAAATAGATACGCGTTTTCAATTATTATGAACATAACTCTACATACATATGTACGTACTTATTGTGTAATTGGTATGCATTACAGCCCTACAGTCTCATACATGGATTCTCTAAAACATCTGTCGAGGGCTGCCAATGACCAGGATGAAGAAGATCATCGAAAGTATGCCAGCGAGGAGATGCGACATTTCCGTTGCAAAGAACACAATAACTGCGTTTTCAATTGTAGCAAAAACAAATATTTTGGTATGTAACTAATATATAATATAAACATGTTATGTGTACAATATTATTTCACTTTATATTTTATTTGTGTATAATGAAGTAGAATCAAATTTTCCAACCAATGTTATACGTCTGAATATTATGCAATTCATTTGCATTCATAAACATACATACTTCGTGAGAAAATATAATAGTTAAGTGAATTCACCCGCTGCAGTCAAACAAACTAATCATAACGTACTTTGAAGTTAGTACGTACCAAAAGTGTAGATATTTTTCACGTGACTACCGGGTATCAATTGTACTCTCAGAAATATACCACTTCTTTTAGTTCGAAATATAATCACATTTAGGCTGTTTGGCAAACGTTAACTTTTTATAATAGTTGAGTTGGGGTGAAAAAAATCTATGGTGTAAACCAATTTTGTAAATTGAATGCAAATTGTCGACAATTGAATTGTTAAACAAATACTAATACAACGAGTATGTTCGAATATTTACAAATGAATACCATTACGATTTTTGATACCCTGAATAGGGTTTGCTACAAAGTTTGTAATACCCAAAAGAAAACGTTGGAGGCCCTATAAAGCATATATGGTCGATAAATGAATGGGGTGATGAGCCCGTCTATCTCTCTGTGCGTATATCCGTCTGTATATACGTGAACTAGTTCCTCAGTTTTTGAGACATCAATATGACACACGTCTTTCTCTCCCCTATTAGAACCACCGATATCAGACCACTGTGTATATAGCTGCCATACAAACTTCCCAATCAAACTCATGATCTTGTATGGGAAACTTTCACGAGACGTCTTCACGAAATTTGGCATGGATTATTATCCAAGGCACTTTGAAGAAATTGTTTAGATCGAACTCTATAGCATATTGCTGTCATGCAAATTGACAAATTTAACTGAATTCCGTGTATGGAAACCTTTTTTATATGATGAAATGAATGATTAAAAATTCTAGAAAACGATATTTAAAGTAAACAAAAATTTCAAGCTAAAAACTGTTTCTTCCATTATAAATTTAGCCTTTACTGGCATTTCTCCATCTGCGAGTGTTATTGAATGGTGCTTACGCAAAGAACCAGCTATTACAGACGGGAAGTATAACATTATTCTTAATTATTCGATTTCATAGTCTTTCAGAGTGATTAATGTTAATGCTTCTATTAAAAATTTTGTTTTATCAAGCTCCTCGGGTTAAAACTTGAGTAAATTGTACCTAAATCTGTATCTATGGAAAACTTGTCGAAAGTTAATATTTTGTCCAAATTGAGGTATTGAGACCCGTTCTGTCAAATATTAGGTATATACTTGTATTTTAATTATTATGTTATGTTAATTATGTACATATTATGCTTCTTAAATGATTGGCGTGATTGTAGCAACTATCATAAACCCGAATATCTTAGTTAAAATTTAATACTTTACTAATTAAGCATGAAAAGATAAAATTTTTTTTTCCAAAAGCTTTTCACCTAAGTGACCTAAGCCAGAAGAAACTGAACATACCATCCCCGCCTCTGTTTACTGAAATCGATGCTAATAACAGAATAAAAATACCGAGGACCGTGAGAGAATCTGTCCACAGCGATAACAAACGTTTATTCCAACAACAACCAAATCAACACAATCTCTATCTCCAATACAGTATGCTAGCAGCGAAACTGTTATGCACGTCAACCACGACAAGTGAAACATGCAGCTTGACGCAATATAATGCGACTGGAGCAGCGAATAGTTGGAGTAACTTTTCTGGAATCGGAAGATCTAATTCGGAAAAACTTGACAATCTCTATTTACAACAATACGATTCCCAGTCTGCTAATAGATATGATAACGCATTAAATGAAAATACATCTGAGCCACCAAAAATGAAAAAATATGATGCAAGGTTCGACGCTACTACTCTGCAGAAAGGCAATCATTGCAATGACATTGATCTGGGTGATATAGACTCCACCACACCCTTAACTACGTCTATGGAGGTGCGTGGCTCTATTCAAAATACTTCTATAGATGGGTTTTTTAATCGCAAACGTGGAAGGCCTCCAAACACTCGTTTTGTTGAGGTATACCCAAATGTAAGTAATATTTTGCTTTGTTTATGAATATTCAACTCCATATCTTTCTCATGAAGAAAGTAAACATTAATATATTCACACTAAGAGGTCCGTATTCTTCAAAAAACAAGTAAGGAAGGGCTAAGGTTTGGTTTATCCGAACATTTTGGCTGCGGTTATTCGTAGACTGATTTCACGCCATTTTTGTCCCCAAACTATAGCATAACCTGGATTTCGTTAACACACATCTTATTTTTTGAAACGGTACAAAGTAAAACGTAATTTTGAAAATTCTTATATTAGGTGTATGGGGGATGGTAGAATTATTGACCCAATGATATCCATTTGCCACCAGAGCTCACTTGTATAAAAAAAAGATGCCTTCTGAATTTAATTTAGACAATTCTTAGATCGATTGACATTTTCGATAAAAAATTTTCCATAGGTATTGTGGTCCACATATTAGATATGTGGAGGTTTAAACAGTAATTCGAACTAGATCAATTTTAGTTGAGAGGTGCCATACCTAGGATACACTCACAAGTCGAATATCTTTATTACGATAGCTGAATTGATTCTTGATGTATATACTGCAAAGTGGGAAAATCAGATGGTACTTAATAAGTGTGAGGTTGATTTTCAAACTGTACTGGATCTCAAGGTTATATTCTGCAAAAAATGTTGTTCAAATTGTTATAATCGTTCCTAAGATAATATTTATTGCTACTAACGAAAGCTCTCCATGGCTGCTTTGCATGCAGAGCTGAAGCCTTCGACACGCTTATTTACCGCGTCCGCAGTAAGCAAATTGTTCGTTTTAGTAGGAGCTTTCTGCAGTACAATCCCAGTTTATATTTCTAGACCTATGTACATATCATAAAAGCTCCAATCGTGCGTACATACAATAATAAGGCTACACTTTCCGGCCGACACTTTGCACAGACTTCTGCCGACTTTCCATTCCCCAAAAAGCCTGCCACAAAAGTACCTGATTGGATATGCCTATCCTTCAGCTTTTGTGATTTAGCTTTACCCAAGATTCACCACAAGAAGACAACTCGCTACATACACTACATCCTAAGATATCTTACATACTGACCTATATACACATATGGTATAAAATCAACGAGAAGTGCGACAAACATATGGGGTCTAGATGAAGTACTGAATTAACTTTATCCATTTTTATAGTCAAATCAGATTATTATCATTTCATTTCTTTAAGATATATAGCAAAATCACGGATATTTTCGGTAATAAAGTCAGTCGTAACTATTGACGTCATAGGTATAGGCCCATTTCGACTAATTTTGAATGAGAGATGCCCCACCTTAAGTTTATAATAAGATCTTGTTAGACACCTTCAGTAATGGTGGGTTTAATTAATCTCGATTTTTGAAAGAAAGAATCTGATGTAATTTAAATAGGTGTCATTTCAGAGATTGTAATCCAATCTCGCTATAGGTATATCAAAATTTAACATATAATTTGGTTATAATTAGTCGAATAGTTGCTGAGATATAGAATTTACGTAGAAGCCACTGCACTTATCTAATTTTTATACCGATTGGCATGCACTATATTTATTTAATATTATATTTACTGTTGGTGGTGGTTCCTGTTTGGAGATATTCGATGAATATTATTCCGTTAACATCCCAAAATAGAGATGTCATCACATTACCAGCCAGCTGTTGCGTTTTCGCTCTCTTTGGATTCGGCTCGTCGTCTGTTATCCACTCAGCCGACTGTCTTTTAGCTACCAGTATAAAGTACTGCAGCATCCATTTTGTACCGAGCTTCACACAGAATGCAATAATTGACGAATCAAAAGTCAGCTTACCGTCAAATTTATAAACGCATCGTTTGAAGGTAAGTGCTAAATAAAAGTCATATGGAAAAAGTTCTAGTAACGCACCCTATAGACTTTTCGAATATCGAAAGTATAGGCATTCTGGGCCGAGTATGAACGACATCTATACTATATACATGTACCACCCTGACAGCAGAAAGTTGTTCATTGTCAACTTTCAAACCGATGAGGCTTTTTTGATCGTACTATCAAAGCAACAGAAGGTTCCAAGAATTCAGACCACAGGATTGCTGAAAAAGAAAAATGGAAATCAATTTTCATAAGTAGCCCAGTTGCCTCATTATTCAATCCATCACATATGTCCTTGCGTTTCAGGAGTTTTGAAAAGTTAATATAATACACCGGATTTTTTTTGTTATCGCACATTTTGTATTTTCAACATAACACACACCCCCCTAGTGTGTCTAGTATCCGATTTCGCATTTTCACAGTGTATCATAAAATCTGCAAATAAATAAAAGTGTTATGCTGTGCAAAAGTGGTAAAAGTATACGAATAATTTATTCCAAATGACATTTTACAAACCTTTTCGTAAACTTGTGGGTTTCATTGTGGTAACTTCGCTGGTATGTTCATGAAATAACGTACATTTATAGAAACACCTGATCGGAATTAATTTCTGTGCTATTGCATATTTAGCCAAACCTTGCTATCACTAATGCCACACAAAACCGAAGAATTCGATTCAATATTTATTAGTGTCACAAATATTTTACTAATAAGGTCTTAAATGCTTTAACTATAAATTTTACGACTTCATATCCGGATGTAAGATTCACAAAAATATATAAGTACATAAATGTGAGGGAATACTTATAGACATGTAGGTACTTTTGTCCTACATACATGCTCATGGAATTATTTAAATACTAACAAGTAAGGAAGGGCTAAGTTCGGATGTAACCGAACATTTTATACTCTCGCAAAGTCAAATGGTATACTCGTTTGAGATTTCTTTGTGGATTGACTGATATTTTCGGTAGAAGGTCAACTATAGGCAATGGGGTCCATATATTTAGTACTTAGGGGTTTGAACAGTTTTGGTTCGATTTAGACAATTTTTGGCCGCAAGGTGGCATACTTTAATTACATTATTCACGAAAAGTTCTACCCCGATATAATCATTGTTACCTGATTTGCATAGTGGAAAGTGAAAGAATCAGATGGAATTGAAAATGGTGTTACATGGGAAGTAGGCGTGGTTGTAGTCCGATTTCGCCAATTTTCGCACTATGACATAGAAACATGAAAAGAACATTATGCACCGAATTTGGTTGAAATCGGTTAAGCAGATCTCAAGATATGGGTTTTCACCTAAAAGTGGGCTGTGCCACGCCCACTGTCTAATTTTGAAAGCGGTTCCTATAAATTCATCTTATACCATCTCAGAGATAAAATTTAATGTCTCTGGCGTGTTTAGTGCTTGATTTATGGCGCTTTTAGTAGTTTTTAACAGTACCGTTATATGGGGAGTGGGCGGAGTTGCCACCCGATTTCAACTATTTTCACACCGTCAATAGAAGTGCTAAAAACATTTGCTTCTAGTGAATTTTGTTATTATAGCGTTAGCGGTTTAGGAGATATGCACATTAAACCTATTAGAACCGGGACCACGCCCACTTTAAAAAAAAAAGTTTTAACTGCAGATGCCCCTCCCTAATGTGATCCTGTGTACCAAATAACAGTCTTGTATCTTATTGCGGAGCTTAGTTATGGCAAGTTATTTGTTTTTGATTAATGGCGCTTTGTGGGCGTGGCAGTGGTCCGATTACGCCCATCTGCAATACCAACCGTCTCACGGTACCAAGAAACATGTCTACCAAGTTTCATAAAGATATCTCAATTTTTACTCAAGTTAGAGCTTGCACGGACGGACAGACAGTCACCCGGATTTCAACTCGTCTCTTCATCCTGATCATTTATATATATATAACCCTATATCTAACTCGATTAGTTTTAGGTGATACAAAAAACCGTTAGGTGAACAAAACTATTATACTCTGTAGCAACAGGTTGCGAGAGTATAAAAAAAAACTAAATACATAGTATGTACACAAATACATGTGGCAGTGGTGGTAACTAGAAAATCCACATTTCTCTGATTTACGCTTTTGATTCACTTTTTTATAGCTGCCATACAATCCTCTAAAAAGTCCGATCAGAACAATTTCTTCGGAGATTATACCATTGCTTTAGGCAATAATCCGTGCCAAATTTCTTGAATATATCTCGTCAAATGAAATAGTTTTCCACACAAGCACTTGATTCCGAACGTTGGGTTTGTATGAATAATATATACTACAGTGATCGGATCAGAACTATTTCGTCGGAGATTGCACAATTGTCTTATCTCGTCAAATGAAAAAGTTTTCCATAGAAGAATTTGATTTCGACCATTTAGTTTGTATGGCAACTATATGCTATAGTGGTCCGATATCGGTGGTTCTGACAAATGGTGAGAAAAGGACGTGGGAAAAATTTCAGATCGATATCTCAAAAACTGAGGGACTAGTTTGCGTTTATACAGACAGACAGACATAGCTAAATCGACTCAGCTCGTTATGCTGATCTTTTATAAATATGTTTTATGTGGACTCCAACGATCCCTTCTGGGTGTATCGTGGCAAACTTAATGTACCCTGTTCAGAGTTTTATAACAAAATGACTTGCCATGACATTGTGTGTGTTCTTCTTTATCATTTTTTCTTATGTTATATTTCTAATAAAATATGCTTTGTTTTGGTTTTTTGCTTCTCCAGTAAAATGTATGAAATGTAATTTACAGCTTTTTTGATTTTATGTGACGATTTATAACATACATGTATGTATGTATAATCTTTGAAGTTGATCAATTTGTAGTAGAGTCAATCGTGCTATAAGAAAGTCAAATCCAGTGCTTTTTATAAAAGTTGTTAGAGTTGAATAAATTAATTTTATTGGCTAAATTTTTAGGCAATTATCCATAAGCAAAATAAGCATACCGCAAAATAACCTTAGAAGGTTTTGAACCAGCGAATATAATTAACTTCTGAAGTCTATGTACTTGTATATCAATAAAAAGTTGAAAATGATTAATGATTATATTTGTTTCAGATCGCTTGACCGCAGTATATTTTAAGTAAAACCTTTCTTTTCACGGATATTTTTAACAGTAATTGTAGATTAATTATTCGGTAAATCGATGTCAGTCATACCAATTGCAAAGCTGCCATTCTCCTTCGCAATAGACTTTATATTATAATTAAATATCAGATTAATTAGGAAAATCAAGTTCTTTAACAGTAAGTGTATTAAAACGCATTTATTAAGAATTTCAAAAATCACAATTTTATTTTTATAAACAATCTTTACATAATGAGCTACGCTTTTAAATTATTTCCTAAATCTTTTTTAATGAGGAACAAATGTAATGTTTTTCTTTTTCGCATTCAACGATATTTTACTACAAGCTATTATTAACTTATTAACTGTAAAATCATACTCTCTTAGTTTTTATTTTATTTTTTCATTGTCTCAGTTCATTTATTAGGGTAAATATCTGAAGATAGCATCAGGCAGTCGCCTTTTATATCATTGATGTGAGCGCAGATACTCTGAAAATTATGAAATAAAATTTGTAATGTTGATATTCGAGAAATCATGAAATTAAAAATTTTTGTTAGAACAATAAAATTGCCTACAATGAAAGGACCTTCTGCACTAGTAGCTCGACTGTAAGCGACATACATACATATGTAACAGGTCATTCAATAATCCGTAGGATTTCAACCTCTAATCGATGCACAGTAATATTACATTGGATTATTTTACTATAGAGTATGTGAATCAAGTACAAATAAAGATATAAAAATAAAACTGTCCACCTCATGTCTAAAAATTGTCGCAATCAGAGCGTAAATTTTGAAGCTGCCAGATACCGAAAAGGTGGTCCTCAGTGCCTATCGTTAACTTTTTAGCAAAAGTATGGGTACCCGTGAGATGTATTATTTAAATTTTCTGATAACAATATGAAATTCTTTTCTACCCCCATATATTAGGTAAAGTAAAAAGTTCGTTCGGTTTTTTATTGATTTTTCAAAAGATGATAACTTTGTGTACATTTGTCCGATTCAAGTCAAATATGCGCCGTTTTATTCGTAAACGTGTTGCCAACAAAATGCCACCTTCATTATACTCCTTTCGTAGAAGGCTGCGTCCCTATTGGCAAAAGAACTTGGAGAGCCAATTTTCACAGGCCTCTCTTGAGGCCAACTTCTCACCATTAAGCGCGTTTGCCATGGACTGGAAAAGACGGTAATCACTTGGTGTCAGATCCGGACTCTAAGGTGGGTGCATTAGAACCTCCCATCCGAGCTCCCGGAGCTTCTTGCGCGTCACCAAAAACGTGTGTGGTCTGGCATTGTCCTAGCCAAAGATGGCCTCTTCTGGATGAGTTCTGCCTTTAAGCGGTCCAGTTGTTGGCAGTAGAGGGCCGAATTGAGCGTTTGGCCATAGGGAAGCAGCTCGTAGTAGATGATTCCTTGCCAATCCCACCAAACACACAGCAAAACCTTCCTGGCCGTCAATCCGGTCTGAGCCGCTTCCCCGAGCTTTGACCACGACCGTTTGCGCTCGATGTTGTCGTAAGTTACCCATTTTTTATCGCCCGTCACAATCCGATTCAGAAACGCAGATGAAAATTTGGTCTATCATGTTTTTTTGCGTTAGTTCGTATGGCACCCAAACATCGAGCTTCTTTTTGAATCCAAGGTTATGCAAATGGTTCCAAACGGTTTTCTGGTTTATCTAAGTTCCTCAGCAATTAAATAAATGCTTACGTGACGGTCTGTTTCCACTATTTCCATGATTTTATCGCAATTTTCGAAAACAGGCCTCCCGACGCGTGGTGCATCTTTGACATCGAAATTAACGGAACCTAGCAAACCACTTTTGTGCTACACGTTCGTTTACAGTATCGGGCCCATAAACTAAATTAATTTTTTCAGCCGCTTTGGCTGCTTTTTCGCCTTGATCGAAGAAAAGTTGTAAAATATAGCGAATTTTCTCTTTGCTGGTGTCCATCTTTGACGAGCGCTCACAACGTACTGAGTCAATCAGCCGACTGTCTTTTAGCTATATAGTATATATTACTGCAGCATCCATTTTGTACCGAGCTTCACACAGAATGCAATAATTGACGAATCAAAAGTCAGCTTTATCGTCAAATTTATAAACGCATCGTTTGAAGGTAAGTGCTAAATAAAAGTCATATGGAAAAAGTTCTAGTAACGCACCCTATAGACTTTTCGAATATCGAAAGTCTAGGCATTCTGGGCCGAGTATGAACGACATCTATACTATATACATGTACCACCCTGACAGCAGAAAGTTGTTCATTGTCAACTTTCAAACCGATGAGGCTTTTTTGATCGTACTATCAAAGCAACAGAAGGTTCCAAGAATTCAGACCACAGGATTGCTGAAAAAGAAAAATGGAAATCAATTTTCATAAGTAGCCCAGTTGCCTCATTATTCAATCCATCACATATGTCCTTGCGTTTCAGGAGTTTTGAAAAGTTAATATAATACACCGGATTTTTTTTGTTATCGCACATTTTGTATTTTCAACATAACACACACCCCCCTAGTGTGTCTAGTATCCGATTTCGCATTTTCACAGTGTATCATAAAATCTGCAAATAAATAAAAGTGTTATGCTGTGCAAAAGTGGTAAAAGTATACGAATAATTTATTCCAAATGACATTTTACAAACCTTTTCGTAAACTTGTGGGTTTCATTGTGGTAACTTCGCTGGTATGTTCATGAAATAACGTACATTTATAGAAACACCTGATCGGAATTAATTTCTGTGCTATTGCATATTTAGCCAAACCTTGCTATCACTAATGCCACACAAAACCGAAGAATTCGATTCAATATTTATTAGTGTCACAAATATTTTACTAATAAGGTCTTAAATGCTTTAACTATAAATTTTACGACTTCATATCCGGATGTAAGATTCACAAAAATATATAAGTACATAAATGTGAGGGAATACTTATAGACATGTAGGTACTTTTGTCCTACATACATGCTCATGGAATTATTTAAATACTAACAAGTAAGGAAGGGCTAAGTTCGGATGTAACCGAACATTTTATACTCTCGCAAAGTCAAATGGTATACTCGTTTGAGATTTCTTTGTGGATTGACTGATATTTTCGGTAGAAGGTCAACTATAGGCAATGGGGTCCATATATTTAGTACTTAGGGGTTTGAACAGTTTTGGTTCGATTTAGACAATTTTTGGCCGCAAGGTGGCATACTTTAATTACATTATTCACGAAAAGTTCTACCCCGATATAATCATTGTTACCTGATTTGCATAGTGGAAAGTGAAAGAATCAGATGGAATTGAAAATGGTGTTACATGGGAAGTAGGCGTGGTTGTAGTCCGATTTCGCCAATTTTCGCACTATGACATAGAAACATGAAAAGAACATTATGCACCGAATTTGGTTGAAATCGGTTAAGCAGATCTCAAGATATGGGTTTTCACCTAAAAGTGGGCTGTGCCACGCCCACTGTCTAATTTTGAAAGCGGTTCCTATAAATTCATCTTATACCATCTCAGAGATAAAATTTAATGTCTCTGGCGTGTTTAGTGCTTGATTTATGGCGCTTTTAGTAGTTTTTAACAGTACCGTTATATGGGGAGTGGGCGGAGTTGCCACCCGATTTCAACTATTTTCACACCGTCAATAGAAGTGCTAAAAACATTTGCTTCTAGTGAATTTTGTTATTATAGCATTAGCGGTTTAGGAGATATGCACATTAAACCTATTAGAACCGGGACCACGCCCACTTTAAAAAAAAAAGTTTTAACTGCAGATGCCCCTCCCTAATGTGATCCTGTGTACCAAATAACAGTCTTGTATCTTATTGCGGAGCTTAGTTATGGCAAGTTATTTGTTTTTGATTAATGGCGCTTTGTGGGCGTGGCAGTGGTCCGATTACGCCCATCTGCAATACCAACCGTCTCACGGTACCAAGAAACATGTCTACCAAGTTTCATAAAGATATCTCAATTTTTACTCAAGTTAGAGCTTGCACGGACGGACAGACAGTCACCCGGATTTCAACTCGTCTCTTCATCCTGATCATTTATATATATATAACCCTATATCTAACTCGATTAGTTTTAGGTGATACAAAAAACCGTTAGGTGAACAAAACTATTATACTCTGTAGCAACAGGTTGCGAGAGTATAAAAAAAAACTAAATACATAGTATGTACACAAATACATGTGGCAGTGGTGGTAACTAGAAAATCCACATTTCTCTGATTTACGCTTTTGATTCACTTTTTTATAGCTGCCATACAATCCTCTAAAAAGTCCGATCAGAACAATTTCTTCGGAGATTATACCATTGCTTTAGGCAATAATCCGTGCCAAATTTCTTGAATATATCTCGTCAAATGAAATAGTTTTCCACACAAGCACTTGATTCCGAACGTTGGGTTTGTATGAATAATATATACTACAGTGATCGGATCAGAACTATTTCGTCGGAGATTGCACAATTGTCTTATCTCGTCAAATGAAAAAGTTTTCCATAGAAGAATTTGATTTCGACCATTTAGTTTGTATGGCAACTATATGCTATAGTGGTCCGATATCGGTGGTTCTGACAAATGGTGAGAAAAGGACGTGGGAAAAATTTCAGATCGATATCTCAAAAACTGAGGGACTAGTTTGCGTTTATACAGACAGACAGACATAGCTAAATCGACTCAGCTCGTTATGCTGATCTTTTATAAATATGTTTTATGTGGACTCCAACGATCCCTTCTGGGTGTATCGTGGCAAACTTAATGTACCCTGTTCAGAGTTTTATAACAAAATGACTTGCCATGACATTGTGTGTGTTCTTCTTTATCATTTTTTCTTATGTTATATTTCTAATAAAATATGCTTTGTTTTGGTTTTTTGCTTCTCCAGTAAAATGTATGAAATGTAATTTACCGCTTTTTTGATTTTATGTGACGATTTATAACATACATGTATGTATAATCTTTGAAGTTGATCAATTTGTAGTAGAGTCAATCGTGCTATAAGAAAGTCAAATCCAGTGCTTTTTATAAAAGTTGTTAGAGTTGAATAAATTAATTTTATTGGCTAAATTTTTAGGCAATTATCCATAAGCAAAATAAGCATACCGCAAAATAACCTTAGAAGGTTTTGAACCAGCGAATATAATTAACTTCTGAAGTCTATGTACTTGTATATCAATAAAAAGTTGAAAATGATTAATGATTATATTCGTTTCAGATCGCTTGACCGCAGTATATTTTAAGTAAAACCTTTCTTTTCACGGATATTTTTAACAGTAATTGTAGATTAATTATTCGGTAAATCGATGTCAGTCATACCAATTGCAAAGCTGCCATTCTCCTTCGCAATAGACTTTATATTATAATTAAATATCAGATTAATTAGGAAAATCAAGTTCTTTAACAGTAAGTGTATTTAAAACGCATTTATTAAGAATTTCAAAAATCACAATTTTATTTTTATAAACAATCTTTACATAATGAGCTACGCTTTTAAATTATTTCCTAAATCTTTTTTAATGAGGAACAAATGTAATGTTTTTCTTTTTCGCATTCAACGATATTTTACTACAAGCTATTATTAACTTATTAACTGTAAAATCATACTCTCTTAGTTTTTATTTTATTTTTTCATTGTCTCAGTTCATTTATTAGGGTAAATATCTGAAGATAGCATCAGGCAGTCGCCTTTTATATCATTGATGTGAGCGCAGATACTCTGAAAATTATGAAATAAAATTTGTAATGTTGATATTCGAGAAATCATGAAATTAAAAATTTTTGTTAGAACAATAAAATTGCCTACAATGAAAGGACCTTCTGCACTAGTAGCTCGACTGTAAGCGACATACATACATATGTAACAGGTCATTCAATAATCCGTAGGATTTCAACCTCTAATCGATGCACAGTAATATTACATTGGATTATTTTACTATAGAGTATGTGAATCAAGTACAAATAAAGATATAAAAATAAAACTGTCCACCTCATGTCTAAAAATTGTCGCAATCAGAGCGTAAATTTTGAAGCTGCCAGATACCGAAAAGGTGGTCCTCAGTGCCTATCGTTAACTTTTTAGCAAAAGTATGGGTACCCGTGAGATGTATTATTTAAATTTTCTGATAACAATATGAAATTCTTTTCTACCCCCATATATTAGGTAAAGTAAAAAGTTCGTTCGGTTTTTTATTGATTTTTCAAAAGATGATAACTTTGTGTACATTTGTCCGATTCAAGTCAAATATGCGCCGTTTTATTCGTAAACGTGTTGCCAACAAAATGCCACCTTCATTATACTCCTTTCGTAGAAGGCTGCGTCCCTATTGGCAAAAGAACTTGGAGAGCCAATTTTCACAGGCCTCTCTTGAGGCCAACTTCTCACCATTAAGCGCGTTTGCCATGGACTGGAAAAGACGGTAATCACTTGGTGTCAGATCCGGACTCTAAGGTGGGTGCATTAGAACCTCCCATCCGAGCTCCCGGAGCTTCTTGCGCGTCACCAAAAACGTGTGTGGTCTGGCATTGTCCTAGCCAAAGATGGCCTCTTCTGGATGAGTTCTGCCTTTAAGCGGTCCAGTTGTTGGCAGTAGAGGGCCGAATTGAGCGTTTGGCCATAGGGAAGCAGCTCGTAGTAGATGATTCCTTGCCAATCCCACCAAACACACAGCAAAACCTTCCTGGCCGTCAATCCGGTCTGAGCCGCTTCCCCGAGCTTTGACCACGACCGTTTGCGCTCGATGTTGTCGTAAGTTACCCATTTTTTATCGCCCGTCACAATCCGATTCAGAAACGCAGATGAAAATTTGGTCTATCATGTTTTTTTGCGTTAGTTCGTATGGCACCCAAACATCGAGCTTCTTTTTGAATCCAAGGTTATGCAAATGGTTCCAAACGGTTTTCTGGTTTATCTAAGTTCCTCAGCAATTAAATAAATGCTTACGTGACGGTCTGTTTCCACTATTTCCATGATTTTATCGCAATTTTCGAAAACAGGCCTCCCGACGCGTGGTGCATCTTTGACATCGAAATTAACGGAACCTAGCAAACCACTTTTGTGCTACACGTTCGTTTACAGTATCGGGCCCATAAACTAAATTAATTTTTTCAGCCGCTTTGGCTGCTTTTTCGCCTTGATCGAAGAAAAGTTGTAAAATATAGCGAATTTTCTCTTTGCTGGTGTCCATCTTTGACGAGCGCTCACAACGTACTGAGTCAATCAGCCGACTGTCTTTTAGCTATATAGTATATATTACTGCAGCATCCATTTTGTACCGAGCTTCACACAGAATGCAATAATTGACGAATCAAAAGTCAGCTTTATCGTCAAATTTATAAACGCATCGTTTGAAGGTAAGTGCTAAATAAAAGTCATATGGAAAAAGTTCTAGTAACGCACCCTATAGACTTTTCGAATATCGAAAGTCTAGGCATTCTGGGCCGAGTATGAACGACATCTATACTATATACATGTACCACCCTGACAGCAGAAAGTTGTTCATTGTCAACTTTCAAACCGATGAAGCTTTTTGATCGTACTATCAAAGCAACAGAAGGTTCCAAGAATTCAGACCACAGGATTGCTGAAAAAGAAAAATGGAAATCAATTTTCATAAGTAGCCCAGTTGCCTCATTATTCAATCCATCACATATGTCCTTGCGTTTCAGGAGTTTTGAAAAGTTAACCTCCTACCAAAATATTCTCCTTTTCACTTATAAGTATATGAATTCAAAAAATTTTAGACGTGAGATGGCATACTTTAAACCCACTATTTGTGCAAAGGTTTATTCCGATAACTTCATTGGTGTTTGATTTATATATAACAAATTTTTAAGAAAATTCACATTTTCAAAGTTGACGTTTTTACGCCCATTGTCCAATTGAGTCCTATGAATGCCTTTTCAGCTATTTCGAGTGTGAAATACAATGCTTCAACGTATATATTGAATGCTTTATCGTATTTTTATTAGTTTTCCAAATAACCGCTATATGGGGAGTTTTTGAAGTGGTACCCTATGGAAAGACTTCCTCTCAGCAAGCTTGGTTGGCCCACGACACATTTCTTAAAACATTGTACCACAGTTGCCCCCACCCATTCTTCGATGCTCCGTACCAAATTATAGTTTTGTTTTTCTAATTTGGAACTAAGTTATAGCCTTTAATAATTTTTCACTCAACTGCGTTTTATGGGCGTGGAAATGGGCCGAGTTCAGCCATCTACAACACTAATCTTCTGATGGTGCCAAGGGGATATCTCAATTTTGTATGTCATACATATGTATGTCATTTTCTCAAACTTGCAATGAATATTTTGTGGTCTCCACTTTGTACACATTTCCAAGTATTTTAGGGTTGAAAAGCAAATATCCGTATTTAAAATAATTTCCCTTAATGTTTTTCTATCAGCGCTTAAAAGTACTAAATCTGTATCCACCATGCTTAGAGAAACTTAATATAAAATTTGGATTCTGCATTTTGTTTTGTCCGTCTATCCATGAAAGCGACAATTAAAAAAAATATGTATATATGTGGTATCTTGGTTTATTTAATACACGTCTTGGCGACGTGATTATAGATAAAATGATCCGAAACTCCTCTCTTTGCCTTTCGAGAGAGCTCATGAACTTTCAGTGCTGCCAAGAAAACCCACGAGTTCATGAGCTACTGAACAGATGACAACCAAAACAATGAACTGCCAGATAAAATCCCGTTAAAATTAACTGACAACTTCAGTTCATTATTTTTCGTAAGAAAGTTTAATGCTGAAGCAGCAATAGTTAATGTGATATTGTTAATTAAAAATATTTGTATAAGTGTTTATATATAAAATAAAATTGAGTAGGTGGTAAAATATCTTCAAATCCCTACGGAAGCATTTGTGTGTAAACTTTATTTTTTGAATTTTTTTCCCATATATGTAAATATATAAAGTTGAGTTATTTTTAAAGCTCTTATTTTCTTTTCGGTCCTTATAGTTTTAAATAATTAATTATTACTGAAAACTGGGTGTAGGATATTTTCTATATATGTAAATATGTAAATATTAGGCATTAGTTATATTTATTTATTTATTTTAAATATTTGCTGTCCACAGCTTTATTATATGTGAATGTGATATTTTGTTTATAAAATTTTAAGTTTTTTCTTATATGATGAATTTTGTATATTTTTATATTATTTGTGAATTTTGGAAATTATTGTGATTTTATTTTGTACCTATATGGGTGATATAGGTCTACGGGGGAACCGAGCACCCAAAACTAACTTCGGTAACTCGCCTTTTGTATACATCAGCGGTGGTGTAGAAATTACAAATTCCCAAAAAATGTAATAAAAATTCCCTAACTTAATTCTTTCCACAGTGGCACCACTGTCAAATGTTATAAAAAATGTGGACTTTTACAGCGCTCTCTCGATTTTCGGATCATATTATCCATGGACGTGATAGCCAAAATCCAACTGACATTCTTAGCTTAGGATTTAATATCTTATATGCGTATTTAGGTAACGGTGATCAGCATCAGGTGATGATGCTCTCAATATGTAATGCATTATTATGATAGCTTAATTAATGTATGTAAGAGAGATAGCAGTAGTGTTACTCTTAGGATAACAATGTAAAGTAGAATGTAGGATAACTTAACCCTTAGTTGTACTAATATAAATGAACTTAATATTAACCTGTGAATGCATGAATTAAATAAATTTAAAGATATATTTAATGTGGGTGTCGCCACATATATCTTGATGAAACTTGGTGCACGTATTTCTTTGCACTCTGAGGAGGTGGGTATTGCAGCTGAGCAAATCGGCCATTGCCACAAGCAAAAACTACTTGACCACAATGGACCAAATTCGGCGCACAAAATGATTTAGAAAGCTTTTAAGTTCCATCAGATTTTTGCACCTATACTGTAAATGAAGCACCAATTAAGATATCGGAAAAATATTTGAACAGTATTTAATGTATCTTCCCATAAAGAAGGATGATGAATTAGTGAATTTTGTTAGTTATGTTAATTTTAGTATATAAAACAAAGTATAGAAAAACAAGTAAGGAAGGGCTAAGTTCGGATGTAACCGAACATTTTATACTCTCGCAAAGTCAAATGGTATACTCGTTTGAGATTTCTTTGTGGATTGACTGATATTTTCGGTAGAAGGCCAACTATAGGCACTGGGGTTCACATATTTAGTACTTAGGGGTTTGAACAGTTTTGGTTCGATTTAGACAATTTTTGGCCGCAAGGTGGCATACTTTAATTGCATTATTCACGCAAAGTTTTACCCCGATATAATCATTGTTACCTGATTTGCATAGTGGAAAGTGAAAGAATCAGATGGAATTGAAAATGGTGTTACATGGGAAGTAAGCGTGGTTGTAGTCCGATTTCGCCAATTTTCGCACTATGACATAGAAACATGAAAAGAACGTTATGCACCGAATTTGGTTGAAATCGGTTAAGCAGATTATGGGTTTTTACCTAAAAGTGGGCTGTGCCACGCCCACTGTCTAATTTTGAACGCGGTTCCTATAAAGTCATCTTATACCATCTCAGAGATAAAATTTAATGTCTCTGGCGTGTTTAGTGCTTGATTTATGGCGCTTTTAGTAGTTTTTAACAGTACCGTTATATGGGGAGTAAGCGGAGTTGCCACCCGATTTCAACTATTTTCACACCGTCAATAGAAGTGCTAAAAACATGCTTCTAGTGAATTTTGTTATTATAGCATTAGCGGTTTAGGAGATATGCACATTAAACCTATTAGAGGCGGGACCACGCCCACTTTTAAAAAAAAGTTTTAACTGCAGATGCCCCTCCCTAATGTGATCCTATGTACCAAATAACCGTCTTGTATCTTATTGCGGAGCTTAGTTATGGCAAGTTATTTGTTTTTGATTAATGGCGTTTTGTGGGCGTGGCAGTGGTCCGATTACGCCCATCTGCAATACCAACCGTCTCACGGTACCAAGAAACATGTCTACCAAGTTTCATAAAGATATCTCAATTTTTACTCAAGTTAGAGCTTGCACGGACGGACAGACGGACGGACGGGCGGACAGACAGTCACCCGGATTTCAACTCGTCTCTTCATCCTGATCATTTATATATATATAACCCTATATCTAACTCGATTAGTTTTAGGTGATACAAACAACCGTTAGGTGAACAAAACTATTATACTCTGTAGCAACAGGTTGCGAGAGTATAATAATAGTACTCATCACCTGACTGACCTGATTTAATGAGATTACTGTATTGTAATTGCTTGACAATCTCGTCGACTATCGAATTTTGAATTCTTTCGACATACCATATATATTCTAATATAACAATTTACTTGTACAAAAGCCATAATACGGGAGACAATTGTTTTTCTCATTTTATTATATATGTATATTTACCTACATAAACATATGTAGGTATATAAGAATAAAAACTTATATGGAGCGTTTACTATCTTCTGGCTAAATATGACGTTGTAAATTTTCGCTGTCTGGCAGTAGTTGAAAATATTGTATTTCATTTCTCTGAGCTGTCTGCTTGTATACATGGTTGTCTAATACCTATTTGTGGTTGAGCACAAAAAAAAATTGTTTCAAAATAATAAAAAATGTTTTAGAATGGACGGTAGCGACAAGTATGTAACAGTGGGTAAACGAAATATGCTCAGTTTAAATGTAAATTAATGCATGGTCTACCAACAAGGACGCCGTGATGTAAAAATTAAATAAAACACTAAAATTTAGTAAAAATTGGTTCTGTTTTTTTTTTATTATTCAGATAATTTTATGTCATTTATGCTTTAAACAAAATGTGGGCCAAATTGGGGGCTCCGTTCGCATATCTCCACTCGTTTACGCCAATTCTCGATGACGCGGTGAAGCATTTCGGCTGGAAATTCCCCATTTCTAAAATTAACAAGTCGCCAAACTTTGCATGCACTGTGGCCATGCTAGACGTGAAACATGAGGCGACGCACCGTCTTGTTGAAAATAGAGACCGTGCGCGTCGGTCAATATCGTGTTATAACGCTCGCTATGGATGGTAACAGCATTTCCTACTTCATTTCGAAGGAAATAAGGTCCGATGATGCGGCAGTAGCACAATCCGCATCAAACGGTCAGTTTTTGGGAATGCAATTGCGTTTCCTGAACCACACAAAGATTTGACTCACCCCAATAGCGACAATGTTGTTTGTTGACGAAGCCATTAAGCCAGAATTGGCCCTTATCTGAAAAGATAGTTTTTTGATGAAAATCGTCGTTGGCGTCCATCTTTTTCAGCTCTTGTGTCAATACAATCTTATACGGATACAGATCCAAATCCAACTGCAAAATTCCCCATGTTGTCATCGGAGAGGGAGTCAAGAGAACGACGTTGAACCGACCGATTCGGATTTGTCGCAATACTCGCCTGAACGGCAGCGATATTTCTTTCACTACGAGCTTTTCTTTGTGACATCGTTACAGTATTGTTTTTGGCCAAGAATTTGGGAACAAGCAAAGAAGTGTTATTGTGTTTTATTATTCCCGTTATTTTCTGAACACACCTCATATGTATAGTGATATCGTAAGGGTTATTGCTCAGTCCTATTCTTCCTTATACATACATAAATAGCAAGTTCTAGTAGTATAGAAGCAAAGTTAATATTTATTCATACAAACTTGCTCTATTGAAAGACTTCAAATTTCAAATAACTAATTTAATATAAAGAAAATATTTTATTGACGGAACAAAACAAAGTGAATGGGTGGTGTCACCGGGCTATTCATTGTTTAGCTTGAATGTGTTTGTATGGATAATAACAATATGAGGGTTCAGTTCGTTAATGAGCTTGCCAAGAGCAAGCTATGAATATCAAATAGCAGCTTATTTGTACATGCCACAATTTATCGGACAGTCCGTGTTAGGCGGTGTGGTTTTTATTCCACATGTGCAAGTTTGTGTGTTGGCACATGACTCTAGATGTAAAAATTAATAAAACATACATGTATCAACGAAGGAATATGTAAAGTTTTATTTATATGGGTTTGATCAAAATAGTTTTACATCGTGAATAAATTCGCGACTAACGTCCGCACTACTACAACAGAAATATTAGCTGACTTCGAAAACGTACTACTGCAAAGTATCGAAACAGTATGACTGCAGTATTTTTACATCGTTGGCGTCAGACAACATTGCAAGATGATACATTGTATAATTTGACGTTACAGAACACTTTTACTGCAAAGTTTACTTTCGCAATAAGCTGTTTTGTTTTTGCGAGCGTATAAAGATAAAACATGTCAAACTTAGTTGACCATATTTGTCCCGGCAAAATCCCGGACGGATTTTTTTACTCATCGATTATTTCCGTATTATAATTCACTGAAAATCACGACATATAATAGGTGAGAGAGCAACACAATTTTATTCAATTCATTCTTTATTATTTAATTTCTAAGCCCGGGACGGCCGGGACGCTTAACTCGGAATCCGGACTGTCCCAACCAAACGGTCAGCTAATGTTTAACTTAAAACTAAATAGTTTAATTATAATTAATTCCTTAGGTTTCATCGAAAATACAAGCTCAACATCATTAAAATATATAGGAAAAGATATTATATTCTCGCCTTCATAAGTGCATTATTTGCCATAATCTCTGAATTTAATGCAAAGTTAGTATAAATTAATAAAACTAATAACACGATGAAAATATGACTCCTCCATCGTTGCATAAAGACTGTTAAAAATCATCAACTTTATTTGTGATGCGCGATTTTCTCTGTCACTGCGCATCGACTGCCAGTTTAATGCGTTTCAAAACATGATGCAATGTCAAAAATATTTCGGATGCATTACTGAACATTATACTTTGTTCTTATATATTGCAATTGATGTTTGCGAAGTCAGCCATTGTAACAACCCATCCGTATGGAAAACTAACTTTGCCAAACAGATTTTTTGCAGAATAGATGTTTTTGTAAAAGGGGTCGGGCAGCAAGCAGATGTAATGGCGCTCAATGGTGCAAAACTTGAATTTTTTTATTATGTTAATATATTTGATATTCTATTTTATTATGTTGATAGTACAATACAATATTCAGCTGTATTTATTGCTTACTTTGTGGTAAAAAGTGAGCAATTCCAACAAAATCCAAGTATAAAATACAACTCTCTTTCGAAATTACGATTGGAACTATAGACATAGTATATCCCCAGTATCATGCGGTTGAAATCAAAAATGAGTCAGCTAGAATGGGATGCGCGTCAGAAAAAGTACAACTACTAGATATCGAAACACCACCTGAACTATTGAACGGCTTACTTATCGGTACGTATTTAGATTCATTCCCGTTTCTGAAATCATTTCTTATATATTCAATTTATGCTTCGAAACGACATCGTTTGGATTAATATTTCTGTTGATACTAATTTGACACACTGAATTATTGAAATTATTCAAATCACACATACACAAATTAAAAACATTGGCATCAATCCTGATGAAACACCTGCTGAAGAGCATTTGCTTAGATTAAACGCGCATGTTCTTGACGACGTTCCAGGACACGCCTCGAGAAAAATCGTTAGGTTAGGTAGTATGGTTGATTCTAATCGATGGATCTCACTTAGAACGTTGGTCTTTTGTGTTAACCAAAAACTCCTAAAAATAAATAACCAGATCCTCATACCATAGATCGACGAAATATTTTGAGCTTGCAACAAATTTGTTAAGGCGGTTAATATCAATCCCAGCCACGTCGCTAGGTTCGCCGAAGGTGTGTCTACCGATAGATTTCAATCTCAGTTTGGCAAAAGCTGGGCAGTAAAGAAGAAAGTGCGTACAAGATTTCACCTAGCCTTCCTCCATACAGTTTTGGCAAAGAGCGGCCGACAAAGTATTTAGATGCACCGCGTGTGAACAGTGCCCATTCAGAACACCTACAATTCCCTTTGCTAAGAGCAAGTAGTTTAGAGGACTTCCTACAGTTCACTATGGGCCAAAAGGATATCTCAATCGCACAAGGTTGTTGACCAGCGCGGGAGGTCCATAAGTCCAACACTAGAACGCAAGAGACCAACGGAGTACGAATCGCTTTCAATCGGATTAAATTGGGATAAGCATGCTCTTCCTAGCAAGCTCAGCGGCTTTGCAGTTTCCGGCAATTCCGCAGTGACCGGGCACATAAACAAATCTAATACAGAAGAAGCTTGACGCTGATGACCTCATCACTCCTTGACAATTCTGATAAAACACTTGCTGAAGTGCATTTGCATAGATAAAATGCGCATGTTGTTGACAAAGTTAGTGGAAGCATGGTAGCGACCGTATAGCTAAGCAAGAAATTTTGAATCGAAGAAGAAATAATAATATTGAGTTCATGGCTGACACCACCGTACATGCATTGCTCTCCAATACCCGCTAATTTTTTAAAAGGGTCAAGATGGATATTGCATAAAATCTGGTCCCGTAAGAGGTACTTAATTTAAATCAATATTTATAAATATATGGTTACAGAAGCCGAAACAAACAAAAAAGTTAGTTCGATAGATTTTTATGCGTATCACATCATGATTCGACACGGTCAAGGAAATGTCATTCTTCGATGTCGTGAGCTTTTCTTCCAAATCGTTGTTGACATGTATTTTCATTTCAAAACAAAATTTAATTCTCTAATGAGCTTCATTAAAAAATTACAAGTATTCGGTTTCACACATGGCTGGATGTATGATGGATAATGATGAATGGCAAAAGCTAGAATTACTTCATGCACGCATTTCGATGTGTTTAATCAACCAAATATGTCTTGAGACAATCGATAGTACAATTTCAGCGGGAATTCCAGATCCGTCTACTGACCAGCTACTGCCGTATATCCAATATATCGTCAAATAAATACCAATAATGGCGGACAATCATTTAAAATTATATATTTATATCTACTGAAGGTGTCACTTAACTTAATAACGTCAGAAGAATTCAGTTTCACACTCAACATGATGTACGAATTGAGCAATAGGCGTAGCACGCTCACTTTTAGGCGAAATATTATATTTCAGGAACTACTGCACTACTATCAACCAAATTTGGTGCATAATATTGTGCTGATATTCTTAAGTTATGTTGTTAAACCGGTCTACACCTATCTCATATACTCACACATAATCTCAATTTGAAATTACATTGGATTCTTTTACTATAGAGTATGTGAATCAAGTACAAATAAAGATATAAAAATAAAACTGTCCACCTCATGTCTAAAAATTGTCGCAATCGGAGCGTAAATTTTGAAGTTGCCAGATACCGAAAAGGTGGTCCTCAGTGCCTATGGTTAACTTTTTAGCAAAAGTATGGGTACCCGCGAGATGTATTATTTAAATTTTCTGATAACAATATGAAATTCTTTTCTACCCCCATATAAATATTTAATATAAAGATCCGATTGACTTTATACCGTATGCATGGGCCAATATGTAAGACGACTTGGAAAAATTAAGTGAACGTACTATAGTTTAATGCTAAAAATGTTTGAAATCGGCCTAAGAATTACGCAAGTTTTCATATACTACACATAGAGCTTTTCGTTATTTTAGTAAGCCGAATATGTATGTCAGTCATTGTTTGAGTTATTTTCATAAAATTGCCTTAAACCTTGAATGTTGGACAATATGAATGGTATTTCAATGAAATGAACGGAACGTGTTCTTAAACATAATGTGGTTTAGCACTGAATAAAAATCAACTCGTTTTAAACCTAATATCCCTAATATGATAATTTCCGATTTCATGGTTGACTCTTTCCTCGTATGCTTGATACGCTTGGCTAAAATCACACATACCTAACTTGAGTTAATTAGGTTGAATTTTACGTGAATATCGCAGACACGAACCAATAGATACGAATAAAACTAAGTGAGCCTAAGACCTATAATATAAGTTAAAATGATGTTATACATATGATATATTATTGTAATATATTCACGGTTTCATCGAATAAGGAAGGATGAATTCTGATGCACCATTTTAATACTCTAACAAAATGTTACTACATAGTATAACAGTTTGGTTCACCTAACGGTTGTTTGTAACACCTAAAACAAATCGAGATAGATATAGAGATATATATATACATATATCAATGATCAGGAGGACGAATCGAGTCAAGCGATAACTTGAGTAAAATCTTGATGAAACTCGGTACACGTGCTCCTTGGTTGGTTTGCAGATGGGCAGAATTGGACTATTGCCACGCCCACAAAATGTCATTAATTGAAAACTTATAAAGAGCCATAACTAAGCTCCAAATAAGGAAACAAAACTGTAATTTGGATCGTTGTGGTGAGGGGCATCTGTATGCTGAAAGTTTTCAAAATATGAGTATAGCCCTGCATCCTAATAGATTTAATGTACATATGTATATCACCAACCATATGAGCTATATCGACCAATCTTTCTAAAGTAATTCTTTTGATACCTCCTTAAGAATGGCGGAAATGGATGATAATCACATCCACTCCCCCTATAACAGTTATGTTGAAAACTGCTAAAAGTGCGATAACTCCCTAAATAAATACGTCAGAAGAATAAAATCTTACAGCTTAAATGGAACTTAACCATTTCAAGGGATGCGTTGTAAACATTGGACGAGGGGCGGGGCATTGCCCACCTTTAGGTGAAATTCCATAACTCAGGAACTACTCCACCAGTTTCAGCAGAACTCGGTGCGTAGTATTATTTTTGTATCCTTTTATCACAGTGTGAAATTGGGCTAGAACTACGCCTACTTCCCATATATCACAATTTTAAATTCAATATGATTTTTAACTATACAGTATATAAATTGAGAGTCAATGACGTTATCGAAAAAAAACTTTGCACACAAAGAGTATTTAAGGCATGCAGTTTCAGGTTCAAAAATTGTCGAAATCGGATAAATATACAAGTTCTCAGATACCGATCCGATCAGAAAATACAAATGAACCTCATGGTTGACTTTTTACCGGAAATATCGGTCAATCTGCGAGGTCTCCCGTAGCCTCCTTTATACTAAATAGGTAGAAAGATTTTCGACTTCCGGTTGAGCTTATACCGTATTACCGAATATATTAATGAAATTAAGTGGACTTCTAAAAAAGAATGTGGTTTAGTGTTACATGTAAGTCCAATTAGTCTTGACCTTCACCTAAACTTCATATCGATAATATAATGACTTCCGATTTGGTTTCTTCTTCCTCATATACCCAATATTTTAAATGTAGCCTATTTAGATGAGTTTATACCACATATATCTCATTTGAGTTAATTACGATGTTTTTAAAAAAAAATTTGCGGACACGAAGCAAAACGTAGTGATGAAACTAAGTGAGTTTGCTACTTATAATATAATTTAGTAAAATAATGCTTGTTGAAGGTATTTCTTCGGCTTTGTTCCTTACAAGTTACGAAAGAATAAATTGTTCGGTTACACCCGAACTAAGCCCTTCCTTACCTATTCAATATCAAGTTTTGCAGCACCTTTGAGCCTTACAAATTGCGAGTGTATAAAATGTTTGGTTACACGTAAACTTAGCACTTTCTTACTTGTTATACTCTCGCAACCTGTTGCTACAGAGTATAATAGTTTTGTTCACCTAACGGTTGTTTGTACGAGGGCTGCTATATAGCTGTCTGGCCTAGGCAACACTAAGTGTTGCCAGGTGCAATCTGACATTTCCATTGGAAAGTTTGACAATTTTTAGCATAACATCACTCAGAACGTTTTGTCATTTAATCGTGAATTGTTTTATTTACAGGGAATTAAAAAATTCATCTCGGCCAACAAATGGAAATAACTCGTGAACATTTTCGTGCGATCATTTTTCACAACTTTCGACGTGGATTATCACGACAAGAGTGAATCGATGAACTAAAATCTTTGTATGGCTATGAAGCACCATCTATATATACAGCGAATTTAATCGTGACCGACGCTCGCTCAAAGACGAATTCCGTGAAGGTCGTCCAAAAACAGCCGTTGTGCCAGAAAACATCGATGCCGTACGTGAACTGATAATGCAAGACCGTCATGTAACATACCTTCAGATAGAGGCATGCCTATGCATTTCTGCCACCAGCATACATTCGATATTGCATGAACACCTGGCCATAAAAAAGGTTTGTTCTTGTTGGATCCCGCACAATTTGACAATCGCTCAAAAAAAGGCTCGTGTGGATAGGTGTAAACAAATGCTGAAAAAATACGATCGCGATGCTTCAAAAGACGTTTATAAGATCGTCACAGGTGACGAATCATGGATCTATGCGTATGAGCCCGAAACAAAACAGCACAAAACAGCAATCGACCGAAAAAAAAAAACATTTTCGTTGATAAATATTCGTTATTTCATTAGGCCAGAAATATATATAGCAGCCCTCGTATCACCTAAAACTAATCGAGTTAGATATAGGGTTATGTATATATCAATGATCAGGATGAAGAGACGAGTTGAAAGCCGGGTGACTGTCTGTCCGTCCGTCCGTCCGTCCGTGCAAGCTCTAACTTGAGTAAAAATTGAGATATCTTTATGAAACTTGGTAGACATGTTTCTTGGTACCGTGAGACGGTTGGTATTGCAGATGGGCGTAATCGGACCACTGCCACGCCCACAAAACGCCATTATTAAAAAACAAATAAATTGCCATAACTAAGCTCCGCAATAAGATACAAGACTGTTATTTGGTACACAGCATCACCTTAGGGAGGGGCATCTGCAGTTGAAATTTTTTTTTAAAGTGGGCGTGGTCCCGCCACTAATAGGTTTAATGTGCATGTCTCCTAAACCGCTAATGCTATAATAACAAACTTCACTGGAAGTAAATTTTTTTTAGAACCTCTACCTACAGTGTTATAATAGTTGAAATCGGGTGGCAACTCCGCCCACACCCCATATAACGGTACTGTTAAAAACTACTAAAAGCGTGATAAATCAAGGACTAAACACGGCAGAGACATTAAATTTTATCTCTAGGACTGTGTGAGATGATTTTATGGGAACCGCGTTCAAAATTAGACAGTAGGCATGGCACAGCCCACTTTTAGGTGAAAACCCATATCTTGAGATCTGCTTAACCAATTTCAATCAAATTCGGTACATAACATTATTCTTATCGGTATATATATTATTGTTTGTATAAATTCTATTACTTTCATTTCACTCGCCAGAAATCCTTTAATCTCCCAATGTATGATTTTTGGGGTTGTAACAGTTCGGTTTATCTCCGGGGTTTCAGAGACTTTTAAATTATTTAATTAAAATTATTTTCTCTATTTCATAGACACATCAATCACCACAAGCTATTTTCACAAGTTTCAAGCTGGAGAAAAATGCAGCGCCCAATGATTCTCTCACTTCAATAAATGACAAACAAATATTTGATTACGATGGTGCTTTTCGTAACGCCGTAAAAATGCTGGCAATACCTGCAAAAGTTAGACCGCGTTTTGCGGTTGATCCACAATTACCTATGGATTCCACCACCGATAGCACTGTAAAATTGGAAAAGCAAGAAGAAAAAAATTTTCCCCGCATAATCGCGGAGAATGACGATGATTTCCTCCATTTAAATCTTGACGATGAAGTGGACTTGAAAAGTGCAGATCATAAAACAGTGTGCGAGTTCATGCAAAAGCTGGAGGCTAAAATGGCTCCGGTAGCACAAAGGCATACTGAAGAGACAACAACAATGGAGACATCGTTGAGGTTTATGAAACGAGAGATCGAAGCTTTAAATGAAGAGCATGATAAACCCAGTCATTATCGGAATAATGTAATATTGAACACTCGAGATTTGGAATATAGAGATGAATATATTCACATAATTCCCACCAGTTCTCAACAAACGGTAACTGTTTAATATATGCTACATAAGCTTCATACAACTGTATCCGATAAGAAATAAGAAGAATTTATTTTTTGGCATCAACTAAGGATGTTCAAGAAAAATCGCTTAATCGCGCGGTCAATGCGCTTAACCAAAATGTCTTAATGAATCAAATTCGGTTCGAAACCAACAAAATGTTCGCTAAGAAGCTTTCACTGATGCAGTACCAATTTAATGATTTAATATTGTGTTACAATAGTAAGAATTTTCATCTTACTAATACGCCTTAATATATTTTTGGGATTGAAAATAACTAACCTTTCTAGTTTCAATAGCAAAAAAAAATTGCTAATTGCTTCTGTTTAACTTCTTTTAGTCATTTATGGTTATATACACTATTCAAAGAGAATAAATGAAATAAAATGAATAAATCAAGTAAGGAAGGGCTAAGTTCGGATGTAACCGAACATTTTATACTCTCGCAAAGTCAAATGGTATACTCGTTTGAGATTTCTTTGTGGATTGACTGATATTTTCGGTAGAAGGTCAACTATAGGCACTGGGGTCCATATATTTAGTACTTAGGGGTTTGAACAGTTTTGGTTCGATTTAGACATTTTTTGGCCGCAAGGTGGCATACTTTAAAGGTGTTATTCACGCAAAGTTTTACGCCGATATAATCACTGTTGCTTGATTTGCATAGTGGAAAGTGAAAGAATCAAGTGGTATTTAAAATGGTGTCATATGGAAAATAGGCGTGGTTGTAATCCGATTTTCGCACTATGACATAGAAACATGAAAATAACGTTACACACCGAATTTGGTTGAAATCGGTTAAGCAGATCTCAAGATATGGGTTTTCACCTAAAAGTGGGCTGTGCCACGCCCACTAATAAGTTTAATGTGCATATCTCCTAAGCCGCTAAAGCTATAATAACCAAATCATCAAATCAAATTGTTTTAGCACCTCTATTGACGGTGTGAAAATGGGTGAAATGGGGTGACAAACCCGCCCACTCCCCATATAACGGTACTGTTAAAAACTACTAAAAGCGCGATAAATCAAGCACTAAACACGCCAGAGACATTAAATTTTATCTCTGAGATGGTATAAGATGACTTTATAGGAACCGCGTTCAAAATTAGACAGTGGGCGTGGTACCGCTCACTTTTAGGAGAAAACCCATATCTTGGGATCTGCTTAACCGATTTCAGCCAAATTCGTCGCATAACGTTCTTTTCATATTTTTATGTTATAGTGCGGAAATGGACGAAATCGGACTACAACCACGCCTATTTCCCATATAACACCATTTTCAATTCCATCTTATTTTCTCACTTTCCACTATGCGTATCAAGCAACAATGATTATATCGGTGTAAACTTTTCGTGAATAATACGTTTAAAGTATGCCACCTTGTGACCAAAAATTGTCTAAATCGAACCAAAACTGTTCAAGCCCCTAAGTACTAAATATGTGGACCCCAGTGCTTATAGTTGACCTTCTACCGAAAAAATCAGTCAATCCACAAAGAAATCTCAAACGAGTATACCATTTGACTTTGCGAGAGTATAAAATGTTCGGTTACATCCAAACTTAGCCCTTCCTTACTTGTTTTTACTTTATTATATACTCAAACTATTGGTCAAGTAAAAAGTTCGTTCGTTTTTTTTTTTTTATTGATTTTTCAAAAGATAATAACTTTGTGTACATTTGTCCGTATTAAGTTAAATATGCGACGTTTTGTTTGCAAACTTGTTGCCAATGAGATGCCACCTTCATTATACCCCTCTCGTAGAAGGCTGCGTCCCTATTGGCAAAAAATTTGGAGAGCCAATTTTCACAGGCCTCTCTTGAGGCCAACCTCTCACCGAGCTCCCGAAGCTTCTGGCGTGTCACCAAAGACGTGTGTGGCCTGGCGTTGTCATGATGGAACACAATTCGGCCTCTGTTGATCAAAGATGGCCTCTTCTGGATGAGTGCTGCCTTCAAGCGGTCCAGTTGTTGGCAGTAGAGGGCCGAATTGAGCGTTTGGTCATAGGGGAGCAGCTCGTAGTAGATGATTCCTTGCCAATCCCACTAAACACACAGCAAAACCCTCCTGGCCGTCAATCCGGTCTGAGCCGCTTCCCCGTTTGCGCTCGATGTTGTCGTAAGTTACCCATTTTTTATCGCCTGTCACAATCCGATTCAGAAACGGGTCGATTTTGTTGCTATTCAGCAGCGGTTCGCAGATGAAAATTCGGTCTATCAAGTTTTTTTTGCGTTAGTTCTTGTGGCACCCAAACATCGAGCTTCTTTTTAAATCCAAAGTTATGCAAATGGTTCCAAACGGTTTTCTGGTTTATCTTAGTTCCTCAGCAATTAAATAAGTGCTCACGTCTGTTTCCACTATTTCCATGATTTTATCGCAATTTTCGACGACAGGCCTCGCGACGCGTGGTGCATCTTTGACATCGGAATTATCGGAACGGAACCTAGTAAACCACTTTTGTGCTACACGTTCGTTTACAGTATCGGGCCCATAAACTAAATTAATTTTTTCAGCCGCTTTGGCTGCTTTTTCGCCTTGATCGAAGAAAAATTGTAAAATATAGCGAATTTTCTTTTTGCTGGTGTCCATCTTTGACGAGCGCTCACAACATACTGAGTCAATCAATCGAAAAACTGTCAAAGACAAGCTTTTAGCGTTTTAGCGTAAACACGTTTTTAGCGCCGTATAGTATTACATGATGCGACACGTAACACTAGTACTATGGAAAATAACGCCATATCTTAGATAAAAACCGAACGAACTTTTTACTTTGCCAATAAATGGGTCCAAGAGCGTGAAATGACATATAATTGGTTTGCATAAATTGGTGAAGGATATTGTCTGAAAATTACATTGTTTTATAAGCTTGTTCAATAAGTATGATTTGTCTATTTCACAAATATTTGTTTTCTGTTTTCCTAATATAAGTCTGTACAACATTTGAAAGATAATGAGTCAGTTAGCTTACCAAGCAGTAGAGATAACCTGCTGGATTATGAAGGCACAAAAGCACATACTTTCAAAAAAGTTCCAGGTAAATATATATTAAAACTCATCATCAATTCCATATTTATAAATGTATATATGAAAATATCTCTGTTCCGCTTTCGGACTGTTCTGGTAGTCAAAGTGAAAATATAAGATTTAATTTTTATATTATATGTATCAATGTCATTTGATGTCTAACTTTAAGTGCGTATAAGTTCTAAAGTATTGTTTTAATGGAAAAAATCATTAAGATCTTTTCTGTAGAGCGCTATATTTTATATCGGGTTTTCCAATAGGGATGATATGATTTCTAAGTGTCGTTTCGACCATTTTTAATGTCATGATCTGTAATTTTTATACTCTCGCCTCTCGTCTGTCCATCTGTCCGTCTGTGCAAGCTGTAACTTGACTAAAAATTGGATATCTTTATGAAACTTGGTACACATGTTTTTCGGTCTGGTGGAATCATCGGTCCGTACTTCTTTCGAAATGAAGCATGTGATACCGTTACTGTCTATGGAGACGGTATAGATCGATGATAACCAACTTTTTTAATAATAATATTAACCCAACGATTACCCTCCTCCCGCCCAACCGACGCGAGGGTCGCAATCCGCATACGTGCGGAATTAGCCGAGTCAGAAAAGGCAAGAGAGTTTTTTAAGTGTTGAGATCTAAAACTGCTCAGCTAAAGAAACAAAACTTTCAGCAGCTAAGATTTATAGTTACAATATAATAAACTGTTACATTTTCATTCAATAAGAGAAAACAATAAAGTCTTTTTAATTTTGAAAAGTGAGTCAGATAAGTCAAATGTGCTGAAATGAGAATTAAAACCATGACATATACGGCGGAATGGCTCGTTTAGTTCAAAATTTGATCTACAGGATTTTAACAGTAAAGGTCTAAACTGCCTCGAAAAGCGAATCGGGATATTAAATTTAATTTTAGACAGGAGAAAAGAACTGCAAACTGTTCCATTAAAAATTTTAACTAAGAATATTATGCCAAGCATTTCCCTACGACTAAAAAGTGTAGGTTTCTTTAAACGACTGTAGGTAGTTTTAAACGACTAGTGTATGGAGGTAGACTTATCCTAGAATCCCATCGGAAATGCGCTAAGGCGAAAAGTAAAAATTGTTTTTGAACAGACTCTAACTTGTCAGAATGGATTTGGCAGTTAGGGTTCTATACAACAGTTCCATACAACAGAGCCATATTCTAACCAAAGTTGTATACAGTGTTTTAGTAATATCCGGATCTCTAAATTCTTTAGACCAACGTTTAACAAAATTGAGGACAGCTTTTGCTATCAAGACCATGGTGTCGATATGAAGACAAAAATTAAGCTTAGGGTCCATATTAACTCCCAAATCAACATAGTTAAAAACTTGCTCCAGAATATGGTGTTTTATTACATAAGTAGAGGGATGCACAGATCTACGGGAAAAGCACATCGTCTTACATTTATTCAGATTCAGTGGCAAATCATTTCTATCACACCATGCAATCATATTGTTTAAATCTGTTTGCAACAGACACCTTTCCTCAGTTGAAGTGCAAAAGCTTTACGTCGTCAGCGTATAATAAAATTTTTGAGAATTCAATTACTGAAGAGATATCGTTAATAAACAACAAGAACAGAATCGGGCCAAGATGTATCCTCAAATATCACTCGTTGTGTTCTATTATAAAGATAGGAAGCTACCCATTGAAGAAATCTTGGCTGAAAGCCCAGCAGATCAAGTTTATGTATGAGAATCGAGAGGTTTATTTTATCGAAAGCTTTGCTAAAGTCTGTGTATATAACATCCGTATGCTTATGTTACTAAAACCGAATGATACATGGTTTACAAATTCAAGCAAGTTCGTTAGAGTCGATTTCCCTTTACGAAATCCATGCTGAGATAAGGAAGTTAACGGAGAAATCGAAAAGGTTATATGGTCAGTGATGATAGCTTCAAAAAGTTTAGGTATAACTGATAGTTTTGCGATACCTCTATAGTTTTCAATGTTGGATCTAAGTCCACTTTTATGCAAAGGAATTATAAATGACTGTTTCAATATTGGAAATATACCGTGTTTAAGAGAGGAATTAAATATCCTTGTCAAAAGCAAGTAAATATATTTGGCACTATTTTTTAGGAAGCATGAGGGTATCATGTCTGGGCCGTAACTAAAAGATGGTTTTAACTTATTTAATTTAGGTAGGACGTCTTCTTCAGAAATAATTGATGCGTTAATTAAAGTATTCGAACACAGCACGTGCTGACGGAAATTTGGAAATCCTGCGTTTGGAGTTGACGAAATCATAAAACGATTTTTTATTACTTACAACATTCTTTTTTACTTTATTTAAGTAATTATTATAACATTTTTTTTTAGATCAAAATATAGTCGACACAATACAGAATATTTAGAATAGTCGACAAGTGAACCGGTTTTTTTAGAATGTTTAAAGGCTCGAGTTTTTCTGTTTTTCAATTTATGTAACTCTTTCGAAGACCACGGACTTCTACTTCTACTTTTACTTCTATTAACAATTACTATTGGAACATACTTTTCAAATAATTTCGTCAATTCAATTCAATATCACCATTTCAATTAGGCCATGATATTGTAGAAAGTTCTGTATTTTACTTTTTAAAATTAGCTTTTGCAAAGGTGAACCGGGGACGGAAGCACGATTTTGAAGTCTACGGTAAATTGAAATCTCCTAATACGATTATTGAATCTGCATTATTTGCCATCGAAGTAGCACTATCTATTAAAGAAGCATGCTGGCATGTATACATATAAGTCCGAATTGGGTGGTATATAAGACAGGGTTAAATAATTAAAGCAACAATTAACATAGACTCTAATACATTTAAATTCAAATGAGTCGGTTCCTGGAACAAGAACATCTTCAGATGGGATAGCGGCAAATAGAACAACCCACCGATTCTGTTCAGTCGATCACATCTAAATATTTAAAATTCGCTGCTTAAAATCTCATTATCAAAAATATGAGGTTTTAACCATGTTTCTGTAAATCCAATTATATGGAAATTAAAATTGGAACTGTTTAAATTCAATTCGGTTAATTTTGTATTAAGACCTCTAACATTTTGATAATAAATGCTTAACGAATTTTTACCAATCAGTTTTTTATATCGGTGGTTGCTTTTGGTAATTTAGCAATGTTTTCCTCAGTTTGACTTCTAAGTTTAGGCTTAAATTCACGTACAAAAGCCCCAGGTGGAGAGAATGAACTATCTAAGATCTTTTTGAATGTTTAAAGAGATACGTATATTTTAAACGATGATATAATTCTATCATAATTGAAGTTAATTTTACGGATGTTGATATCATAAATTTTTAAACGTGACGAAATGTAAGACTTAATGTCCTCCACGAAGGTATCTTTGGCAAGTCTAGAAATAAATATAGACTTTTTAGGTGGAATAACTACCAAATTTTTAAAAGATGTTACTAAGTTATTAGGGGGAGCCTCTGGAATTGTGAGACACTTATTACTATTAGATAGAGCTTTTGGGGAATTGAGCTCTTCGGAAGTTTACGGCTTATCAATGGGTCATTTCTGTACAGAATAACTAGGAAGGACGTTTACGCTTACGAGCAGGTTTGGAGGATTCATGAGAATCAGATTTTAACAATTTTTCGTAGTGCCTAAATTTTTCAGTGAGAGTTACAAGATCTCGACCGATTTCGTTAAAGCCATTGCGTGTCTCGCTATAAACCAGCATGAAACATAGCGATCTGACTCGCCTTTAATGTTACAATTGGGGAAGTTACAAGACATAATAAACAACAAGAATGAAGATTAAATAAAAGAGTATGTAAAACAAAATTAAATGGATGTAGAATAAATTAGTGTGTTAATAAAATATTAATAATAATAAATTCAATTAAGAACAAACGCAAAAATAGCAGCAATTTTTTTTTTTTTTTTATCAAAGTTCAAAACCAAGACAGTTTGAAAAAGCAATATAGCGAGCAGTTTTAGATGCACTGGAACAAATAAAAAGCTACACGCAACACAGCTGTGAATAAAGAAGTAAATGAGAAAAATAAAGAGAAAAAATAGAATAAAATAAAACAAAATGAAACAAAAAGCTGGCTCGGCACCAAAAATTCGAAAATTTAAACTTTTTAATAATGCACAAAACTTAAGAACATTTAATACTTAGCTTGCAACTCAGAGTTAAATCACTAAGTATTGAATTAAATCTCTAAAAATCAATTAAAGTTTAAGAATTTTGCAAAATTAAACACAATTGTTCACAGCAAAAAAATTACAGCTTAAAGTGTTGCCACCTTTTTTGATTGCCGCAATTGTAACAAGTTGATCTTGACAACATCTGGTTCCAACAAGACGAGGCTACGTGCCACACAGCACCGAATTATTGCGAGAAAATTTTGAAGAATCGATAATTTCAAGAAGTTATGACATTGAATGGTCTCCAAGAAGTTGTGATTTAACATCATTAGACTACATCTTGTGGGGTTATTTGAAGTCATCGGTCTTTAGAAATAAACCAGGCAACAGAAGTCAATATTAAACGTGCTATTCATGACATACGACTTGATTTAGTAAAAAAAGTAGTCGGTGGGTTCATCGAAATCGTTCCTGCAAAAGAAGTCGTGGAGGCCATTTGAATCATGTTATATTCAGAACTTAATTGCATCGATTGTACTCCACATTAAGTAAAAAAAATTTGAATTTTCTTAACAGTTAGTGTTTTTTTTAATCATATATCATATCACTCTTAATGGAAAATACTTTATTAGAGTATAATTTTTTCAAAGTGGTAGGGTGCTTTGGAGATAAAAAATTTAATGCAAAAGATCAAAAAATCCAATGTTATATACTCGTACATGGGAAAAGAAACATAATTTAGGTACGGTTTAAATTAAAAATAAAGAGCTTATTTATGTTGAATAGAAACATGGGAAAAAACGCACATCCTGATGCAAATATTAGATACAAAATCCAAAAATTAATTAGTTCTTAATTATCTTGCTCAATCATGATTCTGTAACTTTCAAGTACATTTAAAAAAAGTAAGAGCCATTTTAATCGTATGGTAAAAATAAAGCATTAAAATCGCGTGGTCCGTTTTACTACTCTAATGGAAGTTACGATATCTGGATTCAATTATAGTGCACCGTGACAATGTTACGCCGTGGTCATACGTTACGATCAGAAAGACATTCATTTGTCGGGGAATTTCCATCAGGCTTTGGGGGTACTTATTTCAAAACGCTTTATCAAAAACTAGTTATACTTACACATCCAAATACATAGTGATGTAGATCTTTAATTTTTATAATTTAATAAAAGTTGTAATATTAATATTATATTATCCAGTTGTTCGCACTGTAGACACCATTTTTTCAAGGTGCAACGAAATGTCTAGTTATCCGAGCAACAGCAAGTTATATCGTAAAAACTGCTTTGACGAAGCTACAACAAAACCAGGCATTTGGAGAACGCAAAGCGCAAGTTGTAAACGCAAATGCTTACAAGATGACAATAAAAGCATGCCGTACGAGTCCATAGCGGAATCCATAGAAGGTAATGAATTTAGTGTGCCTCAAGATTTAAGTGTGCGCATTAAAAAAAACAGCCTTACATCAAATATCTGCGGCCAAAAAAAGGAAAATGTTGTAGCCTATGATTTAAGTATATCAACGAAGGTTGATGACGAAACAGCAGTAGAAGAAAAATCAATAACACCAGAAGAAGCAGCAAATATAAACGGTTTTGACGTTGAGCTCGGTTGGCAGAATAAAGAAGCAATTGATTTGCAACTAAAACACCTGCTTTATCTTTACCAGATACCGAATCAGCTGAGTTTTGAAACGTATACACAGCTACAAGATCAACATTCATCCGCCATTGGCAGTACTTTTGTTACACAAGCTGACAATAACATATTCCCTTATTTGTCCTTTTTGTTGGCTGCGTCAACCAAATGCCAACCACGGCTATCATCATCAATCCAACCGCCAACTACCGTATCTGGTAATGTTGCCCAACAGCATAAAGTTTCCTTAGACTTCAACCCCGTATCACTTTCTGAACCAGAAATGCCTACATCAACGATGACTGACAGATCAACTCCTGTTACAGCGGCTGCTATTGCAGCATTGACTACCGCAATTGTCGCCCAACAGAATTTGCTCAATATAGTGGAACTTGAAAAGGCTGCAACTCAGCAACGAAACCTCAACAACTGTAAAAAGACAACTACATCTTCCACAAATGTAGTGTCCACTACGAGCGCCAGAGACGAAATTTTGTCATTCCCTACATCGTTACGAATAAATGATAATATTAAGAAGCCCACCGGCTATCAAAAGTTTCTCTTTAAAGAGGATTGCGGTTTTGAGAACTGTGGTTACCGTCAGCGCCAGTCTCACTTTCATTGCGATCGTGTCGATTGCCACTATAGCTTCTGCGACAAGACCCGATTCGTGCAGCACATGGCTCGACACGAGCGCTTGGACACACTAATGGGCAAAGACTTACAACAATATCGCCATAATCTGCGGTGTGATTTTAGCACCTGTGCTTACCAACTGAATAAAGGGTCTGTCAAAACCAACTTTGGCATAAACAAAAAGTCGCATTTTCATTGTTTGAAATGCCCATTTACTTGTACTGACACTAATAAAGTAGGGGCGCATCGTCGACTCCATAATAAAATTGATTATATACGATCATCAGGTTTCTGTGAAGTTCGAAACACCCAGAACTGTGCCCAGCGTTGTGCAGCATTTAGTGTAGGGAGGCCTGATACTAATTACACAAGAACTGGTGACGAGGTGTATGAACGTTTGAAGGATACATTCTCGGCAGCAACAAGTAGCTGTATATACAACAAGAAGTTTACCCATTTTCATTGTCTACTGTGCGGTTGTGGCGTGGTGTCGCGCTCCCAAATGTCAGCGCATCGGCAGAAATCGTGTAACACTGTACTTACACACGCGATTTCGGCAACAGCCACTGCCCCTGTGACGTCGATAATAACAACAACATCGGTAAAAACAGAAACTTGATCAGCTGCGGTAGTCACCACTATCACAACATCAACAACTGCAGCGCCACCCAGATGATGGTTTTACACTCACCGAATCCATCAAAAAATTTATAATATTAGGTCAAGTAAAATATTCGTTCGGTTTTCATCTAAGATATCATGTCATACTATACGGCGCTGAAAACGTGTTTATTCGCGATAAAAGTTTGTCTTTGACAGTTTTTCGATTGATTGGCTCAGTACGTTGTGAGCGCTCGTCTAAGATGGACACCAGCAAAGAGAAAATTCGCTATATTTTACAATTTTTCTTCGATCAAGGCGAAAAAGCAGCCAAGGCGGCTGAAAAAATTAATTTAGTTTATGGGCTCGATACTGTAAACGAACGTGTAGCACAAAAATGGTTTGCTAGGTTACGGCTGCTCGATGTTTGGGTGCCACACGAACTAACGCAAAAAAACATGATGGACCGAATTTCCATCTGCGAATCGCTGCTGAATCGCAACAAAATCGACGCGTTTCTGAAGCGGATTGTGACTGGCGATGAAAAATGGTCACTTACGACAACATCGAGCTCAAACGGTCGTGGTCAAAGTTTGGGGAAGCTGCCCAGACGGTGGCCAAGACCGGATTGACGGCCAGGAAGGTTTTGCTGTGTATTTGGTGGGATTGGCAAGGAATCATCTACTACGAGCTGCTCCCCTACGGCTAAACGCTCAATTCGGCCCTCTACTTCCAACAGAGGCCGAATTGTGTTCCACACACGTCTTTGGTGACGCGCCAGAAGTTACGGGAGCTCAGATGGGAGGTATAGTCCGGACCTGGCACCAAGTGATTACCATCTTTTCCTGTCCATGGCGAAAGCGCTTAATGGTGAGAAGTTGACCTCAAGAGAGGCCTGTGAAAATTGGCTCTCCGAGTTTTTTGCCAATAGGGACGCAACTTTCTACGTGAATGAGTACAATGAAGTTGGCATCTCGTTGGAAACAAGTTTACAAACAAAACGCCGCATATTTGACTTAAATCGGACAAATGTACACAAAGTTATCATCTTTTGAAAATTCAATAAAAAACCGAACGATCCTTTTACTTGACCTAATTTTACCATAGTTGCCAACTTAGTGCTTTTTAAAATTAAAACTTAATATTGAAACTTTTGATAAAAAATAAATCATATTTATCAAAAACGTATTAACCCAAATGAAAGGCTACTGCCTCTGGCGAAAGAACTTTTTACAGATTCTGAAATCTTTTTGTGTTTTATTAATGTTACATGTGTATATTCAAGTTTGTAACAAATTAGTAAAAAGTAAGGAAGGTAGAAAATTCTTTTTTTTAACAGTAAAATTGATCATTTTTAACACCAATTGATAATTTTGAACATTTTAAATTTGATTAAATTCAGTATCTATTCGGTGCACAATATTCTTGGTTAATCTTCTCGTATCTCTAGCTAGCGCAAATAGATTCGATGGTTTTGCTACACGTGAGATTTCAACATATGTATTGTATATGTAGTTGCCCATGGGAAAAACATGGATATTCCAAATGCAAACAGCAAACGGACATTGTTTTGTCTTGAGACTTGCAATTGTATTTATAGACATGGTGATAGCTAAACAAATGGGAAACTGTATCATTTAGAATCATAGATTAAGATGGTATCATTGGCAACAGGGCCATTGCCACTTTAAAGATTTCACTCAAAAAGGTTGCTTTAAGAATATTTCCGGTGATCTTGGTGATGACCGAAAAGGAACCGTTGATTTATTGAGTATTTTTAACCGAGGACTATGTGGTGGCATTCCGGGTATACATATCTATAGAATTTAGAAATTCAATTGGAAAATGTACACGTTAATTTTCAGCAACAACAGTATCGAATGATTTAAATTTGGCCAATATGACAGGATCAGGAGTTTAGGCAGACAAGAAATGTGATACGTAATGTATATGTTTATGTTATATGCCTACTGGGGAACCAAGTATGTAAAAGTATATCGTGATTCCAAGATACCCAAAACTTGTTCCAATCTGAGAGAGAACAATTATGGTATATTACCTTGACACATGAAACTGTTCTGTACAATATGCGTTGCAGTAAACGAAGCAACTGATATATTTTTGGATGTTAGCTAAGAAGTGCTTAGAGTAATTTTCTATCCCAAAAACTAATGAGTGTAATGGATCAGGTGGTGGGACCAATAGTGTCAATTTACTTTACCACCAGCACAACATAATCCTGCAAATTCACGGCTGTATTTTAAAGCATTACAATGTTGAGAAATGATTGACATTTCCCCAATTGTTACAGATTTGTCAGAACTATAATCCACTTCCGGATCGTAAGAGAATGTTCCTCGTTTTAGCTTTAGTGGAGCATTGCGTCTGTGGAATATACCAATTTCATTTTTCGTTGCTCGCTGCTATTGTGATCGATTTGCCCGAACTTGTTCCATTCTACGTCTATCTACTTCATTGTAGTTTACTCTTGAACACAATTCTGCCTTACCAATACGACTGTAATCATTATCAGTCTCTGGCTGGTCATCAGTGCGGTTAGCGCGTAAGGTAGCTCGTCGCACATTTGATTGCTAGGTCATTTTCTCCTCCGCATTGTAAACAGTATCAGATAATAATGTTTTCGTGCACTAATAATGGTAACTAAAATTCTGTTTTCGTTTTTGGCGTTAGCTTCAGGACACTTCGCATATATTCAGTGTATGTATGTCTAACCGTTAACAATAACTTTGACATTTCATATACCGATTCAGATCGTTTAAAGTTAAACGCAATAACCAAGTGTCATTATTTGACATGTTTTAAATCTTAATATGCTCTAATCCGATCATTATGGATATATGTTGTAGATTCCAAAATCTTATTAAATCAAAATGTTTCCATATTTGGACTTGGTCCATGCTGGACTTCCACGATTATTTTAAGACTAAAATTAGCCAAATCGGTTCAGCCGTTATCTAGTAGTTTTAGTGAGATTAACGAACAGCAATTTATTTTTATATACACTGCCAAGGACCTTTATAGGGACAAGTTTTTTTGATAATTTTTAAATTTTTGCGATAGAAAAACAAATGAAATCATTTTAAATTTACTTTTTTATTAATTATTTATGTAAAAAAAATATAATAAAATATTTCTTCTATTCTTTTTATACGAGATTTTCGAAAAATTGGTCCAAAAACTGAAACTCATGTTTTTGCTTCAAGAATTTAAAATAAATTAAGAGAGCTAACAAAAAAAAATTGTTTATAAAAATATACATAAGCGTATTTATTAATAATGCGTGCCACCTCATTTGTTGGATATTACTTCATAAAATCTGTTAGGTAAAGAATCAGATACAAGTAGTGACGTATGTAATTCAAACTTATTTCGTTCCAGGCGCTTTTAATAGTATCCATTCTTGATTGTGTATGTGAAAATTGTCTCCAGAAACATACACACGTCGTGTGAGCCATCCCCACACATTATCTATTATATTAAGGTCAGGGAAATAAGGGGGCCAAGCCATTATATCCACATTTTGTTGCTGAATACACGACTTTACAAGTTTTGCGGTATGAATCGGAGCATTGTGATGTCGAAAAGTCCATGAGAATGACCCGAAAGAGGGTTGAAGAATTGAAACGCATTTTCCAATAAGCCTCTGTAACGATTTGGATTCATTTTTCATGTCACAAATTGAAGATCGAATGTTCCATAATATGAGATTGCACCCCATACCATTATACCCCTTCGCGACTGTAATGACGAGCCAAATCATGTTCCTCCTTCCTAATGTCATTAATATATAACACAACTCGATGCCTGTCACTACTCCACGTCATGTGATTCCGAGCGAAAAGTTGTCGAGCATCTTTGCGCTGTTTATTAAGTGTATTGGGAGTTTTTGCTTCAATTTTAATATTTTTAGGTGTTCTGCTTTGCGTATAACTCGCCTTTTTGTATCAATACTTGCAGTTATACCCAACTCTGAACGAATTTTTTCAGAAGAACATTGCGAGTTTGAAGCTGCTCGAATAATCCTCCAGTGTTTAACGAGCGTAACCGTTTTTTTTTAGTGCGTCCTTTCATATTCTTACCATAATTATTGACATTCTGAAGAAAATTGCCTACAACCGTTTTGCTTCTATAAATTTAAGTAAGGTAAGCGCTAGTGATGAGCGAAGTAGCGTTTTTTAAATCATAGTGATTTTTTATAGCTATTGCGATTGCTACTTTTCTTAATTACATTGATATGTTAAGTAGTTCTAACAAATGACAGCCTGCTATAAAGCCGAAATAAAAAATATAATCTCAATTAAAAGGAATTAATTATAATGTAATCAACAAAATTCAATTAGTTTGGATTTTTATTTAATTAATACTGATATATGTGCCAATATTAATAAAAATAATCTCATGAAAATAAGTTTACAAATTTATAGACCGTTCAGATCGTAAATGGAATAATATTTATTTGTCAAGAAAAGAAACAGTTTTTTGGCTTTTAATAATGAAAATAACAATAATATAATTTTGATACCACTTACAATATGAATATCCATTGATCCAGTGCGATATTTTCGACTGCTTATTTCTTTTATGGGGTACTCAAAAGTTTTTAGCACAGTAACTAAATCCTTTAGCTGCAACCATTCGTCAGGATTTATTAGAGATAATTCCTTATCTATGAGCGCGGCAGTACTTTTAACGGCATCTACCGCTTTAATCAGCTTCCAGCGAGTATCAACACTTTGAATTAGTTTTAAAGGCTCGGTACCAGCATTGCGATGAAAACTCATAAATTTTTCATTTGTAGAAGTCATGACCACTTCTACTTGCTTTAACAATTAAATTTAACGTATGCTCAAAAGCCGAAGTGGCGTAGTTTGAGCACATTTGCAAGGCACTCTTTATATTGTTTGCGTTATCAGATGCTGTCAATATTATTTTATTAAATTGAGATTCTTTGTATTTGTTCGGCTTAATTTTTGGCAGTATGTTCCTCACTCATTGGAAAGCAATCCAATAATATATTACTAAATTCAAAATTTTAACTAACAAAATGTAGTGTAATTGCTATGTAACTTGTATTGCGAGATGTTCAACAATCCGTTGTAAAGCAGAATTTAACACCGAATGCCGAAGTTATTGTTCTTGATACAACATGTCGACTGGGCAGATCATATGCAGGATTTAGCGCTTTATCAAATTGAATAAATCCGCTGTCCTCGACAATGCCAAAAAATATAATATGTATTTAATGAAGAGCATTTGCAACGCATCATCAATTTTCTTTTTTGACTTTGCAGAAATCTTCATATTGCATATCCCGGCAGATATTTTTCGTTTGCGCAGAACAGGTTCTGAAATCATATTAAAATCTCCTTACCAAAATGCGAAGCGAAAAATGTTATGTTTTACCGTATTGTACATTTGTTTTCGTAACATCATGATGTGCATCTGATTTTTCCGTCGGTTGAATTCCTAGTTTTTACACTGTCGCTGCTCCCGGATGCTCCACTGTTGGATGCCGATTCTGCATATGCTTTTTTTAATTTGTATTCGACGCTTTATACGATATATCTTTTTTTGCAAATTTTGCATTTTGCATGCGTTTCATTTATCTTATAAGAAAATTGCAACATTTCACTTCGTTTTTATTTAATTTAAAAGCAATTTTCACAAAATTTAATAAATATCAAGCTAAAATATTTATTTTAAACAACCGTTTAACGGAATTAAATAAAAAGCAATGCATATATACTTACTGTGAATAAAAAAGTATTCAAATTTACAATTTTTACCTCGAACACCAAAAAATCACCACACGCAATTTCTGTTCATCAGCTGCTGCCAGTTCTAAATTCCATTCCATTCATGGTTAAATACTTGTAGTGACATTTAGAAGTAGAAAAATCACAAATCACTGATATTGTGGGCTATCAATAGCAGTAACTTTAAGCGATTTTTGAATCACAGTGATTAAATCACCGGTGGTGAAACATCGTTAATCACTATTTTGCACTCTCTAAATGCCAATATTTTTTTCCTTTGCTGTAAAAGCTTTACCACGACCCAGCATTTTTTTTAGAAGTAAGATTTACAAGAGTTATCAATCAACAATGTTAAAGCAATTGCCCTGCAACTGTTCCTATTCATGTGCACGCAAATTGAGAACATTTCTCAGCATAATTAAAGTGAATCGGGGTTAAATCATTACGTTTAAATGCTGAGCGCTGCAATTTTTCACTCAAAGTTTTTATAATAGTGTACTACTTAGAATGTGTGTGAACATGTCCATAACTATTAAGACAAAAGAGGTCAACATCATATTACAATTGGCAAGTATTGCCCCTATTCAAGTGTATGGCAGTGTATGGTATATAGATGTATGTATGTTTTTAGTTTTACTTGGGCCAATACAAACTGTTATGAAAACATTTGATGGACTTAGAATAATTTAGTGTTTTTTTTGGTTACAAATCGCATAATATCATCCCTAATCCTATATTAATGTTATAAATGTGAATGAAAATTGGTTTGTTACGTATTCACGCCGAAATCACCATAATGACAAAACTGTGTACACATATTCCTAATGGTTTTAGAAAGAACATAGGATGCTTATACAAAAGGATTATTATCGCAAACAATTTATTTTGCCAGATCATATATATTTGCAAAATAAATTTAAAAATTGAAAATAAATTTTCTAGCAGATATGATTCTTTGTATAACAAATTTGAAAATTGCAAAGACGGCTTTTACATTGGGACTCTTTTGACCCTCATTTTTTTTTTAATTCTCTTTTGGTGTCGCCCTGTGCATTCACACGGGCAAAAAGAGTCCAGCAACTCGAGTCTAGTTTTTGTGCATTCCTTTTCACAAAATTCGAATGAGCAACATTTAGAGCGTGTTGCATATTTGTATGTTGAGATGATGATCACACATTTTGCTTGCAATGAATTACCATGAATATGGTAGAACAATATGCATAATACCTACCCGCTTAATAGTTTCAAAGAAATACTTAAGACGGGAATTCCCTAATCCACCAGAATGTATTGAATATCCGCTACTAATATTTTCAAGGCCACATTTATAACAGGAATTTCCTAATCTTTAATTATTAAAAATTCATAATTTCTTTACTCCATAATCTATATCTTAATTTTCTCCTTATTTACAATTTTTCAAAATATTTCTATTATTCTATGCATACATATTTGCATATCACATACAAAAAATAGATAACAGAATTCAAATTTGTGAACGAATTCATTTGAAACCGAGCGCTCTTGCAACCATTCAAAGAATTTGAAAGTGAAAAGGAATGCTGAAAAGGGTAGTAGCGAGTTGTTACGAACAAGAACACAAAGCGCACCACCCGAACACGAGTGGCACGGTTCCTTCGTCTTTCCTCGTCGTCCCCTCGCCCACAATAAACCGGTTTGGGTTACGAAAGAGTCTGTGTTTAAAAGCGATCAAACATTTATATTGCCAAATTTGATTGTTTATCGAAAAATTTTAAAATCTGACAAAATAAAAAATGCATCGAAAGCTTATTCGTTATACTTATATCTATAAATTGGACGAAATTGAGGGTTTTTAGTTACCAGCACGGTATATTCGTGTACATACCATGTATTTAGTTATTTCAATTCTAAGCGAACGAAGCCGCGGGTAAAGCTAGTATCTATATATTATATATAAATGTTGTTTTATTTAAATTATTGTATTAATAAATTAAGAACTGTTGCTTCGGCTGAAAATTAGTGTAGAGGTAGCTTAGAACCAGGAACATCTGATCATTTCTATCCCGTTTCCGTGGGACGTGAAATAAAACCGTGATATAACAAAGCGCAACTGAGGCAACTGTTTTCCGGGGTAAACTCTTGAACTACTCAACTAATTTTAATAAAATTTAGTACACTTCAAAACAAATCATTAATAAGTTATATAAATCATAAGCAAGTGTTCAAAACTTATGTAAGAATCATTTGAATATTTTATTCCTAAAAAAAAATAAAAAAACAGGGTGCGGAAGAAGTGAAACTTCATTATGGCAAATTGAAAACATGAAAAGATTGAAATCAATGTTATTGTAACACAATGTTTTTGGCAAACACACATTTTTATTTTTCTTTCGACAAACCCAATTTTTTTAAATTTAATTCTCACTTTCAGAGGGCGCTGTACGCATTGTAATATTTTCTAGTGGATTATAATAGCTAAATAAAATGTTTATTTCCATTTTATTAATTTTTCTTGCGAAAACTGCATCAATAGTGGTCTCCCCTTTTTTATACTCTCGCAACATGTTGCTACAGAGTATATTAGTTTTGTTCACCTAACAGTTGTTTGTATCACCTAAAACTAATTGAGTTAGATATAGGGTTATAATGATCAGGATAAAGAGACAAGTTGAAATCCGGGTGACTGTCTGTCCGTCCGTCCATCTGTGCAAGCTGTAACTTGAGTAAAAATTGAGATATCTTTATGAAACTCGGTACACATGTTTCTTGGCACCGTAAGACGGTTGATATTGCAGATGGCGTAATCGGATCACTTCCACGCCCACAAAACGCCATTAATCAAAAACAAATAAATTGTCAAAACTAAGCTCCACAATAAGATACAAGGCTGGTATTTGGCGCACAGGATCGCACTAGGGAGGGGCATCTGCGGTTAAATTTTTTAAGTGGGCGTGGTTCCGCCCCTAATAGGTTTAATGTACATATCTCCTAAACTGCTAAAGCTATAATAACAAAATTCAATGGAAGGAAATATTTTAGCACCTCTATCTACAGTGTGAAAATGGCTGAAATCGGATGACAACCCGCCCACTCCCCATATAACGGTACTGTTAAAAACTACTAAAAGCGCGATAAATCGGGCACCGCCCACATTTAGGTGAAAACCCATATATTAGGCTCTGCTTAACCGATTTCAACCAAATTCGGTAAGTAATATTCTTCTTATATTTTTATGCTATAGTGCGAAACTGAGCGAAATCGGATTTCAACCACGCCTATTTCCTATATAACACCATTTTAAATTCCATCTGATTTTTTCACTTTCCACTATGCAAATCAAACAACAATGATTGTATCGGGGTAAAACTTTGCGTGAATAATGCGTTTGAAGTATGCCACCTTGTGACCAAAAATTATCTAAATCGAACCAAAACTATTCAATTATTTTTACCGAAAATATCGGTCAATGTGTAAGACATTTAATTGAAATTCATAGAATAAAATAAATAAATTAAACTCTTGATAATAGTATGTTTGTGTCAAAAAATGGGTTGAATGGAATCAATACTTCCTATAGCCCTCATATACCTAATATAAAAATTTTTGAACTTCCGGGTGCCTTTATACCGCATATATCGGCCAATATGTGAGTTATCTCAATGAAAATGAGAGAGCGTGTTTTATTCATAACAAGGTATTTTTGTGACTAAAATGGATCAAATCGAGTGAAAATTTTACCTGGGCCCCATGTAACTAATATCAGGATTTTCGAACGTTCGTCTGACTTTACTCCATATGATTGGTGATGGTATGTGAGGTACCTTAATGAGACAGTGGGAGCATTTTATTAGTCTGTGGCATGTCAGTAGTATGTAGTATTGGCAAAAATTGATAAAATCGGGTTTATTCTACCCTCTACTTCCATATACTACTTATAATACTTCTCGTATGTCGGTCAGTGAGTATTAAAATTTTTTTTATGTATAAAATTGCTTCAAAATATGTTCTCTATGTTCGAGTATAGCTGAGCAATGTAAAAATTAATATATTTCTCTATCCCCAATATATATATGATTTCCGTCTTTCCTCTTGACTTTAAACCGTTCCGGTTGATAAAAATCTGATAATTAAGTGGATAAGTTTTTGTTTTAAATTATGTGGTTTGACGCTGAATTAGAATGAAAATAGTATATACCTTGATGTAAACCTCACACCTTCATATAATGAATTCCGATACTCTTGTTGACGTTTTTCACACAAGCTTGTAATATAAAATTTAGCCACTTTGGTCGAGTTAATATCACATTCATACTTATGTATATCTCACTTCAAGATGTTTTTTTTTATATAATTTTCGCTGACGCAAACTAAAATATAGCAATAAAACTGAAACTAAGTTTATGGCCTTTAATATACGTCAAGAAGATACCAAATTTGATTGTAATTTTATTACGATTTCATTTAATAATGGATGTTTAGTTCTTTCTCAACTTTGCCACACCTGAAAGAATTTCCTGACCTTTGATTCTTGCGAATTACAAGAGTATAAAATTTTTGGTTCCGCCCTAGTACCCACTATCGAGTATATATTGACCCTAGCTCCAACATACTTTTTGTAAAAAATTCAAACTTCCGTTTGGCTTTATATAAACGTAAAATATTAGATATACAACAGTTTAATGCCGAAGATGTGGGAAATCGATCCACGAATTTCCCCAGCATACATTTACTCCTTATGGTATAATCTTATGGTATAATCTTATGGTATAATTCATTTCGTTAATTTTATAATTTAATGAAATTAAATGGACAGTTTTTCTTAAAAATAATGTGGTTTATCGCTGCATATGAATGACATTGGTCTAGACCTTTTTTTAAACCTTATAATATACTGATTTCCGCTCCTTTCGTACAACAGCAACCTCATATACCCCACATATTAAATCTAACCCCTTTGGTTCAGTTTATATCACATATACCATGTTTGAGTTAAAGTTAACATTTCGAAGAAAAAATAGTATCTATCTAAAATAGTAAACCTATGATCAATAACATAAGTTAATAAGATACCAAATAATAATCGAATAATAAATGTTGAATTCTTTCGCAACATTTTTATACTTTCGCAACATGTTGCAACAGAGTATAGTTTTGTTCACCAAACGGTTGTTTGCATCACCTAAAACTAATCGAGATAGATATAGATTTCTATACACAAATATTTCTTCTAATATTTGGTGATAATCAGTGAATAAGTATATTTTTTCAGTCATCATGTTGAACTTGTAACAAAATATACCAGACAACAATGTAAAAAAGTTTCTTAGAGTGCTGGACTTTGTATAGAGCAAAAATATCTTTCTAGAAAAAATCGCGTGAGATAAATATTAGTAGTGTAGTATCAAAAGGGCTAAAGATTCTTTTTATGTGGTAATAGATAAACTGCGACCCCATCGGTTAAAATGCTATTATTTATTATTTCAGTTTTGCGACACATTTTAATATGAAGGTCATGAAGTGAACTGTAAACTCAAGAAAATTACATTTAAGTACTTTTTGTAGTACTTATGAAAGGTTTAGATATTAAGACAGAAAGAAGAAAATATACATACCTGCTCTACATATGTGTGTACCATACTTAATTATATGTAAGTTATTGTTAATTTAGCCCTCACGAGCAGACCTTTCAAAATAGTACCATAGATCCCTGTTTTAAAAAGCGTTATACAAAAGCAATTTACGGAGGGGTTTTCCGAACACTTAATTTCAATACAATGAAATAAACTACTAAGTTCCAAAATATAAATATAACTAAATAATCTGTATTATTAGGTTAGTGAATATCTAGTAATATATAGGTATACAAAAGTACGTAAGCTGTGTGTTCAAAAATATACCATAATAAAACTATTATACTCTGTAGCAACATATTGCAAGAGTATAATAAATATCAGTACACTGTGTTTGTAGTTTCAGTTACACTAGATTTCTTGACGAGCAAACTGATGTATTCAAACTAATTTCAGTGTATTAGTTATATAGTGTTTAAACTATTGTTATATACAGTGGCAAGCAAAACCGTATTATATACAGTGGCGAGCAAACACGTATACATATGTGCACCAGTATACCATAGTACCTATACACCGAACCGGAAAGGAGTCATAGCAAGGATTCAATTACAGTGAAAGAGAGCAGCACCTAGGATCCAACTTTTCAGACCCGGACGGACGGAATAATATAAGTATTATATATAAGTATTTTATATATTAAGCCATTTATTATTTATTAATTATGCCTAGATTAAGTAGAAAATCTGTATTACTAAGTCGTCTTCAGAATAGAAGACGTATGAGAGTTCTTCGTGCAAACTCTTTATATAGAGATAGTGAGCAGTCACAAGATACTGTAAGACACGCTAATCGTAGATTAGATTCCGATGTACGTAATACTCGAGGTCATAGATCTCGGCGCGAAGACCCCGAGGTTCGATCTGTTGAGCAAATGAGAAATACTGTTCAACATAGAACAAGACGGCAAGAGCCACAAATTCGCTCTGAAGAGCAAATAAGAAATACTCGATGTCGTAGGTCTCGTCGAGAAAATCCCGAGGTACGTTATGATGAGCAAAGTAGGAACACTAGGGATCATAGAGAATTTTGCGCAAGAAATCCTGAGTATAGGAATTTAGAGCGCATTCGTGATCAAATGCAAAGAGAACATGCAAGAAGAAATCGTGAAATAAGGAGAGAGGAGCGTGATAGAGAAACATAACGTCGACAGCTTAGTAGGAGGGGTATAAGGGAAGAAATTTTGAATCAGAGACGTCTTAGACAAAGTCAAGTTCACCTTTGTAGAGATAACCAGGTCAATAGGCAAATTGAAAACAAAAGACAGTCCTAACGAATCCGATTAACGAGAGAAAATAACGTTATAGAAAACGATTATAGTGGCAATTTAACAGATTTCAAAAGCATTTATTTCCAAAATATAAATAAGGGCCCTGAAATATGTATTTGCTGCGGCGGATTATGGTTTTCACACCAAGTTCGCAAATTAAATTTCGAAGCTGTTGCGCAAAGTCACCCGAATGCTGCATCCGCCTTCTGTTTAATGCAAAAATTTCCTTCGGAAGATGGAAATTACAATGATTATGAAAGCTTTGCAATTCTTAGTGAATACACCTCTATATCGTGAGCACAATATACATATTAATGAGAACTGGATTTCAGAATTTAATAACTAAGAAGAACTTCCGTTTGTTGCATCTGCAGAGGATTCCCGATTGGTTCAATCTTTTCATGCGGCACAAACTTCTCATGATAATCCGTCAGGTAATAATATTCCCATATATTTTATGTTTTGCAGAAACTTGGAGTTATCCATGCGAACGTTTTGATATACCAGGATTTACTCCAATTAACGAGCTGAGGATAGATAGCACAGAAAAAAGCAACAGAAATAAACGGGGCATTATAATATAATATATATAAAAAACATAGTATTGCTAGCTCTATAGTACCAAAGGCCATAAAGAAAATTTATTCAGGCCGCAAAGTTTTAGAAGCGTTTTTGTTTAAATGTTTCAGTATTAATATTCTGGTTCTATACAGAAATTCAGCTTTCTCTGTCAGACATTTAATTGTAGAACTTCAGGAAGTCCTTACTTCTGAGTTATGCAATCAAAATGTACTAAATCGAATCAAAACTGTTCAAGCCCCTGAAGACTTTGACATACTATTATCGAAATGTTTTTTTTCGAGTTAATAAAGTCGAATACTTGTTTATCTAATGTACAAATTGGATTTTTCCGCAATTCCGATTTGATCATCTCATTTCGCAAAGCAATGCACGAGCGATTGTTACTACCGTACAAACATTTTTCCTAGTAGTAAACTACTTCATTATAGTACTCCGTTGCGATTTGTGAATCGTCAATCCACAAGCTGGTGTGACTGGAAAATGGTTCCTTTTAGCTGAAATACTTTTTTGTCTATTAAAATAGATGGTTACATTTCGACGACCAATGGGAACAGTTGAAAGATTAATATTGTTCGCTGTGACGAATGCATGTGCCTCCATACGAGCTTTTACCCCAATTTTACTGCTATTGGGAAATATGAACCATATCCGCGTAACCTCTCCATTATCATTTCTTTCAACGTGATTCAATTTTATTATGGCACCGTTTGCTAATCTATCAGCAACTGCGATATTTGGTTATGATGTAATACTTTCCCATGACGAGTGTTAATAGTTGTGTAGCTTTGACAGGTAGAAGTCGCCCCAAATGTCCAACAAGAATAACGTCGAGCCCACCAAAAGACGTATCTGATATGCCTGTTAATAGTTTTAATCTTCTATCGATTCTTTCTAAGAGCTCCGCGCCAACGTTACTAATTTCGTCAATTAAAACCAAGTGAATGTGTTGGAACAGGGATCTGAATTGCTGTAATGAACTCAAACCATTATCAATACTGATCTGCTGACCCTTTTCCTGTCGAAGCACATGTCAGGTTCCATATTTCTTATAGATTCCCAAGATGAGATGGATCCAGAAGGTTTTTTCACATCCGGCTGGGCCCGTCAGGAACATCAACAATGGTTAAAGTTGCTGTGATGCTAAGTGATGAATAGTTTGTAGTAAAATTGATCGTTGTTCCTCGTTGGTTGCTCACATATGTCCACAAAATTAGTCATTTGGCATTAAGTTTTCTCTCCGCTTCGCAATCGCTTGAAGTCTTCTCAAGGTGGCTTATCCAAGGTCATCGTTGATGTAAGAATTAGGGCCTGCAAACATTTCATTGAATGGAACGGGCTATGGTACAACTCCCAGCACCACTTGATTTCCCTGCCCTTAGAAATTGTGCTTCTCGCGATACAATTGTTCACACAATCTAATAGTCTCTTCAATCTTAATATTAGATTCAAACTGTTTACGACGTTCTAGAATAATTTCCTTATTATCAGTATAAATTTAAGGGAATTTTAATATTTCCTCATTGCGAAAAACAATATGAAGCAACACCATTTCTCTTTTATACTTTTCAAACTGTGTTGTCATGTTGTAATTTGTATATCTTATGATGCTCTCTATCAAATTTTTTGGATTTGTTGTTAGTGTGTATTGTGCTGAAAATTGAGCAAGAGTGAGATCATTCAATTCCTGAGATCGGTGTTTATATTTATGACACTATCCCTCCAAACGTCTGTGGACTCATTATCAAGTTCTGCCAACTGTTTTCGTGTTTTTTTCCATTCTTTGTCGATCCGCCGGCTACGATGTTTGAATATATATTACAGATCTACAATGTGCGTTCCAAAGTAAACAGTAAAAAAGTAACAAAGTAAACTCAAGTGGCGCCATCTATATGTCGACTAGTACGTTAGAATCTGCTATTCTTTATCGATTTCCAGTAAAAATTTCATGAGACTTCATCTATTGGAAGTGAAGTTATTATGTTTTAAGTGTCAGCATGTTTTTGTCATCGGTGCGAAAATGAGATTCGAACAAAGAGCCATCATTAAATTTTGTTTTAAAATTGGTAAAACTTTTACCGAAACGTTTCAATTGATGAAACAAGTTTATGGCGATGATTGCCTATCCCGTAGCAGAGTGCACGAGTGGTTGAAACGTTTTCAAAGTGGTCGTGAGGACATAAATGACGATGAGCCGAAACCCAAAAAATCGCGCCTGGAGAAGACAAAAGTGAAGACAATGCTGATATGTTTTTATGATTCCAAGGGTATTGTCCACAAAGAATTTGTTCCACCTGGCCAAAACGTTAATGCGGTATTCTGCCTTAGAGTTTTGAAGCGTTTGGTGCGCCATATTCGACGTGTTCGGCCCGAATATCGCGAAGATGGAAATTGGCGTTTGTTGCACGATAATGCGCCGTCTCATCGATCGACGCTTGTGGCCGATTATTTGATCAAAAATCACATTTTAACAATCAACCACTCCCCGTATTCACCTGACATGGCACAGTGCGACTTCTACCTTTTCGGAAAAATGCATTTGCCGATGAAAGGAAAGCGTTATGCAGACGTGGAGGCCATTCAAAAGGCTTGCACCGACATACTGGCGGCCATACCGGGCAACGAGCTAAAACACTCGTTCGACATGCTTTTGGACCATGCAAAAAGCTGTATTAAAGCAGAAGGAGACTATTTTGAATAAAATTAATTGATTTTGCCGATAAAACCATTTTTTCTGTCTTTTTTTTGTAAAAGTCCTGTTTACTTTGGAACGCACCTTGTAGATGCTTGCGACATTGACTTACAGAGCAGCCACCAAGCTGCTTCTTGACTGGAAATTTCTACCGAATTAAGTAAATTCACACTCATATTTCTCGTGATTTTAACAACCCCAAATCTGGATATTTTTCTGTTATCACAATTATTTGTCTCCGCAAATTACTTATTCCTCGATTTGATTTATTAACAAAATCCATCGCACAATAATATTCGTCCAAAATGAAAAGGTTTATGCCACTTCTCTGAAGGCTGTCGTTTTAAAAATACTTGTGGAAACAATTTTATAATAGTGTTTATCTGAAATTATATTGTTCCTTTCATGGAAGTCTTCAATACTGTTGTAGTCTGTGAATTCGTATTGCAATTTGATTCTTCTAATTTGATGTTTCTGAGCTGGAGACAGAAATCAAAGAATCGATCAACGATATTGCACTTTCTTTATCTTCAGCCAGTAGGCGGTTCTTCGCGTTTTCCAGCCAGAGTAAAATATGCGCGTGAGGACTTTCACGATGTTAGAATTCTATTTTTTTTAAATAGTCTTTAACTCTGTATTGTCCCAACAGGCATAATTTTTTGCTTTGTGGAAGAGTCATAAATGTATTGACTAATTTGTCGAAATAGATAGCACATGTAACAGCGTCTTCGTTGATGAGCGTGCTTTTGTGTAACCAGTTCAAGTCGGCTCCATTTTCTAAGTGAATTTCCATCTTACACTTTTTGTAAAAATTGTGGCAGCAGGGATCCGATTTCGTTTGCGCTCATTGTAAGGAAGAGCGTGGGCCTGCTGAGTTGAGGAATCATATGTTAGCAAAAAGGTGTCTTTATCGTTGTGACCAATAATAGGCAGAGTTTGGAAGTGATTTCAGGAAGGTGTCGATGCATCTGTTGACATACTCTTCCGATGATGCGATACGATGTCTCATATTTTTCGCCACTATGTACAGCAAATGGCACGGGGTGACTCCTCATCGATCATTTCGTCTTATCTCACTTGTTACCATTTGGAAAAGATTCCCAGATATATTCCTGAAAATGACAACTCCTCGGCGTAATCATCAAATAGCAAACTTTTCGGAAGTAGATAAGCTGGTGCTAGTCCCAAATATTTATCTTCTTCCCCTAAAAGTGTTTGTTGCTGAGCAACGAGGCTATATTCCATCGTGATCACTTCACTTGTTTCATCATTCGCCAGTTCCTCTTCAGTTAACTCAATATCTATCTTGATAAAGTTGTGTATTTTTCAGAAAAATTAGCCAAGCCCGAACGGTTATTTTATTAACCAAACCTTCCACGTAGGGGGATATGTGAATTTTAATTTTTTAATATACACGTTGATATCATGGTCACCTCCAATATTTTGTGGCAGACGTTTAACCATTGTGTCTTCATTAACCGGTACATAATTTGTCCATAAACACCATATTGCCCATGCACATGTCTTAAACATTTAATATGCATAAACGGAATATCGTGATGAAATCAAGCGTTCTGTTATGATATCCAGCGGTGGTAAATTTTCAGGTATTGGTGGATACTCAAATCCATTTTCGACGACATATTATATATAGGTATATTTTTGACGCAATGACTGGAGACACGCTGCACATAACTTAAAATTTTGCCTTGAGACAGTCGGTGAAATCCTATCGAGAATTTGTTAATTAATCTCTAAAGGGACGTCTGCTAAATCATGCTTGAACCAGAGCCGATCACATATTGAACATGGGCATCCGAAACTATTCTCAGTGAATTTCGTTCTTACGCTGTCATGTGCTTTCTAATACTGATGACATTGTGTGTACGGAAGTTGTTGATCGTTTCTCGGGTTTTCATTGCTGGTATTCTGGCTATTTGCATCAACATTCCCAGTTGAACCTTCGTTAGAAGTCGCAAATTGTGCAGCTCTTCGAGATTCAAGTTCAGCTTTTTTCCTAGCTCTATAATATTGTGCTGCTGATTTCCTGTTGAGTGGATTTTTGAAACCAACACCGAGACTTGTAGAAGGCCCATCAGTCGTTGATGGTCTAATCTCTGACAAGGAATGAACGCTAGTGGCCTCCCCTGTTAAAATTTATGGTATAGCATCCATCGGATCAATGAATGTAGCGTCACGTTTCGCCTTTTTCCGCGCTCGATACTCCTTCTGATATTTCACAGCAGATGTTCTCTACATTGATGGCTTTGCTTTTGAAACGTTTCTTCTACTGAAATCATCATTTGTAGAAGGCTCAGAACTTGTAGACAGGTTACTACTTACCGTATTTGATAAATAATTTTCTATCTCTGCTCGCTTTCGTGCTCTGTAGCCACAATAATATTTAGCTGTTTTCCCTCTTGATCCTCTGGAACCAGTGGAAGTACTGGGCTCGCAACCTCATCTCTACCTATGAAATTGGGGTAAAATTATTGTTATCATTGTGGAGCGCGAAATTGTAAATTTAAACACGTAACAAACAATCCCCGAATTAACAGTAACGTACCTTCACATAACCTCGACTCCACACCGTTCCCTGTAGCTTCCTTTCCACTCATTTTAATTATATCCAACGACGACAAGCGACAGGCAGCATCTGTCAATAATTAACACACACGTTCTTATGTGCACAGTTATTTAGAAAGAAGCACGACATTAGGAATAATCGCGAAGGTCAAGACGAAGTGCAATGGTCAAGCCTCGCTACGAAAGAACCGATTTTATGATCACGATAACCTATACGCCAGGTAATCATGCTTTGTTCAGCACACAAGCAATTTAAGCCATCAACGCTTACTGCGTAGCTCTCTCTCTCTTTCTTTTCCTTTGTTCACTAGTGGATGGTTAGGGTGTATAACCACGGCGCGTTAAACGTTTAACGCAACCTTTTCCGAACTCCCATTAGAAGTTTCACTTCAAAAACACATAGCTATTGCAAGAGTACAGTAATTTTTTTATACATACACACATACATATGTACATATATTGGTAATATTGATTGTTGCTACTGAACAAGGCTTGGAGCTACCATGTGGAACCCGTAAGACATTTGTAATATCACAACAGAAAATCGCATTGGCAGTTGCTACATACAACTTAAAACAAAAAAAGACATTAACTTCGATTGCACCGAAGCAAGCGATTTTGGCGTCACAACATACTATCGCCTGAAAAAGATGCTCTCTGAATTTCCTTAAGATAACTCACATATTGACTGATATATACTATATTAAGTCCATCGGACAATCAAAAATCTTTATAATAAATTTACGAAGGTAGGGGAAGTATTTACTCGTTTAACTTATTTGTAACCCAAGGGCACATTATTATCATAAAAAATGTCTCTCGGAATTTCAGTAATACAAGTATATCTCATATATTAACCAATATGTTTGGAAAAAAGTCACTATAAACTTTATAATTTCAATTCAAATCTTTAATATTACAATTCATGTTTTGTATTTCAAATAAATTTAATATTTATTTTAATGCTAGCATTTACGATGTCGCTTGACGCAACAAATCCCTTATTGGGGGTAGAAATGTCAAAATTAGGAAAATGCTCATGAGCGGTTGCTCCCATTGCAGTTTTGTAACAATGCAGCAGATGATGATATGCGAATATAAAGTTAATAAATAATATTTTATTTCTAATAATATGGAAAATAACATGCAATTTAAGTGGCTAATGCATTTGATGCAGAAAAACCATGAAAAAGGAACACGAACTGTTTGACAAAATGACAAGTTTTTTACTCGTATCTGCAGTTATCGATGAATTACAAGAAAAAAAATTCAACAATAACAGAAATTATCAAACAGCGGATGGACCCCATCACTAGAATTTTCTTAATCCGCTCTAGTACAAACTGTGGTGGACCTCTTGCATGCAGAGGTTCTTAGTTGTATCAACGCATTCACTTCTTCGAGAATGGCAGACATTGTGAGTTCAACGAAGCAATTACAAAATTGCTCTGAAGTACGGAAATTGCTCTTAAATTTGTTGTGAAGTTATTGTTAGTACCACAGGCAACGTTCAATAGTTTTAATGAAATTGATGGAGATCTTGAAACCCCCACCGAAAAATTTAGGCATCACAAAGAATTTTTTAAATATTTTAAGTACCGGAATGATTCTCACGAATCTTCCAAGACTGTTCCAACCGTAAACGCCCTTCCGAAGAAGTAATACCTAGTTGTTCTGTACAAAAGAGTACTTCTCCGATTGACCTTATAAATCTTTCTTCAATTTGCCCTCAAGGTGATAAGCTGTCAACATCCACAGAGCTCAATTCCCCAAAAGTCTACCTAACGGTAATAAGCGTTTAATTATTTAATAGGTTCCCCCTTAAAGCTTAGCAGCACCTGTAAAAAATTTGGTAGTAATACCACCTAAAAAAACTACATTCATTTCTAGATTGGCCAAGGATACCTCGACTGAGGACATAAAGCCTTATGTTACGTCGCGTTTAAAAAATAATGTATCCATATCCGTAAGTTTAACTTCAGTTACTAAAGAAGTATATCATTGTTTAAAATAAACGCTTCTCTTGAAATATTTAAAAAGATCATAGATAGCTCATTCTGACTACCCGGGGATTTTGTACGCGAATTTATTCCTAAACTCAGAAATTGTACTGAGGAAAACATTGTTAAAACACCGAAAGCAACCACGAAACTAAAAAACTGAGTGGTAGAAATTCGCTGAGTATTTATTAACAAAATGCTAGAGGTCTTAACACAAAATCAACTGATTTGTCCTTAAACAGTACCAATTGTATTTTTCATATAATTGGATTTACAGAAACGTGGTTAAGACCTTACATTTTTGATGATGGGATTTTAAACAGCGAATATCAAATATTGTATTTAGATGTAATCAACTAAACAAAATCGGAGGAGGTGTACTGTTTGCCGTACATTTCTCTATCTCATCTGAAGATGTCCTCGTTCATAGTACTAACTCATTTGGATTTAACTATATTAGAGTTTGTAGTAGTTGCTTTAATTATTTAACTTTATCTTATATACTTCCCCAATCAGACTTATCTGTATATATGCAGCATGCTTCTTTAATAAATAAAGCTATGTATCTCGATGGCAAACATTTCAGATTCTATAATCGTTTTGAGAGATTTCAATTTACCGTGTGCCTTGTTAAAAGCTTTTGATGATTATATCGTACCGATTTGCAATCGGCCATACTTTAATGAGTTTTTCGCAAAAATGTCCAAGTTGGGTTTGAACCAAAAAAATTTAACTCCGAATAAATTTGGTAAATGCTCAGACTAAATTTAATATCCTATATCTATACGTTGATTCCCCTTCAAAGTGTTCCGAATAACGTCTCGTATCATCCTGCTTTGGAAATAACTGTCGAAATCATAGGCAATGTACTGAATAGTAATCACCAAACTTCTAATTTCTGTATACGATTTAACTTAACAAAACCTAACTTTAAAAAATTGAATAGGGAACTTTCTACTTTAACTTTGCTTGATTATAATGCGGAAATTAAATTGAGTGTCTTGGGTTTTAATAACACTATTGCGAAATTATTTGACAAGTATGTTCCAATAAAAATTGTAAACAAGTCAGGAAGAGCTAAGTTCGAATGTTACCGAACATTTAATACTCTCGCAAAGTCAAACAGTATACTCGTTTGAGATTTCTTTACACAAGTATATTGTATTTTGCTTGATTTGCATAGCCAAAAGTGAAATAATCAGATGGAATTTAAAATGGTGTTATATTGGGAGCGGCCGGGGTTGTCACCCGATTTCACTAATTTTCACACTGTCAATAGAGGTGCCAGAAACATTTGTTCTCAGAATTTTGTTATTATAGCTTTACTAAACTTTACTAAATATACACATTAAACCTATTAGGGCGCAGTACCACGCCCACTTTAAAAACAAAAAATTAAACTGCAGATGCCCCTCAATAATGTGATCAAAATTACAGTCTTGTCATTTTTTTGTTTTGGATTAATGGCGTTTTGTGTTCGTGGCAGTGGTCCGATTACGTCCATCTGCAATACCAACCGTCTTACGGTACCAAAAAAGACTCATAAAAATATCTCATTTTTCACTCAAGTTACAGCATGACAGACAGACGGACGGACAGACAGTCACCCGGATTTCAACTCGTCTCTTCATCCTGATCAGTTATATATACATAACCCTATATCTAACTCGATTAGTTTTAGGTGATACAAGCAACCGTTAGGTGAACAAAGCTATTATACCCTGTAGCAACATGTTGTGAGGGTATAAAAAGAATATTGGGCGCAATCCAAAATTGTTTTATAATTTCTTTAACTCCAAATGCAGGATTTCCAAATTTCCGCCCGTCCGTTTATTATGTCATGGGACAATCACATTATTTCCAATATGTTTGCAGAATCTTTCAAGTCAAACTACTGTACTAATTCTCATAAAATTGTTTCTTCTCAGCACGTGCTCTGTCCGAATACTACAATTAACGAATTTCGGAAGAAGACGTCTTACTCAATTTAAATAAGTTAAAACCACCTTCTGATTACGATCCATATATGATATATTTAGTTGCAGACCATATAACTTTCTCGATTTCTCCATTAAAATCTTTTTCTCAGGATGGATTTCGCAAAGGGAAATGCACTCTAACAAATTTACTTGAATTTGTCAACCATGTATCATTGGGTTTTGGGAACATAACCACACGGATGTAATATATGTACATTGACTTTAGCATAGCTTTCGATAAAGTAAGTCTCATGACTCTTCTACATAATTGTATCTTCTTATCTTTATAATAGAACACAACGAGTGATATTTAATGATACTATTTCATATTTAATAAATGTCACTTCATATTATATGCCGATGACGTAAAGCTTTTTAAATCACACACTTCAACTGATAAAAGGTGCTTGTCGTAAACAGACTTAAACAAGTTGCCTTGTGTGATATAAATGTTTTGCTTTGAAGATGATGTACTTTTCCCGTAGACTATAGACTAGAGCAAGTTTTTAACTTTGTTGATTTGGGAGTTACTATGAACCCTAAGCTTAATTTTAGTTTTCATATTGATACCATGGTCTTGAAAGCAAAAAGTGTTCTCTGTTTTATTAAACTTTGTTCTAAAGAATTAAGATATCCGTATATTACGAAAACACTTTTTACAACTTAACTTAGACCTGCGTATATTGGAATATGGCTCTGCTGTAGGGAACCCTAGTTACAAAATCCATTTTGAAAAGTTAGAGTCTGTTCAAAAACAATTTTTACTTTTCGCCTTAGGGCATTTTCGATGGGATTCTAGGTTAAGTCTACCTTCACTACTAGTCGTAGCGAAATGAATTATATTCTTAGTAAAAGTCATGAATGGAACAGTTTGCAGCTCTTTTCTCCTTTCTGAAGTTGAATTTAATATTCTGGTTCGCTTTTTGAGACAGCTTAGATTCTTACTGTTAAATCTTGTAGATCAAATTTTGGACTAAACGAACCTTTCCGCCGCATATGTCATGATTTTAATCCTCATTCCTGCACATTTAATTTATTTGACTCCCTTTTCAAACTTGAAAGCCTATATTGATTTCTCTTAATAAATAAAATCGTAACTATTTGTTATAACGTATTTTTAAATTTAAGCTGACGAAATTTTTGTTTCTGTAGCTGAGCAGTTTTAGATCTCGACGTTTAAAAAACTCTCTTGCCTTTCATGACTACTTCCGCACGTATGCGGATTGCGCCCCTCGCGTCGGTTGGGCAAGAGAAGAGTATTGTTGGGTTGGGTTATTATTATAATTATAACATATGTATGGTATACTCGTACATCTATTTAAGTATTTATGAATATATGCATGTTCTTCAACTAGTAAATATATAAATTCATATGTTTTTATGTACCTCGGCATTGTCGAAAATAAGAACGTTCAAAGATATTTGAACATATATATTACAAAAAATGTTTAATCGATTAAATTAATATTTAGCATTTTATTAACTTATGCTTTGAACATATGCTCATTTTGTATCATTACCATATCGGGCTTATATATTCGAAATATCGTATTGAAATCAAACTATCTATTGTTATGGGATGGAACGTACCGAATCAATAATTTTTACTAGTGAATCACATAATGCTGATCGAAATATTATCACTTAATTTTATTGCGATATCTTGCGCTGTATAATATATGGCATGCTTCTAAAAAATTATGAAATCCGTTCAGATGATCCCATAAGAATGAAGAGTAAGTGAGTCGTCCCTTTTCCCTCATGTTATAAGCTCAAAATAATTAATTGATTCATATATTATAGTGTTCACCTAATTTTATTAATAAAACTTCAATATTGACCGATAAACAAATGGTATGAAGTCAACCAGAAAAAATATTAGGAATGTAAAGGTCAGGGTTAATACTAAACCGATTTATTAATTTATGATGGTAAAAACATCACATTATTGTCAGGAAGAAATTATTAAGAAAATATATTGTTGGAAGCCTTAGATACTATTTGATTAATTACAATAATACTTAATTTTTCGTAATATATATATCGTTCATAGTTAACTTCTGTATTTAGGAGTATGTAATACTTTCAGTTCAAAAAATAAAACTATTAAAGTTTAGTTATGAAATATTAATCTTCATATATATAATTCTTCACATACTATACTTACATATGTACATATTTATATACAATACAAAAACAACTAAAACTGAATTAATGAACATTGTTAGTATTTGAAAATAGCTTCTCTGAAGCTTCTCGCAAGATTTTCAATTCGCGCATAAAACCTTCCTTGTCCTCCTCACAGCTGTGTGATCTTATGGCAGGTGTTGGCACCTGAGTTTTATAAGTGTGCTGTACTCCTTTCAACAACATTAGGTTATCATGGTCATGGTCATGATCGTCTTCACTACTGCAACTGCTATGACTGTGTCCATCTGACCCTGCAATTATTTGAATATAAAAACAAATAAATGAAATGTTTACATATTAACTTTATTAATTTTTTCGAAATTCCCATTTTTCTTGTAAATCGTGGAAATTTTTAAAAGCTTAATAATTCATTAAAATATCTGAAAAGAGCTCAAAAAGAGTTGTACTATGATGTCCAGAATCATATTTATAGTTACCAAAGCTGTAAGAAAGATTATGTATTTAGAAGTGGAATTTCAACAGTACAGTACAAGGTCTGTCATGTTCATTTCGTAACTAGTGTCAGATAAGCTTGCAGCCACACTAAGTTGTTTAAAAATTAACGCAAGATTTAAATATGCCGCCATTAAAACAAAAAATATCGTCAGCTGACAGTTTAGGCGTAGTAAAAATGGTGCGTTACACGATAGAAGACACGTGTCTTTATTGTTTAACAATATTTCAAAAAAATTAAAAGGTTGGCTACCGCAGTTTGAAAATTTTATTCAAAATATAGTAGAATAGGAATAGTGTTTTAACTTCGTCAACTGTGAAGAGATTAATTGAAAACAAGTAAGGAAGGGCTAAGTTCGGATGTAACCGAACATTTTATACTCTCGCAAAGTCAAATGGTATACTCGTTTGAGATTTCTTTGTGGATTGACCGATATTTTCGGTAGAAGGTCAACTATAGGCACTGGGGTCCACATATTTGGTACTGCCGTTAAAATTTTTTTCTAAAAGCGGGCGTGGTCCCGGCCCTAATAAGTTTAATGTGCATATCTCCTAAGCCGCTAAAGCTATAATAACCAAATTCACTGGGAGGAAATGATTCTATCACCTCTATTGACGGTGTGAAAAAAGGTGAAATCGGGAGACAACCCCGCCCACTCCCCATATAACGGTACTGTTAAAAACTACTAAAAGCGCGATAAATCAAGCACTAAACACGCCAGAGACATTAAATTTTATCTCTGAGATAGTATAAGATGACTTTATAGGAACCGCGTTCAAAATTAGACAGTGGGCGTGGCCCAGCCCACTTTTAGGTGAAAACCCATATCTTGAGATCTGCTCAACCGATTTCAACCAAATTCGGTGCATAACGTTCTTTTTATGTTTCTATGTCATAGTGCGAAAATGGGCGAAATCGGATTACAACCACGCCTATTTTCCATATGACACCATTTTAAATACCACAGTGCCTATAGTTGACCTTCTACCGAAAATATCAGTCAATCCACAAAGAAATCTCAAACGAGTATACCATTTGACTTTGCGAGAGTATAAAATGTTCGGTTACATCCGAACTTAGCCCTTCCTTACTTGTTAAAGTAAATTTTATTATTTTAAAGAACTTCTGCATATACTACATTTTTTATTTTATTATCTTGTGGCAGAAGAACATATTGATTTTCGCCACAACCCGATCTTAATAACGCGACATATAACTGGCCGTGCGAAAAACAGTCTTGGCGTAAATCGATCCCCACGTGTTTGAATGTTTGCCCCTGTGATTTATTTATTGTGACTGCGAAAGATAAATTAAGCGGAAATTGTATTCTTTTAAAATTGAAAGGTAAGTCGTTGGGTATCATTGGGATGCGGGGTATGAGGACTGTTTGACCAGCTGCTGGACCAGTCAAAACTATTGCAACGATGACGTTATTGCACAGAAATTTTACTTGAATTCGGGTCCCGTTGCATAAATTTGGTGGTTTGAGATTTCTTAGTAAAATTATTGGGGCACCTATTTTTAACTTAAGAGAATGTGGGGGAAGGCCGCTTGGGTTGAAGGAATTGAGGAACTCCTGTGGGTAATGAACTACATCTTCTTGATCCATCACGGTATCAATGGATGTGTAGGTTACAATATCTCCTGGGAGTTTACTCAAAATGATATCATTTATTTCGTCAACGCTACTATTTCTTGCCGCCAATATTGCTCTTTGACACATCCATTGATGGTCCTTGTTTTCTATTTGGCTGATGTCAGGGTATACCTTAGTTACTAATTCCTCGATGTTACCCACTTTTACTCCTAAATCGCAATCAATTTCAATTTTATTATTAGAATGAGGTATTTTCCTGTCTCCTACAGAAAGTAATTTTGAAGGGAAAGTTATACTACTTCCCCCCAAATGTGCTCTCATATTTGTCGATAATTTTAAAATATTTACAAATTTCCATAATGGAGAACTTTTAAGGCAAGCCTTCACAATGTCTGCTCTAGTTCCCCTTACTATTACCGGTAAAGTTTGGCGAAAGTCCCCAGCAAACATAACAGTAATCCCACCCATGATTTTATCACAGCTTCTAAGATCTCTAAGAGTTCTGTCTAGAGCTTCTACGTGAGCTCTATGTATCATGGTACATTCGTCCCAAATCATTAGAATGACGTCTTGTAAAATTTTCCCCAAAGGGCCATTTTTGCGTATAGAGCACACGCTATCTTTCTCTAAAGACACAGTTAGGGGCAGTTTAAAAGTGGAATGAGCTGTGCGTCCACCTGCTAATAAGGTTGCAGCAATACCTGACGACGCTACTGCCAAGGCTAGCTTTCCTAGAGACCTTACTTTTGCTAATATAAGATTAGTGATAAACGTCTTGCCGGTCCCACCGGGAGCATCCAAAAAGAAAATTCTTCCTTCATTAAATGAGCACTTTTCATGACACAAGTATACGTTGTCACCTGGTCATTAACTAATCTTTGTTCATTTTGTGTGATATACTCATTTAATTCATTTATGTTATATGGTTTTCGCAACGCTACTTCTAACGGGTCCAGAAGCGAATTATTTCTTTTTGCTGCAGGAAGCCCAAAGTCGGTTAGGGATTTATCTGAAATCTCATGAATTTTATCTTTAATTATAATTAGTCCATCATTGTATATATCATCATAATATGCTAATGTCATATCCTGATTCTCATTACGCATTCTGTTTAATATATCTTCACATAAAGCATCACGAAATTTATTCCATAACTCTAAGGGGTCAGATGGTTGGCAAAATATAAGGATAGTGGTAAATAATTCTCTTAATTTTGTAGCTGGCTCGGATATGATAGCATCGGATATGGTATTTTGCCAATGTTCATCTCCCTCCAGTAAACCAGTGGACTATAGGGAACCACCCAACGATTATCCACGCTCATTTCTGTACCTTTTACACGAATTATAGCTGTGTTTCCACCATTATCTGGAGACCTGCGTCTGTAGGTTGGATAACCGTCATCTCCCGTTTGTGTTTCCGAAATAAAATGCCTAGGGAACTTTTTAGAACAAACGTTTTCTTTCATACATGGTGATGTAGGATTATGAAATCCGCAAGGACCATGTATCATATATTTTATGACAATATTATGAAGAATCGGATCTTGTTGTATGCCAGGTATTTCAGCCGATATTATTGCATCTATAGAATCTGGTTGAACTTTGTTAGCCAGCCACAATAAAATGTGGGCGTGAGGTAAACCTCTTTTTTGCCATTCTACACTGTAAACAAAGGCTTTCGATGGGCCAAAAATATTTTTCTTCGTTAATAGGTCTATCATTTTCTTGAGTTTTAAATGAAATACCCTAGAAATTAAATCATGTCTATCATAAGAATGTTGATTGGGCAATAACTCACTTTTTATTTCTGGCCATTCGGGGTTACATGTAAATGTAATGAAGAGGTCAGGTCTTCCAAATTTCCTGACATATGTCATGGCATCTTGACTTTTTTCATTCATGAATCTGGGGGATCCTGTAAATGACGACGGCAATATAACGTGCTGGCCAATATTAGAAGCGTTTATATGTCCATCATTTACGACGGCATCTCTTAAATGAATGTACTCTTCTGCTCTCAATTTTTTTTGATTTCTTTTGATGAAGTCTAGCCCCTCAGAGATCATTTTTGCCGCCATATCAACACAATATTGGTTGAATAATCCTTTGAAATAATGTATACTGTTAAAGTCATTTATTCTCACCATGAATCTAAATGCATAAAACTGCATACATGAAACAGTTTTAAATGTAGCCGTAGTATTCTGCTGTGGAATATTAATACAGTATCCGTCGTTTCCAAAGGAAAACAGTAAGGGATATTGAAGCGGGTCATAAGATCTATGAATTTCAGAAACTCGTTGAAGTCGACCATCTCTCGCAGTCAATACAATATCACGGGGACCTTTGTCTTCATCTATCATAAGAACAGCTACTTCATCTACTACCGGCGCATTATACCGACCTCTATGCTCATTAGAAGGTTTTACATCAGCATGAATGATAAGTTTTAAATCATTCGGTGGTCTGTTTTCTAGATTGTACTTAAAACTTTGAATATACGTATTATGATCATGAAGATATGTTTGGAGAACGTCGATAAGATCGATTTGCAAGCTTGGGTTTAAATTTGAGCGCAAGGATACCTGATCTGCATGGGAAACAAAATATATTTGCAGGAATTCGGGTTGTGCCCCTACAGCTGGAAGTATGTCACCGATTAAATGATAAACTTGCCCTTGGACTTTAAAAGTGGATATAAAGTTTCCCTCACGAATTTCTTTGGCACCAAATGAAGTCATCTTAAATAATCTATACTAATATTATAAAGGTGAAGAGTTTGTTTGTTTGTTTGAACTCTGGTTTTTGCTCTCAAGAAGATCATGACTCTCATGAGAAGATGTTTTAATTACGTTATGACCGCTGTGTAACCATAAAAAATACACGCCAATATCATCATTACAATACTCTTAATAATACATCACTCGAGTCCAAAGTTTTCGCCAAAGACATTAAAATCGTTACCAATAAACTAAAAAAAAGAAATAATGCAATACGTATAAGTTATAAGAATTAATTTAACAATTATTTAACTTCTTTCTTTTTTTATTTATGAAAAAATATTTAATTTATTATATATCATTTGTTGAAATAAAACTTATCATAAAATAACGATATTTTTAATTAAAATATGAAGTATTATTCCTTATTTATAATTACTAAGTAACTCTAAAGATAAGTCAATGACTAAGATACTCAAAAATATTCAATTTAAAGGAATTATATTTTTATTATTATTTAGTTCGAATATCATTTTATTTAAAACAAGAATTGTAATGTTAATTGGATGTTTTATAATGAATAGAAAAAAATATGGGGTAAAAAAATTATGGATTTTTAATACTTAAAGAATAGGAAATTCCAGTTAAAAATTTGGCCTTGAAATATAATATTAATAGCGGGTATTAAATACATTCTGATGGATTAGGGAATTCCCGTCTTAAGTATTTCTTTGAAACTATTAAGTGGGTAGGTATCTATACTAATATTATAAAGCTGAAGAGTTTGTTTGTTTGTTTGAACGCGCTAATCTCCGAAACTACTGGTTCGAATTGAATAATTATTTTTGTGTTGGATAGTCCAGTTATCGAGGAAGGCTATAGGCTATATAACGCTACGACGCTAGGAGCAAAGATATAGTGGTAAATGTGTAAAAAACGGGAGAAATTATTTCATCTTTGAAGCCTTCCGTTGCGTGCGCCGTGAAAACGGTTCAAGATACACAAAAAATATGTATTAAAGAATAATAGCTCTTTTAATGATATAAAAAACAGTCCGCGATAGTATATGTCTATCTTTTAAGATTAACTCACAAAAACCGTTTTTATGGTACCTAATTTGGTCGAAATAATTTGTTTAAGTTGTATCAACATAATAATATTATATTAATCTTTATTCAAATAAATATGTTGTTGGTTAAGAGTACTTCATTGTGAATAAAATTGTCTTTGACATAACTTAATTTCAACAAAAAACTTTAAAGATTACAATGATAAATAACTCCGAAACAAAACCAACTCGCTCTCTGCGCTGGCCGGCGCGGCGGGTGAGAGGCGGTACTTGCGGGCAAGCCGGGAGGGGGGTGTAGCTCAACGAGATACCATGCCGCGCGGCTCAAGGCACAAACCGTCACCGACGCAAAACCGTGTCCCGCATCAGCTGATGCGACCTATCTTATGAGAGTGCAATGTAAATGATCAGTCACCACCGCTTCTACCGTGCGCTACAATAGACCGTACGGTATGATATGGTATGCAAGCATGTGCGGCGTGATGAGAAGAATGAGCGTGTAAACATAATAAATTCGTGTATGTCATACATGTGTGATGGTTTTTAAAAAAATTTAAAAACATGATGTTGTTATGAACATGTTTTATGGTGTAAACGCTTGCATCGCTTTCACACGAGCAAAAAGAGTCCAGCGACTCGAGTATAGTTTTCCTGTCTGTTTGTGCAGTTCGAATGCGCAACACTTAGAGTATGTTGCATATTTCATTTGTATGTTGGGATGGTGGTCCCACATTTTGCTTGCAATGAATTAGCATGAATGTGGTAGAACAATATGCATAATACCTACCTGCTTAATATTTCCAAGGCCAAATTTATAACAGGAATTTCCTAATATTTATGTATCAAAAATTCATAATTTCTTTACTCAATATTTTTAGGATTCAAAAGTCTTTGTTTAAAAGGGCTAAATATTTTCAAGGCCAAATTTATAACAGGAATTTCCTAATATTTATGTATCAAAAATTCATAATTTCCTTACTCCATATTTTTGGGATTCAAAAGAGTATTTGTTTAAAAGGGCTAATGCACGCAGTATATTTTTCCAGTCGTAAGCAAACATCGAAGCGTAATGGCGTCCAGGATAAACGAAGAAATATCAGAGAAATAAAGTATGATTGTACTGAACGGTTGAATGCAGCGCTAATTTGTTTATGCGATATAATTATCATCGTAATATTACTTTTTAAACACAGTTTCATTTTGTAGTTGTTTTCTATATAGTAGGTACTTTATTTGTTTTAGGATAGTATTTAGTTACACAATAATAACACTTTTTTGTTTTCATGTAGATTATTAATTTATAAGTATGTGTTTTCTATAAGTATAGTATTGTTTGTTTTAAAAATAGTATTTAGTTTCTAATATATTTTTTTTGTGGTACATAATACCTGTAGGTATTCTCATTAGATTAGGGTTAAGTTTAAGCATAAAGTTAGTTTACCTTATTTTCATTTTACGGTTGTTCTTTTGACATAATCGTTAAAAATAAAAGTAATTAGGTTCCTAATTATTAATCTTCTTAATCCTGCTTTTTTTTTTATTACGAGATACGCTTTAGTTAAGTTTTCATTTTCTACGTTTTTTCTTCATCACTATAATGCCGAGAAAAAGAACTCAGCTTTCTCGGCAGACTGCTACTGCAAAGCGGCTGCGAGTTTTGCGCAGCAATGAAACTGAGGATGAAAATATGCACAGGTTGGCTACACAACGAGCAATTACTGAACAAAACCGTGCAAGGGAATCAAGCGTTGAACGTTCGCAGCGTTTAGCCTCACAAAATTTCCGAACTTTGGCGAACCGGCATCGGGAATCGAGTGCTGAACGTTCTCAACGTTTGGCCTCACAGAATGCCCGAACATTGGCTAACCGCGATCGGGAATCAAGCGCTGAACGATCCCATCGATTAGCACAGCAAAATACCCGATCAACTAGGAATAGAACTCGCAGACAACATAATTTATTAAATGCTGCTTTTGCTTATGATTGTACCGTTGACTATTCTGAGCTAAATGATATTGATATCGGTAGAATATTTTATCCATTCTACCATGCAACTTATGCCAAGCAAAAAAATGGGCAGCTGAAACTCCTGGACTGTGTTGTAGTGGTGGCAAAGTAAATATACCTATAATTCCGGAACCAACATCCGTTTTAAAGGAACTGATATCAGGCTCACATCCATCATCTAAGCATTTCTTAAATCACTCAAGACAATATAATACATATTCAGATGACTTCATTTGGTGCCAAAGAAATTCGTGAGGGAAACTTTATGCCCACTTTTGAAGTCCAAGGGCAAGTTTATCATTTAATCGGTGACTTACTTCCAGCTGTAGGGGCACAACCCGAATTCCTGCAAATATATTTTGTTTCCCATGCAGATCAGGTATCCTTGCGCTCAAATTTAAACCCAAGCTTGCAAATCGATCTTATCGACGTTCTCCAAACATATCTTCATGATCATAATACGTATATTCAAAGTTTTAAGTACAATCTAGAAAACAGACCACCGAATGATTTAAAACTTATCATTCATGCTGATGTAAAACCTTCTAATGAGCATAGAGGTCGGTATAATGCGCCGGTAGTAGATGAAGTAGCTGTTCTTATGATAGATGAAGACAAAGGTCCCCGTGATATTGTATTGACTGCGAGAGATGGTCGACTTCAACGAGTTTCTGAAATTCATAGATCTTATGACCCGCTTCAATATCCCTTACTGTTTCCCTTTGGAAACGACGGATACTGTATTAATATTCCACAGCAGAATACTACGGCTACATTTAAAACTGTTTCATGTATGCAGTTTTATGCATTTGGATTCATGGTGAGAATAAATGACTTTAACAGTATACATTATTTCAAAGGATTATTCAACCAATATTGTGTTGATATGGCGGCAAAAATGATCTCTGAGGGGCTAGACTTCATCAAAAGAAATCAAAAAAAATTGAGAGCAGAAGAGTACATTCATTTAAGAGATGCCGTCGTAAATGATGGACATATAAACGCTTCTAATATTGGCCAGCACGTTATATTGCCGTCGTCATTTACAGGATCCCCCAGATTCATGAATGAAAAAAGTCAAGATGCCATGACATATGTCAGGAAATTTGGAAGACCTGACCTCTTCATTACATTTACATGTAACCCCGAATGGCCAGAAATAAAAAGTGAGTTATTGCCCAATCAACATTCTTATGATAGACATGATTTAATTTCTAGGGTATTTCATTTAAAACTCAAGAAAATGATAGACCTATTAACGAAGAAAAATATTTTTGGCCCATCGAAAGCCTTTGTTTACAGTGTAGAATGGCAAAAAAGAGGTTTACCTCACGCCCACATTTTATTGTGGCTGGCTAACAAAGTTCAACCAGATTCTATAGATGCAATAATATCGGCTGAAATACCTGGCATACAACAAGATCCGATTCTTCATAATATTGTCATAAAAAATATGATACATGGTCCTTGCGGATTTCATAATCCTACATCACCATGTATGAAAGAAAACGTTTGTTCTAAAAAGTTCCCTAGGCATTTTATTTCGGAAACACAAACGGGAGATGACGGTTATCCAACCTACAGACGCAGGTCTCCAGATAATGGTGGAAACACAGCTATAATTCGTGTAAAAGGTACAGAAATGAGCGTGGATAATCGTTGGGTGGTTCCCTATAATCCACTGCTATCACGAATTTTCAATGCACACATTAACGTAGAGTTTTGTCAATCGATCAAAGCTATTAAATACATCTGTAAGTATATGCATAAAGGTTCTGATCAAGCCACATTTTCGTTACAAAGTAATAACGATGAAGTAGAAAAATATCTAAATGGTCCCTATATAAGTTCCTCGGCGGCGTTTTGGAGAATTTTCCAATTTTCTATTCATGAACGTTTTCCGGCAGTAGTTCATTTAGCCGTTCATTTGGAAAATGGACAAAGAGTATATTTTTATAATATTGAAAATCTCCAAGATCGTGTGAACAATCCGTCATCAACGACACTTACAGCGTTCTTTGATCTCTGCAAAAGCGACGATTTTGCAAAAACCCTTTTATATCACGAAGTTCCCCAGTATTACGTTTGGCAAAGAAATTCATTTTCTAGAAGAAGACGCGGGCAAGATGTTGAGGGATATCCCGGTGTAAAAAAAGACACAAATTTAGGCCGTGTTTATAACATTCATCCAACTCAAACTGAATGTTTTTATTTAAGAATGTTATTGCAATATGTTCGCGGTCCAATGTCATTTCAACATCTAAGAACCGTGAATGGTGTTATTTTCCAAACGTACCAAGGCGCTTGCAAGGAATTAGGTTTACTGGAGGGAGATGAACATTGGCAAAATACCATATCCGATGCTATCATATCCGAGCCAGCTACAAAATTAAGAGAATTATTTACCACTATCCTTATATTTTGCCAACCATCTGACCCCTTAGAGTTATGGAATAAATTTCGTGATGCTTTATGTGAAGATATATTAAACAGAATGCGTAATGAGAATCAGGATATGACATTAGCATATTATGATGATATATACAATGATGGACTAATTATAATTAAAGATAAAATTCATGAGATTTCAGATAAATCCCTAACCGACTTTGGGCTTCCTGCAGCAAAAAGAAATAATTCGCTTCTGGACCCGTTAGAAGTAGCGTTGCGAAAACCATATAACATAAATGAATTAAATGAGTATATCACACAAAATGAACAAAGATTAGTTAATGACCAGGTGACAACGTATACTTGTGTCATGAAAAGTGCTCGTTTTAATGAAGGAAGAATTTTCTTTTTGGATGCTCCCGGTGGGACCGGCAAGACGTTTATCACTAATCTTATATTAGCAAAAGTAAGGTCTCTAGGAAAGCTAGCCTTGGCAGTAGCGTCGTCAGGTATTGCTGCAACCTTATTAGCAGGTGGACGCACAGCTCATTCCACTTTTAAACTGCCCCCAACTGTGTCTTTAGAGAAAGATAGCGTGTGCTCTATACGCAAAAATGGCCCTTTGGGGAAAATTTTACAAGACGTCAGTCTAATGATTTGGGACGAATGTACCATGATACATAGAGCTCACGTAGAAGCTCTAGACAGAACTCTTAGAGATCTTAGAAGCTGTGATAAAATCATGGGTGGGATTACTGTTATGTTTGCTGGGGACTTTCGCCAAACTTTACCGGTAATAGTAAGGGGAACTAGAGCAGACATTGTGAAGGCTTGCCTTAGAAGTTCTCCATTATGGAAATTTGTAAATATTTTAAAATTATCGACAAATATGAGAGCACATTTGGGGGGAAGTAGTATAACTTTCCCTTCAAAATTACTTTCTGTAGGAGACAGGAAAATACCTCATTCTAATAATAAAATTGAAATTGATTGCGATTTAGGAGTAAAAGTGGGTAACATCGAGGAATTAGTAACTAAGGTATACCCTGACATCAGCCAAATAGAAAACAAGGACCATCAATGGATGTGTCAAAGAGCAATATTGGCGGCAAGAAATAGTAGCGTTGACGAAATAAATGATATCATTTTGAGTAAACTCCCAGGAGATATTGTAACCTACACATCCATTGATACCGTGATGGATCAAGAAGATGTAGTTCATTACCCACAGGAGTTCCTCAATTCCTTGAACCCAAGCGGCCTTCCCCCACATTCTCTTAAGTTAAAAATAGGTGCCCCAATAATTTTACTAAGAAATCTCAAACCACCAAATTTATGCAACGGGACCCGAATTCAAGTAAAATTTCTGTGCAATAACGTCATCGTTGCAATAGTTTTGACTGGTCCAGCAGCTGGTCAAACAGTCCTCATACCCCGCATCCCAATGATACCCAACGACTTACCTTTCAATTTTAAAAGAATACAATTTCCGCTTAATTTATCTTTCGCAGTCACAATAAATAAATCACAGGGGCAAACATTCAAACACGTGGGGATCGATTTACGCCAAGACTGTTTTTCGCACGGCCAGTTATATGTCGCGTTATTAAGATCGGGTTGTGGCGAAAATCAATATGTTCTTCTGCCACAAGATAATAAAATAAAAAATGTAGTATATGCAGAAGTTCTTTAAAATAATAAAATTTACTTTAACAAGTAAGGAAGGGCTAAGTTCGGATGTAACCGAACATTTTATACTCTCGCAAAGTCAAATGGTATACTCGTTTGAGATTTCTTTGTGGATTGACTGATATTTTCGGTAGAAGGTCAACTATAGGCACTGTGGTATTTAAAATGGTGACATATGGAAAATAGGCGTGGTTGTAATCCGATTTCGCCCATTTTCACACTATGACATAGAAACATAAAAAGAACGTTATGCACCGAATTTGGTTGAAATCGGTTGAGCAGATCTCAAGATATGGGTTTTCACCTAAAAGTGGGCTGCGCCACGCCCACTGTCTAATTTTGAACGCGGTTCCTATAAAGTCATCTTATACCATCTCAGAGATAAAATTTAATGTCTCTGGCGTGTTTAGTGCTTGATTTATCGCGCTTTTAGTAGTTTTTAACAGTACCGTTATATGGGGAGTGGGCGGAGTTTCCACCCGATTTCAACTATTTTCACACCCTCAATAGAAGTGCTAAAAACATTTGCTTCCAGTGAATTTTGTTATTATAGCATTAGCGGTTTAGGAGATATGCACATTAAACATATTAGAGACGGGACCACGCCCACTTAAAAAAAAAAATTTAACTGCAGATGCCCCTCCCTAATGTGATCCTGTGTACCAAATAACAGACTTGTATCTTATTGCGGAGCTTAGTTATGGCAAGTTATTTGTTTTTGATTAATTGCGTTTTGTGGGCGTGGCAGTGGTCCGATTACGCCTATCTGCAATACGAACCGTCTCACGGTACCAAGAAATATGTCTACCAACTTTCATAAAGATATCTCAATTTTTACTCAAGTTAGAGCTTGCACGGACGGACGGACGGACAGACAGTCACCCGGATTTCAACTCGTCTCTTCATCCTGATCATTTATATATATATAGCCCTATATCTAACTCGATTAGTTTTAGGTGATACAAACAACCGTTAGGTGAACAAAACTATTATACTCTGTAGCAACAGGTTGCGAGAGTATAAAAATTGATATAGTTTGGAACTCGAAAAAAAAACATAGGTTTTATCCTGAAAATTCTGCGGGAACTAGACTATTCCGAAAATCCCGCAAGAATGGGAACTATGTGGGAAGAACCAAAAATCTGCCGGAAGTTACTATTCCACGCGGACGAAGTCGCGGGCAAAAGCTAGTGTATTATATTGTCTTGAGTGATTAAAGAAATTCTTAGATGATGGATGTGAGCCTGATATCAGTTCCTTTAAAACGGATGTTGGTTCCGGAATTATAGGTATATTTACTTTGCCACCACTACAACACAGTCCAGGAGTTTCAGCTGCCCATTTTTTTGCTTGGCATAAGTTGCATATTTTATCCATTCTACCAATATCAATATCATTTAGCTCGGACTAGTCAACGGTACAATCATCAGCAAAAGCAGCATTTAATAAATTATGTTGTCTGCGAGTTCTATTCCTAGTTGATCGGGTATTTTGCTGTGCTAATCGATGGGATCGTTCAGCGCTTGATTCCCGATCGCGGTTAGCCAATGTTCGGGCATTCTGTGAGGCCAAACGTTGAGAACGTTCAGCACTCGATTCCCGATCGCGGTTAGCCAATATTCGGGCATTCTGTGAGGCCAAACGTTGAGAACGTTCAGCACTCGATTCCCGATCGCGGTTAGCCAATGTTCGGGCATTCTGTGAAGCCAAACGTTGAGAACGATCCCCACTCGATTCCCGTTGCCAGTTCGCCAAAGTTCGGAAATTTTGTGAGGCTAAACGCTGCGAACGTTCAACGCTTGATTCCCTTGCACGGTTTTGTTCAGTAATTGCTCGTTGTGTAGCCAACCTGTGCATATTTTCATCCTCAGCTTCATTGCTGCGCAAAACTCGCAGCCGCTTTGCAGTAGCAGTCTGCCGAGAAAGCTGAGTTCTTTTTCTCGGCATTATAGTGATGAAGAAAAAACGTAGAAAATGTAAACTTAACTAAAGCGTATCTCGTAATATAAAAAAAGAAACGTAGGATTAAGAAGATTAATAATTAGGAACCTTATAACTTTTATTTTTAACGATTATGTCAAAAGAACAACCGTAAAATGAAAATAAGGTAAACTAACTTTATGCTTAAACTTAACCCTAATCTAATGAGAATACCTACAGGTATTATGTACCACAAAAAAAATATATTAGAAACTAAATACTATTTTTAAAACAAACAATACTATACTTATAGGAAACACATACTTATAAATTAATAATCTACATGAAAACAAAAATGTGTTATTATTGTGTAACTAGATACTATCCTAAAACAAATAAAGTACCTACTATATAGAAAACAACTACAAAATGAAACTGTGTTTAAAAAGTAATATTACGATGATAATTATATCGCGTAAACAAATTAGCGCTGCATTCAACCGTTTAGTACAATCATACTTTATTTCTCTGATATTTCTTTGTTTATCCTGGACGCCATTACGCTTCGATGTTTGCTTACGACTGGAAAAATATACTGCGTGCATTAGCCCTTTTAAACAAATACTCTTTTGAATCCCAAAAATATGGAGTAAAGAAATTATGAATTTTTGATACATAAATATTAGGAAATTCCTGTTATAAATTTGGCCTTGAAAATATTTAGCCCTTTTAAACAAAGATTTTTGAATCCTAAAAATATTGAGTAAAGAAATTATGAATTTTTGATACATAAACATTAGGAAATTCCTGTTATAAATTTGGCCTTGAAAATATTTAGCCCTTTTAAACAAAGACTTTTGAATCCTAAAAATATTGAGTAAAGAAATTATGAATTTTTGATACATAAATATTAGGAAATTCCTGTTATAAATGTGGCCTAGAAAATATTTAGCCCTTTTAAACAAAGACTTTTGAATCCTAAAAATATTGGGTCAAGAAATTATGAATTTTTGATACATAAATATTAGGAAATTCCTGTTATAAATTTGGCCTTGAAAATATTTAGCCCTTTTAAACAAAAACTTTTGAATCCTAAAAATATTGAGTAAAGAAATTATGAATTTTTGATACATAAATATTAGGAAATTCCTGTTATAAATTTGGCCTTGAAAATATTTAGCCCTTTTAAACAAAGACTTTTGAATCCTAAAAATATTGAGTAAAGAAATTATGAATTTTTGATACATAAATATTAGGAAATTCCTGTTATATATTTGGCCTTGAAAATATATAGCCCTTTTAAACAAAGACTTTTGAATCCCAAAAATATTGAGTAAAGAAATTATGAATTTTTGATACATAAATATTAGGAAATTCCTGTTATAAATTTGGCCTTGGAAATATTAAGCAGGTAGGTATTATGCATATTGTTCTACCACATTCATGCTAATTCATTGCAAGCAAAATGTGGGACCACCATCCCAACATAAAAATGAAATATGCAACATACTCTAAGTGTTGCGCATTCGAACTGCACAAACAGACAGGAAAACTATACTCGAGTCGCTGGACTCTTTTTGCTCGTGTGAAAGCGATGCAAGCGTTTACACCATAAAACATGTTCATAACAACATCATGTTTTTAAATTTTTTTAAAAACCATCACACATGTATGACATACACGAATTTATTATGTTTACACGCTCATTCTTCTCATCACGCCGCACATGCTTGCATACCATATCATACCGTACGGTCTATTGTAGCGGAGGGTAGAAGCGGTGGTGACTGATCATTTACATTGCACTCTCATAAGATAGGTCGCATCAGCTGATGCGGGACACGGTTTTGCGTCGGTGACGGTTTGTGCCTTGAGCCGCGCGGCATGGTATCTCGTTGAGCTACACCCTCCTCCCGGCTTGCCCGCAAGTACCGCCTCTCACCCGCCGCGCCGGCCAGCGCAGAGAGCGAGTTGGTTTTGTTTCGGAGTTATTTATCATTGTAATCTTTAAAGTTTTTTGTTGAAATTAAGTTATGTCAAAGACAATTTTATTCACAATGAAGTACTCTTAACCAACAACATATTTATTTGAATAAAGATTAATATAATATTATTATGTTGATACAACTTAAACAAATTATTTCGACCAAATTAGGTACCATAAAAACGGTTTTTGTGAGTTAATCTTAAAAGATAGACATATACTATCGCGGACTGTTTTTTATATCATTAAAAGAGCTATTATTCTTTAATACATATTTTTTGTGTATCTTGAACCGTTTTCACGGCGCACGCAACGGAAGGCTTCAAAGATGAAATAATTTCTCCCGTTTTTTACACATTTACCACTATATCTTTGCTCCTAGCGTCGTAGCGTTATATAGCCTATAGCCTTCCTCGATAACTGGACTATCCAACACAAAAATAATTATTCAATTCGAACCAGTAGTTTCGGAGATTAGTTTCGGAGATTAACCTACCCACTTAATAGTTTCAAAGAAATACTTAAGACGGGAATTCCCTAATCCATCAGAATGTATTTAATACCCGCTATTAATATTATATTTCAAGGCCAAATTTTTAACTGGAATTTCCTATTCTTTAAGTATTAAAAATCCATAATTTTTTTACCCCATATTTTTTTCTATTCATTATAAAACATCCAATTAACATTACAATTCTTGTTTTAAATAAAATGATATTCGAACTAAATAATAATAAAAATATAATTCCTTTAAATTGAATATTTTTGAGTATCTTAGTCATTGACTTATCTTTAGAGTTACTTAGTAATTATAAATAAGGAATAATACTTCATATTTTAATTAAAAATATCGTTATTTTATGATAAGTTTTATTTCAACAAATGATATATAATAAATTAAATATTTTTTCATAAATAAAAAAAGAAAGAAGTTAAATAATTGTTAAATTAATTCTTATAACTTATACGTATTGCATTATTTCTTTTTTTTAAGTTTATTGGTAACGATTTAATGTAATGATGATATTGGCGTGTATTTTTTATGGTTACACAGCGGTCATAACGTAATTTAAACATCTTCTCATGAGAGTCATGATCTTCTTGAGAGCAAAAACCAAAGTTAATTTTTTTAATGCATTCTTACCCCATTCAAATAGTGAAGTTGCATTGGTTATGTGCCTATCGCTTTCCCGTTGAAGACTTGCACGAAAAGCTTGCCTCTTAAAACTTCCTGCCAAACCATCACATGCTCCTGTCCCATGAGAAGCAGCAAAAAAATTCCATTCCGCGTCCACGTTGAAATCTTTTTTATGATTTATTAAATTCACAAAATTATACTTATTTTTGTACTGAGAAGCAGCTCCGTCCGAAAAATAGGAAATCTTTTTTATTTTGTCCGCTCAAAACTTATTTTTTAGAAATTGTATCAATTTAAAATTAAAAAGATGAACTGAGCTCGCATCGTGACTAACTTTTTTCGAAATTACAACGTAGTTTATAAGTTTCATTTATTTCTTCAATCATTAAGAAAATCTTCTTTTGTCTTCGTTTCTTCAATGATTTCAGTTCAAAAAAATTCAAAATAAATTAACTGAATTCAATAATAATAAAAAAAATGGATAATCAAAAGAATTAACAATTTAAACACACAAAATCTAATAGTTTCATTACAAATATGTAGATAGAAAGAATATTAATTACTCAGTGACGTAAATATAAAAATTATTTGATGACAATAATTACAAAAATTTTAAAAGAAAAGAAGAAGATTTGAGTGAAAATTTCTTTACCTATCAGTACTTTTCCATTGGCTGTATGTAACTTCATTTATTTCATGGTTATTAAGCAATAGTTCCAATTTGAGAAGTAACACAATGATGCAGACTCTTGGCAAACAGAGCTTTTAATTAAATCATTTGAGCTTTCTGAAATAATTGTCCCCTCTTTCTTAATTCATTTTTTAATCCAGCTAATTTTAATTTGAAATTTTGATGGATTTTACACACACACACATTATGAGTTCCACTTTTGCCAGCAGATATACATTCCCGAGGTCGGAGTTTTTGAAATTTGGATAGTCCAATCTTTTCGTCAGGATAAGCTTTTTAAATTTTTTGTGTATTTCGTGAACAGTATATAATAATAATCGTTTTTGTTTTTAGATTTTCTTCCCATTTTCAATCACCGAAACATAATCTTTCATACCAGGCATTACGCGGCTGACATCATCGGATAGATAGAAAGCTTCAATACGATCGAAGGTTTCAATGTTTAGAGATTTTACTCTCTTAATCATAGGTTGCGATGCGAATCCTCGTTCTTGTCGTATTTTTTTTGCAGTTCTCACCATTCGTTTGGAAACTTTAAACTCTTTCCTTATCATTTCGACCAATCTGTAGGAAGCGTAGTCAAAACCTGAATTTTATCAGCTCTACTAGTTTTATCATTGAAAGCAGATTTAAAGTTATTAAGTAAAAGCTCTTTTGGATCAATTTCACTATTTACATTGTTAATATTATCCGTAAATTTACTCACAACATTTGTTAAAAGGTCTTGACATTCTTTATTACTTGAGACTCTCTTGGTTTGGATTGGAGGTTCACCAATTTTCGTTAAAAATTTATTAACCTTATCAATTTTTAATTTGGTATTTTATTACTTTGCAATGAAAAGTAGGATCTTTTTCTTCGTAATCTTCGATAACATCATTTGACTTCTCAGGCTTGTTGACTTCAGGACAATTATTCACCGATAATTCACCAAGAATTTCAGGTTTTCGGCCCGAATAAATAGTCCGTTCACATGAATTGCACATATAATTCCCAATAAAATCTTTAAAAACATGAGCGCGATTTTTTGTTATTAAAACTAAGTTTTTAATGACTTTTTTATGATTTTTTTGTTAAATGGATTGCAGCATTTCTTAATTTTTCTTTCTGGGACATAAAATATTAAGATGCTTTCATATTTATTTCTTTTAACCGCAAAGGATTTAGTTCGAATATCATTTCATTTAAAACAAGAATTGTAATGTTAATTGGATGCTTTATAATGAATAGAAAAAAATATGGGGTAAAAAAGTTATGGATTTTTAATACTTAAAGAATAGCAAATTCCAGTTAAAAATTTGGCCTTGAAATATTAATAGCGGGTATTAAATACATTCTGGTGGATTAGGGAATTCCCGTCTTAAGTATTTCTTTGAAACTATTAAGCGGGTAGGTATTATGCATATTGTTCTACCACATTCATGCTAATTCACTGCAAGCAAAATAAGAGACCATCATCCCAACATACAAATGAAATATGCAACACACTCTAAGGATTACTTGCCCATGATGACTACTTTATAAAAAAATACTCACATTCAAATTCGATGATCAAGTGGAAAATGGGGGGTCCACTTGATGTGTTTTTATTCAGCTAATATCAAAGTATCATCCGCAATCCTTTGTTGTGCTTTCAATTGCGAACATTTGAACGAACAGTTTCGGTCAATACTTCTGTATAATACTATTGATTTCTTTGTAAATTGTTTAGTGCATCGCGCATGGGGCGATTTGGTGTTAACATGCCCAAACGCAGCGATGTAACGACGCGATCCGATCGACACCCTCAGACATGTCAATCTTAGATTTCATCGACAAATCTTCCGGAATCGAGGAGAAACAAATATTAATATAATTGCAAACAATGTGTCAATTTAATGAAGAAGATAGATCCAGATTACTTGACCGTATTACCCCAATGCGAATAGTTGTTGAGTTACTCTAGTAGTTGACGTCACGGGCGCAGATGCTCAACGACTGTTCTCAGTTGTTTAATAACGATACAAGTATAATGGTTGCAGAATAACTGTTAACTTTATAATTTTTCCTGTGATGTTCGACGTATAAAAATATTTGATATCCAACTGATATCAGATATTTTTTTCATTCCAACAAAACTGATATTGTGTGTGTGAAACAGCACAACAAATAACTTTTTCATAAAATTCCAAGCAATTACACTCATCAAAATATTTCAAAACAATGACAAATTTCTCAAATTTTTATTCATGTTGTCGATTCAAATAAAATTGTTCTTATTACTATCTTTCGCGCAATTTTTCCATATTTTCCTACTGTTTAAACCAGGCCTGTACTATGACAAACATTTCAAAACCAAAATCTGCTACATTTTTGTTATTGGACTACTACTAGCTTTGTTATTGGAGGATGCCACGCTGTGCGAATACGAATTTTGCTCATAATTTCGTCATGGTTGCCATAAACTAACTGCTGTGTTTGAAATTTAAAAAAATTTTATGCATTTAGAAAGGTGCTTCTATTGTTTAATTTATTGATATATTTTTAAGGAGAATATTTCAATTAAATTAAGAGTGAGTTCTGTTAGCTAAGTAAAAGGAGTGGTGTACGAATATGGATTTCGCATACTGTATATCGGTCCAGGCACTATCGAGTTTTATATGAGACAAACGAACAGGAATTCATTTTTTTTGTACATACCATACTTTTGGTATAATATTATATATTGATAATGATAAAAATAGAGATGAATCAGTTTCGTTCGGTTATATTTTATACTCTCGCAACATGGGTCTACAGAGGGTGTAATAGTTTTATTCACCGGTCGGTTGTTTGTAACTCTTTGGACTAAGCCAGTATCAAAATTGAATAATGGGCGTGGCAGTGGCTACTTTTAGGGGAAATTCTATATATCAGGAACTACTCGGCCAATTTCAAAATTTGGTGCATAATATTATCTCCATATTCCTAAAAATTGTCGAAATCGGATCAAATATATTAATGACTCCAGATAGCAAATATGGCTGTCTTTTTATCGAAAATATCGGTCAATATGTGACATATTTTTTTCAAATTCCAACATAATCTTTTTTTGACAAGGGCACAAGCTCTTGCATGAAAACTGGGTAAAAGCGGGTTAATAGTTCTCATAGTCTCATAGCTCCTATATACCTAATATAAAGGTTTTCGAACCTCCGCATGACTTTGTACTGTATATATTGGTCAATAAGTTAGATATCTTCTCTGAATTGAGTGAATATATAATATATAATACAATATACTATAGTTTAATTCTATATACTACATATAATATTATAATTTTCGTTATTAGCCGAGACTTTATGCCGAATATGTCGGTCAGTGTGTGAGCTACCTATCCTATAATATAAGTTAATAAGACATCACTCACAATTTCGTCGAATGATGAATGGTGAATTCTTACGCAACATTTTTTGTCATCACCTGAAAATTTGCGCCAGGCTTTGATCTTTAAAAATGGCAAGACTTTAAAATGTTCGGCTATAGGTACATACATATGTAAATAAGTATATCGAACTTAGCGCTTCCTGTTTTTTTCTAACTGAATTATTTATAAAAGAATTTTGCAATGCCCCGTTGCCTTTGCCGATGTTTTAGAAGTATGAACATGTTGAAAACAAAATTTCTTGTAAGTGTACTATTAGTGCTTTCAGTTTTCAGTTCATAATGAATAAAAAGAGCCGAATGACGTAGTTAAACTTTTATGAATCTATCTCTGTTTCTCTAAAGTTCAGTTTTTTTACACAAGGTTAAATGTACTGTAGGTTAGTGTGAAACTGAAGTAAATAGATTCTAAGAAGCCAAAAAGTAAAACAAGTTTCAGGTTATTTGTACAATCATGTATTATATGTGATTTTGTATGTACATAAGTACAAATACGGAGGAGAGACAGAAACAAACTACTGCTAAAACTCTCACACATATGTAAGTAAAAATATACATATGATTGAACACATGAGTTTATGTTTTCTCTTTCTATTTAATTCACCAAACAAAAAGATCAGCTTTCTAGGAAATTTGATTGAATTAATTACATGCTGACTAATATTCACTTACATAAGTGTAGAAATGAGCGGAGCCGTTTTGGTTAGTGAGGACCAAACTTGGTAGTTTCATTTGTCTTTGGTAGTTTGGTTGGTAGGCAATATTTTTTATCAGTACAATAAAAGCTAATCTTAAGATATGTTTCGGTATAAAAATAAATCTCCGCAGTAAGCGAACAGAATGATATCGACATCAGGTAAATGAAAACATATCAAGATATCAATTAACAAATTGGCAAGGTTTTGTAGCGATGAAAGCTCTCCTGAAACCGAAAATGTTGTAGAGTGGGGTTAAAAATACTCAAATCGCTTGAGGAAAACGAAGGGCGTGCATTAAATTTAGCTACAATTAGTCGACCTCTAACATTTGTTTGTACATATTCGTCCAAGTATGAATTGAAGTAAAACGCAAAGTTTTGGTGATAAAAAAGTTGGTAGTTTTGCAACACATTTGGTAGGCATTTTAGTAACCAAACAATTTTCTCTAGTGGCAACACTGGTAGAAATGTTTGGGGCAGTGTTCTGTGTATACCTTTAATACATATAGGCAAAAATATTTATAACCTTGCCATCTTTTTATACTCTCGCATCTTGTTACTACAGAGTATACTAGTTTTGTTCACCTAACGGTTGTTTGTATCACCTAAAACTAATCGAGTTAGATATAGGCTTATATATATATATAAATGATCGTCCGCCTGTGCAAGCTATAACTTGAGTAAAAATTGAGATATCTTTATGAAACGTGGTACATATGTTTCTTGGTACCGTAAGACGGTTGGTAGACGCCATTAATCAAAACAAGTATCCCATTAGGGAGGGGCATCTGCACTGAAACTTTTTTTAAAAGAAGGCGTGGTTCCGCCCCCTAATAGGTTTATTGGGCATATCTTCTGAGCCGCTAAAGCTATAAAAACAAAGTTCACTGGAAGCAAATTTTTTTAGCACCTCTACCCACAGTGTGAAAATAGGTGACAACTCCGCCCACTCCCCATATAACGGTACTGTTAAAAAATACTAAAAGCGCGATAAACGAAGCAATAAACACGCCATAGAGATTAAATTTTATCTATAGGATGGTATGAGATGACTTTATAGGAACCGACTTCAAAATTAGACAATGGGAGTGGCACCGCCCACCGTTTATACCTGTAAAATCTGTAAAATGAAGGGATCTTTATGATTTTATGAGTTTCTTAAGTTCATAATGGTGCACGGAGATGGGGCGGAACAACATTGTGAGAAATAGCTCCAGGTGTCAGAACTTTATATTAAAAAATAAAAAACGTTAACTTCGGCTGCACCGAAGATCTAATATGTACTCTTCACATATAAAAAAGATTCCTTAAAAGAACTGGATTTCGAACAGTCAGTTTTTATGGCATCTATATGCTATAGTGTCTCGATCTGATCAATTTCGGAGATTGCACTTTTGCCTTAGACAATAATCCGTGCCAAATTTCGTGAAGATACCTCGTCAAATAAAAAAGCTTTGCATACAAGATCCCGATCGTTCAGTTTGTAGGGCAGCTATATGCTATAGCATCATGCAGTCTATTTCACATGTCGGTTCCGACAAATGATCAATTTCTTGGGGAGAAATGGACGTGCGAAAACTATGATCATTTATAGGGTCTCTGATGTTTGGTTGTTACAAACATCGTGGCAAACTTTAATATAGGGTATAAAAATGTTGCGATAGAATTCAACCTTCATTGTTCGACGAAAGTGTGAATGGAAGTGAAGTGGAAGAAAGTGTGGAGAGTGTGTATCTTATTACAATAACTTATATAATAGGTCATAGGTGGAAAGTCTGTAATTACTTTATAGGGTGTATTGGGTGCAGAAAAAAGTATGGACTGATTGCATTCACTTTTGACAATGCCTAGGAATAGCAGAGAATAGAGCTGCAAAACATCGATGGGACTATAGTTTTATTTTTGCCTAACTATCGGTAGTTTATTTTGACTACCGATGGTTTATGCCTTATGCATTATGCCCTTGAGGTTTTATCAGATAAAACCTCACAACTAAAATTTGTGAGATTTGTTGTGGGGTTATTCTTGCTTAAACCTCATAAGAAACAAGTTTAAAAAATTTACCACATGAAGTGAAGAGCATTTTGGCGCCCAACGTGGGGCACGAGTTAGTTATTTGTTCTTTCGCACATCCGTGTGGTCAGTATTAGACTGCATCGTTGGGCATTATGGTCATTGGATATTATCGTCATTGGAAATTACCGTCATTGGACTTCTTCACCATTGAACTTTTTCACCATTGGACATATTTATCATTGGATAACACATACCGCTCGCACACAGCACAGCACACCTGTTTGCCCCCGCTAAATCTCATCGTTGCCTGCAGCTCATATTCGCATACATAAGTATAACTTGGTTTGATACATTTTTTGCATTAACTAATCACTTATTGCTTAACTACTTGAAGTAGAATTATTGTTATTTAAAACACTTTTGAAGCCTCCATACAGCATATACAAGATCCTGGTTCTACAATGTCTTTGGACGAGCTAAGACAACAACGCGGCAGCACCAAGAAAACTATTACGCGCATTAAAAATATCGTCGCCGCCAGCTTGCGACCAGGTGGAAAGGCTCTTTCTACTGCGGAATACAAATGCCGTTCGGGCATCCTTGAGTTCTATTTTAAGCAGATTCTCTGAATTCAAACTGACATCGAAAGATTGGCTGCTGATGATGGAGGACGTGCTGACCTGGAATAACTTTATATCACAACTAAATTGGTTATCCAATCATGTTGGGTCACCACTTGCAAACTACAACATTCTACGCTCATATGTTCTAATATATTTTTTGCTATTCCTTTTTCTCTATTTATTTGCCTAAAATATGCAAGGGCAAGAATTAGAAATCATTCCTCACCTCAATGCAGTTAATAATTGTATTATGCTACAGCTATGTTTTCATCGACGCATTTAACATGTATTACCATGTCTTAAACTTAATATGTAACTCTGCTTTTACACACAGATTTTTTTGTAACCCAAATTGGTTTATTGAGGGCGAGGGGACGACGAGGAAAGACGAAGGGACCGTTGCAAGAGCGCTCGGTTTCAAATGAATTCGTTCGCAAATTTGAATTCTGTTATCTGTTTTTTGTATGTAATATGCAAATATACCTTCATGCATAGAACAATAGAAATATTTTGAAAAATTGTAAATAAGGAGAAAATTATGAAATAGATTATGGAGTAAAGAAATTATGAATTTTTAATAATTAAAGATTAGGAAATTCCTGTTATAAATTTGGCCTTGAAAATATTAGTAGCGGATATTTAATACATTCTGGTGTATTAGGGAATTCCCGTCTTAAGTATTTCTTTGAAACTATTAAGCGGGTAGGTATTATGCATATTGTTCTACCACATTCATGCTAATTCATTGCAAGCAAAATGTGGGACCACCATCCCAACATACAAATGGTATGCAACACGCTCTAAGTGTTGCGTAGTCGAACCGCACAAATATTTACGAAAATTTTGTGAAAAGGAATGCAGAAAAACTAGACTCGAGTTGCTGGACTCTTTTTGACTGTGTGAATGCACAGAGCGACACCAAAATAGAATTTGCCGAAAACGAGGGTCAAAAGAATCTGTGTATAAAAGCCTGTTACAATGCTGCATTCCCATTTTTTACACTTCTCTTTTTTTTAATATCTATATTATATCAGAGAATGTAAATGAATAGAGAAGGAGCAAATGTTAGCTGTACTAAAATGTTAATTACGATGAGGGAACATCGAAAACGCGCAAGTTCAAAAATAAAATGTCACCACACCTATCAGGGTACGCAAAGAACTACACCACTCTATAAGCAAAATGTATACACATACATATGCACAGATGTTCTTTGATATGCGCATAAACAAAACTTAAAATAATAAAAAGGAAAATAATTGACTTATGAAAAGAAAATATAAGTAATGAGGGAAATAATATGAAAATAGAATTCAAATATCATGTAATAAAAAAGGGTTATAAAAATAAAAAAAGACTATATAAAAATATGATTGGATTTGAACTTAGGCAAAATATTTCACGTTGCAATAAAAAACTCTGCTATACAAGCAGCACCACAGACGACATTTAAGCAGAGAACGTATATGAATAGAGAAGGAGCAAATGTTAACTGAAAACTTTTTGAGTACTAATTTGTAGTTCCAGATGAGGGAACATCGAAAAATATAACTTCGAAAAATAAAAATACACCACACAATATGCGAAATGCTATAAATAGACACAACGAATATTCCTATATGAAAAATCGTTGCGCATACCTATTTAGATTTATGTTTTCAATTTCTATGAAATGACAAATTTATAATTATGAAAAGCCTTCTTAAAAATCTGTATTACGGGTAAAAACCCCAGAATTCATAATAAAATAAACATTTAATAAGCAATTTTTCCAACTTATGTATGTGCGCTGCGTGAGTAATTGCTTATTAAACAAAGGATAAAAATAAAACGGTGGCTAAGCGGCCGCGTTTCCACTTTTGTGGTGGCTGAGGTCGTCAGCGGGAAGGGGTTAAGCACAATCCGAATACGAGCCTATACGTTCGAATCCTAAAACTGAAATTTTATTTAATTTTTTTATTTTATTAATTGGAGTCTAAGCATATCATAATTCAATTTCTTTAATAGCATATTTTACTTCCTGAGATAATTAAAATATATCAGGAAAATATAATATGTTCATATGTTTAGGTTTATTGAATATTTCCTTATTATGCGTATTTACACAAATGTGATAATCACACATGCATTCTTAAATACACGTACGCTGATGCTTGCTTCTTCTTGCACCGCACAAGCAATTTCTATTTTTTGTACACACTTTTTGCTTTTTGCGAGTTGAACGATCGCAGGCAAGGAGGGATTGGGGCGCACTGCCACATAATTATTTCAGATATATATTTTATTTATCGAATTTAGTTTAAAAACGATTATAGGTATGAATATGTTATATATATATATATAATATATATTATATTACGAAAATAATTCATAAATGCATCAGTATTTTTCAATACAAATTAAGCAACATATCAATATATTATGAGCCCTCACTTGACACGCCTATGTGCATGGTGGCAAGCCAACGAAATAACGGCGAGTTCGCGCGGACATTGTGTTGTTGAAAAAAACCAAATGACGACTTTGCCGACAAACATATATATTTATATACATACATACAAACATATGTATATGAGCTCGCATACATATTGACACCAAATTATGTGAATCGTCGCGGAGTTGACAAAATTTGTTTTAATCGACAATTTTGCGACAATGACGGTCGCCTATGTTGTCTCGTTTGTCTTTTTTGCAGTGGTTTGCTATTGAAAGTTGACTTATGTTGTTTTGAAATATTGCGATTACCAATTGGGCTGCATTTTCATAGCGTCGTATTTAGATAAAATGGGCTAAATCGAAAAACTATGAAACAATGATAATAAGTAAACATATAAAAGTACTATATGGAGTGTGCTTAGAGTATATAGAAGTAGTTATTGATTTCATATACATGTCAATTTTATATAAATTTTTTAATTTAATGCCATATATAGTGCATAATATGCAAAAATATAAATATTATTTAAACTCGCTAATAGGTCATGTTGCCAATTCTCCTTTCTGAAGTGAACATCAGACAAATTCTTCAATTTCTGATTTTTAGCAAATGTTGTGAGGCAGCAGCTTGTGGGCAACATACAAATGCGAGGGGGATGGTAGGATTTTCAGTGATACAAATTGTAAAATTGAAATTTTGCTGATTCTTCAATTTTACTGAAGACATTCAAATTCAATTTCATTCATTTTTATTTTCGCGCATTTGCGGTAGGAATTCTATATGAAAACCAAATGTGGCTTACCAGGCGCACAGAAAAAATAGCGCGGCGCAGAGTTATGAACGAACGTACTTTGCTTTGAAGCAGACGCACGTTCCTTATGAATGAATTTGTTGTCGTTGTAATATGAAATACTTAGAAAATATGCCGCGACTTCGCTTGAATTTTTATTGGCCGATGATGGTGCGTCTACGTTTTTTTGTCACTTGCGCGAATGTTTGATTGCGAAAGACATATTGAGGTACATACATATGTACATATGTGTACATATATGCAAATATATTTGGACATGCGAATGAAGGAAGGCAATTTCAAGAATATTCACATATAGACATATGAACATTGAAGCAAGTAGACAACAATAGCTGTTTGAGTTCACAGATTAGACAAAGTAGCTTAAATGTCGTCTGTGGTGCTGCTTGTATAGCAGACTTCTTTATGGCAATGTAAAATATTTTGCCTAAGTTCATATCCTATCATATATTTTTATATACTCTTTTTTTATTTTTATAACTCTTTTTTATTAAATGATATTTTAGTTCTATTTTCATATTATTTCCCTCATTACTTATATTTTCTTTTCATAAGTCAATTATTTTCCTTTTTATTATTTTAAGTTTTGTTTATGCGCATATCAAAGAACATCTGTGCATATGTATGTGTATACATTTTGCTTATAGAGTGGTGTAGTTCGTTTCGTACCCTGATAGTTGTGGTGAAATTTTATTTTCCAATTTGCGCGTTTTCGATGTTCCTCCATCGTAATTAACATTTTAGTACTGCTAACATTTGCTCCTTCTCTATTCATATACGTTCTCTGATTTAAGCTACTTTGTCTAATCTGTGAACTCAAACAGCTATTGTTGTTTACTTGCTTCAATGTTCATATGTCTATATGTGAATATTCTTGAAATTGCCTTCCTTCATTCGCATGTTCAAAAATATTTGCATATATGTACACATATGTACATATGTATGTCCCTCAATATGTCTTTCGCATAAAATCAAACACTCGCGCAAGTGACAAAAATAACGTAGACGCACCATCATCGGCCAATAATATTCAAGCGAACTCGCGGCTTATTTTCTAAGTATTTCATATTACAACGATAACAAATTCATTCATAAGGAACGTGCGTTTGCTTCAAAGCAAAGTGCGCTCGTTCATAACTCTGCGCCGCGCTATTTTCTGTGCGCCTGATAAACCACATTTGGTTTTCATATAGAATTCCTACCGTAAATGCGAAATTAAATTTATAAAATGAATGAATGAATGAAATTGAGTAAAACGAGAAAAATTCAATTTTACAATTTGACAGCCACCACTGAAAATCCTACCATCCCCTCGCATTTGTATGTTGCCCACAAGCTGCTTCCTCACAACATTTGCTAAAAATCAGAAATTGAAGAATTTGTCTGATGTTCCCTTCAGAAAGGAGAATTGGCAACATGACCTATTAGCGAGTTTAAATAATATTTATATTTTTGCATATTATGCACTATATATGGCATTAAATTAAAAAATTTATATTAAATTGCCATTCATAAAAAATCTTTAACTACTTCTATATATTCTAAGCACAGTCCATATAGTACTTTTATATGTTTACTTATTATCATTGTTTCATAGTTTTTCGATTTAGCCCATTTTATCTAAATACGACGCTATGAAAATGCAGCCCAATTGGTAATCGCAATATTTCAAAAGAGCATAAGTCAACTTTCAATAGCAATCCACTGCAAAAAGGACAAACGAGACAACATAGCCGACCGACATTGACGCAAAATTGTCGATTGAAACAAATTTTGTCAACTCCGCGACAATTCAAACAATTTGGTGTCAATATGTATGCGAGCTCATATATGTATGTATGTATGTATATACATATGTATGTTTGTGGACAAAGTCGTCATTTGGTTTTTTTCAACAACACAATGTCCGCGCGAACTCGCCGTTATTTCGTTGGCTTGCCACTATACACAGAGGCGTTCTAACTGAGGACTATTAGTATATTATTATGTTGCTTAATTTGTATTGAAAAATACTGATGCATTTATGAATTATTTTCGTAATATAATATATATAGTATATATATACAATATATAAATACACATATATTCATACCTATAATCGTTTTTAAACTAAATTCGATAAATAAAATATATATCTGAAATAATTATGTGGCAGTGCGCCGCAATCCCTCCTTGCCTGCGATCGTTCAACTCGCAAAAAGCAAAAAGTGTGTACAAAAAATAGAAATTGCTTGTGCGGTGCAAGAAGAAGCAAGCATCAGCGTACGTGTATTTAAGAATGCATGTGTGATTATCACATTTGTGTAAATACGCATAATAAGGAAATATTCAATAAACCTAAACATATGAACATATTTTCCTGATTATATCAGAAAGGAAAATATGCTATTAAAGAAATTGAATTTTGATATGCTTAGACTCCAATTAATAACATAAAAAAATTAAATAAAATTTAATTTACATCAGTTTTAGGACTCGAACTTATATGCTCGTATTCGGAATGAGCTTAACTCCTTCGCGCTTACGACCTAAGCCACCACAAAAGTGGAAACGCGGCCGCTTAGCCACCGTTTTATTATTATTTTTTGTTCAATAAGCAATTACTCTCTCAACGCACATACAAAAGTTGGAAAAATTGCATATCAAAGGTTATTTTATTATGAATTCTGGGGTTTTTACCGGTAATACAGCTTTTTAATTCAGAAGGCTTTTCATAATTATAAATTTGTCATATCATAGAAATTGAAAACATAAATCTAAATAGGTATGCGCAACGATTTTTCATTTAGGAATATTCGTTGTGTCTACTTATAGCATTTCGCATATTGTGTGGTGTATTTTTCTTTTTCGAAGTTATATTTTTCGATGTTCCCTCATCTGGAATTACAAATTAGTACTCAAAAAGATTTCATTTAACATTTGCTCCTTCTCTATTCATTAACATTCTATGGTAATAGCGTAAAGTAGGTATTTGCGTTATTCTCTTTTTATGAACTGTTAAAGGTATTTAACTTACATAATTATGTAGATATGCAATAATACAAAACGAAATTATGTATATAGCGGAATTGAAATATTGTTTAGAATATTATTTAAGGAGAAGAATTTTGCAAATAAAGTTAGTCTAATAGCTGACCACACATAGCGTCATTACTCGACCCTTTGTATTTTTATCGTTGCTGCAACTTCGCTTAAACTTTTCGCTTTTTGGATATTTGCGCGGTTACAAAAAAAACTTTGTAGCCCTATAATTATAAAAGTAAACAAAGCAAAAAATAGAAAAGGATAGCCATGAAAAGTAAGCAATTCTGCAAATTTAATAATTTTGATGTAAATATGTTACCATATAACAATTTCATTTATTTTTAGGCTTACAAAATTTGAAAGAACAACTCAGGAGCAGCTGCAGCATTACATAATATTCTGCAAACGTTCTTATGCAAGTAAAAAAATATAACATTTGTAAAAAAAAAACTAACATTTAAGTACAATTTTTATTCTACGAATATATATGAATCAATTATGAAATAAGTACTTGCAATGTCTATTAGCAGTAGTTACCTAAAAACTGCTGTAATACTGGCTCAATAATTCATATTGTGCTTAAATGATTTGTGTATAATAGGTATATGTATATGGTATATATTTGACATATATATATATATAGATATGATGCGTTTGTCTACAGCAGTAACAGATGAGGCGGCATAAAACTACCAATTACTACATACATCTGTCTCGAAATCACTATCTTGATTATAGAATAAACTGTAAACTTTTGAAAATTGGGGAATTTTTATTAAACTGGTTTTAACTCATGATCAGTACAGATGTTAAATGTTTGATCCACACATTTTGTATACAAACATTCATATTTATCATTGTGTTAATCTTTTATCAGTACAGTTACAGTAAACAATTTGAACTGATGCTAAACCGGCATATTAACAGAAGTGAACTTTAATCAACTAGAAGAATGAGCTATGGCCGTTGCAAACTGCTAACGTTACTGCACTTAAATAGGGACGCTCAAACCAAATGGTAAAATTAATAAATGCTAAAAAAATCAAAACCGCCGTAACGCGTAGACGAAAATTCTTATTTTCTTTCATCGACAAAATATACATTTCTGGTATATTTCTATATATATTTCAGTTTCGTAATTGAAAGACAAGTTGTTAATTTCCTTAAGGTTGTTTAAGTATGCATCGTACAAAGTCATGAAATCAATTGAAAAATGCGCATCAAAGGAAAAAGTCAGAGTAAAACTTCCAAAATAATTGGACGTTCTAAAAACTGCGTTTTTATTGCAGGAAAATGAAGACTAAGATGAAATATAGTATTTGAGCTAATTCCTTTAATTAGTTGTTTTTTATTGGCGTTTGCAAAATCTAAATGTATGACCCTATCCATAACTGCACATACATATACACGGATATATATAGAAGTCATATATTTAAATCGCTATATTTCAGCTGAAATTCATTACTTTGATGCCTCATTCAAGTCATGGTAAAAAAATGTTAAGTTCTGCAGCACCAGAGAATGTAAATGAATAGAGAAGGAGCAAATGTTAGCTGTACTAAAATGTTAATTACGATGAGGGAACATCGAAAACGCGCAAGTTCGAAAATAAAATGTCACCACACCTATCAGGGTACGCAAAGAACTACACCACTCTATAAGCAAAATGTATACACATACATATGCACAGATGTTCTTTGATATGCGCATAAACAAAACTTAAAATAATAAAAAAGAAAATAATTGACTTATGAAAAGAAAATATAAGTAATGAGGGAAATAATATGAAAATAGAATTCAAATATCATGTAATAAAAAAGGGTTATAAAAATAAAAAAAGACTATATAAAAATATGATAGGTTTTGAACTTAGGCAAAATATTTCACGTTGCAATAAAAAACTCTGCTATACAAGCAGCACCACAGACGACATTTAAGCTACTTTGTCTAATCTGTGAACTCAAACAGCTATTGTTGTTTACTTGCTTCAATGTTCATATGTCTATATGTGAATATTCTTGAAATTGCCTTCCTTCATTCGCATGTTCAAAAATATTTGCATATATGTACACATATGTACATATGTATGTCCCTCAATATGTCTTTCGCATAAAATCAAACATTCGCGCAAGTGACAAAAATAACGTAGACGCACCATCATCGGCCAATAATATTCAAGCGAACTCGCGGCTTATTTTCTAAGTATTTCATATTACAACGATAACAAATTCATTCATAAGGAACGTGCGTTTGCTTCAAAGCAAAGTGCGCTCGTTCATAACTCTGCGCCGCGCTATTTTCTGTGCGCCTGATAAACCACATTTGGTTTTCATATAGAATTCCTACCGTAAATGCGAAATTAAATTTATAAAATGAATGAATGAATGAAATTGAGTAAAACGAGAAAAATTCAATTTTACAATTTGACAGCCACCACTGAAAATCCTACCATCCCCTCGCATTTGTATGTTGCCCACAAGCTGCTTCCTCACAACATTTGCTAAAAATCAGAAATTGAAGAATTTGTCTGATGTTCCCTTCAGAAAGGAGAATTGGCAACATGACCTATTAGCGAGTTTAAATAATATTTATATTTTTGCATATTATGCACTATATATGGCATTAAATTAAAAAATTTATATTAAATTGCCATTCATAAAAAATCTTTAACTACTTCTATATATTCTAAGCACAGTCCATATAGTACTTTTATATGTTTACTTATTATCATTGTTTCATAGTTTTTCGATTTAGCCCATTTTATCTAAATACGACGCTATGAAAATGCAGCCCAATTGGTAATCGCAATATTTCAAAAGAGCATAAGTCAACTTTCAATAGCAATCCACTGCAAAAAGGACAAACGAGACAACATAGCCGACCGACATTGACGCAAAATTGTCGATTGAAACAAATTTTGTCAACTCCGCGACAATTCAAACAATTTGGTGTCAATATGTATGCGAGCTCATATATGTATGTATGTATGTATATACATATGTATGTTTGTGGACAAAGTCGTCATTTGGTTTTTTTCAACAACACAATGTCCGCGCGAACTCGCCGTTATTTCGTTGGCTTGCCACTATACACAGAGGCGTTCTAACTGAGGACTATTAGTATATTATTATGTTGCTTAATTTGTATTGAAAAATACTGATGCATTTATGAATTATTTTCGTAATATAATATATATAGTATATATATACAATATATAAATACACATATATTCATACCTATAATCGTTTTTAAACTAAATTCGATAAATAAAATATATATCTGAAATAATTATGTGGCAGTGCGCCGCAATCCCTCCTTGCCTGCGATCGTTCAACTCGCAAAAAGCAAAAAGTGTGTACAAAAAATAGAAATTGCTTGTGCGGTGCAAGAAGAAGCAAGCATCAGCGTACGTGTATTTAAGAATGCATGTGTGATTATCACATTTGTGTAAATACGCATAATAAGGAAATATTCAATAAACCTAAACATATGAACATATTTTCCTGATTATATCAGAAAGGAAAATATGCTATTAAAGAAATTGAATTTTGATATGCTTAGACTCCAATTAATAACATAAAAAAATTAAATAAAATTTAATTTACATCAGTTTTAGGACTCGAACTTATATGCTCGTATTCGGAATGAGCTTAACTCCTTCGCGCTTACGACCTAAGCCACCACAAAAGTGGAAACGCGGCCGCTTAGCCACCGTTTTATTATTATTTTTTGTTCAATAAGCAATTACTCTCTCAACGCACATACAAAAGTTGGAAAAATTGCATATCAAAGGTTATTTTATTATGAATTCTGGGGTTTTTACCGGTAATACAGCTTTTTAATTCAGAAGGCTTTTCATAATTATAAATTTGTCATATCATAGAAATTGAAAACATAAATCTAAATAGGTATGCGCAACGATTTTTCATTTAGGAATATTCGTTGTGTCTACTTATAGCATTTCGCATATTGTGTGGTGTATTTTTCTTTTTCGAAGTTATATTTTTCGATGTTCCCTCATCTGGAATTACAAATTAGTACTCAAAAAGATTTCATTTAACATTTGCTCCTTCTCTATTCATTAACATTCTATGGTAATAGCGTAAAGTAGGTATTTGCGTTATTCTCTTTTTATGAACTGTTAAAGGTATTTAACTTACATACTTATGTAGATATGCAATAATACAAAACGAAATTATGTATATAGCGGAATTGAAATATTGTTTAGAATATTATTTAAGGAGAAGAATTTTGCAAATAAAGTTAGTCTAATAGCTGACCACACATAGCGTCATTACTCGACCCTTTGTATTTTTATCGTTGCTGCAACTTCGCTTAAACTTTTCGCTTTTTGGATATTTGCGCGGTTACAAAAAAAACTTTGTAGCCCTATAATTATAAAAGTAAACAAAGCAAAAAATAGAAAAGGATAGCCATGAAAAGTAAGCAATTCTGCAAATTTAATAATTTTGATGTAAATATGTTACCATATAACAATTTCATTTATTTTTAGGCTTACAAAATTTGAAAGAACAACTCAGGAGCAGCTGCAGCATTACATAATATTCTGCAAACGTTCTTATGCAAGTAAAAAAATATAACATTTGTAAAAAAAAAACTAACATTTAAGTACAATTTTTATTCTACGAATATATATGAATCAATTATGAAATAAGTACTTGCAATGTCTATTAGCAGTAGTTACCTAAAAACTGCTGTAATACTGGCTCAATAATTCATATTGTGCTTAAATGATTTGTGTATAATAGGTATATGTATATGGTATATATTTGACATATATATATATATAGATATGATGCGTTTGTCTACAGCAGTAACAGATGAGGCGGAATAAAACTACCAATTACTACATACATCTGTCTCGAAATCACTATCTTGATTATAGAATAAACTGTAAACTTTTGAAAATTGGGGAATTTTTATTAAACTGGTTTTAACTCATGATCAGTACAGATGTTAAATGTTTGATCCACACATTTTGTATACAAACATTCATATTTATCATTGTGTTAATCTTTTATCAGTACAGTTACAGTAAACAATTTGAACTGATGCTAAACCGGCATATTAACAGAAGTGAACTTTAATCAACTAGAAGAATGAGCTATGGCCGTTGCAAACTGCTAACGTTACTGCACTTAAATAGGGACGCTCAAACCAAATGGTAAAATTAATAAATGCTAAAAAAATCAAAACCGCCGTAACGCGTAGACGAAAATTCTTATTTTCTTTCATCGACAAAATATACATTTCTGGTATATTTCTATATATATTTCAGTTTCGTAATTGAAAGACAAGTTGTTAATTTCCTTAAGGTTGTTTAAGTATGCATCGTACAAAGTCATGAAATCAATTGAAAAATGCGCATCAAAGGAAAAAGTCAGAGTAAAACTTCCAAAATAATTGGACGTTCTAAAAACTGCGTTTTTATTGCAGGAAAATGAAGACTAAGATGAAATATAGTATTTGAGTTAATTCCTTTAATTAGTTGTTTTTTATTGGCGTTTGCAAAATCTAAATGTATGACCCTATCCATAACTGCACATACATATACACGGATATATATAGAAGTCATATATTTAAATCGCTATATTTCAGCTGAAATTCATTACTTTGATGCCTCATTCAAGTCATGGTAAAAAAATGTTAAGTTCTGCAGCACCAGAGAATGTAAATGAATAGAGAAGGAGCAAATGTTAGCTGTACTAAAATGTTAATTACGATGAGGGAACATCGAAAACGCGCAAGTTCGAAAATAAAATGTCACCACACCTATCAGGGTACGCAAAGAACTACACCACTCTATAAGCAAAATGTATACACATACATATGCACAGATGTTCTTTGATATGCGCATAAACAAAACTTAAAATAATAAAAAAGAAAATAATTGACTTATGAAAAGAAAATATAAGTAATGAGGGAAATAATATGAAAATAGAATTCAAATATCATGTAATAAAAAAGGGTTATAAAAATAAAAAAAGACTATATAAAAATATGATAGGTTTTGAACTTAGGCAAAATATTTCACGTTGCAATAAAAAACTCTGCTATACAAGCAGCACCACAGACGACATTTAAGCTACTTTGTCTAATCTGTGAACTCAAACAGCTATTGTTGTTTACTTGCTTCAATGTTCATATGTCTATATGTGAATATTCTTGAAATTGCCTTCCTTCATTCGCATGTTCAAAAATATTTGCATATATGTACACATATGTACATATGTATGTCCCTCAATATGTCTTTCGCATAAAATCAAACACTCGCGCAAGTGACAAAAATAACGTAGACGCACCATCATCGGCCAATAATATTCAAGCGAACTCGCGGCTTATTTTCTAAGTATTTCATATTACAACGATAACAAATTCATTCATAAGGAACGTGCGTTTGCTTCAAAGCAAAGTGCGCTCGTTCATAACTCTGCGCCGCGCTATTTTCTGTGCGCCTGATAAACCACATTTGGTTTTCATATAGAATTCCTACCGTAAATGCGAAATTAAGTTTATAAAATGAATGAATGAATGAAATCCACCACTGAAAATCCTACCATCCCCCTCGCATTTGTATGTTGCCCACAAGCTGCTTCCTCACAACATTTGCTAAAAATCAGAAATTGAAGAATTTGTCTGATGTTCCCTTCAGAAAGGAGAATTGGCAACATGACCTATTAGCGAGTTTAAATAATATTTATATTTTTGCATATTATGCACTATATATGGCATTATATTAAAAAATTTATATTAAATTGCCATTCATAAAAAATCTTTAACTACTTCTATATATTCTAAGCACAGTCCATATAGTACTTTTATATGTTTACTTATTATCATTGTTTCATAGTTTTTCGATTTAGCCCATTTTATCTAAATACGACGCTATGAAAATGCAGCCCAATTGGTAATCGCAATATTTCAAAAGAGCATAAGCCAACTTTCAATAGCAATCCACTGCAAAAAGGACAAACGAGACAACATAGCCGACCGACATTGTCGCAAAATTGTCGATTGAAACAAATTTTGTCAACTCCGCGACAATTCAAACAATTTGGTGTCAATATGTATGCGAGCTCATATATGTATGTATGTATGTATATACATATGTATGTTTGTGGACAAAGTCGTCATTTGGTTTTTTTCAACAACACAATGTCCGCGCGAACTCGCCGTTATTTCGTTGGCTTGCCACCATGCACATAGGCGTGTCAAGTGAGGGCTCATAATATATTGATATGTTGCTTAATTTGTATTGAAAAATACTGATGCATTTATGAATTATTTTCGTAATATAATATATATTATATATATATATATATAACATATTCATACCTATAATCGTTTTTAAACTAAATTCGATAAATAAAATATATATCTGAAATAATTATGTGGCAGTGCGCCGCAATCCCTCCTTGCCTGCGATCGTTCAACTCGCAAAAAGCAAAAAGTGTGTACAAAAAATAGAAATTGCTTGTGCGGTGCAAGAAGAAGCAAGCATCAGCGTACGTGTATTTAAGAATGCATGTGTGATTATCACATTTGTGTAAATACGCATAATAAGGAAATATTCAATAAACCTAAACATATGAACATATTTTCCTGATTATATCAGAAAGGAAAATATGCTATTAAAGAAATTGAATTATGATATGCTTAGACTCCAATTAATAACATAAAAAAATTAAATTAAATTTAATTTACATCAGTTTTAGGACTCGAACTTATATGCTCGTATTCGGAATGAGCTTAACTCCTTCGCGCTTACGACCTAAGCCACCACAAAAGTGGAAACGCGGCCGCTTAGCCACCGTTTTATTATTATTTTTTGTTCAATAAGCAATTACTCACTCAACGCACATACAAAAGTTGGAAAAATTGCATATCAAAGGTTATTTTATTATGAATTCTGGGGTTTTTACCGGTAATACAGCTTTTTAATTCAGAAGGCTTTTCATAATTATAAATTTGTCATATCATAGAAATTGAAAACATAAATCTAAATAGGTATGCGCAACGATTTTTCATTTAGGAATATTCGTTGTGTCTATTTATAGCATTTCGCATATTGTGTGGTGTATTTTTCTTTTTCGAAGTTATATTTTTCGATGTTCCCTCATCTGGAATTACAAATTAGTACTCAAAAAGATTTCATTTAACATTTGCTCCTTCTCTATTCATAACATTCTCTGGCAGCACCGAAGCTATAATACTCTGCACAGGTAATTCGCGTGTATACAGACAGACTGACATGGCTAAATCGACTCCTCACGCTGATCATTTACATATATATTTCATATCATTAATTTTTATCTCTAAAAGCCGCATAGGTCCAGTTTACTAGCGTTTATTCATGCCATAGATTTGAAGGGCAGGATACGGAAGCATAAAAATTCGTCAATGGAAGTATGTTTGTCTTTTAAAATCAGCCTTTTTTCTACGTTGATGGACTAACGCTAGGATAGCCTGTGTAATCTAATCGTCAACTATTTGAAAACTATTAACAATGTTTATGTCTGAACAACTACATGCCACTTGTATTAAAATTAGTCGGATTTAATCTGAATGTTTGGGGGTTGATATCAACGGTTATTTACTTACATACATATGTGCAATAAAATAATATATTATCAAACGAAATTTTTGCTCTTGTTGAATTTAATTCTCTTCCACTATCATGAATTTCTCTAAGCTCTTAGCAATCTGTAGAAATTTCTAATAGGTTTTATGATTTTTATAAAACAGTATGTTCTTAAAAGACCAAATTATATATGCATTCATAAACATTCCTCAATATTTTAACATAATCCGATATAACATCCCACTTACCCAACTGTTGTAGTCCGAACATGACTAGAAATCCTACCAGCAATAAGAAGTAAGCAACCAGGCCGGCATGGTTTTTCGACAAAATTTCGAAAAATACTACATATAACAGTGTGCCACAAGCTAATCCCTGCAATATGGCTGAGGGTATGTTAGGTGATTTAATACCATCACTATGGCTGATCAATATGCCAATGCCGATTCCAATCGGACTTACAATAGCAAATGTCAACAGATATACTGTACAGAGCATGAAGCGTGTGCGTGCCACAATTAACTCGACGCCAACGCAGAATGCCAGCACCAGTTTATGCGCGGATACAGCACCAAACATAAACCATACATCCGATGCATTGCTTTCTAAACCAATGGCCATACCTTCAAATAGTTCGTGCAACGATAGCGCCAACACTATGAACAGTCCTCGTAGAGACGATGTGATCGCATCTTTACTATCGCCATCATTGTCAATCGGCATATGCGAATGGCCACGGCCATGACCATGAGCTTGGTCATGGCTGGGTTGATGTTGATGATCATGATGATGGTGGGGGTGGTGATGGTGGTATGTTTGTTGAGGTTCATATTTCTGTGGCTCTTTATGATGAGCTTGCTCATTGTACTTTTGATTCTCTACGTCATTGGATATCAAGTTTTGCATTGAAAGGGTTGGTGGTCGCCCAGCTACACTTACAACATTACTTGCTGAGGTACTCGGAGAGTTGGGAGTGCTCGTAGGGCCTTTTTTGGTTTCATCTTCTTCTGTTGACTCATTGGCAAATGTTTTTCCCCTCACTAAATAACTGTTGCGTATACTACGTCCACGTTCGAAAGCTGCACCGGCACCTGCATCACTATCCATCAGAAGCATATGTTGGTGTATATATGCGTGTAAGACCTCCTCTATCAGGTACATAAGGAAGAAACCGACGCACATAAGGAATTCCGCTAGACTAAATCCCAAATCGGGAACTATGTCGCACTCCTGTAATTGCTCAACTCCCTCCTGTACTTCGGGCAGAAGATGCAGGAAAGTTGTGGCTAACAAGACTCCTCCACCAAAATATAATAAACCTTTAACAACTGTTGCTGAGCGTGAATTGGTATGTGCCTCTGTCCAACGAAAGAATTTATTGAGCAAAAAAGGAATACTGCCGCATAATGTACTCGCGCAGAAAAGCACCACCATGGCTGTAACTTTGGCGACTAAGATATCATGCCTACTTGATTCATCATCATCAGGGTCGTGATCATGATCATTATCGGTCGACTCACGGTTAATACTTTGGGATACCTGCGAATGCAGTGTCGCACTGGAATTTATAGCACCTCTACCGACAGCGTGTGCATGCAACGCCAAATAATTAAAATCATCGATATGCATGAGGCAACGCAGGAAATTATTTACCTGTGATTTATTCATTCCTAATATGAACGGGGTATACCTGCAATCGTATTTCAAAATATAATTTAGTAACTAAATAATAATAATAAACATCTTTTTGTTTACACGTTTATATATCATATCATATATCATATATATTTCATACATTTATATTTTATATATTTCAATATTTTGAAACGCTTACCTGTTGTAAACAACCTAAACATAAACCAAAAACTTTACTTATTTTTTTAGGGTATTGATATATTTACAAAATAAATAAATTTTTTTCAGAAATTATTCGAAAGTCATAGTTTAAATAACGAGGATTTCTAACCAAAATATGATTTACGTTGACATTTGACACTGCTAAGCAAAACAATACTCTGCAACAAATTGCCGCTCTTTCTTAAGTAAACCCTATATTACATCTCTTTAGATAAAACTTAAAAACACATAGCTGGAATGCAGATAAGTTTCCATACAAGAACTTGATTTTAATCGTTCAGTTTTTACGGCAGACATATGCTACAGGTATTTGATACACAGGATCAAATTAGCGAGGGACATTTGCAGTTTAAAATGTTATTTAAAAGTGGGTTTAATATGCATATCTTCTAAACCGCTAAAGCTATAATAACTAAATTCACTGGGAACAAATTCTTTTAGCACCTCTATCGATAGTGTGAAAATGGTATACTGAAATCGGGAATTTTACATTTGGGATGGTATGAGATGATTTTATAGGAACCAAGTTCAAAATTAGATAGTGGGCGTGGGCACCGCCTACTTTAAAGTGCAAACCCATATCTTGGGATCTGCTTAACCGTTTTCAACAAAATTCGGTACATAACATTCTTTTCTTATTGCTATGATATAGTGCGAAAATGGATTACAACCACGCCTATTTCCCATATAACACCATCTTAAATTTTATCTGATTCTTTCACTTTCCATTATGCAAATCAAGCAACAATAATTGTATAGGGGTAAAACTTTGCGTGATTAATGCGTTTAAAGTATGCCACCTTGTGACCAAAAATTGTTTAAATCGAACCAAAACTGCTTAAGCCCCTAGGTACTGAATATGTGGACCCCAGTGCCTATAGTTGACTTTTACCTAAAGTATCGGTCAATGTGTAAGATATATAATTGAAATTCGTATAATAAAATAAATAAATGAAACATTCAATAATAGTATGTTTTTATGTTAAAAATGGGTGGAATCGCATCATTACTTCCTTTAATATAAAACTTTCCCAACACCTGAAGTAATTTCCCGGCTTTGATCCTTGCAAGTTGCGAGAGTATAAAATGTTCGGTTACACCCGAACTTATAACTTCCCTACTTGTTGAAATTTATAATTATTACACATTTGCAGCATGTTTCCACAGAGTATAATAGTTTTGTTCACCTAAGGGTTGTTTGTAACACCCAGAACAAATCGAGATGGAAATAGTGTTATGTATATATAAATGATCAGGATGACGAATCGAGTTGAATTTCGAGTGACTATCCGTCCCTCTCTCTGTCCATCCGTCCGTGCAAGCGATAACTTGAGTAAAAATTGAGTTATCTACTTAAAATATAGAGGTTGGTATTACATGGGTGGAATATTGCCACGCCCGGTTACCCGAAAAATTATTAAGTGCTTTAACTAAGCTCCAAATTAGAACTCAACATTGTAATTTAGTGCAGGTAATCGTAGTGATGGGGGCACCTGTGGGCTAAAAATTTTTAAAAAAGGGCCGTGGACCCGCTGTCTAATACATAGGTTTAATGTCTATATGTCCTTTTCGAGGCTGTTTAGACCTTTACTGTTAAAATCCTCTAGATCAAATTTTGAACTAAACGAGCCATTCCGCCGTATATGTCACGATTTTAATTCTCATTCCAGCACATTTGACTTATCTGACTCACTTTTCAAAATTAAAAAGACTTTATTGTTTTCCCTTAATGAATGAAAATGTAACAATTTATTATATTGTAACTATAAATTTTAGCTGTTGAAATTTTTTTTTCTGTAGCTGAGCAGTTTTAGATCTCAACACTTAAAAAACTCTCTTGCCTTTTCTGACTCGGCTAATTCCGCACGTATGCGGATTGCGCCCCTCGCGTCGGTTGGGCGGGAGGAGAGTTATCGTTGGGTTATTATTATATCTCACAAACCGTATGAGCTATATCAACTAAGGAGGAATTCTTTTCACACCTTTCCATATAGTGTGCAAATAATTGAAATCGGAAGATAACCCCACGGTTATTTTGAAAACTACTAAAAATACGATAATTCGCTAAATAAATACGTCAATAATAACCCTAGCCTGAAATTTTAGTATATATTCATATATGTATGTACGTCAACAACTAAGATGTATTGTCAAAATTAAGTGAACGTAATATTGGATATACTTGTACTATTGTAATACTAGTAGATAGTAGTAGATTTCAAAGTAATGTGGTTTATGTACGTAAATAAAATGAGTTAATTAAGAAGATCTTAAAATAAATATTTCGAACACGAAGCAAAATGTAATAATGAAACTAAGAAGTCTACGACTAACTACTACGACTAAGTGTTCGACACAGAATATAAGTCAATAAGAGTTTCGTCAAGTAAGGAATGTTACATTCTTAGGCAGGCTTTGCTCTGCGCAAATTTCAAAAGTATAATATGTTCGGTTACACCCGAACTTTCTTTATTTTCTGCTTTAAAATATTCGCGTGATGTTTTACAAAATTCGAAAAGTTTAAGCCGCGCTTAGGTTGTAAAGATTCTTGTAGGAGGTTAGGTTTTGTGTTAGGGTAGATCCAAATATCGATAGATCTCACTTGGACAAATGGACATATTTCTTTGTGTTATCCAAAACATCTTTTAAATGCATCACCCCATATATATATCGACAAAGCCTTTTGAGCTCATCACAAATTTATTAAAATGGCCAATTTCAATCCCAACCAATTCGCTAGGTTCTCCTAAGGTGTGTCTTCCGAGATATGTCAAACTCTGTCTGGCAAATGGCCGGCCAATAAAGGAGAAAGTGAAAAGATGATTCCACCTCGTCTTTCTCCATACAGTTTTGGCAAAGAGCGTCCGACAAAATATAAAGTCGTACCGCCTGTGTACGTTTGGATAGTCAGAACACCTACAATTGCGACGAGATTAAATCTTTCAGTAGAAACAACATTGCAGTAGAAACAACATTGTTAGCGATACATATAGTTACTAAAATAAAATGGTATAATATAATACATATTGAATGTTTTGTTAACAGTTATCTTAAAATTGAAATTAGAAGCAGTAACAAATATAAGATATGTCTGGAATGACGGTTTTACAAATATATAAGGTACAGATTCGTGAAATGAAATTCAACTAATAAAATATGCATTCGGTAGATTTTCAAAGTTTCTCAGAATTCCAGTTATAAAAGTTTTCAAAGATAAAAGACTGTAAGTATAATATGGTAATAAAACTAATCATATAGTTTTTCTTGTATTAACTATGGCATTTCTCCACATAGTTGTTTATAAAGAGACCAAATCTCCCAAATGTACCTGGTTTTTTCGATGGTCGAGTTATTCTCGCACATGAAACGTTTTTTGGTTCTAAACGATAATAGAGTTGACGGTTTTTCGAAATTCAAAAAACTTAGAAAGTTATTGCTATTTTTTTGCATGATTTTAGAAAATAATTATTTTCTCTTAAGAAAATACACCTTAATAATAGTTCCTTGAGCCAAGTTTTTTTTAGATAACATCATTGACTCTCGTTTTTTATTCTGTAATATGAATGAATGGAATTTAGAAATGTTTTATATAGATATGAAGTAGGCGTGGTTATAATCCGATTTCACACTCTAACATTAGAATGTCAAAATATTGTAATGCACTAAATTTAGTTGAAATTGGAATAGTGTTACTGAGATATAAGATTTCAAAAAAAGGTGGGCGGCGCCACTCCCATCGTTCAATTTCATCACCGGCTCCTATGAAGCCCTTCCATGCCATATGGGAGGCGAAATGTAATGATTTGAAGTTGTTGTAAGTAAACAAAAAGTTTGTCTACGCTTTACGTTACAGAAACATTTCCATTCGTAAACGCAAACGCATCACCAAAAACAAAAATAGTTTCTAGGCAAATCTGCTAAGGTATATGATTCTATTGAAATTAGCATGTTCTTTTATTGATAATGAAACAAGAGTTAAGCAAACACCTAGTATAGTGCGAGTGGTAAACACTCAAATAATTGTTTATCCGCACTTTTGTTCAATATACTTTTTTTATAGCATATCTAACTGATCGTAAATAAATCGCCACATTTCGCCTTGACTTCAGTGACAGCATTAAAATGAGTGTAATCATTGAATCCGTTTCGACCGGAAAAATTACGGTAAGATCATTGAAATTGATAGAAAGTAAAATTTTCGATTAAATTAAACTCACTTACCGACTCGACAGAATTAATTCCATGACTAATAGATGGCGCTAATTTCGAATCCATTGAAACCGCAAAAATTTAGCACGCGTTTCTATTATTGGTTCATTAACAGGTTTGAACCGATTTTAAGTTTGCAATTAAAATGAAAATGGTAAACAATTCAAAACAAATTTCTGGAACAGGGGAGGGTCCTTCAGCCCAGTAACTTTAAGTATTCGAAAAGAAAGTCAGCGGTTGGAGAATTAAAAGATATTCAATGTTTTGGATGTTCACCAGTAACTGCAACAGATATTTCCGATGAGATCCCTTCTAAAAATGTCAGTAGTTAGATACCAATTGATGCAACTTATTCCCAGCCCCAAATACAAAATGAATCTCATATTTAACGCCTGACCAGACAATGAAAACTAATACAGATACTGACGTATCCAGGAAGGAAACTCTAGAAAAACCTATCATAAATTTGAATATCGCTCAAACCATTCCAGCTACTTCATTATTCTATCACTCTTTTATCAAAGGTTATACCTATTAGGGATATAATATATTTGAAGCCTTATATATCGGAAATATATGTTGAGCGTTAAACACAACTGTTGCTCGCTGGTATACAAGTTATTCCCACTGAACATAAATCCATCCGTAAACTTGTCTTATATTTATCTACATACATACAGTGCCTCCCAAAAGTATTTAGAAAATTAAAAATCAAGAAAGATAATGCTTGTAATTCCTTTAAAAGTTTTATATATTATATAAAATATATTATTTAATTACTTTATTTTAACTCAAAAATTTAATTTTAATTTTAAAGGAGCATAGGTAAAACACTTCAACTAAAAATTCGCTAAAAAAATAAGTTATATAAACTAAAATTAATTTTACTTTTAATTAATATCTGGTAGCGTATATATTCATCTTTATAACTACTTTTAATCTATTTGACATTGAAAATAATTTTTTTTTGTTCACTCCGCAGACATTTCTACACATTCTTTGCGCATTGCTTTTTGTAGGCCAGATTAAGATCTTATTTTGTGTTTTCGGACAGCACGTTCCAAATCTGCCTACAAGTGCTTAATCAGATTAAGATCCGGGGAGTAAGGGGTCGTTATACAATATCCAAAGCTTTGTATTGTGATCTGAAAGTCTGAATTTATCTGAACTATCATTAAAATTATCATTTAATATTTAAAAAACAGCATGTTTCTGATACCGTTTGCACACGTACAGCCCCACAGCATTATATTTCCATACCCGTGCTTAACCGAACATATTTTTCCTTATCATTTCGGAATTCACTTTTAGCCAAACTTTGTTATAATCAGGTTCAAATATTTTTACTTCTTTCTATTTTTTCACTTATAAGCGGCTTTATTCGTGAAAGTCGCCCATTATAGCCAGCAGCTCTTAGCGTGCAGTTTCATCGCTTACACGTATTCCTGCATACTGAGCGAGGCTTTGAAGGTGTGGATGGTTGAAACGCTTCTCTTGGTAGATTTTGATACTCTGCTCTTACGTCTACTGCAACGTTTTTCCTTCCTTACCAAAATTAAATATTAATTTTCTGTCTTCAGATGTGGTTTCTTTTGATTTTCTTACCATATTTTACACAATTTAACGTATTCTTCTCAAACAAAGACAATATGACCGGATGCTACTAAATTATATACATAAATTGCTAATTAAATAAATGACGGGATTTTTGCAAAGCCTGCCAGAAACTAAACTTCCGAAACTTTTGTGATGTTCGTTTGGTCAAGTTTATACTTACTTTAAGTAGTTTAAACTAATATCTTTGTTAGAAATAAGTTTTTTTTAATTTTTATTCACGGTTAAAACATTATTTGAAGCAATAACAAAGTTCCCAAAACATAATTTTACAAATCTAAAATTTTCTGTGTTCGTTTTACTAACCAAATACAATTTCCGAATAGTTTTGTGAGGCACTATACATGAATACCTGTTTGTTCATAGGCATGTCGGTAAGCACGTGTACACGTAGTATCATTTCAAGATGCATTCGAAGCTGGCGAAGAAGTATGAGAAACAAGTTTATACAAGTAATAAAGTTTATTAGTAACCAACGTTATTTTGCTGGTGTAAAGTTACTGAAACTTTGATATCTCTACCTTTTTGAACAATTAAAGTATTCGACAGTTCAAGATTTCTGTAAAATCTGGTGTGGACCTTTCGTTTCAATTTCTTCAGCATCTCTGGGAATATGCCATAGCACATTTGAATATACAGTCTATGTAAAATTCACGTTTATAAACTTCTGTTAAGTTTTTATAACTAATTATTATAATTGACAGACACTGCAATTTCTCTCAATTTTCAGTATGTTTTACTCTTCTAATGATGAATTCATTTACAGCGAATATTTCTATACTACCCACAACTCCAATTTTCGTTTTAATCTCTCTATAACGAATTTTGTTTCTTAACAAAAAAAAAAGGAATAAGTATATTTAGGGGAAGTGCCGAATTAAAAATTTTATAAGATGCAGTAAACAACATATAATCGGTAGTAAGTTTTGTATAAGTTCTTAGTTTGCAATAGATTTATAGGCTCATAGTAAGCAAATTATTAAAGCGTTAATTGGATTTCGACCTTTTGAAGCAAGTCTACATGATGAGTTTTCTATAAAACCATGCTTAGTTTTTGTCACTTAGAAATTCGCTTTATGAAAGTTCGACTGTGCATATGTGTAAGATTGTAACTATTTGTAGCTTGTCTAAAAACGAAAATAAAAGCTAAGAGCGTTTGCACTCGAGGAATATATTTCCAGTTTTGATGGCTAAACGACAGAAGCGCCATCGTGTAAATATAGCTATTTAAAAGTTTAAATTTTTTTTAAAAATTCATATATGAGCATCCGTACGTGCTTGTGGAAATTTTTTGCGTTGTTAATGAATAATATAAATTTGTTAATATGCTCACAAAAAAATTTAATACGTCGATATGTTAATCATAAAACATTTTCAAATATTATTACCAGCTCAACTCAATGAGCTTCCATTTAATTTCTTGGCACAATTCTTGTCCAAAACACCACTATTAAAGAACTAAAACTATTAATTTTCTAATACATAAACATATTATTGTTAACAAAAATACATCGGATTCGATATATACAATTGCGCTTTTAATAAATCCACACTTGTACCATGTTTAAATGTTGTTTCTCATATGTACCTCTGCACTCGGTTTTATTAGTATGTGATGTAGCTGTAGAAGCTACTCGTAAACCAATTACTGAATCGAGTTGTCAGTAGTTTTTTTACACTTTGTAAGTTTCACCGAAACTCTGTAGTTTTATTTAGTCAGTTTTATATGTTACATGTTGGTTTGGCTCATGTTTTGTTTTCTTGATTAAACTCGAACAAGCTTCCCGCGAACGTCTAATTTGGCAACGTTTAATAACGTTCGTGAAGTGATAAGCGAGCTAGCTTAAAACTAAGGCGAACTATCAGCTTCAATAGCAATAAATCTCAACACGTCGCGTTACGATCTTCACTCGAGGTGTATCTCGGGGCGTTGCGACGATAACTGGCTGACTTAGTGGCTGCGAACACTGCTAATCAAAAGCTGCGTACTGCTGGTACACACATACAAGTGTAGGCACACACTTTTAGTCATATACGAATAACACCACCCAATATAAAATTTTCAGGCAAATTTGTTTTACATCTATGACGCGTATATCAGCAGAGAAATAAAAAATAATATAATGCGGCATTGTATGGCATGGTGTCATACAAGTATATGTTTTTATCTTTTTTATCGCATTTTATCAAAATTTATTGTATACACCTACTTTATTAACAACAAGTATCAGCTTTTAACATTTACTACTTTAATTGTAGTTACATTATGAACTAAAATCCAATTGCCACTCTTCAAGTTGAAAAATCCATCAGCTACTTAAAATTCACTAAGACACAAAACTATAATTGAAAATATTAGTTTCATTACTACATTTTTCTTTATTTTTGAGGTACTTATGGTAAGTGTATTAAAATCAACCTAATTAGCTCAAAAGAGGTATAGGTGATATAAACTCAATCAAAGGGGAAAATTAATATATTGAGTAAAAGTTAACCAGAGAATCGAAAATCATTATATTTATTAGAGAAAGGTCAAGGTCAAGATCGAGTTCACTCATATTCATCGCTAAACCACATTTCAGCACTAAACTCTATTTGCAATATTATCGTCCATTTAATTTTGCTTATCTATTGATCGACATATACGGTATTAAGCCAACCGCATGTTTGAAATTCTTATATGCCGAATATGGAGCTAACGCAAGTATTATTTTTATTATATCCACTTTTATCATCATGACACACTAATACCAAGAAAATTTCATCCTTAAAATTCATAGGTTGATCGATATATACGGCTTACCCATTTGCAGGGCCCGATCTAGCTATTTAGCCGCTCCGGGCAAAGATCATTTTCGCCGCCCTTTACATACACAAAGCTATATAAGTCATGGGCTAGTTTTGTTGGGGGATTCTAAGTATACAAGTACCTACATAAAATACGTGATTTGTTGGGATTATACCTATACTATTCACGTCAGTCTATTGGGCCTTCTGAAGTACCTATGCGAAAGTTGATGAGTGTTTTTATGTTAGTAAGTCTACAATGTATGTCTTTATAAGAATTTCACAGAAATTGATATATTTTTTTATCGACATAGTTATGTACTTTCAACTTTATCATCACCATCAACCTATATTTCAAGTCTTCGTCTTTTATATTGGTGCCCCGACAAGCGTGATCCACCGTCAGCTATTCTGTAAATTAATTAAATTCACTACCTGTTAGAGTCCGGAATAGCCTATTTGTCAAATAAGAACTGTCAAACTCATACAGCAACTGTCAAAGACTGAAAATTTAATTGACGAATAGGCTATCCGGAGATGGTGAAATCAGCACTAAAACTATTTTTATACTCTCGCAACCTGTTGCTACAGAGTATAATAGTTTTGTTCACCTAACGGTTGTTTGTATCACCTAAAACTAATCGAGTTAGATATAGGGTTATGTATATATAAATGATCAGGATGAAGAGACGAGTTGAAATCCGGGTGACTGTCTGTCCGTCCGTCCGTCCGTCTGTCCGTCCGTCCGTGCAAGCTCTAACTTGAGTAAAAATTAAGATATCTTTATGAAACTTGGTAGACATGTTTCTTGGTACCGTGAGACGGTTGGTATTGCAGATGGGCGTAATCGGACCACTGCCACGCTCACAAAACGCCATTAATCAAAAACAAATAAATTGCCATAACTAAGCTCCGCAATAAGATACAAGACTGTTATTTGGTACACAGGATCACATTAGGAAAGGACAACTGCAGTTAAAATTTTTGTTTTAAAAGTGTTAAACCGCTAATGCTATTATATAATAACAAACTTCACTGAAAGCAAATGTTTTTAGAACCAGGAGAAGGACATAGGATACTTTTCGTCAGCATTCCCGTGTGACTTGACATGAAACGTCAGTTACTATAAAACGTGGTATAACAAAAAAGAATCAGACTTGGAATAACAAAACGCAAAAGACAGCTATGTAATGACGTATGGATGACAATTTGATATTTGTAAGAAATCAATAATAAAACTATTTCTATTAAATAAATAATTAACAATTATAATGATAGTGCCATTGCCCATTCGTATAAACAGTGAAGTGAACTATAAAACTCGGTATGGTTGAAAATTTGAGTTTGAGTGAAGTTTAATTAATGATGCCGCGACTAAGACGATCGAATCTTTCCCGACAAAGCCATGATGCAAGAAGAATACGAAATACTGCAAATGAAAGGACTGAAGAAGAACAAGAAATTGCACGTGAACAGCACCGCGATAGTATGGCTCGACTTCGTGCTTCTCAATCACGAGAGCAAAGTGAAGCAGCCCGTGAAACAGCTCGGTTGGCAATGCAGAATCGTCGAGCGAACAACAGAGGTCAACAAATAGATAATTTGCGACTCAGAACAAGATATTTATCAAGTGCTGATTTGAATCGAGCAGCGTTTCAATACGATTGCAGCAATGATTACAGCTCGCATCCTAGCGTTTGCATTGGGCAAATGGACGTAGTTTGCGAGTATTGTGGTGCATTAAAGTTTTCCGGAGAAACGCCTGGATTATGCTGCCTTGATGGTAAAGTGAAATTGCCATTCTTGACTCCGCCACCTGAGCCATTGTATTCATTGCTTTGTGGCGAAACATAAGAATCACGCCACTTTCTTGCAAATACTCAAAAATACAATGGTTGTTTCCAGATGACGTCATTTGGGGCAGATATTATCGAAGAACGAGGATTTAATCCGACATTTAAGGTATTTATTTTTGTACTTATATAGAATGTAGTTAAAGAATAACCTACTTTATCTATTGGTACCTATGTAGTATATTTTATTAATTCTGAACTCTACTCTCCCATAGAAAAGAGTATTTATAACCCAGTTAATACTGTCTGGTTTTTATATTGTAGATACAAGGACAGATTCATCATCGAATTGGATCATTACTACCTTTCGAAGATACACATAATAAATTTTTACAAATATATTTCATGGGCAACGTGGAAGAACAACTTGATCGACGCCTAGAGATCAATGCAGGAATGAAGCGAGCAATTCTTTAAGACTTGCAGCGTCTGCTTCATAAACATCACGCGTTGGTCATGTTGTTTAAGAGTGCTTTAGAGCGCATGCCAAGTGATGACTATAAGAACGAAGTTGCCATCCTGATTGTTGGTGAACAATTGGAAAAAAGGGATATTGCGCTTACACGTCGCGATACTGGGCAACTGCAACAAATATCTGAAACTCATTGCATCTTGCAATACCCGCTGATGTTTTGGCAAGGAGAAGTTGGATATTATTTTATAATTAAAATGAAAAATCCATTGAATGGTGAGTATCAGTATCATAATTTATTTCATTTATTTGTGAAAGACACTGATTTAAAATAATGCTTATTCAAAAAATGGTTCATGTCTGTATTGTTTGCCTTTAAAATTTGCCTTTGAAATGGTTAATTATCAAATTTTTATTTTCAGGTGAAGAAACTACAAAGAAAGTTAGCTCAATGAATTATTACGCATATCGTTTGATGATTCGTCAAAATGCTGACAACTATTTGCTGCGGTTTCGTCGATTGTTTCAGCAGTATTGCGTTGACATGTATGTAAAAATAGAAACGGAACGTTTAACATTCATTAGGTTGAACCAAGCCAAACTGCGTTCTGAGGAGTACATCCATTTACGTGATGCAGTTAGTACTGAAGGAAATGCAGCTAATATTGGTCGATTAACTATTCTGCCGGCGACATACATTGGTAGTCCACGTCATATGCATGACTATGCACAAGATGCAATGACATATGTTCGTCATTACGGTCGGCCCGATCTCATTATTACTTTTACCTGTAATCCAAAATGGATAGAAATTACTCAATTGCTGCTTCCCGGACAAACATCAAGTGCTAGACACGACATCACAGCACGTATATTCAGGCAAAAAATTCGGTCCCTGATGAACTTCAATGTTAAACAACGCGTCTTTGGAGATACTCGATGCTGGATGTATTCAATCGAATGGCAAAAGCGAGGCCTGCCGCACGCACATATTCTTATTTGGTTAGTGGAAAGAATTTAGCCTGACCAAATAGATGATATCATATATGCCGAGATTCCTGATAATGAAGTCGATCCAGACCTACATGATGTTGTTACTACTAATATGATTCATGGACCATGTGGTGCCATCAATCCCCAATCACCTTGCATGGTCGATGGAAAGTGCTCTAAACGATATCCACGGAAATTAACGGCGGAGACTGTCACTGGCAATGATGGTTATCCGCTGTATCGGCGTCGATCACCAGATGACAACGGTCGAACTGTCACAACGAAAGTGAAAAGAATGGATTTCGTTGTTGACAACAGTTGGATTGTTCCATATTCGCCACTTATTTCTAAATCGTTCAAGACACATTGCAACGTTGAATACTGCAATTCAGTTAAGTCCATAAAATATATTTGCAAATATGTCACGAAAGGCAGTGATATGGCGGTTTTTGGATTGCAATCCTCGAATACCAACGATGAAATTTCACGCTATCAAGTTGGTCGTTATGTGAACTGTAATGAAGCGATTTGGCGTATATTCGCATTTCCCATTCACGATCGTCATCCTGCTGTTACGCATTTGGCGGTGCATCTGGAGAATGGTCAACGAGTGTATTTCACGGCTTCGAATGCTACGCAACGCGCTGAAACACCTCCAGCAACTACATTGACCAGTTTTTTTGCAATCTGCCAAACTATCAGTTTGCAAGAACTTTGCTTTACTCGGAGATGCCACGTTATTATACTTGGAAAGCTTCATCGAAAAATTTTCAAAGACGGAAGCAAGGCGATGCGGTTCCTGGGTATCCAGATGTGCGTTCTACTGATGCTCTTGGTCGCATGTATACAGTTCATCCAAAGAATAATGAATGTTTCTATTTGGGGTTGTTGCTGGTAAATGTGCGTGGGCCAACGTCATTTGAGTCACTACGAACTGTTAATGGTATAATATTCCCAACATATCGTGCTGCATGTGAAGAATTGAAGTTATTAGAAAACGATAGTCATTGGGATACGACAATCGCTGAAGCCATTATCTCTGCATCTCCAAGTCAGATACGCACATTATTCGCTATCATAATTTCGATATGTTTTCCATCAAACCCATGTAACCTGTGGCACAAATACAAGGATAATATGTCAGAAGATATTTTACATCAAACAGTTCCAGAAATCACGATATTGAGATGAATGAGGAGATACATAATCGTGCTTTACTCTTGATAGAAGATATGTGTTACCTCATGTGCGGTAATTTATTAATCTGGTTAGGAATGCCATCACCATATCGTGAAATGAATGACGCATTTAATCGAGAATTGGAACGGGAACGTGAATATGATTACCAGGAATTAGATTTAGTAGTTCAAACGAATGTACCCCTGTTGAATTACCAACAAAAGGAAGTTTATGATACTTTAATGAAGGCAATCGATGATGAAAATGGTGGTTTATATTTCCTAGATGTCCCTGGTGGAACTGGCAAGACATTCCTCATGTCATTAGTTTTAGCAACTGTTCGGGCGAGATCTAACATAGCGGTTGCAGTTGCTTCTTCTGGAATAGCAGCCACATTGTTAGAAGGATGCCGTACGGCTCATTAATAATAAACCCAACGATTACCCTCCTCCCGCCCAACCAACGAGCCGAGTCAGAAAAGGCAAGAGAGTTTTTTAAGTGTTGAGATCTAAAACTGCTCAGCTACAGAAACAAAAATTTCAACAGCTAAGATCTTAAGTTACAATATAATAAATTGTTACATTTTCATTTATTAAGAGAAAACAATAAAGTCTTTTTAATTTTGAAAAGTGAGTCAGATAAGTCAAATGTGCTGGAATGAGAATTAAAATCATGATATATACGGCGGAATGGCTCGTTTAGTTCAAAATTTGATCTACAGGATTTTAGCAGTAAAGGTCTAAACTGCCTCGAAAGGCGAACCGGGATATTAAATTTAATTTCAGACAGGAGAAAAGAACTGCTAACAGTTCCATTCAAAAGTTTCACTAAGAATATTATGCCAAGCATTTCCCTACGACTAGAAAGTGTAGGTAGATAAATAAGTTTTAAACGACTAGTGTATGGAGGTAGACTTACCCTAGCATCCCATCGGAAATGCGCTAAGGCGAAAAGTAAAAATTGTTTTTGAACCGACTCTAACTTGTCAGAATGTATTTGGTAGCTAGGGTTCCATACCACAGACCCATATTCCAATATAGGTCTAACCAAAGTTGTATAAAGTGTTTTAGTAATATACGGATCTCTAAATTCTTTAGACCAACGATTAACAAAACTGAGGACAGCTTTTGCTTTCAAGACCATGGTATCAATATGAAGACTGAAATTAAGCTTAAGGTCAATATTAACTCCCAAATCAACATAGTTAAAAACTTGCTCTAGAATATGGTGTTTTATTACATAAGAAGAGGGGTGCACAGATCTACGGAAAAAGCACATCGTCTCACATTTATTGAGATTAAATGGCAAATCATTTCTATCACACCATGCAACCAAATTGTTCAAGTCTGTTTGCAACAGACACCTTTCCTCAGTTAAAGTGTATGATTTAAAAAGCTTTACGTCGTCAGCGTATAATAAAATTTTGGAGAATTCTATTACTGAAGAGATATTGTTAATAAACAACAAGAACAGAATCGGGCCAAGATGACTACCTTGCGGAACACCTAAAGAAACATTAATTGTATCTGAAGGTCTATCCTCAAATATCACTCGTTGTGTTCTATTATAAAGATAGGAAGATACCCATTAAAGGAATCTTGGCTGAAAGCCCAGCAGATCAAGTTTATGTATGAGAATCGAGATATTTACTTTATCGAAAGCTTTGCTAAAGTCTGTGTATATAACATCCGTATCCTTATGTTCCCTAAAACCCAATGATACATGGTTTACAAATTCAAGTAAGTTCGTTATAGTCGAATTCCCTTTACGAAATCCATGCTGAGATGAGGAAATTAACGGAGAAATCGAAAAGGTTATATGGTCAGTGATGATAGCTTCAAAAAGTTTAGGTATAACTGATAGTTTTGCGATACCTCTATAGTTTTCAATGTTGGATCTAAATCCACTTTTATGCAAAGGGATTATAAATGACTGTTTCCATATTGCAGGAAATATACCGTGTTTAAGAGAGGAATTAAATATCCTTGTCAAAGGAAGGTAAATATATTTGGCTCTATTTTTTAGAAAGCATGAGGGTATCATGTCTGGGCCATACCTAAAAGATGGTTTTAACTTATTTAAATTAAATAGGACGTCTTCTTCAGAAATAATTGGAGCGTTAATTAAAGTATTCGAACACAGCACTTGCTGATAAGAAAAAGTTTTGGAAGAATTATTACAGTAGTTAGACTTGAAAAATTCTGCAAACATATTGGATATAATATCATTGTCACTTGAAATGATAGATGTGTATTTCATCGCGGACGGAAATTTGGAAATCCTGCGTTTGGAGTTGACGAAATCATAAAACGATTTTGGATTACTTACAATATTTTTTTTTACTTTATTTAAGTAATTATTATAACATTTTTTGTTTAGGTCAAAATATTGTCGACGCAATAGAAAATATTTAGAATAGTCGACAAGTGAACCGGTTTTTTAAAATGTTTAAAGGCTCGAGTTTTTCTGTTTTTCAATTTATATAACTCTTTCGAAAACCACGGACTTATACTTTTGCTTTTATTAACAATTACTATTGGAACATACTTTTCAAATAATTTCTTAATAATGTTATTAAAATGAGAGACACTCAATTCAATGTCACCATTATAATTAGGCCATGTTATTGTAGAAAGTTCTGTATTTAACTTTTTAAAATTAGCTTTTGCAAAGTTAAACCGAGTACAGAAGCACGAAGTTTGATGATTATTATCCCGTACAATGCCTGAGATTTCGACAGATATTTCCAAAGCAGGATGATGTGAGTCCTCTGGTAGAACAAGAGGATTACTCTGAATAACGGAACACTTTGCAGAGGTATCAACGTATACTAAATCTGAGCATTTACCAAATTTATTCGGAATCAAATTAATTTGGTTCAGACCCAACTCGGACATTTTTTCGAAAAACTCATTAAAACATGACCGATTGCAAATCGGCACGATATAGTCATCGAAAGGTTTCCACGAAGCACACGGTAAATTGAAATCACCTAATACAATTATTGAATCTGCATTATTTGCCATCGAGGTAGCACTATTTATTAAAGAAGCATGCTGCATGTATACAAATAAGTTCGAATGGGGTGGTATATAAGATAGGGTTAAATAAATAAAGCAACTATTAACGTATACTCTAATACATTTAAATTCAAATGAGTCGGTCCCTGGAACAAGAATATTTTCAGATGGGATAGAGGAATGCACGGCAAATAGAACACCTTCACCGATTCTGTTCAGTCGATCACATCTAAAAATTTGAAATTCGCTGTTTAAAATCTCATTATCAAAAATGTGAGGTTTCAACCAAGTTTCTGTAAATCCAATAATATGGAAATTAAAATTGGAACTGTTCAAATACAAGTCGGTTAGTTTTGTATTAAGACCTCTAACATTTTGATAATAAATGCTTAGCGAATTTCTACCGATCAGTTTTTTATATCGGTGGTTGCTTTTGGTAATTTAACAATGTTTTCCTCAGTTTGACTTCTAAGTTTAGGTTTAAATTCGCGTACAAAAGCCCCAGGTGGCCAGAATGAACTATCTAAGATCTTTTTTAATGGTTCAAGAGATACGTCTATTTTAAACGATGATATACTTCTATCATAATTGAAGTTAAATTTACGGATATTGATATCATCGATTTTCAAACGTGACGAAATGTAAGATTTAATGTCCTCCACCAAGGTATCTGCATTTAAATTACCGTTAAATCTTCAAACTGTTAAAGAACCAACGTGTAATATTGCAAAACACTCAGCAATGGCCAAAGTTTTAGCGGTATCGAAAATCATCATCTGGGACGAATGCACAATTACGCATAAACGTGCATTAGAAGCACTTAACCGAACATTAAAAGATTTACGCAATGACTCGAGATGTTTTGCAGGAGCAATGATTTTACTGTCTGGCGATTTCCGCCAAATACTGCCAGTAATTCCAAGATCTACGGCTGCCGACGAAATAAACGCTTGCCTCAAATCGTCAAATCTATGGCGCTATGTGAAGAAACAACAAAGATGAGAGTTACATTGCTTAATGATACATCTGCTGAAGATTTCTCGGAGCAATTGCTGACTATCGGTAATGGTCAAGTACCTGTCGATGAATCGAGCGGATTAATATCATTTCCAAATAATTTCTGTAATTTTGTCTCATCAAAAGACGAACTTATCAACAATGTATTTCCAGAAATTATTTCTAACTACAAAAATATTGAATGGTTGAGTGAGCGAGCAATTTTAGCGGCTAAGAATAAGGATGTAGATGATCTGAACTACATAATTCAAAATAAGATCATTGGAACAATGCATTTATTCAAATCTATTGACTGCGTCACAAATGAAGATGAAATCACCAACTATCCAATTGAATTTTTAAACTCTTTGGACGTGCCTGGCTTACCACCGCACAATTTACTCCTAAAGGTTGGCTCCGTAGTAATCATGCTTCGAAACATAAACCAACCAAAACTGTGCAATGGTACGCGTTTGGTGGTTAGAAAATTGATGAACAATGTAATTTACGCTACGATAATGATAGGAAAATTCAAAGGTGAGGAAGTTCTCATTCCGAGGATACCGATGATCCCAACCGATATGCCATTTGTGACCATCAACAAATCACAAGGCCAATCCTTAAAAGTTTGTGGTTTAAATCTAGAACATTCATGTTTTTCCCATGGTCAATTATACGTGGCATGTTCACGGGTCGGAAGACCATCTGCGTTGTTTGTTTTTGCGCCTAATAATAAAACAAAAAATGTCGTGTATCACAAGGTACTTAAATGAAGAGCAACCTATGTACTAAAATACAGAAATAATTATCAATGATTAATGTAGGTATTTAATTTTTTTATATTTTTTCCAATTAAAAAAAAATCTGCTTATTTATTTCCATTATTAAGGCGGAACAAAGTTCGCCGGGTCAGCTAGTTTAATTTATAAAATAGATAGGTACTTACATAGTAAATTCACACGCGCACTTCAATATTTATATGATTAATCTGCCGCACAAAAATCACGTCACTTTTAAATTTAAGAATAGAACCAACTTCTAGACTTAGCATATATTTCACATAAATAGATCAAACATTTTAATTCTGTATCACTTATTAACCGCTAGATTATTCACGAATATAATTTGTCTCTAGGGCAGAACATTTTTACTAGGAGTCTTTTAAATAAGTAATGGAAAATTAGTACAATATTTTGCTTATACATGATATTTAAAGGATTTCCCTAAAATGTCGTGTTGTACGAATCTAACTAAAGTGTATTCCTCCGAAAGTTTGAGGGAAATCCCCATCAAACATAAAATAGACTGAAAGTTGCCAGTTCTGAAATATAAAATCGGCAGAAAATTCGGATGAATTTTTTTGTATTCTACAATAGTTCCTAAGTTCTAGTCTAGTTGGTTCCTTATTTCCTATTTAGATATTTCTTCTTCTTAGTGTTCCACAAAATTTCAAAAGTATCGATACTTTATTCGATACCAGTATCGTATCAAATTTATCGGTACCGGGAAAAGGATCGAAACTAAACTATCGACATTGATAGGTATAAAGTACTTTTCAATTTATTTTTAAAACTTCCGATTGAGTAATATCTGTAATATCAAATATTATCCGAGAAATTTCGGAACTTGGAGTCGAACTTATCACCAATGAGACACTTCTTAATAATTGTATCAAACTAACTAAATTTAAATTTCGACGTATTAAATTGTCGGTACAAAAATAAATTTGCGCAACAGTAAAAAAGTAAATCATGATTAAACCGTATTAAATCATTTTTTACTTAATTGATAAAAATAAATCTACTTAATAGGAAAATAGGAACCAATCACGAGAAACTGGCAACACACGCTCTAAACATAAGCTATTGTCTATATAGAAGGGTAATCCTACGACCCAAATCTAAGGATGTGACTTAAATTTTGTTAAAAGTATCTATACCTCAAAAATATCGAACAAAAGGTTGAAAGATAGGAATAAGTAAATTTTGCCGCCCCTCATTGTTTTCCGCTCTGGGCAAATGCCAGGCTTAGATCGGGCCCTGCCCATTTGTACCCATTTTTGACACAAGCGCACAGTAATAATAAAGAATACACACATTAGGTATCTTGAGGTTTGAAAAGGAAGGGTCCGATTTTGATATTTATACACTGTTTAGAGAAAGATTCATATGGAAATTAAAAACGTGATATGTGGGAAGTAGGCGTGGTTGTTATACGATTTCGACCAATTTCACTGTGTAGCATAAAGATTTTAAAAATATGTTTTAAGGTTTCACCTTAAAGTCGGCGATTCCTATAAAGCTTTTACATACCATTATTACGGTAAAATTTAATGCTGACGTGTTTCTTTAGTGAGTAATCGCACTTTTCTTAGTTGTCAACAAAAATACATTTTGACTCTGTATGAAGAAGTGATAGAAGAACTTTCCTTCAGTGAGGTTGGTTGATACATATATGTAGCTTCAATGGTTTGTAGAATATGTACATTAAACCATATAGGGGCAGGGCGCGGTATTATTTATATGTTATTTTCACAAAAAATTGCTTAATATGTGTGCTAAGAACATTCTAAAACGACTAATGGGTTAGTCCATGTCAAATCGACAAATAGTTCGACGCGATCCCCACCGATTCGAATGAATTTTGGTGGAAAGTCTTGTCTTATCATAAAACGAAGTTCTGCCAAAGGAAAAAATTAAAAAAAAGAGTTATGCAAAATTGAAAAATTCATTGTTTTTCAGATTTAATGAGTTTATTTTTTTAATATATCAGAACGTACTGTATATTTAATAAAGAACGCTCGTGCTGTACACCGGCTACTGATCATGTGTTTTTTTTTGACTTTTCTCTGCTTATCATGAACGTATATTATGTTTGAAAACTCCTCTCTATTATAAAAATGTATATTTTTAACACAAAACTCAAAAAAGTTACTGCACAGAAGCATGCAACACTTTTGGTTTATGGCAAGGAATAACAGCTAGGTATTTCAGAACTTCTCTAAATTCCTATGGGAATGTGTGCCGTCTCTTTTGGCGTACACAAAATTTGCTTTTGGAAAAACCGTAAATATTGGCAGTCATTTTACTGTTAATTTGATTGTCAGTGGTGACAGGTCAAAGAATTCAGCTATTTTATTCTTACATATGTAAATCTATAGTAAGCATTATAGTCGTAGGTTTCTCATTTCAGCAAAACAATGATGGTCAATTGACAACTGAACTATACATCACGACTGACATAAAGAATGTGAGTGCATTGGTGAACCCATCAGCAGTACTTAGCAACATATTGCAAGAGTGTAAAAATATTGCGAAAAAATTCAATATTCGTTGTTCGACGAAGTTATGAATGAATTACATTCATATTTGGTGTATTAAAAGGTTATACTATAGGTCATATATTTATATTAAACTTAGCTGAACAATCGCCCCGGTTTGGCCGGGACAGTCCGGATTCCGAGTTAAGCGTCCCGACCGTCCCGGGCTTAAAAAAAATGAATTGAATAAAATTGTGTTGCTCTCACCTATTGTCGCGATTTTCAGTTAATTATAATATGGAAAAAATCGATGACTTAAAAAAGTCGTCCCCTATTTTACTAGAACAAATATGGTCACCTAATATTAAACCAATTTATTTAACACAAATCTCTGTATTCATTTTATTAGTGCTGTTTGAAGGAACACTCCTGCTCATAAAAAAGCCGATTGAAAATGTATTAGCATCTAAGTGATTGTCTGGGTTTTTGCGGAAAATCCCGTTATCAAATGTTAGATATTTTTATTTATCAATATTTTTTTGGGTTAGAGTGCAAAAATTTTACTGAATTGATTGTTATGTTACGAGTAATTGATGAAGTAAGTCAATTTGAAGTGAAAACGATGGTTTTGACTAAATAGAACAAAACAGACAATATTGTGCTTAAAATGACAAATTAAAGATTACAAATGTTGCAGTTTCTCAAAAAGCTGGATCTAACGAATCATCAGTGAGGAGATTTTGGAAAAAATACGTGAGAATTGAAAGTGTCCGCCTGGAAACAGACGTCGAAGGAAGACGAATTAACGGGAAGAGAAGGAATTAGTGCAAATATCTTTGAGGGACCGCCTTAAAATCTGCTCCAGAAACTGCTGCGGAGCTTAAAGATGCTCGCCAAATAAAATTCAGCAGCTCAACTGTCAAACGTCGGTTGAAAGAAAATAATTTGAATGTCCGAAGAGTTGCAAAAACCCGCTTCAAACAGCAAACATGTGTCTTACTTATGCGTCTAAATTGGTGCAAAGAGAAAAATGGGCTTGAATTGCTTTTTCAGACGCAGATTCAATGAACGATAAAGTGATCAATGTTTTCAAAATACTGTAAAGTATTCTATATTTGTTATCGTTTGGTGACCAATCACAAGTTATGGAGTTGGCGAAATAATAATATTAGATGGTACTGTAAGCTCAGCAACATAACAGAAATAATAAAAAAAGGTACCTACCAACAAGACTTTAGCTGAGCACGTCGGAATAGTAATTTTTCAAGACAAATCTGCCCCGTGTCATCGCTCTAAGTCGGTAATTAACATTTTCTTTCATAAATAACACAGGTCAACAAAACATTTTTTTGTTGTTTTTAGTATGTGTTTTGCTGAATATATTCTGGTTATATATAAGCATATACATATGTTTGGGAAAAGACGATTACTAATCGTAAATATTTGCTTTTTAAGCAATTATAGCGATTCGTCCATTTTTGATTTTCGCGCCCATATAATGTCGGTCTTCGCGGAATCTTGCCGCCAAAAACAGGGAAAAGCACGAGAGATACAAAATATATTCGAGAAGTTGTAAACGAAATGCTGACTCGTTTTGCGATATTTGCAGCAAATTTATTCAAATGAGAGATAAAGAGTATGATTAAAGTAAAAATTTAAAGATTTTCAAAGCATATCAAGTACTTTAATCTACCTGGCAAAAATTGGGCTCCACACGTGTTATGTAACTTGGTGAGTTTATTTCCCCTTTTTATACTCTCACAACTTGTTGCTACAGAGTGTAATAGTTTTGTTTACCTAACGGTGGTTTGTATCACCTAAAACTAAAAACTGTGAAAATCGGATGACACCGAGTATACCATTTGACTCTGCGAGAGTATAAAATGTTCGGTTACATCCGAACTTTGCCCTTCCTTGCTTGTTTATTATAATTATTAACCATTTTGATAACATTAATTAACTTATAATATGTTAGGTTTTATTATAGGCTGGTACCGAGGTGAAAAAGAGCAATGAAGTCCGTAGTGCCGAATTTGAAGGGAACCAATCTTTGTAAACTCTCAAATAAATAAATTTATGGATTGTGATATTTTCCCAATAAGGCAGTAGAGCATGGTTTTCTTGATCATCACCATTAAAATATCTCTAAAGATGCACATGTTACATTCTCATTTAGATAAATTTAAAGATTATATGGGAGCTTATTTGTTAAAACGAGGAGAACACTTCCATCAAGATTCAGTATTGGGGACTATAGATATTTGAGGGTTAATAAAAGAATTTTTACGGAACATGACGGGAAAAGTAAAACTGTATTTATATGTAAAATTTTGGTGCTTTTTTATTGAGTTAAATTTTTCCATTTTTTATAAATAAAAGCAAATGCAAAACTTTTTTATTATCATTCTTATTTTGCGGTATAAAATCAACAAAAAAGAAATTTATGACCCATGCTCAAAAATGCTGTTGGTCAGTGTAATTTTTTTTTAAGTTACATTCACACACAAATTATTACAAATAAACTTTTTACTTTGCGTAGGTTAACGAATGTAAAGATATTTTGGTTATTGAGTCTCTTCCAAGCCTGGAAATAGCCCTGATCCCAACCATATTTAGTACGTGTGAGCAATTATAAATCACGAAATTCAACGCCAAATAACATTCAAAAATTTAAGGACATTGTTGAATTGACTTCAGATAATGAAATTTCTTCAGGCTTAATCAAAATATTATACAAAAGCATGCCCACCCAGCTACAAAGTGTTATAAAGGCAAAAGGAGATAACACCCACTATTAAGAACAATGTACATTTTTTTCTCTAATCAAAATATTATAAAAAAACTTAAAAAGTATTAAGCCCCCTTTTGTCGCTTAAATACTTGTTTTTTGTCCAAATTCCATATTGCATATCATAGATAAAAACTAACATCTAAAACTATCATAACATAAAAACTAAGGTTTTTAGTGCGCATTTTAGCTAATACTCAATTATTTAAAGCGATAACATGATTTAAACGGCTTAAAGAGCTCATTAAACCTTTTATTTAAACGAATTAAAAAAAAAATTAATTAATTTTTACTAAAAGATACCATGTAAACATTACAAAGCCAAATCGCCTTTTTTATGAGTGGTATTGTATATACCGATATCCATAATTTTGGTTACCAAATGACCATAATACCAATAAAAATATTCTAGCTTAATTTAATTAAAATATCTTTTATTAGGATAAGTGATATACCTATAAACTCAACCAATGGGACAAAATTAGGTATATGAGGTAAATATCACTAGAAGACCGACTACCATTATATTAGTGGCTTGTGGCTTAGACTATGCTTTAGACCGATTTGATTCATACTCATCGCTAAGCCACATTATGTTTAAGAAAACATGTCCACTTAAATTATTTATATAATATTTCACTCATACTAACCGAAATAAACGGTTGAAAAAGTCCGGAGTTTGAAAATTAATTCAACGATTCAACTATGTGAGGTGTCATGGCTTGAAGGCATTTTAGTTGCAGATGCAGCAGTTTTGTTTAGATAACGTGGTTCATTCTTACTGTATTGATTTATTGATTGATTGATTTATTTCATCTGATATCACTAGAAATTTAAATTTAAGAAGCAGGGGTGATTGCAGGTCGACTTCGCCCATTTTCCCATTATGACATGAGAAGGAATATAGATGCAACAGAGTATAATAGTTTTGTAATTCCAATAATCATGGTAACTCTATCTGCTAGTTTTAAATTTTTTGTACTTTGTACGCTTTTTTTTGCCTTTTTTACGCTTTTTTTCCTTCTGTGACAAATAAATCACACGAGACTCGCTTTCTTTCTTGTTGGCTATTAGTGGAGTAATCTCCACCGTGCTCAACGGACATCGGGTGATAAAGGCGCCCACTCCCCATATAACAGTTGTGTCGAAAACTACTAAAAGTGTGATAACTCATAGGATCCGGTATCAAAATTGGAATGTGAGTGTGGCCTCGTCCACCTTTAGGTGAAATCCTATACCTCAGGAACTACTAGCTTGACTCTATACCTTACATATTGGTCCATCCGTGAGGTATATTAATGACACTTAGAAAGCGTCTGTTTCTGGTAATGATGTGTCGTAATATCAAAACAGGATGAAATTAGGTAAATATATATATTCCCTAGCAAACATATATCTTATATAAGAATTTTAAATTTCCGGTTGGTTTTATACCATAGTGTAAGAAATCTTAACAGAATTAAGTGAACGTATAATATAAAATTTACTACAGTTTAACGCCGAAAATGTGAGAAATCTACACACGAATTACCCCAGCCAATATATACTCCATATGATATTCGTTAATATCTATATTTCTAGTATTTGCTATAGCAGACTTTATGAGCAATATGTAGATCAGTGTGTGAATTATCTTCACAAAAATTGCGCGAAAACATATTATCTGCTAATGCAATCAGTCGAGATCTTCCCCTTAGCCCCAATATACTTTCAGGCGTATATATCGGTCAATAAGTGTAATATTTTAAAGAAATTAAGTGGACATTTTATTTTAACAAAAATGTGGGTTTACACTGTTGAATTATTACGCAACATTTTGATACTCATGCAACATATTGCTAAAGAGTATAATAGTTTTGTTCACTTAAGAATCGATTGTATCACATAAAACTAATCGAGATAGATATGGAGTTTTGTATACCTATTTGAATGATCAGGATGACAATACGAGTTGAATTCCGAGTGACTGTCTGTCCGTCCGTCTGTCTGTGCTAGCGATAACTTGAGTAAAAATTAAGATATCTTGATGAAACTTCGTACACGTGTTCCTTGGCACCCAATGCGGGTTGGTATTGCGCAGGAGGAATCGGTCCATTGCCACGCCCACAAAACGTCAATAATCGAAAATGTACAAAATCTTTCACACAATCAATATTGCTTGAACATTTGGCTGTAAAAAAATTTGTTCACATTAGATCACACACAATTTGTCAATAGCTCAAAAAAAGGCTCGTATAGATTGATCGAGAGAAATGTTAAAAAATATACGATAGCGGTGCTTCGAAACACGTCTATAACATCGTTACAAGTGATGAATCGTGGATTTACGTGTATGAGCCCGAAAGTAAACACCGACCGGTCGACCGTGGTGTGTTTTTAGATGAGTCGAATCTAACAAAAGTTGTTTTTTTTTTTGAAAACTGGACATGTTGCAACCAGTCTAGTGGTAGAACCAGAGAACTTAAATGAACGAGAAGGTGCAGGTTCGACAGTGAACAATTTGTAGGAATTTATCAAGGAGTTCACCGCACATGCACGAGAAACAAATAACATTTCTCGCTTTTATAACAGCGGTGAATCTGTAAACATACGCTCTCTTAACATAACCAAACGGCGAATATTGAAGAGAATATAATGTGTATGCCAAACTGGGAATATTGATATGCTATTTGAAACATATTCCCTTTTATTGAACTATTATTTATTCTTATTTTTAAGTTATTTTATGTTCATTCATTTTTACTTTATTGTGAGTTATTAATAATAATTTAAAAATTTTAGAAATTAAATAGAATTGTGTTTTGCCGTCGGCATTTCACATTCATGCTTCAATTTTTCTTTTCGAATGCATGTGTAAAAGTAATTATGTACGTATTATGTCGTTTGCACATTTGTATGTATTTGTATGTATATATGTACACTCAATTCTTCATGTGAAATCTCCGTTGACACATTTTTTGCTTTTATGTCAAAGAGTCTAACTGTCGAAGGACTGACGCGACGACAAAGCGTCACAACATTGTGTTATTGGTAGAAAATCCGAGATGTGCCGAAAAATAAACGAACGCTCGCCGATTGTCATCATTTCCCTTGCCGCTCTAACAGCTTTGTCTACAAATCATTGTAGGTATGTATGTATTTATATGAACATGCATAAGTACATATTGACGAAGATTTTTGCGAGCCGCGGAAAAATATTTTAGAATTGTGAAATATTTTAAATCGACAAAAGCTTTGTTGCCACTTTTGTCATTGATTTCTGTGTTTGCAGGGTTGTCACTTTTCTCTTATAGAGGGAACATCAGAAAGATGTTCAATTTATGATTTCTAGCTTTTGCTATCGTCGCGAAAAGACGCTTGTAGACAAACGCATGCTCGGGGAGATGTGTAAGGCGTATGCTTTTATGAATGAAACGACTTAGCTTATTGCTTGTGCGCCAGCGTTCATGAATGAAACTGTTGTTGGTGTGTGATTTACTATAAATTTAGGATTTGTCAATTTGGCTGCCATATTCATTTCTGGTGCTGATGCGATTTGAGACAATTGTTGTTTTTGTACAACAATGTTTGTATTTTGCCTATTGGCTGACGTACTTACATTTGTACGCTAAGTCGTTTCATTCATAAAAGCAAACGCCTTACACATCTCCCCGAGCATGCGTTTGTCTACAAGCGTCTTTTCGCGACGATGGCAAAAGCTAGAAATCATAAATTGAACATCTTTCTGATGTTCCCTCTATAAGAGAAAAGTGACAACCCTGCAAACACAGAAATCAATGACAAAAGTGGCAACAAAGCTTTTGTCGATTTAAAATATTTCACAATTCTAAAATATTTTTCCGCGGCTCGCAAAAATCTTCGTCAATATGTACTTATGCATGTTCATATAAATACATACATACCTACAATGATTTGTAGGCAAAGCTGTTAGAGCGGCAAGGGAAATGATGACAATCGGCGAGCGTTCCTTTATTTTTCGGCATATCTCGGATTTTCTACCAATAACACAATGTTGTGACGCTTTGTCGTCGCGTCAGTCCTTCGGCAGTTAGACTCTTTGACATAAAAGCAAAAAATGTGTCAACGGAGATTTCACATGAAGAATTGAGTGTACATATATACATACAAATACATACAAATGTGCAAACGACATAATACGTACATAATTACTTTTACACATGCATTCGAAAAGAAAAATTGAAGCATGAATGTGAAATGCCGACGGCAAAACACAATTCTATTTAATTTCTAATATTTTTAAATTATTATTAATAACTCACAATAAAGTAAAAATGAATGAACATAAAATAACTTAAAAATAATAATAAATAATAGTTCAATAAAAGGGAATATGTTTCAAATAGCATATCAATATTCCCAGTTTGGCATACACATTATATTCTCTTCAATATTCGCCGTTTGGTTATGTTAAGAGAGCGTATGTTTACAGATTCACTGTCGCTGTTATAAAAGCGAGAAATGTTATTTGTTTCTCGTGCATGTGTGGTGAACTCCTTGATAAATTCCTACAAATTGTTCGCTGTCGAACCTGCACCTTCTCGTTCATTTAAGTTCTCTGATTTAACACCATTAGACTACTTCTTGTTGAGTTATTTTAAGTCATTGGTCTTTAGCAATAAACCAGACTCTCTTCAAGCTTTAGAAATCAATATTGAACGTGCTAGTCAAGTACTCGAAAATTGAGTTCATCGAATTCGTTCCTTAAAAAGAAGTCGTGGAGGCTATTTGAATCATGTTATATTCAGAACTTAATTGTGATGAATGTACTTCATATAAAATGAAAAACATTTGAATTTCCTTAACAATTAGTGTGTTTTTATTTTTGTTTTAAATCATATGACTCTTATTGGAAAACCCATTAGTTTCAGTGTAACAGAAATTAACGTTTTTTCTTGTTTTAATTATTTTATTTGTCTCTCGTTTGAAAATTGCTGTTATCACTTCCGTCCGTCTGTCCGTCCGTCCGTGCAAGCTCTAACTTGAGTAAAAATTGAGATATCTTTATGAAACTTGGTAGACATGTTTCTTGGTACCGTGAAACGGTTGGTATTGCAGATGCGCGTAATCGGACCACTGCCACGCCCACAAAACGCCATTAATCAAAAACAAATAAATTGCCATAACTAAACTCCGCAATAAGACACAAGACTGTTATTTGGTACACAAGATCACATTAGGCAGGGGCATCTGCAGTTAAATTTTTTTTTAAGTGGGCGTGGTCCCGCCTCTAATAGGTTTAATGTGCATATCTCCTAAACCGCTAATGCTATAATAACAAAGTTCACTGGCAGCAAATGTTTTTAGAACTTCTATTGACGGTGTGAAAATACAATACGGTGGCAACTCCGCCCACTTTCCATATAACGGTACTGTTAAAAACTACTAAAAGCGCGATAAATCAAGCACTAAACACGCTAGAGACATTAAATTTTATCTCTGGGATGGTATGAGATGACTTTATAGGAACCGCGTTCAAAATTAGACAGTGGGCGTGGCACAGCCCACTTTTAGGTGAAAACCCATATCTTGAGATCTGCTTAACCGATTTCAACAAATGCGGTGCATAATGTTCGCTTCATTTTTTTATGTCATAGTCCGAAAATGCGCGAAATCGGACTACAACCACGCCTACTTCCCATATAACACCATTTTAAACTCCATCTGATTCTTTCACTTTCCACTATGCAAATCAGGCAACAATGACTGTATCGCGATAAAACTTTGCGTGATTAATGCGATTAAAATATGCCACCTTGTGGCCAAAAATTGTCTAAATCGAACCAAAACTGTTTAAGCCCCTAAGTACTAAATATGTGGACCCCAGTGCCTATAGTTGACCTTCTACCGAAAATATCAGTCAATCCACAAAGAAATCTCAAACGAGTATACTATTTGACTTTGCGAGAGTATAAAATGTTCGGTTACATCCGAACTTAGCCCTTCCTTACTTGTTTTTGTTTACATTTTTTTATTTGTCTCTCGTTTGAAGGTTGGTGTTACCACTTTAAATAAATGAACAGCTGTGTTCGCAATTTATCCGATATAATTTATATTGTTTGCTATTCACACATCATCATTGTATTAACAACAAATTAAAAAGCGCCGTACACGATTTGTATATTTAAAAATGTCTACCTAGAGAAGGTGCTGACCGTATTTATATCTTGTAATTGATACTCACACCTACTAATTGAATTAATTTTAATTTTGCTGATGGTTGGCCATAATTACAACAAAATGTCTGCTCCAGCTTTCGGCAGTGTCACTAATTCGACGATTTCCTGTATGTACGTCGGCCGATATTTTGAAAACTGAAACTGAATCTGAAAATATTGCACTACAAATTTTTTTCATACTTTTATTTAATATATTTAAATATATTTACGCATTTTCGGCCCGCAAATACAGTACTACCTAATGGCAACATTTTTACAACTGTAATTACCTTACTTATTCATGCCAATCTCTTTATATTTCTAGTTCAAAGAAATGATGTCTGCGTAAATGACCAGCGTGACGAGCTGAATCGATTTAGCCATGTCCGTCTTTATATACGCCTAAGTTTTTAATATCGGCTTGAAATTGTGCACACTTTTTTTCTCACCATGATTCTGCTCATTTGCCGGAACCGTCGATATCAGACAACTATAGCATATAGCTGTCATACAAACTAACTGACCCTGTGTGGAGAGCTTTTATATTTATTTTACGAAATTTCGCACATATTATCCAGATCCAAGGCAGCGCTACAACCTCAGAAGAAATTATTCAAATCCCTTTTATATTATAAAAAATGATCCTGTGAAGTATATTATAGCTTTAGTACAGCCAAAGTTGACGTTTTTTCTTCTCTTTTCTCTATTTGTTTGCTGCAACCATTTTTATTGTGCATTTATGAGGTAAATGGTAATTACTTAACATCGTTTTAACTGACCATGGATCGTTTAGTTTTAAAAAGATTGTTGCGGTATCGAAATATATGTATACCCCAGTACATTTATGAATAATTAGTTTCTGTAACTAGCAAATAATAATATTTTTTATATAAATTATAAAATAGCGCCAATAACGCCAACAAGAAAGATCTTGCTTTTCTATTTGTATTAAATGTTTTGCCTCACAATCGATAAGTTCAATTATTAAGCTAAATTATGGCTTGGACATAATTAGAACCAACGACTTCGGCTACAGTCATCATAAATAAATTACTTCACTACTGTAAAATATTATTTGAATTCAACAGAATTTTTCTTTATAAATATTACAATGCAGGGATGTGTTCATTTGGTATGAACAACTACAAAGGCACAACATAGTTGCTTTCTTTATTTATATTATTTATTTTACTTACTCCAACATGTTTATTCATGATACTCTCTAATAAAACAGCTATATAATATTAATAAGATAATTATATGTATTTACTTTCAGTAATTTGAATACTCACCTATTACAGTTGTTTTAACTATAACTCTTTTTCGATTAATAACACAAAAATATTATTTTACAGCTTAACCTTAACGGGCTTGTGTTTGCACTAGCATACTAGCATTTTCGCAGTACACTTTTGTTTTATGCTATCCGACTGCTATAACTCTTAAACCTTTTTCTATTATATACACTTAAGCAATATATTTTAAGGTTCAATGATATTGCATATAATCGTAAGCCAGTTGCTATGCTGATATTAAATTCCGCTCATCACATGGCTCTCTCAATGGCTTTATGAACTCAAGATGTTTTACGGGTTGATAACTCAATAACTAGCGTATTTTTTATTATTTATACGAGTATCCCTGCACATTTATTAGCCGTGTTGTTTTGCCCAATAGAAGACAGCCACACAGTGAATATATTTAATCAGAAAAAACAAAACTTTTGCGTTCTCTGAAAATTTGTACTTCGCAGCAGGTTGGTACTCATCTGATTAAAGCAAAATTTCTTAATGAGTTCAATAGTTCTATTACTAACATTTTATATATCTGTATATATTAATTACATTTAATATTTTTTGCTTTATACACTGCACTTCACGTTGTAGCGACAGCGAAATTCAGGATGACATGAAAGGAAACTCTTTCATTTTCCCAAAATTTTCTCTCATTTTCTTTTCCTGATTATAAAGATTAGGGTATTTTGAACAGCTGATATCAAAAAAGACGGGATGCCAGAATTAACCGGCTAAAAGTAGCTGGCAAAATCAGTGCGAAAAGAAATTTCAAGGAATTACACAAGTATTTTGAAATACGTACAACTAAAGTTTTTTGCTATTATTTTTAATTGTTTATTTGCTATAGGTTTTTATTTACAAGTAGACATATATGATTTTGTTGCGTTATATCATTTTGAAAAAATTGAGTTATTTTTCTACGTACTGATCCGGTCTTTATTTATAATAATATGAATATACGTACATATCTAGGGTTGTATATGCGTGATATAGACCTACCCGGGAGCCGAGTACCCAAAAATAATACCGAAGTGAAAAATGTCTAAAAGTTATTTTCAAAATACCCAACCCATTTTCTTTAACAAAAAAAATTGAGCTTTGACAGCTATCTCTCGATTCAAAGAGTTTCGTATCATGTCAGTATTGGCGAAATTTCCTTGTCTGCAAATGGTGTCTTGAAGTTCTTTAACATTTTGAAGATGGCAGCAAACTATCCGACAGTTGATGTACACAATTTCGTTGTTGCCGTACTAAAACCTTTCTTTTCAATGAAATTTAAATATTTTGTTGAAATTTTTTCTGCAAAAAATAAGTAAATAGATCAAGTTATTTGTTTTAAATTATTGTATCAATTGATATTACAAACGATATATCAGAGCGATTTTATGATTTTGTGGGTAAAATAACGTTAGACTTGTTAGAGCTTTAGTAATACTTTTACATTTCACATACCCTAGTAAAATAGCTATATGTGCAATGTGTTTTTTTAATGGTATTTCTCAACACTTTGTTTTTGATTTATAATATATTTCTTAAAGTAACATGTTTATAAGTAGTATATCGAAGAGCATAAATAAAATTTAATATAAATAGAAACATTTTATAAAAAATTAAATTCATTTTGCCCATAGAAAAAAGCTATATGTGCAAAAGCGCATTTTTGACTAAATATTTTACTGAACAAGAAAACCTGTTCAATCAGGCTTTAATGGTTATATTTATAAGAAAAAGGTCGGCCTTTGTGAATTTGGACCATTTTCAGGTACTACTACTGCTGTCCATTGTCGTCGGCAAAATCAGAAATAGATTTAATTAAGTCGTGCTGTTGTCTAAATATCTGACCCCATAAGAACATGTGTACGTTATTTTAATATTTGACTGATGCTGTCTAATGCATCTATCTATGAGGCTTTCAAGCCTATCATAGTGTTTAATTATACGTTTTTCCCGTGTTCGGCTTTAACATATCAAAAAAAATTAAATATAATGGTACTGTATAACTTACTACTAGGTTTCAGATGTATTTACTTTTGTTATGAAGATTAAAATTTTATATTTATAACATGTCTCGATTGCAAGTACATTTTATTTGCATTAGACGCAATAAATAGCTCAAATTAGTAAAATATTTATTACGTCAAATTAAAGAGAGCTTATATACATACATATGTGTGTATGTCAATCCACTTCAGGTTGATATCTCGTTAACTTGACGTGCGAGGCTGTCAAATGTTCGCTCAATGCTAAATTTATTGTTTCAAATACATATGTGTGTGCATACACACGAAGAACGATATGTGCACGTACATAGGCACATATGCATTCCTATCTAGATTATACACATGTGTACATATGTATGAAAATAATTAAATTACAAATAGCAATTGCGTTGGTTATGTGTTGGTTACAAGTAATTTTGTACTTGCTGATAACTTGCACAGAAATAATATGTTAGTGATTATAATTTGAGGCCATAATTCAACGGTGCATTTTGAAGGTAATTACTCCTTATACACTTTTAACAATTGTTCATAAATTTCCTTTGCTTTTAAATCTTTCAAAACAAAGAATTTAATCACTGTGCGATATTAAATGTTTTCCATATTAATATGGTACTCTGAAACGCCTACTTCAAATGGCTGGTAAACAATGAATTAATTGACAGAATGACTTGTTACTTTGCTCACGAATACCAACTTGAGAAAAAAAATTGGAGCTAGTAGTGCTATTTCGTAAAGAGAGCAAAAAATTCTCAACCAACCTGTATTTAACGAATGGCTGCAAATACTAAATGATTCCATGGCAGCTAATAATCGAATGACATTGTTATTCATAAACTATTCCTGAGCAATAGATTGAGGATCCCATTCTATTAGCCATGTTATAAATTTTATTAAATGTTATAAGTTCCGCTGGCGATACGCATACTCCTGCGCCTTCCACCCTTATTTATGCGTAAGGGGATTTGGTCTATTTTATCCACCAACCTCCTGCTTATTGAGCTGTGCCCGAAGGTCCTTGTGGAGAATTTACCTAGCCACGCCAATCTTGCAGTCGATTTTGTTGCAGAGTTTTCCACTGCAACGTCGATTGGTGGTAGGTTGAGTAAACTTTCTAGTGCAGCCAGTCTCCTTGCTTGTAGGGTCACATCAGTTTGCTATCCAAAATTACTCCCAGGTACTCGGTATGCTCCTTAATTTTTAATTCAACCCCGTTGAGTCTCGGTGGTTTCCATGGCGGGATTTTATACCACCTTGTAAAGAGTACCATATCTGTTTTATCGGCATTTATTCTACGCTGGCCGATATCGCCCATCGGTGCAAGACCCTTAGAGCGTTGTCCACCACGTTAATTATTGTGTCAAAGAACTTCCACGTCACTAGTATATGTAGATATGTCGTCCGCATAAGCTATCAATTTGGGTGCTTTCCTTTAAAATTTTTCCAAAAGCCTTGGCGCCTGCGCCTATCACCAGGAGGCTCTTTTCTCTATCCGCCGTGGTCACCAACCACCGGAGTTCTACCGTTGGCGCTTCACCATCATGAGGCATCTAATAAGATGCAAAGTCTAGCGTCTCATCCTTGCCATCATTTACGGCTACTACCGTCATCTGAGGAGACATTTAGATCAATATATGACTACATATTTTCTTTACTAGTATGGCAACTCTTACCTTGTTTATTGCTCTCTGGAAGTATGTATAATATGTTTTCGACTTTAGACCAGATACCATGTTAAGTTCAGGCTTTTTCGCGGGGTCGGGTTAAATCTCCGGATCTCTCTTACCTGCGTCGTGAAGCTTTCATGTAGCTTCTAGGATTTCTCATAGATGCTTCTCCAGCCTCATCTTCCCGAATCGTTTGTATAGTATGTATCCTCGGCCGACTTATTTATTTGGATGGTGTAGTTTTGATCATTCTCCGGTTTTACCTTGCAAGGTATAAGGACCGTCGCCTTCGGAATGGACGGAATGCTACTACGGTCCACTACTTCCAGAACGGTTCCCTCCCACAGTTTTGCGAAGAGCGCGTGCAGCAGTTTGCCGCTTTCTACTTCTCCTCCGTAATTTGTCTAAGGTTACTTCGGTCAATGAGTGCCACGATTAAGCGCCTCTTGGCTATTCCGCTTGCCGTCGCTGCCGCTCTGGACGTTCAGGGCTTCTCTCGATCGAGGCTGACGTTTGGCCTTCCAGCGTCGTCCTTTTTCTAAGTCGTTTCGCCGACTCCGCTGATTTTAGTGATGTTCCGATACCAGTACTTCGAAGTAAATACTCGAGTCCTTTCACTAAAACCGAGTTTTTTTGAACTTGTACACATGTACAATATTTATGTGTACACAAGTATTGTACTTGGTGGGTATCGAGTACATTGTACAAGTACATTGTATGATTATAATTTGAGGCCATAATTCAACGGTGCATTTTGAAGGTAATTACTCCTTATACACTTTTAACAATTGTTCATAAATTTCCTTTGCTTTTAAATCTTTCAAAACAAAGAATTTAATCACTGTGCGATATTAAATGTTTTCCATATTAATATGGTACTCTGAAACGCCTACTTCAAATGGCTGGTAAGCAATGAATTAATTGACAGAATGACTTGTTACTTTGCTCACGAATACCAACTTGAGAAAAAAAATTGGAGCTAGTAGTGCTATTTCGTAAAGAGAGCAAAAAATTCTCAACCAACCTGTATTTAACGAATGGCTGCAAATACTAAATGATTCCATGGCAGCTAATAATCGAATGACATTGTTATTCATAAACTATTCCTGAGCAATAGATTGAGGATCCCATTCTATTAGCCATGTTATAAATTTTATTAAATGTTATAAGTTCCGCTGGCGATACGCATACTCCTGCGCCTTCCACCCTTATTTATGCGTAAGGGTATTTGGTCTATTTTATCCACCAACCTCCTGCTTATTGAGCTGTGCCCGAAGGTCCTTGTGGAGAATTTACCTAGCCACGCCAATCTTGCAGTCGATTTTGTTGCAGAGTTTTCCACTGCAACGTCGATTGGTGGTAGGTTGAGTAAACTTTCTAGTGCAGCCAGTCTCCTTGCTTGTAGGGTCACATCAGTTTGCTATCCAAAATTACTTCCAGGTACTCGGTATGCTCCTTAATTTTTAATTCAACCCCGTTGAGTCTCGGTGGTTTCCATGGCGGGATTTTATACCACCTTGTAAAGAGTACCATATCTGTTTTATCGGCATTTATTCTACGCTGGCCGATATCGCCCATCGGTGCAAGACCCTTAGAGCGTTGTCCACCACGTTAATTATTGTGTCAAAGAACTTCCACGTCACTAGTATATGTAGATATGTCGTCCGCATAAGCTATCAATTTGGGTGCTTTCCTTTAAAATTTTTCCAAAAGCCTTGGCGCCTGCGCCTATCACCAGGAGGCTCTTTTCTCTATCCGCCGTGGTCACCAACCACCGGAGTTCTACCGTTGGCGCTTCACCATCATGAGGCATCTAATAAGATGCAAAGTCTAGCGTCTCATCCTTGCCATCATTTACGGCTACTACCGTCATCTGAGGAGACATTTAGATCAATATATGACTACATACTTTTCTTTACTAGTATGGCAACACTTACCTTGTTTATTGCTCTCTGGAAGTATGTATAATATGTTTTCGACTTTAGACCAGATACCATGTTAAGTTCAGGCTTTTTCGCGGGGTCGGGTTAAATCTCCGGATCTCTCTTACCTGCGTCGTGAAGCTTTCATGTAGCTTCTAGGATTTCTCATAGATGCTTCTCCAGCCTCATCTTCCCGAATCGTTTGTATAGTATGTATCCTCGGCCGACTTATTTATTTGGATGGTGTAGTTTTGATCATTCTCCGGTTTTACCTTGCAAGGTATAAGGACCGTCGCCTTCGGAATGGACGGAATGCTACTACGGTCCACTACTTCCAGAACGGTTCCCTCCCACAGTTTTGCGAAGAGCGCGTGCAGCAGTTTGCCGCTTTCTACTTCTCCTCCGTAATTTGTCTAAGGTTACTTCGGTCAATGAGTGCCACGATTAAGCGCCTCTTGGCTATTCCGCTTGCCGTCGCTGCCGCTCTGGACGTTCAGGGCTTTTCTCGATCGAGGCTGACGTTTGGCCTTCCAGCGTCGTCCTTTTTCTAAGTCGTTTCGCCGACTCCGCTGATTTTAGTGATGTTCCGATACCAGTACTTCGAAGTAAATACTCGAGTCCTTTCACTAAAACCGAGTTTTTTTGAACTTGTACACATGTACAATATTTATGTGTACACAAGTATTGTACTTGGTGGGTATCGAGTACATTGTACAAGTATTTACTCGTAAAATTAATGAAACTTGGATATAAAATATCCGTAAAAAATAAGCATGACAACGCCAAATTAATTACGTGTCCTCCTCTTCTCTTATTCTCTTTTTGAAGCAAAATTTTATGAAAAATAACGGTTTTATAAATATGTATTTCACAATTTCGTAATTTTTGTAAAAAACGTTCGATAGAGTGCAAGAAAAAATGATTTTTGTAAAAGTGTGCAGAAAATGCTTAAATTTTTTAAGAAAACGGCGCCCATATAAAAAATTTGAAGACATTTCGAAAAAATTAACAAAAAGGAAGGCTATATCCATTCATTGCAATTATGTGATAAAGTTTTGCGGAAAATATGTAAGTTTTTCCAGATTATATTATATATTATTATTGCTAAATATGCTTACTGTTTCATATCCCGAGCGATAGTTCAAAAACCAGCACACAGAAGACCGGTTTGATGTATCCACCAAAGCACCCCGCTCCAATTCGTGCTGCCTTTTCGAAAATAGTATCGCACCAAATTAAATTTTTTCTGGTATTTGTGATATTAGTTTGAATTTAATTAAAACTTCATTATCTAGAAAGTATTGTAGTTATAAACACGCCGATATATCCAACAACGTTTTATATTTTATATGCCAAGACATGAAGCCCTTCCACGTAGTTTCAGGTATGTGCCCTCAACATTTTTATAGATCAGGATAAAAAAACTGCAAGGCCAAGTTTTATTCAATATGTTTATTTTTGTGATTGTTTAAAACTTTTTGTAATACTACTGATTTGGAAAAGCCAAGTATAGAGTTTGTAGCTTATTTAACATGGTTATTATTGTCATCATTTTCTTCCATGTAAAAAAGATTCGAGCACACGTGTAACTTCGTACGTTATACATGTGCAAAGAATTAAGAAGTAAGACTTTTATAAATTTGTCAATATATTTACAATAGCTTCCTATACAATTAATGTTTCCTAGGGTGTTCCGCAAGGTAGTCATCTTGGCCCAATTCTGTTCTTGTTGTTTATTAACGATATCTCTTCAGTAATTGAATTCTCAAACATTTTATTATACGCTGACGACGTAAAGCTTTTTAAATCATACACTTCAATTGAGGAAAGGTGTCTGTTGCAAACAGACTTAAACAATATGGTTGCAAATTAACTTCCTTCTTTTAGGAAGTCTTAAAAATATATAATTTTCCGCAAACGCGCAGAAGAAATCAAGTATGATGGTTTGAGTGATCCTGATGGATAACTGAATCTCTTTATTTCAATTAACTCTTATTTATACAATTTTCTTATTTGCTTAATTCTTACAATAAGTGTCAGTTACAATATTAGCTTATTCAGTATTTAGTTTTATTGTTTACATTGTATGGGTGGTCTTAGCTTAATGAAAAGAATATTGGTTGCTTAAATAAGCAAAGATGCTTATTAAGAAGCTGTGGTCTTAGCTTTAATGAAAAGAATATTGATTGCTTAAATAAGCAAAGATGCTTATTAAGAAGCTGTATTATTACTAAGTGCAAAGATACAGTTTTGTTTATAATAGGCGTAAAGCTACTGTGTGGAGGCTGCCGTTAACTCCCCCCTCTCTAAGATGAATCGTCCCCGATTCAATAGCATTTTTCAATAGGTTATTTATTTGATCCAAAATAGCGTTATATGATATTTTTTGAGATTATAAATTTCTATTTATTTTAAAATTTTTATAAGATTTTTTAAATTTTACAATCCTATAAATTATGTACATTATTAACAAAATTACAAGTATGTACCATAAAAATGAATGATGTTTAAAAACTTTCATTCGTTCAGCTAAAATATTTATGTTTTCAAGGTTCATTTCTTTATTTTTTGTTTCAATATATTCTATAAATTATTAATATGATTGTTCTTTAAATATTTCCAAATTTTACAATCGACATTTTCATATATAACATTGTTAATATTTGTATAATTCTCAAAAGTAACAAGGTAAATTCCATTTATGGCATAGCCATCAACTGTGTTATTTCCGGAGACTAATATTGCTCCTTCTTTAATTACATCTATTTCTTTATTTTTTTCTTTGATTTTTTTACATTTACCTTTTTTTCTCGACAAAATATCTGATAGGAAAGTATTTGTATTATTAATTTTACAATAGGTGTTTATCATTTCTTTTTTACAATTTTTTATATTAATATATTCTTTTTTGCATTTTGCAATTTCTTTGCCAATTACTAATTTACCGTCTTCTCGTGTGATTGCTCTTACTTCATAATATTTGCAATCATTTATAATTTTTGGATACGTAATATATTTGTATATAACAATTACATCTTTATTATCTTAAAGTTAGAAATATCCATTAAATCAGTTATCGTCAATTGTCCGTGTTCATTTTGTATTATATTTTTTATCTCATCTAAATGTAAAATTGCAGGGTTTAAAATTCCTATTTTTGCCATAGCTATCGTATGAACTATATTTTGTAGTTCAGTTATTAAAAATTGATATTTCCTTTTCATTAAAATTTTAACATGTGAATTTTTGTTAACATTTTTAATTGTTTCTGTTAATTGACTGATAATTTTAAAAATTTCAGAGTTTGTTGTGTATTGTTTATTATTATTTTCAGTTAGTTTGTTTAACTTATTATTTATTAACACTAAATCGTCATGATCTGGTGTTCCTGCTATCCACTTCCATAGTGTCCCCAATTCATTTATCCCTCTTTTATATATTGTACCTTTCTTTTGTTTTGCTCTAATAAAGTTTCGATAATTTCAATTTCTAGTTCTGTATCTAAATCATTAATATATGCTACCTCATTTTCATTATTCCCTTGTAAATTATTATATCTGTATTTTTAATTACTATAACTTTTGTCTTAATTTATAAGTTTTCTAAGATAAGTTAAGTTAGTAATGTGAAAAATGTCGCCATAGTGATTATATAAAGCTACGTCTCCGTCCTCTAATAAGACATAATCCTCTCTTGTAAAGTCCACGATGTCCGTCATTGTTTGAACAATTAATATTAGAAATATTAAAGGTATCATTTTCTGAAAATATTTATTCAAAATTTAATATTATCTTTATGTACTATTCTATTTCTGTAGTTTATTGTAACCTTATTTCCTAAATCTTCTTTTATTATTTGTTTCTTGTATCTAGGCTTTAGCTTATTTCTCTCCCCTATTATTTTTATACTCTCGCAACCTGTTGCTACAGAGTATAATATAATAGTTTCGTTCACCTACTGGTTTTTTGTATCACCTAAAACTAATCGAGTTAGATATAGGGTTATATATATATAAATGATCAGGATGAAGAGACGAGTTGAAATCCGGGTGACTGTCTGTCCATCTGTCCGTCCGTGCAAGCTCTAACTTGAGTAAAAATTGCGATATCTTTATGAAACTTGGTAGACATGTTTCTTGGTACCGTGAGACGCTTGGTATTGCAGATGGTCGTAATCGCCCACAAAACGCCATTATTCAAAAACAAATAACTTGCCATAACTAAGCTCCGCAATAAGATACAAGACTGTTATTTGGTACACAGGATCACATTAGGGAGGGGCATCTGCAGTTAAATTTTTTTTTTAAGTGGGCGTGGTCCCGTCTCTAATATGTTTAATGTGCATATCTCCTAAACCGCTGGACGCAAATGTTCTTAGAACTTCTACCTACAGTGTGAAAATGGGTGAAATCGGGTGGCAACTCCGCCCACTCCCCATAAAACGGTACTGTTAAAAACTACTAAAAGCGCGATAAGTCAAGCACTAAACACGCCAGAGACATTAAATTTTATCTCTGGGATGGTATGAGATGACTTTATAGGAAACGCGTTCCAAATTAGACAGTGGGCGTGGCACAGCCCACTTTTAGGTGAAAACCCTAACCCTAACCCGTTCTTTTCATATTTCGATATTATAGTGCGAAAATGCGCGAAATCGGACTACAACCACGCCTACTTCCCATATAACACCATTTTAAACTCCATCTGATTCTTTCACTTTCCACTATGCAAATCAGGCAACAATGACTGTATCGCGATAAAACTTTGCGTGATTAATGCGATTAAAATATGCCACCTTTTGACCAAAAATTCTCTAAATCGAACCAAAACTGTTCAAGCCCCTAAGTACTAAATATGTGGACCCCAGTGCCTATAGTTGACCTTCTACCGAAAATATCAGTCAATCCACAAAGAAATCTCAAACGAGTATACTATTTGACTTTGCGAGAGTATAAAATGTTCGGTTACATCCGAACTTAGCCCTTCTTTACTTGTTTCATATATAACATCTCCACATATATATGTTATGTTAAATCTATTTTTATTTTGTCTTACTAGCATCCTAGTTTTTGCTAATAAAAGTTTGTCTGGTAAATTAGCATGAGAGACCTTATTATAAAGGACTTCGAATGGTTTGTTATCAGTTACCGAATGTATAGTTCTATTGTATTGGTGAGCTGCTCTATATATTGATTCCGAAAAGCTGATTAAATTATATTTTTGTTTTATACATCGTGATATTTCAATTATTGTTGAATGTACCCTCTCTATCTGACCATTTGTGGTTCTATGATTTGGGTTGCAGAAATAAATTTCAATCTGAAGTCTCTGCATCAGGGATTTAAATTGTACCGTAGTAAATCGTGGTTCATTATCAATAGTTATTCTCTTTACATTAGGGAACCCTTGTAATATCTCTAACAGTTTATCTTCCAAAATAATCTTATCTTCAATTTGTGTAATAACCGATACATGTAATGAATTTTAATGATTATGCATAAAATATATCTATGTGTATTTGTATTCCCTCCTCTTTAGGCATAGGGACCTCTCCAATAGGTATTTTTATGGGATGTCTATCATATTTATTTTTATTACAAATTTCACAATTTCTAATGTATTCTTTAAATTGTTTATGCATTTCTGGCTAATAGTAAAAAGTTGAGATTTGTTTAATATTTTCGGCAAATCCCCTGTGCGTTCTGTAATGCGTTTGCTCTATTATTGTTCCCTGGTCTTCCTTGTTTGGTATATCCATGGGAAAGTTTTTTGGAAAAAAAAACTTGTAAGTAAATGTTTCTTTCGTTTGTCCAGAAATGTGGTTACTTAATTAAATTCTATCGCACTAATTTTTGAAAATTACTCGCCACAATTAAATGTACCGACTTTGACGGTAATATTATGATTTCATTTTAATGTAAGTATTTAATAATAATAAAATATGTATAATATGAGTTAGATTTTAGAATAGAAGTTAGATTTCATATACTAACTGCAACCAAATAATTATACCTTAGCCCCAGCAAGGCGTGGCCGGGGTCTTCTAGTTTCATATAAGTCTTCAAGTGTACAATATATTGCAGTTACAAGATTTGGTTGTAAGAATTCTTTTAGAATGGTCATTAAATTTTCAAGTGGATCATATTCGATAATATGCCTAGTTTTATTTAAATTATTAATAGATTCGTGAATAGTAAAGCGACCATCTGTTAATTTTTACATTAGGATTTCTCGAAGAGACTGCGAAAGTCAAAGGTTGGTGATCTGTATGTATTTCTAAATCTAATACTCCATAATGGTATTGTAGTTTCTTAGAGTTTTAATGCCCAAACTATGGCATCAAGTTCTTTCTCATTCGTTGCATAATTCTTTTCTGTAGAATTCAATGCTTTAGAGATAAATGTAATAGGCTTTCCATCTTAGTTTAATACACCACCTAAGGCATCGGTTGCAAATATAAATTTTTTATTAAAGTCTGGTTGAGTTAACTCTACTTGATTGGTTAGTAATTGTTTCAATTTTCAAATGCTAAAATTGCGTCCTGTTCTAATCGAACTTCAATTTTATTTGACATATGCTGAGATACATGTCCATTTTCTCCTGATAAAAGTTTGTTTAATGATTTAGCTATTGCTGCGAAATCCTTGACAAATTTCCTATAATATCCAATGGAAAATTACAAATCGCTTCAACTTTATGCGGATCGATTTTGGTTACATCTTTTGCAACTATATACCCTAAAAACTCAACTTCATTTTCAAAAAATTTTAATTTTTCTAATGATATTTTCATATTTGATTTTTTAAGTATGTTGATTACTGATGATCGATTAAGTTGCGTGAAAAAACAGTTATATCATTAATATATACATGATAGAATTTTCCAATAAATTCTCTTAATACATTATCCATAACTCGTTGGAAAATACATGGTGCATTCTTTAAGCCAAATGGCATTCTTAAAAATTCGTATATTCCATTATTTACTGAAAATGCAGTTTTCTCGATGTCCTCAGGCTTTATTAAAATTTGGTGAAATCCTGATTCTAAATCGATTGTGGAGAAATACTGCGATCCTTCTAGATTTGAAAGTATAACATTTGTATCTGATATCGGATATGTATCCGAAATAGAGTTTCATTTATTTTTTTGAAATCTACTACCATTCTTAATTTTGCTGTGCCATCATAATTGATGCCCTTTTTTGATACCACCCAGATTGGAGAATTATAAGGACTTTTACTTGGTCGTAGAACTTCGTTTTTTAAAAGATTATCGATTTCTTTATTCACAAAAATATTTGATGCTAAAGGATACTGATCCTGTTTACTTCCAATTGGAGTATTTACCGAGGTTCTTATTTTCGCACGAATATCCGTTCAAAACGGTTAATTTATTTTATTTCTTATATTTTACCTCAAATTTTCAATTTTTTCTTCATTTATGCCGGTAGTTTCTTCGGCTGGTGGTTCAGAGAACTCTTTCTCCAAAGTAATTTTGTTTAAATAATTTTCTTTATTGTCGGTAAGTACGTCGACTGTCGTTGTAGAACTTTTTTGTTCCACAGTCAATTTTATTCTTTTGTAGAACTTTTTTGTTCCACATTATATTTTTTATTTTTGGTGCCGGTATTACCATCGGCTGGCGTTGTAGAACTTTTTTGTTCCACAGTAAATTTTATTCTTTTGTTATATTCATTGTCCTGGTATAAATCTTCAGCTGGCGCTTTAGGTCGCTTAGGTCTCTGCTACCAAAGTAATTATATTTCCTTTAATGTTTTCATCTTTTAAATTTCCTTTAATATCATGACGCTCAGATTCATCTCCTAAGCTAAATTTGTCTTCTTCCTTTTCATTATTTATTATCAACCTTATTTCTTTCAAGTTAATCACTGCATTAATTTCTTTCAGAAATTGGTATCCAATTAATAAGTCTGCTTCTAAATTTTCGATTTCGTAAAAAATTTGTCTTTTACCAAATAGAGTAATAAAATGATAAAAATGATCGAAAATCCATTAATTGTTTTTACTCTTTTATATATATTTGATTCGTTTTTATTCTTATAAATTCCTGATTTTATATAGCAACTTGTTGCTCCCGTATCTACTAGTATTTTAAAGTTTTGGCCATTAACCCTGTCATGTATCATGGTAGGAGGTATATAAAGGGCTGGATCAAGGTGTCATGCGATCCGTGCCGAAGATCAACCTGGCTGGGGGCCCTTAAATAGCCCAGTCTCACAAAAACAAAAAGGAGTCCGGACCTCCTTCAAAAAGACCGGAGGGAGCGAGTTGTTCCCAGAGAAGAGCAGCGTTTGGCACGAGCTCGACAGCCAAAGCGAGGACAGGAGCGAAGATTGGTCCTGGAGCAAAGGCAAATGCTAAGGGGGCAGAAGCCAAGACTGGCGCCATGAAAGCAGCAGCGCTGAAGGTAGCCCATACCAATCCCTGTAGCCAAGGCTTGGCAGCTAAGCAGGAGAAGGAGGGAGATGCCAAAAGCGATGCTGCCAGCAGTGGGTCAGCGAAAGAGTGGCCTTCCTTTAGGATTGACGACCCAGCAAAAGCAAAGTATGCAGAGAGGCGACGCGCTGCATACCTGCTGAAGAAGGTGGAGCTGCAACCGCCAACCAATGAGGAGCTCACAAAGGAGCTCCAGGAATCCATTGATTGCGCGAGAGCTGTTCTACCTAACTTCAAGCTAGAAGCGCCGGTAGTGGCAGCTAAAAGACAAAGGTCCGCTGAAGAGGCTAAGCCGTCAGCTAAGAGACCGAAAACTAAGGGCGTGACGCCCGCAAGATCTTTTTCTGATGTGGCCCGAAACCGCATTGTCATTGGGGTACTGGATGAGGGTGACCCCGAAGGAAAAATCCCCAGAGCCCAATGGAAATGGGTGCAAGTCGCACTGACGAATGTGGCTTTGGAAGTGCTACTAAGCAATCCAGGGCCACCCCCGTCATGTGCGGATGCCGGATGGTATCAAGGGCAGATAAAGATGATAGCGTGTGACGACGAGAGATCGGTCCAGCTATATAAGGCAGCAATAGCTATAGGGAAGGTCTACCCCGGAGCCAAATTAGTAGCGGTAGACAGGAAAGATATCCCATCCCGACCGAGGGCAAGAGTATGGATCCCGGCTACACCATCGCAGCCGGACCAAATAATGCAGCTCATAAGAGCCTGCAACCCGAATCTGCTTGCATGATGTAGTGTCATGCCTGGAGATAGCGCTGTTGCACAAGGAATTTGCAGTGGGCACCTTTCTCGATATCGAGGGGGCCTTCAATAACGTGCGGCCAGAGGCAGTGGTTAAAGCCCTTGAAAAGTTTGAGGTGGAATCGAACCTCAAACACCTCATTTTCAGTCTTCTTTGCGACAGAACTGTCGTGGCGGAGTAGAGTAGTGCCAAGTCAACCAGAAAGGTTAAGAGGGGAACTCCGCAGGGAGGAGTACTTTACCCACTGCTCTGGATCGTGGTGGTGGTCGACCTAATTAAAAAACTCGAGGAGCAAGGCTGTCGGGTGATAGCCTATGCTGATGATGTGGTTCTTATGGTTAAAGGTAAATTCCTGAATACCGTCTATGAGCTCATCGAAGGGTACCAAAACGTGGTATCCAACTGGGCAAACAGAAGCGGCCTAGCCGTCAACTCAAGTAAAACCGAAATGGTTTATTTACTAGGAGGTATAAGAACCCAAATGTGCTTCTCCCCTCTTTCGGGGGTTCACGTCTACAAACTGTTGATAAGGTGAAATACCTAGGTAGTCAAGCCAATACTGCTCTATGGTGTGTTCGTTTGGTGGAGGGCGCTCGAAAAGACCACCCTGGCTAAAAAGCTTGAGCGAGTCCCAAGAGCGGTGCCAAATTTGGATCACTGCGTCACAGCGGCCACTCGAGGCGGCTTTTTCTCTGCTCATATCCCGACGAGGGAGATATGGAGGGGAAGAAGCCGCTGGAGAAGAGGCGCGGTGAGCTTTTTCACGGATGGGTCGAAGCTAGGAGGGAAAGTTGGAGGAGGGGGTTTTCTGTAAAGAGCTCTCCGTCAATCTTCAGGCTATCGGACGACTGTAGCGTTTTTCAGGCGGAAGTGGCCGCGATCAAGGTGGCGGTAGAAGTACTGTTACGAAGTGCAGCTTCGTTTAGAGAGGTGAGCATTCACTCCGACAGCAGAACGGCAATACAAGCCCTGAGTGCGCGAACCGTGCGTTCAAAGCTAGTCAAGTAGTGTCTGTCCTCACTAGAATTAGCATCAGGCAACTTCAATATCAGGCTCGTTTGGGTGCCTGGTCACAACGGAATCGCTGGGAATTGCAAGGCCGATGAGCTGGCCAGGGGGGGGCACCCTTGCCCCGCTCACATCGGAACGGGATCGAGTTGGTTCTCCGCTAACGTCTTGCATTCTGGCTCTGGACCAATGAACTTCGCATGCGCTCAGCAGACGCTGGTCGACGACCAACTCCTGTGCGACTGCGCGATCCTTCTGGCCGAGAGTGGATCGCAGGAGGTCGGGGGTTCTTCTCGCCTTGAACAAAGTTCACCTCGCTGCCATGGTAGGAGTTCTCACTGGGCACAAAGCGCTTTGTCGGCATGTAAGGGTCTATTGATCTGTCTCATAGGAGTTTTCGGTACCATAACGGATCGGCGTTTAAGCTGTCCAAGTGTGATCCTTCTTGTAATCGACCCTCTTACCTAACCTAACCTAACCTAACATTGAGTGACTAACCGATTTTACCTTTCCCAATGGCTTCAACCGTAATGCGGACCTTTGGAAATCGGTTCACTCATTAATAATGAAGCTGATCATGATAAGCAGAATAATAAAAAGGCAACAGGCAGAATAAATTAGACGGCTAACAGAAGAAGTCGTGCATTATAATTAACTTACAAGTATACAAAGTTGCAGCGTTGCTACAACGGAATTAAAATTGGGCACACCACCGACAACATTGCGGACGTATTATATACGATTTTTATGAGTTGGGATGTAGAAAAAAAAAACAAAATACACTGTATTGGAACTGATAATGAGCAAAACATGGTAAATGCTGCAGTTTCTTTGGTTGGAAAATCTGGCCATTTACCGTGTTTTGCTTCCACTCTAAACTTAGCTGTGGAAACTTGTTTGAAATTAAATTGAGTTTAAGATGTAATTTCTAAAGTAAGGGCAATTTTTTTATGGATAAGAAATAGTGTCATCAATTCGGATATTTTGACGGATTTTTGACGCGCACAGGCGTTGCTGCAGGTGCAACAAAAAAGCTTAAGCTGGACGTCTTTATATGTTACAAAGATTTTTAGAAATGGTCTCAACTTGCTCCCAGATGATTTTGTTTACCTCGAATGGACACGAAAATTTTTTTAGGTAGTGAGATTGAGGTTACTAAACAAATAATAGTTATAATAAAACCTTTAGAATTCGCAACCCGGTAAACTTCTGCTGAAAAGTATGTTACGTTGTCAAAAATCATTCCAACTATTGTATAACTTCCAAATTAAGAAAACGCAAATATACTACTATGATAGCAACACTTACTTCAAAAATTCAAAAACGTGTTGGTAAAGTTGATTACCATAGTGGTATTGCAATAGCTACCATACTTGATCCCAGATTCAAGCGTGTACATTTAAAAGCTCTTCTTTTTTGAAACGGTATGTCCGAAGATGATTTTTTAACTAGTTGTTTCATAAAGAACAAGTAAGGCAGTTCTAAGTTTGGGTGTAACCGAACATTTCATACTCTCGCAACTTGCAAGGATCAAAGCCGGGAAATTACTTCAGGAGTTGTCAAAATTTTATATTAAAGGAAGTATTGATCCGATTCAACCAATTTTTAACACAAAACATAATACTACCGAGAGTTTTATATATTTATTTTATTATATGAATTTCAATTATATATAATATCTTACACATTGACCAATATTTTCAGTAAAAAGTCAACTATAGGCACTAGGGTCCACATATTCAGTACCTAGGGGCTTGAACAGTTTTGGTTCGATTTAAAGAATTTTTGGTCACAACGTAGCACACTTTAAACGCACTATTCACACAAAGTTTTACCCCGATACAATTATTGTTGCTTGATTTACATAGTGAAAAGTGAAAGAATCAGCTGGAATTTAAAATGGTGTTATATGGGAAATAGGCGTGGTTGTAATCCATTTTCGCAATATACATAGCAATATGAGAAGAATATTATGTACCGAATGTGTTGAAATCGGTTAAGCAGATCCCAAGATATGGGTTTGCACTTTAAAGTGGGCGGTGCCACACCTACTATCTAATTTTGAACGTGGTTCCTATAAAGTCATCTCATACCAGCCCAGAGATACAACTTACTGTCTCTGGCGTGTTTATTGCTTGATTTATCGCGCTTTTAGTTAGGAGATATGCACATTAAACCTAGTAGGGGGACCACACCCACTTTAAAAAAAAAAAAAGTAATTTACAGATGCCCCTTTCTAATGTTATCCTGTATACCAAAAAACAGTCTTTTATCTTATTGTGGAGCTTAGTTATGCCAATTTATTTGTTTTTGATTAATGGCGTTTTGTGGGTGTGGCAATAGACCGATTACACCCATCTGCACTACCAATCGTCTTACGGTACCGAGAAACGTGTTAACCAAGTTTCATAGAGATATCTCAATTTTTACTCAAGTTAGAGCATGCGCGGACGGACGGACGGACGGACAGACAGTCACCAGGATTTCAACACGGTTCTTTATCCTGATCATTTATATAAACATAACCCTATATCTAACTCGATTAGTTTTAGGTGATACAAACAACCGTAAACTATTATACTTTACGTTGCAAAGCGGGTTTGGCAGTAGCGCTACAACCACCGTATATATATTATATAAGTGCAATTTTGAGAAATACTCAATGTAAGACACTGAAAATTAACCGTTAATTGCGAAAATTTAAACAGAATTCAAAACAATATTTAAATTAGAGTAACTATTACTGAAATTAAAAACAAGAAAAAACGTTAACTTCGCTTTAACTTTATTCAAATATTGTACCGTTGATACGGACAATAAGCTTTGCCAAATTTCATGAAAATATCTTATCAATTTATATGGCAGCTATATGCTATAGTCGTCTGATCTAGAAAGTGTTTTCTGGTATTATAGCATTCTTTTGGACAATATTCAGTATGACATTTCGTGAAAATATCATGTGAAATTAAAAAGTTTTCCTTACAAGAATTTGATTCTGATCGTTCCGTTTGTATAGCAGCTATATGCTATAGTAGCGCGATCTGAAAAAATTTATTGAGATATGGTAGTAATGCTTTTGGTTATAATTTTCCCCAAATTTTGTAGAGATGTCTTGTGATATAAAAACGTTTTCCATACAAGCAAACTGTTTTGGCAATTTCTATTTCCTGCTTTCGTTGTTTGAGCCTGGCTTAAGTAGGTGTTGTTGAATTTTTGCTTTCCGCACCCACATGTTTTATTTAATAATAATAATAACCCAACGATTACCCTCCTTCCGCCCAACCGGCGCGAGGGGCGCAATCCGCATACGTGCGGAATTAGCCGAGTCAGAAAAGGAAAGAGAGTTTTTTAAGTGTTGAGATCTGAAACTGTTCAGCTACAGAAACAAAAATTTCAACAGCTAAGATTTATAGTTACAATATAATAAATTGTTACATTTTCATTCCTTACCCTAGAATCCCATCGGAAATGCGCTAAGGCGAAAAGTAAAAATTGTTTTTGAACAGACTATAACTTGTCAGAATTGATTTGGTAGTTAGGGTTCCATACAACAGAGCCATATTCCAATATTGGTCTAACCAAAGTTGTATAAAGTGTTTTACTAATATACGGATCTCTAAATTCTTTAGACCAACGTTTAACAAAACTGAGGAGACCATGGTTTCAATATGAAGACAAAAATTAAGCTTAGGGTCCATATTAACTCCCAAATCAACATAGTTAAAAACTTGCTCCAGAATATGGTGTTTTATTACATAAGAAGATCGTCTTCATTTATTCAGATTCAATGGCAAATCATTTCTATCACTCCATACAACCAAATTGTTCAAGTCTGTTTGCAACAGACACCTTTCCTCAGTTGAAGTGTATGATTTAAAAAGCTTTACGTCGTCAGCGTATAATAAAATTTTGGAGAATTCTATTACTGAAGAGATATCGTTAATAAACAACAAGAACAGAATCGAGCCAAGATGACTACCTTGCGGAACACCTGAAGAAACATTAATTGTATCTGACGGTGTATCCTCAAATATCACTCGTTGTGTTCTATTATTAAGGTAGGAAGCTACCCATTGGAGAAATCTTGGCTGAAAGCCCAGCAGATCAAGTTTATGTATGAGAATCGAGAGGTTTATTTTATCGAAAGCTTTGCTAAAGTCTGTGTATATAACATCCGTATGCTTATGTTACTAAAACCCAATGATACATGGTTTACAAATTCAAACAAGTTGGTTAGAGTCGATTTCCCTTTACGAAATCCATGCTGAGATGAGGAAATTAACGGAGAAATCGAAAAGGTTATATGGTCAGTGATGATAGCTTCAAAAAGTTTAGGTATAACTGATAGTTTTGCGATAACTCTATAGTTTTCATTGTTGGATATAAATCCACTTTTATGCAAAGGAATTATAAATGACTGTTTCCATATTGAAAGAAATATACCGTGTTTAAGAGAGGAATTATATATCCTTGTCAAAGGCAAGTAAATATATTTGGCTCTATTTTTTAGGAAGCATGAGGGTATCATGTCTGGGCCGTAACTAAAAGATGGTTTTAACTTATTTAATTTAGGTAGGACGTCTTCTCCAGAAATAATTGGAGCGTTAATTAAAGTATTCGAACACAGCACATGCTTATAAGAAAAAGTTTTGGAAGAATTATTACAGTAATTTGACTTGTAAAATTCTGCAAACATATTGGATATAATAACATTATCAGTTGAAATGATAGATTTGTATTTCATCGCGGACGGAAATTTGGAAATCCTGCGTTTGGAGTTGACGAAATCATAAAACGATTTTGGATTACTTATAACATTCTTTTTTACTTTATTTAAGTAATTATTATAACATTTTTTTTTAGGTCAAAAATTGTCGACGCAATACAGAATATTTAGAATAGTCGACAAGTGAACCGGTTTTTTTAAAATATTTAGAAGCTCAAATTTTTCTGTTTTTCAATTTATGTAACTCTTTCGAAGACCACGGACTTCTACTTTTACATTTATTAACAATTACTATTGGAACATACTTTTCAAATAATTTCGGAAGAATGTTAATAAAATGAGAGACACTCAATTCAAAATCACCATTATAATTAGGCCATGATATTGTAGAAAGTTCTGTATTTAACTTTTTATACTCTCGCAACCTGTTGCTACAGAGTATAATAGTTTTGTTCACCTAACGGTTGTTTGTATCACCTAAAACTAATCGAGTTAGATATAGGGTTATATATATATAAATGATCAGGATGAAGAGACGAGTTCAAATCCGGGTGACTGTCTGTCCGTCTGTCCGTCCGTCCGTCCGTGCAAGCTCTAACTTGAGTAAAAATTTAGATATCTTTATGAAACTTGGTAGACATGTTTCTTGGTACCGTGAGACGGTTGGTATTGCAGATGGGCGTAATCGGACCACTGCCACGCCCACAAAACGCCATTATTCAAAAACAAATAAATTGCCATAACTAAGCTCCGCAATAAGATACAAGACTGTTATTTGGTACACAGGATCACATTAGGGAGGGGCATCTGCAGCTGAATTTTTTTTTTAAGTGGGCGTGGTCCCGCCTCTAATAGGTTTAATGTGCATATCTCCTAAACCGCTATCGCTATAATTATAAAATTCACTGGAAGCAAATATTTTTAGCACTTCTGTTGACGGTGTGAAAATAGTTGAAATCGGGTGGCAACTCCGCCCACTCCCCATATAACGGTACTGTTAAAAAATACTAAAAGCGCGATAAATCAAGCACTAAACACGCCAGAGACATTAAATTTTATCTCTGGGATGGTATGAGATGACTTTATAGGAAACGCGTTCAAAATTATACAGTGGGCGTGGCACAGCCCACTTTTAGGTGAAAACCCATATCTTGAGATCTGCTAAACCGATTTCAACCAAATTCGGTGCATAACGTTTTTTTTAGTGCGAAAATGGGCGAAATCGGACTACAACCACGCTTACTTCCCATGTAACACCATTTTCAATTCCATCTGATTCTTTCACTTTCCACTATGCAAATCAGGCAACAATGACTGTATCGGGATAAAACTTTGCGTGAATAATGCGATTAAAGTATGCCACCTTTTGGCCAAAAATTGTCTAAATCGAACCAAAACTATTTAAGCCCTTAAGTACTAAATATGTGGACCCCAGTGCCTATAGTTGACCTTCTACCGAAAATATCAGTCAATCCACAAAGAAATCTCAAACGAGTATACTATTTGACTTTGCGAGAGTATAAAATGTTCGGTTACATCCGAGCTTAGCCCTTCCTTACTTGTTAAAGTTAGCTTTTGCAAAGTTGAACCGAGTACGGAAGCACGAAGTTTGATAATTATTATCGCGTACATTGCTCATGATTTCGACAGATATTTCCAAAGCAGGATGATACGAGTCCTCTGGTAGAACAAGAGGATTACTCTGAATAACGGAACACTTTGAAGAGGTATCAACGTCTACTAAATCTAAGCATTTATCAAATTTATTCGTACGATATAGTCATCGAAAGCTTTCCACGAAGCACACGGTAAATTGAAATCTCCTAATACGATTATTGAATCTGCATTATTTACCATCGAAGTAGAACTATTTATTAAAGAAGCATTCTGGCATGTATAGAGATAAGTCCGAATGGGGTGGTATATAAGACAGGGTTAAATAATTAAAGCAACAATTAACATAGACTCTAATACATTTTAATTTAAATGAGTTGGTTCCTGGAACAAGAACATCTTCAGATGGGATAGAGGAATGTACGGCAAATAAAACACTTCCACCGATTCTGTTCAGTCGATCACATCTAATTATTTGAAATTCACTGTTTTAAATCTCATTATTAAAAATGTGAGGTTTTAACCACGTTTCTGTAAATCCAATTATATGGAAATTAAAATTGGAACTGTTTAAATTCAAGTCGGTTAATTTTGTATTAAGACCTCTAACATTTTGATAATAAATGCTTAGCGAATTTTTACCAATCAGTTTTTTATATCGGTGGTTGCTTTTGGTAATTTAGCAATGTTTTCCTCAGTTTGACTTCTAAGTTTAGGCTTAAATTCACGTACAAAAGCCCCAGGTGGCCAGAATGAACTATCTAAGATCTTTTTGAATGTTTCAAGGGATACGTCTATTTTAAACAATGATATAATTCTATCATAATTGAAGTAAATTTTACGGATATTGATATCATCAATTTTTAAACGGGACGAAATGTAAGACATAGTGTCCTCCACGAAGGTATCTTTGGCAAGTCTAGAAATAAATATAGACTTTTTAGGTGGAATAACTATCAAATTTTTAATAGATGTTACTAAGTTATTAGGGGAAGCCTCTGGAATTGTGAGACACTTATTACTATTAGATAGAGCTTTTGGGGAATTGAGCTCTTTGAAAGTTGATGGCTTGTCACCTTGAGGGCAAGAAGAAGAGAGATTTATTAGGTCATTGGGCGGAGACGTTCTTTTCTGTACAGAAGAACTAGGAAAGACGTTTACGCTTAGGAACAGGTTTGGAGGATTCATGAGAATCATTCAGGCACTTAAAAGATTTGAACAATTTTTCGTAGTGCCTAAATTTTTCCGTGAGGGTTACAAGATCTCGACCGATTTCGTTAAAGTCATTGCGTGTCTCGCTATAAACTTTAAATAGATCGATTTCAATAGATCTACAATTTAAATAGGACCAACGCAATCCCTTACAGTCGAGAATAGAATCTAAGATTCTACCTGTCAGTCCAGCACATTTAATATGGGCAAGCCCATCACAAGGCCAGCACGAAACATAGCGATCTGACTTGCCTTTAATGTTACAACTGGGAAAGTTACAAGACATAATAAACAACAAGAATGAAAATCAAATAAAACAAAATTTAATGGATGTAGAATAAATTAGTGTGTTAATAAAATAATAATGATAATAAATTCAACTAAGAACAAACGCAAAAATAATAGCAATTTTTTTTTAATCAAAGTTCAAGACCAAGACAGTTTGAAAAAGCATTATAGCGAGCAGTTTTAGATGCACTGGAACAAATGAAAAGCTACACGCAACACAGCTGTGAATAACGAAATAAATGAGATAAATAAAGAGAGAAAATTGAATGAAATAAAACAATATGAAACAAAAAGCTCACTCGGCACCAAAAATTCGAAAATTTTAACTTTTTAATAATGCACAAAACTTAAGAACATTTAATACTTAGCTTGCAACTCAGAGTTAAATCACTAAATATTGAATTAAATCACTAAAAATCAATTAAAGTTTAAGAATTTTGCAAAATTAAATACAATAGTTCACAGCAAAAAATTACGGCTTTACAGCTTGAAGTGTTGCCACTTTTTTTTTTGTTTTTTGTTACTGTTTATATATACACAGGTATATACAAATACATATATATATATAATATATGTATATATTTCTTTTTTCTTTGTTGTATTTGGTTTATAGTTTTCGCGCGCTTGTATGATTAATTTATTGCTTTTAGTTTCTCGCCCGTTTGATTTTAGTTTTATTTCTCGGTTTTATACTATATCTTCGTGCACTTTATATTTATACAAAAATATTTTAGTTAATCCAAATTTGCCTAATTGTTCTTTTTTTTGTGTTGGCTTTATTGTGTCACTCTACATCACTTTCGTTGTCTTAAAACAAAGTTGCACACATAAAATTTCGTTGCTGATTAATTTCATGCAACTGTATTCATTTCACTTTTTTTTGTTGTTATGGAAACATATGGCTAAACAATATATTATTTTTAGATATATGTACAAATATATATATCCTTTTTTTGGTTTTTGTTTTTTGTGTGAAATTGCATTACACTTTTTCTGTTTTTTACCTCAATTTTGCGGTTTCTTCTTTTGTTGTTCAGTGAACTTTTTGTTAGGTCACTGTATACACGATGTTTTTTTTTTTTTGGTTTGAATATTTAGGTGTCGAAGAGCGCAAAAGAACTTCGCTTCCGTGCGACCGAAAAAAGAGGCCGGATCGATCGCCGTCCCTCCTTTCTTTAGTGTTGGTTTGGAGTGTTGATCATCAGTGGACTCTGCAAGTGTGGTGTAATCGTGGATGCTGTATTGTGTATGTTGGTTCGTGTTGTAATGATGTGGAATGTGAATTGTGATATGGTGAATACGACGTGTCAGTGTTGTGCGTCGGAATAATGTTGTGTGCTAATGTGGTGTTTCGAGGCTCATTTTGCCACTGGGCTTTCTACAAATTGGGAAATTATCTATATGTTTCAAAAGATATCACTGACCACCAACCCCTTACATTCGCAGTCTCAGACATAAACACTAATGCCAAAAATTAAAAATGGAAATCATACACTGATGAGCACAATGCAAATGTATTTAACGAACCAGGTGAGGAAAACTTCGTGACAGATGCCTTGTCCCGACAAATGTAAACACCTTCGAAAATGAGGTCCAGTCAGACACTGCAACGATTCGCAGCGAACTATCATTAACCTACATGGTTGAAATGACTGAGAAACGTTTAAATTGTTTCAAAACACAGATTGTTTTCGAAGATGCAGAGTTCCCATCAAAACGGGAAATTATGCTCTTTGGCAATCATCTTTGGCCCCATCTAAAAATTTTCACAGATAAAAACACTCTATTCGAGAGGATCAAACGAATATTTAATACAGACACAGTAAACTCAATATATAGCGATTTACCAACATTAGTCAGTATACAACATAATTTGGTATTAAATTTTCCACCAATCAAATTCTGGCATTGCAAAAATATCGTTATAGATATTACCGACAAAAATAAACAGATCCAAATCACCACCACCGAATATAACCGTACGCATAGGGTCGCTCAGAAAAACGTGAAGCAAGTACTTCGTAATAAATGACAAAATTAGCCAATGAAGTAATCATGAATTGCAAAATATGCACTAAGACAAGCCGCCGGGATCAAGGTCCCCGCACTCTATTGGCTCCTCTCTGAACCATCCTGTAGTTCTCATGAACTGGCCGTGCAATCGCTTAGAAGATGTTTAATGGTATCCTTTTCTTGTACCTCCTGACAGCTTCTACAATAGTCGTTATATGGCGTTCCAAGTCTACTTACATGTCTGCCTATAAGACAGTGGCCTGTTAGTACTCCTACTAGAGTACATATATCATTCCATTTTAACAGTCGGCACGTGCGGCTCAAATTTATTCATGCCACGTTTGCCTGCTTGTTGAGCAAGTCAGGGACAGATTCCACTGAGACTCGGCTATGTTTATGACATGTTGTATCTACAAGTAACCAGAGGCATATTATACCCTCTTTACCAAATCTAGTTGTCGGGTGGTGCCTGTTCTGGCTAGTTCATCTGCTAAACAGTTCCCCAGGATATAACTGTGTCCTGGCACAAATTGAAGGTTTATAGTGAAATAGGATGTCTGATCCGCTGGGATATCAAGGCATTCTTTCACTGTCTTAGACGAAATCCTATGAGACATTAGAGATTTCAAAGCCGCCTGGCTGTCTATATATATTGTATAAATATATTTATTGTTGTGATCACACTCCTTTTCAGTACAAGAAAGTTTTCTTTAATTGCTGTAACCTGCGCTTGGAAAACACTGTAGTGGTCTGGAAGCCGAAAGACGATTTTGATGTCTAGTTAAGCTGAGAAGACACTGCCACCAACTATTATTAGCGGTTATCTAGTTTGGAACCATCCGTATAGATGCTTATGCTTGCCTCCTTGTCCACTTCGCCCCTTTCCCACTCCCCTCTGGGGATTATCTGCAATATTGGGGACCGGATTAAGATTCAGCTCTTTAGGATTTCGACAATCCATGGCTATGGGAAGAAACGGCAAATTCCTAAGTATTATAGAATGCCCTGTATTACTGGCGACTAGTAAGATGGATTCCATCAGCCTACGAGCTGACTTCGCTGTCCCTTACTTGTAAAACAGGTCTGTTGGCACTACAATGTTTCTACATATATATTTTATACTAAATATTTAAATATTTTCTTTAAATAAGCATTTTATTTTAACACAATTTTCGTTATATGAACAATAACAAATGGGTTATATATATATTATATATATAGATATATATATATATAATAGATATGGCAACACTTGTTAGCTGTCAACATGGAACCCATTTGTTATTGTTCATATAACGAAAATTGTGTAAAAATTAAATGCTTATTTAAAGCGAATACTTTATTAATATTTTATATAAAATAAATATGTAGAAACATTGAAGTGAAGTGTTAGTGTATAATAAGTGCATAATATAAATGAAAAGTTCACCATAAATCGAGAAATTGTAAAATTAAATTTGTGAAATTTTCAACTTAATATGCAAATATCTCGAAAACTATAAGTTTCCGGCGGCAATACAGTTTTCCTGGGTTTAGAAATACACCTAATGTGTATTTCGATTAGCCTCTCCAGCGTTTTTAAGAAAAATGAGAAAAGACTTGTCGGTCTAACATCCTTTGGATTAGTGTGTGAGCTTTTGCCCGCGTTTGGTATATATAATATATCATCTTGCCCTTCCTCCATACCAAGGTATAATAATTTATTTACAATGCCCCTTTAAGCATGATTGTTAGGGATAGTATGTCCCCCGCTATGTAAGTAAGGCTGTCTTATTATGGAGGTGCCAGGTATCCGTAAGCTCCGTAAGAGACGGAGTTATTTGAGGGCCTCCAGCCAGGTTGATCTTCAGCACCGGTCGCATGACACCTTGATCCAACCCTTTATACACCTCCTACCATAGTAAGACTACCTATCTGGATGCTGTACTATTGAGGAGTAACGAACACCCAGGTAGGAAGCCTGACCTCAGCTGAATACCTCACTACTACAAGAGGGGCAAACTGCTGCCAACTCCTGCCTGCCTACGTCCTGAAACTGTGGTGTCTATTTACAGTCGGCACCCTCGTAGAGGGTTCAGCGGAGGATTTAAGCCAAACGGCAGAACAGAATGATCCGAATCAAAATTAATTGATGCAAATAATAGATAAATACACATTAACACCAAAACACAAGAGCAGTGTAATAAGCTCACAGAATTATGATTTGTATGAAACACTATGACATAATAAATCCCATTTTTTTGATCTTGACGATTTGAGGTCCATTTTAAATGAGCACCCTGTAGAAGTCCAGTCCAAGAATATCGTCCATATATTAGTAGGATATTCTTAGGACAAATTCATCTGCAAGAAAATCACCATTTTCCCGGTCACACTACAGATGTAAGATCAATTTGTAGCCGAATGAAACGACGACTTACCAGCAGTCAGTGAGTGCGTAACAACAACCTGCGCCTCCGCTTGCGAATTAACAACGCAAGACACTTGTGCATGAGCATTACACGTCGGCAACACAGTTCTTTGCCGCACACAACCAAGCCACCTGAAGTCCTAGACACAAGTAGATAACGGCATCAACATCATCAACAAGAGCACAGCAAAATTTAGCACAGACGAAAGTCCAGAGAGTATTACGTATTGCGTTCCTCTACAATCATCAATGACACAAAATATATGAACCCGCGTGAAATAGTAGATAGAGCGCGAGGCATAGCTGGGGCACCTTTACTCAATATCATCTGTCACGACCAGGTATTAAGTCACCCCAACTCCGCGGGATCAACAATTAGAACTTTCACGTCGGTGTTGCTCTCAGTATCACTTGCAGTAGCATCATCATCTGGAAAATCTTGAAGAGAAGACAAACGTCGAAGGAATTACAGAGGGCCATCGGTAGATACAAAATAACCGATGACGGGCAGCAGCTTGAGGGGAAGTATTCAACACATAAGAATAAATTACTAACTATGCTCTAAGCTTGCACAAAATATCCGCTGACGCATGACTTCACTATCCTGGAAACAATAGTCTGCAGCGATCATTACGATAGATTGCAACACCTCAATTCCGAATTTCAATACGTTAAAATCTCACGAAAAAATCAAAATTTGGTACTTGTCCTCCATCGCTCATACATGTTTCTGATAACATCAAAATATTTGTATTTTGGAAGACTCGATCGGCAAAATCACTGGCGTGTGCACGAAGACTTTGAGAATTAAATACTATTATCGAAATGTAATTTTCGAGTTAATAAAGTCGAATACTTGTTTATCTAATATGAAAATTGGATTTCCCGCAATTTGATCATCTCATTTCGCAAAGGGCCTTGCTTTTGAAACGTTACTTCTACAGGAATCAACATTTGTAGAAGGCTCAGAACTTGTAGACAGGTACCGTATTTGATAACTCTTTTTCCATCATCGCTTTCGTGCTCTGTATTTACTTCATCTTTCCCTATGAAATTGGTTTAAAATTATTGTTATCATTGTGAGGCATGAAAATATTTTTTCCGCGAAATTGTAAATTGAAACACGTAACAGACAATCCCCGAATCAACAGTAACGTACCTTCACATAACCTCGACTCCACTGCGCCCCCTGCAACCTCCTATTTAATAATTTTAATTATATTCAACGACGACTAGCGACAGGCAGCATCTGTCAAATATTAACATACACACGTTCTTATGGACACAGTTATATAGACAGCACACAAAGACGACGACACGACAAAGAAATTTTCTTGGTCGGCAAATGTCGTCCTGAACATTTTGAAGACGTCAGCGACACAGCTGATGTATACAATTTCGTTGTTGTCGTAATAAAACCTTTCACGTCAATGAAACTTAAATATTTTGTTTAAAGTGAAATTTTTTGTGCAAAAAATAGTAAAAAGCTTTAAATAATTTTACATTTCACATATTAGCGGCTGCCCGTTGTCGTAGGCATAATTAGAAATGCTTTTAATTTAGCGACTGTGACAACTGCAAGTCTGCTGTCGGAAAGTCGTGCTGTTGTCTAAAAAAAATGAAAGTTTATCCCATTAAAAACTAATTTTAATGTATGTCATTGCCCTATGTTTCAATTAAGGGTGTATGAATATGAATCTTGCGTTTGTCAATTAATACTTCACTATTGGCTTCAATATTGACTTTTAAAGCTTAAAGATAGTCTGTTTTTTTGCAAAAGACCAATAACTTCAAATACCCCACAAGTAGTAGCATTAAATTATAACTTCTTGGAGTCCATTCTATGCCAGTTTCTTTAAATGATCAAATTTCCAAACTTTTCTGGCAATAATTCGGCTGTTTCACGTAGGCCCGTCTAGTAGGAACTAGATATTGTCAAGATCAACTTCTTCCAATTGCGGCCATAAAAAATTGTAATTTGTGAATTTTCTTTGCACCAGAATCGGCAGTTTTGTTTATTTACTGCACCACTCACCGTAACCATAACGACCATAAAATGGTAAAACCGCACGAAAAGCTGCAATTGGAGAACAATTATTTTGATAATGAAATTGAATAATTTGTAAACGTTGTTCTTGCGTATATCTGTTCTTGATGAAATTGTTAACATTACTGAATACAATGAAAAAAAAATTACAGATCATGACATATTAAACAACACGAAGAAATCATATTACCCCCATTGGAAAACCCGACATTTATGAGTCGGGACGGTGTAAACGCCATTCAAAAAACGTCAGTCAATTCAGCAGAACTGCATAAGCCTCCATCCGGTGTGCTTGTTCAGCACACAAGAAGCTTCTTATGTTACAACTTGTTTGAAGTAGTTGAGAATTATTGCGCTTGATAATTTTGCTGGTAGGTATGTATGTATGTGATTCTTTACATACACCCTAACCACTGCGTGGTACACGTTTAATGCAACCTTTTTCCGAACTCCCATTAGAAGTTTACTTCAATAAAGATCAAATACATACCATAGGTACACCGGATACTGATTATACCTATTTGTTGTACTTGTCTCTGCTTGTCATGAGTTTCGAATCCTGGCCAACATATTGCTACAGAGGCAAGTTATCTAAAAAATTATAAAACTATATTAATAATTATATTTGTTTGTATTATAATATTATATATATATCGCTGCCTTAATCCATATATATTGGTGGTGTACCTTAAATAAAAGACTTTACACCTGACTTTAAACCGTACAGGTTCGTCACAATGTTTGATATTTTTATGAATATATTTGGACAAGTTTCCTTGAAAAATATGTGGTTTACACTGAATAGGCATAAAATCGGCCGATACATTGGTCTGAATCCCTAATAACTATAATCAATTGCGACCCTTTCATTGCCATTCCCATATCAACTCGTACAGCACGTCACTCTAAAAAGGAGCCAAGCACATTTTTACCACTACATAAGGGAACGGCAAATGTATGTATGCGCAGATGTTCTTTGGCATGCGTATTAAAGAAAATTAAAATAAGAACAAGTAAGGAAGGGCTAAGTTCGGATGTAACCGAACATTTTATACTCTCGCAAAGTCAAATAGTATACTCGTTTGAGATTTCTTTGTGGATTGGCTGATATTTTCGGTAGAAGGTCAACTATAGGCACTGGGGTCCACATATTTAGTACTTAGGGGCTTTAACAGTTTTGGTTCGATTTAGACAATTTTTGGCCACAAGGTGGCATACTTTAATCGCATTATTCACGCAAAGTTTTATCCCGATACAGTCATTGTTGCCTGATTTGCATAGTGGAAAGTGAAATAATCAGATGGAATTTAAAATGGTGTTATATGGAAAGTAGGCGTGGTTGTAGTCCGATTTCGCCCATTTTTGCACTGTGGCATAGAACGTTATGCACCGAATTTGGTTGAAATCGGTTAAGCAGATCTCAAGATATGGGTTTTCACCTAAAAGTGGGCTGTGCCACGCCCACTGTCTAATTTTGAACGCGGTTCCTATAAAGTCATCTCATACCATCCCAGAGATAAAATTTAATGACTCTGGCGTGTTTAGTGCTTGATTTATCGCGCTTTTAGTAGTTTTTAACAGTACCGTTGTATGGGGAGTGGGCGGAGTTGCCACCCGATTTCAACTATTTTCACACCGTCAATAGAAGTGCTAAAAACATTTGCTTCCAGTGAATTTTGTTATTATAGCATTAGCGGTTTAGGAGATATGCACATTAAACCTATTAGAGGCGGGACCACGCCCACTTTTTTAAAAAAAATTTTAACTGCAGATGCCCCTCCCTAATGTGATCCTGTGTACCAAATAACAGTCTTGTATCTTATTGCGGAGCTTAGTTATGGCAATTTATTTGTTTTTGAATAATGGCGTTTTGTGGGCGTGGCAGTGGTCCGATTACGCCCATCTGCAATACCAACCGTCTCACGGTACCAAGAAACATGTCTACCAAGTTTCATAAAGATATCTCAATTTTTACTCAAGTTAGAGCTTGCACGGACGGACGGACAGACGGACAGACGGACGGACAGACAGTCACCCGGATTTCAACTCGTCTCTTCATCCTGATCATTTATATATATATAACCCTATATCTAACTCGATTAGTTTTAGGTGATACAAACAACCGTTAGGTGAACAAAACTATTATACTCTGTAGCAACAGGTTGCGAGAGTATAAAAAGAAATAATAAATTTTATAGAACATTTATGTAATGAGGGAAAAATTAAAATTAAATTAAAATAAATGTTATAAAAAAGGTTTATAAAAATTAATTAGTAATTCTTAACATTTGCGCCTTCTCTATTTATTAACATTCTCCGACAAGAGGGAACATCGAAAAATACAACTTCGACTCTAGGCTGAGGCTATAAATAGACACAAAGAATGTTCTTACATGAATTATGCGCTTTCTGATTTACATTTGTATATTACCAAAAAATCATAATTTTTGTAATTTAAAATAATCCTTCAAATTATATAGGAGGATTATTCGTTAAAGTCAAAGAATTTACAATAAAATAAGCAATTAATAGATAAATTCTACAACACGTTTTTGTACGTTTCAAGAACATTATCTAATAGGCAAAGGATAACAATAAAACAGTGACCCAACCCAAACTGGTTCGACTTTGCGCGTAGCTTTGAACGCGAATTTCTCGAAACTGTCTTTTTCAAGACGATACACACGATTTCCCAGGTTCTACTGAACCGATTTACCTGCAATTTTTAGAGAGTTTTCTTTATAGATCTGTTTATGTCTGGAACTGTCTATACCCCCAGTTTAAATACTTACAATTTTTTAAAAATTCGAAACAGTTCAAAAAAGTAGTACAAAAATTTGTTTTTTTCAGACAGTCGTGAAAAATTGGTTCCTAATTTTCCGTAGAACCAGACTTATCGACATTTTTATAGATTAATAATGTAGATATATAATATTTCTAGATCAGTCCTTTTTTTTTTGGTTTAAGATTACTAGGAGGGCTATAATCGTGGCTTTAGTCACGTGTTAACTTTTGAGACTCCTACTTTCATTTTTAAAATTTTTAACTTTTTAATTTTCCCTGTGTTCTTTTAATGTTAATAAATAACTATTAAAATACTAAAATATTAATTGTCTTTTCACTTCAAAAATTATACAAGAATAATGTAGTGTAGTAGCATGACATTCCATGAATGTGTAAAATCACGGGGAAATGTTAAAAAATATGGCAATGGTATCCATTTTTGTAAAGTATTTCAGAAAAACGTAGGTAAATTTGAAAATCAATTGGAAACACTCAATTTTGTGCGAAAAAATCAGCTGATTTATTCTGTAAAATAAAATTTTTTAACAATTTTGAAAATGATTCTCCGACATTACCTGGAACGTTTTGTTTAGAAGTATTGTTAAATACAAGCGTAAGACCGTTGCAGTAGTTTTGAAGTTACGAGGGGCACTTTTAAAACGTGAGTTGTGGGGAAAGTACTCATAACTTCACAAACTTTGCTCCAAATGACCTAGAAATTTGTCACAATATTTTTGAAATCAATATAAAATAAATAAAACAAGTACAGAAGGGCTAAGTTTGAGTGTAACCAAACATTTTATATTCTTACAACTTACAAAGCCCGGGAAATTCCATCAGATACTGCCAAACTTTATATTAAAAATGCTGCGAATGAATTAAACATTCATTATTCGATGAAATCGTGAATAGATTTCAATTACGGTATTTTATTGACTTATAGTATATTAAAGGCCATAACCTTAGATCAGTTTTATTGTTATATTTTAGTTTGCGTCAGCTAAAATAACTTAAACAAGTAAGGAAGGGCTAAGTTCGGATGTAACCGAACATTTTATACTCTCGCAAAGTCAAATAGTATACTCGTTTAAGATTTCTTTGTGGATTGACTGATATTTTCGGTAGAAGGTCAACTATAGGCACTGGGGTCCACATATTTAGTACTTAGGGGCTTAAACAGTTTTGGTTCGATTTAGACAATTTTTGGCCACAAGGTGGCATACTTAAATCGCATTATTCACGCAAAGTTTTACCCCGATATAATCATTGTTGCCTGATTTGCATAGTGGAAAGTGAAAGAATCAGATGGAATTTAAAATGGTGTTATATGGGAAGTAGGCGTGGTTGTAGTCCGATTTCTACTATGACATAGAAACATGAAAAAAACGTTATGCACCGAATTTGGTTGAAATCGGTTAAGCAGATCTCAAGATCTGCGTTTCCTATAAAGTCATCTCATACCATCTGTATAATATTTGCATCAATTTCCACCAAATAAAAGAGAAGTCGTCTGGATCTTACACACGTCTGTCACGGAATAGGCCGCTTCTTTATTCAATTCCTTCTTAAATATACATTTTGATTAACGGGATATAGTAACATGCCGTATGATACATATTTACATATATATAAGGATAGTTCCCATTTACATTCCCTACGCTAGAGTGGAGTGACTAGTCTAAGAATTCAATGCTAAAAGGAGGACACAATTATGCTGATCATTCAGCATTCAGCAATCAGCTGACTGGCATTGGTTTGTGTCCTTGCTAATTATGCACAGGACTGCATTCTAATGTACTTAAATCTTGAACATCCTGCCCGGCTGAACCCTCGCGGTTTAGTAATTCTTCTGCGGGACCTGTTAGGCGACATAATTTTTGCACCGGTCGCTGACACCGCTGTTTAATAGGAATTCCATTCGATGATCTCTGGTTTGCATTGTACTCTATCGTCACGGTACGTACCAGGCCATCACTGCCCGGGTGAACGTCAATCACACGTCCCATACGCCAAACCGATGGTGGTAGATTTTCACCACGTATAAGAACGATGTCACCACGCTGCACATTGGGTTCCGCTCTAGTCCATTTATTCCGAGTTTGAAGAGTTTGTAGGTATTCGGATTGCCAGCGACGCCAAAAGTGCTCCAGCATTTTCTGGAGTCGTTGCCAATATCGAAGACGATTTTCTGGAGCTTCAGGTAATGGGGGATCTGGGCGGCAATTAAGTGGACGCCCGATCAGGAAGTCGCCCGGAGTTAGAGCTATCCCACCTTCAGGATCATCATAGAGGGCTATCAGTGGTCTCGAATTCAGACACGCTTCAATGCGAGCCAAGAGAGTGGACAACTCAGTGTAACGCAGAGTCTGGCTGCCCATGACCCGCAGTAGATGATTTTAGCCGAACGAACTGCCGCCTCCCATAGACCCCCATAATGAGATGCGGAAGGGGTTATGAACTTCCAACAGGTACCTTCTGCTGCCAAATGTTGTTGAGCATATGTCGCTACCCAATTTCTTAAGTCCTCCTGCATTTGACAATTCGCGCCTACGAATTGTGTTCCATTATCACTGTATAAAGTAGTGCATATACCTCTTCGACTAATGAAGCGATCGTAAACATCTATAAATGCCTGTGTACTCAAATCCTCTGCCAGCTCAATATGTACCGCTCGTGAAGCCATACAAACAAATATGGCAGCGTATGTTTTTGTAGTCGGGGTAGCACGATGCATTCCCACACGGACATGGAATGGCCCGCAGTAATCCAATCCGCTACGAGAAAATGGTGGTGCCACTAATACTCGTTCTTTTGGAAGCGAAGCCATTTGCTGGCGTTGTAGAATTTGAAGATACCTACGACATGTAGTGCATGTCCAGATGAAAGACTTTACTTGAGCTCGTGCCCCTATAAGCCAGAAACGTTGTCTAAGAAACTGCAGCATTTGTTGTATACCACCATGTAGGCAACGTGTATGCGCATCAGAGACTAGCAAGTAAGCCAGGGCCCCACGTGGAATTATAATTTGATGTCGATGAGCTTCATCTAAGTCGGTGTTGGTGAGTCGACCACCTACTCTCAGTATGCCGTCAGTATCCAGGAATGGATTGAGTGCTATGATTTGACTACGACCCACAATCCTGGAATGCAATGCAAGCGATTTAGTTTCGTGTTTAAAGTGATTACCTTGTGCTTGTCGAACGTGCAGAAGTAACGCCCATCGCTGCTCTTCGAGAGAAACTACATCGTTCCTGTAACCATCGCCTTAACCAAACAGTGGTGTTGAGTAAACGACTCAATTTGCTAAATTTCTCTACGAGAGGTGTCCGCTTGTCTTTCGTGGATGTCATAATCCACTGGTAATCAGCTCTAGAAACGAAGATGGAGACCGGACGAGATTCAGCTATGGAGAGTTGCTCTTCCTCTTCCGTCAAAGCGGGTAGGCTCATTGTACAGCCCACACCTCGATGTATGCACGTCGGTCCCGTCCACCAAAGGTGATGCTCTGCTAAGAGAGCAGGAGATAGACCCCTGCTTGCACAATCGGCTGGATTCGATTCCGAGCGAATGTGTTTCCAAGCATTAATGTCTTAGTTTACTTGGATGTAAGCTACACGATTTGATACGTATTGCTTGAACGTGAATGGCGTTTTGCGGATCCAGCATAATACAATAGTAGAATCGCTCCAATACGTACATGGGGCGTCCTGTAAATCTAGAGCCTTACGTACGTTATCCAGCGTCTTGGTTAGAAGATGAGCTCCACATAGTTCGAGGCGCGGTATAGTCACATCCTTAATTGGTGCTATCTTCGACTTCGCTGAAACAAGAACGGTGCGTAACGTTCCGCTGTTATCGATGGTTTGAACATATACGACTGATGCGTATGCTTTACTACTAGCATCGCAAAAGCCGTGTAAATGCACTAAAGAGCCCACTCGTATTCCCAGCCAACGAGGAATACGAAGCCGTGAAATATCTTGTAAGCTATTCCGAAATATCAACCATGTATTGAGCAGCTCTGCTGGGAGTTCGGCATCCCATGGTAGACCAGCTTTCCATAAGTCCTGTATGAATAGTTTGGCCAACACAACTACAGGTGCTAATACCCCAGTTGGATCGTATAATTTCGCCACGTCACTCAAAACCCTTCGTTTAGTATGCATTGAGGTGTCGTCAATCATGCTTACCTTGACGAAGAGTTCGTCACTCACTGGATCTCAGTAAAGACCCAATACCTTTGTCGTTGAGTTGTCTAACTCCAGTTCCGATGCGGAAACTGTTGTACCGGTTATTGTTGATAATACATGTGTAGAGTTGGAATTCCACTTTCCCAATATTAATTGCCCTTGTTTCAAAACCGTTGCTACGTCTTGAGCTCGGGTAACGGCATGTTCGTCGCTGTCGACGCTATCCAAATAGTCATCAACGTAGAAATTATAAAGTATGCTATGACGCGCTGCGACAGCCCGGCTTGGGTCATAGATGACCTTATAATTGTCATTCGTACATTGACGCAGTACGCGTATTGCGTTGAATGGGCTACAAGCCATTCCATAAGTTACCGTCTTCAATTCATATACTTGAAGAGGTTCATCTGGTGATTCTCGCCAGAGTATTCGTTGCCATTTACGATGTCGTGTGTCTATCAATATTTGTCGGAACATTTTCTTAACGTCTGCAGTAATTGCTACGTTGAATTTGCGAAAACGGTTAAGAATGTCGACAATATTTGCGTGTAACTGAGGTCCAGAAAACTGTGTATCGTTTAAGGGTGTCCCATTAGAAGTCTTCGCGGAAGCGTTGAAAACCACGCGAAATTTTGTGGTTACAGCATGATGAGGTATGAAGTAACCAGTTTCTTTGCCAATGAAGGTTTCGTTGCTAACCTCCATATGATCGAGAGCAATATATTCTCGCATAAATGTGATGTACTGCTCACGAAGACATGGGTCGTTCATCAGACGCCGCTCGAGTTGTAAAAACTGGCGAACTGCCGATTTATGAGATTCGCCAAGTGCAGGAGCATCTGGTCGAAATAAAATTTGCACCTGGTATCTGCCGTCTGAAGTGCGGGTGACTGTGTCGTTGAAGATCTTCTCGCAGTCATCAACTTGGACTTCGGATGTTAATGTGGGTTCTTCGAGTTCCCAGAAGCTCCTAAGTAACTTGTCCAGCCGTTGTTCGTTGACGCATTTCGCAGTAAGAGATGTGTGTGATGTAGTGTGAGCGGAACTTGTGACTGGTCCGAATACTACCCAGCCAAGACGGGTGTTTAAAGCGCAAGGTTGCTCTGGAGGCCCCTGTATTAAACTCTCTTGGAAGATATCCGTCAGTACGTCAACACCAAGTAGTAAATCCACCTGACCCGGAGTGCCAAATGTTGGGTCGGCTAGCGGCAAATCCTTCAAATGGCTCCAGGCTTCTGCGTTTATTTTAGTATCTGGCGTTACTGAGGTTATTTTCGGCACGACAAAAGCCTCAAGTTTGAAGTAACTGCTGTTGTCAAAGGCAGCCTACATCTGAACCGTTATATGGCCCTTACTATAGACTGCAGCGTTAGAACCAATGCCTTCAATTCGTATCTCTCCTGGATGCCTACGAAGACACATACGTTTTGTAGTAGAATCGGTAATAAGACTCACCTGAGAGCCCAGGTCACATAAAGCGCGCCATGCGAATTTTCTTCCGTTGTGGTCAATAAGTATGACCTTCGCAGTCGCTAATAAAATGGTCCGGTCTCCATTTACGAGAAATGACCGGACCTTCCTCAAATGTCACTGTTGTCGTCGATATACCTGTGGCACCTGTACGGAAGGTGCTCCTCTGGGTATATTCCGATCGGGAGTTTGACTGTTAATGTCTTCCACCATAGTCGGTGAATTGTTCGCAACGTTGTCTTTGCAAAGCATAGTATGATGGCATCTAAAACAATCACGCGATGTACAATCGCGCGATCCATGATCAGCCCCAAGACAATTGAAACATAATGAGAGCCGCTTAACTGTATTCCACCGTTCGGGTATTGAAAGATTGATGAACCGTTGGCATTTTTATATTCTATGCCCGTTAGAACAAAGTTGGCAAACAACCGTTGCACCTTTCCCGGAATGTAACGGCTCAGATGAATTTACCGCTGCCACATGAGCTTTAACGGGACGGGCTGGTCTCTGATGAATAGTTGTTGTACCGTTCGTAGTTCCTTGAACCAAATTGTTGGCCCGCTTCTCAATAAATAGTAAAAAGTCCTGAGCCATTGGTATGTTGTTCGTCTGAAGACTCATCCCCCACTCATACCTAGTGGTGGTAGGCAATTTGGGCAGCAGAAGTGGTACCAATAGGGCGTCCCAATGACTTACCGGAAAGCCCATAACACCTAGGGCTCGCATCACATTTTGCACGGTGTCGACTGGTCGGAGCAAGCACTTCTGGGATTCGACATGTCCTCGTAGCCGCCTGTATATAATCCGCCAACCAATGGTACGCTGTCTGCATTTACATGTTGGCGTAACTTACTTAATTTGTAACTAGAATCCAGATCTGTACGATTATGAACCAGTGCCTCAAACAAATCCTTAAAAAGCAGCCAATTCGCTGGATCACCATTGAACACAGGAATCTTAATTGGATCTAATCGCATGTCCAATTGATTCGTTACACGATTATCACCTGCACTTGCGCCACATATCCGGCGTAGTCGAATACATATTTGTGTGTACGGCAATTCCGTTGCAGCCAGGAATTCGTCATGCGTGGTCAATTCACTGGCTTGTGCTGAGGAAACCAAGTCAGTATGATACTCCATGAACTTCTCGAAATGTTTATCCAACTGTCCGCGAATCACATCGCACTCAATGCTGTCCGGATCGTAAGTAGCTGCTTCTGTCAGTTTTCCAATGCGCACAATCGCGGCTTGCGCTAAAGTACGTAGATTCAGGCTTGCCATACTTATCAATCTTACTTTGAATCAGAATCGAATAGTTCCTCACAGGAGGCACCAAAAAGATGTATAATATTTGCATCAATTTCTACCAAATAAAAGAGAAGTCGTCTGGATCTTACACACGTCTGTCACGGAATAGGCCGCTACTTTATTCAATTCCTTCTTAAATATACATTTTGCTTAACGGGATATAGCATCACGCCATATGATACATATTTACATATATATAAGGATAGCTCCCATTTACATTCCCTACGCTAGAGTGGAGTGACTAGTCTAAGAATTCAATGCTAAAAGAAGGACACAATTATGCTGATCATTCAGCCTTCAGCAATCAGCTGACTGGCATTGGTTTTGTGTCCTTGCTAATTATGCACAGGACTGCATTCTAATGTACTTAAATCTTGAACACAATCCCAGAGATAAAATTTAATGTCTCTGGCGTGTTTAGTGCTTGATTTATCGCGCTTTTAGTAGTTTTTAACAGTACCGTTATATGGGGAGTGGGCGGAGTTGCCACCCGATTTCAACTATTTTCACACCGTCAATAGAAGTGCTAAAAACATTTGCTTCCAGTGAATTTTGTTATTATAGCATTAGCGGTTTAGGAGATATGCACATTAAAAATATTAGAGACGGGACCACGCCCACTTAAAAAAAAAATTTAACTGCAGATGCCCCTCCCTAATGTGATCCTGTGTACCAAATAACAGTCTTGTATCTTATTGCGGAGCTTAGTTATGGCAAGTTATTTGTTTTTGAATAATGGCGTTTTGTGGGCGATTACGCCCATCTGCAATACCAAGCGTCTCACGGTACCAAGAAACATGTCTACCAAGTTTCATAAAGATATCGCAATTTTTACTCAAGTTAGAGCTTGCACGGACGGACGGACGGATGGACGGACCGACGGACGGACATTGGGTTCTAACCCCATTACTCTGGAAGCAGCAGCAGAGCGAGGGAGTTCGTCTGCCAACTTGGCTACCCCTTTATGCCCCGGCACCCAGAGCAGGTGTACACGATTGTAAACTGATAGGCGGCTCAGCCTTTCTATGCACTCCTCCTCTAGTAGCGATCGAATCTCGTATGTCGTTATCGCTTTTAGCGCCGCTTGGCTATCGCTGAATATAGCGAAGTTCTTATTACGGTAATTGCGTTGAAGATTTGTTACTGCGCACAGACTTATGGCAACTACTTCTACCTTCCGGTGTTTTCGAGCCGTCAGTGTACCACTGAATAGTGCTGCCTCTCAGCAGTTGGTCGAGCGTGGAATCGCTCCAGTCTGCCTTACTGCCGAGATTAACTTCAAACTTTTTTTAAAGTTTACCCTCTTCGTTACGCCGTCTCTTGGAAGAAGGGCCAGTGGCGTGTTATCTTCTAAGGCCCTCATTTGTTGAGACGAGATTAACTTTCCTTTTTCATGTGGAAAGTTCTCTAAAATAACTCCATTTTCGGAAACCAAACAAAAATTGTACAGTGTGCAGAAATTAATATTTTAACAATCTTGAAGGAAAATTAATATTTTGTATATATACCTCTATCATTGTTTGCAGTTTTTTATTAATATATAGCACTAACTCTTATATTTTTGCTCAGGAGGTATATTTGGGGTATATTTTCTGAGGGGCAGCCCTAACCTAATTTTAGGTATTAACTTTCCCGTTCAGTGGGTGAGGTCTGGACCCTGAGGGGCGAGGGGCAGCACTTTTTTCAAGTTGTATAACAACCATTCCCCTAAAGCAGAATGCTTCGGGTCGTTATCCTTGCGTAGCCACCATTTAAATTGAGTTTAACTGCTGACGGAGCAAAATTATATACTTTAATATTACGCAGTAGTCCGACGACATTTGCTCCCACTGCACTTCTTTTGCTTTCATTGACTGCTGACAGTCGTATTTAATTTTTTGTCTTTTAGCGTCCATGGTGGACTCTATATCTTCCATTTGGCCCAATCCATTACTAGCTATGCGATCCCATATCATTACTTTTCACCACCGTGCTTCACAGTACTCATCAAGATTTCCTTATCAAGTGCCTTATTCGTTTTTCGCGACAAAATCTTTCGGGCATTGATTCCAAAGGCCCAAAACTTGTTTTCATCGGACAAATTATCCTTCTGCCAAAATTCCCGGGGCTTGTTTGTGCTCTTTCGTGAAATCATTATGCACTTGCACATTGACTGGCGATATTAATGACTTTCTGCGTGCGACTTGACCATTAAAACTGTTTTTTTTTTCTTTTTTTGCGAAGCGTGTAAGTGCAGAGGGATTTCTTAAAAGTTTGAGCGATTTTGGGTGCAGTAAGTTGGAGGTTTTCTTCATATTTCCTGTCACATGGTTACGTGTTTTACGCTATGCTAGTATTTTTGGCCGCCCTGGACGGGCCGAGATATAAAAAAGCCGTATGTTTGTAATTTTTTATCATTCTTTTAATGGAATTTTTTATTCCAAAAGTTAAATCATTATTTCCCTTCCCGAGAATCCTTTTGTTTTCTTTAATGGCACAAACCGTCACCGACGCAAAACCGTGGACCGAATCAGCTGATACGACCTATCTTATGAGAGCACAATGTAAATAAACAGTCACCACCGCTTCTACCGTCCGCTTCAACAGACCGTACAGTAGGATATCCGCGAAAATTGGATTTTTTCCGTAGAAACGAGTGAGCTAAGAGTGAGAGAGCAATGTCTTGCAACGCAGAGTTGCCAATATCGATATTTTGTAGTAATTAAAAAATAAACTTGAATATATTTTAAATATTCTTAAACTGTCGCAAAATTACAGTCGAACACAATTATTTATAAATAGATAAACTATTTTTAATGGTTGATTTAAGTTTTGAGCTTTTACATTATGAAAAATTATAACTAAAAAACTATATGTTTGAGACGTTTATACCGATAGAACAATGGCAACATTGGTGAAATGAAAACAAAAGAGAACAACTGATTTCTGCGTTGCAACACTAAATTTTGACAAATTTGGTTTGATACGGGCGGTAAGTAGGGAGTTTGTGCTATTAGACGAGATTCGCTGTTCTAAATATAATAACAAACTGAATAAAACAAAAATCGTTTAAAATTGCTACTTTTACGAAAACAAGTAAAACTATAACTTTCCGACTTAGTTTATAAGGGAAAAAATTCCATTTTACTACTTGTATGCAGACTTTTCTGTGCATTTCATACACCAACACAATGTTCCTTCATTGTACGAGATTAACGAATAAATTGATAATTTCTATCAAATTCAACAGAAATTTGTCTCATTAAAGCATCGCAAGATTTATTTGATTACTCTTGCATTGTATATTGAACTGCCGTATCGACAACGTAAAAATACAACTAGATATAATTTAGCGTACGACCATATGCTGTGTCCATGGAACCTAGATTTTTATCCGGCCTAGGACTGTCAACTCGGCATGATGCTGCAACAACAAGCATGGGTCTTGCTCTGTGATAAATAATTTCGTTAATTTTGAAATGATAATTCCTCTTAAAACTGTGTCAGAAATATAAGCTTGCGAACTGACCGAATTGTAACTTCGAATATTGTCGCAATTTTTTTTTGAATTTTCCTTTATATTTCTACCATTTGATGTGAGACCGTCATTAAATGAATTTAAAAAAAAAACCATTTTGGGTTAATAGTGGAATATGGACCAAGCCCGACAGTTCACTTTTACCCAGATGGGAAGGTAAATGTAAATAAATTATAGTTTAAAAAAAAACTAAAAAAACACCGGGGTAGATTGTGATAAGAATAAAAGGTTTTGCACTGCGACCCTCTCCTCCATCACATGCATTCCCAATGTCCCAGCACCCTGAAAAACTCCAAAAACTTGCTGGTTGCTATTGAGGCAACGTGATCCCTGTTCACATTAATGGAGCCGAAGGCCTTGAGCCTGCGTCTACAAATTGCAGTGCAATCTAGAATCAGGTGTTGTGGTGTTTCCGGCTCCATGTCGCAAAACCGGCAGTTGCCACAAGAAACAATGCCCATGTTAGACAGATGTTTCCTGAGCTTGCAGTGCCCAGTGTAGAGTGCGACAAGGAGCCGGAGTTTGTCTCTGGGGAGGTTTATCATAGCTCTAAACCTGGCTAGATTGATCGGTCCCAGTAGCAGTTTAGCATGACGCATCCCTGTTGCTTGTTGCCAGTGACTATCTCTGCTCGCTCTCTCCTCCGTGCTGAGCAGCTCCTGTATTGCATCGGGCCCCACCGCAATACATGGTTCTAACCCCATTACTCTGGAAGCAGCAGCAGAGCGGGCGAGTTCGTCTGCCAACTCGGCTATCCCTTTATGCCCGGCACCCAGAGCAGGTGTACACGATTGCAAACTGATAGGCGGCTCAGCCTTTCTATGCACTCCTCCCGTAGTAGCGATCGAATCTCGTATGCCGTTATCGCTTTTAGCGCCGCTTGGCTATTGCTGAATATAGCGATACTCTTATTACGGTAATTGCGTTGGAGATTTGTTACTGCACACTGACTTATGGCAAATACTTCTGCCTGAAATATGGTCGGAAAACAACCCATGGGAATGGAAAGCTTGGTATGTGGTCCCGCAATACTAGCTCCAATTCCTTCCGGTGTTTTCGAGCCGTCAGTGTACCACTGAATAGTGCTGCCTTTCAGCAGTTGGTCGAGCGTGGAATCGCTCCAGTCTGCCTTACTGTCGAGAGTCACTTCAAACTTTTTTGTAAAGTTTACCCTCTTCGTTACGCCTTCTCTTGGAAGAAGGGCCAGTGACGTGTTATCTTCTAAGGCCCTCATTTGTTGAGACGAGATTAACTTGATACGGTGGGGCAAGTGCGCATTGCCCAGTGGCGCAGACGCAGGCAAATCTTTGCAGCTTCGATAGTTGGAGACTTATTGAAGTCTGCACTGCTTTCGATGCCCAGATCTCCGCTCCATATGTAACACAGTAAGGTAACAGTAGGCCTCACTATCATGGTGTACAGCCACCATACTAGGCTTGCAACCCCAAGATCTGCCGACCAGACATCTGCACACCATGAGTGCCTTTGTGGCTTTGGATAGCGTTAGCTCCACGTGCCTATTTCACCGCAAGGTGGAGTCTAGTGTGAGACCTAAGTATTTAACTTCCCTAGACACTTCTAGTTCTTTGCCACCAAGGGATAGAGTTCTAAAGCCCGGAAGAGATCTTCTTTTTGTGAAAGGGATGACGGGTATTTTTAACGGGTTAATGTTTAACCCTAACGTATCGCACCACCCCTTTACTAGGCTTAGACCCCTTTGGACTATGTCGCAGAGAGTGTTCTCAAATTTCCCTCTTGCCATTTTGACAATGTCGTCGGCGTACCCCTGGCAACGAATTCCATTGTTCGTCAGCATCTCAAGGAGTTCATCTACTACGAGGCTCCATTGAAGGGGTGATAATAGCCCACCCTGAGTGCAGCCTCTCGTAGTTCCAAGACGTATCTTGCTCCCTCCCACCGTAGTTTGGGAGCTGCATATAGGAGCTTCCACGTTCCTTTTCTCCAGTGCTCTGATCACGCTTGCGTGGGACGCATTATCAAAAGCACCTTCAACGTCTAGGAAAACACATATCGCAACCTCATTATTCTTTAGCAAGTTCGGGATCTCAGCCGTTGGTTGGTACAGAGCAGTGTGAGTAGACCTACCTGCTCTGTACGCGTGCTGATTTGCATGCAGAGGTGCGACTTTTAGCGCTTTCGATCTTATGTGGTTGTCTATAATCTTTTCCATACCTTTTAGCATGAAGGAGGTGAGACTAATAAGCCTGAAGGATTTGGCCAGTGAATAGTCCTTCTTTCCTACCTTGGGTATAAAGATTACCTTTGCTTTTCTCGACGGTGTTGGGATGTACGACAACGCAAGGCTATCTCTCATCCGCCCAATAAGGTACGGCAATAGAGCTTGCCCTCCTTGCTGCAGAAGTGGTGGGAAGATGCCGTCAGCTCCTGGTGACTTATATTTCGAGAAGGAAGCCAGTGCCCACTTGATTGAGTCTGCATTGAATAGATTATTTGCAGCTGTAAAATCTGAGCGATCTGGCTTATGTGCGACCACTGGTGGAATTTGGTTGTCCCGAATAGTCTCCGGAAAGTGCTCAAGCAAGAGTGCCATTGCTCTTACATCTGCAGTGGTCGTATGGGTCCCATCAGATCTTTTTATGGCTAATGCTGTGTCAGTCTCTGGCCAGAGCCTTGTGCAGTCTGGCTGCCTCTGGGATTGAGGAGAAATTTTCACAGAATTTTCTGAAACTATTGGTTTTTGCAGACCTAATTTCCTTATTGTAAGTTGTTAGGTGCTGCCTATATTCCTCCTAGTTTCCGGTTCTTTTGGCTTTGTTAAAAAACCTACGAACCAATTTTCTGAGCACCGAGAGAAATATTCTCCAAAATAACTCCATTTTCGGAAACCAAACAAAAATTGTACAGTGTGCAGAAATTAATATTTTAACAATCTTGAAGGAAAATTAACATTTTGTATATATACCTTTGCCCTCTATCATTGTTTGCAGTTTTTTATTAATAGATAGCACTAACTCTTGTATGTTTGCTCAGGAGGTATATTTGGGGTATATTTTCTGAGGGGCAGCCCTAACCTAATTTTAGGAATTAACTTTCCCGTTCAGTGGGTGAGGTCTGGACCATGAGGGGCGAGGGGCAGCACTTTTTTCAAGTTGTATAACAACCATTCCCCTAAAGCAGAATGCTTCGGGTCGTTATCCTTGCGTAGCCACAATTTAAATTGAGTTTAACTGCTGACGGAACAAAATTATATTTTAATATTACGCAGTAGTCCGACGACATTTGCTCCCACTGCACTTCTTTTGCTTTCATTGACTGCTGACAGTCGTATTTAATTTTTTGTCTTTTAGCGCTTAGCCTTACTTACGCCATACAAATCGATGATCATCAGAACCAAATAAATTTAATTTGGACTGATCTGTAAAAATTACATAATCACAAATTCGTTATTCGCTCTTCGATACGCGTGGCTTATTTTGTGGTGTTTACGCTCTAAAATTCGGTGAAACCAATAAGTCCCGAACAGTTTGAGCGTGGACTTTTGCAATGATAACTCTTCCAACTCCTTGATGAAATCGACAGCGGATATTTTAGGAGGTTCTGAGCAACTTTACTTTCTGCCTGGGGCGTGCAAATTTTTGTGGGGTTTCCATTACCATCATCCAACTCCACCAGTCTTTTCGAATTTAGCAATAATGTACTGAACAGTAGTATGTGTTTTTTTTAATATTGCCTATTTTGGGAGTAAATTTGTTTTCTTGTCAATATTTCACTATCTAAGCCTGTAAATCTTTATATGTTTGTTTATTCACCATGTTTTCTTCAAAAACTACAACCGCACAAAATAAATTCGAATACCAAAGAATACATTTTGAGCATACTCAAATAATACCGGACAAGAATAATGATACCTACTTGGTAACTGCATATAAAGTGTTGCCAACGTAAGTGTACAAGTTTTTTTTTTTTGACTGCTCAAAGATGAGGTTTATTAATTTTTTGCAATCGTTAACATCAAAATTGATTTATTGTTAAATTTTCTTTTAAAATACTACAAATACATAAGACATTGTTACTTTTGGTTGCAGTTTAAAAGCTGAAATAGGTTAAGAGAAAAAAAAATCAAAGCATCTCTCTCTACAGTTTCTTTTATAGTCTTGCAACATGTTGCTACAGAGTATAATAGTTTTGTTCACCCAACGGTTGTTTGTATCACCTAAACCTTATCGAGACAGATATGGTGTTATATATGATCAAGGTGACGAGACGAGTTAAACTCCGAGTTACTGCCTGTCCGTCCGTCTGTCTGTCTGTTCAAGCTGTAACTTGAGTAAAAAATTAGGTACACGTGTTACAACACAACATTATTATTATTTTGGTAAATACCTACCCTTCCTTTTGGAACAGTATCTCGGATGAATTGAACAATACAATTGAATTTAGGTATTCTCATGAATCAATTAGTGAACATATTCACATACATATAATGCATGTAGACAGATATATTATTATTATATATGCTATATCCATTTAACATATGGAAATACTTCAACTGAAAATGTAAATCGTAAAACTAGGTCAGGTGAGTCGCTCTCAACAGGTATACACTATCAAGAAATAAAACGTTTGAATGTGTAAGAATGCCAACCACCCGCTGCTAACCACTTTTCCATTAAATTTCAATACAATTACACAGTTTTTCATCAAGCTCCAACACGCACGCTCAAGTTTGGGTTATTTTTAAGCCATTGCATAGCTTCTATCGCAGGCTTTGAGCGCGAGGACTGAATCAAGAAATTCCGTACCGTGTTAGCTCTGTGTTTGCATACTTTTAGACATATTTTCGCATATCTCAAGCGGAACAAATCAATTGAAGAGACAACAGGGTGATTAAAAATTATAATATTTAAGAAACAATTTTTTCAATGGCAAAAAATATTGTGGAATTAAATAAAAATTTAATTAATAAAATAAATTATTCAATATACGGAGTCATAATATTAGTAACATTATTTATGAGCTATTGCATAGCTTTTATTGCGGGCTTTGAGCGCGGCGACCGAATCAAGAAACTCCGTAACGAAAATAAACAAGCGTAATATTTGTATATCTTTCTACATGCAACATATGTATGGAAATATGTACACTGATTGTTTAATGTGAATACCTAAATTCAATTGTATTGTTCAATTCAAACGAGATACTCTTCCAAAAGGTGGGCTAGGTATTTACCAAAATAATAAAAATGTTATTGTAGCAATATTATGACTCCAAATATTGAAATAAATATTGCACACAACAAAATCTGGAACCACCATTGACGCGGTATTTTCCAGATATTTAAAGGATATCCAGTCTCAAACTTATGTTTCTTATTTCAGTTACCATAAACCTATAGTTTTAATGATAAAAATTTCTGAATAACCTACATGTATTTTAAGATAAGAATACACATTTTTTAAACAATGTTAACTTCTAATTTTTTCAATAAAAGAAAAAAATTTGTTTTTTTATCGGTCACCACGCTCAAAAAGTGTAACTGAATTGATATCAAAGAAAAAACTTGAATTACTATCAAAGAAAAAAATTATACTGCATAAATACCATAAATAATTATAATTGCATAACTTGATCAACAATTCTATGCATTAGCTTTTTCTTTTTTTTAACCTTAATTCGATGAGAAAACGGTTTGTCTAAAGTACTTAAAAATAAATATACAATATGACTTACAATTGTTCCCCAAAATTGAAATTAATCATGCTAGGGTTAATGCATTTCGAATTTCCCAAACAGAAAAAAACTAGTAATCTCATTTCTTGTTCTGATCTAAAAATGATCCGAAACTCTTTGAATCGAGAGAGCGCTGTCAAAGTCCAAATTTTTTATAATATTTGTCAATGTTGCCACTATAGAAAAAATATGTTAGGGAATTTTTTTTACATTTTTTGAAAGTTTGTAATTTCCACACAACCGCTGAGGTATACAAAAGGCTCGTTACCGAAGTTAGTTTTGGGTGTTCGGTTCCCCCGTATTCCTATATAACCCATATAGGTAAAAAATAAAATTACAATAATTTCCAAAATTCACAAATAACAATATAAAAATATAAAAATACATCATATAAAAAAAAATTAAAATTTCATAAACAAAATATCACAATTAATATAATATAAACTGTTAACAGCAAACATTTTTAATAAATAAATAAATATAATAATGCCTAATATTTTCATATTTACATGTATATAAAATACACTAACCCAGTTTTTAGTAATAATTAATTATTTAGTTAAAACTATAAGGACCGAAAAGAAAATAAGAGCTTTGAAAATAGCAAAGCTTTATATATTTACATATATGGGAAAAAAATTCCAAAAATAAAGTTTACACACATATGCTTTCGTAGGGATTTGAAGATATATTACCACCTACTCCTAAAAGCCTAATCTACCTACAAGTGGGAAACGCATAAAATTTTCGACTTAAAATTAGGGGTGCTAAGGCTTCTATTATAGAATTGAATTAAAAAGAAAATTCTAATTCTTACGAATAATGTTAATACTAAATCAGTGCTGGTGTTGTCACAACAGGAATAAGGTCTGACACTTTTTAATTTATCGAATAAAATCTGCCCTACACCTATCCTATGAAAAGTTGAATCAAATTCCTTTAGGAAAATGATTTCTAAGTGTTTTAAATTATCTAAAAATCTTTGCGGCGGTCTTACCAAACTATACCTGTCAACTTGTCTTTGTTGAATAAAATGAAATTCGGTTGAAATGTCTTCTTCTCCCATATATGGTAAGCGTTGGGAGCAAGCGTGTGTAAATTATTAAATAAAGATAACCGCAGAAGTATGCAAATACGTTTTCTTTTAAAAAATCTACTTCTAAATCTAACTCTGAATTTTCTCCTACTGCTATCCGATAAAAAATATGACCTGGTAGTGGTAGACCTTGAAACTCTTGCCAAGAAAGATCCCGTACCACACACTTGCTATTATTCGGTGAGACTGTGTAATTGAATAGTTTTCGTTTTATGGAACGGGTTCGCAGTTTCCCTTTTCTACGATATTGGCATATCTTAATCCCCAAAATGTTTTGAAGAGGTTACAAAACATGTAAGGTGTAATCCTTACACTTCTTCCACCTCCTCTTCTAATATGTCCGAAGTAGTGTTGTAAATTGTCCTGGCAAAGTCTTCTCGTCTGTAGGTTAGTGAAGCCTGACTGTGACAAATACCACCACAAACGTTTTAAACTACTAATATTTAAAATCCAATCCTTAATATAATTGAAAGAATTTGTTACTTCAGACCCATTTTCGTATTCTACTCTAATTGTCTTTAAAATTCTTACTGCCTCATCAAAAAATTTTAGCTGGTCGTCTGGCCCCGAAAATATTTTTTTTGTTGGCAAAAGAGCTTTAAAATTGCTATTATTGAGAATATCAAATAATTTATTAAAAAATAAAACATACTCCGCGGTACTTAAAAATCGCGCATTAGGGCACGACAAAAGCCCTGAACTATATGAAGCGAGCATACCAGAGGCTACGGTATCGCTCATAACCTAAAACGCTAGCTTCACACTCATTTTTTTAAAGCTATTCGGAAACATATGTGCCTCAGACAGCTTGGGGTTACAACGCACGTGATTTTGGGAATCCTTATGATAAAAATATACAATGTCATCCCAACTCACCGGACGCGATTTAAAACTGACTTCATTTTTTGAATTGTCAGTTCCTAGTGCTTTTATAAAAGGTGGGGGCTATCAAAAATATATAATATATATATCCTTGCAATTGACCGGAAAATATGGGCGCTCTTCTGTTACTCCTATAAACCTAAAACTAGTTTGACATCATTTTTTTAATGTAATATCGCCCATGGAAATATTTTCCAAAACTCCTATTTCCTGTGTTTGTGCATCTTCGGCTACAGACGCTAGTAATAATAGGTCGCCCGAACCTGAGGAGTTCTCGACCATTTTGGGTTCAAAATCTAATATGCCTAAGTCGATAGTCAAATTAGGCTTTACAAATTCTACCTGAAAACTGGGTGTAGAAGGTAAATTTATGTCTGGGACCGCAGTTGGTGACAGTCTCTTCATATATTTCACTTCATCAGAGAAGTGACGGTCACAGGCATACTAATATTTTTGATTGCTATCTCCTACGCCCAGTCGTTGCATCCAATGAGTATACCTAAATACAAACAAATATACCCTAAACCTTAATAACTTTACTTATAATACTATATTTTAAAATAAATATCTACTATAAACTATCAATAACACTAATATTGCAACATTTATTAGTATTTACGACACTTTCTACTCACATTACATTTATTTACACTTATATTTTACTAGCTGACCCGGCGAACTTATCTAACAGTCAATTAATGTCGTGTTACCTTTTAGCTGAACTAATTTAGGCTTTGATGAACGTAATACAATGATACAAAATAAATATGATATGAAACAAAGATAGATATATAAAAGTATTTTATTATGATGAACAATACATACAGAAAGAGAATACAAATAAAAATTAAGTACCTCAAACACGTGTCAGCAAATAAAGATTAAATAAAAGTATGTTGTGTAGCATGTGATGCACTCGGATTAACTCTGTTCATTCAAGCACCTTGTGGTAAACGACATTCTTTGTTTTTTTGTCAGGCGCCAGAACAAATAAAACGGAAGGTTTGCCGACACGTGAACATGCCACGTACAATTGACCATGAGAAAAACATGCATTTTCTAGATTGAGGCCACAAATCCCTACTAATATTATAAATGCGAAAGTCCGTTTGTTTGTTACGCTTTCACGCAAAAACTTCTTAACCGATCATTATGAAACTTTGTACACATACTCTTGGAAGTGTCAGAACATAGATACTTTTTATTAAAAAATATATAAATATTTTACGGACTGTTAAAAAAATTATTTTGGAGGATTATATATGATTACTTTCGTACTCAATTTATTGGGGAGTATACACCACTGGGATATTCACTTCACTTAGAATCGCTTCAATTAGGTAAATGAAAATGCCATTTAATTCGTGCGAAAGATTTTATTTAAAAATAAAACAGGTATTATTTTTTAAAGCAGATAATTATAAATTACTTAATAAAGGAGGATCGAGTATTTGTCCGAATGGAATCCGCAGTAAAAAAGTCCGGAGCGATGTTGAACGACGTGGTATAAACGAAAGAGGTGGCGCTCAGGCGCGTAAACGATAAGCGAGTGTTTTAAGATGCGTGGAGTGCTGTCAAGTCGAAATGATTCCAGTTTAATTATATATAGCGAATGATGATTTAGCGATGTTCCCGTCATTTTTGTTAGGTGTCTTCGTGCATGTTGTACTCAGGGATTGAGTGTGGTGGTGTCATCTTGTGTAGTGTTCTCAATGTTGAGTGCAGTGTGGTGTGTTTCATTAGGGTGTGCCTGGTATGTAAGGGTGGCTTATCTCATTTAAACAGTATATGTTTGTAAAGTAAATTTAAAATTTTTAATTTTGAAAAAAATAAGTTTGGAAGATGTGATCATCACAAACGTTAATCAGAGAAATACCACCACTATTTTAATACCATCACACTATATTACCGACAACCACGTCAACATCCAACCCAATTTACTAAACTACGGAGACTAAACACTATACTTTTATAGATTGTACCTTCAGTTATTTTGAATTTTTCTTCATTGTTATTTTTTCTGTCAATATATGCGTATGGATGCCAATTTATTATTTGAGAATAATTGTTACTCTTATCTTCTTTAAAAATGCCTCGAAAGCGGAAATCTGCGCTATCAAGAAATTTTTCGTCGGTCTGTAAAGCTAAAGTTGCACGAAATCAAGAATCTGAAGTTCACGAAGAGCTGAGAAGACAACAGCAAGCAGAGCGACAACGTATTTTGAGAGCAGCTGAAACTTCTCTTCAGACACGAGTTCGTTCAGAAAGACAAGTTATGCAGCAGGAAGCTAGAAGAGCGACGGAAACGCCAGAACAATTGCAAGCAAGAAGAATTCATGATGCAGAAGTAAGGACCACGCGTCGTCAAAATTTCATGACTAAGGATTGGTCTGTATTTAATGGTACTGGTTTTCAAAATGATCCTTGAGTTGAGTATTCTAATCATCCCTTAAATGTTAATGGCTCAATGGATCAAAAATGTCAGTATTGTGATGCTTTTAAATGGAAAGATGAACTGCTGGAATGCGCTGCAGCGCGGGTAAAGTTTCACTTCCATTACTTGGTGAATCAGAAGAACCTTTAAAAACTTAATTGTTTAGTGTCACAGATGAGTCAAAAAGATTTCTAAGTAAAATAAGAAAGTATAACTCTTGCTTTAAAATGACATCCTTCGGAGTTGATAAAGTGATAAGAATGCCTGGATTTTCACCAACCTTCACTGTACAAGGACAGATAAATCATCAAATTGGATCACTGCAAGTATTTCCAGGAAATAATGATCAGCATAAATTTTTGCAGGTGTATTTTATGGGTGATGAACAAAATGAAGTAAATCGTCGTTGCCAGTATATTGATGGAGTAGAAAGAGAAACATTATTAAAAATTCAATACGTTACACAGTCACAATGATTAGGTGAAGATTTTTAAAAGTGCGATAGACAACTGACCTTCAGATAATTACAAAATTACATCCATCCGACAACGAACGAACCAATTCCAAATAAAAAAGTTTCCTGTATGGACTTTTATGCGTATTACATGATGCATCGAGAGCATGACTTCAATCTTCTTCTGCGTACAAGGCAACTCTTCAATAAATTTTTAATAGATATGTATAGAAGTAGTAGAGAGTGAACGTCTTCGTTACATTTCTCTAAATCAGAAAAAATTACGAGGTGAAAATTACATACATCTACAAGATGCGATTAACGCAGATGACAATATTAGACCTAACGACATTGGCAAAATGGTTATGCATGAGTACACTCAAGACGCATTTACTTATGTACGAACTTATGGAAGGCCTGACCTCTTCGTAACTTTTACCTGTAATCCTTCGTGGAAGAATGTTACTCAAGAACTTATGCCTGGTCAAAAAGCCACTGATCGTCACGATATAGTTGCTCGCGTATTTTGTTTAAAGGTTCAGAAGTTAATGAACGTTGTGACTAAAGGAAAAATATTTGGAGGAACTCGAAACCCTGCATCACCTTGCAAGAAAGATGGCAAGTGTAAAAAAAAATATCCTCGAGAACTGATTAGAGAAACAGTTCACAATGATAAGGGTTACCCGTTATATAGACGAAGCGCACCTGCTGATGGTGGTAAACATGTTAACATTCGGACTCGCAGTGGGGAAATAAAGAGTTTTGATAATAGCTAGGTTGTGCCCTATTCGCCAATTTTGTGTAAAATTTTCAACGCTCACATAAATGTTGAAGCCTGTAATTCTGTACGTGTGATTAAGTATATTTGCAAGTATATCAATCAAGGAAGTCATCAAGCAATCTTCAATTTGCATAATAAAGATGCTGTGCAGGTCCCCAATGAAATACAAACCTACCAAGCAGGAAGATATGTCAGTAGCAACAAAGCGGGATGGCGGCTTCGTGGCTTTCCACTGCATGAAATATATCCTACTGTTACACATCTTGCAGTAAATTCAGAAAACCGACAGCGTGTTTTTTTTAATGACAATACTTTCTAAGACAGAATTTTGTCTCCCCCTGAGACCACACTGACTGCCTTTTTCCAGCTTTGTCAGAATGATACTTTTGCAAAGACGTTATTGTACTCTGAGGTCCCCGGTTATTATAGATGGAACACCTCAATGGCAAAGTCGCATTTAAGGTATACATGTAGAAAATCAACCTGGGGTTAAAGCATCAGATGCTCTTGGTCGTGTCTATACCGTGCACGTTAAAAATTTCGAATGCTTTTGTCTTCGTATGTTATTGCATCATGTTAGAGGTCTAACTAGCTTTGCAGAACTTAAAATTGTTAATGGTCAGAGATGTCAAACATACAGAGAAGTATTTGAGGTACGACGATTGTTAGAAAATGATAATCATTGGGACGAAACTATAGAGTAAGCCGTACAATGTCGATCACCAGATAGAATAAGGGAACTTTATGCTACACTTTTACCTTTTTGCGGTCTTTCTAACCCTCAAATTCTTTGGGATAAGTACAAAGAATACATGGCTGAAGATATTTTACATCAACTTCAGCAAGTACATACAGATATGACTTTCAATTAACATATTTACAACCAAACGCTAATTCTAATTGAAAACAAGGTTTTTACAATGGTTGGAAAAAAATTAGATGATTTTGGAATGCAAAGTCCTCGAAGAGATAATAAGGACGATTTTAACAATGAAATTGCTCGAGAGCTAGATTATGATTTCATAGCACTGCAGCAACAAGTGGAAGAATTAATACAATACCTATGTAGTAGTAAGTTTTACAGGAGGAACCGAAAAAATGTTTTTTCACAACTTATTATTAAGGTACAAACATCAGAAAAAACAGACAAATACAGACAAACAGTTGCAGTAACTTCTTCGGGTATTACCGCAACGCTTTTAAACGGCGGCCGTACGGCACATTCCGTTTTGAAATTACCATTAAATCTTGCACAGGATGATTCACTCATCTGTAATTTCAGTAAAAATAGTTCTCGAGGTAGGATGCTGCGAGCATGTAAGCTTTTAGTATGGGATGAATGTACAATGTCTCACAAAAAGGCTATAGAAGCTTTAAACCGAACTCTTCAGGACCTGCGAGATAGTACGGATATAATGGGAGGAATGGTAGTTTTACTGGCTGGTGATTTTCGTCAAACTCTTCCGGTTATTCAGAGGGGAACAGCAGCAAATGAAATTCAAGCATGCTTAAAATCATCAAGCCTATGGTCGAAAAACTCAGTCTCAAAACGAATATGAGAGTGCATCTTCATAATGACGTGGGTTCGGGACTGTATGCTTAAATGTTATTAAAAATTGGAGATGGTTGTTTAGATGTTGATGCTGAAGGTTATGTATCACTTTCAAGAGAATTTGGTAATTGAGTAGAAAATGATGAGGATCTCATTGCCCATGTTTTTCCCGAATTGCAACAAAATTTGAGTAGTGATCACTGGCTGTGCGCAAGAGTAATATTAGCAACAAAAAATGAAGTTGTTAATAGAATCAACAATGACATGAAATGATTTTATTTGAGTTTTGGACTACTCTTCCGCCCATTCCCGTAATTTTAAAATTGGATTGTTTTGATGGCAGTTTTAGCCTATTTTGTGCCCTAGACGCTATGAAGGATTGTTGTGATCCTTGGTCTATTAAAGCTCTAAGTTTGTAGAGCTCTCCTCGATGTTCGATGGAGATGACTGCTGTGGGTAGTAATGCCCTATTTTGTATTTCGCTGTGTAGCGTTTGAGTATTTTGTGCCTTTGAGCAATGTGGTGTTATTTGGCAATTTTTGGTATTGTGGTTTTTGGGATTTGTAGCTGAAAATCAACCCGTGGTTCTTTTTATACTAATATATGCGCTCTTTTGGTCTTTTTCGACAGTAGATGAATTTACTTTTACCATTGTTATGAGTATGCGTATGTGACAAGCAATTTGTACATAATCTTTTTGATCTTAAAAAATTGTTTCTTTCGTGAATTTTTTAAATATCTCGCAAGATTGTAGTTTATGCCCTCTTGTGCATAGTTCGCATGACGCAAGTTTATTCTGTTCGGATGTGAACGATTGCCTTTTGTAAAAGCTTCTGTTTAATTTGTTTTTGCTACTAGCTTGGGGTCTATTGAAGCTTCTTTTTAGGTCGTGTTGAACAATTTTGGTTTTAATTAGTTTTTTATCTACCCTTTCAGCGATTTCGTTCTGGGTAGTTAGAAAGTCTTTCAGTTGTTGCCACGTTTGGCATTTCTTTCGTGATGAGAGCGATGGCTCCCACAAAAGTAACGATATTTCTGGTAATGCGGCGGTGCATATGTTTACCAGTATAGGGTCCCAGCTGTTTGTGGGAATATTTTGTGTCGATAAAACCGACACACAATTAGAAACAGTGGATTGTAGTCTAGTAAATTCTTCACTGGCTTCTTTTTGAATTTTAGGCAAATTTATTATTGTCGTTACTTGTTTATCGACCAATATTCTTTCATTTTCATATCTTGCTTCTAGAGCTTCCCAAGCCAAATTGAAATTGTCGTCATTTAGTGCGAACTGTTTGACTATGACGCCTGCTTGACCTTTGTTTTGTATCGGAGGTGATACAATTTTTGTGCTTTTGATAATTTTGGATGGTTGATATATACGGCAGTGAACATGTCCTGGAAGGACGGTCATTCTTCATAACCTCCATAAAATATTTCTGTGTCACATGCGGGCACCTCGAGATGGATGCCTGAACTTGCCTCTTGACTTTGAATTTGTGGCAGCTCTACTCTCAGATGTGGAGTAGGTGCAATCGCTTTTATTAGCTTTAATTGATCAGAAATCATAGCTTTTGTTTCTTCGTACTGGTCTAAGCAGTTTTCGTATAGTGCGTAAGCCGATAATTTAAAATCGTGTGGTAAATCTGAATTGTCATAATCTACTATGGTGTCATGAGCCGTTTGGAGACGAGTCCGAAAATTGTCAATACTTATTTTTTTTTATTTCCAATAACGATTCAGAGATGTCTTGAATCGGTGAAGATGAAAATCGAGTGCAGTATCGTGTTAATCTGTCACTCTCAGAAATGAATTTGGCAACCTGTTTTGAGCGTGTAGCTCCTACAGGTGTAGTTTGACTTTTGTTGCCATTAACCATTTTTGTTATGTTATTTATATATTTTTCAATGAATTATTAATATATAACCTTTTATTTATTTTTTCAGTGTAAACTGAATTTACTTGCGATATGATTTTGTTGTGGTTTTATTTTGAACATATTGCTTTATTTAATACTAGCTTTTGCCCGCGACTTCGTCCGCGTGGAATAGTGACTTCCGGCAGATTTTTGGTTCTTCCCACATAGTTCCCGTTCTTGTGGGATTTTCGGAATGGTCGAGTTCCCGCAGAATTTTCAGGGTAAAACCTATGTTTTTTTTTTCGAGTTCCAAACTATATCTGTACAATTTTTAAAGTAAATTTTATTATTTTAAAGAACTTCTGCATATACTACATTTTTTGTTTTATTATCTTGTGGCAGAAGAACATATTGATTTTCGCCACAACCCGATCTTGATAACGCGACATATAACTGGCCGTGCGAAAAACAGTCTTGGCGTAAATCGATCCCCACGTGTTTGAATGTTTGCCCCTGTGATTTATTTATTGTAACTGCGAAAGATAATTTAAGCGGAAATTGTATTCTTTTAAAATTGAAAGGTAAGTCGTTGGGTATCATTGGGATGCGGGGTATGAGGACTGTTTGACCAACTGCTGGACCAGTCAAAACTATTGCAACGATGACGTTATTGCGCAGAAATTTTACTTGAAGTCGGGTTCCGTTGCATAAATTTGGTGGTTTGAGATTTATTAGTAAAATTATTGGGGCACCTATTTTGAACTTAAGAGAATGTGGGGGAAGGCCGCTTGGGTTCAAGAAATTGAGGAACTCCTGTGGGTAATGAACTACATCTTCTTGATCCATCACGGTATTAATGGATGTGTAGGTTACAATATCTCCTGAGAGTTTACTCAAAATGATATCATTTATTTCGTCAACGCTACTATTTCTTGCCGCCAATATTGCTCTTTGACACATCCATTGATGGTCCTTGTTTTCTATTTGGCTGATGTCAGGGTATACCTTAGTTACTAATTCCTCGATGTTACCCACTTTTACTCCTAAATCGCAATCAATTTCAATTTTATTATTAGAATGAGGTATTTTCCCGTCTCCTACAGAAAGTAATTTTGAAGGGAAAGTTATACTACCTCCTCCCAAATGTGCTCTCATATTTGTCGATAATTTTAAAATATTTACAAATTTCCATAATGGAGAACTTTTAAGGCAAGCCTTCACAATGTCTGCTCTAGTTGCCCTTACTATTACCGGTAAAGTTTGGCGAAAGTCCCCAGCAAACATAACAGTAATCCCACCCATGATTTTATCACAGCTTCTAAGATCTCTAAGCGTTGTCTAGAGCTTCTACGTGAGCTCTATGTATCATATATTAGACTGACGTTTTGTAAAATTTTCCCCAAAGGGCCATTTTTGCGTATAGAGCACACGCTATCTTTCTCTAAAGACACAGTTAGGGGCAGTTTAAAAGTGGAATGAGCTGTGCGTCCACCTGCTAATAAGGTTGCAGCAATACCTGACGACGCTACTGCCAAGGCTAACTTTCCTAGAGACCTTACTTTTGCTAATATAAGATTAGTGATAAACGTCTTGCCGGTCCCACCGGGAGCATCCAAAAAGAAAATTCTTCCTTCATTAAAACGAACACTTTTCATGACACAAGTATACGTTGTCACCTACTACATTTTTTGTTTTATTATCTTGTGGCAGAAGAACATATTGATTTTCGCCACAACCCGATCTTGATAACGCGACATATAACTGGCCGTGCGAAAAACAGTCTTGGCGTAAATCGATCCCCACGTGTTTGAATGTTTGGCCCTGTGATTTATTTATTTTAACTGCGAAAGATAATTTAAGCGGAAATTGTATTCTTTTAAAATTGAAAGGTAAGTCGTTGGGTATCATTGGGATGCGGGGTATGAGGACTGTTTGACCAACTGCTGGACCAGTCAAAACTATTGCAACGATGACGTTATTGCGCAGAAATTTTACTTGAAGTCGGGTTCCGTTGCATAAATTTGGTGGTTTGAGATTTATTAGTAAAATTATTGGGGCACCTATTTTGAACTTAAGAGAATGTGGGGGAAGGCCGCTTGGGTTCAAGAAATTGAGGAACTCCTGTGGGTAATGAACTACATCTTCTTGATCCATCACGGTATTAATGGATGTGTAGGTTACAATATCTCCTGAGAGTTTACTCAAAATGATATCATTTATTTCGTCAACGCTACTATTTCTTGCCGCCAATATTGCTCTTTGACACATCCATTGATGGTCCTTGTTTTCTATTTGGCTGATGTCAGGGTATACCTTAGTTACTAATTCCTCGATGTTACCCACTTTTACTCCTAAATCGCAATCAATTTCAATTTTATTATTAGAATGAGGTATTTTCCCGTCTCCTACAGAAAGTAATTTTGAAGGGAAAGTTATACTACCTCCTCCCAAATGTGCTCTCATATTTGTCGATAATTTTAAAATATTTACAAATTTCCATAATGGAGAACTTTTAAGGCAAGCCTTCACAATGTCTGCTCTAGTTGCCCTTACTATTACCGGTAAAGTTTGGCGAAAGTCCCCAGCAAACATAACAGTAATCCCACCCATGATTTTATCACAGCTTCTAAGATCTCTAAGCGTTGTCTAGAGCTTCTACGTGAGCTCTATGTATCATATATTAGACTGACGTTTTGTAAAATTTTCCCCAAAGGGCCATTTTTGCGTATAGAGCACACGCTATCTTTCTCTAAAGACACAGTTAGGGGCAGTTTAAAAGTGGAATGAGCTGTGCGTCCACCTGCTAATAAGGTTGCAGCAATACCTGACGACGCTACTGCCAAGGCTAACTTTCCTAGAGACCTTACTTTTGCTAATATAAGATTAGTGATAAACGTCTTGCCGGTCCCACCGGGAGCATCCAAAAAGAAAATTCTTCCTTCATTAAAACGAACACTTTTCATGACACAAGTATACGTTGTCACCTACTACATTTTTTGTTTTATTATCTTGTGGCAGAAGAACATATTGATTTTCGCCACAACCCGATCTTGATAACGCGACATATAACTGGCCGTGCGAAAAACAGTCTTGGCGTAAATCGATCCCCACGTGTTTGAATGTTTGGCCCTGTGATTTATTTATTTTAACTGCGAAAGATAATTTAAGCGGAAATTGTATTCTTTTAAAATTGAAAGGTAAGTCGTTGGGTATCATTGGGATGCGGGGTATGAGGACTGTTTGACCAACTGCTGGACCAGTCAAAACTATTGCAACGATGACGTTATTGCGCAGAAATTTTACTTGAAGTCGGGTTCCGTTGCATAAATTTGGTGGTTTGAGATTTATTAGTAAAATTATTGGGGCACCTATTTTGAACTTAAGAGAATGTGGGGGAAGGCCGCTTGGGTTCAAGAAATTGAGGAACTCCTGTGGGTAATGAACTACATCTTCTTGATCCATCACGGTATTAATGGATGTGTAGGTTACAATATCTCCTGAGAGTTTACTCAAAATGATATCATTTATTTCGTCAACGCTACTATTTCTTGCCGCCAATATTGCTCTTTGACACATCCATTGATGGTCCTTGTTTTCTATTTGGCTGATGTCAGGGTATACCTTAGTTACTAATTCCTCGATGTTACCCACTTTTACTCCTAAATCGCAATCAATTTCAATTTTATTATTAGAATGAGGTATTTTCCCGTCTCCTACAGAAAGTAATTTTGAAGGGAAAGTTATACTACCTCCTCCCAAATGTGCTCTCATATTTGTCGATAATTTTAAAATATTTACAAATTTCCATAATGGAGAACTTTTAAGGCAAGCCTTCACAATGTCTGCTCTAGTTGCCCTTACTATTACCGGTAAAGTTTGGCGAAAGTCCCCAGCAAACATAACAGTAATCCCACCCATGATTTTATCACAGCTTCTAAGATCTCTAAGCGTTGTCTAGAGCTTCTACGTGAGCTCTATGTATCATATATTAGACTGACGTTTTGTAAAATTTTCCCCAAAGGGCCATTTTTGCGTATAGAGCACACGCTATCTTTCTCTAAAGACACAGTTAGGGGCAGTTTAAAAGTGGAATGAGCTGTGCGTCCACCTGCTAATAAGGTTGCAGCAATACCTGACGACGCTACTGCCAAGGCTAACTTTCCTAGAGACCTTACTTTTGCTAATATAAGATTAGTGATAAACGTCTTGCCGGTCCCACCGGGAGCATCCAAAAAGAAAATTCTTCCTTCATTAAAACGAACACTTTTCATGACACAAGTATACGTTGTCACCTGGTCATTAACTAATCTTGGTTCATTTTGTGTGATACACTCATTTAATTCATTTATGTTATATGGTTTTCGCAACGCTACTTCTAACGCGTCCAGAAGCGAATTATTTCTTTTTGCTGCAGGAAGCCCAAAATCGGTTAGGGATTTATCTGAAATCTCATGAATTTTATCTTCAATTATGATTAGTCCATCATTGTATATATCATCATAATATGCTAATGTCATATCCTGATTCTCATTACGCGTTCTGTTTAATATATCTTCACATAAAGCATCACGAAATTTATTCCATAACTCTAAGTGGTCAGATGGTTGGCAAAATATAAGGATAGTGGTAAATAATTCTCTTAATTTTGTAGCTGGCTCGGATATGATAGCATCGGATATGGTATTTTGCCAATGTTCATCTCCCTCCAGTAAACCTAATTCCTTGCAAGCGCCTTGGTACGTTTGGAAAATAACACCATTCACGGTTCTTAGATGTTGAAATGACATTGGACCGCGAACATATTGCAATAACATTCTTAAATAAAAACATTCAGTTTGAGTTGGATGAATGTTATAAACACGGCCTAAATTTGTGTCTTTTTTTACACAGGGATATCCCTCAACATCTTGCCCGCGTCTTCTTCTAGAAAATGAATTTCTTTGCCAAACGTAATACTGGGGAACTTCGTGATATAAAAGGGTTTTTGCAAAATCGTCGCTTTTGCAGAGATCAAAGAACGCTGTAAGTGTCGTTGATGAAGGATTGTTCACACGATCTTGGAGATTTTCAATATTATAAAAATATACTCTTTGTCCATTTTCCAAATGAACGGCTAAATGAACTACTGCCGGAAAACGTTCATGAATAGAAAATTGGAAAATTCTCCAAAACGCCGCCGAGGAACTTATATAGCGACCATTTAGATATTTTTCTACTTCATCGTTATTACTTTGTAAAATGTGGCTTGATCAGAACATTTATGCATATACTTACAGATGTATTTAATAGCTTTGACCGATTGACAAAACTCTACGTGAATGTGTGCATTGCAAATTCGTGATAGCAGTGGATTATAGGGAACCACCCAACGATTATCCACGCTCATTTCTGTACCTTTTACACGAATTATAGCTGTGTTTCCACCATTATCTGGAGACCTGCGTCTGTAGGTTGGATAACCGTCATCTCTCGTTTGTGTTTCCGAAATAAAATGCCTAGGGAACTTTTTAGAACAAACGTTTTCTTTCATACATGGTGATGTAGAATTATGAAATCCGCAAGGACCATGTATCTAATTTTTTATGACAATATTATGAAGAATCGGATCTTGTTGTATGTCAGGTATTTCAGCCGATATTATTGCATCTATAGAATCTGGTTGAACTTTGTTAGCCAGCCACAATAAAATGTGGGCGTGAGGTAAACCTCTTTTTTGCCATTCTACACTGTAAACAAAGGCTTTCGATGGGCCAAAAATATTTTTCTTCGTTAATAGGTCTATCATTTTCTTGAGTTTTAAATGAAATACCCTAGAAATTAAATCATGTCTATCATAAGAATGTTGATTGGGCAATAACTCACTTTTTATTTCTGGCCATTCGGGGTTACATGTAAATGTAATGAAGAGGTCAGGTCTTCCAAATTTCCTGACATATGTCATGGCATCTTGACTTTTTTCATTTATGAATCTGGGGGATCCTGTAAATGACGACGGCAATATAACGTGCTGGCCAATATTAGAAGCGTTTATATGTCCATCATTTACGACGGCATCTCTTAAATGAATGTACTCTTCTGCTCTCAATTTTTTTTTGATTTCTTTTGATGAAGTCTAGCCTCTCAGAGATCATTTTTGCCGCCATATCAACACAATATTGGTTGAATAATCCTTTGAAATAATGTATACTGTTAAAGTCATTTATTCTCACCATGAATCTAAATGCATAAAACTGCATACATGAAACAGTTTTAAATGTAGCCGTAGTATTCTGCTGTGGAATATTAATACAGTATCCGTCGTTTCCAAAGGGAAACAGTAAGGGATATTGAAGCGGGTCATAAGATCTATGAATTTCAGAAACTCGTTGAAGTCGACCATCTCTCGCAGTCAATACAATATCACGGGGGCCTTTGTCTTCATCTATCATAAGAACAGCTACTTCATCTACTACCGGCGCATTATACCGACCTCTATGCTCATTAGGAGGTTTTACATCAGCATGAATGATAAGTTTTAAATCATTCGGTGGTCTATTTTCTAGATTGTACTTAAAACTTTGAATATACGTATTATGATCATGAAGATATGTTTGGAGAACGTCGATAAGATCGATTTGCAAGCTTGGGTTTAAATTTGAGCGTAAGGATACCTGATCTGCATGGGAAACAAAATATATTTGCAGGAATTCGGGTTGTGCCCCTACAGCTGGAAGTAAGTCACCGATTAAATGATAAACTTGCCCTTGGACTTCAAAAGTGGGCATAAAGTTTCCCTCACGAATTTCTTTGGCACCAAATGAAGTCATCTGAATATGTATTATATTGTCTTGAGTGATTTAAGAAATGCTTAGATGATGGATGTGAGCCTGATATCAGTTCCTTTAAAACGGATGTTGGTTCCGGAATTATAGGTATATTTACTTTGCCACCACTACAACACAGTCCAGGAGTTTCAGCTGCCCATTTTTTTGCTTGGCATAAGTTGCATGGTAGAATGGATAAAATATTCTACCGATATCAATATCATTTAGCTCAGAATAGTCAACGGTACAATCATAAGCAAAAGCAGCATTTAATAAATTATGTTGTCTGCGAGTTCTATTCCTAGTTGATCGGGTATTTTGCTGTGCTAATCGATGGGATCGTTCAGCGCTTGATTCCCGATCGCGGTTAGCCAATGTTCGGGCATTCTGTGAGGCCAAACGTTGAGAACGTTCAGCACTCGATTCCCGATCGCGGTTAGCCAATGTTCGGGCATTCTGTAAAGCCAAACGTTGAGAACGATCAGCACTCGATTCCCGTTGCCGGTTCGCCAAAGTTCGGAAATTTTGTGAGGCTAAACGCTGCGAACGTTCAACGCTTGATTCCCTTGCACGGTTTTGTTCAGTAATTGCTCGTTGTGTAGCCAACCTGTGAATATTTTCATCCTCAGTTTCATTGCTGCGCAAAACTCGCAGCCGCTTTGCAGTAGCAGTCTGCCGAGAGAGCTGAGTTCTTTTTCTCGACATTATAGTGATGAAGAAAAAACGTAGAAAATTAAAACTTAACTAAAGCGTATCTCGTAATAAAAAAAAGAAACGTAAGATTAAGAAGATTAATAATTAGGAACCTAATTACTTTTATTTTTAACGATTATGTCAAAAGAACAACCGTAAAATGAAAATAAGGTAAACTAACTTTATGCTTAAACTTAACCCTAATCTAATGAGAATACCTACAGGTATTATGTACCACAAAAAAAAAATATTAGAAACTAAATACTATTTTTAAAACAAACAATACTATACTTATAGAAAACACATACTTATAAATTAATAATCTACATGAAAACAAAAAAGTGTTGTTATTGTGTAACTAAATACTATCCTAAAACAAATAAAGTACCTACTATATAGAAAACAACTACAAAATGAAACTGATGAAAAATTTTTAGCGATTATGTCAAAAGAACAACCGTAAAATGAAAATAAGGTAAACTAACTTTATGCTTAAACTTAACCCTAATCTAATGAGAATACCTACAGGTATTATGTACCACAAAAAAAAAATATTAGAAACTAAATACTATTTTTAAAACAAACAATACTATACTTATAGAAAACACATACTTATAAATTAATAATCTACATGAAAACAAAAAAGTGTTGTTATTGTGTAACTAAATACTATCCTAAAACAAATAAAGTACCTACTATATAGAAAACAACTACAAAATGAAACTGATGAAAAATTTTTAGCGATTATGTCAAAAGAACAACCGTAAAATGAAAATAAGGTAAACTAACTTTATGCTTAAACTTAACCCTAATCTAATGAGAATACCTACAGGTATTATGTACCACAAAAAAAAAATATTAGAAACTAAATACTATTTTTAAAACAAACAATACTATACTTATAGAAAACACATACTTATAAATTAATAATCTACATGAAAACAAAAAAGTGTTATTATTGTGTAACTAAATACTATCCCAAAACAAATAAAGTACCTACTATATAGAAAACAACTACAAAATGAAACTGTGTTTAAAAAGTAATATTACGATGATAATTATATCGCATAAACAAATTAGCGCTGCATTCAACCGTTCAGTACAATCATACTTTATTTCTCTGATATTTCTTCTTCCTGTTATAAATTTGGCCTTGAAAATATTTAGCCCTTTTAAACAAAGACTTTTGAATCCTAAAAATATTGAGTAAAGAAATTATGAATTTTTGATACATAAATATTAGGAAATTCCTGTTATAATTTTGGCCTTGAAAATATTTAGCCCTTTTAAACAAAGACTTTTGAATCCCAAAAATATTGAGTAAAGAAATTATGAATTTTTGATACATAAATATTAGGAAATTCCTGTTATAAATTTGGCCTTGGAAATATTAAGCAGGTAGGTATTATGCATATTGTTCTACCACATTCATGCTAATTCATTGCAAGCAAAATGTGGGACCACCATCCCAACATACAAATGAAATATGCAACATACTCTAAGTGTTGCGCATTCGAACTGCACAAACAGACAGAAAAACTATACTCGAGTCGCTGGACTCTTTTTGCTCGTGTGAAAGCGATGCAAGTGCCGTTTCACATTGGGACGGAAAAGAGTCTCATACCAGTTTATTGTGGGTGAGGGGATGACGAGGAAAGACGAAGGGACCGTGCCACTCGTGTTCGGGTGGCACGCTTTGTGTTCTTGTTCGTAACAGCTCGCTGCTACCCTTTTCAGCATTCCTTTTCACTTTCAAATTCTTTGAATGGTTTCAAGAGCGCTCGGTTTCAAATGAATTCGATCGCAAATTTGAGTTCTGTTATCTATTTTTGTATGTAATATGCAAATACGTATGCATAGAATAATAGAAATATTATGACAAATTGTAAATAAGGAGAAAATTAAGATATAGATTATGGAGTAAAGAAATTATGAGTTTTTAATACTTAAAGATTAGGAAATTCCTATTATAAATTTGGACTTGAAAATATTAATAGCGGATATTCAATACATTCTTGTGGATTAGGGAATTCCCGTCTTTAGTATTTTTTTGAAACTATTTAGCGGGTAGGTACTTGTACTATGCATATTGTTCTACCATATTCATGGTAATTCATTGCAAGCAAAATGTGTGACCATCATCTCAACATACAAATGAAATACGCAGCACGCAGTGTTGCGCGGTGTTGCGCAGTCGAACCGCACAAATATTTACGAACATTTTGTGAAAAGGAATGCAGAAAAACTAGACTCGAGTTGCTGGACTCTTTTTGACCGTGTGAATGCCCAGAGCGACACCAAAAGAAAATTTGAAAAACATCAGACTCTTTTGCATCCCTGTCTGAAACGGCACCAAGCGTTTATACCATAAAACATGTTCATAACAACATCATGTTTTTAAATTTTTTTAAAAACCATCACACATGTATGACATACACGAATTTATTATGTTTACACGCTCATTCTTCTCATCACGCCGCACATGCTTGCATACCATATCATACCGTACGGTCTGTTGTAGCGGACGGTAGAAGCGGTGGTGACTGATCATTTACATTGCGCTCTCATAAGATCGTGTGGTAAATCTGAATTGTCATAATCTACTATGGTGTCATGAGCCGTTTGGAGACGAGTCCGAAAATTGTCAATACTTATTTTTTTTTATTTCCAATAACGATTCAGAGATGTCTTGAATCGGTGAAGATGAAAATCGAGTGCAGTATCGTGTTAATCTGTCACTCTCAGAAATGAATTTGGCAACCTTTGAGCGTGTAGCTCCTACAGGTGTAGTTTGACTTTTGTTGCCATTAACCATTTTTGTTATGTTATTTATATATTTTTCAATGAATTATTAATATATAACCTTTTATTTATTTTTTCAGTGTAAACTGAATTTACTTGCGATATGATTTTGTTGTGGTTTTATTTTGAACATATTGCTTTATTTAATACTAGCTTTTGCCCGCGACTTCGTCCGCGTGGAATAGTGACTTCCGGCAGATTTTTGGTTCTTCCCACATAGTTCCCGTTCTTGTGGGATTTTCGGAATGGTCGAGTTCCCGCAGAATTTTCAGGGTAAAACCTATGTTTTTTTTTTCGAGTTCCAAACTATATCTGTACAATTTTTAAAGTAAATTTTATTATTTTAAAGAACTTCTGCATATACTACATTTTTTGTTTTATTATCTTGTGGCAGAAGAACATATTGATTTTCGCCACAACCCGATCTTGATAACGCGACATATAACTGGCCGTACGAAAAACAGTCTTGGCGTAAATCGATCCCCACGTGTTTGAATGTTTGCCCCTGTGATTTATTTATTGTAACTGCGAAAGATAATTTAAGCGGAAATTGTATTCTTTTAAAATTGAAAGGTAAGTCGTTGGGTATCATTGGGATGCGGGGTATGAGGACTGTTTGACCAACTGCTGGACCAGTCAAAACTATTGCAACGATGACGTTATTGCGCAGAAATTTTACTTGAAGTCGGGTTCCGTTGCATAAATTTGGTGGTTTGAGATTTCTTAGTAAAATTATTGGGGCACCTATTTTGAACTTAAGAGAATGTGGGGGAAGGCCGCTTGGGTTCAAGAAATTGAGGAACTCCTGTGGGTAATGAACTACATCTTCTTGATCCATCACGGTATTAATGGATGTGTAGGTTACAATATCTCCTGAGAGTTTACTCAAAATGATATCATTTATTTCGTCAACGCTACTATTTCTTGCCGCCAATATTGCTCTTTGACACATCCATTGATGGTCCTTGTTTTCTATTTGGCTGATGTCAGGGTATACCTTAGTTACTAATTCCTCGATGTTACCCACTTTTACTCCTAAATCGCAATCAATTTCAATTTTATTATTAGAATGAGGTATTTTCCCGTCTCCTACAGAAAGTAATTTTGAAGGGAAAGTTATACTACCTCCTCCCAAATGTGCTCTCATATTTGTCGATAATTTTAAAATATTTACAAATTTCCATAATGGAGAACTTTTAAGGCAAGCCTTCACAATGTCTGCTCTAGTTGCCCTTACTATTACCGGTAAAGTTTGGCGAAAGTCCCCAGCAAACATAACAGTAATCCAACCTGTGAATATTTTCATCCTCAGTTTCATTGCTGCGCAAAACTCGCAGCCGCTTTGCAGTAGCAGTCTGCCGAGAGAGCTGAGTTCTTTTTCTCGACATTATAGTGATGAAGAAAAAACGTAGAAAATTAAAACTTAACTAAAGCGTATCTCGTAATAAAAAAAAGAAACGTAAGATTAAGAAGATTAATAATTAGGAACCTAATTACTTTTATTTTTAACGATTATGTCAAAAGAACAACCGTAAAATGAAAATAAGGTAAACTAACTTTATGCTTAAACTTAACCCTAATCTAATGAGAATACCTACAGGTATTATGTACCACAAAAAAAAAATATTAGAAACTAAATACTATTTTTAAAACAAACAATACTATACTTATAGAAAACACATACTTATAAATTAATAATCTACATGAAAACAAAAAAGTGTTGTTATTGTGTAACTAAATACTATCCTAAAACAAATAAAGTACCTACTATATAGAAAACAACTACAAAATGAAACTGATGAAAAATTTTTAGCGATTATGTCAAAAGAACAACCGTAAAATGAAAATAAGGTAAACTAACTTTATGCTTAAACTTAACCCTAATCTAATGAGAATACCTACAGGTATTATGTACCACAAAAAAAAAATATTAGAAACTAAATACTATTTTTAAAACAAACAATACTATACTTATAGAAAACACATACTTATAAATTAATAATCTACATAAAAACAAAAAAGTGTTGTTATTGTGTAACTAAATACTATCCTAAAACAAATAAAGTACCTACTATATAGAAAACAACTACAAAATGAAACTGATGAAAAATTTTTAGCGATTATGTCAAAAGAACAACCGTAAAATGAAAATAAGGTAAACTAACTTTATGCTTAAACTTAACCCTAATCTAATGAGAATACCTACAGGTATTATGTACCACAAAAAAAAAATATTAGAAACTAAATACTATTTTTAAAACAAACAATACTATACTTATAGAAAACACATACTTATAAATTAATAATCTACATGAAAACAAAAAAGTGTTATTATTGTGTAACTAAATACTATCCCAAAACAAATAAAGTACCTACTATATAGAAAACAACTACAAAATGAAACTGTGTTTAAAAAGTAATATTACGATGATAATTATATCGCATAAACAAATTAGCGCTGCATTCAACCGTTCAGTACAATCATACTTTATTTCTCTGATATTTCTTCTTCCTGTTATAAATTTGGCCTTGAAAATATTTAGCCCTTTTAAACAAAGACTTTTGAATCCTAAAAATATTGAGTAAAGAAATTATGAATTTTTGATACATAAATATTAGGAAATTCCTGTTATAATTTTGGCCTTGAAAATATTTAGCCCTTTTAAACAAAGACTTTTGAATCCCAAAAATATTGAGTAAAGAAATTATGAATTTTTGATACATAAATATTAGGAAATTCCTGTTATAAATTTGGCCTTGGAAATATTAAGCAGGTAGGTATTATGCATATTGTTCTACCACATTCATGCTAATTCATTGCAAGCAAAATGTGGGACCACCATCCCAACATACAAATGAAATATGCAACATACTCTAAGTGTTGCGCATTCGAACTGCACAAACAGACAGAAAAACTATACTCGAGTCGCTGGACTCTTTTTGCTCGTGTGAAAGCGATGCAAGTGCCGTTTCACATTGGGACGGAAAAGAGTCTCATACCAGTTTATTGTGGGTGAGGGGATGACGAGGAAAGACGAAGGGACCGTGCCACTCGTGTTCGGGTGGCACGCTTTGTGTTCTTGTTCGTAACAGCTCGCTGCTACCCTTTTCAGCATTCCTTTTCACTTTCAAATTCTTTGAATGGTTTCAAGAGCGCTCGGTTTCAAATGAATTCGATCGCAAATTTGAGTTCTGTTATCTATTTTTGTATGTAATATGCAAATACGTATGCATAGAATAATAGAAATATTATGACAAATTGTAAATAAGGAGAAAATTAAGATATAGATTATGGAGTAAAGAAATTATGAGTTTTTAATACTTAAAGATTAGGAAATTCCTATTATAAATTTGGACTTGAAAATATTAATAGCGGATATTCAATACATTCTTGTGGATTAGGTAATTCCCGTCTTTAGTATTTTTTTGAAACTATTTAGCGGGTAGGTACTTGTACTATGCATATTGTTCTACCATATTCATGGTAATTCATTGCAAGCAAAATGTGTGACCATCATCTCAACATACAAATGAAATACGCAGCACGCAGTGTTGCGCAGTCGAACCGCACAAATATTTACGAACATTTTGTGAAAAGGAATGCAGAAAAACTAGACTCGAGTTGCTGGACTCTTTTTGACCGTGTGAATGCCCAGAGCGACACCAAAAGAAAATTTGAAAAACATCAGACTCTTTTGCATCCCTGTCTGAAACGGCACCAAGCGTTTACACCATAAAACATGTTCATAACAACATCATGTTTTTAAATTTTTTTAAAAACCATCACACATGTATGACATACACGAATTTATTATGTTTACACGCTCATTCTTCTCATCACGCCGCACATGCTTGCATACCATATCATACCGTACGGTCTGTTGTAGCGGACGGTAGAAGCGGTGGTGACTGATCATTTACATTGCGCTCTCATAAGATCGTGTGGTAAATCTGAATTGTCATAATCTACTATGGTGTCATGAGCCGTTTAGAGACGAGTCCGAAAATTGTCAATACTTATTTTTTTTTATTTCCAATAACGATTCAGAGATGTCTTGAATCGGTGAAGATGAAAATCGAGTGCAGTATCGTGTTAATCTGTCACTCTCAGAAATGAATTTGGCAACCTTTGAGCGTGTAGCTCCTACAGGTGTAGTTTGACTTTTGTTGCCATTAACCATTTTTGTTATGTTATTTATATATTTTTCAATGAATTATTAATATATAACCTTTTATTTATTTTTTCAGTGTAAACTGAATTTACTTGCGATATGATTTTGTTGTGGTTTTATTTTGAACATATTGCTTTATTTAATACTAGCTTTTGCCCGCGACTTCGTCCGCGTGGAATAGTGACTTCCGGCAGATTTTTGGTTCTTCCCACATAGTTCCCGTTCTTGTGGGATTTTCGGAATGGTCGAGTTCCCGCAGAATTTTCAGGGTAAAACCTATGTTTTTTTTTTCGAGTTCCAAACTATATCTGTACAATTTTTAAAGTAAATTTTATTATTTTAAAGAACTTCTGCATATACTACATTTTTTGTTTTATTATCTTGTGGCAGAAGAACATATTGATTTTCGCCACAACCCGATCTTGATAACGCGACATATAACTGGCCGTACGAAAAACAGTCTTGGCGTAAATCGATCCCCACGTGTTTGAATGTTTGCCCCTGTGTTTTATTTATTGTAACTGCGAAAGATAATTTAAGCGGAAATTGTATTCTTTTAAAATTGAAAGGTAAGTCGTTGGGTATCATTGGGATGCGGGGTATGAGGACTGTTTGACCAACTGCTGGACCAGTCAAAACTATTGCAACGATGACGTTATTGCGCAGAAATTTTACTTGAAGTCGGGTTCCGTTGCATAAATTTGGTGGTTTGAGATTTCTTAGTAAAATTATTGGGGCACCTATTTTGAACTTAAGAGAATGTGGGGGAAGGCCGCTTGGGTTCAAGAAATTGAGGAACTCCTGTGGGTAATGAACTACATCTTCTTGATCCATCACGGTATTAATGGATGTGTAGGTTACAATATCTCCTGAGAGTTTACTCAAAATGATATCATTTATTTCGTCAACGCTACTATTTCTTGCCGCCAATATTGCTCTTTGACACATCCATTGATGGTCCTTGTTTTCTATTTGGCTGATGTCAGGGTATACCTTAGTTACTAATTCCTCGATGTTACCCACTTTTACTCCTAAATCGCAATCAATTTCAATTTTATTATTAGAATGAGGTATTTTCCCGTCTCCTACAGAAAGTAATTTTGAAGGGAAAGTTATACTACCTCCTCCCAAATGTGCTCTCATATTTGTCGATAATTTTAAAATATTTACAAATTTCCATAATGGAGAACTTTTAAGGCAAGCCTTCACAATGTCTGCTCTAGTTGCCCTTACTATTACCGGTAAAGTTTGGCGAAAGTCCCCAGCAAACATAACAGTAATCCCACCCATGATTTTATCACAGCTTCTAAGATCTCTAAGCGTTGTCTAGAGCTTCTACGTGAGCTCTATGTATCATATATTAGACTGACGTTTTGTAAAATTTTCCCCAAAGGGCCATTTTTGCGTATAGAGCACACGCTATCTTTCTCTAAAGACACAGTTAGGGGCAGTTTAAAAGTGGAATGAGCTGTGCGTCCACCTGCTAATAAGGTTGCAGCAATACCTGACGACGCTACTGCCAAGGCTAACTTTCCTAGAGACCTTACTTTTGCTAATATAAGATTAGTGATAAACGTCTTGCCGGTCCCACCGGGAGCATCCAAAAAGAAAATTCTTCCTTCATTAAAACGAACACTTTTCATGACACAAGTATACGTTGTCACCTGGTCATTAACTAATCTTGGTTCATTTTGTGTGATACACTCATTTAATTCATTTATGTTATATGGTTTTCGCAACGCTACTTCTAACGCGTCCAGAAGCGAATTATTTCTTTTTGCTGCAGGAAGCCCAAAATCGGTTAGGGATTTATCTGAAATCTCATGAATTTTATCTTCAATTATGATTAGTCCATCATTGTATATATCATCATAATATGCTAATGTCATATCCTGATTCTCATTACGCATTCTGTTTAATATATCTTCACATAAAGCATCACGAAATTTATTCCATAACTCTAAGTGGTCAGATGGTTGGCAAAATATAAGGATAGTGGTAAATAATTCTCTTAATTTTGTAGCTGGCTCGGATATGATAGCATCGGATATGGTATTTTGCCAATGTTCATCTCCCTCCAGTAAACCTAATTCCTTGCAAGCGCCTTGGTACGTTTGGAAAATAACACCATTCACGGTTCTTAGATGTTGAAATGACATTGGACCGCGAACATATTGCAATAACATTCTTAAATAAAAACATTCAGTTTGAGTTGGATGAATGTTATAAACACGGCCTAAATTTGTGTCTTTTTTTACACCGGGATATCCCTCAACATCTTGCCCGCGTCTTCTTCTAGAAAATGAATTTCTTTGCCAAACGTAATACTGGGGAACTTCGTGATATAAAAGGGTTTTTGCAAAATCGTCGCTTTTGCAGAGATCAAAGAACGCTGTAAGTGTCGTTGATGAAGGATTGTTCACACGATCTTGGAGATTTTCAATATTATAAAAATATACTCTTTGTCCATTTTCCAAATGAACGGCTAAATGAACTACTGCCGGAAAACGTTCATGAATAGAAAATTGGAAAATTCTCCAAAACGCCGCCGAGGAACTTATATAGCGACCATTTAGATATTTTTCTACTTCATCGTTATTACTTTGTAAAATGTGGCTTGATCAGAACCTTTATGCATATACTTACAGATGTATTTAATAGCTTTGACCGATTGACAAAACTCTACGTGAATGTGTGCATTGCAAATTCGTGATAGCAGTGGATTATAGGGAACCACCCAACGATTATCCACGCTCATTTCTGTACCTTTTACACGAATTATAGCTGTGTTTCCACCATTATCTGGAGACCTGCGTCTGTAGGTTGGATAACCGTCATCTCTCGTTTATGTTTCCGAAATAAAATGCCTAGGGAACTTTTTAGAACAAAAGTTTTCTTTCATACATGGTGATGTAGGATTATGAAATCCGCAAGGACCATGTATCTAATTTTTTATGACAATATTATGAAGAATCGGATCTTGTTGTATGTCAGGTATTTCAGCCGATATTATTGCATCTATAGAATCTGGTTGAACTTTGTTAGCCAGCCACAATAAAATGTGGGCGTGAGGTAAACCTCTTTTTTGCCATTCTACACTGTAAACAAAGGCTTTCGATGGGCCAAAAATATTTTTCTTCGTTAATAGGTCTATCATTTTCTTGAGTTTTAAATGAAATACCCTAGAAATTAAATCATGTCTATCATAAGAATGTTGATTGGGCAATAACTCACTTTTTATTTCTGGCCATTCGGGGTTACATGTAAATGTAATGAAGAGGTCAGGTCTTCCAAATTTCCTGACATATGTCATGGCATCTTGACTTTTTTCATTTATGAATCTGGGGGATCCTGTAAATGACGACGGCAATATAACGTGCTGGCCAATATTAGAAGCGTTTATATGTCCATCATTTACGACGGCATCTCTTAAATGAATGTACTCTTCTGCTCCCAATTTTTTTTTGATTTCTTTTGATGAAGTCTAGCCTCTCAGAGATCATTTTTGCCGCCATATCAACACAATATTGGTTGAATAATCCTTTGAAATAATGTATACTGTTAAAGTCATTTATTCTCACCATGAATCTAAATGCATAAAACTGCATACATGAAACAGTTTTAAATGTAGCCGTAGTATTCTGCTGTGGAATATTAATACAGTATCCGTCGTTTCCAAAGGGAAACAGTAAGGAATATTGAAGCGGGTCATAAGATCTATGAATTTCAGAAACTCGTTGAAGTCGACCATCTCTCGCAGTCAATACAATATCACGGGGACCTTTGTCTTCATCTATCATAAGAACAGCTACTTCATCTACTACCGGCGCATTATACCGACCTCTATGCTCATTAGGAGGTTTTACATCAGCATGAATGATAAGTTTTAAATCATTCGGTGGTCTATTTTCTAGATTGTACTTAAAACTTTGAATATACGTATTATGATCATGAAGATATGTTTGGAGAACGTCGATAAGATCGATTTGCAAGCTTGGGTTTAAATTTGAGCGTAAGGATACCTGATCTGCATGGGAAACAAAATATATTTGCAGGAATTCGGGTTGTGCCCCTACAGCTGGAAGTAAGTCACCGATTAAATGATAAACTTGCCCTTGGACTTCAAAAGTGGGCATAAAGTTTCCCTCACGAATTTCTTTGGCACCAAATGAAGTCATCTGAATATGTATTATATTGTCTTGAGTGATTTAAGAAATGCTTAGATGATGGATGTGAGCCTGATATCAGTTCCTTTAAAACGGATGTTGGTTCCGGAATTATAGGTATATTTACTTTGCCACCACTACAACACAGTCCAGGAGTTTCAGCTGCCCATTTTTTTGCTTGGCATAAGTTGCATGGTAGAATGGATAAAATATTCTACCGATATCAATATCATTTAGCTCAGAATAGTCAACGGTACAATCATAAGCAAAAGCAGCATTTAATAAATTATGTTGTCTGCGAGTTCTATTCCTAGTTGATCGGGTATTTTGCTGTGCTAATCGATGGGATCGTTCAGCGCTTGATTCCCGATCGCGGTTAGCCAATGTTCGGGCATTCTGTGAGGCCAAACGTTGAGAACGTTCAGCACTCGATTCCCGATCGCGGTTAGCCAATGTTCGGGCATTCTGTGAAGCCAAACGTTGAGAACGATCCCCACTCGATTCCCGTTGCCAGTTCGCCAAAGTTCGGAAATTTTGTGAGGCTAAACGCTGCGAACGTTCAACGCTTGATTCCCTTGCACGGTTTTGTTCAGTAATTGCTCGTTGTGTAGCCAACCTGTGAATATTTTCATCCTCAGTTTCATTGCTGCGCAAAACTCGCAGCCGCTTTGCAGTAGCAGTCTGCCGAGAGAGCTGAGTTCTTTTTCTCGACATTATAGTGATGAAGAAAAAACGTAGAAAATTAAAACTTAACTAAAGCGTATCTCGTAATAAAAAAAAGAAACGTAAGATTAAGAAGATTAATAATTAGGAACCTAATTACTTTTATTTTTAACGATTATGTCAAAAGAACAACCGTAAAATGAAAATAAGGTAAACTAACTTTATGCTTAAACTTAACCCTAATCTAATGAGAATACCTACAGGTATTATGTACCACAAAAAAAAAATATTAGAAACTAAATACTATTTTTAAAACAAACAATACTATACTTATAGAAAACACATACTTATAAATTAATAATCTACATGAAAACAAAAAAGTGTTGTTATTGTGTAACTAAATACTATCCTAAAACAAATAAAGTACCTACTATATAGAAAACAACTACAAAATGAAACTGATGAAAAATTTTTAGCGATTATGTCAAAAGAACAACCGTAAAATGAAAATAAGGTAAACTAACTTTATGCTTAAACTTAACGATAATCTAATGAGAATACCTACAGGTATTATGTACCACAAAAAAAAAAATATTAGAAACTAAATACTATTTTTAAAACAAACAATACTATACTTATAGAAAACACATACTTATAAATTAATAATCTACATGAAAACAAAAAAGTGTTGTTATTGTGTAACTAAATACTATCCTAAAACAAATAAAGTACCTACTATATAGAAAACAACTACAAAATGAAACTGATGAAAAATTTTTAGCGATTATGTCAAAAGAACAACCGTAAAATGAAAATAAGGTAAACTAACTTTATGCTTAAACTTAACCCTAATCTAATGAGAATACCTACAGGTATTATGTACCACAAAAAAAAAATATTAGAAACTAAATACTATTTTTAAAACAAACAATACTATACTTATAGAAAACACATACTTATAAATTAATAATCTACATGAAAACAAAAAAGTGTTATTATTGTGTAACTAAATACTATCCCAAAACAAATAAAGTACCTACTATATAGAAAACAACTACAAAATGAAACTGTGTTTAAAAAGTAATATTACGATGATAATTATATCGCATAAACAAATTAGCGCTGCATTCAACCGTTCAGTACAATCATACTTTATTTCTCTGATATTTCTTCGTTTATCCTGGACGCCATTACGCTTCGATGTTTGCTTACGACTGGAAAAAATATACTGCGTGCATTAGCCTTTTTAAACAAATACTCTTTTGAATCCCAAAAATATGGAGTAAAGAAATTATGAATTTTTGATACATAAATATTAGGAAATTCCTGTTATAAATTTGGCCTTGAAAATATTTAGCCCTTTTAAACAAAGACTTTTGAATCCTAAAAATATTGAGTAAAGAAATTATGAATTTTTGATACATAAATATTAGGAAATTCCTGTTATAAATTTGGCCTTGAAAATATTTAGCCCTTTTAAACAAAGACTTTTGAATCCTAAAAATATTGAGTAAAGAAATTATGAATTTTTGATACATAAATATTACGAAATTCCTGTTATAAATTTGGCCTTGAAAATATTTAGCCCTTTTAAACAAAGACTTTTGAATCCTAAAAATATTGAGTCAAGAAATTATGAATTTTTGATACATAAATATTAGGAAATTCCTGTTATAAATTTGGCCTTGAAAATATTTAGCCCTTTTAAACAAAGACTTTTGAATCCTAAAAATATTGAGTAAAGAAATTATGAATTTTTGATACATAAATATTAGGAAATTCCTGTTATAATTTTGGCCTTGAAAATATTTAGCCCTTTTAAACAAAGACTTTTGAATCCCAAAAATATTGAGTAAAGAAATTATGAATTTTTGATACATAAATATTAGGAAATTCCTGTTATAAATTTGGCCTTGGAAATATTAAGCAGGTAGGTATTATGCATATTGTTCTACCACATTCATGCTAATTCATTGCAAGCAAAATGTGGGACCACCATCCCAACATACAAATGAAATATGCAACATACTCTAAGTGTTGCGCATTCGAACTGCACAAACAGACAGAAAAACTATACTCGAGTCGCTGGACTCTTTTTGCTCGTGTGAAAGCGATGCAAGTGCCGTTTCACATTGGGACGGAAAAGAGTCTCATACCAGTTTATTGTGGGTGAGGGGATGACGAGGAAAGACGAAGGGACCGTGCCACTCGTGTTCGGGTGGCACGCTTTGTGTTCTTGTTCGTAACAGCTCGCTGCTACCCTTTTCAGCATTCCTTTTCACTTTCAAATTCTTTGAATGGTTTCAAGAGCGCTCGGTTTCAAATGAATTCGATCGCAAATTTGAGTTCTGTTATCTATTTTTGTATGTAATATGCAAATACGTATGCATAGAATAATAGAAATATTATGACAAATTGTAAATAAGGAGAAAATTAAGATATAGATTATGGAGTAAAGAAATTATGAGTTTTTAATACTTAAAGATTAGGAAATTCCTATTATAAATTTGGCCTTGAAAATATTAGTAGCGGATATTCAATACATTCTTGTGGATTAGGGAATTCCCGTCTTTAGTATTTTTTTGAAACTATTTAGCGGGTAGGTACTTGTACTATGCATATTGTTCTACCATATTCATGGTAATTCATTGCAAGCAAAATGTGTGACCATCATCTCAACATACAAATGAAATACGCAGCACGCAGTGTTGCGCGGTGTTGCGCAGTCGAACCGCACAAATATTTACGAACATTTTGTGAAAAGGAATGCAGAAAAACTAGACTCGAGTTGCTGGACTCTTTTTGACCGTGTGAATGCCCAGAGCGACACCAAAAGAAAATTTGAAAAACATCAGACTCTTTTGCATCCCTGTCTGAAACGGCACCAATCGTTTACACCATAAAACATGTTCATAACAACATCATGTTTTTAAATTTTTTTAAAAACCATCACACATGTATGACATACACGAATTTATTATGTTTACACGCTCATTCTTCTCATCACGCCGCACATGCTTGCATACCATATCATACCGTACGGTCTGTTGTAGCGGACGGTAGAAGCGGTGGTGACTGATCATTTACATTGCGCTCTCATAAGATAGGTCGCATCAGCTGATGCGGGACACGGTTTTGCGTCGGTGACTGTTTGGGCCTTGAGCCGCGCGGCATGGTATCTCGTTGAGCTACACCCCCCTCCCGGCTTGCCCGCAAGTACCGCCTCTCTCCCACCGCGCCGGCCAGCGCAGAGAGCGAGTTGGTTTTGTTTCGGAGTTATTTATCATTGTAATCTTTAAAGTTTTTTGTTGAAAGTAAGTTATGTCAAAGACAATTTTATTCACAATGAAGTACTCTTAACCAACAACATATTTATTTGAATAAAAATTAATATTATTATGTTGATACAACTTAAACAAATTATTTCGACCAAATTAGGTACCATAAAAACGGTTTTTGTGAGGTAATCTTAAAAGATACACATATACTATCGCGGACTGTTTTTTAGATCATTAAAAGAGCTATTATTCTTTAATACACATTTTTTGTGTATCTTGAACCGTTTTCACGGCGCACGCAATGGAAGGCTTCAAAGATGAAATAATTTCTCCCGTTTTTTACACATTTACCACTATATCTTTGCTCCTAGCGTCGTAGCGTTATATAGCCTATAGCCTTCCTCGATAACTTGACTATCCAACACAAAGAGATTTATTCAATTCGAACCAGTAGTTTCGGAGATTAGCGCGTTCAAACAAACAAACAAACAAACTCTTCAACTTTATAATATTAGTATAGATAATTGATAAAAATCGCACTTTTAATTCAATAATATTTTTTATGTCCTTATGTTGATGTATTTAGGTACACCCTAATACATGGACTTGTTAGTACATATTTATGTGCTCGTGAATGAATTGAGAGCTCGTTGAAGAGATCAATACACTTTGTACATAAGTATGCACGGATTGTTTGTGCGTATGTCTGTATATTTTTTAATGCAATTGAGAGCTCGTTGAAGAGATCAATGTGCTTTTAGTTTTTTATGTACGCAATCCTGCTTGTTTGTTACAAGGGGTATTGTATATATTTAAATATTATTTTAGTTTGTGTGCAATTGAGAGCTCGTTAGAGAGATCAATGCGTTTTTGTTTCATTCGCAATCCTGCTTCCTTGTGTTTTAACAAGAACAAGAGGTTTTGCTTGAATATATGTACATATGCGTATGTACTTAAGTTCTTGTTAAAATAATATTTTATGTATGGTTTTATTTTTTTTGTTTTTTTTTGTTTGCGTTGTAACAAATGTACTTTTTAATATTTGGTGTTACTTTATTTACCAAATCATTTAATCACCTCTTTTGCAAGATTTAAAATTAAATTTTGTAGTTCAATAATACCCAATGTAGGATATAGAAAGATAGGCAGATTCTTTGCCGTAAGTTTTTAAAAATTTGCATATATAATATATTTAAGCGACGTAAAGAGAGCGCGAAAATGGAACTGGTAAAACACGATGTTTTCCCGTATATGCACTGACATGTTTATGTAAATATGTAATTTGGTTTAATAAGTATGTAAATATGTATGTTTGTATTTATTTTGTTTCTCTTTCTTTGTCTTTTAATTTTTGTTAATTGTTTGTGCCTTTGCTTACTTATTTTATTCAATCCTGCTTACTGTTTTGTTAAAGCTAAGGGGTATTGCCGGAAAATATTTGCAAGTAAATACTTGAATTAAGTTTTTGTTTTTTATGTTGGTGGAATATGTGTGTTTGAAAACACAAAGGTAAGCTTATAGGCATACAATAATTATTTACATATTATATATATTTGGATATACAAATAAATTGTACCAAACTGGTTTTAATGTCAGCGGTATTTCGATTTTTCCCGTGATTTATACCAGTTTGATAATCGTTTTTATATTAGTAAAAACGGATTTACTGCTACAGGTTTTATGTTTTATAAAACCGTATTCAAACAAACATATTTACATATATAGAAGAATAAGTGAAATAAATACGCTCACTTCGGTTTTTCAGGGGTAGGGTTCTGTATGTATGTACGCATGTGTGTTTATGTCTTTTGCAGTGTCCAGTGTCTATCCTCTTCGGCTTTCGGTTAGCTCCTTGTGCGTGTTTGTTGTTTTTGTTTAAAAATTCGCGCCCGTTTGTTCTTATTTATGTTTTGTGCACTTTTTCTTTATATACTTGTAGTATGTATATAAGTATTGTGACGAACACGGATGATAGAACAAAATCGAATCAACGATAAACTGCCAGAAGCAACTAGTTAGCGAATTCGTAGTTGCCAGAATGTTCTAGAAGCAATGTTTTGTTACAGATTTACTATATAAGGGCTGCCGGATCGTGCAGCAGACACAGTTCTAGTTAGAGTGTTGTCGTGATAAGAACAATTGAGACATAAGCAAGAAGTGGTAAGCTCGAATAACGAGCAATAAGTGTTAAGTTGTTGGAATTAGAAATAAAGATAAGTGTGTAGCCATTAAATTGGGACTTTTATTTAACAATCCAGTGATCGAACTCAAGAGTGAGTTACAGGTACACGATTTATCGAGAAATCCGTTACAGTATGTATATATACATACGGGTATGGATATTTTTCCACCACTCCACAGCACTTTGTTTTTATATTTTTATTTTTTTTTTTTATGTAGAACGAAATGATGGCAATTGACGGTTACAGGATCGAAGCGAATTATAACGCACTTGATCGATTTCATATTGATGTGTTAATAAAACGAAACGAATGTGTTGTTTACGCGGCGCAGTGTGCTAACGAATGTAGATTTAGCGATGATCCCGTCCTTTTTGTTAGGTGTCTTCGTGCATGTTGTTCTCAGAGGCAGAGTGTGGTGGTGTCGTTGTGTGGCGTAAAATTCCTTGAGTGTTCACAGGTGTGGTGTGTTTCATTAGGGTGTGTCAGTTTTTCCCGCGTAGAGTGGTGCAATTAGAAGAGGGAGTTTAAACTCATTTAAACATCGAGGTGGAAGCGGAAATCATGGAATATTTGTCAATGGATACAATTATGGATACAGAATTAAGTACCTCATATTCTGAGGAGTTTTTAAATTCACTTTAACTGTCGGGTATACCATCTCATAAGCTTAAATTGAAACTAAATGTACCAGTAATGCTTATGCAATATTTAAATGCTCCTCTGCTATGTAATGGAACACGAATTCAGATAACGAAATTGGGACAGAACATACTTGGCACTACTATTTTAACAGATGTTGGTAAAGGAAAAAGTGTGATCATACCTCGGATTCCAATTATTCCCACTGACCTTCCATTCCAATTTAAAAGAGTTCAGTTGACCGTCAAGCTTAGCTTTGCCGTAATTATAAACAAAGCACAAGGACAAACATTACAAGTGGCAGGAGTGCATTTAGAAAAGTCATGCTTTTCTAATGGTCAACTATATGTAGCCTGTTCGCGTGTATCTAATCCCAAGAATTTACACATATTTGCACACAACGGAAAAACGTATAATATAGTTTATAAAAATATCCTTGATTAATTATCTATATTGCTTACTTTTAATAGTTACATTTCAAAATTATTTATTTTCTTTATAGTGAAATATATTTTAATCTTTGTTGTATTGATTCAATAAAGTATATTTTAAAATTTGAAACTTCATTGCATTTAGTAAGTTTTTCAAGTAAGTAATCCCAGCCAAGCAATAAAATATATTCCTTGATCCGTTTCTACTATAATGATCTCTGATACTTATTTGATAGATTCGATGCGAGCGAGGCCGCGGGTAAAAGCTAGTAATCAATGATTGGCCCTATGATTTGTTAATCGTCATAGCAAAAGCAAGACGAATCGGGAATTGAATTCGATTAAATTCAAAGGGCATATCCGTTGGGATCATCGGAATGCTTGGAATAAGAACTTCCTCCTCTTTAAATTTTCCTTTGAGTATCAACGCGTGAATCTCATTGTTCATCAGTTTTCTTATCACCACACGTGTTCAATTGTTGCCTGTATGTATATAATACAGGACCTTTTCATTTGTCTTGAGCTCTATCAAGGCTCGAAGGACCAATAAAAAAACTCAATGAAGATTCTTTGACTCTTACCGCTGGTGGGGGAAATATAAAGATCTTCATTGAGCTGAGAAATATTTCATTCTAATTTTATTTTATTAAATGCATCTCTTATATACTATTTACAAAACTTACTATCTAAGTATATGTGTATATTTGTATGTATCGTTACACGACATGGGGTAGTTCTTAATTGTACAACTCAATCTATGTGCGTGTGTGTGTGTGTTCGAAGGTTATCTATTTTGTTATAGTGCATAAATGTATTTTCAGAACTCTATTTTTATCAATGCATACATTTATTTATGTATGCTTATATATAGCAGCTGTTTTGTACTACCTCAGCATTATTAAAGATAAGCTTGTTCAAAGATATTTGAACATATTGCCGAAGGAAAATATTTTAGTGGACTGTATTTCTTACATGTTTCTTATCTTACATTCTTAATAAAACTAAATTTATTGATGTATACTGAAAGTGATGCCCTTTGGCATCAACGCACATGTTCATTTTTGAACACACTCCCGGGCGACAAAAGTGACTGCTGGAAAAGTGCCCGCAGCATGTAGTCGTGTCATGGTCAACTAAGTGACGTCGTAGCTGGTTGCTGCATACTCGTCTTTCTTCCATTTAAATCTTGACATCTCAAATAACGGTTTACGATGATGGCTTTGCCATGTTGTATTAACGATAGTTTACTTGTAACTATTTGTTCATATTCGTCGCAAAGGTATTCTGTCGGTTTTCTCTCTCTCTCATCAGGCGGTAGTGTACCCTTGATTTTACGCTTCTTTATTTGTGGCTTACCATACTCCTCTTCACTGTGTGGCGGACGTCTCATACGTTTCTTCTCCTTGACCTTTGGGTTCCGTGTTGCTGCGGCCGTTGATTTGCGTCTACCTCGTCTACCATCAGCACCACGTTGAGAACAAATTAAAAGAGAATGCAGTTCTAGTGATCTTTGAAGATCTTACATACATAAAATTTCCAAAAGAAATAGATGTTGAAGTTGATGTCATAATGAAAGAACACGGCCCAATGGTAGCTAATAGTATGAACACCAAATTGTGGTCTCCTTTGGTAATCGAGGAGGATGAAAAAGATGAGGAAGAAGACCTTATTATTTCCGCGGAGACTCCTCACCCTGGATTAATTAGGGAGGCTGGTTATGTTGTCATAGACGCAACATTGGATCCTAATCCTCCTGATGAAGAGGCAAATGACGATGAGGAAATTAATGTCTCCGACGATGGAGGCATAACAAATGAAGATGACTCGGATGATTCTAATACCAAACTTAGATGCTTGTATTGCAGCATATAGTTTTATGTTTGTTAATGTCTATATTTAAGTTTTGTACTACCTCAGCATTATTAAAGATAAGCTTGTTCAAAGATATTTGAATAAAACGTGTTCCATTGCACAGTTTTGGTTGGTTTAAATTTCTAAGCATGATGACTACCGAGCCAACCTTCAGTTGCAAATTGTGCTGTGGTAAACCAGGCACATCCAAGGAGCTTAAAAATTCAGTTGGATAATTAGTGCCTTCATCTTCGTTGTTACGCAGTCGATAGATTTGAAAGAATACATAGTGCCTACGATTTGATTCTGAATTATAATATTTAGGTCAACTATATCTTTATTTTAAGTCGCCAAAATTGCTCGCTCACTTAACCATTTAGTATTGTTGTGGTTAGCATTGATATCCGGGAATACTTTGTTGATAAGCTCGTCTCTCGATGAGACGAAATTGCAAAAATTTCGAGGAAACGAAATCGATCCGCTCGATTCGTCAACAGGAACACGGCCATTACCGATAGTCAGCAATTGCTGGGAGAAATCATCAGCAGATAGATCGTTCAACAATACAACTCTCATATTTACTGACAGTTGAAGTTTCTTTGCATATCGCCACAGATAGTAAAATCATTGCACCACCAAAACATCTCGAGTCATTGCGTCGATCTTGTGTTCGGTCAAGAACCTCCAATGCGCGTTTATGCGCCATTGAGCATTCGTCCCATATTATGATTTTTGATGCTACTAAAACTTTGGCCATTGCGGAGTGTTTCGAAATATTACATGTCGGTTGTTCAGTAGTTTGAAGGTTTAATGGCAATTTTAACGCTTAATGAGCCGTACGGCATTCGTCTAACAATGTGGCCGCAATTCCAGAAGAAGCAACTGCTACCGCAATTTCTGATCTCGCACGTACAGTGGCCAAAATCAATGACATGAGTGATGTCTTTCCAGTTCCGCCAGGGGCATCTAGAAAAAATAAGCCGCCATCTCCATCATCAATTGCATTAATCAATGTATCATAGACTTCTCTCTGTTTAGGATTCAACAGTGGTACTTTCGTTCGAACTGATTGTACTACTTCATGTGGATCATATTCACGTTCACGTTCCAATTCTCTATTAAATGCGTCATTCGTTCCGCGATCGGGCGCTGGCATTCCTAACCTGACTAACAAACTGCCGCAAATGGGGTAACACATATCTTCGATCTAAAGAAAAGCCTGGTTATGCATCTCCTCATTCGCCTCAATATCGGTATTTCTTGTCCTGACACGAATTCGATGTAAAATGTCTTCTGACATGTTATCTTTGTATTTGTTCCACAGGTCACGTGGGTTCGATGGGAAACATGTCGAAATGATGATAGCAAATAATGTGCGTATCTGATTCGGAGATGCAGAAACAATTGCACAATCAGTATCGTTTTCAAGCAAATTGAGCTCTTGACATGCTGCACGAAATGTGGGGCACACTATACCATTAACAGTTCGTAGTGATTCAAATGATGTTGGCTGTTGTATTAGAATTAGAATTAGAGAATTAGTTATTCTCTTTTTATGAACTGTTTTTATATAACTTACATACTTATCTATATATGCACTAATAGAAAACGAAACTATGTACACTAAACGACACTATGTACAGCTTTGTAGCCCTACATTTTTTGGCACCCAACGTGGGACACGAGTGAGTGTTTTTGTTCTTTCGCAAATCATTTCGGAGTGTGATCAGTATTAGACTGCATCGTTGGACATTATCGTCATTGGATATTATCGTTGGACATTATCGTCGCTGGTCATTATCGTCATTGGAAATTACAGACATTGGACTTTGTCATCATTAAACTTAGTCACCTTTAGAAATCTTTACCATTGGAGTCACCAGCATTGCTCGCACAAAGCACAGCACACCAGTTTGCCACCGCTAAGTCTCGTTGTTACCATTGCCTGTAGCTCATATTCGCATGTTCGTTGCATACCCATACATAGGTATGACTTGATTTTATAAATTTTGCGGTAAAATTAACTAATCACTTATTGCTTAACTACTCACTAGAAGTAGAAATATTATTATTTAAAATAATTTTGAAGCTTCTATAAAGCATATACAAGATCCTGCTCTGCAATGTCTTTGGACGAGCTAAGACAACAACGCGCCAGCACCAAGATAAATATTAGGCGCATTAAAAATATCGTCGACGCCAGCTTGCGACCAGGTGGAAAGGCTCTTTCAGCTGCGGAATACAAATGCCGTTTGGGCATCCTGGAGTCCTATTTTAAGCAGATTCTCTCAATTCAAACTGACATCGAAAGATTGGATGCTGATGATGGTGGACGTGCTGACCAGGAAGAACTTTACATCACAACTAAATTGGTTATCCAATCGCAACTGGCAGAAGATAACAACGTGTCACTGTACCAACTTGCGTGGTACAATCAAGTTCAAAACTTCCACCACTTAAGCTTCCTACGTTTGATGGCAAGTATTCGAATTATCAAAATTTTATCCCCTCGTTCAAGCAAATAATTGATCGTGAATTCAATTTAACTAATATTGAAAAATTCAACCATTTGCGAAATTGTCTCCAAGGTCAAGCCTTAGAAACTGTAAATGCGTTTCATGTGACAAATGAAAACTACCCGAAGGCGTTAGAACGGTTGAAGGTAAGGTATGATAACAAAACACTAATTCTTTTGGAAGGAATAAATTCGTTATTTGATTTACCAGCAGTTATGAAACCAAATGGCATTTAGCTAAGAAGATTAATTGATAAAGCTTCAGCTATTTATGGTTCCTTGACATCGCTAGGTACCGACAGCCAAATGTCGCTAGCTATGCTTATTCATTTGATTTTGCAGAAGTCTGATGAACAGACCAACAAAAAGTGGAAGGAGTCGCTAGATTTCAGAACGCTGCCGTCATGGGAGAATTGTGTCGCAGTTTTGGAAAGACACTGTCAATACCTGGAATCACTGGACAACACGCATGTTAGTACCTCGTCAACTCAAGGTTCTAACAAATACTCTTCTTCGAAATCAAGGAATCAACCACGAGACTATACATTTTCCTGCCCCAACATAACTTGTACTTTCTGTTCCAGTAACAACCATCAGGTTTTCAATTGCGAACGCTTTAAGTCACTTAACATTACTCAACGTTTCAAACATGCAAAGAAAATTGGACTTTCCATCAATTGCTTATCAAAGGGACATCGAGTAGCCAATTGTCTATCATCACACAGGTGCAAGGTTTGTGCACGACAACACCACAGTTTACTCCACCGCGGTTCTACTCCAGTTCAACAAACACCTACTCAGGTATTTACAACACAAGAGGCAGTCGCGCATACACACAGGAATAATTCATCGTTGGATAACGTCATCCTTGCAACAGCAAAAATTTTCGTTCGTGATGAATCTGGGAGCTACAGATTGGGTATAGCACTGATAGATTCCTGTTCACAGGTAAATTTTATCACAGATGATTTTTCGCAAAAGTTGCTTCTGCCAAGAAGTAAGCAAAACATACAGATTCAAAGCATCGGTTCATCGTCAACAAATATGAAACTCAAAACCTCAACTAATATCAAGTCGCAAGTCACTGGTTTCGAACTTTCATTGACTTTTTGTATTATATCGCACATTGCTTATCAACCAGATCCTGAAATCAATATTTCAACATGGAATATTCCACACAATATAGCGCTCGCCGAGGTTGAATTTTATATACCAAAGAAATTCGACATGTTGCTAGGTACAGAAACGTTTTCAGTCTTCTATCTGTAGGACAAATCAATCTTGGATCTAATTTACCAATCTTTCAAAAAACACTCTTAGGCTGGATTGTTTCGGGACGCTATAAGACGGACAGTAACAACATATCCAAACCATCTTTTTTATTTTCAGCCAATGAATCTTTAGATGCTAAATTGGAAGAGTTGTGAAATTGGAAGAAATCACTACCATACCAGAGGCTTGGACTCGTGAACAACAGAATTGCGATCACATATACAATTCAACTGTGTCAAGAAGACCTTGCGGCAGAATAGTTGTCAAATTACCTTTCAAGGATGATCCGACATGTTTGGGCGAGTCATAACTACGGCATTGAGACGATTTAATGCACAAGAACGTCGATTAGCCATATCACCACAATTGAAAGCACACTACGTTCAATTTATGAGCGACTACGAGAGTTTGGGTCATATGAGCGTTGTAAAAAATCCAAATCTCAGCGAACCGCATTATATATACCACATCATTGTGTGCTAAAACCAACAAGTACAACAACAAAGCTTCGAGTTGTATTTGACGCTTCTTGTCGAACCACATCCCAAAACTCATTAAACGATATTTAGATGGTTGGCCCTACAATTCAATGCGAACTTTTTCTTCTTCTTATTCGTTTTCGATTCCACAGGTTTGCACTCACTGCCGACATAGTCAAGATGTATCGCCAAGTATTAATGCACGAAGATGATCGAAAGTTCCAGTATATTCTGAGGAGTTCACCAACTGAAGATATTCGCACGTATCAACTAGATACTGTAACGTATGGTATGGCTGCTGCACCATATCTTGCTATACGGAGTTTGTTATATCTAGCTGAACAGCATTCAGAACAATTTACAATTGGCGAAAAAATCGTGAAGTCATCATTCTACGTAGACGACCTACTCTGTGGTGCTGATACTCTATCCGAACTTGCACAGATAAAGTAAGAGGTAATACAACTGTTACAATTAGGACAGTTTAAATTAACAAAGTGGTATTCCAATTATCATCAATTCAGAGAAGACGACTCTATAAAGGATCTAAACGTAGATACATCCATCACTAGTACACTTGGACTAAAATGGAACCAAAATCTTGATTGCTTTATTTTTTCATTTGAAGCCAAACTAGCACTGACTGGTCGACTTACAAAACGTTCCATCCTTTCTGTTGCATCATCACTTTACGACCCACTTGGACTTTTAGTTCCTGTTATTATAACATCAAAAATTTTTTTGCAAGAAATATGGTTACTAGAGTTGGATTGGGATGAATCTGTGCCACAGAACATCGAATTTGCTTGGAAAAAATTTCTTAACTGCTTATCGGATCTTTCACAAATTAAAGTGCCGAGGCACTGTTTTTTGACAGATGTGGAATCATTTCAGATACATGGATTTTGTGACGCATCGATTCGTGCATATGGCTGCGCAATATATACTAGCGTTCTCAACAAATTTGGCACTACTACTACCATTCGCCTACTCACTGCGAAGTCCAGAGTGGCACCCACGAAAAAACAATCGTTACCCAAATTAGAACTTTGCGGCGCTCTTCTTCTTGCTCGTCTTGTGGCAAAAATTAAACCAACAATTTCTAACAAATCTTTTAACATTTTTCTTTGGACAGACTCACAAATAGTATTACATTGGCTTAAGATGCATTCTGCAACACTTTCGACTTTTGTTGGTAATCGAGTTTCGGAAATTCAAGATTTAACCAAAGGCGCCCATTGGAGACATGTACCAACGCATTGTAACCCGGCGGATGTTGCCTCTAGAGGATGTACTGTAAAGGAACTTGTTAATTCAATATGGTACACCGGACCAAAGTTTCTATACGAAAACTCAGATAAGTAAGACTCAGTCTGCTGTTTGAGTCACGTATTGGCGGATCATGCGATGTGATGCTGTGCATGCCGTCGTTATACATAACTCCCCCAGAGCCACTCTGAGAAGTCTCCTGACTTCTTTTATTTATAATTTTAAAATTTACATTATTATTCTTTTTTCTTAAAATGAGAATAACAATAGTTAGACTTATTAATGTAATTATAATTACGGTGGCGCTAATGCCATAAGTTATGTTCTTATGATATTTTAACTCTTCTATTTCTCTGATGTTTTTAAAATTATTTAGTACTATATTATCAAAGCTTTTTTTGTTTCATAAGTTTGATTCAACATCCTCACAGGATGTACAAGATTCTCAGTAAATTTTATTTTTATTTAAATTTTGTTGTTATTAAAACTTTCTTGATTAATCTTTATTTTACAATTTGCGTAATTTATAATATAATTATTTTGCAATATGAAGTTTCTTTCATCACAGGTCTGAATGAGACTTTCATTATGTGCATTTTTTATTATTAAAGTGTCATTACTTATTTCTTGAATTAGTGTTATATTGTTATACATAAATTCACAATCATCAGAAAAGATACAATTCTTGGTTAGTTTTAATTTTTTAAATACAGTATTTTCCTTATACACATAGTGTTCTTTATTTATTATTACAATAAATTCATCTTCTTGATTTATTTGCAAGTTTTGTTTATTAGGTAATGGCGTAATTAATTTTACATTTTTTTTAAAAAAACTTCTTGGGATTTGTATAGCGAATATTAATGCTTCCTCTTTGTATGCCACAACTCCTATTTTTGCTAATTTCAATTTATAGAAATCAATATCGAACCCATCTATTTCTTCTTTTGTTAACATTCCGGGATGTATCAAATTGTTTTTAGTCCTCTATTTTCTTTTTGTATCTGATTTAATTCTCTTAAGATTTTAACCCTGTCTTTTTCTATTATGGTTTTCATTAGATTAATTGAGTCATTAAAATGCTCATTTATGAAGATCTGTTTATTTATATATCCTATTGTTGTGAGTATTCCCCTCTATTATTTCTAAATACCTAATTATGTCCTGTCGGTCTTCGTCGTCCATTACTCCGAACAACCATTTGTACTTTGTCCCTCCTAGATTAATCAAACCCCTCTTCTTTCTTTCCTGCTTCTTGGGTGTAATGGATCTAATTTTTGATTTTATTATTTGAATTTCATTGAAAAGAAGTTCCTCGTTACTTATGTCGGCCTGTCTTACATTTTTCTTGATTTCTTCTACTAAAATTGTTAGTTCTTTTGGGTGTATAATATGAAATATTGTACATACTTCATTAACTATTTCTACATCGTCATGGTGTATCCTGCATCTTCAATTATCGGTGCTACTTGCAGGAACGCTGTCACCAATTTTATGGTGGTCATCAGAAAAGCTATTATCCACATGGTCTGAAAATATATTTGCCCGTGAATTAGCTTCTTTTTTTTTATATATAAATTTTTCATTTTCTCTATCTGTCGGCGTTGTTCTTTTAACGTTTATCGCAAACAATTTGTGTGCAAAAACTAAACTAAATAAATATAACAGGGTACAAACTTCATTGAGATATATACAATTCAATAAATCGTAAATTTCGTAGAATTCTTAAATTTGGTGAGAAGGATAGGGATCGTCGTGGACGTGGAATTGTCGAATTCAAAGATCCTGATAACGTAGAGAAAGCTTTGGAAAAGATGAACCGCTATGAAATACATGGGCGCGAATTAGTTGTTAAAGAAGATCATGGCGAACAACGTGATCTGGGCGTAATAATTTTAACATGATGTCTAAGGATTTTAATAATTCATCAAATTACAATTTGTATGGGCTTTCTGTCTGGGTATAAGTGGGCCTTTGCATAATAAGGTTTTTTTTGTTTTTATATGTCACCATTATGTACTATTATGCTCAACCTCTCATCCTCTTCTTCGGTGTCTCTTCTCTGCTTTAGCCAATTTAAGTGGCCTCTTTATGTTTGCTACATGAATGTTCTGCAGGGGGGTAATTCGGAAATATGGTTCGTCCTTGTGTCGTACTCTTTTGTAGTTTTTTATTGGCCCTGACGATCTCAGTTCTTCGTAGTCTTCTCTGTACCTATTTCTTTCTTGTATTATGTTTTGTTTCACCTGGTCTATTGTTTTTTTTAAATGGTTGGATCTATACTATTTTTTGCGTTATTGGGTGTACATTTAATGGTTGAGTGATATCGGTCATTATAGTTACCTATAACGATCTGTATCCTCATTTCTGTTGAGAGACTTGGATCATCAATTCCTGTTAGTTTCTCTAACAGGGTTGAGTGCAGCCTCTCAATGTCTGGATTACCTGTGAGGGAATTTGGTTTTGTTAGGTGTACCTCTACTCCTTCTGCATTTAAGAACTGTATCAACTGTTCGGCCCTGAATTCATTGTCCATTATGATTTGTTTTGGTTTTCCAAATGTTCCGAAATGTTCAATTATAATAGCCTTCTTTGCCCTCCAATTTCTATCAGTTATGTTGTATGCTGCCGCGAATTTCGTCAGTTTGTCAATAACTGTGACAAACGACTGCTTTTTGAAATGAAAAATGTCTACATGTATTATTTCGTTTTTATCTGTCATTGTTTCTGCTAGTTTAAACTTTGATCTTATCGGTTTCCTGTTATACTTAACTCTTTGGCACTTTTCACAGTTTATTATTTATTATTAACTGTATGTGCTCTTTGAATTTGGGATAGTATATTTTGTCCTTAAGTGTATTGTAAGTTTCGTTTATTCCGCTATGCATTGACTCATTACTATGGTAAAGTGCGATTTGCTTATGTAAATCTTCTTCTTTTTCTATTTCTGTTGCTCTTTTTGTACATTTGACAAATTTAAAATTATTATCATGTGAAAAAATTGAAATCATTAATATCTGAATTTTATGATAATCAGATTCAGTGACTTCTGAGAAAATGCCGACACATCCGTTTCCTTTAATATGCCGACTTAACACTTCTTTTATTATGTACTCTTCCTCCATTGGGTTGATCTCTATCATCTTTCTCTAATGGAGTCTCTGCATTTCAAATTGTGAACTGTACGCTAATATGATTTAAACTTTATGTTTATTCACTATTTCTTCCTTGATTACAAAGTGTTCTAGCAGTTCTTCTTCCGCAGAATGTACTGTATCCGACATTTCTAAATTTGATTCATCGTCGTTCCCATCTGTTTTTTTAGGCGAATTTTCAATTCGACTTAGGAAGTCCGCTACTACGTTATCTTTACCCTTTACATACTCTATTTCGTAATTATACTCCTGGAGTTTTAGAAGCCACCTTTGATGTCGTGGTGCAAATTCTTTCCCTTTATACTTGTTATTTATGATGATTGTTTAGTGTTCTTGAGATGAAGCATATTGGTTGGCCTTGCTGTGAAAGAACAGCTCCAATAGCGTAATCGCTTGCATCCGTAGTAATTGTAAATTTTTTGTCATATTCAGGAAATTTTAAAATTGGATGTGATGAGATAATGGTTTTTAAATTTTTAAAGCTGGCTATATATTGAGGATCTCTCGGATTTATTGTATTATCTCTCTTTAAATATTTTATCATTGGGTAAGCTATTCTAGAGTAATCTATAATAAACTTTCTATAATAGCCTGTGGTACCTAAAAACCCTTTTAATTGCCTTTCTGTTGTTGGAATTGGTAAATTTTGAATGGCTAAAAATTTTTCTGGGTTGGGCTTAATGCCGTCTTTTGTCAAAACGTGACCCAAAAATTCGGTTTCTCTTTTTAAAAAACTACACTTGTTTGCTTGGATTTTTAGGTTATTTTCCTGAAGCTTTGAAACAATTTTTCCTAGTGAATGTATGTGTTCTTCTAGTGACGTAGAAAATATTAATATGTCATCTAGATAGACTACACATATTTTATTAATATGTTCACTTAGGATATCGTTCATTAATCTCTGAAAAGTGGCTGGAGCATTTTTAAGCCCAAACGGCATCCTGACGTATTCATACAGGCCTGCTGGAGTCACAAAAGCTGTTTTCTCTATATCCTTCTCTGCCATTAGGATCTGATGATAACCTTTAGCTAGATCTATGGTGCTAAAGTACTGTGCTTTGCCCAATTTATCTAAAATTCCATCAATATTTGGCAGGGGATATTTATCGTCAACAGTAATTTGGTTTAACCTCCTATAATCAACCCCTAATCGAAATTTTTTTATACCGGAACTATCTGATTTCTTTGGCACAATTATTATTTGTGAGCTGTATTTGCTTCGACTTTTTCTTATTATTGCTTGCTTTTCCATTTCTTCAATTTGCCTTTCCGCCTCGTCTGCATGTTTGGGGGGCAATCTGTAAATTCGAGAATTAATTTGCGGATCCGTTGTTGTTCTAATTTCATGAAAAACGGTATTCGTGTTTGTCAGCTCATCTCCTTCTTTATAAATTAGTTTTTCGTACTTTTTTAATAGTTTACTTATTTTTATCTTTTCTTCGGGGTTTATATGGCCGAGTTGAATGTTACTAACTTCACTTTCTTCCAACGAATAAACTTGCTCCTGCATAATTTTCGTATGGAATGGAAGCTTGACAACATTTCTCAATGCCATTTCTTTGTTTTCAATGTTTATTGTTTTCACATTTTTAAATATAAAATCATTCCCCAGTATAAGGTCGTATGGCTTGTTATAATCCATTTTTAACCATCGCATTCTTGCATTTTGAGGGTATCTAAATTCTAGTGGGCATGGTGTCTTAACTCTTTCGTTCATCGCCCTTATTTCTCCATTCAGTATACTGATTATTGTTTTATTTTTTTCTAAAACTGGTAAATTATACTTTTCGAATCTCGCTCTTTTCATTATGCTTATGGTAGAGCCTGGGTCTACTAATGCACACCATTTCTTATTAAATAGAGTGAGTGAAATTAAAATTTTATTTTGATTTTCCGAGGCTAATTGGTAAAAAATTCCTCGTTATTATTTGTTTCCCTGTTCTGCTCATAGTGTCAAGCTCCATGGGTATTGGGCCATTTAAGCGTCTTGATTGCCGAGAGCCATTCTGTACAGGTTGCCATGCAGAATTACCGTAACCGTTATTACAAGTATTATTACTACGATATTGATTATTTTGGCCTGCATTTCCAGGATTAGTTTGTCTGTGGGGATTATTTGGGTGATAATTATTTTGCCCTGAAAAGTTTGTATTTCTTTGGGAGTATCGTCTCGAACTATTTTGTGAATAATAATTATTATTATTACGGGGATGTTGTCCTGAATTACTTTCGAAACGATCTATATTTTGCTCACTACCATTTTGTCTCCTATAATTGTTTGTTATTTGATTATTCTGGTTTTTGTTATTATTAAACTTTCTAGTATATTGAGAAAATGAATCCAAATTTCTATTTTTTGTTAAAAACGTAGGATTTAAATTTCCATCGTCCAGCCCTATGAAATTGTAGATTGTATTTGCCATGTCTGTCCATGCCGTTATATAAGGTTGTCATATATCTCCCTTCCGCTTTTTTGTCTTTTGAATTTCGCGGCTATGTACAAAGCGCTACAGAGCTCGTATCTGGCAACACTATACATAATTTGAAAGGTCTTGACATAACCTACAAAACAACGCTATGCATGATTAGTTTTGATATTGCGTTTAACAGTTATAGACGTGTAAACGTGGAGTTCACTAACGCCGAAATTCGCGCTATTTTAAAGTTTTCCTTCGTTATAGGCAAATCCGCTAGAGAAATGTTCCGTGAGATTAATGGTGTTTTGGGGGATGGTACTCTATCACTTCGAACCGCGGAGGAATGGTTTCGACGATTCAGAGCCGGTGAAAACGACACCATGGATAAGCCAGCCGGCGGAAGACCTGTGACGACAAATACGATCAAATCATGGAATACATCGAGTTAGACCGGCATATGGCATCTCGTGACATCGCCCAGGAGATGGGAGTTAGTCACCAAACCATTTTGAACCATCTGCAGAAGGCTGGATACAAAAACAAGTTTAATGTTTGGATGCCGCATAATTTGACGCAAAAAAACCTTCTGAACCGAATCAACGCCTGCGATATGCTGCTGAAATGGAACGAACTCGTCCCATTCTTGAAGCGGATGGTGACTGGCGACGAAAAATGGATCACATACGACAATATCAAGCGAAAACGGTCGTGGTCGAAGGCCGGTGAATCGTCCCAAACAGTGGCCAAGCCGGGATTGACGGCCAGGAAGGTTTTGCTGTGTGTTTGGTGGGATTGGAAGGGAATCATCCACTATGAGCTGCTCCCATATGGCCAGACGCTTAATTCTACCATCTACTGCGAACAACTGGACCGCTTGAAGCAGGCGATCGACCAGAAGCGTCCAGATTTGGCCAACAGGAAGGGTGTAGTGTTCCACCAGGACAACGCCAGACCACACACTTCGTTGATGACTCGTCAGAAGCTACGGGAGCTCGGATGGGAGGTTTTATCGCATCCACCATATAGCCCGGACGTAGCGCCAAGTGATTACCACCTGTTCCTGTCCATGGCGAATGCCCTTGGTGGTGTGAAGTTGAACTCAAAAGAGGCTTGTGAAAAGTGGCTGTCCGGCTGGAGGGGGGCTTCTACGAGGAAGGTATTATGAAGTTGCCGTCTAGATGGAAACAGATCATCGAACAAAACGGCGCATATTTTAACTAAATCCGATCACTGTAACACTTTTTATAAAGCATTGAATGAAGAGCAAAAAAGCGGAGATATTTGACAATCTTATATTTCGTACCATATAGGCGAATGTTCCTGCTGCTAATTGCTTTATCTTTTGTATAAGCAATCCTGTAAATATTTCTTTCATAATATTTCCTGACTCACTTAAAGCACAATACGAGTATTCCGTAACATTATCAATTATTTCATTAGCTTTTTTACTAAGTTCAATGATACTACCCACCCTAAGATAGGTGATATCGTTGGTCAAAGTCATCTGGTCTTTTGTTGGCCTGACAAGTTGCCCAATCTTGAGGTGGGTTTGCTTGCAAAAAATTTTTTGCTGATGGAGGATGACGATTTTTTTACTTTTCCTTCGAAAGGAGCTAGGTATTTTAAGTCCCTTTCGACTCTTTGCCTAAACGTTATATTTTATTGTTGAGCGTTTTGTTGCAGCAATTGGGTAATGGCGACTAAACAATCTTGTATATTTTGAGCCATCTTCACAAATTTTTATGTATAGATAGAATGGTATACAATAAATAAATGTACAATATCTTGTATATTTAACAATTCGTATTTTACCTCTCGTAAGAGTATGCTTCAAGTTTTTAAAATATTGTATAATATAAATTAATATAAGCTTATAAAGGTATGCTTCGATTCTATAACATTCACTTGCCGTTTTTATACTCTCGCAACCTGTTGCTACAGAGTATAATAGTTTTGTTCACCTAACGGTTGTTTGTATCACCTAAAACTAATCGAGTTAGATATAGGGTTATATATATATAAATGATCAGGATGAAGAGACGAGTTGAAATCCGGGTGACTGTCTGTCCGTCCGTCCGTCTGTCCGTCCGTCTGTCCGTCTGTCCGTCCGTCCGTGCAAGCTCTAACTTGAGTAAAAATTGATATATCTTTATGAAACTTGGTAGACATGTTTCATGGTACCGTGAGACGGTTGGTATTGCAGATGGGCGTAATCGGACCACTGCCACGCCCACAAAACGCCATTAATCAAAAACAAATAACTTGCCATAACTAAGCTCCGCAATAAGATACAAGACTGTTATTTGGTACACAGGATCACATTAGGAAGGGGCATCTGCAGTTAAAATTTTTTTTAAAAAAGTGGGCGTGGTCCCGCCTCTAATAGGTTTAATGTGCATATCTCCTAAACCGCTAATGCTATAATAACAAAATTCACTGGAAGCAAATATTTTTAGCACTTCTATTGACGGTGTGAAAATAGTTGAAATCGGGTGGCAACTCCGCCCACTCCCCATATAACGGTACTGTTAAAAACTACTAAAAGCGCGATAAATCAAGCACTAAACACGCCAGAGTCATTAAATTTTATCTCTGGGATGGTATGAGATGACTTTATAGGAACCGCGTTCAAAATTAGACAGTGGGCGTGGCACAGCCCACTTTTAGGTGAAAACCCATATCTTGAGATCTGCTTAACCGATTTCAACCAAATTCGGTGCATAACGTTCTTTTCATGTTTCGATGTCACAGTGCAAAAATGGGCGAAATCGGACTACAACCACGCCTACTTTCCATATAACACCATTTTAAATTCCATCTGATTATTTCACTTTCCACTATGCAAATCAGGCAACAATGACTGTATCGGGATAAAACTTTACGTGAATAATGCGATTAAAGTATGCCACCTTGTGGCCAAAAATTGTCTAAATCGAACCAAAACTGTTTAAGCCCCTAAGTACTAAATATGTGGACCCCAGTGCCTATAGTTGACCTTCTACCGAAAATATCAGCCAATCCACAAAGAAATCTCAAACGAGTATACTATTTGACTTTGCGAGAGTATAAAATGTTCGGTTACATCCGAACTTAGCCCTTCCTTACTTGTTACTATTGTTATTGCTCTCCACGTACAACTGCTGTTGTTATTTTTATACTCTCGCTACCTGTTGCTACAGAGTATAATAGTTTTGTTCACCTAACGGTTGTTTGTATCACCTAAAACTAATCGAGTTAGATATAGGGTTATGTATATATAAATAATCAGGATGAACCAATCGGACCACTGCCACGCCCACAAAACGCCATTAATCAAAAACAAATAAATTGCCATAATAAGCTCCGCAATAAGATACAAGACTGTTATTTGGTACACAGGATCTCAATAGGGAGAAGCATCTGCAGTTAAATTTTTTTTTAAAAGTGGGCGTGGTCCCGCCTCTAATAGGTTTGATGTGCATATCTCCTAAGCCGCTAATGCTATAATAACAAAATTCACTGGAAGCAAATGTTTTTAGCACTTCTATTGACGGTGTGAAAATAATTGAAATCGGGTGGCAACTCCGCCCACTCCCCATCTAACAGTACTGTTAAAAACTACTAAAAGCGCGATAAATCAAGCACTAAACACGCCAGAGACATTAAATTTTATCTCTGGGATGGTATGAGATGACTATATAGAAACCGCGTTCAAAAATAGACAGTGGGCGTGGCACAGCCCACTTTTAGGAGAAACCCCATATCTTGGGATCTGCTTAACAGATTTCAACCAAATTGGGTGCATAACGTTCATATTTCTATGTTATAGTGCGAAAATGGGCGAAATCGGACTACAACCACGCCTATTTCCCATATAACACCATTTTCAATTCCATCTGATTCTTTCACTTTCCACTATGCATATCAAGCAACAATGATTATATTGGGGTAAATACGTTTAAATGTGAATAATACGTTTAAAGTATGCCAGCTTGTGACCAAAAATTGTCTAAATCGAACTAAAACTGTTCAAGCCCCTAAGTACAAAATATGTGGAGCCCAGTGTTTATAGTTGACCTTCTACCGAAAATATCTGCCAATCCGCAAAGAAATCTCAAACGAGTATACCATTTGACTTTGCGAGAGTATAAAATGTTCGGTTACATCCGAACTTAGCCTTTCCTTACTTGTTTATATTTCTCTTTTGTTAATAACTACATTATATACGAAGGAGCAATAGAGTAAAGTATGTACTTGGGTTATTCTCCTTTTATGAACTGTTTTTATATAACTTACATACTTATGTATATATGCACTAATAGAAAACGAAACTATGTACTTAGCGGAAATTATGTGTTGAACGGTATTGCAATATTTCTTAAAATATTATTTATGGAGAAGAATTTTGCAAATAAAGTTAGTCTAATAACTGACCACACATGGCATCATTACTCGGCCCTTTGTATTTTATCGCTGTTACATCTTCGCTTAAATATTTCGCTTTTTCGATATTTGCGTGGCTACAAAAAAGCTTTGTAGCCCTACATTGGCATTCGAACATGTACCAGCAAGAATGCAAATAGAAACATTCATCATTATTCGAATGAACTGTGTAAATACGACCAAGAGCATCTGTAGAACGCATATCTAGATGACCAGGAACTGCCTGGCCTTGCCTCCGACGTTGAAATTTCTTCGATGTAAGGTTCCAAGTGTAAAAACATGGCATCTCTGAGTACAACAACGTTCGTGCGAACGGATCGCTTTGACAAATCGCAAAGAAACAGGTCAGTGTTGTCGCTGGAGATGTTGCGGCAGGTTGAGCAGCATTCGACGTTGTGAAATAAACTCTTTGACCGTTCTCTAGATGCACACCCAAATATGCAACAGCGGGATGACGTTCGTGAATAGGGAATGAGAATATACGCCAAATTGCTTGATTGCAGTTCACACATCTACCGACTTGATAGCGCGTAATTTCATCGTTGGTATTGGATGTTTGGATACCAAAAACCGCCATGTCGCTGCCTTTCGAGATATATTTGCAAAAGTATTTAATTGACTTAACCTAATTGCAATACTCAACATTACAATGTGCCTTGAATGTTTTGGAAAGAAGTGGCGAATATGGAACAACCCAACTTTGGTCTACAACAAAATCGTTTCCTTTTACTTTAGTTGCGATAGTTCTACCATTATCATCGGGCGATCGACGTTATACAGTGGATAACCATCGTTGCCTGTGATGGTCTCCGCCGTCATTTTTCGTGGATACGATTTGGAGCACTTGCCAGAGTCTGAAAAGGCAAGAGAGTTTTTTAAGTATTGAGATCTAAAACTGCTCAGCTACAGAAACAAAAATTGCAACAGCTAAGATTTGTAGTTACGAAATAATAAATTGTTACATTTACATTTATTAAGAGAAAACAATAAAGTCTTTTTAATTTTAAAAAGTGAGTCAGATAAGTTAAATGTGCTGGAATGAGAATTAAAATCATGACATATACGGCGGAATGGCTCGTTTAGTTCAAAATTTGATCTACAGGATTTTAGCAGTAAAGGACTAAACTGCCTCGAAAAGCGAACCGGGATATTAAATTTAATTTCAGACAGGAGAAAAGAACTGCAAACTGTTCCATTCAAAATTTTCACTAAGAACATCATGCCAAGCATTTCCCTACGACTAGAAAGTGTAGGTAGATTAATAAGTTTTAAACGACTAATGTATGGAAGTAGACTTACCCTAGAATCCCATCGGAAATGCGCTAAGGCGAAAAGTAAAAATTGTTTTTGAACAGATTCTAAATTGTCAGAATGGATTTGGTAGCTAAGGTTCCATACAACAGAGCCATATTCCAATATAGGTCTAACCAAAGTTGTATAAAGGGTTTTAGTAATATACGGATCTCTAAATTCTTTAGACCAACGTTTAACAAAACTGGTGGCACACACAACATCATGTAGGTCTGGGTCGGTTTCAGGATCAGGAATCTCCGCACATATGATGTCATCTATTTGATCTGGCCGAACTCTTTCGACTAACCAAATTAGAATGTGTGCATGCGGCAAGCCTCGTTTTTGCCATTCAATTGAATACATCCAGCATTGAGTAATACCAAAGACGTGTTGTTTAACAATGTAAATCATCACTGACTGGATTTTTTGCTTGAAAACACGTGCGGTGATGTCGTGTCGATCACTTCATGTTTGTCCGGGAAGCAGCAGTTGAATAATTTCCATCCATTTCGGATTACAGGTACGAAACAAAGTAACATTTAGGGAAAATGATTCATCAAGTTTTCATTATTTTTAAGATGTATTCTGCTATTCGGGGCAAGGACAAATCCAACGAACCAAAAACCATGAAAATTGGTCTAGCCGATCTCGAGTTATAACTGTTGTAACAAAACCGACTTTGTTTTATATATGTATATAGATAATTAAAGTACTATTTACATCTACTACGCTACTCAAAACAATATATTTATTAAATTGAATATAAAAATTCTATCTTGTAAATTATATTACAAATAGCAAGTATGTTATATTTATTATTATGATAAATATATTATAATAAAATGCATGTCAATTATTATTTATATATGGAACACTTTATGAAAAATCACTTCTAATTGTAACGAGCTAATTATAGTTTTCTACTTATTAAAATAACTTACAAACCTGGATCCTTCCTTCTCCTTCTTAGGAAAATTGAAAAAACGTCGCGCTCCTACGCACCCAGCAACACACCGATGTTTACATTTTGGCATTTTTCTATAATTTGTTCGGAAAACATAATGCAATATAATTAGGTACATATATTATATTTGCTACGGCTTTAATAACATACTTACCAATTTTATTTTATATAAAAACACTTATACAAATATTTTATTAAAAACAATATCACTTTCACTGTTGCTGCTTCAGCATAAAACTTTCTTATGGAAAATAATGAACTGATTTTGTCAGTTATTTTTAACGGGATTTTATCTGGCAGTTAATTTTTTTTCTTGTCATCTGTTCAGTTGCTCATGAACTCGTGGTTTTCTTTGGCATCACTAAAAGTTAATGAGCTGTCTCAGAAAGCAAAGAGAGGAGTTTCGGATCATTTTATCTATGGTTCTTATTGAATGACTGCGAATGAGAAAACATATGGTAACTGTCATTAGTGCCAAAAGAACATCCCAAAAATGGTAATAAAAAAGAACGATTGATAGACGCAACTTATTTGAGCTCGTAAAACAAAAACGTAAGTTGAATGAATTTTGTGTGAATTGTTAACTATATTTTGTTATTATATCAGGAGCAGCACTTATAAATGGTTGGGTAAGTTTTATCAAATATTAGATATTGTTAGTGAGTGGGTTTAATAAATGTTTGTTTTATGGTTCAAAGCGGTCTGCAAAGTACAAAAATTATGTGAAAACAAATGTTTGTTTTATGTATTTAAAGCGGCCTCCGCAGTGCAATAAAATATATGGGGAAACTTTAGTAAAGGGGCTCTAATGGGTATGGTTGGATAGAGGAGATTCTCCAAATTCAGGCAACACTTATTATCTGTCAACATGGAACCCATTTGTTATTGTGCATATAACGAAAATTGTGTAAATAATAATATGATTATTTAAAGCGAATATTAAAATTACTGTTTAAAATAAATATTTAGAAACAATGTAGTGAAGTGTTAGTGTTTAATAAGTGTATAATATAAAAGAAAAATTAACTATAAATCGAGAAATTGCAAATTTAAATTTGTAAAATTTTTAACTTAAAATGCAAATATCACGAAAACTATAGTTTCTGGTGGCTATAATAATGTATATTCTTAATCAGCAGAATCTCCTCTATCTAACCATACCACTTTTAACCCTAAAATCGTAGGATGATAAACTAAAGCCAATCCAAATATAGGGTTTTCCAATAAGATTGATATCATTTAAAAAAATTTAATTTTTAAGGAAATTCAAATGTTTTCTATTTAATGTGAAGTACAATTAGCTCTGAATATAACATCATTCAAGCGGCCTCGACGACTACTTTTGCTGGAACGAATTCAATGAATCCAACATTCGAGTACTTTTTACGAGTACTTACATCAAATCGTATGTCATGAATAGCACGTTCAATATTGACTTCTAAAGCTTGAAAAGAGTCTGGTTTATTGCTAAAGGTCTATTACTTTAAATAACCACACAAGAAGTAGTCTAATGGTGTTAAATCACAACATCTTGGAGGCTATTCAATGTCACTATTTCTTGAAAATATCAAATTTCCAAAATTTTCTTGCAGTTATTCGGTTGTCGCACATGCTGGTTGGCACGTAGCCTCGTCTTGTTGGAACAAGATGTTATCAAGAACAACTTTTTCCAATTGCGGCAATAAAAAGTTGGTTATCATCGATCTATACCGCTCTCTATTGACAGAATCGATCTTTGCACCAGAATCGACAGGTTGTGGTTTGAGACAGTTCCAATTCTTGAGAACGTCTTGGAATCGACTAATTGCGGTCTTCAGCAACACTTGCCTATACGGCAGCAATATTTTCATTACTTTGAACGGTTCTTTGTCTTATTGGCACTTGAACATTATGTTAAGAAAATGTACGCTCGAAATTTTCACCGATTCGACGAATAGCGAGCACAGGTGGACGATTATTACGCCCATAAAATGGCAAAAGAGCACGAAAAGTGGCTATTGGAGAACGATTATTTTGATAATAAAATTTAATAGTTTGTAAACGTTATTCTTGTGTATATCTTTTTATAATGAAATTGTAAACATTACTAAATGCAATTAGAAAACATTACAGATCATGACATATTAGAAATGGAAGAAACGACACTTAGAAATCATATCTACTTATTAGAAATCGCTCTACAGAAAAGGTCTTATTGGTCAAATATTTGTTTTAAGTGTCGGTACGGTGGATTTTACATTGGAAATAAATATTTTTTATTTCTTGATATAGTGCGTTAAATTTTAGTTTGGAAACCGACATACGCTATTCTACTAACATCTAGACTTCCTGGCATTCTTCATATGTATATTTATTTTACTAAAAATCGCCCTTTTACAAGTATGTATTTTTAATGTGTTATGTCATCCACTGCCATGCACTTGAACAGAAACAAGCAATTTCAAATAAATTTTCAATTATTTTACTTAAAACAAAAATAAGTAATTAAATTGAATTATTATGTAATAAGAAATGTTAAAATCAAGAAATTATTGTGCTACATCCTGACAAATTTGTTTCTTTTTTATTTGAATATGTTGGACTCGCTAAATCTTGTGTTAGTAAAACTATAAAGATATATTTGCTCTGCGTGAATTTTTTGATTCATTTAGTTCATTTCTTTCAGATTGCGTTGTGTTTAATATTGGAATTCACACCGCGATTTTCTTATATAATATTCAACATATTATTGTTATTGCAACTATTATAACTATTTATTATATTATATTTTTTTATTAAGCATTACGTAAGTTTAAGTCATAATAGATATAAGCAAATAAGACGTAATACGAAGAAGTTGTTGTAGAAACCAAAATTGCGCATTATTGGCTGTTTCAGTATCACGGCCATAAACGCTATTCACATTTTCAGCCGCCTGGCTTGCGTTTTTGCCCTTATCGAGGAAAAACTGTAAAATATATCTATTTTCTCTTTGCTAGTGTCATTGTATAAATCTACAAGTAACCAATCCTAAATTTTCACTAATACACACGCAAAAATGTCCCACTTGGTACGGGTTGCCTCGAAAATTCTACTACTAAAGCCACTCTTGGTGCTCATCAAAGTGCCGGGGCATAAATGGGTAGCCGGTAACGAGTTGACAGACGAACTCGCCCGCTCTGCTGGTGCTTCCAGAATGATGGGACCAGAACCATGTACTGCGGTGGGGCCCCATACAATAAAGGAGCTGCTCCGCACGGAGGAGAGAGCGAGCAGAGATAGTCACTGGCAACAAGTAACAGGGATGCGTCATGCTAAACTGCTACTGGGGGGATTCAATCCCCAGAGATAAACTCCGGCTCCTTGTCGCGCTCTACACTGGGCACTGCAGGCTCAAGAAACATCTGTCAAACATGGGCATAACTTCTTGTGGCAACTGCCGGTTCTGCGACATGAGGCCGGAAACACCAGAACACCTGATTCTAGATTGCACCGCAATTTGTAGACGCAGGCTCAAGGCCCTCGGTTTCATTTATGTGAACAGGGATCACATTGCCTCAATAGCACCCAACAAGTTTTTGTAGTTTTTCAGGGTGCTGGGACTCTGGGAATGCATGTGATGGAGGAGAAAGACCCGCAATGCAAAACCTCATATTCTAATCTAATCTAATCTAATGGGTAAATATAGGCCTCCTGGGGAACCAAACACCTTGGAATGTTTGGATTAGGAATGTGGCAGTTTATTGTTCCTACCTATTTTATAGTTGGCGGCAAAATTCTCCTGAACAGAACCGTCGCCCTGATGATAGGGCGGTGTGTAAGGGTCAGCTTGGGTGACCAAAGTGTCTTCGCTTCCACGAACTTTGGCCACCCTTTTGGGACCAACTAAAAAACCCCGACTTGTATGTTTTCCAGAAGGCTTTAAACTAATAGGCGAACTTAAGGTTCAAACCTGACTAACGAACAGCAATTAATTTTTATATATAATATAATATATGGATTACGTAAGTTTAAGTCATAATAGATATAAGCAAATAAGACGTAATACTAAGAAGTTGTAGTTTTCAAATGTAATTTCAGCTTTTTTATATATTTTCATAAAATTTGATTTAATTATTATAAGTAGTTCTGTTAATTATTAATTTTATATTTAAATTTTGTATATATTTGTTTCATAAGTTTCTATTAAGTAATATTTGAATTCCTATTAATTGATATTCACTGCAAAATAACATTTCATTTTTTCATAAATACATGTAAATACAAAAATAATTTTGCACGCTTAATGTATATTTCTAATATCGTTCAATTTTTTTAGCCTGCTCTATAAATATATATATGCTTTTCTTATATATGCTTTCTTTATGACTGTTTTTAATTTAGTACCTATACATTATGGTACGTGATTCTTTTTATAAATGTGCATTTGTTAATTTTTGATTTAAGAAAATGGTGCTTTTAAAATACTAATAAAAAATCGCTTAACATCTTCTTAATAACTTCATTTTCATTTATTTAATAAAATCATTTTTATAACAATATATAAAAAAAAGAAATTTTTCAGATAATATAATATTATATTTATCTTTTCTTTCAGTTATTATTATTACAATAACTTCATTTAATTAATGTTTTTTCTAGAGTTTATTACTATTTTTTGTAATTAATCTTTTTTCCGATTTTATTAAATTAATCTCTTTTTCAGATAATATAAATATTTTCTTTGAGATATTATTACTATTTTTATTTAAATAAACTTTTTTCATGATATTACATAATATAATAATAATAATAATAATTAATCTTTATTTTCAGATATTAATAATCTTTTTTATTTAATATATTTCTATAGATAAATATATACGTATACTAGAAGCCCGACAGAAGTTGTCCTGTCCCACGACTTAAATGTAAACTTTTTAAATTTGCCGTAACATAGACCGTTTTGAAGAAAATTTTTATTAGAAACTTTTTACAATATCTAATTCATATATATTTATCACAATCCGACCAATCGATAGCGTGTCAACATGTATATTAGAATACTTTCAGAGATTTTAATTGTAGAAGCTGTATTGAATGAAAACTTGATGTCGTTTTAATTGATTGTGAAAAGGTTGAATCTATTCTATAACGGTATTTATTGTTATGCCATAGGATGTACAATATTTTTGGTTAATCCTTGAGAGGTATAAACAAATAAATTCGATGGTTTCCTACTCTAAATCTAATCCACATATCGGCATTGTTTGACCTTGTGCCTTATTAATAGTCATCGCAAATGCCAAGCAGATGGATAATTGTAAATGTTGAAATGGTAACGGCGAATCTAAAGGAATTATTGGAATCCGTTGCAGAAGTACAACTTCAAATTGAATTTTTCCACTCAAAATAGTGGCTTCAAAAATGTTGCCCATGATTTTTTTTATGACTAATCCTCATTGGTCCTTGTGTATTTTTCATAGTAGTGTATTTCTACAAAAAATGCCACGTCTTCGCAGAAAAGCAAGAAATATAAACAAATTTATTATTTATGTATTTACATATATCTTAGTTTTGTATATTCACTATTTCCGTATAGAGTAGCATAGCAGTATGAATGTTTAGACACTATACACCATACACATGTCTATAGTCTTAGTAGTTTAAACTATACTTATGATATCTTAGAATCTGATTTCACCGCCATCTACCAGGCTCAAACATACTTTTGAATATCTGTCACGACTACAGCGCAGTCTGCTGGAATTCTATGTGAAACGTTCTAACATCTGCGATAGTAGCGCGGTCTAAAGGATCCATTGTAAAACATTCCAAAATTAACAACTACTTATAAATGAAAAATTAGTTAAATAAACATTTTCCAGTGGACCAAGTTGTGAATCTAAACCATCTAAAAAATTTCATCAAAATCGGTCCAGCCGTCTAGGAGGAGTTCAGTGACATACACTCGCAAACAAGAAATATATATATAAAGATATACAGTTAAAACTATCATTTTCTTAATAATTATTATTACTACTATTAATAGAATGAATATAATAATTAGATTAGATTTTGTTTAAATGATACATAAATATAGAAGAAAATAAAAAAAATATAAAATGTTTTTATATGATACTACTGAAAGAGCGCAACAGGGATGTATGATCACATGTATACGTACGTGTAAGGGGAAAAGTGGTTATAATCTGCACGGCGCCTATATCAGGCTCACCACTTTTTTACGTCGTTTGATGATTTTAATACCATCTGTTTAACCAGATTTTACACCACCGTTAGCTGGCAGGAACTGATGTTCCCATCGTAAATGGGGAGTAGAGATTATATCAGCTGACCAGATGTGAGCAAAGCAACAGCTGAGGGGTGTCCTGGAGAAATGTCAAGTCTGTCTAGGGGATGAGTTTCTATTGGCATTCAAGATGACCGGAATGGACCTTTGACCGGAAAATGGTTGCATATAGGTATTTTCTTTATGTGTTTTCAAAATAAAATCAGTTTCTTTTAATATATATTTTTATAAAAGCGACTAGTATTGGCAAATTCCAGAATAATTAAGATATATAATTATGCCTCTTTTTAACTGTGCAATTTATGCAAAAATAATAATTATATTAAAAACAATGCTCAAAAACAACTCACCTTTGTAAAAGTAAGTCCGTCCATGTCAAAAATATTCAAATGTGTTGCCAGTATGGCTATTGAGCATTGCGTATCAATTTTAAAATATTTTTTTTTACTTTACTTTACTTTTAAGAAATATATCTTCCGTATATTATAATATAATGATATTGGAACTTCAACAAATAATTTATTTAATAAGTCTATATATAATATTTAAAAACTAAACTTAGAACTATGAAATAATATAGTAATTTTTTATGCAAAGATAATGAAATATTGTACATATTTACATCGCTAAATGCTGAAATATAAAACGTAAATAAAATTTGTGATTAAATAAATGTATACTTAAATTAGAGAAATCCTCGTCTCATTAATTATTTCTTGATATAAATATCTACAATGATAAATGTTTCTTTATAAATTAAGTTGATGTTGAAATCGTCAGCTAAGATAAGAGGAAATTTATTACCATTGATAATCCGATTGAAATACCTAATTTTAATTGTATTGTTCAAGTCAAACGAGAAAATGATCCAAAAGGAGGAGTAGCTATTTATCAAAATAATAATAATGTTACTAATATTATGACTCCGAATGTTGCATTTATTTTTTATTATTTAAAGTTTTATTAAATTCTATATTTTTATTTGCCATTAAAAAAATTTTATCCTAAATATTATTATTTTTGAATCACCCTGCTCTCTTCAATTGATTTGTTCCGCTTGAAAATATGGCTAAAAGTATGCAAATATTTTGCGTACAATTTGCCGTGTTAGGTTTATTTCCGTTACGGAATGTCTTGATTCAGTCCCCACATTCAAAGCCCGCGATAGAAGCTATGCAATAGCTTAATAAGATTGGAGGCTCGAACGTTTTTGTGTAAGCAAAGAATGAAACAGATTCATTAAATTTAAGGTGACAGAGTTCTTACTGAGTGTCCTTTATTTCGTGCTCACATACACAGTCGCAGTTCCTCTCATGCCGACCACTGACATAAAGAAAATCGAGATAGATATAGGTCAAAAATTAAAATACAAAAGTGGTTTGAGAGTTTCTAAAAAGTGAGTATGGCCCCGCTCCCTAATAAGTTTAATGTACATATATCAGAAGTGCGATAACTCACTAAACATATACGTAAGAAGCTTTAAATGTTATAGCCAAAATGGTTCTTAAGGAGTTCAGAGGAGCAATCGTGGCATCCCTCGCATTAATGTAAAAGCCTGCATCTCCATTTCAATTAAATTTGGTACATAACATCAATCTGATATTCTTGTCTTATGTTTATATAAGTAACATTTTTGTTGGCGTTAACATATCCCTTAACGGTTTTTGTATTCACAAATAACTATGCCAATTCTGTGTAATGCTTACTAAACCAGTCGATGACTCTGCCTGCATCATGTTCGAGGAGGGGGCTATTGGAATACGTACCTATCTCCATCAACCATCGAAGCTAACTTCAGGAAGACAATCTGTAACACGGTCTGAGTATACTGCACTATATAGTAACATCAGTAAAGCTGAATGTTGTTATTCACTTAACTCAGCCGTTCGAAGCGGCAGCACTTGTCACCAAGTATTACTAAGCCCAACAACTTCCTTGATTTCGAGTCTCAATTAAACGACTCATCATCACCCCTTAAAACATAGCTCACCATCAACATAGCTTCCGCAAGTGTCTAAAAGCATCTCTAATAATCAGATTATTCATAGTTTATTTCAAATTAAACACCTGTTTTAATCTTTACATAATGCATTGAAACTACATAATATGTATTTTAACACATTTAATTATAAATATTTTTGTATACTCTCGCAACATGTTGCACAGAGTATGACAGTTTTGTCTAACGGTTGTTTGTTACACCTAAAACGAATGGAGATAGATATAGATATCAAAATGATCAGGATAACGAGACGAATTGAACTCCGAGTGACTGGGAAATTGGATAGTCTGCGTGGCATCGCCCACCTTGAGATATTGTTAATCTCACGGCTGCTCGACCCATTTCAATCAAATTTGGTACATAACATTATCCTGACATTCTTATGCTACACTGAGAAAAATGGACTACAACCACACATACTTCTCATATATCACAATTTAAAGTTTCATATGAATTTTTCAGTGGTGTATAAATTAACCACCCATGAAGTTATCCGAGTAAAACTTTGCACAAATAGTACCTTCAATACATGTATGAACGTTATATCATTCCCAAAAATTGTCAAAAACAGACCACAACTTTTTAAGCACCCAGATACGGAATATGTGGAGCCCAGTGTCTGTTGATGACTTTTTACCAAAAATAACGGACAATTGAAATTCAGAGGGAATCTTCAATTAGAAATTTGCCCTTTTGTCAATAATGAATAAAACCAGATTTAAGTTGCAGTTTTTTTTTCATGAAATTTAATGCTTTAATTATTACTTTTCGTTGGTTCCAAACTGTTTTTTGTACAAAGTTAAGGTCCTGGGCAATCGCAATCGATGATTGGATTTCCATTATTTGATCGATATTTTCGATACTTGGTCTTGCACAGCTTGGTGCATCTTTGACATCGAAATTACTAGAATGGAATCGACGAAACCAAAATTGCGCATTATTGGCTGTTTCAGTATCACGGCCATAAACGCTATTCACATTTTCAGCCGCCTGGCTTGCATTTTTGCCCTTATCGAAGAAAAACTGTAAAATATATAAACTTTCTCTTTGCTAGTGTCATTGTATAAATCTATAAGTAACCAATCCTAAATTTTCACTAATACACACGCAAAAATGTCCCACTTGGTACGGGTTGCCTCGAAAATTCTACTACTAAAATTACACTTGGTACGGGTTGCCTACTTATATTCTACTACTAAAGCCACTCTTGGTGCTCATCTGAGTGCCGGGGCATAAAGGGGTAGCCGGTAACGAGTTGATAGACGAACTCGCCCGCTCTGCTGCTGCTTCCAGAATGATGTATTGCGGTGGGGCCCCATACAATAAAGGAGCTGCTCCGCACGAAGGAGAGAGCGAGCAGAGATAGTCACTGGCAACAAGCAACAGGGATCCGTCATGCTAAACTGCTACTGGGAGGGTTCAATCTAACTAGGTTCAGAGCAATGATAAACCTCCCCAGAGATAAACTCCGGCTCCTTGTCGCGCTCTACACTGGGCACTGCAGGCTCAAGAAACATCTGTCAAACATGGGCATAGCTTCTTGTGGCAACTGCCGGTTTTGCGACATGGAGCCGGAAACACCACAACACCTGATTCTAGATTGCACTGCAATTTGTAGACGCAGGCTCAAGGCCTTCGGCTCCATTAATGTGAACAGGGATCACGTAGCCTCAATAGCACCCAGCAAGTTTTTGGAGTTTTTCAGGATGCTGGGACTCTGGGAATGCATGTGATGGAGGAGAGGGTCGCAGTGCAAAACCTCATATTCAAATCTAATCTAATCTAATGGGTAAATATAGGCCTCCTGGGGAACCGAACACCTTGGAATGTTTGGATTTGGAATGTGGCAGTTTATTGTTCCTACCTATTTTATAGTTGGCGGCAAAATTCTCCTGAACAGAACCGTCACCCTGATGATAGGGCAGTGTGTAAGGGTTAGCTTGGGTGACCAAAGTGTCTTCGCTTCCACGAACTTTGGCCACCCTTTTGGGACCAACTAAAAAAACCCGACTTGTATGTTTTCCAGAAGGCTTTAAACTAATAGGCGAACTTAAGGTTCAAACCTGATTGGAAAATAATCTAAAGGGGTAGTGGGAAGCTAAAGGTTACAAATATTCAAAAAATGGATGCCTCAATGACATAACATAGAGATAGGCGGTTTAATAACCGATGTAATAAAAAATAATGAAATAAAACGTGTACAAGCATTTAAAGTAACCGCTTAATTGTCAATCAAGTAAATCATAATCTATCTATATACATAAAAATGAAACCCGTTTCCCGCTGTCACGCCATAACTTGAGAACGGCTAGACCGATTAAACTGTTTTTTTTTTTTAAGTTTTCTAATACTCTGTAGAAGGTTCTTGTCTCAGAAAGATTGAAAAAATACATTTAATTTTGCACATTTTAAAAAACGCGCGTAACGAATGTCATCGTCATTCACAGCCATAGACTATATTGAAAGAGGATCGTTTGTTCGGAAACGTGGTTACTTAATTAAATTCTATCGCACTAATTTACTAATTTTTGAAAATTACTCCCCACAATTAAATGTACCGACTTTGACGGTAATATTAATAATACTAGTGATGATTTCATTTTAATGTAAGTATTTAATAATAATAAAATATGTATACAATGAGTTAGATTTCATAACGCAGTATACAAATTTCGCATAACCTATTTAGTAATCTGTGGTAATCTCACGTTTGTTTTGTTTTAAAGACTAAGAAGTTTGTTGTTTGCTAATAAGTGTTTGTTAATCACGGTAAGTTCATAGCATAATATTGATTTTTAGTAACTTTTGATGACTACACAATATTAAAATTTCGTATACATGGTTAAACAGAAAATATAAGGGAGTAATTTTTTATTTTCAGTTGGATTTTCGTTTTTAAAAATGCCACCAAGCAGACGTACAAACTTAGACCGCAGAACTCGAAATACTGCAAGTCAAAGATATATAAGAGAAAATAAAACAATTTTACTGTATTGAATAGTATGTAATTAATGTATACCTTAGCCACAGCAACGCGTGGACGGGGTTCTCTAGTTATTAATAAAAATCAAATTTATTTTCATTGTAGTGCTTTGTGAACGGGCAACATACAATTGACCATGTGAGAAACATGGGTTTTCTACATTAATACCAGAAACACATAATGATGAACTTATTTATGGTCATAGCAAAAGCAAGCCGCTCTGAAAACTGTAGTTGTTTTAATTCAAATGGTACATCAGTCGGAATCATTGGGATGCGTTGTATCAAAATATCTTCTCCTTTATACTTTCCTTTCAGTACAGTTGCTTCTATCACATTGTTCAGTAATTTTTTTTTATCGCTAACCGTGTGCCGTTGCATAGATGCAGTTGGTTGATATTTCGCAACATTATAGTTACCGATCCAACCTTTAATTGAAGATTGTGAGATAGCAATCCTGCCAAATCCAGCGAGTTTAAAAATTCAGGTAGATAGTTGACGACATCATCTTGGTTAGTAGTCGAATCAAACGATTTATATATCCTCAATTGGCTTGAAATTAAAACATTTACATCTATGTTTTTTGCAGCCAATATAGCTCGCTTGCTCAACCAATCTTGGTTGCTATAATTTTGAGCAACATCTGGAAATACCTTTGGAAAAAGTTCATCTTTTGATCGAGTTAACTAACAAAAACTTTGAGGAAAGTTAATGCAGCCAGTCAACATGTCTATAGAAAATTTGCCATTACCAATATCAATGAGTTGTTTAGAGAATATGTCTCCAAATTGGTCATTTGGCAACTTCACATGCATATTCTTGCTTAAATGTAATACCTTAACATGTTTCAACAAATTTGAGAACTTTAAACATACCTACATTGAGTTCATCAGCTGGCGTTGATCGTGCAATCACTGGCAATGTTTGACGAAAATCTCCTGATAATAAAATTTTCAGAGTTCGTCGAAATGGTGCAGGTTGGAGTTTCATTGCTTTGCATATTTAATGGAAATTTTAGTGCTGAATGGGCTGTTCGACCACCTTTAAGTAAAGTTTCTGCGATTCCCGACGAAGCGAGTGCAAGTGCAATTTTATTTTGTGAGTGAATTATTGCTAATATTAATGAAATCAAAAAAGTTTTTCCTGTACTATCACTCATAGATGGCTTCAGTTGAATTTTTAGGTTTGTTGGCGTAGTCCAAATGTAAAACACATTTTATTATTTGATAGTTGTTTCCGTTTTCTGAAGTGCGACAGGATGGATTGACATATTTGTTGATTGTCAAATCTAGTTCCAAATAATATGATTCCGTTCAGAAATTTAATTTGTGACAAAACTTAAGATTTATCAATCTTATAAAAATAAAATCTGAGAGATTAACAACAGAAGTTAGCTAAAATTAAGTTTCTCCAAGTCGAACACTATTTATGTACTATGCATTTTGTGACTATGCAATTTTATCTCTTTTGTGACTGTGATTCACTTTGGTAAAGTTTCGGAACGCGACATTAGATCCTCCAACCCGCACGAAATTTAAACTTTATGCAGCGGTAATAAATTAGAAATTGACTCACCATTTTATTTAGAAAACCTTTGTATGGGAAATAGAAAAGGGTTGTTTTGAGGGTTTTCCCGACAATTACATAAAATTTTCTCACCTTTTAAACTTTCCCAAGATCTCCACAAACATTTCAAAACCAAGATAAGATAAATCCGTTCAGCTTTTCTGGAGTTTTAGCGAGATTAACGAACAGCAATTCATTTTTATATGTATAGATTTTGTTTCGAAAATATTTTTGAAACTTTTCAATAATATACTCCATTACAAACACATGTTCACAAACAAGTTGTTAAACTGCAATACATTCCTTTTATTTACATCTCTGTGTCAAAAAAATGCAGATTCGATCAGGTGATCACGACTGTTTCACACACATAGGAAAACAGCTGATTCTTTGGTTACTTGTAGGGTTATACAATAGCTAGTGTCCATCTTTGACGCGAGTTCAAACAAAACTGAATTAACCAATCACAAAACTGTCAGAAAAGCTTTTTTAGTACGAAATGTCATCTTACTAACGCCATCTAGCCGAACCCGAACGGACTTATACCTACAACGCGAGATACAGATAATTAACGCCATCTGTTGGAAAAATAAATAATATATTTTTACTACACCTAATATACATCTTTATATATAATATATATTTCTTGTTTGCGTGTGTATGTCACTGAACTCCTTCTAGACGGCTGGACCGATTTTGATGAAATTTTTTGTGTGAGTTCAAAGGGCGATGGTTTAGAATCACAATTTGAATTGCGAATGGTAGATGGCGCTAAGATAATATTCAAAGATAGCATAAGGGGCATTCATAAAATATGTAAGGCGTTTAGGGATGGAGGGGGTGTTTAGTGAATCTTATAACTTCTTACCATGGGCAGGGAGGGTAGTGAACTTTATATTACGTAAGATTTTAAATTTAAAAATTAATCACTTTCGCGGTAAGAGTTGGCGTTTTAGAATAGCGCCATTTGTATTTCATCTCTTTAATTTGATATTGAAACAGATAAAAATCTATTATTCTATTGTTTTTTCGTTGTCATCTTATACGTGGAGTGTGGTAATAGATGCATCTTTTTAGTTAACACAGCTTCTTTATTTCACTTCATTCATACAGTATATGCATACTTACACACACAGTATATACTCACATGCTATTGATCGGTCGAATTTCGATAAGTGTACTTGTAATGACGTTAGATATTAAAATAACTCTTGAATAATAATTTTCATCAACGGAATGTTTGAAATTTTCGAATTAACGACGTGTGTGCAGGACAACGTCTGTCGGGGCTACTTGTATATATATAGGGTGCGTTCGAGATTGCAATCATGATCGCAGTGTTGCAAATTTGTCAAAGTATTACGTATTGCGTGAATTTCTAGCAACACTAGCAACAGCATCACGTTCTACTGTCACGCAATTTAAGCAAATAATTGGCAACACTAAATTTTTGACTGCACATCAGCAGAGTATCAGCAAATATGCAACATAGTTGCTGTACTGCTGCAATTATTACGACGCTCGAACGCACCCATAATGATTTTCGTTATTTTAGAAGACTTTATGCCGAATGTCAGTCAATCTGTGAGGTATATAAGTATTTACATAAAATGTTCTCGAATATACTTGAGTAATGCCAAAAAGCTCCTAGCACCAGTATACCCTACATATAGCCACTTTGGTGCAGTTTATATCATATATGTACATACATACATATAGCTAATTAGAGTTGATTGGGTTGATTCTAATATAAATATCTCGGGCATGAAGCAATAGATAGTAATAAAACTAAGTGAGTCTATGACATATAACATAAGTTGATTAGATACCAAATATGATTATAATCGATTAACGATTAAATTAGGAATGTTGAATTCTTTCGCACCATTTTTATAAACTCGCAAAATATTGTGGCAGAGTATAAGTTTAATTCACTTAACGGTTGCTTGCAACACATAAAACTAATCGTGATATATATGTATATATAGTTGTATATATATATGGTCAGGATGCCGATAGTTGAATTCCGTTTATCTGTCCGCCCGTAAGCTCTTGCAAGCGATAACTTGAATACAAATTGAGATACCGTGATGAAACTTAGTACACGTATTTTTGGGCTACTAAGTAGGTTACTGTTGCAGATTGGCGAAATCGGTCCATTACCACGCCCACAAAATGCTTTTAGGCGAAAAATATTATTATTCGTCACAAATTACTAGAAAAAAAATTGACTTAGTGCAAAAAATTGAGCAATAGGTATGGCACAGGTACCTAAGGGTACTTAGTTAAATATTTTCAAAACTACTCGACCAATGTCAAGAAAATTTTGTGCACGACACTAGTTTAATATTCTTGTTACATTGTGTAAAAGGTAAAATCATACTACAACCACACTACATCCCATATATGATATGATATCATATGATTCTTTCACTTTAGAAAATATAGATACTATATTATATATTCACCGATATATACGATATAATACCAACCGGAAGTTTAAAATTCTTATATAAGGTATATCGGGCTTAGTGAGAGTATTGACCCGATTTTATCCACTTTTGCTGTCACGACATACTATTACCTGATAAAAGTTCTCTCCGACTTTCATTAAGAAAACGCACATACTTATATACCGCGTATAAATCCAACTGGTAGTTCAAAAATCAAATATATTGTGAAATTTTGAACAAATCTATTTTTTTTCATATTTTGATAGCAAATATGTATATGTTGTTGTTGTTGTAAAAGTTACCTAATTCGAGTTTGGGTGATAAATTCCAGATTGGTTGTCGTCGAGGTCATCTAAGGGGAGGCCCAGGAAACGAGCTGTTTCGACGGGGTCGGACCATAAGGAATAGGGTGTTAGATGAATGGGGTTCGTTGGGCATGCAAAGGGATGGTTAGTGTCATGCAGAGACTCATTGCACGCAGGACATGTGTTTGGTATGTCGAGGTCTATTCTGGATAAGTAGGAGTTTAACCTGCTATCCAGAGCGAAGTTGCGCGAGGGTCACTCTGGTTTCGCGAGGCAACTCGAGCTCTTCGTCTGCTATGGGTGGTGGTTTGACTCGTAGTACGCCATTCACTGAGAGGGAGTCGGTGAAGGTATTGATGGCTCCACTGTGAATGGCGGTCAGTGCCTGTCTGAAGTTCGTTGCGTCCGAAGTCCGGTCGGCGTACTGTCTAATGTCGTTGACGTAATCAAGGAAAGACCTCTTGATGTTCCTAGGAGGCGGCTCCACTTCAAGCAGACAACTGCAGGGGTAGTTTCTACGAAAACGACCCAACAGAAACTGCTGGGAGAGCAGCTGGCTATGTTCCTTAACCGGGAGCATACGGGCCTCAGTGTGGAGGTGTTCGATTGGGGACATCAAAAGACATCCCGTGATAGTCCGGAGTGCATTGTTCTGACCGATCTGGAGTTTCTTCGTCTGCGTAGCACTACATCCAGGCGACCTAATTGGGGCTGCATAGTTTAGGACCGGCCGGCCAATTGCCTTCTATGTCGCAAGCAACGTTTCTTTGTATTTTCCCCAAAAGCTGCCGGCAAGCTATTTGAGGATTTTGTTGCGGCTCTGTACTTTGGCAGTTATCGCGGTCGTGTGAGGAGTGAAGGAGCAAAGACTGTCTTATGTAACGCCTAAAATTTTAGGGTTGTTTACGTTCGGAATTTTGGTACCATCGACTGAAATGTTTAGATCTAGTCTGTACTCCTTCGTTCAGTTCGTAAATATGGTCGCTGGGGATTTAGTGGGGGAGAGTGTCAGACTCATTGCAGAGAAGAAGCGAGAAAGATCGGAGAAATAGCTGGTTACTTTTGAGCACATGCCATCGATACCATTGCCCGACGTCAATATCGTGCAGTCATCATCGTACGAGGTCACGGAAATTCCCTCTGGTGGTTGGGGGATTTTCGAGATGTAGAAGTTAAACAGTAAAGAGGAGAGGACACCACCCTGCGGAACCCCCCCTTAATTCTTCTCAGTTTGGAGTTTTGACCTCGAAACAGTACGGATGAATGCCGACCACTTAGGTACTTCATGGTCCACCGCTTCTGCCCTGAAAGGAGCGTAGATTGTTCGATGTCCTCAAGTAGCGTTGTGTGGTTGACTGTGTCGAAGGCTTTCGACAAGTCCAACGCTACGAGGATCGTCCTCTCGCAGGGTGGCTTCTGGTTTAGGCCATGAACTATCTGGGCGTTTATGACGCTAAGTGCTGTGGTGGTGCTGTGCACTTTCCGGAAGCCATGCTGATGTTCTGCTAGGCTAAGATGGTGAGTGAACGTCGGGAGTAACAAGGCCTCAAGTGTCTTCACTACTGGGGAAAGGAGAGTTATCGGGCGATAATACTCCCCTTTGTTGGCGGGTTTCCCAGGATACAGTAGTGGGACCGCCGAAATAACAGCCCTTGGCCGGATAAAATCCGGGTCAATTCCGGTAACGTAGAACCATACATATAATATTTGCAAAATATATATATATACATAGGGACTGGATGATGTCCTTGCATAAATCTATTAAAAACTGCGCATTCGAAAATTTTTATTTTCAAGCATAAAAATGTGAAATATATCTGATTAATACTCTCACTGACGAGTTAGATAGCAAAACGGATGGATTTCTATTAGTTAAGTACCAAAAGAGAATGAATCGTGTAAAAAAGAAGAAATTTATTAATTGTGAATATCTTTAAAGTCCAACGTATTATTCCAAAAGGGATAGCTTTAGCGCACTTGATGTATTCTTTCTACTAAATCCTATAAAATAAAATAAAATCCACAAATTTAACAAAGCAACAATATTAAAACTATATTTATCATAAGTCACTTACAATGACATTTTAGCTAGCACAGTTGGTTATGGTGTAATTTTTTGTGTAACTACTTCTTAAATGCTGCAAGTTTTGCGTGTTTTTGCGCAACAGCTACTACAGTGTTGCTTCTTCGAACTTTCAACTTTGGCAAAGATGCCAGGTTTTCTTTTTCGAACTGGTTGTATTATGAATACTGCGCAGTTTGCCGTGCCCAAAACGCTCTAGTTTTGGTGCAGTCAAAGGGTAGCTGCTCAGTTCACTCCGGTATCTCAGTTTGTTTTTAAATGCGTTTTTCTCCAAACAACATTTTCCGGACCTTTTTTTCGCGCCGCTCAAAAAATATTTAATTTCAAAAATTTCACTGTTCTTGGAATATGTATAAATGTACCTTGAAAAATCGGTGGAGTAGTTTTTTTTTTTTAATATCCAAAAATCGACGTTTTTTTAAGCTGTCTTATGGGGGTTAGTATTGACCCAGTTTTACCTATTTTCTGGGATCCACATATGATTAAGCATTTGAAAGTTTTCACGACCATATCGAGTTCGGTCAATGCCGATATCTTAGCTAAATCAGGTGTCCATATAATACTGAATTTAATATAGTTTAATGCCAAAAATATGTGTAATATTATAAAATTCGGTGCGAAAATGTCTTGGTCAACTTTTTCAAATTGTTCTAGACATTGACCTAAACCTCATATAATAACATGTTTAAAACTTCCGATCATCTCGTTGACTTTTTTCAGATTATGTTTATAAGAATATTTTGAAGTTATATAAAGTAGAGAAAGTACAACAAAAGTAGATTTTCTTTTTCTGCATAAATGGTTGTTCGATTTTTGACTGCACATCAGCAAAGTATCAGCAAATATGCAACACAGTTGCTGTACTGCTGCAATTATTACGACGCTCGAACGCACCCATAATGATTTTCGTTATTTCAGAAGACTTTATGCCGAATGTCAGCCAATCTTGGAGGTATATAAGTATTTACATAAAATTTTCTCGAATATACTTGTGTAATGCCAAAAAGCTCCTAGTACCAGTATACCCTACATATAGCCACTTTGGTGCAGTTTATATCATATATGTACATACATATAGCTAATTAGAGTTGATTGGGTTGATTCTAATATAAATATCTCGGGCATGAAGCAATAGATAGTAATAAAACTAAGTGAGTCTATGACATATAACATAAGTTGATTAGATACCAAATATGATTATAATCGATTAACGATTAAATTAAGAATGTTGAATTCTTTCGCACCATTTTTATAAAGTCGCAAAATATTGTGGCAGAGTATAAGTTTAATTCACCTAACGGTTGTTTGCAACACATAAAACTAATCGTGATATATATGTATGTATATATAGTTGTATATATATGTGATCAGTATGCCGATAGTTGAATTCCGTTTATCTGTCCGCCCGTAAGCTCTTGCAAGCGATAACTTGAATACAAATTGAGATACCGTGATGAAACTTAGTACACGTATTTTTTGTCTACTAAGTAAGGTTACTGTTGCAGATTGGCAAAATCGGTGCATTACCACGCCCACAAAATGCTTTTAAGCGAAAAAATATTAAATGCTATAATTACGTCATAAATTACTAGAAAAAAAATTGACTTAGTGCAAAAAATTGAGCAATAGGTACGGCACAGGTACCTAAGGGTACTTAGTTAAATATTTTCAAAACTACTCGACCAATATCAAGAAAATTTTGTGCACGGCACTAGTTTAATATTCTTGTTATATTGTGTAAAAGGTTAAATCATACTACAACCACACTACATCCCATATATGATATGATATGATATGATTCTTTCACTTTAGAAAATATAAAATCTATATTATTTATTCACCGATATATACGATATAATACCAACCGGAAGTTTAAAATTCTTATATAAGGTATATCGGGCTTAGTAAGAGTATTGACCCGATTTTATCCACTTTTGCTGTCACGACATACTATTACCTGATAAATGTTCTCTCCGACTTTCATTAAGAAAACGCACATACTTATATATCGCGTATAAATCCAACTGGTAGTTCAAAAATCAAATATATTGTGAAATTTCGAACAAATCGATTTTTTTTCATATATTGATAGCAAATATATATATGTTGTTGTTGTTGTAAAAGTTACCTAACTCGAGTTTGGGTGATAAATTCCAGATTGGTTGTCGTCGAGGTCATCTAAGGGGAGGTCATAAGGAAAAGGGTGTTAGATGAGTGGGGTTCGTTGGGCATGCAAAGGGGTGGTTAGTGTCATGCAGAGACTCATTGCACGCAGGACATGTGTTTGGTATGCCGAGGTCTATTCTGGATAAGTAGGAGTTTAACCTGCTACAATATCCAGAGCGAAGTTGCGAAAACAACCCAGCAGAAACTGCTTGGAGAGGAGCTCGTTATGTTCCTTAACCGGAAGCATACAGGCCTCAGTGTGGAGGTGTTCGATTGGGGACATCAAGAGACATCCCGTGATAGTCCGGAATGCAGTGTTCTGACAGGTCTAGCGCTTCTTAGTATGCGTAGCACTACATCCAGGCGACCTTATTGGGGCTGCATAGTTTAGGACCGGCCGGCCGATTGCCTTGTATGTCGCAAGCAACGTTTCTTTGTATTTTCCCCAAGAGCTGCCGGCAAGCTATTTGAGGATTTTGTTGCGGCTCTGTACTTTGGCAGTTATCGCGGTCGTGTGAGGAGTGAAGGAGTATGTTATGTAACGCATAAAAATTTAGGGTTGTTTACGTTCGGAATTTTGGTACCATCGACTGAAATGTTTAGATCTAGTCTGTACTCCTTCGTTCAGTTCGTAAATATGGTCGCTGGGGATTTAGCGGGGGAGAGTGTCAGACTCATTGCAAAGAAGAAGCGAGAAAGATCGGAGAGATAGCTGGTTACTTTTGAGCACATGCCATCGATTCCATTGCCCGACGTCAATAACGTGCAGTCATCAGCGTACGAGGTCACGGAAATTCCCTCTGGTGGTTAGGGGAGTTTCGAGATGTAGAAGTTAAACAGTAAAGGGGAGGGGACACCATCGTGGGGAACCCCCCCTAATTCTTCTCAGTTTGGTGTTTTGACCTTTAAACAGTACGGATGAATGCCGACCACTTAGGTACTTCATGGTCCACCGCTTCTGCCCTGGAGGGAGCGTAGATTGTTCGATGTCCTCAAGTAGCGTTGTGTGGTTGACTGCATCGAAGGCTTTCGACAAGTCCAACGCTACGAGGATCGTCCTCTCGCAGGGTGGCTTCTGGTTTAGGCCATGAACTATCTGGGCGTTTATGACTCTAAGTGCTGTGGTGGTGCTGTGCACTTTCCGGAAGCCATGCTGATGTTCTGCTAGGCTAAGATGGTGAGTGAACGTCGGGAGTAACAAGGCCTCAAGTGTCTTCACTACTGGGGAAAGGAGAGTTATCGGGCGATAATACTCCCCTTTGTTGGCGGGTTTCCCAGGATACAGTAGTGGGACCGCCGAAATAACAGCCCTTGGCCGGATAAAATCCGGGTCAATTCCGGTAAAGTAGAACCATACATATAATATTAGCAAATCTATATATATACATAGGGGCTGGATGATGTCCTTGCATAAATCTATTAAAAACTGCGCATTCGAAATTTTTTATTTTCAAGCATAAAAATGTGAAATATATCTGATTAATACTCTCACTGACGAGTTAGATAGCAAAACGGATGGATTTCTATTAGCTAAGTACCAAAAGAGAATGAATCGTGTAAAAAAGAAGAAATTTATTAATTGTGAATGTCTTTAAAGTCCAACGTATTATTCCAAAAGGATAGCTTTAGCGCACTTGATGTATTCTTTCTACTAAATCCTATAAAATAAAATAAAATCCACAAATTTAACAAAGCAACAATATTAAAACTATATTTATCATAAGTCACTTACAATGACATTTTAGCTAGCACAGTTGGTTATGGTGTAATTTTTTGTGTAACTACTTCTTAAATGCTGCAAGCTTTGCGTGTTTTTGCGCAACAGCTACTACAGTGTTGCTTCTTCGAACTTTCAACTTTGGCAAAGATGCCAGGTTTTCTTTTTCGAACTGGTTGTATTATGAATACTGCGCAGTTTGCCGTGCCCAAAACGCTCTAGTTTTGGTGCAGTCAAAGGGTAGCCGCTCAGTTCACTCCGGTATCTCAGTTTGTTTTTAAATGCGTTTTTCTCCAAACAACATTTTCCGGACCTTTTTTTCGCGCCGCTCAAAAAATATTTAATTTCAAAAATTTCACTGTTCTTGGAATATGTATAAATGTACCTTGAAAAATCGGTGGAGTAGTTTTTTTTTTTTAATATCCAAAAATCGACGTTTTTTTAAGCTGTCTTATGGGGGTTAGTATTGACCCAGTTTTACCTATTTTCTGGGATCCACATATGATTAAGCATTTGAAAGCTTTCACGACCATATCGAGTTCGGTCAATGCCGATATCTTAGCTAAATCAGGTGTCCATATAATACTGAATTTAATATAGTTTAATGCCAAAAATATGTGTAATATTATAAAATTCGGTGCGAAAATGTCCTAACCCGAAAATACCCGATATAGTGATTTCCGCCTTTTTACCTGAAGTTTAACCGTTTATCTTGGTCAACTTTTTCAAATTGTTCTAGACATTGACCTAAACCTCATATAATAACATGTTTAAAACTTCTGATCATCTCGTTGACTTTTTTCAGATTATGTTTATAAGAATATTTTGAAGTTATATAAAGTAGAGAAAGTACAACAAAAGTAGCTTTTCTTTTTCTGCATAAATGGTTGTTCGATTTTTGACTGCACATCAGCAAAGTATCAGCAAATATGCAACACAGTTGCTGTACTGCTGCAATTATTACGACGCTCGAACGCACCCATAATGATTTTCGTTATTTCAGAAGACTTTATGCCGAATGTCAGCCAATCTTGGAGGTATATAAGTATTAACATAAAATTTTCTCGAATATACTTGTGTAATGCCAAAAAGCTCCTAGTACCAGTATACCCTACATATAGCCACTTTGGTGCAGTTTATATCATATATGTACATACATATAGCTAATTAGAGTTGATTGGGTTGATTCTAATATAAATATCTCGGGCATGAAGCAATAGATAGTAATAAAACTAAGTGAGTCTATAACATATAACATAAGTTGATTAGATACCAAATATGATTATAATCGATTAACGATTAAATTAAGAATGTTGAATTCTTTCGCACCATTTTTATAAACTCGCAAAATATTGTGGCAGAGTATAAGTTTAATTCACCTAACGGTTGTTTGCAACACATAAAACTAATCGTGATATATATGTATGTATATATAGTTGTATATATATGTGATCAGTATGCCGATAGTTGAATTCCGTTTATCTGTCCGCCCGTAAGCTCTTTCAAGCGATAACTTGAATACAAATTGAGATACCGTGATGAAACTTAGTACACGTATTTTTTGTCTACTAAGTAAGGTTACTGTTGCAGATTGGCAAAATCGGTGCATTACCACGCCCACAAATTGCTTTTAAGCGAAAAAATATTAAATGCTATAATTACGTCATAAATTACTAGAAAAAAAATTGACTTAGTGCAAAAAATTGAGCAATAGGTATGGCACAGGTACCTAAGGGTACTTAGTTAAATATTTTCAAAACTACTCGACCAATATCAAGAAAATTTTGTGCACGGCACTAGTTTAATATTCTTGTTATATTGTGTAAAAGGTTAAATCATACTACAACCACACTACATCCCATATATGATATGATATCATATGATTCTTTCACTTTAGAAAATATAAAATCTATATTATTTATTCACTGATATATACGATATAATACCAACCGGAAGTTTAAAATTCTTATATAAGGTATATCGGGCTTAGTAAGAGTATTGACCCGATTTTATCCACTTTTGCTGTCACGACATACTATTACCTGATAAATGTTCTCTCCGACTTTCATTAAGAAAACGCACATACTTATATATCGCGTATAAATCCAACTGGTAGTTCAAAAATCAAATATATTGTGAAATTTCGAACAAATCGATTTTTTTTCATATATTGATAGCAAATATATATATGTTGTTGTTGTTGTAAAAGTTACCTCACTCGAGTTTGGGTGATAAATTCCAGATTGGTTGTCGTCGAGGTCATCTAAGGGGAGGTCAGAAGGAAAAGGGTGTTAGATGAGTGGGGTTCGTTGGGCATGCAAAGGGGTGGTTAGTGTCATGCAGAGACTCATTGCACGCAGGACATGTGTTTGGTATGTCGAGGTCTATTCTGGATAAGTAGGAGTTTAACCTGCTACAATATCCAGAGCGAAGTTGCGAAAACAACCCAGCAGAAACTGCTTGGAGAGGAGCTCGTTATGTTCCTTAACCGGAAGCATACAGGCCTCAGTGTGGAGGTGTTCGATTGGGGACATCAAGAGACATCCCGTGATAGTCCGGAGTGCAGTGTTCTGACAGGTCTAGCGCTTCTTAGTATGCGTAGCACTACATCCAGGCGACCTAATTGGGGCTGCATAGTTTAGGAGTTTCAACGTTTCTTTGTATTTTCCCCAAGAGCTGCCGGCAAGCTATTTGAGGATTTTGTTGCGGCTCTGTACTTTGGCAGTTATCGCGGTCGTGTGAGGAGTGAAGGAGTATGTTATGTAACGCATAAAATTTTAGGGTTGTTTACGTTCGGAATTTTGGTACCATCGACTGAAATGTTTAGATCTAGTCTGTACTCCTTCGTTCAGTTCGTAAATATGGTCGCTGGGGATTTAGCGGGGGAGAGTGTCAGACTCATTGCAAAGAAGAAGCGAGAAAGATCGGAGAGATAGCTGGTTACTTTTGAGCACATGCCATCGATTCCATTGCCCGACGTCAATAACGTGCAGTCATCAGCGTACGAGGTCACGGAAATTCCCTCTGGTGGTTAGGGGAGTTTCGAGATGTAGAAGTTAAACAGTAAAGGGGAGGGGACACCACCGTGGGGAACCCCCCCTTAATTCTTCTCAGTTTGGTGTTTTGACCTTTAAACAGTACGGATGAATGCCGACCACTTAGGTACTTCATGGTCCACCGCTTCTGCCCTGGAGGGAGCGTAGATTGTTCGATGTCCTCAAGTAGCGTTGTGTGGTTGACTGCATCGAAGGCTTTCGACAAGTCCAACGCTACGAGGATCGTCCTCTCGCAGGGTGGCTTCTGGTTTAGGCCATGAACTATCTGGGCGTTTATGACTCTAAGTGCTGTGGTGGTGCTGTGCACTTTCCGGAAGCCATGCTGATGTTCTGCTAGGCTAAGGTGGTGAGTGAACGTCGGGAGTAACAAGGCCTCAAGTGTCTTCACTACTAGGGAAAGGACAGTTATCGGGCGACAGTAGTGGGACCACTCTTCCGACTTTCCACACATCGGGTATTTGAAGAGAGGCCATCGACAAGTTGAGGACCTTGGTGCGGTAGTTTACTCCCGTCGAGCCTAGATGTTTTAGCATCAGCATGCTTATTCCGTCAGAGCCAATGGATTTGGACGATTTGGGCCGTGGAGGTCCTATCTTGGGCACTCGACTGGACGATTTGTGTGTGCGCGAACAAGTTGCACAGCTGTTGAGGCAGATGTCGCAGTATTGCGTTGACAGCATGGGGCCACGTAACTCGTGGTCCACTCCCTGTGTGTCTTAAGGCCTGAGCAGGTCTTAAGATGGCTCCATCCATTGCATGTATTGCACCTAACCGAGTTGGAGTTTGGATGCACGGGTCAGGAGGATACGGAGCAACTCTGCTGTTAGGCGTTGCTCCTTAACCTAGAACTTACCGATCCAAACAGGGTTAGATCGCCGAAATAACAGCCCTTGGCCGGATAAAGTCCGGGTCAATTCCGGTAAAGTAGAACCATACATAAAATATTAGCAAATCTATATATATACATAGGGGCTGGATGATGTCCTTGCATAAATCTATTAAAAACTGCGCATTCGAAATTTTTTATTTTCAAGCATAAAAATGTGAAATATATCTGATTAATACTCTCACTGACGAGTTAGATAGCAAAACGGATGGATTTCTATTAGCTAAGTACCAAAAGAGAATGAATCGTGTAAAAAAGAAGAAATTTATTAATTGTGAATATCTTTAAAGTCCAACGTATTATTCCAAAAGGATAGCTTTAGCGCACTTGATGTATTCTTTCTACTAAATCCTATAAAATAAAATAAAATCCACAAATTTAACAAAGCAACAATATTAAAACTATATTTATCATAAGTCACTTACAATGACATTTTAGCTAGCACAGTTGGTTATGGTGTAATGTTTTGTGTAACTACTTCTTAAATGCTGCAAGTTTTGCGTGTTTTTGCGCAACAGCTACTACAGTGTTGCTTCTTCGAACTTTCAACTTTGGCAAAGATGCCAGGTTTTCTTTTTCGAACTGGTTGTATTATGAATACTGCGCAGTTTGCCGTGCCCAAAACGCTCTAGTTTTGGTGCAGTCAAAGGGTAGCTGCTCAGTTCACTCCGGTATCTCAGTTTGTTTTTAAATGCGTTTTTCTCCAAACAACATTTTCCGGACCTTTTTTTCGCGCCGCTCAAAAAATATTTAATTTCAAAAATTTCACTGTGTGTTTTTGGAATATGTATAAATATACCTTGAAATTTTCGATAACTTGAAAAATCGGTAGAGTAGTTTTTTTTTTAATATCCAAAAATCGACGTTTTTTTTAAAGTGTCCAATGGGGGGGATTATATGGGGGTTAGTATTGACCCAGTTTTACCTATTTTCTGAGATCCACATATGATTAAGCATTTGAAAGTTTTCACGACCATATCGATATCGGTCAATATCGATATCTTAACTAAATCAGGTGTCCATATAATTCTGAATTTAATATAGTTTAATGCCAAAAATATGTGTAATAACATAAAATTCGGTGAGAAAATGTTCTAACCCGAAAATACCCGATATAGTGATATCCGCGTTTTTACCTGAAGTTTACCCGTTTATCTTGGTTAACTATAAGATATTTTAATGAAATTGTTCTAGACATTGACCTAAACCTCATATAATAACATTTATAAAATTTCCGATCATCTCGTTGACTTTTTTCAGATTATGTTTATAAGAATATTTTGAAGTTATATAAAGTAGAGAAAGTACAACAAAAGTAGATTTTCTTTTTCTGCATAAATGGTTGTACGATTTTTGACTGCAAATCAGCAGAGTATCAGTAAATATGCAACACAGTACTGTACTGCTGCAATTATTACGACGCTCGAACGCACCCTTAATGATTTTCGTTATTTCAGAAGACTTTATGCCGAATGTCAGTCAACCTGTGAGGTATATAAGTATTTACATAAAATTTTCTCGAATATACTTGTGTTATGCCAAAAAGCTCCTAGCACCAGTATACCCTACATATAGCCACTTTGGTGCAGTTTATATCATATGTACATACATATAGCTAATTAGAGTTGATTGGGTTGATTCTAATATAAATATCTCGGGCATGAAGCAATAGATAGTAATAAAACTAAGTGAGTCTATGATATATAACATAAGTTGATTAGATACCAAATATGATTATAATCGATTAACGATTAATTTAAGAATGTTGAATTCTTTCGCACCATTTTTATAAACTCGCAAAATATTGTGGCAGAGTATAAGTTTAATTCACCTAACGGTTGTTTGCAACACATAAAACTAATCGTGATATATATGTATATATAGTTGTATATATATATGATCCGGATGCCGATAGTTGAATTCCGTTTATCTGTATGGCACAGGTACATAAGGGTACTTAGTTAAATATTTTCAAAACTACTCGACCAATGTCAAGAAAATTTTGTGCACAACACTAGTTTAATATTCTTGTTACATTGTCTAAAAGGTAAATTCATACTACAACCAAACTACATCCCATATATGATATGATTTCATATCATTCTTTCACTTTAGAAAATATAAATACTATATTATATATTCACCGATATATACGATATAATACCAACCGGAAGTTTAAAATTCTTATATAAGGTATATCGGGCTTAGTAAGAGTATTGACCCGATTTTATCCACTTTTGCTGTCACGACATACTATTACCTGATAAATGTTCTCTCCGACTTTCATTAAGAAAACGCTCATACTTATATACCGCGTATAAAGCCAACTGGTAGTTCAAAAATCAACTCTATTGTGAAATTTTGAACAAATCGATTTTTTTTCATATTTTGATAGCAAATATTATAGATATATGTTGTTGTTGTTGTAAAAGTTACCTAATTCGAGTTTAGGTGATGAATTCCAGATTGGTTGTCGTCGAGGTCATCTAAGGGGAGGCCCAGGAAACGAGCTGTTTCGACGGGGTCGGACCATAAGGAAAAGGGTGTTAGATGAGTGGGGTTCGTTGGGCATGCAAAGGGGTGGTTAGTGTCATGCAGAGACTCATTGCACGCAGGACATGTGTTTGGTATGTCGAGGTCTATTCTGGATAAGTAGGAGTTTAACCTGCTACAATAGCCAGAGCGAAGTTGCGCGAGGGTCACTCTGGTTTCGCGAGGCAACTCGAGCTTGGTGAAGGTATTGATGGCTCCACTGTGAATAGCGGTCAGTGCCTGTCAGAATTTCGTTGCGTATGAAGTCCGGTCGGCGTACTGTCTAATGTCGTTGACGTAATCAAGAAAAGACGTCTTGATGTTCCTAGGAGGCGGCTCCACTTCAAGCAGACAACTGCAGGGGTGGTTTCTACGAAAACAACCCAGCAGAAATTGCTTGGAGAGGAGCTGGTTATGTTCCTTAACCGGGAGCATACCGGCCTCAGTGTGGAGGTGTTCGATTGGGGACATCAAGAGACATCCCGTGATAGTCCGGAGTGCATTGTTCTGACAGGTCTGGAGTCTCTTCGTCTGCGTAGCACTACATCCAGACGACCTAATTGGGGCTGCATAGTTTAGGACCGGCCGGCCGATTGCCTTGTATGTTGCAAGCAACGTTTCTTTGTATTTTCCCCAAAAGCTGCCGGCAAGCTATTTGAGGATTTTGTTGCGGCTCTGTACTTTGGCAGTTATCGCGGTCGTGTGAGGAGTGAAGGAGCAAAGACTGTCTTATGTAACGCCTAAATTTTAGGGTTGTTTACGTTCAGAATTTTGGTACCATCGAGTGAAATGTTTAGATCTAGTCTGTACTCCTTCGTTCAGTTCGTAAATATGGTCGCTGGGGATTTCGTGGGGGAGAGTGTCAGACTCATTGCAGAGAAGAAGCGAGAAAGATCGGAGAGATAGCTGGTTACTTTTGAGCACATGCCATCGATTCCATTGCCCAACGTCAATATCGTGCAGTCATCAGCGTACGAGGTCACGGAAATTCCCTCTGGTGGTTGGGGGAGTTTCGAGATGTAGAAGTTAAACAGTAAAGGGGAGAGGACACCAGCCTGGTACCTGTAAACAGTAAAAAGGAGAGGACACCATCCTGCGGGACCCCCCCTTAATTCTTCTCAGTTTGGAGTTTTGACCTCGAAACAGTACGGATGAATGCCGACCGCTCAGGTACTTCATGGTCCACCGCTTCTGCCCTGGAAGGAGCGTAGACTGTTCGATGTCCTCAAGTAACGTTGTGTGGTTGACTGTGTCGAAGGCTTTCGACAAGTCCAACGCTACGAGGATCGTCCTCTCGCAGGGTGGCTTCTGGTTTAGGCCATGAATTATCCGGGCATTTATGACGCTAAGTTCTGTGGTTGACTGTGTCGAAGGCTTTCGACAAGCCATCCTGATGTTCTGCTAGGCTAAGATAGTGAGTGAACGTCGGGAGTAACAAGGCCTTAAGTGTCTTCACTACTGGGGAAAGGAGAGTTATCGGGCGATAAGACTCCCCTTTGTTGGCGGGTTTCCCAGGCTACAGTAGTGGGACCACTCTTCCGACTTTCCACACATCGGGTATTTGAAGAGTGGCCATCGACAAGTTGAGGACCTTGGTGAGGCACTCTGAACCTCCCCATCGGTGAAAGTAAGTGGATCTTTTGTCCGCTTATGATGGTTTACCATTTGCCGAATCTCCAAATTGAGATCCCTTATTCGGGGATCACAGGGATCGGCATGGCGTAAGGTGTCGCACTCGTTTGCTAGTACAGCTGCTTGGGCTGGGAAATTAAGGCGGAGTTCCGCGATTCTTCAGGCCGGTATGAAGCGAGCAGTAGCCGCAGCGATCACCTTGCGGAATTGACGCTCGCCAACGATGACGTCCGTAGGAATGGGTAGTGCGTTGAAGATGCTCTCGGTAAATTCTGTGAAGCCGACCCAGTTGGCATTGTTAAAGTTAACAAAAGTGCGGTTGTCCACAGAAATAAAGTCGGGAGGTTTCTCGATCGAGATAATTATGGGGTTGGTCAGATTGCGAGACATGCTGTTTGTGTGAGCTCCGTAGGGCCGTGGAGGTCCTATCTTGGGCACTCGACTGGACGATTTGTGTGTGCGCGAACAAGGTGCACAGCTGTTGAGGCAAATGTCGCAGTATTGCGTTGACAGCATGGGGCCACGTAACTCGTGGTCCACTCCCTGTGTGTCTTAAGGCCTGAGCAGGTCTTAAGATGGCTCCATCCATTGCATGTATTGCACCTAACCGAGGTGGAGTTTGGATGCACGGGTCAGGAGGATACGGAGCAACCCTGCTGCTAGGCGTTGCTCCTTAACCTAGAACTTACCGATCCAAACAGGGTTAGATGGCCGAAATAACAGCCCTTGGACGGATAAAGTCCGGGTCAATTCCGGTAAAGTAGAACCATACATAAAATATTAGCAAATCTATATATATACATAGGGGCTGGATGATGTCCTTGCATAAATCTATTAAAAACTGCGCATTCGAAAATTTTTCAAGCATAAAAATGTGAAATATATCTGATTAATACTCTCACTGACGAGTTAGATAGCAAAACGGAAATTTATTAATTGTGAATATCTTTAAAGTCCAACGTATTATTCCAAAAGGGTAGCTTTAGCGCACTTGATGTATTCTTTCTACTAAAAAAATCCACAAGTTTAACAAAGCAACAATATTAAAACTATATTTATCATAAGTCACTTACAATGACATTTTAGCTAGCACAGTTGGTTATGGTGTAATTTTTTGTGTAACTACTTCTTAAATGCTGCAAGTTTTGCGTGTTTTTGCGCAACAGCTACTACAGTGTTGCTTCTTCCATCTTTCAACTTTGGCAAAGATGCTAGGTTTGCTTTTTCGAACTGGTTGTATTATGAATACTGCGCAGTTTGCCGTGCCCAAAACGCTCTAGTTTTGGTGCCGTCAAAGGGTAACCGCTCAATTCCCTCCGGTATCCCAGTTTGTTTTTAAATGCGTTTTTCTTCAAACAACATTTTCCGGACCTTTTTTTCGCGCCGCTCAAAAAATATTTAATTTCAAAAATTTCACTGTGTGTTCTTGGAATATGTATAAATATACCTTGAAATTTTCGATACCTTGAAAAATCGGTAGAGTAGTTTTTTTTTTTTAATTTCCAAAAATCGACGTTTTTTTAAGCTGTCTTATGGGGGTTGGTATTGACCCAGTTTTACTTATTTTCTGGGATCCACATATGATTAAGCATTTGAAAGTTTTCACGAACATATCGATATCGGTCAGTATAGATATCTTAGCTAAATCGGGTGTCCATATAATACTGAATTTAATATAGTTTAATGCCAAAAATATGTGTAATAACATAAAATTGAGAAAATGTCCTAACCCGAAAATACCCGATTTAGTGATTTCCGCCTTTTTACCTGAAGTTTAACCGTTTATCTTGGTTAACTATAAGATATTTTAATGAAATTGTTCTAGACATTGACCTAAACCTCATATAATAACATTTATAAAACTTCCGATCATCTCGTTGACTTTTTTCAGATTATGTTTATAAGAATATTTTGAAGTTATATAAAGTAGAGAAAGTACAACAAAAGTAGATTTTCTTTTTCTGCATAAATGGTTGTTCGATTTTTGACTGCACATCAGCAGAGTATCAGCAAATATGCAACACAGTTCCTGTACTGCTGCAATTATTACGACGCTCGAACGCACCCATAATGATTTTCGTTATTTCAGAAGACCTTATGCCGAATGTCAGTCAATTTGTGAGGTATATAAGTATTTTCATAAAATTTTCTCGAATATACTTGTGTAATGCCAAAAAGCTCCTAGCAGCAGTATACCCTACATATTGCCACTTTGGTGCAGTTTATATCATATATGTACATACATATAGGTAAATTTAGCTAATTAGAGTTGATTGGGTTGATTCTAATATAAATATCTCGGGCATGAAGCAATAGATAGTAATAAAACTAAGTGAGTCTATAACATATAACATAAGTTGATTAGATACCAAATATGATTATAATCGATTAACGATTAAATTAAGAATGTTGAATTCTTTCGCACCATTTTTATAAACTCGCAAAATATTGTGGCAGAGTATAAGTCTAATTCACCTAACGGTTGTTTGCAACACATAAAACTAATCGTGATATATATGTATATATAGTTGTATATATATATGATCAGGATGCCGATAGTTGAATTCCGTTTATCTGTCCGCCCGTAAGCTCTTGCAAGCGATAACTTGAATACAAATAGAGATACCGTATTGAAACTTAGTTCACGTATTTTTTGCCTACTAAGTAAGGTTTCTGTTGCAGATTGGCGAAATCGGTCCATTACCACGCCCACAAAATGCTTTTAAGCGAAAAATATTAAATGCTATAATTACGTCACAAATTACTAGAAAAAAAATTGACTTAGTGCAAAAAATTGAGCAATAGGTATGGCACAGGTACCTAAGGGTACTTAGTTAAATATTTTCAAAACTACTCGACCAATGTCAAGAAAATTTTGTGCACGACACTAATTTAATATTCTTGTTACATTGTGTAAAATGTAAATTCATACTACAACCACACTACATCCCATATATGATATGATTTCATATGATTCTTTCACTTTAGAAAATATAAATACTATATTATATATTCACCGATATATACGATATAATACCAACCGGAAGTTTAAAATTCTTATATAAGGTATATCGGGCTTAGTAAGAGTATTGACCCGATTTTATCCACTTTTGCTGTCACGACATACTATTACCTGATAAATGTTCTCTCCGACTTTCATTAAGAAAACGCACATACTTATATACCGCGTAGAAAGCCAACTGGTAGTTCAAAAATCAACTCTATTGTGAAATTTTGAACAAATCGCTTTTTTTTCATATTTTGATAGCAAATATATATATGTTGTTGTTGTTGTAAAAGTTACCTAATTCGAGTTGAGGTGATAAATTCCAGATTGGTTGTCGTCGAGGTCATCTAAGGGGAGGCCCAGGAAACGAGCTGTTTCGACGGGGTCGGACCATAAGGAAAAGGGTGTTAGATGAGTGGGGTTCGTTGGGCATGCAAAGGGGTGGTTAGTGTCATGCAGAGACTCATTACACGCAGGACATGTGTTTGGTATGTCGAAGTCTATTCTGGATAAGTAGGAGTTTAACCTGCTACAATATCCAGAGCGAAGTTGCGCGAGGGTCACTCTGGTTTCGCGAGGCAACTCGAGCTCTACGTTTGCTATGGGTGGTGGTTTGACTCGTAGTACGCCATTCACTGAGAGGGAGTTGGTGAAGGTATTGATGGCTCCACTGTGAATAGCGGTCAGTGCCTGTCTGAATTTCGTTGCGTCCGAAGTCCGGTCGGCGTACTGTCTAATGTCGTTGACGTAATCAAGGAAAGACCTCTTGATGTTCCTAGTAGGCGGCTCCACTTCAAGCAGACAACTGCAGGGGTGGTTTCTACGAAAACAACCCAGCAGAAACTGCTTGGAGAGGAGCTGGTTATGTTCCTTAACCGGGAGCATACGGGCCTCAGTGTGGAGGTGTTCGATTGGGGACATCAAGAGACATCCCGTGATAGTCCGGAGTGCATTGTTCTGACAGGTCTGGAGTCTCTTCGTCTGCGTAGCAATACATCCAGGCGACCTACATGGGGCTGCATAGTTTAGGACCGGCCGGCCGATTGCTTTGTATGTCGCAAGCAACGTTTCTTTGAATTTTCCCCAAGAGCTGCCGGCAAGCTATTTGAGGATTTTGTTGCGGCTCTGTACTTTGGCAGTTATCGCGGTCGTGTGAGGAGTGAAGGAGGAAAGACTGTCTTATGTAACGCATAAAATTTTAGGGTTGTTTACGTTCGGAATTTTGGTACCATCGACTGAAATGTTTAGATCTAGTCTGTACTCCTTCGTTCTGTTCGTAAATATGGTCGCTGGGAATTTAGTGGGGGAGAGTGTCAGACTCATTGCAGAGAAGAAGCGAGAAAGATCGGAGAGATAGCTGGTTACTTTTGAGCACATGTCATCGATTCCATTGCCCGACGTCAATATCGTGCAGTCATCAGCGTACGAGGTCACGGAAATTGGAGGAGTTTCGAGATGTAGAAGTTAAACAGTAAAAAGAGCACACCACCCTGCGGAACCCCCCTTAATTCTTCTCAGTTTGGAGTTTTGACCTCGAAACAGTACGGATGAATGCCGACCGCTCAGGTACTTCATGGTCCACCGCTTGCGCCGTGGAAGGAACGTAGATTGTTCGATGTCCTCAAGTAGCGTTGTGTGGTTGACTGTGTCGAAGGCTTTCGACAAGTCCAACGCTACGAGGATCGTCCTCTCGCAGGGTGGCTTCTGGTTTAGGCCATGAACTATCTGGGCGTTTATGACGCTAAGTGCTGTGGTGGTGCTGTGCACTTTCCGGAAGCCATGCTGATGTTTGCTAGGCTAAGATGGTGAGTGAACGTCGGGAGTAACAAGGCCTCAAGTGTCTTCACAACTGGGGAAAGGAGAGTTATCGGGCGATAAGACTCCCCTTTGTTGGCGGGTTTCCCAGGCTACAGTAGTGGGACCACTCTTCCGACTTTCCACACATCGGGTATTTGAAGAGTGGCCATCGACAAGTTGAGGACCTTGGTGAGGTAGTTTACTCCCGTCGAGCCCAGATGTTTTAGCATCAACATGCTTATTCCGTCAGGGCTAATGGATTTAGACGATTTGGGAAATCAAGGCGGGGTTCCGCGATTCTTCAGGCCGGTGTGAAGCGAGCAGTAGCAGCAGCGATCACCTTGCGGAATTGACGCTCGCCAACGATGACGTCCGTAGGAATGGGTAGTGCGTTGAAGGTGCTCTCGGTAAATTCTGTGAAGCCGACCCAGTTAGCTTTGTTAAAGTTAACAAAAGTGCGGTTGTCCACAGAAATAAAGTCGGGAGGTTTCCCGATCGAAATAATTATGGGGTTGGTCAGATTGGGAGACAGGCTGTCTGTGTGAGCTACTTAGGGCCGTGAAGGTTCTATCTTGGCCACTCGACTGGACGATTTGTGTGTGCGCGAACAAGGTGCAGGTTGCACAGCCGTTGAGGAAGATGTCGCAGTATTGCGTTGACAGCATGGGGCCACGTAACTCGTGGTCCACTCCCTATGTGTCTTAAGGCCTGAGCAGGTCTTAAGATGGCTCCATCCATTGCATGTATTGCACCTAACCGAGGTGGAGTTTATATGGAGCCTTCTAGCGCAAACGCAGCAGTAAAATTCCTCGGGGCCGGGGTTGGGCAACCCTGCTGCTAGGCGTTGCTCCTTAACCTAGAACTTACCGATCCAAACAGAGTTAGATCGCCGAAATAACATCCATTGGCCGGATAAAATCCGGGTCAATTCCGGTAACGTAGAACCATACATATAATATTAGCAAATCTATATATATACATAGGGGCAGGATGATGTCCTTGCATAAATCTATTAAAAACTGCGCATTCGAAAATTTTTATTTTCAAGCATATAAATGTGAAATATATCTGATTAATACTCTCACTGACGAGTTAGATAGCAAAACGGATGGATTTCTATTAGCTAAGTACCAAAAGAGAATGAATCGTGTAAAAAAGAAGAAATTTATTAAATGTGAATATCTGTAAAGTCCAACGTATTATTCCAAAAGGATAGCTTTAGCGCACTTGATGTATTCTTTCTACTAAATCCTATAAAATAAAATAAAATCCACAAATTTAACAAAGCAACAATATTAAAACTATATTTATCATAAGTCACTTACAATGACATTTTAGCTAGCACAGTTGGTTATGGTGTAATTTTTTGTGTAACTACTTCTTAAATGCTGCAAGTTTTGCGTGTTTTTGTTTATACCTTGAAATTTTCGATACCTTGAAAAATCGGTAGAGTATTTTTTTTTTTTTTTAATTTCCAAAAATTGACGTTTTTTTAAGCTGTCTTATGGGGGTTGGTATTGACCCAGTTTTACCTATTTTCTGGGATCCACATATGATTAAGCATTTGAAAGTTTTCTCGACCATAACGATATCGGTCAATATCGATATCTTAGCTAAATCGGGTGTCCATATAATTCTGAATTTAATATAGTTTATTGCCAAAAATATGTGTAATAACATAAAATTCGGTGAGAAAATGTCCTAACCCGAATATACCCGATATAGTGATTTCCGCCTTTTTACCTGAAGTTTAACCGTTTATCTTGGTCAACTATAAGATATTTTAATGAAATTGTTCTAGACATTGACCTAAACCTCATATAATAACATTTATAAAATTTCCGATCATCTCGTTGACTTTTTTCAGATTATGTTTATAAGCATATTTTGAAGTTATATAAAGTAGAGAAATTAATACAACAAAACAAGATTTTCTTTTTCTGCATAAATGGTTGTTCGATTTTTGACTGCACATCAGCAGAGTATCAGCAAATATGCAACACAGTTGCTGTACTGCTGCAATTATTACGACGCTTGAACGCACCCATAATGATTTTTGTTATTTTAGAAGACTTTATGCCGAATGTCAGTCAATCTGTGAGGTATATAAGTATTTTCATAAAATTTTCTCGAATATACTTGTGTAATGCCAAAAAGCTCCTAGCTTTAGTGTACCCTACATATAGCCACTTTGGTGCAGTCAATATCATATATGTACGTACATATAGCTAATTGGGTTGATTCTAATATAAATATCTCGGGCATGAAGCAATAGATAGTAATAAAACTAAGTGAGTCTATAACATATAACATAAGTTGATTAGATACCAAATATGATTATAACCGATTAACGATTAAATTAAGAATTTTGAATTCTTTCGCACCATTTTTATAAACTCGCAAAATATTGTGGCAGAGTATAAGTCTAACTCACATAACGGTTGTTTGCAAAACATAAAACTAATCGTGATATATATGTATATATAGTTGTATATATATATGATCAGGATGCCGATAGTTAAATTCCGTTTATCTGTCCGCCCGTAAGCTCTTGCAAGCGATAACTTGAATACAAATTGAGATACCGTGATGAAACTTAGTTCACGTATTTTTTGGCTACTAAGTAAGGTTACTTTTGCAGATTGGCGAAATCGGTCCATTACCACGCCCACAAAATGCTTTTAAGCGAAAAATATTAAATGCTATAATTACGTCACAAATTACTAGAAAAAAAATTGACTTAGTGCAAAAAATTGAGCAATAGGTATGGCACAGGTACCTAAGGGTAAAATATTTTCAAAACTACTCGACCAATGTGAAGAAAATTTTGTGCACGACACTAGTTTAATATTCTTGTTACATTGTGTAAAAGGTAAATTCATACTACAACCACACTACATCCCATATATGATATGATTTCATATGATTCTTTCACTTTAGAAAATATAAATACTATATTATATATTCACCGATATATACGATATAATACCAACCGGAAGTTTAAAATTCTTATATAAGGTATATCGGGCTTAGTAAGAGTATTGACCCGATTTTATCCACGTTTGGTGTCACGACATACTATTACCTGATAAATGTTCTCTCCGACTTTCATTAAGAAAACGCACATACTTATATACCGCGTATAAAGCCAAATGGTAGTTCAAAAATCAAATCTATTGTGAAATTTTGAACAAATCGATTTTTTTTCATATTTTGATAGCAAATATGTATATGTTGTTATTGTTGTAAAAGTTACCTAATTCGAGTTTGGGTGATAAATTCCAGATTGGTTGTCGTCGAGGTCATCTAAGGGGAGGCCCAGGAAACGAGCTGTTTCGACGGGGTCGGACCATAAGGAAAAGGGTGTTAGATGAGTGGAGTTTGTTGGGCATGCAAAGGGGTGGATAGTGTTATGCAGAGACTCATTGCACGCAGGACATGTGTTTGGTATGTCGAGGTCTATTCTGGATAAGTAGGAGTTTAACCTGCTACAATATCCAGAGCGAAGTTGCGAGAGGGTCACTCTGGTTTCGCGAGTCAACTCGAATTCTACATCTGCTATGGGTGGTGGTTTGACTCGTTTGATTTCGTTGCGTCCGAAGTCCGGTCGGCGTACTGTCTAATATCGTTGACGTAATCAAGGAAAGACCTCTTGATGTTCCTAGGACGCGGCTTCACTTCAAGCAGACAACTGCAGGGGTGGTTTCTACGAAAACAATCCAGCAAAAACTGCTTTGAGAGGAGCTCGTTATGTTTTTTAACCGGAAGCATACGGGCCTCAGTGTGGAGATGTTCGATTGGGGACATCAAGAGACATCCCGTGATAGTCCGGAGTGCAGTGTTCTGACAGGATTGGAGTTTCTTCGTCAGCGTAGCACTACATCCAGGCGACCTAATTGGGGCTGCATAGTTTAGGACCGGCCGGCCGATTGCCTTGTATGTCGCAAGCAACGTTTCTTTGTATTTTCCCCAAAAGCTGCCGGCAAGCTATTTGAGGATTTTGTTGCGTCTCTGTACATTGGCAGTTATCGCGGTCGTGTAAGGAGTGAAGGAGCAAAGACTGTCTTATGTAACGCCTAAATTTTAGGGTTGTTTACGTTCAGAATTTTGGTACCATCGACTGAAATGTTTAGATCTAGTCTGTACTCCTACGTTCAGTTCGTAAATATGGTCGCTGGGGATATCGTGGGGGAGAGTGTCAGACTCATTGCAGAGAAGAAGCGAGAAAGATCGGAGAGATAGCTGGTTACTTTTGAGCACATGCCATCAATTATATTGCCCGACGTCATTATCGTGCAGTCATCAGCGTACGAGGTCACGGAAATTCCCTCTGGTGGTTGGGGGAGTTTCGAGATGTAGAAGTTAAACAGTAAAGGGGAGAGGACACCACCCTGGTACCTGAAAACAGTAAAAAGGAGAGGACACCACCCTGCGGAACCCCCCCTTAGTTCTTCTCAGTTTGGAGTTTTGACCTCGAAACAGTACGGATGAATGCCGACCGCTCAGGTACTTCATGGTCCACCGCTTCTGCTCTGGAAGGAGCGTAGATTGTTCGATGTCCTCAAGTAGCGTTGTGTGGTTGACTGTGTCGAAGGCTTTCGACAAGTCCAACGCTACGAGGATCGTCCTCTCGCAGGGTGGCTTCTGGTTTAGGCCATGAACTATCCGGGCGTTTATGACGCTAAGTGCTGTGGTGGTGCTTGTGCACTTTCCGGAAGCCATGCTGATGTTCTGCTAGGCTAAGATGGTGAGTGAACGTCGGGAGTAACAAGGCCTTAAGTGTGCACTTTCCGGAAGCCATGCTGATTTTCTGCTAGGCTAAGATAGTGAGTGAACGTCGGGAGTAACAAGGCCTTAAGTGTCTTCACTACTGGGGAAAGGAGAGTTATCGGGCGATAAGACTCCCCTTTGTTTGCGGGTTTCCCAGGCTACAGTAGTGGGACCACTCTTCCGACTTTCCACACATCGGGTATTTGAAGAGTGGCCATCGACAAGTTGAGGACCTTGGTGAGGCACTCTGAACCTCCCCATCGGTGAAAGTAAGTGGTGCTTTTGTCCGCTTATGATGGTTTACCATTTGCCGAATCTCCAAATTGAGATCCCCTATTCGGGGATCACAGGGATCGGCATGGCGTAAGGTGTCGCGCTCGTTTGCTAGTACAGCTGCTTCGGCTGGGAAATTAAGGCGAAGTTCCGCGATTCTTCAGGCCGGTATGAAGCGAGCAGTAGCAGCAGCGATCACCTTGCGGAATTGACGCTCGCCAACGATGACGTCCGTAGGAATGGGTAGTGCGTTGAAGGTGCTCTCGGTAAATTCTGTGAAGCCGACCCAGTTAGCTTTGTTAAAGTTAACAAAAGTGCGGTTGTCCACAGAAATAAAGACGGGAGGTTTCTCGATCGAGATAATTATGGGGTTGGTCAGATTGGGAGACATGCTGTCTGTGTGAGCTCCTTAGGGCCGTGGAGGTCCTATCGTGGTCACTCGACTGGACGATTTGTGTGTGCGCGAACAAGGTGCAGGTTGCACAGCCGTTGAGGCAGATGTCGCAGTATTGCGTTGACAGCATGGGGCCATGTAACTCGTGGTCCACTCCCTGTGTGTCTTAAGGCCTGAGCAGGTCTTAAGATGGCTCCATCCATTGCATGTATTGCACCTCGGGGCCCGGGTTTGACTCGATGCCAGCACGGGTCAGGAGGATACGGAGCAACCCTGCGTAGAACCATACATATAATATTAGCAAATCTATATATATACATAGGGGCTGGATGATGTCCTTGCATAAATCTTTTAAAAACTGCGCATTCGAAAATTTTTATTTTCAAGCATAAAAATGTGAAATATATCTGATTAATACTCTCACTGACGAGTTAGATAGCAAAACGGATGGATTTCTATTAGCTAAGTACCAAAAGAGAATGAATCGTGTAAAAAAGAAGAAATTTATTAATTGTGAATATCTTTAAAGTCCAACGTATTATTCCAAAAGGGATAGCTTTAGCGCACTTGATGTATTCTTTCTACTAAATCCCATAAAATAAAATAAAATCCACAAATTTAACAAAGCAACAATATTGACCCTATATTTATCATAAGTCACTTACAATGACTTTTTAGCTAGCACAGTTGGTTATGGTGTAATGTTTTGTGTAACTACTTCATAAATGCTGCAAGTTTTGCGTGTTTTTGCGCAACAGCTACTACAGTGTTGCTTTTTCGAACTTTCAACTTTTTCGAACTGGTTGTATTATGAATACTGCGCAGTTTGCCGTGCCCAAAACGCTCTAGTTTTCGTGCCGTCAAAGGGTAGCCGCTCAGTTCACTCCGGTATCCCAGTTTGTTTTTAAATGCGTTTTTCTCCAAACAACATTTTCCGGACCTTTTTTTCGCGCCGCTCAAAAAATATTTAAATTCAAAAATTTCACTGTGTGTTCTTGGAATATGTATAAATATACCTTGAAATTTTTTATACCTTGAAAAATCGGTAGAGTATTTTTTTTTTTTTTTAATTTCCAAAAATCGACGTTTTTTTAAGCTGTCTTATGGGGGTTGGTATTGACCCAGTTTTACCTATTTTCTGGGATCCACATATGATTAAGCATTTGAAAGTTTTCTCGACCATAACGATATCGGTCAATATCGATATCTTAGCTAAATCGGGTGTCCATATAATACTGAATTTAATATAGTTTATTGCCAAAAATATGTGTAATAACATAAAATTCGGTGAGAAAATGTCCTAACCCGAATATACCCGATATAGTGATTTCCGCCTTTTTACCTGAAGTTTAACCGTTATCTTGGTCAACTATAAGATATTTTAATGAAATTGTTCTAGACATTGACCTAAACCTCATATAATAACATTTATAAAATTTCCGTTCATCTCGTTGACTTTTTTCAGATTATGTTTATAAGAATATTTTGAAGTTATATAAAGTAGAGAAAGTACAACAAAAGTAGATTTTCTCTTTCTGCATAAATGGTTGTTCGATTTTTGACTGCACATCAGCAGAGTATCAGCAAATATGCAACACAGTTGCTGTACTGCTGCAATTATTACGACGCTCGAACGCACCCATAATGATTTTCGTTATTTCAGAAGACTTTATGCCGAATGTCAGTCAACCTGTGAGGTATACAAGTATTTACATAAATTTTCTCGAATATACTTGTTTAATGCCAAAAAGCTCCTAGCACCAGTATACCCTATATATAGCCAATTTGGTGCAGTTTATTAATTAGAGTTGATTGGGTTGATTCTAATATAAATATCTCGGGCATGAAGCAATAGATAGTAATAAAACTAAGTGAGTCTATGCCATATAACATAAGTTGATTAGATACAAAATATGATTATAATCGATTAACGATTAAATTAAGAATGTTGAATTCTTTCGCAACACATAAAACTAATCGTCATATATATGTGATTATAGTTGTATATATATATGATCAGGATGCCGATAGTTGAATTCCGTTTATCTGTCCGCCCGTAAGCTCTTGCAAGCGATAACTTGAATACAAATTGAGATACCGTGATGAAACTTAGTACACGTATTTTTTGTCTACTAAGTAAGGTTACTGTTGCAGATTGGCGAAATCGGACCATTACCACGCCCACAAAATGCTTTTAAGCGAAAAATATTAAATGCTATAATTACGTCACAAATTACTAGAAAAAAAATTGACTTAGTGCAAAAAATTGAGCAATAGGTATGGCACAGGTACCTAAGGGTACTTAGTTAAATATTTTCAAAACTACTCGACCAATGTCAAGAAACTTTTGTGCGCGACACTAGTTTAATATTCTTGTTATATTGTGTAAAAGGTAAATTCATACTAAAACCACACTACATCCCATATATGATATGATATGATGGGTTCGTTGGGCATGCAAAGGGGTGAGTGTCATGCAGAGACTCATTGCACGCAGGACATGTGTTTGGTATGTCGAGGTCTATTCTGGATAAGTAGGAGTTTAACCTGCTACAATATCCAGAGCGAAGTTGCGCGAGGGTCACTCTGGTTTTGCGAGGCAACTCAAGCTCTACGTCTGCTATGGGTGGTGGTTTGATTCGTAGTACGCCATTCACTGAGAGGGAGTCGGTGAAGGTATTGATGGCTCCACTGTGAATGGCGGTCAGTGCCTGTCTGAATTTAATTGCGTCCGAAGTCCGGTCGGCGTACTGTCTAATATCGTTGACGTAATCAAGAAAAGACCTCTTGACGTTCCTAGGAGGCGGCTCCACTTCAAGCAGACAGCAGCAGGGGTGGTTTCTACGAAAGCAATCCAGCAGAAACTGCATGGAGAGGAGCTCGTTATGTTCCTTAACCGGAAGCATACGGGCCTCAGTGTGGAGATGTTCGATTGGGGACATCAAGAGACATCCCGTGATAGTCCGGAGTGCAGTGTTCTGACAGGTTTGGAGTTTCTTCGTCTGCGTAGCACTACATCCAGGCGACCTAATTGGGGCTGCATAGTTTAGGACCGGCCGGCCGATTGCCTTGTATGTCGCTAGCAACGTTTCTTTGTATTTTCCCCAAAAGCTGCCGGCAAGCTATTTGAGGATTTTGTTGCGGCTCTGTACTTTGGCAGTTATCGCGGTCGTGTGAGGAGTGAAGGAGCAAAGACTGTCTTATGTAACGCCTAAAATTTTAGGGTTGTTTACGTTCGGAATTTTGGTACCATCGACTGAAATGTCGAGCAGGTCTTAAGATGGCTCCATCCATTGCATGTATTGCACCTAACCGAGGTGGAGTTTGGATGGAGCCTTCTAGCGCAAACGCAGCAGTAAAATTCTTCGGGGCCCGGGTTGGACTCGATGCCAGAACGGGTCAGGAGGATACGGAGCAACCCTGCAGCTAGGCGTTGCTCCTTAACCTAGAACTTACCGATACAAACAGGGTTAGATCGCCGAAATAACAGCCCTTGGCCGGATAAAATCCGGGTCAATTCCGGTAACGTAGAACCATACATATAATATTTGCAAGTCTATATATATACATAGGGGCTGGATGATGTCCTTGCATAGATCTATTAAAAACTGCGCATTCGAAAATTTTTATTTTTAAGCATAAAAATGTGAAATATATCTGATTAATACTCTCACTGACGAGTTAGATAGCAAAACGGATGGATTTCTATTAGCTAAGTACCAAAAGAGAAAGAATCGTGTAAAAAAGAAGAAATTTATTAATTGTGAATATCTTTAAAGTCCAAGGTATTATTCCAAAAGGGATAGCTTTAGTGCACTTGATGTATTCTTTCTACTAAATCCTATAAAATAAAATAAAATCCACAAATTTAACAAAGCAACAATATTAAAACTATATTTATCATAAGTCACTTACAATGACATTTTAGCTAGCACAGTTGGTTATGGTGTAATTTTTTGTGTAACTACTTCTTAAATGCTGCAAGTTCTGCGTGTTTTTGCGCAACAGCTACTACAGTGTTGCTTCTTCGAATTTTCAACTTTGGCAAAGATGCTAGGTTTGCTTTTTCGAACTGGTTGTATTATGAATACTGCGCAGTTTGCCGTGCCCAAAACGCTCTAGTTTTGGTACCGTCAAAGGGTAGCCGCTCAGTTCACTCCGGTATCCCAGTTTGTTTTTAAATGCGTTTTTCTCCAAACAACATTTTCCGGACCTTTTTTCGCGCCGCTCAAAAATATTTAATTTCAAAAATTTCACTGTGTGTTCTTGGAATATGTATAAATATACCTTGAAATTTTCGATACCTTGAAAAATCGGTAGAGTAGTTTTTTTTTTTTAATTTCCAAAAATCGACGTTTTTTTAAGCTGTCTTATGGGGGTTAGTATTGACCCAGTTTTACCTATTTTCTGGGATCCACATATGATTAAGCATTTGAAAGTTTTCACGACCATATCGATATCGGTCAATATAGATATCTTAGCTAAATCGGGTGTCCATATAATACTGAATTTAATATAGTTTAATGCCAAAAATATGTGTAATAACATAAAATTCGGTGAGAAAATGTCCTAACCCGAAAATACCCGATATAGTGATTTCCGCCTTTTTACCTGAAGTTTAACCGTTTATCTTGGTCAACTATAAGATATTTTAATGAAATTGTTCTAGACATTGACCTAACCCTCATATAATAACATTTATAAAATTTCCAATCATCTCGTTGACTTTTTTCAGATTATGTTTATAAGAATATTTTGAAGTTATATAAAGTAGAGAAAGTACAACAAAAGTAGATTTTCTCTTTCTGCATAAATGGTTGTTCGATTTTTGACTGCATATCAGCAGAGTATCAGCAAATATGCAACACAGTTGCTGTACTGCTGCAATTATTACGACGCTCCAACGCACCCATAATGATTTTCGTTATTTCAGAAGACTTTATGCCGAATGTCAGTCAACCTGTGAGGTATACAAGTATTTACATAAATTTTCTCGAATATACTTGAGTAATGCCAAAAAGCTCCTAGCACCAGTATACCCTACATATAGCCACTTTGGTGCAGTTTATATATTATACATATGTACATACATATAGCTAATTAGAGTTGATTGGGTTGATTCTAATATAAATATCTCGGGCATGAAGCAATATATAGTAATAAAACTAAGTGAGTCTATGCCACATAACGTAAGTTGATTAGATACCAAATATGATTATAGTCGATTAACGATTAAATTAAGAATGTTGAATTCTTTCGCACCATTTTTATAAACTCGCAAAATATTGTGGCAGAGTATAAGTTTAATTCACCTAACGGTTGTTTGCAACACATAAAACTGATCGTGATATATATGTATATATAGTTGTATATATATATGATGAGGATGCCGATAGTTGAATTCCGTTTATCTGTACGCCCGTAAGCTCTTGCAAGCGATAACTTGAATACAAATTGAGATACCGTGGTGAAACTTAGTACACGTATTTTTTGGCTACTTAGTAAGGTTACTGTTGCAGATTGGCGAAATCGGTGCATTACCACTCCCACAAAATGCTTTTAAGCGAAAAATATTAAATGTTTTAATTACGTCACAAATTACTAGAAAAAAAATTGACTTTGTGCAAAAAATTGAGCAATAGGTATGGCACAGGTACCTAAGGGTACTTAGTTAAATATTTTCAAAACTACTCGACCAATGTCAAGAAACTTTTGTGCACGACACTAGTTTAATATTCTTGTTACATTGTGTAAAAGGTAAATTCATACTACAACCACACTACATCCCATATATGATATGATTTCATATGATTCTTTCACTTTAAAAAATATAAATACTATATTATATATTCACCGATATATACGATATAATACCAACCGGAAGTTTAAAATTCTTATAAAAGGTATATCGGGCTTAGTAAGAGTATTGACCCGATTTTATCCACGATTGCTGTCACGACATACTATTACCTGATAAATTTTCTCTCCGACTTTCATTAAGAAAACGCACATACTTATATATCGCGTATAAATCCAACTGGTAGTTCAAAAATCAAATCTATTGTGAAATTTCGAACAAATCGACTTTTTTCATATTTTGATAGCAAATATATATATGTTGTTGTTGTTGTAAAAGTTACCTAATTCGAGTTTGGGTGATAAATTCCAGATTGGTTGTCGTCGAGGTCATCTAAGGGGAGGTCATAAGGAAAAAGGTGTTAGATGAGTGGGGTTCGTTGGGCATGCAAAGGGGTGGTTAGTGTCATGCAGAGACTCATTGCACGCAGGACATGTGTTTGGTATGTCGGGGTCTATTCTGGATAAGTAGGAGTTTAACCTGCTACAATATCCAGAGCGAAGTTGCGCGAGGGTCACTCTGGTTTCTCGAGGCAACTCGAGCTCTACGTCTGCTATGGGTGGTGGTTTGACTCGTAGTACGCCATTCACTGAGAGGGAGTCGGTGAAGGTATTGATGGCTTCACTGTGAATGGCGGACAGTGCTGTCTGAATTTCGTTGCGTCCGAAGTCCGGTCGGCGTACTGTCTAATGTCGTTGACGTAATCAAGGAAAGACCGCTTAATGTTCCTAGGAGGCGGCTCCACTTCAAGCAGACAACTGCAGGGGTGGTTTCTACGAAAACAATCCAGCAGAAACTGCTTGGAGAGGAGCTCGTTATGTTCCTTAACCGGAAGCATACGAGCCTCAGTATGGAGATGTTCGATTGGGGACATCAAGAGACATCCCGTGATAGTCCGGAGTGCAGTGTTCTGACAGGTGTGGAGTTTCTTCGTCTGCGTAGCACTACATCCAGGCGACCTAATTAGGGCTGCATAGTTTAGGACCGGCCGGCCGATTGCCTTGTATGTCGCAAGCAACGTTTCTTTGTATTTTCCCCAAAAGCTGCCGGCAAGCTATTTGAGGATTTTGTTGCGGCTCTGTACTTTGGCAGTTATCGCGGTCGTGTGAGGAGTGGAGGAGCAAAGACTGTCTTATGTAACGCCTAAAATTTTAGGGTTGTTTACGTTCGGAATTTTGGTACCATCGACTAAAATGTCGAGCAGGTCTTAAGATGGCTCCATCCATTGCATGTATTGCACCTAACCGAGGTGGAGTTTGGATGGAGCCTTCTAGCGCAAACGCAGCAGTAAAATTCTTCGGGGCCCGGGTTGGACTCGATGCCAGAACGGGTCAGGAGGATACGGAGCAACCCTGCAGCTAGGCGTTGCTCCTTAACCTAGAACTTACCGATACAAACAGGGTTAGATCGCCGAAATAACAGCCCTTCGCCGGATAAAATCCGGGTCAATTCCGGTAACGTAGAACCATACATATAATATTTGCAAGTCTATATATATACATAGGGGCTGGATGATGTCCTTGCATAAATCTATTAAAAACTGCGCATTCGAAAATTTTTATTTTCAAGCATAAAAATGTGAAATATATCTGATTAATACTCTCACTGACGAGTTAGATAGCAAAACGGATGGATTTCTATTAGCTAAGTACCAAAAGAGAATGAATCGTGTAAAAAAGAAGAAATTTATTAATTGTGAATATCTTTAAAGTCCAACGTATTATTCCAAAAGGGATAGCTTTAGCGCACTTGATGTATTCTTTCTACTAAATCCTATAAAATAAAATAAAATCCACAAATTTAACAAAGCAACAATATTAAAACTATATTTATCATAAGTCACTTACAATGACATTTTAGCTAGCACAGTTGGTTATGGTGTAATTTTTTGTGTAACTACTTCTTAAATGCTGCAAGTTTTGCGTGTTTTTGCGCAACAGCTACTACAGTGTTGCTTTTTCGAACTTTCAACTTTGGCAAAGATGCCAAGTTTGCTTTTTCGAACTGGTTGTATTATGAATACTGCGCAGTTTGCCGTGCCCAAAACGCTCTAGTTTTGGTACCGTCAAAGGGTAGCCGCTCAGTTCACTCCGGTATCCCAGTTTGTTTTTAAATGCGTTTTTCTCCAAACAATATTTAATTTCAAAAATTTCACTGTGTGTTCTTGGAATATGTATAAATATACCTTGAAATTTTCGATACCTTGAAAAATCGGTAGAGTAGTCTTTTTTTTTTTTAATTTCCAAAAATCGACGTTTTTTTAAGCTGTGTTATGGGGGTTAGTATTGACCCAGTTTTACCTATTTTCTGGGATTCACATATGATTAAGCATTTGAAAGTTTTCACGACCATATCGATATCGGTCAATATCGATATCTTAGCTAAATCAGGTGTCCATATAATACTGAATTTAATATAGTTTAATGCCAAAAATATGTGTAATAACATAAAATTCGGTGAGAAGATGTCCTAACCCGAAAATACCCGATATAGTGATTTCCGCCTTTTTACCTGAAGTTTAGCCGTTTATCTTGGTCAACTATAAGATATTTTAATGAAATTGTTCTAGACATTGACCTAAAGCTCATATAATAACATTTATAAAATTTCCGATCATCTCGTTGACTTTTTACAGATTATGTTTATAAGAATATTTTGAAGTTATATAAAGTAGAGAAAGTACAACAAAAGTAGATTTTCTCTTTCTGCATAAATGGTTGTTCGATTTTTGACTGCATATCAGCAGAGTATCAGCAAATATGCAACACAGTTGCTGTACTGCTGCAATTATTACGACGCTCGAACGCACCCATAATGATTTTCGTTATTTCAGAAGACTTTATGCCGAATGTCAGTCAACCTGTGAGGTATACAAGTATTTACATAAATTTTCTCGAATATACTTGTGTAATGCCAAAAAGCTCCTAGCAACAGTATACCCTACATATAGCCACTTTGGTGCAGTTTATATCTTATACATATGTACATACATATAGCTAATTAGAGTTGATTGGGTTGATTCTAATATAAATATCTCGGGCATGAAGCAATAGATAGTAATAAAACTAAGTGAGTCTATGCCATATAACATAAGTTGATTAGATACCAAATATGATTATAATCGATTAACGATTAAATTAAGAATGTTGAATTCTTTCGCACCATTTTTATAAACTCGCAAAATATTGTGGCAGAGTATAAGTTTAATTCACCTAACGGTTGTTTGCAACACATAAAACTAATCGTGATATATATGTATATATAGTTGTATATATATATGATGAGGATGCCGATAGTTGAATTCCGTTTATCTGTACGCCCGTAAGCTCTTGCAAGCGATAACTTGAATACAAATTGAGATACCGTGATGAAACTTAGTACACGTATTTTTTGGCTACTTAGTAAGGTTACTGTTGCAGATTGGCGAAATCGGTGCATTACCACGCCCACAAAATGCTTTTAAGCGAAAAATATTATTATTCGTCACAAATTACTGAAAAAAAAATTGACTTAGTGCAAAAAATTGAGCAATAGGTATGGCACAGGTACCTAAGGGTACTTAGTTAAATATTTTCAAAACTACTCGACCAATGTCAAGAAAATTTTGTGCACGACACTAGTTTAATATTCTTGTTACATTGTGTAAAAGGTAAATTCATACTACAACCACACTACATCCCATATATGATATGATTTCATATGATTCTTTCACTTTCGAAAATATAAATACTATATTATATATTCACCGATATATACGATACAATACCAACCGGAAGTTTAAAATTCTTATAAAAGGTATATCGGGCTTAGTAAGAGTATTGACATACTTATTATTATACTGATAGCAAATATGTATATGTTGTTGTTGCTCGAATATACTTGTGTAATGCCAAAAAGCTCCTAGCACCAGTATTCCCTACATATAGCCACTTTGGTGCAGTTTATATCTAATACATATGTACATACATATAGCTAATTAGAGTTGATTGGGTTGATTCTAATATAAATATCTCGGGCATGAAGCAATAGATAGTAATAAAACTAAGTGAGTCTATGCCATATAACATAAGTTGATTAGATACCATATATGATTATAATCGATTAACGATTAAATTAAAAATGTTGAATTCTTTCGCACCATTTTTATAAACTCGCAAAATATTGTGGCAGAGTATAAGTTTAATTCACCTAACGGTTGTTTGCAACACATAAAACTGATCGTGATATATATGTATATATAGTTGTATATATATATGATGAGGATGCCGATAGTTGAATTCCGTTTATCTGTACGCCCGTAAGCTCTTGCAAGCGATAACTTGAATACAAATTGAGATACCGTGATGAAACTTAGTACACGTATTTTTTGGCTACTTAGTAAGGTTACTGTTGCAGATTGGCGAAATCGGTGCATTACCACGCCCACAAAATGCTTTTAAGCGAAAAATATTATTATTCGTCACAAATTACTAGAAAAAAAATTGACTTAGTGCAAAAAATTGAGCAATAGGTATGGCACAGGTACCTAAGGGTACTTAGTTAAATATTTTCAAAACTACTCGACCAATGTCAAGAAAATTTTGTGCACGACACTAGTTTAATATTCTTGTTACATTGTGTAAAAGGTAAATTCATACTACAACCACACTACATCCCATATATGATATGATTTCATATGATTCTTTCACTTTAAAAAATATAAATACTATATTATATATTCATCGATATATACGATATAATACCAACCGGAAGTTTAAAATTCTTATATAAGGTATATCGGGCTTAGTAAGAGTATTGACCCGATTTTATCCACGATTGCTGTCACGACATACTATTACCTGATAAATTTTCTCTCCGACTTTCATTAAGAAAACGCACATACTTATATATCGCGTATAAATCCAACTGGTAGTTCAAAAATCAAATCTATTGTGAAATTTCGAACAAATCGACTTTTTTCATATTTTGATAGCAAATATATATATGTTGTTGTTGTTGTAAAAGTTACCTAATTCGAGTTTGGGTGATAAATTCCAGATTGGTTGTCGTCGAGGTCATCTAAGGGGAGGTCATAAGGAAGAGGGTGTTAGATGAGTGGGGTTCGTTGGGCATGCAAAGGGGTGGTTAGTGTCATGCAGAGACTCATTGCACGCAGGACATGTGTTTGGTATGTCGGGGTCTATTCTGGATAAGTAGGAGTTTAACCTGCTACAATATCCAGAGCGAAGTTGCGCGAGGGTCACTCTGGTTTCGCGAGGCAACTCGAGCTCTACGTCTGCTATGGGTGGTGGTTTGACTCGTAGTACGCCATTCACTGAGAGGGAGTCGGTGAAGGTATTGATGGCTTCACTGTGAATGGCGGTCCGTGCTGTCTGAATTTCGTTGCGTCCGAAGTCCGGTCGGCGTACTGTCTAATGTCGTTGACGTAATCAAGGAAAGACCGCTTAATGTTCCTAGGAGGCGGCTCCACTTCAAGCAGACAACTGCAGGGGTGGTTTCTACGAAAACAATCCAGCAGAAACTGCTTGGAGAGGAGCTCGTTATGTTCCTTAACCGGAAGCATACGGGCCTCAGTATGGAGATGTTCGATTGGGGACATCAAGAGACATCCCGTGATAGTCCGGAGTGCAGTGTTCTGACAGGTGTGGAGTTTCTTCGTCTGCGTAGCACTACATCCAGGCGACCTAATTAGGGCTGCATAGTTTAGGACCGGCCGGCCGATTGCCTTGTATGTCGCAAGCAACGTTTCTTTGTATTTTCCCCAAAAGCTGCCGGCAAGCTATTTGAGGACTTTGTTGCTCTGTACTTTGGCAGTTATCGCGGTCGTGTGAGGAGTGAAGGAGCAAAGACTGTCTTATGTAACGCCTAAAATTTTAGGGTTGTTTACGTTCGGAATTTTGGTACCATCGACTAAAATGTCGAGCAGGTCTTAAGATGGCTCCATCCGTTGCATGTATTGCACCTAACCGAGGTGGAGTTTGGATGGAGCCTTCTAGCGCAAACGCAGCAGTAAAATTCTTCGGGGCCCGGGTTGGACTCGATGCCAGAACGGGTCAGGAGGATACGGAGCAACCCTGCAGCTAGGCGTTGCTCCTTAACCTAGAACTTACCGATACAAACAGGGTTAGATCGCCGAAATAACAGCCCTTCGCCGGATAAAATCCGGGTCAATTACGGTAACGTAGAACCATACATATAATATTTGCAAGTCTATATATATACATAGGGGCTGGATGATGTCCTTGCATAAATCTATTAAAAACTGCGCATTCGAAAATTTTTATTTTCAAGCAAAAAAATGTGAAATATATCTGATTAAAACTCTCACTGACGAGTTAGATAGCAAAACGGATGGATTTCTATTAGCTAAGTACCAAAAGAGAATGAATCGTGTAAAAAAGAAGAAATTTATTAATTGTGAATATCTTTAAAGTCCAACGTATTATTCCAAAAGGGATAGCTTTAGCGCACTTGATGTATTCTTTCTACTAAATCCTATAAAATAAAATAAAATCCACAAATTTAACAAAGCAACAATATTAAAACTATATTTATCATAAGTCACTTACAATGACATTTTAGCTAGCACAGTTGGTTATGGTGTAATTTTTTGTGTAACTACTTCTTAAATGCTGCAAGTTTTGCGTGTTTTTGCGCAACAGCTACTACAGTGTTGCTTTTTCGAACTTTCAACTTTGGCAAAGATGCCAGGTTTGCTTTTTCGAACTGGTTGTATTATGAATACTGCGCAGTTTTCCGTGCCCAAAACGCTCTAGTTTTGGTACCGTCAGAGGGTAGCCGCTCAGTTCACTCCGGTATCCCAGTTTGTTTTTAAATGCGTTTTTCTCCAAACAACATTTTCCGGACCTTTTTTTCGCGCCGCTCAAAAAATATTTAAATTCAAAAATTTCACTGTGTGTTCTTGGAATATGTATAAATATACCTTGAAATTTTCGATACCTTGAAAAATCGGTAGAGTAGTCTTTTTTTTTTTTAATTTCCAAAAATCGACGTTTTTTTAAGCTGTGTTATGGGGGTTAGTATTGACCCAGTTTTACCTATTTTCTGGGATCCACATATGATTAAGCATTTGAAAGTTTTCACGACCATATCGATATCGGTCAATATCGATATCTTAGCTAAATCAGGTGTCCATATAATACTGAATTTAATATAGTTTAATGCCAAAAATATGTGTAATAACATAAAATTCGGTGAGAAGATGTCCTAACCCGAAAATACCCGATATAGTGATTTCCGCCTTTTTACCTGAAGTTTAACCGTTTATCTTGGTCAACTATAAGATATTTTAATGAAATTGTTCTAGACATTGACCTAAACCTCATATAATAACATTTATAAAATTTCCGATCATCTCGTTGACTTTTTTCAGATTATGTTTATAAGAATATTTTGAAGTTATATAAAGTAGAGAAAGTACAACAAAAGTAGATTTTCTCTTTCTGCATAAATGGTTGTTCGATTTTTGACTGCACATCAGCAGAGTATCAGCAAATATGCAACACAGTTGCTGTACTGCTGCAATTATTACGACGCTCGAACGCACCCATAATGATTTTCGTTATTTCAGAAGACTTTATGCCGAATGTCAGTCAACCTGTGAGGTATACAAGTATTTACATAAACTTTCTCGAATATACTTGTGTAATGCCAAAAAGCTCCTAGCACCAGTATACCCTACATATAGCCACTTTGGTGCAGTTTATATCTTATTCATATGTACATACATATAGCTAATTAGAGTTGATTGGGTTGATTCTAATATAAATATCTCGGGCATGAAGCAATAGATAGTAATAAAACTAAGTGAGTCTATGCCATATAACATAAGTTGATTAGATACAAAATATGATTATAATCGATTAACGATTAAATTAAGAATGTTGAATTCTTTCGCACCATTTTTATAAACTCGCAAAATATTGTGGCAGAGTATAAGTTTAATTCACATAACGGTTGTTTGCAACACATAAAACTAATCGTGATATATATGTATTTATAGTTGTATATATATATGATCAGGATGCCGATAGTTGAATTCCGTTTATCTGTCCGCCCGTAAGCTCTTGCAAGCGATAACTTGAATACAAATTGAGATACCGTGATGAAACTTAGTACACGTATTTTTTGTCTACTAAGTAAGGTTACTGTTGCAGATTGGCGAAATCGGACCATTACCACGCCCACAAAATGCTTTTAAGCGAAAAATATTAAATGCTATAATTACGTCACAAATTACTAGAAAAAAAATTGACTTAGTGCAAAAAATTGAGCAATAGGTATGGCACAGGTACCTAAAGGTACTTAGTTAAATATTTTCAAAACTACTCGACCAATGTCAAGAAACTTTTGTGCGCGACACTAGTTTAATATTCTTGTTATATTGTGTAAAAGGTAAATTCGTACTACAACCACACTACATCCCATTATGATATGATTTCATATGATTCCTTCACTTTCGAAAATATAAATACTATATTATATATTCATCGATATATACGATATAATACCAACCGGAAGTTTAAAATTCTTATAAAAGGTATATCGGGCTTAGTAAGAGTATTGACCCGATTTTATCCACGTTTGGTGTCACGACATACTATTACCTGATAAATGTTCTCTCAGACTTTCATTAAGCAAACGCACATACTTAAAGACCGCGTATAAAGCCAACTGGTAGTTCAAAAATCAAATCTATTGTGAAATTTTGAACAGATCGATTTTTTTTCATATTTTGATAGCAAATATGTTGTTGTTGTAAAAGTTACCTAATTCGAGTTTGGGTGATAAATTCCAGATTGGTTGTCATCGAGGTCATCTAAAGGGAGGCCCAGGAAACGAGCTGTTTCGACGGGGTCGGACCATAAGGAAAAGGGTGTTAGATGAGTGGGGTTCGTTGGGCATGCAAAGGGGTGGTTAGTGTCATGCAGAGACTCATTGCACGCAGGACATGTGTTTGGTATGTCGAGGTCTATTCTGGATAAGTAGGAGTTTAACCTGCTACAATATCCAGAGCGAAGTTGCGCGAGGGTCACTCTGGTTTCGCGAGGCAACTCAAGCTCTACGTCTGCTATGGGTGGTGGTTTGATTCGTAGTACGCCATTCACTGAGAGGGAGTCGGTGAAGGTATTGATGGCTCCACTGTGAATGGCGGTTAGTGCCTGTCTGAATTTCGTTGCGTCCGAAGTTCGGTCGGCAATGTCGTTGACGTAATCAAGGAAAGACCGCTTAATGTTCAGAGGAGGAGGCTCCACTTCAAGCAGACAACTGCAGGGGTGGTTTCTACGAAAACAATCCAGCAGAAACTGCTTGGAGAGGAGCTCGTTATGTTCCTTAACCGGAAGCATACAGGCCTCAGTGTGGAGGTGTTCGATTGGGGACATCAAGAGACATCCCGTGATAGTCCGGAATGCAGTGTTCTGACAGATCTAGCGCTTCTTAGTATGCGTAGCACTACATCTAGGCGACCTAATTGGGGCTGCATAGTTTAGGACCGGCCGGCCGATTGCCCTGTATGTCGCAAGCAACGTTTCTTTGTATTTTCCCCAAAAGCTGCCGGCAAGCTATTTGAGGATTTTTTTGCGGCTCTGTACTGTATCGCGGTCGTGTGAGGAGTGAAGGAGCAAAGACTGTCTTATGTAACGCCTAAAATTTTAGGGTTGTTTACGTTCAGAATTTTAGTACCATCGACTGAAATGTTTAGATCTAGTCTGTACTCCTTCGTTCAGTTCGTAAATATGGTTGCTGGGGATTTAGTGGGGGAGAGTGTCAGACTCATTGCAGAGAAGAAGCGAGAAATATCGGAGAGATAGCTGGTTACTTTTGAGCACATGCCATCGATTCCATTGCCCGACGTCAATATCGTGCAGTCATCAGCGTACGAGGTCACGGAAATTCCCTCTGGTGGTTGGGGGAGTTTCGAGATGTAGAAGTTAAACATTAAAGGGGAGAGGACACCACCCTGCGGAACCCCCACTTAATTCTTCTCAGTTTGGAGTTTTGACCTCGAAATAGTACGGATGAATGCCGACCGCTCAGGTACTTCATGGTCCACCGCTTCTGCCCTGGAGGGAGCGTAGATTGTTCGATGTCCTCAAGTAGCGTTGTGTGGTTGACTGTGTCGAAGGCTTCGACAAGTCCAACGCTTCGAGGATCGTCCTCTCGCAGGGTGGCTTCTGGTTTAGGCCATGAACTATCCGGGCATTTATGACGCTAAGTGCTGTGGTGGTGCTGTGCACTTTCTGGAAGCCATGCTGATGTTCTGCTAGGCTAAGATGGTGAGTGAACGTCGGGCGTAACAAGGCCTCAAGTGTCTTCACTACTGGGGAAAGGAGAGTTATCGGGCGATAAGACTCCCTTTTGTTGGCGGGTTTCCCAGGATACAGTAATGGTATCGCCGAAATAACAGCCTTTGGCCGGATAAAATCCGGGTCAATTCCGGTAACGTAGAACCATACATATAATATTTGCAAATATATATATATACATAGGGACTGGATGATTTCCTTGCATAAATCTATTAAAAACTGCGCATTCGAAAATTTTTATTTTCAAGCATAAAAATGTGAAATATATCTGATTAATACTCTCACTGACGAGTTAGATAGCAAAACGGATGGATTTCTATTATCTAAGTACCAAAAGAGAATGAATCGTGTAAAAAAGAAGAAATTTATACAATATTAAAACTATATTTATCATAAGTCACTTACAATGACATTTTAGCTAGCACAGTTGGTTATGGTGTAATTTTTTGTGTAACTACTTCTTAAATGCTGCAATTTTTGCGTGTTTTTGCGCAACAGCTACTACAGTGTTGCTTTTTCGAACTTTCAACTTTGGCAAAGATGCCAGGTTTGCTTTTTCAAACTGGTTGTATTATGAATAGTGCGCAGTTTGCCGTGCCCAAAACGCTCTAGTTTTGGTACCGTCAAAGGGTAGCCGCTCAGTTCACTCCGGTATCCCAGTTTGTTTTTAAATGCGTTTTTCTCCAAACAACATTTTCCGGACCTTTTTTTCGCGCCTCTCAAAAAATATTTGAATTCAAAAATTTCACTGTGTGTTCTTGGAATATGTATAAATATACCTTGAAATTTTCGATACCTTGAAAAATCGGTAGAGTAGTCTTTTTTTTTTTTAATTTCCAAAAATCGACGTTTTTTTAAGCTGCGTTATGGGTGTTAGTATTGACCCAGTTTTACCTATTTTCTGGGATCCACATATGATTAAGCATTTGAAAGTTTTCACGACCATATGGATATCGGTCAATATCGATATCTTAGCTAAATCAGGTGTCCATATAATACTGAATTTAATATAGTTTAATGCCAAAAATATGTGTAATAACATAAAATTCGGTGAGAAGATGTCCTAACCCGAAAATACCCGATATAGTGATTTCCGCCTTTTTACCTGAAGTTTAACCGTTTATCTTGGTCAACTATAAGATATTTTAATGAAATTGTTCTAGACATTGACCTAAACCTCATATAATAACATTTATAAAATTTCCGATCATCTCGTTGACTTTTTTCAGATTATGTTTATAAGAATATTTTGAAGTTATATAAAGTAAAGAAAGTACAACAAAAGTAGATTTTCTCTTTCTGCATAAATGGTTGTTCGATTTTTCACTGCACATCAGCAGAGTATCAGCAAATATGCAACACAGTTGCTGTACTGCTGCAATTATTACGACGCTCGAACGCACCCATAATGATTTTCGTTATTTCAGAAGACTTTATGCCGAATGTCAGTCAACCTGTGAGGTATACAAGTATTTACATAAATTTTCTCGAATATACTTGTGTAATACCAAAAAGCTCCTAGCAACAGTATACCCTACATATAGCCACTTTGGTGCAGTTTATATCTTATACATATGTACATACATATAGCTAATTAGAGTTGATTGGGTTGATTCTAATATAAATATCTCGGGCATGAAGCAATAGATAGTAATAAAACTAAGTGAGTCTATGCCATATAACATAAGTTGATTAGATACCATATATGATTATAATCGATTAACGATTAAATTAAAAATGTTGAATTCTTTCGCACCATTTTTATAAACTCGCAAAATATTGTGGCAGAGTATAAGTTTAATTCACCTAACGGTTGTTTGCAACACATAAAACTGATCGTGATATATATGTATATATAGTTGTATATATATATGATGAGGATGCCGATAGTTGAATTCCGTTTATCTGTCCGCCCGTAAGCTCTTGCAAGCGATAACTTGAATACAAATTGAGATACCGTGATGAAACTTAGTACACGTATTTTATGGCTACTTAGTAACCTTACTGTTGCAGATTGGCGAAATCGGACCATTACCACGCCCACAAAATGCTTTTAAGCGAAAAATATTATTATTCGCCACAAATTACTAGAAAAAAAATTTACTTAGTGCAAAAAATTGAGCAATAGGTATGGCACAGGTACCTAAGGGTACTTAGTTAAATATTTTCAAAACTACTCGACCAATGTCAAGAAAATTTTGTGCACGACACTAGTTTAATATTTTTGTTATATTGTGTAAAAGGTAAATTCATACTACAACCACACTACATCCCATATATGATATGATTTCATATGATTCTTTCACTTTCGAAAATATAAATACTATATTATATATTCACCGATATATACGATATAATACCAACCGGAAGTTTAAAATTCTTATAAAAGGTATATCGGGCTAAGTAAGAGTATTGACATACTTATTATTATACTGATAGCAAATATGTATATGCTGTTGTTGCTCGAATATACTTGTGTAATGCCAAAAAGCTCCTAGCACCAGTATTCCCTACATATAGCCACTTTGGTGCAGTTTATATCTTATACATATGTACATACATATAGCTAATTAGAGTTGATTGGGTTGATTCTAATATAAATATCTCGGGCATGAAGCAATAGATAGTAATAAAACTAAGTGAGTCTATGCCATATAACATAAGTTGATTAGATACAAAATATGATTATAATCGATTAACGATTAAATTAAGAATGTTGAATTCTTTCGCACCATTTTTATAAACTCGCAAAATATTGTGGCAGAGTATAAGTTTAATTCACATAACGGTTGTTTGCAACACATAAAACTAATCGTGATATATATGTATTTATAGTTGTATATATATATGATCAGGATGCCGATAGTTGAATTCCGTTTATCTGTCCGCCCGTAAGCTCTTGCAAGCGATAACTTGAATACAAATTGAGATACCGTGATGAAACTTAGTACACGTATTTTTTGTCTACTAAGTAAGGTTACTGTTGCAGATTGGCGAAATCGGACCATTACCACGCCCACAAAATGCTTTTAAGCGAAAAATATTAAATGCTATAATTACGTCACAAATTACTAGAAAAAAAATTGACTTAGTGCAAAAAATTGAGCAATAGGTATGGCACAGGTACCTAAAGGTACTTAGTTAAATATTTTCAAAACTACTCGACCAATGTCAAGAAAATTTTGTGCGCGACACTAGTTTAATATTCTTGTTATATTGTGTAAAAGGTAAATTCGTACTACAACCACACTACATCCCATTATGATATGATTTCATATGATTCCTTCACTTTCGAAAATATAAATACTATATTATATATTCATCGATATATACGATATAATACCAACCGGAAGTTTAAAATTCTTATAAAAGGTATATCGGGCTTAGTAAGAGTATTGACCCGATTTTATCCACGTTTGGTGTCACGACATACTATTACCTGATAAATGTTCTCTCAGACTTTCATTAAGCAAACGCACATACTTAAAGACCGCGTATAAAGCCAACTGGTAGTTCAAAAATCAAATCTATTGTGAAATTTTGAACAGATCGATTTTTTTTCATATTTTGATAGCAAATATGTTGTTGTTGTAAAAGTTACCTAATTCGAGTTTGGGTGATAAATTCCAGATTGGTTGTCATCGAGGTCATCTAAAGGGAGGCCCAGGAAACGAGCTGTTTCGACGGGGTCGGACCATAAGGAAAAGGGTGTTAGATGAGTGGGGTTCGTTGGGCATGCAAAGGGGTGGTTAGTGTCATGCAGAGACTCATTGCACGCAGGACATGTGTTTGGTATGTCGAGGTCTATTCTGGATAAGTAGGAGTTTAACCTGCTACAATATCCAGAGCGAAGTTGCGCGAGGGTCACTCTGGTTTCGCGAGGCAACTCAAGCTCTACGTCTGCTATGGGTGGTGGTTTGATTCGTAGTACGCCATTCACTGAGAGGGAGTCGGTGAAGGTATTGATGGCTCCACTGTGAATGGCGGTTAGTGCCTGTCTGAATTTCGTTGCGTCCGAAGTTCGGTCGGCAATGTCGTTGACGTAATCAAGGAAAGACCGCTTAATGTTCAGAGGAGGAGGCTCCACTTCAAGCAGACAACTGCAGGGGTGGTTTCTACGAAAACAATCCAGCAGAAACTGCTTGGAGAGGAGCTCGTTATGTTCCTTAACCGGAAGCATACAGGCCTCAGTGTGGAGGTGTTCGATTGGGGACATCAAGAGACATCCCGTGATAGTCCGGAATGCAGTGTTCTGACAGATCTAGCGCTTCTTAGTATGCGTAGCACTACATCCAGGCGACCTAATTGGGGCTGCATAGTTTAGGACCGGCCGGCCGATTGCCTTGTATGTCGCAAGCAACGTTTCTTTGTATTTTCCCCAAAAGCTGCCGGCAAGCTATTTGAGGATTTTTTTGCGGCTCTGTACTGTATCGCGGTCGTGTGAGGAGTGAAGGAGCAAAGACTGTCTTATGTAACGCCTAAAATTTTAGGGTTGTTTACGTTCAGAATTTTAGTACCATCGACTGAAATGTTTAGATCTAGTCTGTACTCCTTCGTTCAGTTCGTAAATATGGTTGCTGGGGATTTAGTGGGGGAGAGTGTCAGACTCATTGCAGAGAAGAAGCGAGAAATATCGGAGAGATAGCTGGTTACTTTTGAGCACATGCCATCGATTCCATTGCCCGACGTCAATATCGTGCAGTCATCAGCGTACGAGGTCACGGAAATTCCCTCTGGTGGTTGGGGGAGTTTCGAGATGTAGAAGTTAAACATTAAAGGGGAGAGGACACCACCCTGCGGAACCCCCACTTAATTCTTCTCAGTTTGGAGTTTTGACCTCGAAACAGTACGGATGAATGCCGACCGCTCAGGTACTTCATGGTCCACCGCTTCTGCCCTGGAGGGAGCGTAGATTGTTCGATGTCCTCAAGTAGCGTTGTGTGGTTGACTGTGTCGAAGGCTTCGACAAGTCCAACGCTTCGAGGATCGTCCTCTCGCAGGGTGGCTTCTGGTTTAGGCCATGAACTATCCGGGCATTTATGACGCTAAGTGCTGTGGTGGTGCTGTGCACTTTCTGGAAGCCATGCTGATGTTCTGCTAGGCTAAGATGGTGAGTGAACGTCGGGCGTAACAAGGCCTCAAGTGTCTTCACTACTGGGGAAAGGAGAGTTATCGGGCGATAAGACTCCCTTTTGTTGGCGGGTTTCCCAGGATACAGTAATGGTACCGCCGAAATAACAGCCTTTGCCGGATAAAATCCGGGTCAATTCCGGTAACGTAGAACCATACATATAATATTTGCAAATATATATATATACATAGGGACTGGATGATTTCCTTGCATAAATCTATTAAAAACTGCGCATTCGAAAATTTTTATTTTCAAGCATAAAAATGTGAAATATATCTGATTAATACTCTCACTGACGAGTTAGATAGCAAAACGGATGGATTTCTATTATCTAAGTACCAAAAGAGAATGAATCGTGTAAAAAAGAAGAAATTTATACAATATTAAAACTATATTTATCATAAGTCACTTACAATGACATTTTAGCTAGCACAGTTGGTTATGGTGTAATTTTTTGTGTAACTACTTCTTAAATGCTGCAATTTTTGCGTGTTTTTGCGCAACAGCTACTACAGTGTTGCTTTTTCGAACTTTCAACTTTGGCAAAGATGCCAGGTTTGCTTTTTCGAACTGGTTGTATTATGAATAGTGCGCAGTTTGCCGTGCCCAAAACGCTCTAGTTTTGGTACCGTCAAAGGGTAGCCGCTCAGTTCACTCCGGTATCCCAGTTTGTTTTTAAATGCGTTTTTCTCCAAACAACATTTTCCGGACCTTTTTTTCGCGCCTCTCAAAAAATATTTGAATTCAAAAATTTCACTGTGTGTTCTTGGAATATGTATAAATATACCTTGAAATTTTCGATACCTTGAAAAATCGGTAGAGTAGTCTTTTTTTTTTTTAATTTCCAAAAATCGACGTTTTTTTAAGCTGCGTTATGGGTGTTAGTATTGACCCAGTTTTACCTATTTTCTGGGATCCACATATGATTAAGCATTTGAAAGTTTTCACGACCATATGGATATCGGTCAATATCGATATCTTAGCTAAATCAGGTGTCCATATAATACTGAATTTAATATAGTTTAATGCCAAAAATATGTGTAATAACATAAAATTCGGTGAGAAGATGTCCTAACCCGAAAATACCCGATATAGTGATTTCCGCCTTTTTACCTGAAGTTTAACCGTTTATCTTGGTCAACTATAAGATATTTTAATGAAATTGTTCAAGACATTGACCTAAACCTCATATAATAACATTTATAAAATTTCCGATCATCTCGTTGACTTTTTTCAGATTATGTTTATAAGAATATTTTGAAGTTATATAAAGTAAAGAAAGTACAACAAAAGTAGATTTTCTCTTTCTGCATAAATGGTTGTTCGATTTTTCACTGCACATCAGCAGAGTATCAGCAAATATGCAACACAGTTGCTGTACTGCTGCAATTATTACGACGCTCGAACGCACCCATAATGATTTTCGTTATTTCAGAAGACTTTATGCCGAATGTCAGTCAACCTGTGAGGTATACAAGTATTTACATAAATTTTCTCGAATATACTTGTGTAATACCAAAAAGCTCCTAGCAACAGTATACCCTACATATAGCCACTTTGGTGCAGTTTATATCTTATACATATGTACATACATATAGCTAATTAGAGTTGATTGGGTTGATTCTAATATAAATATCTCGGGCATGAAGCAATAGATAGTAATAAAACTAAGTGAGTCTATGCCATATAACATAAGTTGATTAGATACCATATATGATTATAATCGATTAACGATTAAATTAAAAATGTTGAATTCTTTCGCACCATTTTTATAAACTCGCAAAATATTGTGGCAGAGTATAAGTTTAATTCACCTAACGGTTGTTTGCAACACATAAAACTGATCGTGATATATATGTATATATAGTTGTATATATATATGATGAGGATGCCGATAGTTGAATTCCGTTTATCTGTCCGCCCGTAAGCTCTTGCAAGCGATAACTTGAATACAAATTGAGATACCGTGATGAAACTTAGTACACGTATTTTATGGCTACTTAGTAACCTTACTGTTGCAGATTGGCGAAATCGGACCATTACCACGCCCACAAAATGCTTTTAAGCGAAAAATATTATTATTCGCCACAAATTACTAGAAAAAAAATTTACTTAGTGCAAAAAATTGAGCAATAGGTATGGCACAGGTACCTAAGGGTACTTAGTTAAATATTTTCAAAACTACTCGACCAATGTCAAGAAAATTTTGTGCACGACACTAGTTTAATATTTTTGTTATATTGTGTAAAAGGTAAATTCATACTACAACCACACTACATCCCATATATGATATGATTTCATATGATTCTTTCACTTTCGAAAATATAAATACTATATTATATATTCACCGATATATACGATATAATACCAACCGGAAGTTTAAAATTCTTATAAAAGGTATATCGGGCTAAGTAAGAGTATTGACATACTTATTATTATACTGATAGCAAATATGTATATGCTGTTGTTGCTCGAATATACTTGTGTAATGCCAAAAAGCTCCTAGCACCAGTATTCCCTACATATAGCCACTTTGGTGCAGTTTATATCTTATACATATGTACATACATATAGCTAATTAGAGTTGATTGGGTTGATTCTAATATAAATATCTCGGGCATGAAGCAATAGATAGTAATAAAACTAAGTGAGTCTATGCCATATAACATAAGTTGATTAGATACCATATATGATTATAATCGATTAACGATTAAATTAAAAATGTTGAATTCTTTCGCACCATTTTTATAAACTCGCAAAATATTGTGGCAGAGTATAAGTTTAATTCACCTAACGGTTGTTTGCAACACATAAAACTGATCGTGATATATATGTATATATAGTTGTATATATATATGATGAGGATGCCGATAGTTGAATTCCGTTTATCTGTCCGCCCGTAAGCTCTTGCAAGCGATAACTTGAATACAAATTGAGATACCGTGATGAAACTTAGTACACGTATTTTATGGCTACTTAGTAAGGTTACTTTTGCAGATTGGCGAAATCGGTCCATTACCACGCCCACAAAATGCTTTTAAGCGAAAAATATTAAATGTTATAATTACGTCACAAATTACTAGAAAAAAAATTGACTTAGTGCAAAAAATTGAGCAATAGGTATGGCACAGGTACCTAAGGGTACTTAGTTAAATATTTTCAAAACTACTCGACCAATGTCAAGAAAATTTTGTGCGCGACACTAGTTTAATATTCTTGTTATAAAAGGTAAATTCATACTACAACCACACTACATCCCATATATGATATGATTTCATATGATTCTTTCACTTTCGAAAATATAAATACTATATTATATATTCATCGATATATACGATATAATACCAACCGGAAGTTTAAAATTCTTATATAAGGTATATCGGGCTTAGTAAGAGTATTGACCTGATTTAATCCACGTTTGCTGTCACGACATACTATTACCTGATAAATGTTCTCTCCGACTTTCATTAAGAAAACGCACATACTTATATACCGCGTATAAAGCCAACTGGTAGTTCAAAAATCAAATCTAATCTGAAATTTTGAACAAATTATTTTGATAGCAAATATGTTGTTGTTGTAAAAGTTACCTAATTCGAGTTTGGGTGATAAATTCCAGATTGGTTGTCGTCGAGGTCATCTAAAGGGAGGCCCAGGAAACGAGCTGTTTCGACGGAGTCGGACCATAAGGAAAAGGGTGTTAGATGAGTGGGGTTCGTTGGGCATGGAAAGGGGTGGTTAGTGTCATGCAGAGACTCATTGCACGCAGGACATGTGTTTGGTATGTCGAGGTCTATTCTGGATAAGTAGGAGTTTAACCTGCTACAATATCCAGAGCGAAGGTGCGCGAGGATCACTCTGGTTTCGCGAGGTAACTCAAGCTCTACGTCTGCTATGGGTGGTGGTTTGATTCGTAGTACGCCATTCACTGAGAGGGAGTCGGTGAAGGTATTGATGGCTCCACTGTGAATGGCGGTCAGTGCCTGTCTGAATTTCATTGCGTCCGAAGTCCAGTCGGGGTACTGTCTAATATCATTGACGTAATCAAGGAAAGACCTCTTGATGTTCCTAGGAGGCGGCTCCACTTCAAGCAGACAGCAACAGGGGTGGTTTCTACGAAAGCAATCCAGCAGAAACTGCTTGGAGAGGAGCTCGTTATGTTCCTTAACCGGAAGCATACGGGCCTCAGTGTGGAGATGTTCGATTGGGGACATCAAGAGACATCCCGTGATAGTCCGGAGTGCAGTGTTCTGACAGGTTTGGAGTTTCTTTGTCTGCGTAGCACTACATCCAGACGACCTAATTGGGATTGCATAGTTTAGGACCGGCCGGCCGATTGCCTTGTATGTTGCAAGCAACGTTTCTTTGTATTTTCCCCAAAAGCTGCCGGCAAGCTATTTGAGGATTTTTTTGCGGCTCTGTACTGTATCGCGGTCGTGTGAGGAGTGAAGGAGCAAAGACTGTCTTATGTAACGCCTAAAATTTTAGGGTTGTTTACGTTCGTAATTTTGGTACCATCGACTGAAATGTCGAGTAGGTATTAAGATGGCTCCATCCATTGCATGTATTGCACCTAACCGAGGTGGAGTTTGGATGGAGCCTTCTAGCGCAAACGCAGCAGTAAAATTCTTCGGGGCCCGGGTTGGACTCGATGCCAGAACGGGTCAGGAGATACGGAGCAACCCTGCAGCTAGGCGTTGCTCCTTAACCTAGAACTTACCGATACAAACAGGGTTAGATCGCCGAAATAACAGCCCTTCGCCGGATAAAATCCGGGTCAATTACGGTAACGTAGAACCATACATATAATATTTGCAAGTCTATATATATACATAGGGGCTGGATGATGTCCTTGCATAAGTCTATTAAAAACTGCGCATTCGAAAATTTGTATTTTCAAGCAGAAAAATGTGAAATATATCTGATTAATACTCTCACTGACGAGTTAGATAGCAAAACGGATGGATTTCTATTAGCTAAGTACCAAAAGAGAAAGAATCGTGTAAAAAAGAAGAAATGTATTAATTGTGAATATCTTTAAAGTCCAAGGTATTATTCCAAAAGGGATAGCTTTAGCGCACTTGATGTATTCTTTCTACTAAATCCTATAAAATAAAATAAAATCCACAAATTTAACAAAGCAACAATATTAACACTATATTTATCATAAGTCACTTACAATGACATTTTAGCTAGCACAGTTGGTTATGGTGTAATTTTTTGTGTAACTACTTCTTAAATGCTGCAAGTTTTGCGTGTTTTTGCGCAACAGCTACTACAGTTTTGCTTTTTCGAATTTCAACTTTGGCAAAGATGCTAGGTTTGCTTTTTCGAACTAGTTGTATTATGAATACTGCGCAGTTTGCCGTGCCCAAAACGCTCTAGTTTTGGTGCCGTGAAAGGGTAGCCGCTCAGTTCACTCCGGTATCCCAGTTTGTTTTTAAATGCGTTTTTCTCCAAACAACATTTTCCGAACCTTTTTTCGCGCCGCTCAAAAAATATTTAATTTCAAAAATTTCACTGTGTGTTCTTGGAATATGTATTAATATACCTTGAAATTTTCGATACCTTGAAAAAGCGGTGGAGTAGTTTTTTTTTTAATTTCCAAAAATCGACGTTTTTTTAAGCTGTCTTATGGGGGTTAGTATTGACCCAGTTTTACCTATTTTCTGGGATCCACATATGATTAAGCATTTGAAAGTTTTCACGACCATATCGATATCGGTCAATATCGATATCTTAGCTAAATCAGGTGTCCATATAATACTGAATTTAATATAGTTTAATGCCAAAAATATGTGTAATAACATAAAATTCGGTGAGAAAATGTCCTAACCCGAAAATACCCGATATAGTGATTTCCGTTTTTTTACCTGAAGTTTAACCGTTTATCTTGGTCAACTATAAGATAATTTAATGAAATTGTTCTAGACATTGACCTAAACCTCGTATAATAACATTTATAAAATTTCCGATCATCTAGTTGACTTTTTTCAGATTATGTTTATAAGAATATTTTGAAGTTATATAAAGTAGAGAAAGTACAACAAAAGTAGATTTTCTCTTTCTGCATAAATGGTTGTTCGATTTTTGACTGCATATCAGCAGAGTATCAGCGGATATGCAACACAGTTGCTGTACTGCTGCAATTATTACGACGCTCGAACGCACCCATAATGATTTTCGTTATTTCAGAAGACTTTATGCCGAATGTTAGTCAACCTGTGAGGTATACAAGTATATACATAAATTTTCTCGAATATACTTGTGTAATGCCAAAAAGCTCCTAGCACCAGTATACGCTACACATAGCCACTTTGGTGCAGTTTATATCTTATACATATGTACATACAAATAGCTAATTAGAGTTGATTGGGTTGATTCTAATATAAATATCTCGGGCATGAAGCAATAGATAGTAATAAAACTAAGTGAGTCTATGCCATATAACATAAGTTGATTAGATACCAAATATGATTATAATCGATTAACGATTAAATTAAGAATGTTGAATTCTTTCGCACCATTTTTATAAACTCGCAAAATATAGTGGCAGAGTATAATTTTAATTCACCTAACGGTTGCAACACATAAAACTGATCGTGATATATATGTATATATAGCTGTATATATATATGATCAGGATGCCGATAGTTGAATTCCGTTTATCTGTACGCCCGTAAGCTCTTGCAAGCGATAACTTGAATACAAATTGAGATACCGTGATGAAACTTAGTACACGTATTTTATGGCTACTTAGTAACCTTACTGTTGCAGATTGGCGAAATCGGTGCATTACCACGCCCACAAAATGCTTTTAAGCGAAAAATATTATTATTCGATACAAATTACCAGAAAAAAAATTGACTTAGTGCAAAAAATTGAGCAATAGGTATGGCACAGGTACCTAAGGGTACTTAGTTAAATATTTTCAAAACTACTCGACCAATGTCAAGAAAATTTTGTGCACGACACTAGTTTAATATTCTTGTTATATTGTGTAAAAGGTAAATTCATACTGCAACCACACTACATCCCATATATGATATGATTTCATATGATTCTTTCACTTTAGAAAATATATTATTATATTATATTCACCGATATATACGATATAATACCAACCGGAAGTTTAAAATTCTTATAAAAGGTATATCGGGCTTAGTAAGAGTATTGACATACTTATTATTATACTGATAGCAAATATGTATATGTTGTTGTTGCTCGAATATACTTGTGTAATGCCAAAAAGCTCCTAGCACCAGTATTCCCTACATATAGCCACTTTGGTGCAGTTTATATCTTATACATATGTACATACATATAGCTAATTAGAGTTGATTGGGTTGATTCTAATATAAATATCTCGGGCATGAAGCAATAGATAGTAATAAAACTAAGTGAGTCTATGCCATATAACATAAGTTGATTAGATACCAAATATGATTATAATCGATTAACGATTAAATTAAGAATGTTGAATTCTTTCGCACCATTTTTATAAACTCGCAAAATATTGTGGCAGAGTATAAGTTTAATTCATCTAACGGTTGTTTGCAACACATAAAACTGATCGTGATATATATGTATATATATATGATGAGGATGCCGATAGTTGAATTCCGTTTATCTGTCCGCCCGTAAGCTCTTGCAAGCGATAACTTGAATACAAATTGAGATACCGTGATGAAACTTAGTACACGTATTTTATGGCTACTTAGTAAGGTTACTTTTGCAGTTTGGCGAAATCGGTCCATTACCACGCCCACAAAATGCTTTTAAGCGAAAAATATTAAATGTTATAATTACGTCACAAATTACTAGAAAAAAAATTTACTTAGAGCAAAAAATTGAGCAATAGGTATGGCACAGGTACCTAAGGGTACTTAGTTAAATATTTTCAAAACTACTCGACCAATGTCAAGAAAATTTTGTGCACGACACTAGTTTAATATTCTTGTTACATTGTGTAAAAGGTAAATTCATACTACAACCACACTACATCCCATATATGATATGATTTCATATAATTCTTTCACTTTAAAAAATATAAATACTATATTACATATTCACCGATATATACGACATAATACCAACCGGAAGTTTAAAATTCTTATAAAAGGTATATCGGGCTTAGTAAGAGTATTGACATACTTATTATTATACTGATAGCAAATATGTATATGTTGTTGTTGTAAAAGTTACCTAATTCGAGTTTGGGTGCTAAATTCCAGATTGGTTGTCGTGGAGGTCATCTAAGGGGAGGCCCAGGAAACGAGCTGTTTCGACGGGGTCGGACCATAAAAAAAAGGGTGTTAGATGAGTAGGGTTCGTTGGGCATGCAAAGGGGTGGTTAGTGTCATGCAGAGACTCATTGCACGCAGGACATGTGTTTGGTATGTCGGGGTCTATTCTGGATAAGTAGGAGTTTAACCTGCTACAATATCCAGAGCGAAGTTGCGCGAGGGTCACTCTGGTTTCGCGAGGCAACTCGAGCTCTACGTCTGCTATGGGTGGTGGTTTGACTCGTAGTACGCCATTCACTGAGAGGGAGTCGGTGAAGGTATTGATGGCTCCACTGTGAATGGCGGTCAGTGCCTGTCTGAATTTCGTTGCGTCCGAAGTCCGGTCGGCGTACTGTCTAATGTCGTTGACGTAATCAAGGAAAGACCGCTTAATGTTCCTAGGAGGCGGCTCCATTTCAAGCAGACAACTGCAGGGGTGGTTTCTACGAAAACAATCCAGCAGAAACTGCTTGGAGAGGAGCTCGTTATGTTCCTTAACCGGAAGCATACGGACCTCAGTATGGAGATGTTCGATTGGGGACATCAAGAGACATCCCGTGATAGTCCGGAGTGCAGTGTTCTGACAGGTTTGGAGTTTCTTCGTCTGCGTAGCACTACATCCAGGCGACCTAATTAGGGCTGCATAGTTAAGGACCGGCCGGCCGATTGCCTTGTATGTCGCAAGCAACGTTTCTTTGTATTTTCCCCAAAAGCTGCCGGCAAGCTATTTGAGGATTTTTTTGCGGCTCTGTACTGTATCGCAGTCGTGTGAGGAGTGAAGGAGCAAAGACTGTGTTATGTAACGCCTAAAGTTTTAGGGTTGTTTACGTTCTGAATTTTGGTACCATCGACTGAAATGTTTAGATCTAGTCTGTACTCCTTCGTTCAGTTCGTAAATATGGTCGCTGGGGATTTAGTGGGGGAGAGTGTCAGACTAATTGCAGAGAAGAAGCGAGAAAGATCGGAGAGATAGCTGGTTACTTTTGAGCACATGCCAGCGATTCCATTGCCCGACGTCAATGTCGTGCAGTCATCAGCGTACGAGGTCACGGAAAATCCCTCTGGTGGTTGGGGGAGTTTCGAGATGTAGAAGTTAAACAGTAAAGGGGAGAGGACACCACCCTGCGGAACCCCCACTTAATTCTTCTCAGTTTGGAGTTTTGACCTCGAAACAGTACGGATGAATGCCGACCGCTCAGGTACTTCATGGTCCACCGCTTCTGCCCTGGAGGGAGCGTAGATTGTTCGATGTCCTCAAGTAGCGTTGTGTGGTTGACTGTGTCGAAGGCTTTCGACAAGTCCAACGCTACGAGGATCGTCCTCTCGAAGTGTGGCTTCTGATTTAGGCCATGAACTATCCGGGCGTTTATGACGCTAAGTGCTGTGGTGGTGCTGTGCACTTTCCGGAAGCCATGCTGATGTTCTGCTAGGCTAATGTGGTGAGGGAACGTCGGGAGTAACAAGGCCTCAAGTGTCTTCACTACTGGGGAAAGGAGAGTTATCCCAGGGTTTCCCAGGCTACTGTAGTGGGACCACTCTTCCGACTTTCCACACATCGGGTATTTGAAGAGTGGCCATCGACAAGTTGAGGACCTTGGTGAGGTACTTTACTCCCGTCGAGCCTAGATGTTTTAACATCAGCATGCTTATTCCGTCAGGGCCAATGGATTTGGACGATTTGGCCTTTGTGATGGCACTCTGAACCCCCCCTTCGGTGAAAGTAAGTGGTGCTTTTGTCCGCTTATGATGGTTTACCATTTGCCGAATCTCCAAATTGAGATCCCTTATTCGGGGATCACAGGGATCGGCATGGCGTAAGGTGTCGCGCTCGTTTGCTAGTACAGCTGCTTCGGCTGGGAAATTAAGGCGGAGTTCCGCGATTCTTCAGGCCGGTATGAAGCGAGCAGTAGCAGCAGCGATCACCTTGCGGAATTGACGCTCGCCAACGATGACGTCCGTAGGAATGGGTAGTGCGTTGAAGGTGCTCTCGGTAAATTCTGTGAAGCCGACCCAGTTAGCTTTGTTAAAGTTAACAAAAGTGCGGTTGTCTACAGAAAGTCGGGAGGTTTCTCGATCGTGATAATTATGGGGTTGGTCAGATTGGGAGACATGCTGTCTGTGTGAGCTCCTTAGGGCCGTGGAGGTCCTATCTTGGCCACTCGACTGGACGATTTGTGTGTGCGCGAACAAGGTGCAGGTTGCACAGCCGATGAGGCAGATGTCGCAGTATTGCTTTGACAGCATTGGGCCACGTAACTCGTGGTCCACTCCCTGTGTGTCTTAAGGCCTGAGCAGGTCTTAAGATGGCTCCATCCATTGATTGTATTGCACCTAACCGAGGTGGAGTTTGGATGGACCCTTCTAGCGCAAACGCAGCAGTAAAACTCCTCGGGGCCCGGACTGGACTCGATGTCAGCACGGGTTGGACTCGATGCCAGCACGGGTTGGACTCGATGCCAGCACGGGTTGGACTCGATGCCAGCACGGGTTGGACTCGATGCTAGCACGGGTTGGACTAGATGCCAGCACGGGTTGGACTCGATGCCAGCACGGGTTGGACTCGATGCCAGCACGGGTTGGACTCGATGCCAGCACGGGTTGGACTCGATGCCGGCACGGGTTGGAATTATGTTCATTCGGGAGTAAATTTGCGTTTGTAGAGATTTGTCCATTATTGCCTATATTTGACATATTCATATTTTGGCATATGATGTTTGCACCAATTGGTTTTCCTGATTTTTGTTGACTGTGTCCTCCTGGATACATCTGACCTTGTCCTGAAACTCCGCTAACCACCGGCGTTGACCCTTGTACCGGTCCATTACCATTAGCATTATTTCCGATGAACATAGAATTGTCTCCGCATTCCATAGGATCCTGTGGACCATTTGGAAAATGTCCAGGCATTACGGAAACACCTGGTGCTTGCATGCGGGGAGCAGGTACCATTTGACTTCCTGAATGCCCCATATGTTGTCTGATGGGTCGCATGCTACGTATCATTGAAGAATGAGGGCCCATGTTAAATTCATGGACGGACATAATATTTCCCCCAGAAATGTCTTCCTGGTCCATTGAACTCATCTGATTGCAATTGCCAAAAAAGTTCATACTCGTGTTTCCCGCACCTGCTAGTCCATTGTTGCAATTATTTATTTGACCTATGTGACTATTGTCGATGATATTACCAGCACCGACCATTTGTGGATTTGTGTATCACAAGAATTCCAGACTCGGTGGAACACGTATATTACTATTATTATTGTTTTGAGCGCGTATTGGCATATATTGTATGGTATTCGGTGTACTGGCCTTAACTTGTATATTGGGAGAAACATTAAAATTACTAAAATTCATGGGCATGCGACTTATCATTCGATGATTGGGCATTACTCCATGCAACCCACTTGGTCCGTCCCGTCCTATTCCACCGTTAGCTGGATTAAAACTTCCGCATATTTTTGGATTAAGCAAGCGCTGTCCCATAGAACCCAGCATAGAATTAATATGACAGTTATTAGACATGAATGGTCCGGGGCCGCTCATATGGGGTGGCATTCCCATATTACCTGATGAGCCAGCATTACAGTGGTCTAATCCCGAATCCATTGATGCCATCATTGATTCTAAATTTTGGTTAACATTATTCGGAACGTTTACATCATGCACTGCAATGACGCCTATATTTCCTCCGCTATTTCCCGCATTAAGTGACACGCAACTTGTGAGCTGTTGTGACATTTGAGCTAATGACGATATTGGATCAAAAGAATGATTTAATTTGCTCTGCGTTGGTCGGTTACTGTTAGGATTTAGTGGGAGGTTGTCAGTACGACGACAGAACTGTGAAGGTACGGAAGCTAAATTTTGATGCAAAAAAAAAAGGTTATATATTAAAATAATTAACTAGGCGCAATTCTTAATTAGTTATACTTCAATTTGGCCCGGTCCTTTATAGCTGTTGACTCCACTATTAGAGTTTGATGCGTTGGGCATATGTTGGGGAAAATTTAAGCCGGGGCTGGCTGAAGGAAAACGACCTTCGATATTTCCTGCATCAGCAATATTACTATTGTTTGGTCCCATCAAAGGAGTTCGTGACCTTTGTGGACTAGGGCGCGCATTTTTTAAATCACCTGTCAAAACGTATAAAAATATTAGCTATATATGTATTTTTTAAGGCAGTTTATATATACCTGCTGGTACATTTGTATGAAACGAATCAAGATCTTTGGGCGATAAGTGCGATAACGGAGTACCTGGATTACTATTGAATTGGCTCATTTGATTATTACGATTTCTATTCGAATTTGCATTTGTAGTACTGTTATTAGTGCCACTGCTTGCTGGCGAACCTTCAGATGGGAAATTATTCTTACTTTGACCATTTGCATTTGAAATTGCTGTACTGACTGTTGATGTTGTTGCCGTTGCTGCCAGCGTTGTTGGCATAGTAGGCACATGCACGTCCATATTTGGTGAATTAGCCGTTATTCCTAATGCCCCTGATGTTCGAGGTGACGGTAACGACAAATTTGACGTCGGGTTATTAGGACTAGATGGATTTGGAGACTGTGTTGCTATGGGTACTGACGCCGAACGCTGTGTAGGATGATAGGGTGGGGGTGGGCCTTGTGTTGAACGAATGCTTTGACAGCTACTTGTAGTTGCAGTTTGTGCACATGTTCCACTTATATTAGGTCGCATGCTTCCAAAATTTGAACGACAAAGTGTTGTTGGCATACATCCGACATCGTTTGGTCCCTGACCCTTGTTACCTTTTATACGTTCCTCAAAAAATTGGTGTTGTAATTTGGACCACTCCATCTGTGCCATACCTACCTGAGCCATATCCTGGGAACCCAACCCAACCGGCCCAATTATTTTGACAGAATTGCTATTTAAATTGCCTTCTCCAATAAAATTGTTCATAATTTCAGGTGAATTCGGCATAAGTCCACCAGCCCCAGTGATGTTACTATTTACGCCACAATTTCCCGTATTATTTCCTCCGGTGTGACAAGGTAATGAACTTCTGGGCATATTACTAACACTAGGAGGGACGATACCCACAATTCCATTACGTCCACATTGCATATTCGTTTGATTGTTCATGTGCATTGATTTATTTGTCAAATTATTTATCTCATGAGTACTAAGCATATCTGGTGGAGCAATGTTTCCGTCACCCAATGCCGCTGGCATATTTTCGGGATTGCATATATTGTGATTGTTTGCGTTCATTACATTTGATGGCATGTTACGGACGTTAGAATTGAGTTGGTTAGTTATTTGTGGTCCAATACAAACTGAGCCTGCATTAGGTAAATTGAGCATTAGACCGGCAAGATTACCTGGTACACCATCTGAGCTCAATTTTCCCAGCTGACTTGCTCCTTGAAGGGGATTAGACAAAAATTGATCTACTTGCTTTAGTTTGGCTAATTGTTCTTCGCGATGCTGACGTTGTTGCGGTGTTAAATTTTCATCGGGCACTTTAATACCTTGTAGTGAAGGTGTACTATTATCGTTATTCACACTCGCTGCTTCGGGGGCAGTAAGGGATTTATTAACAGCGTGAGAACCGCCTTCTATGACTCCATCGACGCCATTTGTCATTTTTAAACCTGTATGGCCGTCGTTAGATGTTCCTTCCATATTATTTCTCCCCTTTTCCCAACACATTAATTCGTTTTCATTACTATTTAAGTTTTCCGAGACAAAAAACATTTTCCGGACCTTTTTTCGCACCGCTCAAAAAATATTTAATTTCAAAAATTTCACTGTGTGTTCTTGGAATATGTATAAATATACCTTGAAATTTTCGATACCTTGAAAAAGCGGTGGAGTAGTTTTTTTTTAATTTCCAAAAATCGACGTTTTTTTAAGCTGTCTTATGGGGGTTAGTATTGAATCAATTTTACCTATTTTCTGGGATCCACATATGATTAAGCATTTGAAAGTTTTCACGACCATATCGATATCGGTCAATATAGATATCTTAGCTAAATCGGGTGTGCATATAATACTGAATTTAATATAGTTTAATGCCAAAAAAATGTGTAATAACATAAAATTCGGTGAGAAGATGTCCTAACCCGAAAATACCCGATATAGTGATTTCCGCCTTTTTACCTGAAGTTTAACCGTTTATCTTGGTCAACTATAAGATATTTTAATGAAATTGTTCTAGACATTGACCTAAACCTCATATAATAACATTTATAAAATTTCCGATCATCTCGTTGACTTTTTTCAGATTATGTTTATAAGAATATTTTGAAGTTATATAAAGTAGAGAAAGTACAACAAAAGTAGATTTTCTCTTTCTGCATAAATGGTTGTTCGATTTTTGACTGCATATCAGCAGAGTATCAGCAAATATGCAACACAGTTGCTGTACTGCTGCAATTATTACGACGCTCCAACGCACCCATAATGATTTTCGTTATTTCAGAAGACTTTATGCCGAATGTCAGTCAACCTGTGAGGTATACAAGTATTTACATAAATTTTCTCGAATATACTTGAGTAATGCCAAAAAGCTCCTAGCACCAGTATACCCTACATATAGCCACTTTGGTGCAGTTTATATCTTATACATATGTACATACATATAGCTAATTAGAGTTGATTAGGTTGATTCTAATATAAATATCTCGGGCATGAAGCAATAGATAGTAATAAAACTAAGTGAGTCTATGCCATATAACATAAGTTGATTAGATACCAAATATGATTATAATCGATTAACGATTAAATTAAGAATGTTGAATTCTTTCGCACCATTTTTATAAACTCGCAAAATATTGTGGCAGAGTATAAGTTTAATTCACCTAACCTTTGTTTGCAACACATAAAACTGATCGTGATATATATGTGTATATAGTTGTATATATATATGATCAGGATGCCGATAGTTGAATTCCGTTTATCTGTACGCCCGTAAGCTCTTGCAAGCGATAACTTGAATACAAATTGAGATACCGTGATGAAACTTAGTACACGTATTTTTTGGCTACTTAGTAAGGTTACTGTTGCAGATTGGCGAAATCGGTGCATTACCACTCCCACAAAATGCTTTTAAGCGAAAAATATTAAATGTTATAATTACGTCACAAATTACTAGAAAAAAAATTCACTTAGTGCAAAAAATTGAGCAATAGGTATGGCACAGGTCCCTAAGGGTACTTAGTTAAATATTTTCAAAACTACTCGACCAATGTCAAGAAAATTTGGTGCACGACACTAGTTTAATATTCTTGTTATATTGTGTAAAAGGTAAATTCATACTACAACCACACTACATCCCATATATGATATGATTTCATATGATTCTTTCACTTTCGAAAATATAAATACTATATTATATATTCACCGATATATACGATACAATACCAACCGGAAGTTTAAAATTCTTATAAAAGGTATATCGGGCTTAGTAAGAGTATTGACATACTTATTATTATACTGATAGCAAATATGTATATGTTGTTGTTGCTCGAATATACTTGTGTAATGCCAAAAAGCTCCTAGCACCAGTATTCCCTACATATAGCCACTTTGGTGCAGTTTATATCTAATACATATGTACATACATATAGCTAATTAGAGTTGATTGGGTTGATTCTAATATAAATATCTCGGGCATGAAGCAATAGATAGTAATAAAACTAAGTGAGTCTATGCCATATAACATAAGTTGATTAGATACCATATATGATTATAATCGATTAACGATTAAATTAAAAATGTTGAATTCTTTCGCACCATTTTTATAAACTCGCAAAATATTGTGGCAGAGTATAAGTTTAATTCACCTAACGGTTGTTTGCAACACATAAAACTGATCGTGATATATATGTATATATAGTTGTATATATATATATGATGAGGATGCCGATAGTTGAATTCCGTTTATCTGTACGCCCGTAAGCTCTTGCAAGCGATAACTTGAATACAAATTGAGATACCGTGATGAAACTTAGTACACGTATTTTTTGGCTACTTAGTAAGGTCACTGTTGCAGATTGGCGAAATCGGTGCATTACCACGCCCACAAAATGCTTTTAAGCGAAAAATATTATTATTCGTCACAAATTACTAGAAAAAAAATTGACTTAGTGCAAAAAATTGAGCAATAGGTATGGCACAGGTACCTAAGGGTACTTAGTTAAATATTTTCAAAACTACTCGACCAATGTCAAGAAAATTTTGTGCACGACACTAGTTTAATATTCTTGTTACATTGTGTAAAAGGTAAATTCATACTACAACCACACTACATCCCATATATGATATGATTCCATATGATTCTTTCACTTTAAAAAATATAAATACTATATTATATATTCATCGATATATACGATATAATACCAACCGGAAGTTTAAAATTCTTATATAAGGTATATCGGGCTTAGTAAGAGTATTGACCCGATTTTATCCACGATTGCTGTCACGACATACTATTACCTGATAAATTTTCTCTCCGACTTTCATTAAGAAAACGCACATACTTATATATCGCGTATAAATCCAACTGGTAGTTCAAAAATCAAATCTATTGTGAAATTTCGAACAAATCGACTTTTTTCATATTTTGATAGCAAATATATATATGTTGTTGTTGTTGTAAAAGTTACCTAATTCGAGTTTGGGTGATAAATTCCAGATTGGTTGTCGTCGAGGTCATCTAAGGGGAGGTCATAAGGAAAAGGGTGTTAGATGAGTGGGGTTCGTTGGGCATGCAAAGGGGTGGTTAGTGTCATGCAGAGACTCATTGCACGCAGGACATGTGTTTGGTATGTCGGGGTCTATTCTGGATAAGTAGGAGTTTAACCTGCTACAATATCCAGAGCGAAGTTGCGCGAGGGTCACTCTGGTTTCGCGAGGCAACTCGAGCTCTACGTCTGCTATGGGTGGTGGTTTGACTCGTAGTACGCCATTCACTGAGAGGGAGTCGGTGAAGGTATTGATGGCTTCACTGTGAATGGCGGTCCGTGCTGTCTGAATTTCGTTGCGTCCGAAGTCCGGTCGGCGTACTGTCTAATGTCGTTGACGTAATCAAGGAAAGACCGCTTAATGTTCCTAGGAGGCGGCTCCACTTCAAGCAGACAACTGCAGGGGTGGTTTCTACGAAAACAATCCAGCAGAAACTGCTTGGAGAGGAGCTCGTTATGTTCCTTAACCGGAAGCATACGGGCCTCAGTATGGAGATGTTCGATTGGGGACATCAAGAGACATCCCGTGATAGTCCGGAGTGCAGTGTTCTGACAGGTGTGGAGTTTCTTCGTCTGCGTAGCACTACATCCAGGCGACCTAATTAGGGCTGCATAGTTTAGGACCGGCCGGCCGATTGCCTTGTATGTCGCAAGCAACGTTTCTTTGTATTTTCCCCAAAAGCTGCCGGCAAGCTATTTGAGGACTTTGTTGCGGCTCTGTACTTTGGCAGTTATCGCGGTCGTGTGAGGAGTGAAGGAGCAAAGACTGTCTTATGTAACGCCTAAAATTTTAGGGTTGTTTACGTTCGGAATTTTGGTACCATCGACTAAAATGTCGAGCAGGTCTTAAGATGGCTCCATCCGTTGCATGTATTGCACCTAACCGAGGTGGAGTTTGGATGGAGCCTTCTAGCGCAAACGCAGCAGTAAAATTCTTCGGGGCCCGGGTTGGACTCGATGCCAGAACGGGTCAGGAGGATACGGAGCAACCCTGCAGCTAGGCGTTGCTCCTTAACCTAGAACTTACCGATACAAACAGGGTTAGATCGCCGAAATAACAGCCCTTCGCCGGATAAAATCCGGGTCAATTACGGTAACGTAGAACCATACATATAATATTTGCAAGTCTATATATATACATAGGGGCTGGATGATGTCCTTGCATAAATCTATTAAAAACTGCGCATTCGAAAATTTTTATTTTCAAGCATAAAAATGTGAAATATATCTGATTAATACTCTCACTGACGAGTTAGATAGCAAAACGGATGGATTTCTATTAGCTAAGTACCAAAAGAGAATGAATCGTGTAAAAAAGAAGAAATTTATTAATTGTGAATATCTTTAAAGTCCAACGTATTATTTCAAAAGGGATAGCTTTAGCGCACTTGATGTATTCTTTCTACTAAATCCTATAAAATAAAATAAAATCCACAAATTTAACAAAGCAACAATATTAAAACTATATTTATCATAAGTCACTTACAATGACATTTTAGCTAGCACAGTTGGTTATGGTGTAATTTTTTGTGTAACTACTTCTTAAATGCTGCAAGTTTTGCGTGTTTTTGCGCAACAGCTACTACAGTGTTGCTTCTTCGAACTTTCAACTTTGGCAAAGATGCCAGGTTTGCTTTTTCGAACTGGTTGTATTATGAATACTGCGCAGTTTGCCGTGCCCAAAACGCTCTAGTTTTGGTACCGTCAGAGGGTAGCCGCTCAGTTCACTCCGGTATCCCAGTTTGTTTTTAAATGCGTTTTTCTCCAAACAACATTTTCCGGACCTTTTTTTCGCGCCGCTCAAAAAATATTTAAATTCAAAAATTTCACTGTGTGTTCTTGGAATATGTGTAAATATACCTTGAAATTTTCGATACCTTGAAAAATCGGTAGAGTAGTCTTTTTTTTTTTTAATTTCCAAAAATCGACGTTTTTTTAAGCTGTGTTATGGGGGTTAGTATTGACCCAGTTTTACCTATTTTCTGGGATTCACATATGATTAAGCATTTGAAAGTTTTCACGACCATATCGATATCGGTCAATATCAATATCTTAGCTAAATCAGGTGTCCATATAATACTGAATTTAATATAGTTTAATGCCAAAAATATGTGTAATAACATAAAATTCGGTGAGAAGATGTCCTAACCCGAAAATACCCGATATAGTGATTTCCGCCTTTTTACCTGAAGTTTAACCGTTTATCTTGGTCAACTATAAGATATTTTAATGAAATTGTTCTAGACATTGACCTAAACCTCATATAATAACATTTATAAAATTTCCGATCATCTCGTTGACTTTTTTCAGATTATGTTTATAAGAATATTTTGAAGTTATATAAAGTAGAGAAAGTACAACAAAAGTAGATTTTCTCTTTCTGCATAAATGGTTGTTCGATTTTTGACTGCACATCAGCAGAGTATCAGCAAATATGCAACACAGTTGCTGTACTGCTGCAATTATTACGACGCTCGAACGCACCCATAATGATTTTCGTTATTTCAGAAGACTTTATGCCGAATGTCAGTCAACCTGTGAGGTATACAAGTATTTACATAAACTTTCTCGAATATACTTGTGTAATGCCAAAAAGCTCCTAGCACCAGTATACCCTACATATAGCCACTTTGGTGCAGTTTATATCTTATTCATATGTACATACATATAGCTAATTAGAGTTGATTGGGTTGATTCTAATATAAATATCTCGGGCATGAAGCAATAGATAGTAATAAAACTAAGTGAGTCTATGCCATATAACATAAGTTGATTAGATACAAAATATGATTATAATCGATTAACGATTAAATTAAGAATGTTGAATTCTTTCGCACCATTTTTATAAACTCGCAAAATATTGTGGCAGAGTATAAGTTTAATTCACATAACGGTTGTTTGCAACACATAAAACTAATCGTGATATATATGTATTTATAGTTGTATATATATATGATCAGGATGCCGATAGTTGAATTCCGTTTATCTGTCCGCCCGTAAGCTCTTGCAAGCGATAACTTGAATACAAATTGAGATACCGTGATGAAACTTAGTACACGTATTTTTTGTCTACTAAGTAAGGTTACTGTTGCAGATTGGCGAAATCGGACCATTACCACGCCCACAAAATGCTTTTAAGCGAAAAATATTAAATGCTATAATTACGTCACAAATTACTAGAAAAAAAATTGACTTAGTGCAAAAAATTGAGCAATAGGTATGGCACAGGTACCTAAAGGTACTTAGTTAAATATTTTCAAAACTACTCGACCAATGTCAAGAAACTTTTGTGCGCGACACTAGTTTAATATTCTTGTTATATTGTGTAAAAGGTAAATTCGTACTACAACCACACTACATCCCATTATGATATGATTTCATATGATTCCTTCACTTTCGAAAATATAAATACTCTATTATATATTCATCGATATATACGATATAATACCAACCGGAAGTTTAAAATTCTTATAAAAGGTATATCGGGCTTAGTAAGAGTATTGACCCGATTTTATCCACGTTTGGTGTCACGACATACTATTACCTGATAAATGTTCTCTCAGACTTTCATTAAGCAAACGCACATACTTAAAGACCGCGTATAAAGCCAACTGGTAGTTCAAAAATCAAATCTATTGTGAAATTTTGAACAGATCGATTTTTTTTCATATTTTGATAGCAAATATGTTGTTGTTGTAAAAGTTACCTAATTCGAGTTTGGGTGATAAATTCCAGATTGGTTGTCATCGAGGTCATCTAAAGGGAGGCCCAGGAAACGAGCTGTTTCGACGGGGTCGGACCATAAGGAAAAGGGTGTTAGATGAGTGGGGTTCGTTGGGCATGCAAAGGGGTGGTTAGTGTCATGCAGAGACTCATTGCACGCAGGACATGTGTTTGGTATGTCGAGGTCTATTCTGGATAAGTAGGAGTTTAACCTGCTACAATATCCAGAGCGAAGTTGCGCGAGGGTCACTCTGGTTTCGCGAGGCAACTCAAGCTCTACGTCTGCTATGGGTGGTGGTTTGATTCGTAGTACGCCATTCACTGAGAGGGAGTCGGTGAAGGTATTGATGGCTCCACTGTGAATGGCGGTTAGTGCCTGTCTGAATTTCGTTGCGTCCGAAGTTCGGTCGGCAATGTCGTTGACGTAATCAAGGAAAGACCGCTTAATGTTCAGAGGAGGAGGCTCCACTTCAAGCAGACAACTGCAGGGGTGGTTTCTACGAAAACAATCCAGCAGAAACTGCTTGGAGAGGAGCTCGTTATGTTCCTTAACCGGAAGCATACAGGCCTCAGTGTGGAGGTGTTCGATTGGGGACATCAAGAGACATCCCGTGATAGTCCGGAATGCAGTGTTCTGACAGATCTAGCGCTTCTTAGTATGCGTAGCACTACATCCAGGCGACCTAATTGGGGCTGCATAGTTTAGGACCGGCCGGCCGATTGCCTTGTATGTCGCAAGCAACGTTTCTTTGTATTTTCCCCAAAAGCTGCCGGCAAGCTATTTGAGGATTTTTTTGCGGCTCTGTACTGTATCGCGGTCGTGTGAGGAGTGAAGGAGCAAAGACTGTCTTATGTAACGCCTAAAATTTTAGGGTTGTTTACGTTCAGAATTTTAGTACCATCGACTGAAATGTTTAGATCTAGTCTGTACTCCTTCGTTCAGTTCGTAAATATGGTTGCTGGGGATTTAGTGGGGGAGAGTGTCAGACTCATTGCAGAGAAGAAGCGAGAAATATCGGAGAGATAGCTGGTTACTTTTGAGCACATGCCATCGATTCCATTGCCCGACGTCAATATCGTGCAGTCATCAGCGTACGAGGTCACGGAAATTCCCTCTGGTGGTTGGGGGAGTTTCGAGATGTAGAAGTTAAACATTAAAGGGGAGAGGACACCACCCTGCGGAACCCCCCCTTAATTCTTCTCAGTTTGGAGTTTTGACCTCGAAACAGTACGGATGAATGCCGACCGCTCAGGTACTTCATGGTCCACCGCTTCTGCCCTGGAGGGAGCGTAGATTGTTCGATGTCCTCAAGTAGCGTTGACTGTGTCGAAGGCTTCGACAAGTCCAACGCTTCGAGGATCGTCCTCTCGCAGGGTTGCTTCTGGTTTAGGCCATGAACTATCCGGGCATTTATGACGCTAAGTGCTGTGGTGGTGCTGTGCACTTTCTGGAAGCCATGCTGATGTTCTGCTAGGCTAAGATGGTGAGTGAACGTCGGGCGTAACAAGGCCTCAAGTGTCTTCACTACTGGGGAAAGGAGAGTTATCGGGCGATAAGACTCCCTTTTGTTGGCGGGTTTCCCAGGATACAGTAATGGTACCGCCGAAATAACAGCCTTTGGCCGGATAAAATCCGGGTCAATTCCGGTAACGTAGAACCATACATATAATATTTGCAAATATATATATATACATAGGGACTGGATGATTTCCTTGCATAAATCTATTAAAAACTGCGCATTCGAAAATTTTTATTTTCAAGCATAAAAATGTGAAATATATCTGATTAATACTCTCACTGACGAGTTAGATAGCAAAACGGATGGATTTCTATTATCTAAGTACCAAAAGAGAATGAATCGTGTAAAAAAGAAGAAATTTATACAATATTAAAACTATATTTATCATAAGTCACTTACAATGACATTTTAGCTAGCACAGTTGGTTATGGTGTAATTTTTTGTGTAACTACTTCTTAAATGCTGCAATTTTTGCGTGTTTTTGCGCAACAGCTACTACAGTGTTGCTTTTTCGAACTTTCAACTTTGGCAAAGATGCCAGGTTTGCTTTTTCGAACTGGTTGTATTATGAATAGTGCGCAGTTTGCCGTGCCCAAAACGCTCTAGTTTTGGTACCGTCAAAGGGTAGCCGCTCAGTTCACTCCGGTATCCCAGTTTGTTTTTAAATGCGTTTTTCTCCAAACAACATTTTCCGGACCTTTTTTTCGCGCCTCTCAAAAAATATTTGAATTCAAAAATTTCACTGTGTGTTCTTGGAATATGTATAAATATACCTTGAAATTTTCGATACCTTGAAAAATCGGTAGAGTAGTCTTTTTTTTTTTTAATTTTCAAAAATCGACGTTTTTTTAAGCTGCGTTATGGGTGTTAGTATTGACCCAGTTTTACCTATTTTCTGGGATCCACATATGATTAAGCATTTGAAAGTTTTCACGACCATATGGATATCGGTCAATATCGATATCTTAGCTAAATCAGGTGTCCATATAATACTGAATTTAATATAGTTTAATGCCAAAAATATGTGTAATAACATAAAATTCGGTGAGAAGATGTCCTAATCCGAAAATACCCGATATAGTGATTTCCGCCTTTTTACCTGAAGTTTAACCGTTTATCTTGGTCAACTATAAGATATTTTAATGAAATTGTTCAAGACATTGACCTAAACCTCATATAATAACATTTATAAAATTTCCGATCATCTCGTTGACTTTTTTCAGATTATGTTTATAAGAATATTTTGAAGTTATATAAAGTAAAGAAAGTACAACAAAAGTAGATTTTCTCTTTCTGCATAAATGGTTGTTCGATTTTTGACTGCATATCAGCAGAGTATCAGCAAATATGCAACACAGTTGCTGTACTGCTGCAATTATTACGACGCACCCATAATGATTTTCGTTATTTCAGAAGACTTTATGCCGAATGTCAGTCAACCTGTGAGGTATACAAGTATTTACATAAATTTTCTCGAATATACTTGTGTAATGCCAAAAAGCTCCTAGCAACAGTATACCCTACATATAGCCACTTTGGTGCAGTTTATATCTTATACATATGTACATACATATAGCTAATTAGAGTTGATTGGGTTGATTCTAATATAAATATCTCGGGCATGAAGCAATAGATAGTAATAAAACTAAGTGAGTCTATGCCATATAACATAAGTTGATTAGATACCATATATGATTATAATCGATTAACGATTAAATTAAAAATGTTGAATTCTTTCGCACCATTTTTATAAACTCGCAAAATATTGTGGCAGAGTATAAGTTTAATTCACCTAACGGTTGTTTGCAACACATAAAACTGATCGTGATATATATGTATATATAGTTGTATATATATATGATGAGGATGCCGATAGTTGAATTCCGTTTATCTGTCCGCCCGTAAGCTCTTGCAAGCGATAACTTGAATACAAATTGAGATACCGTGATGAAACTTAGTACACGTATTTTATGGCTACTTAGTAACCTTACTGTTGCAGATTGGCGAAATCGGACCATTACCACGCCCACAAAATGCTTTTAAGCGAAAAATATTATTATTCGCCACAAATTACTAGAAAAAAAATTTACTTAGTGCAAAAAATTGAGCAATAGGTATGGCACAGGTACCTAAGGGTACTTAGTTAAATATTTTCAAAACTACTCGACCAATGTCAAGAAAATTTTGTGCACGACACTAGTTTAATATTTTTGTTATATTGTGTAAAAGGTAAATTCATACTACAACCACACTACATCCCATATATGATATGATTTCATATGATTCTTTCACTTTCGAAAATATAAATACTATATTATATATTCACCGATATATACGATATAATACCAACCGGAAGTTTAAAATTCTTATAAAAGGTATATCGGGCTAAGTAAGAGTATTGACATACTTATTATTATACTGATAGCAAATATGTATATGCTGTTGTTGCTCGAATATACTTGTGTAATGCCAAAAAGCTCCTAGCACCAGTATTCCCTACATATAGCCACTTTGGTGCAGTTTATATCTTATACATATGTACATACATATAGCTAATTAGAGTTGATTGGGTTGATTCTAATATAAATATCTCGGGCATGAAGCAATAGATAGTAATAAAACTAAGTGAGTCTATGCCATATAACATAAGTTGATTAGATACCATATATGATTATAATCGATTAACGATTAAATTAAAAATGTTGAATTCTTTCGCACCATTTTTATAAACTCGCAAAATATTGTGGCAGAGTATAAGTTTAATTCACCTAACGGTTGTTTGCAACACATAAAACTGATCGTGATATATATGTATATATAGTTGTATATATATATGATGAGGATGCCGATAGTTGAATTCCGTTTATCTGTCCGCCCGTAAGCTCTTGCAAGCGATAACTTGAATACAAATTGAGATACCGTGATGAAACTTAGTACACGTATTTTATGGCTACTTAGTAAGGTTACTTTTGCTGATTGGCGAAATCGGTCCATTACCACGCCCACAAAATGCTTTTAAGCGAAAAATATTAAATGTTATAATTACGTCACAAATTACTAGAAAAAAAATTGACTTAGTGCAAAAAATTGAGCAATAGGTATGGCACAGGTACCTAAGGGTACTTAGTTAAATATTTTCAAAACTACTCGACCAATGTCAAGAAAATTTTGTGCGCGACACTAGTTTAATATTCTTGTTATAAAAGGTAAATTCATACTACAACCACACTACATCCCATATATGATATGATTTCATATGATTCTTTCACTTTCGAAAATATAAATACTATATTATATATTCATCGATATATACGATATAATACCAACCGGAAGTTTAAAATTCTTATATAAGGTATATCGGGCTTAGTAAGAGTATTGACCTGATTTAATCCACGTTTGCTGTCACGACATACTATTACCTGATAAATGTTCTCTCCGACTTTCATTAAGAAAACGCACATACTTATATACCGCGTATAAAGCCAACTGGTAGTTCAAAAATCAAATCTAATCTGAAATTTTGAACAAATTATTTTGATAGCAAATATGTTGTTGTTGTAAAAGTTACCTAATTCGAGTTTGGGTGATAAATTCCAGATTGGTTGTCGTCGAGGTCATCTAAAGGGAGGCCCAGGAAACGAGCTGTTTCGACGGAGTCGGACCATAAGGAAAAGGGTGTTAGATGAGTGGGGTTCGTTGGGCATGGAAAGGGGTGGTTAGTGTCATGCAGAGACTCATTGCACGCAGGACATGTGTTTGGTATGTCGAGGTCTATTCTGGATAAGTAGGAGTTTAACCTGCTACAATATCCAGAGCGAAGGTGCGCGAGGGTCACTCTGGTTTCGCGAGGTAACTCAAGCTCTACGTCTGCTATGGGTGGTGGTTTGATTCGTAGTACGCCATTCACTGAGAGGGAGTCGGTGAAGGTATTGATGGCTCCACTGTGAATGGCGGTCAGTGCCTGTCTGAATTTCATTGCGTCCGAAGTCCAGTCGGGGTACTGTCTAATATCATTGACGTAATCAAGGAAAGACCTCTTGATGTTCCTAGGAGGCGGCTCCACTTCAAGCAGACAGCAACAGGGGTGGTTTCTACGAAAGCAATCCAGCAGAAACTGCTTGGAGAGGAGCTCGTTATGTTCCTTAACCGGAAGCATACGGGCCTCAGTGTGGAGATGTTCGATTGGGGACATCAAGAGACATCCCGTGATAGTCCGGAGTGCAGTGTTCTGATAGGTTTGGAGTTTCTTTGTCTGCGTAGCACTACATCCAGACGACCTAATTGGGATTGCATAGTTTAGGACCGGCCGGCCGATTGCCTTGTATGTTGCAAGCAACGTTTCTTTGTATTTTCCCCAAAAGCTGCCGGCAAGCTATTTGAGGATTTTTTTGCGGCTCTGTACTGTATCGCGGTCGTGTGAGGAGTGAAGGAGCAAAGACTGTCTTATGTAACGCCTAAAATTTTAGGGTTGTTTACGTTCGTAATTTTGGTACCATCGACTGAAATGTCGAGCAGGTCTTAAGATGGCTCCATCCATTGCATGTATTGCACCTAACCGAGGTGGAGTTTGGATGGAGCCTTCTAGCGCAAACGCAGCAGTAAAATTCTTCGGGGCCCGGGTTGGACTCGATGCCAGAACGGGTCAGGAGATACGGAGCAACCCTGCAGCTAGGCGTTGCTCCTTAACCTAGAACTTACCGATACAAACAGGGTTAGATCGCCGAAATAACAGCCCCTTGCCGGATAAAATCCGGGTCAATTACGGTAACGTAGAACCATACATATAATATTTGCAAGTCTATATATATACATAGGGGCTGGATGATGTCCTTGCATAAGTCTATTAAAAACTGCGCATTCGAAAATTTGTATTTTCAAGCAGAAAAATGTGAAATATATCTGATTAATACTCTCACTGACGAGTTAGATAGCAAAACGGATGGATTTCTATTAGCTAAGTACCAAAAGAGAAAGAATCGTGTAAAAAAGAAGAAATTTATTAATTGTGAATATCTTTAAAGTCCAAGGTATTATTCCAAAAGGGATAGCTTTAGCGCACTTGATGTATTCTTTCTACTAAATCCTATAAAATAAAATAAAATCCTCAATTTAACAAAGCAACAATATTAACACTATATTTATCATAAGTCACTTACAATGACATTTTAGCCAGCACAGTTGGTTATGGTGTAATTTTTTGTGTAACTACTTCTTAAATGCTGCAAGTTTTGCGTGTTTTTGCGCAACAGCTACTACAGTTTTGCTTTTTCGAATTTCAACTTTGGCAAAGATGCTAGGTTTGCTTTTTCGAACTAGTTGTATTATGAATACTGCGCAGTTTGCCGTGCCCAAAACGCTCTAGTTTTGGTGCCGTGAAAGGGTAGCCGCTCAGTTCACTCCGGTATCCCAGTTTGTTTTTAAATGCGTTTTTCTCCAAACAACATTTTCCGAACCTTTTTTCGCGCCGCTCAAAAAATATTTAATTTCAAAAATTTCACTGTGTGTTCTTGGAATATGTATTAATATACCTTGAAATTTTCGATACCTTGAAAAAGCGGTGGAGTAGTTTTTTTTTTTTAATATCCAAAAATCGACGTTTTTTTAAGCTGTCTTATGATGGTTAGTATTGACCCAGTTTTACCTATTTTCTGGGATCCACATATGATTAAGCATTTGAAAGTTTTCACGACCATATCGATATCGGTCAATATCGATATCTTAGCTAAATCAGGTGTCCATATAATACTGAATTTAATATAGTTTAATGCCAAAAATATGTGTAATAACATAAAATTCGGTGAGAAAATGTCCTAACCCGAAAATACCCGATATAGTGATTTCCGTTTTTTTACCTGAAGTTTAACCGTTTATCTTGGTCAACTATAAGATAATTTAATGAAATTGTTCTAGACATTGACCTAAACCTCGTATAATAACATTTATAAAATTTCCGATCATCTAGTTGACTTTTTTCAGATTATGTTTATAAGAATATTTTGAAGTTATATAAAGTAGAGAAAGTACAACAAAAGTAGATTTTCTCTTTCTGCATAAATGGTTGTTCGATTTTTGACTGCATATCAGCAGAGTATCAGCGAATATGCAACACAGTTGCTGTACTGCTGCAATTATTACGACGCACCCATAATGATTTTCGTTATTTCAGAAGACTTTATGCCGAATGTTAGTCAACCTGTGAGGTATACAAGTATATACATAAATTTTCTCGAATATACTTGTGTAATGCCAAAAAGCTCCTAGCACCAGTATACGCTACACATAGCCACTTTGGTGCAGTTTATATCTTATACATATGTACATACAAATAGCTAATTAGAGTTGATTGGGTTGATTCTAATATAAATATCTCGGGCATGAAGCAATAGATAGTAATAAAACTAAGTGAGTCTATGCCATATAACATAAGTTGATTAGATACCAAATATGATTATAATCGATTAACGATTAAATTAAGAATGTTGAATTCTTTCGCACCATTTTTATAAACTCGCAAAATATAGTGGCAGAGTATAATTTTAATTCACCTAACGGTTGCAACACATAAAACTGATCGTGATATATATGTATATATAGCTGTATATATATATGATCAGGATGCCGATAGTTGAATTCCGTTTATCTGTACGCCCGTAAGCTCTTGCAAGCGATAACTTGAATACAAATTGAGATACCGTGATGAAACTTAGTACACGTATTTTATGGCTACTTAGTAACCTTACTGTTGCAGATTGGCGAAATCGGTGCATTACCACGCCCACAAAATGCTTTTAAGCGAAAAATATTATTATTCGATACAAATTACCAGAAAAAAAATTGACTTAGTGCAAAAAATTGAGCAAAGGTATGGCACAGGTACCTAAGGGTACTTAGTTAAATATTTTCAAAACTACTCGACCAATGTCAAGAAAATTTTGTGCACGACACTAGTTTAATATTCTTGTTATATTGTGTAAAAGGTAAATTCATACTACAACCACACTACATCCCATATATGATATGATTTCATATGATTCTTTCACTTTAGAAAATATATTATTATATTATATTCACCGATATATACGATATAATACCAACCGGAAGTTTAAAATTCTTATAAAAGGTATATCGGGCTTAGTAAGAGTATTGACATACTTATTATTATACTGATAGCAAATATGTATATGTTGTTGTTGCTCGAATATACTTGTGTAATGCCAAAAAGCTCCTAGCACCAGTATTCCCTACATATAGCCACTTTGGTGCAGTTTATATCTTATACATATGTACATACATATAGCTAATTAGAGTTGATTGGGTTGATTCTAATATAAATATCTCGGGCATGAAGCAATAGATAGTAATAAAACTAAGTGAGTCTATGCCATATAACATAAGTTGATTAGATACCAAATATGATTATAATCGATTAACGATTAAATTAAGAATGTTGAATTCTTTCGCACCATTTTTATAAACTCGCAAAATATTGTGGCAGAGTATAAGTTTAATTCATCTAACGGTTGTTTGCAACACATAAAACTGATCGTGATATATATGTATATATAGTTGTATATATATATGATGAGGATGCCGATAGTTGAATTCCGTTTATCTGTCCGCCCGTAAGCTCTTGCAAGCGATAACTTGAATACAAATTGAGATACCGTGATGAAACTTAGTACACGTATTTTATGGCTACTTAGTAAGGTTACTTTTGCAGTTTGGCGAAATCGGTCCATTACCACGCCCACAAAATGCTTTTAAGCGAAAAATATTAAATGTTATAATTACGTCACAAATTACTAGAAAAAAAATTTACTTAGAGCAAAAAATTGAGCAATAGGTATGGCACAGGTACCTAAGGGTACTTAGTTAAATATTTTCAAAACTACTCGACCAATGTCAAGAAAATTTTGTGCACGACACTAGTTTAATATTCTTGTTACATTGTGTAAAAGGTAAATTCATACTACAACCACACTACATCCCATATATGATATGATTTCATATAATTCTTTCACTTTAAAAAATATAAATACTATATTACATATTCACCGATATATACGACATAATACCAACCGGAAGTTTAAAATTCTTATAAAAGGTATATCGGGCTTAGTAAGAGTATTGACATACTTATTATTATACTGATAGCAAATATGTATATGTTGTTGTTGTAAAAGTTACCTAATTCGAGTTTGGGTGCTAAATTCCAGATTGGTTGTCGTGGAGGTCATCTAAGGGGAGGCCCAGGAAACGAGCTGTTTCGACGGGGTCGAACCATAAAAAAAAGGGTGTTAGATGAGTAGGGTTCGTTGGGCATGCAAAGGGGTGGTTAGTGTCATGCAGAGACTCATTGCACGCAGGACATGTGTTTGGTATGTCGGGGTCTATTCTGGATAAGTAGGAGTTTAACCTGCTACAATATCCAGAGCGAAGTTGCGCGAGGGTCACTCTGGTTTCGCGAGGCAACACGAGCTCTACGTCTGCTATGGGTGGTGGTTTGACTCGTAGTACGCCATTCACTGAGAGGGAGTCGGTGAAGGTATTGATGGCTCCACTGTGAATGGCGGTCAGTGCCTGTCTGAATTTCGTTGCGTCCGAAGTCCGGTCGGCGTACTGTCTAATGTCGTTGACGTAATCAAGGAAAGACCGCTTAATGTTCCTAGGAGGCGGCTCCATTTCAAGAAGACAACTGCAGGGGTGGTTTCTACGAAAACAATCCAGCAGAAACTGCTTGGAGAGGAGCTCGTTATGTTCCTTAAACGGAAGCATACGGACCTCAGTATGGAGATTTTCGATTGGGGACATCAAGAGACATCCCGTGATAGTCCGGAGTGCAGTGTTCTGACAGGTTTGGAGTTTCTTCGTCTGCGTAGCACTACATCCAGGCGACCTAATTAGGGCTGCATAGTTTAGGACCGGCCGGCCGATTGCCTTGTATGTCGCAAGCAACGTTTCTTTGTATTTTCCCCAAAAGCTGCCGGCAAGCTATTTGAGGATTTTTTTGCGGCTCTATACTGTATCGCAGTCGTGTGAGGAGTGAAGGAGCAAAGACTGTGTTATGTAACGCCTAAAGTTTTAGGGTTGTTTACGTTCTGAATTTTGGTACCATCGACTGAAATGTTTAGATCTAGTCTGTACTCCTTCGTTCAGTTCGTAAATATGGTCGCTGGGGATTTAGTGGGGGAGAGTGTCAGACTAATTGCAGAGAAGAAGCGAGAAAGATCGGAGAGATAGCTGGTTACTTTTGAGCACATGCCATCGATTCCATTGCCCGACGTCAATGTCGTGCAGTCATCAGCGTACGAGGTCACGGAAAATCCCTCTGGTGGTTGGGGGAGTTTCGAGATGTAGAAGTTAAACAGTAAAGGGGACAGGACACCACCCTGCGGAACCCCCACTTAATTCTTCTCAGTTTGGAGTTTTGACCTCGAAACAGTACGGATGAATGCCGACCGCTCAGGTACTTCATGGTCCACCGCTTCTGCCCTGGAGGGAGCGTAGATTGTTCGATGTCCTCAAGTAGCGTTGTGTGGTTGACTGTGTCGAAGGCTTTCGACAAGTCCAACGCTACGAGGATCGTCCTCTCGAAGTGTGGCTTCTGATTTAGGCCATGAACTATCCGGGCGTTTATGACGCTAAGTGCTGTGGTGGTGCTGTGCACTTTCCGGAAGCCATGCTGATGTTCTGCTAGGCTAATGTGGTGAGGGAACGTCGGGAGTAACAAGGCCTCAAGTGTCTTCACTACTGGGGAAAGGAGAGTTATCCCAGGGTTTCCCAGGCTACTGTAGTGGGACCACTCTTCCGACTTTCCACACATCGGGTATTTGAAGAGTGGCCATCGACAAGTTGAGGACCTTGGTGAGGTACTTTACTCCCGTCGAGCCTAGATGTTTTAACATCAGCATGCTTATTCCGTCAGGGCCAATGGATTTGGACGATTTGGCCTTTGTGATGGCACTCTGAACCCCCCCTTCGGTGAAAGTAAGTGGTGCTTTTGTCCGCTTATGATGGTTTACCATTTGCCGAATCTCCAAATTGAGATCCCTTATTCGGGGATCACAGGGATCGGCATGGCGTAAGGTGTCGCGCTCGTTTGCTAGTACAGCTGCTTCGGCTGGGAAATTAAGGCGGAGTTCCGCGATTCTTCAGGCCGGTATGAAGCGAGCAGTAGCAGCAGCGATCACCTTGCGGAATTGACGCTCGCCAACGATGACGTCCGTAGGAATGGGTAGTGCGTTGAAGGTGCTCTCGGTAAATTCTGTGAAGCCGACCCAGTTAGCTTTGTTAAAGTTAACAAAAGTGCGGTTGTCTACAGAAAGTCGGGAGGTTTCTCGATCGTGATAATTATGGGGTTGGTCAGATTGGGAGACATGCTGTCTGTGTGAGCTCCTTAGGGCCGTGGAGGTCCTATCTTGGCCACTCGACTGGACGATTTGTGTGTGCGCGAACAAGGTGCAGGTTGCACAGCCGATGAGGCAGATGTCGCAGTATTGCTTTGACAGCATTGGGCCACGTAACTCGTGGTCCACTCCCTGTGTGTCTTAAGGCCTGAGCAGGTCTTAAGATGGCTCCATCCATTGATTGTATTGCACCTAACCGAGGTGGAGTTTGGATGGACCCTTCTAGCGCAAACGCAGCAGTAAAACTCCTCGGGGCCCGGACTGGACTCGATGTCAGCACGGGTTGGACTCGATGCCAGCACGGGTTGGACTCGATGCCAGCACGGGTTGGACTCGATGCCAGCACGGGTTGGACTCGATGCTAGCACGGGTTGGACTAGATGCCAGCACGGGTTGGACTCGATGCCAGCACGGGTTGGACTCGATGCCAGCACGGGTTGGACTCGATGCCAGCACGGGTTGGACTCGATGCCGGCACGGGTTGGAATTATGTTCATTCGGGAGTAAATTTGCGTTTGTAGAGATTTGTCCATTATTGCCTATATTTGACATATTCATATTTTGGCATATGATGTTTGCACCAATTGGTTTTCCTGATTTTTGTTGACTGTGTCCTCCTGGATACATCTGACCTTGTCCTGAAACTCCGCTAACCACCGGCGTTGACCCTTGTACCGGTCCATTACCATTAGCATTATTTCCGATGAACATAGAATTGTCTCCGCATTCCATAGGATCCTGTGGACCATTTGGAAAATGTCCAGGCATTACGGAAACACCTGGTGCTTGCATGCGGGGAGCAGGTACCATTTGACTTCCTGAATGCCCCATATGTTGTCTGATGGGTCGCATGCTACGTATCATTGAAGAATGAGGGCCCATGTTAATTTCATGGACGGACATAATATTTCCCCCAGAAATGTCTTCCTGGTCCATTGAACTCATCTGATTGCAATTGCCAAAAAAGTTCATACTCGTGTTTCCCGCACCTGCTAGTCCATTGTTGCAATTATTTATTTGACCTATGTGACTATTGTCGATGATATTACCAGCACCGACCATTTGTGGATTTGTGTATCACAAGAATTCCAGACTCGGTGGAACACGTATATTACTATTATTATTGTTTTGAGCGCGTATTGGCATATATTGTATGGTATTCGGTGTACTGGCCTTAACTTGTATATTGGGAGAAACATTAAAATTACTAAAATTCATGGGCATGCGACTCATCATTCGATGATTGGGCATTACTCCATGCAACCCACTTGGTCCGTCCCGTCCTATTCCACCGTTAGCTGGATTAAAACTTCCGCATATTTTTGGATTAAGCAAGCGCTGTCCCATAGAACCCAGCATAGAATTAATATGACAGTTATTAGACATGAATGGTCCGGGGCCGCTCATATGGGGTGGCATTCCCATATTACCTGATGAGCCAGCATTACAGTGGTCTAATCCTGAATCCATTGATGCCATCATTGATTCTAAATTTTGGTTAACATTATTCGGAACGTTTACATCATGCACTGCAATGACGCCTATATTTCCTCCGCTATTTCCCGCATTAAGTGACACGCAACTTGTGAGCTGTTGTGACATTTGAGCTAATGACGATATTGGATCAAAAGAATGATTTAATTTGCTCTGCGTTGGTCGGTTACTGTTAGGATTTAGTGGGAGGTTGTCAGTACGACGACAGAACTGTGAAGGTACGGAAGCTAAATTTTGATGCTAAAATATAAGGTTATATATTAAAATAATTAACTAGGCGCAATTCTTAATTAGTTATACTTCAATTTGGCCCGGTCCTTTATAGCTGTTGACTCCACTATTAGAGTTTGATGCGTTGGGCATATGTTGGGGAAAATTTAAGCCGGGGCTGGCTGAAGGAAAACGACCTTCGATATTTCCTGCATCAGCAATATTACTATTGTTTGGTCCCATCAAAGGAGTTCGTGACCTTTGTGGACTAGGGCGCGCATTTTTTAAATCACCTGTCAAAACGTATAAAAATATTAGCTATATATGTATTTTTTAAGGCAGTTTATATATACCTGCTGGTACATTTGTATGAAACGAATCAAGATCTTTGGGCGATAAGTGCGATAACGGAGTACCTGGATTACTATTGAATTGGCTCATTTGATTATTACGATTTCTATTCGAATTTGCATTTGTAGTACTGTTATTAGTGCCACTGCTTGCTGGCGAACCTTCAGATGGGAAATTATTCTTACTTTGACCATTTGCATTTGAAATTGCTGTACTGACTGTTGATGTTGTTGCCGTTGCTGCCAGCGTTGTTGGCATAGTAGGCGCATGCACGTCCATATTTGGTGAATTAGCCGTTATTCCTAATGCCCCTGATGTTCGAGGTGACGGTAACGACAAATTTGACGTCGGGTTATTAGGACTAGATGGATTTGGAGACTGTGTTGCTATGGGTACTGACGCCGAACGCTGTGTAGGATGATAGGGTGGGGGTGGGCCTTGTGTTGAACGAATGCTTTGACAGCTACTTGTAGTTGCAGTTTGTGCACATGTTCCACTTATATTAGGTCGCATGCTTCCAAAATTTGAACGACAAAGTGTTGTTGGCATACATCCGACATCGTTTGGTCCCTGACCCTTGTTACCTTTTATACGTTCCTCAAAAAATTGGTGTTGTAATTTGGACCACTCCATCTGTGCCATACCTACCTGAGCCATATCCTGGGAACCCAACCCAACCGGCCCAATTATTTTGACAGAATTGCTATTTAAATTGCCTTCTCCAATAAAATTGTTCATAATTTCAGGTGAATTCGGCATAAGTCCACCAGCCCCAGTGATGTTACTATTTACGCCACAATTTCCCGTATTATTTCCTCCGGTGTGACAAGGTAATGAACTTCTGGGCATATTACTAACACTAGGAGGGACGATACCCACAATTCCATTACGTCCACATTGCATATTCGATTGATTGTTCATGTGCATTGATTTATTTATCAAATTATTTATCTCATGAGTACTAAGCATATCTGGTGGAGCAATGTTTCCGTCACCCAATGCCGCTGGCATATTTTCGGGATTGCATATATTGTGATTGTTTGCGTTCATTACATTTGATGGCATGTTACGGACGTTAGAATTGAGTTGGTTAGTTGTTTGTGGTCCAATACAAACTGAGCCTGCATTAGGTAAATTGAGCATTAGACCGGCAAGATTACCTGGTACACCATCTGAGCTCAATTTTCCCAGCTGACTTGCTCCTTGAAGGGGATTAGACAAAAATTGATCTACTTGCTTTAGTTTGGCTAATTGTTCTTCGCGATGCTGACGTTGTTGCGGTGTTAAATTTTCATCGGGCACTTTAATACCTTGTAGTGAAGGTGTACTATTATCGTTATTCACACTCGCTGCTTCGGGGGCAGTAAGGGATTTATTAACAGCGTGAGAACCGCCTTCTATGACTCCATCGACGCCATTTGTCATTTTTAAACCTGTATGGCCGTCGTTAGATGTTCCTTCCATATTATTTCTCCCCTTTTCCCAACACATTAATTCGTTTTCATTACTATTTAAGTTTTCTGAGACAAAAAACATTTTCCGGACCTTTTTTCGCGCCGCTCAAAAAATATTTAATTTCAAAAATTTCACTGTGTGTTCTTGGAATATGTATAAATATACCTTGAAATTTTCGATACCTTGAAAAAGCGGTGGAGTAGTTTTTTTTAATTTCCAAAAATCGACGTTTTTTTAAGTTGTCTTATGGGGGTTAGTATTGAATCAATTTTACCTATTTTCTGGGATCCACATATGATTAAGCATTTGAAAGTTTTCACGACCATATCGATATCGGTCAATATAGATATCTTAGCTAAATCGGGTGTGCATATAATACTGAATTTAATATAGTTTAATGCCAAAAATATGTGTAATAACATAAAATTCGGTGAGAAGATGTCCTAACCCGAAAATACCCGATATAGTGATTTCCGCCTTTTTACCTGAAGTTTAACCGTTTATCTTGGTCAACTATAAGATATTTTAATGAAATTGTTCTAGACATTGACCTAAACCTCATATAATAACATTTATAAAATTTCCGATCATCTCGTTGACTTTTTTCAGATTATGTTTATAAGAATATTTTGAATTTATATAAAGTAGAGAAAGTACAACAAAAGTAGATTTTCTCTTTCTGCATATATGGTTGTTCGATTTTTGACTGCATATCAGCAGAGTATCAGCAAATATGCAACACAGTTGCTGTACTGCTGCAATTATTACGACGCTCCAACGCACCCATAATGATTTTCGTTATTTCAGAAGACTTTATGCCGAATGTCAGTCAACCTGTGAGGTATACAAGTATTTACATAAATTTTCTCGAATATACTTGAGTAATGCCAAAAAGCTCCTAGCACCAGTATACCCTACATATAGCCACTTTGGTGCAGTTTATATCTTATACATATGTACATACATATAGCTAATTAGAGTTGATTGGGTTGATTCTAATATAAATATCTCGGGCATGAAGCAATAGATAGTAATAAAACTAAGTGAGTCTATGCCATATAACATAAGTTGATTAGATACCAAATATGATTATAATCGATTAACGAATAAATTAAGAATGTTGAATTCTTTCGCACCATTTTTATAAACTCGCAAAATATTGTGGCAGAGTATAAGTTTAATTCACCTAACCGTTGTTTGCAACACATAAAACTGATCGTGATATATATGTGTATATAGTTGTATATATATATGATCAGGATGCCGATAGTTGAGTTCCGTTTATCTGTACGCCCGTAAGCTCTTGCAAGCGATAACTTGAATACAAATTGAGATACCGTGATGAAACTTAGTACACGTATTTTTTGGCTACTTAGTAAGGTTACTGTTGCAGATTGGCGAAATCGGTGCATTACCACTCCCACAAAATGCTTTTAAGCGAAAAATATTAAATGTTATAATTACGTCACAAATTACTAGAAAAAAAATTCACTTAGTGCAAAAAATTGAGCAATAGGTATGGCACAGGTCCCTAAGGGTACTTAGTTAAATATTTTCAAAACTACTCGACCAATGTCAAGAAAATTTTGTGCACGACACTAGTTTAATATTCTTGTTACATTGTGTAAAAGGTAAATTCATACTACAACCACACTACATCCCATATATGATATGATTTCATATGATTCTTTCACTTTAGAAAATATAAATACTATATTATATATTCACCGATATATACGATATAATACCAACCGGAAGTTTAAAATTCTTATAAAAGGTATATCGGGCTTAGTAAGAGTATTGACATACTTATTATTATACTGGTAGCAAATATGTATATGTTGTTGTTGCTCGAATATACTTGTGTAATGCCAAAAAGCTCCTAGCACCAGTATTCCCTACATATAGCCACTTTGGTGCAGTTTATATCTTATACATATGTACATACATATAGCTAATTAGAGTTGATTGGGTTGATTCTAATATAAATATCTCGGGCATGAAGCAATAGATAGTAATAAACCTAAGTGAGTCTATGCCATATAACATAAGTTGATTAGATACAAAATATGATTATAATCGATTAACGATTAAATTAAAAATGTTGAATTCTTTCGCACCATTTTTATAAACTCGCAAAATATTGTGGCAGAGTATAAGTTTAATTCACCTAACGGTTGTTTGCAACACATAAAACTGATCGTGATATATATGTATATATAGTTGTATATATATATGATCAGAATGCCGATAGTTGAATTCCGTTTATCTGTCCGCCCGTAAGCTCTTGCAAGCGATAACTTGAATACAAATTGAGATACCGTGATGAAACTTAGTACACGTATTTTATGGCTACTTAGTAAGGTCACTTCTGCAGATTGGCGAAATCGGTCCATTACCACGCCCACAAAATTCTTTTAAGCGAAAAATATTATTATTCGTCACAAATTACTAGAAAAAAAATTGACTTAGTGCAAAAAATTGAGCAATAGGTATGGCACAGGTACCTAAGGGTACTTAGTTAAATATTTTCAAAACTACTCGACCAATGTCAAGAAGATTTTGTGCACGACACTAGTTTAATATTCTTGTTATATTGTGTAAAAGGTAAATTCATACTACAACCACACTACATCCCATATATGATATGATTTCATATGATTCTTTCACTTTCGAAAATATAAATACTATATTATATATTCACAGATATATACGATATAATACCAACCGGAAGTTTAAAATTCTTATAAAAGGTATATCGGCCTTAGTAAGAGTATTGACATACTTATTATTATACTGGTAGCAAATATGTATATGTTGTTGTTGCTCGAATATACTTGTGTAATGCCAAAAAGCTCCTAGCACCAGTATTCCCTACATATAGCCACTTTGGTGCAGTTTATATCTTATACATATGTACATACATATAGCTAATTAGAGTTGATTGGGTTGATTCTAATATAAATATCTCGGGCATGAAGCAATAGATAGTATTAAAACTAAGTGAGTCTATGCCATATAACATAAGTTGATTAGATACCAAATATGATTATAATCGATTAACGATTAAATTAAGAATGTTGAATTCTTGCGCACCATTTTTATAAACTCGCAAAATATTGTGGCAGAGTATAAGTTTAATTCACCTAACGGTTGTTTGCAACACATAAAACTGATCGTGATATATATGTATATATAGTTGTATATATATATGATGAGGATGCCGATAGTTGAATTCCGTTTATCTGTCCGCCCGTAAGCTCTTGCAAGCGATAACTTGAATACAAATTGAGATACCGTGATGAAACTTAGTACACGTATTTTATGGCTACTTAGTAAGGTTACTTTTGCAGATTGGCGAAATCGGACCATTACCACGCCCACAAAATGCTTTTAAGCGAAAAATATTAAATGCTATAATTACGTCACAAATTACTAGAAAAAAAATTTACTTAGTGCAAAAAATTAAGCAATAGGTATGGCACAGGTACCTAAGGGTACTTAGTTAAATATTTTCAAAACTACTCGACCAATGTCAAGAAAATTTTGTGCGCGACACTAGTTTAATATTCTTGTTATATTGTGTAAAAGGTAAATTCATACTAAAACCACACTACATCCCATATATGATATGATTCCATATGATTCTTTCACTTTCGAAAATATAAATACTATATTATATATCCATCGATATATACGATATAATACCAACCGGAAGTTTAAAATTCTTATATAAGGTATATCGGGCTTAGTAAGAGTATTGACCCGATTTTATCCACGATTGCTGTCACGACATACTATTACCTGATAAATGTTCTCTCCGACTTTCATTAAGAAAACGCACATACTTATATACCGCGTATAAAGCTAACTGGTAGTTCAAAAATCAAATCTATTGTGAAATTTTGAACAAATCGATTTTTTTTCATATTTTGATAGCAAATATGTTGTTGTTGTAAAAGTTACCTAATTCGAGTTTGGGTGATAAATTCCAGATTGGTTGTCGTCGAGGTCATCTAAAGTGAGGCCCAGGAAACGAGCTGTTTCGACGGGGTCGGACCATAAGGAAAAGGGTGTTAGATGAGTGGGGTTCGTTGGGCATGCAAAGGGGTGGTTAGTGTCATGCAGAGACTCATTGCACGCAGGACATGTGTTTGGTATGTCGAGGTCTATTCTGGATAAGTAGGAGTTTAACCTGCTACAATATCCAGAGCGAAGTTGTGCGAGGGTCACTCTGGTTTCGCGAAGCAACTCCAGCTCTACGTCTGCTATGGGTGGTGGTTTGACTCGTAGTACGCCATTCACTGAGAGGGAGTCGGTGAAGGTATTGATGGCTCCACTGTGAATGGCGGTCAGTGCCTGTCTGAATTTCGTTGCGTCCGAAGTCCGGTCGGCGTACTGCCTAATGTCGTTGACGTAATCAGGGAAAGACCGCTTAATGTTCCTAGGAGGCGGCCCCACTTCAAGCAGACAACTGCTGGGGTGGTTTCTACGAAAACAATCCAGCAGAAACTGCTTGGAGAGGAGCTCGTTATGTTCCTTAACCGGAAGCATACGGGCCTCAGTATGGAGATGTTCGATTGGGGACATCAAGAGACATCCCGTGCTAGTCCGGAGTGCAGTGTTCTGACAGGTTTGGAGTTTCTTCGTCTGCGTAGCGCTACATCCAGGCGACCTAATTAGGGCTGCATAGTTTAGGACCGGCCGGCCGATTGCCTTGTATGTCGCAAGCAACGTTTCTTTGTATTTTCCCCAAAAGCTGCCGGCAAGCTATTTGAGAATTTTTTTGCGGCTCTGTACTGTATCGCGGTCGTGTGAGGAGTGAAGGAGCAAAGACTGTCTTATGTAACGCCTAAAATTTTAGGGTTGTTTACGTTCAGAATTTTGGTACCATCGACTGAAATGTTTAGATCTAGTCTGTACTCCTTCGTTCAGTTCGTAAATATGGTTGCTGGGGATTTAGTGGGGGAGAGTGTCAGACTCATTGCAGAGAAGAAGCGAGAAAGATCGGAGAGATAGCTGGTTACTTTTGAGCACATGCCATCGATTCCATTGCCCAACGTCAATATCGTGCAGTCATCAGCGTACGAGGTCACGGAAATTCCCTCTGGTGGTTGGGGGAGTTTCGAGATGTAGAAGCTAAACAGTAAAGGGGAGAGGACACCACCCTGCGGAACTCCCACTTAATTCTTCTCAGTTTGGAGTTTTGACCTCGAAACAGTACGGATGAATGCCGACCGCTCAGGTACTTCATGGTCCACCGCTTCTGCCCTGGAGGGAGCGTAGATTGTTCGATGTCCTCAAGTAGCGTTGTGTGGTTGACTGTGTCGAAGGCTTCGACAAGTCCAACGCTACGAGGATCGTCCTCTCGCAGGGTGGCTTCTGGTTTAGGCCATGAACTATCCGGGCATTTATGACGCTAAGTGCTGTGGTGGTGCTGTGCACTTTCCGGAAGCCATGCTGATGTTCTGTGTGGCTAAGATGGTGAGTGAACGTCGGGCGTAACAAGGCCTCAAGTGTCTTCACTACTGGGGAAAGGAGAGTTATCGGGCGATAAGACTCCCCTTTGTTGGCGGGTTTCCCAGGATACAGTAGTGGGACCGCCGAAATAACAGCCCTTGGCCGGATAAAATCCGGGTCAATTCCGGTAACGTAGAACCATACATATAATATTTGCAAATATATATATATACATAGGGACTGGATGATGTCCTTGCATAAATCTATTAAAAACTGCGCATTCGAAAATTTTTATTTTCAAGCATAAAAATGTGAAATATATCTGATTAATACTCTCACTGACGAGTTAGATAGCAAAACGGATGGATTTCTATTAGCTAAGTACCAAAAGAGAATGAATCGTGTAAAAAAGAAGAAATTTATTAATTGTGAATATCTTTAAAGTCCAACGTATTATTCCAAAAGGGATACCTTTAGCGCACTTGATGTATTCTTTCTACTAAATCCTATAAAAAAAAATAAAATCCACAAATTTAACAAAGCAACAATATTAAAACTATATTTATCATAAGTCACTTACAATGACATTTTAGCTAGCACAGTTGGTTATGGTGTAATTTTTTGTGTAACTACTTCTTAAATGCTGCAAGTTTTGCGTGTTTTTGCGCAACAGCTACTACAGTGTTGCTTTTTCGAACTTTCAACTTTGGCAAAGATGCCAGGTTTGCTCTTTCGAACTGGTTGTATTATGAATACTGCGCAGTTTGCCGTGCCCAAAACGCTCTAGTTTTGGTACCGTCAAAGGGTAGCCGCTCAGTTCACTCCGGTATCCCAGTTTGTTTTTAAATGCGTTTTTCTCCAAACAACATTTTCCGGACCTTTTTTTCGCGCCGCTCAAAAAATATTTAATTTCAAAAATTTCACTGTGTGTTCTTGGAATATGTATAAATATACCTTGAAATTTTCGATACCTTGAAAAATCGGTAGAGTAGTCTTTTTTTTTTTTAATTTCCAAAAATCGACGTTTTTTTAAGCTGTGTTATGGGGGTTAGTATTGACCCAGTTTTACCTATTTTCTGGGATCCACATATGATTAAGCATTTGAAAGTTTTCACGACCATATCGATATCGGTCAATATCGATATCTTAGCTAAATCAGGTGTCCATATAATACTGAATTTAATATAGTTTAATGCCAAAAATATGTGTAATAACATAAAATTCGGTGAGAAGATGTCCTAACCCGAAAATACCCGATATAGTGATTTCCGCCTTTTTACCTGAAGTTTAACCGTTTATCTTGGTCAACTATAAGATATTTTAATGAAATTGTTCTAGACATTGACCTAAACCTCATATAATAACATTTATAAAATTTCCGATCATCTCGTTGACTTTTTTCAGATTATGTTTATAAGAATATTTTGAAGTTATATAAAGTAGAGAAAGTACAACAAAAGTAGATTTTCTTTTTCTGCATAAATGGTTGTTCGATTTTTGACTGCACATCAGCAGAGTATCAGCAAATATGCAACACAGTTGCTGAACTGCTGCAATTATTACGACGCTCGAACGCACCCATAATGATTTTCGTTATTTCAGAAGACTTTATGCCGAATTTCAGTCAACCTGTGAGGTATACAAGTATTTACATAAATTTTCTCGAATATACTTGTGTAATGCCAAAAAGCTCCTAGCACCAGTATACCCTACATATAGCCACTTTGGTGCAGTTTATATCTTATACATATGTACATACATATAGCTAATTAGAGTTGATTGGGTTAATTCTAATATAAATATCTCGGGCATGAAGCAATAGATAGTAATAAAACTAAGTGAGTCTATGCCATATAACATAAGTTGGTTAGATACCAAATATGATTATAATCGATTAACGATTAAATTAAGAATGTTGAATTCTTTCGCACCATTTTTATAAACTCGCAAAATATTGTGGCAGAGTATAAGTTTAATTCACCTAACGGTTGTTTGCAACACATAAAACTAATCGTGATATATATGTATTTATAGTTGTATATATATATGATCAGGATGCCGATAGTTGAATTCCGTTTATCTGTCCGCCGGTAAGCTCTTGCAAATTGAGATACCGTGATGAAACTTAGTACACGTATTTTTTGTCTACTAAGTAAGGTTACTGTTGCAGATTGGCGAAATCGGACCATTAAGACGCCGACAAAATGCTTTTAAGCGAAAAATATTAAATGCTATAATTACGTCACAAATTACTAGAAAAAAAATTGACTTAGTGCAAAAAATTGAGCAATAGGTATGGCACAGGTACCTAAGGGTAGTTAGTTAAATATTTTCAAAACTACTCGACCAATGTCAAGAAACTTTTGTGCGCGACACTAGTTTAATATTCTTGTTATATTGTGTAAAGGGTAAATTCATACTACAACCACACTACATCCCATATATGATATGATTTCATATGATTCTTTCACTTTCGAAAATATAAATACTATATTATATATTCATCGATATATACGATATAATACCAACCGGTAGTTTAAAATTCTTATATAAGGTATATCGGGCTTAGTAAGAGTATTGACCCGATTTTATCCACGATTGCTGTCACGACATACTATTACCTGATAAATGTTCTCTCCGACTTTCATTCAGAAAACGCACATACTTATATACCGCGTATAAAGCCAACTGGTAGTTCAAAAATCAAATCTATTGTGAAATTTTGAATAATCGATTTTTTTTCATATTTTGATAGCAAATATGTTGTTGTTGTAAAAGTTACCTAATTCGAGTTTGGGTGATAAATTCCAGATTGGTTGTCGTCGAGGTCATCTAAAGGGAGGCCCAGGGAACGAGCTGTTTCGACGGAGTCGGACCATAAGGAAAAGGGTGTTAGATGAGTGGGGTTCGTTGGGCATGCAAAGGGGTGGTTAGTGTCATGCAGAGACTCATTGCACGCAGGACATGTGTTTGGTATGTCGAGGTCTATTCTGGATAAGTAGGAGTTTAACCTGCTACAATATCCAGAGCGAAGTTGCGCGAGGGTCACTCTGGTTTCGCGAGGCAACTCAAGCTCTACGTCTGCTATGGGTGGTGGTTTGATTCGTAGTACGCCATTCACTGAGAGGGAGTCGGTAAAGGTATTGATGGCTCCACTGTGAATGGCGGTCAGTGCCTGTCTGAATTTCGTTGCGTCCGAAGTCCGGTCGGCGTACTGTCTAATGTCGTTGACTTAATCATCCTGTGATAGTCCGGAGTGCAGTGTTCTGACAGGTTTGGAGTTTCTTCGTCTGCGTAGCACTACATCCAGGCGACCTAATTAGGGCTGCATAGTTTAGGACCGGCCGGCCGATTGCCTTGTATGTCGCAAGCAACGTTTCTTTGTATTTTCCCCAAAAGCTGCCCGCAAGCTATTTGAGGATTTTTTTGCGGCTCTGTACTGTATCGCGGTCGTGTGAGGAGTGAAGGAGCAAAGACTGTCTTATGTAACGCCTAAAATTTTAGGGTTGTTTACGTTCAGAATTTTGGTACCATCGACTGAAATGTTTAGATCTAGTCTGTACTCCTTCGTTCAGTTCGTAAATATGGTCGCTGGGGATTTAGTGGGGGAGAGTGTCAGGCTCATTGCAGAGAAGAAGCGAGAAAGATCGGAGAGATAGCTGGTTACTTTTGAGCACATGCCATCGATTCCATGGCCCGACGTCAATATCGTGCAGTCATCAGCGTACGAGGTCACGGAAATTCCCTCTGGTGGCTGGGGGAGTTTCGAGATGTAGAAGTTAAACAGTAAAGGGGAGAGGACACCACCCTGCGGAACCCCCACTTAATTCTTCTCAGTTTGGAGTTTTGACCTCGAAACAGTACGGATGAATGCCGACCGCTCAGGTACTTCATGGTCCACCGCTTCTGCCCTGGAGGGAGCGTAGATTGTTCGATGTCCTCAAGTAGCGTTGTCTGGTTGACTGTGTCGAAGGCTTCGACAAGTCCAACGCTACGAGGATCGTCCTCTCGCAGGGTGGCTTCTGGTTTAGGCCATGAACTATCCGGGCATTTATGACGCTAAGTGCTGTGGTGGTGCTGTGCACTTTCCGGAAGCCATGCTGATGTTCTGTGTGGCTAAGATGGTGAGTGAACGTCGGGCATAACAAGGCCTCAAGTGTCTTCACTACTAGGGAAAGGAGAGTTATCGGGCGATAAGACTCCCCTTTGTTGGCGGGTTTCCCAGGATACAGTAGTCGGACCGCCGAAATAACAGCCCTTGGCCGTATAAAATCCGGGTCAATTCCGGTAACGTAGAACCATACATATAATATTTGCAAATATATATATATACATAGGGACTGGATGATGTCCTTGCATAAATCTATTAAAAACTGCGCATTCGAAAATTTTTATTTTCAAGCATAAAAATGTGAAATATATCTGATTAATACTCTCACTGACGAGTTAGATAGCAAAACGGATGGATTTCCATTAGCTAAGTACCAAAAGAGAATGAATCATGTAAAAAAGAAGAAATTTATTAATTGTGAATATCTTTAAAGTCCAACGTATTATTCCAAAAGGGATAGCTTTAGCGCACTTGATGTATTCTTTCTACTAAATCCTATAAAATAAAAAAAATCCACAAATTTAACAAAGCAACAATATTAAAACTATATTTATCATAAGTCACTTACAATGACATTTTGACATTTTTGCGTGTTTTTGCGCAACAGCTACTACAGTGTTGCTTTTTCGAACTTTCAACTTTGGCAAAGATGCCAGGTTTGCTTTTTCGAACTGGTTGTATTATGAATACTGCGCAGTTTGCCGTGCCCAAAACGCTCTAGTTTTGGTACCGTCAAAGGGTAGCCGCTCAGTTCACTCCGGTATCCCAGTTTGTTTTTAAATGCGTTTTTCTCCAAACAACATTTTCCGGACCTTTTTTTCGCGCCGCTCAAAAAATATTTAAATTCAAAAATTTCACTGTGTGTTCTTGGAATATGTATAAATATACCTTGAAATTTTCGATACCTTGAAAAATCGGTAGAGTAGTCTTTTTTTTTTTAATTTCCAAAAATCGAAGTTTTTTTAAGCTGTCTTATGGGGGTTAGTATTGACCCAGTTCTACCTATTTTCTGGGATCCAGATATGATTAAGCATTTGAAAGTTTTCACGACCATATCGATATCGGTCAATATCGATATCTTAGCTAAATCAGGTGTCCATATAATACTGAATTTAATATAGTTTAATGCCAAAAATATGTGTAACAACATAAAATTCGGTGAGAAGATGTCCTAACCCGAAAATACCCGATATAGTGATTTCCGCCTTTTTACCTGAAGTTTAACCGTTTATCTTGGTCAACTATAAGATATTTTAATGAAATTGTTCTAGACATTGACCTAAACCTCATATAACAACATTTATAAAATTTCCGATCATCTCGTTGACTTTTTTCAGATTATGTTTATTAGAATATTTTGAAGTTATATAAAGTAGAGAAAGTACAACAAAAGTAGATTTTCTCTTTCTGCATAAATGGTTGTTCGATTTTTGACTGCACATCAGCAGAGTATCAGCAAATATGCAACACAGTTGCTGTACTGCTGCAATTATTACGACGCTCGAACGCACCCATAATGATTTTCGTTATTTCAGAAGACTTTATGCCGAATGTCAGTCAACCTGTGAGGTATACAAGTATTTACATAAATTTTCTCGAATATACTTGTGTAATGCCAAAAAGCTCCTAGCACCAGTATACCCTACATATAGCCACTTTGGTGCAGTTTATATCTTATACATATGTACATACATATAGCTAATTAGAATTGATTGGGTTGATTCTAATATAAATATCTCGGGCATGAAGCAATAGATAGTAATAAAACTAAGTGAGTCTATGCCATATAACATAAGTTGATTAGATACCAAATATGATTATAATCGATTAACGATTAAATTAAGAATGTTGAATTCTTTCGCACCATTTTTATAAACTCGCAAAATATTGTGGCAGAGTATAAGTTTAATTCACCTAACGGTTGTTTGCAACACATAAAACTAATCGTGATATATATGTATTTATAGTTGTATATATATATGATCAGGATGCCGATAGTTGAATTCCGTTTATCTGTCCGCCCGTAAGCTCTTGCAAATTGAGATACCGTGATGAAACTTAGTACACGTATATTTTGTCTACTAAGTAAGGTTACTATTGCAGATTGGCGAAATCGGTCCATTACAACGCCCACAAAATGCTTTTAAGCGAAAAATATTAAATGCTATAATTACGTCACAAATTACTAGAAAAAAAATTGACTTAGTGCAAAAAATTTAGCAATAGGTATGTCACAGGTACCTAAGGGTACTTAGTTAAATATTTTCAAAACTACTCGACCAATGTCAAGAAACTTTTGTGCGCGACACTAGTTTAATATTCTTGTTATATTGTGTAAAAGGTAAATTCATACTAAAACCACACTACATCCCATATATGATATGATTCCATATGATTCTTTCACTTTCGAAAATATAAATACTATATTATATATTCATCGATATATACGATATAATACCAACCGGAAGTTTAAAATTCTTATATAAGGTATATCGGGCTTAGTAAGAGTATTGACCCGATTTTATCCACGTTTGCTGTCACGACATACTATTACCTGATAAATGTTCTCTCCGACTTTCATTAAGAAAACGCACATACTTATATACCGCGTATAAAGCCAACTGGTAGTTCAAAAATCAAATCTATTGTGAAATTTTGAACAAATCGATTTTTTTTCATATTTTGATAGCAAATATGTTGTTGTTGTAAAAGTTACCTAATTCGAGTTTGGGTGATAAATTCCAGATTGGTTGTCGTCGAGGTCATCTAAAGGGAGGCCCAGGAAACGAGCTGTTTCGACGGGGTCGGACCATAAGGAAAAGGGTGTTAGATGAGTGGGGTTCGTTGGGCATGCAAAGGGGTGGTTAGTGTCATGCAGAGACTCATTGCACGCAGGACATGTGTTTGATATGTCGAGGTCTATTCTGGATAAGTAGGAGTTTAACCTGCTACAATATCCAGAGCGAAGTTGCGCGAGGGTCACTCTGGTTTCGCGAGGCAACTCAAGCTCTACGTCTGCTATGAGTGGTGGTTTGATTCGTAGTACGCCATTCACTGAGAGGGAGTCGGTGAAGGTATTGATGGCTCCACTGTGAATGGCGGTCAGTGCCTGTCTGAATTTCGTTGCGTCCGAAGTCCGGTCGGCGTACTGTCTAATATCGTTGACGTAATCAAGGAAAGACCTCTTGATGTTTCTAGGACGCGGCTTCACTTCAAGCAGACAACTGCAGGGGTGGTTTCTACGAAAACAATCCAGCAGAAACTGCTTTGAGAGGAGCTCGTTATGTTCCTTAACCGGAAGCATACGGGCCTCAGTGTGGAGATGTTCGATTGAGGACATCAAGAGACATCCCGTGATAGTCCGGAGTGCAGTGTTCTGACAGGTTTGGAGTTTCTTCGTCAGCGTAGCACTACATCCAGGCGACCTTATTGGGGCTGCATAGTTTAGGACCGGCCGGCCGATTGCCTTGTATGTCGCAAGCAACGTTTCTTTGTATTTTCCCCAAAAGCTGCCGGCAAGCTATTTGAGAATTTTTTTGCGGCTCTGTACTGTATCGCGGTCGTGTGAGGAGTGAAGGAGCAAAGACTGTCTTATGTAACGCCTAAAATTTTAGGGTTGTTTACGTTCAGAATTTTGGTACCATCGACTGAAATGTTTAGATCTAGTCTGTACTCCTTCGTTCAGTTCGTAAATATGGTCGCTGGGGATTTCGTGGGGGATAGTGTCAGACTCATTGCAGAGAAGAAGCGAGAAAGATCGGAGAGATAGCTGGTTACTTTTGAGCACATGCCATCGATTCCATTGCCCGACGTCAATATCGTGCAGTCATCAGCGTACGAGGTCACGGAAATTCCCTCTGGTGGTTGGGGGAGTTTCGAGATGCAGAAGTTAAACAGTAAAGGGGAGAGGACACCACCCTGCGGAACCCCCACTTAATTCTTCTCAGTTTGGAGTTTTGACCTCGAAACAGTACGGATGAATGCCGACCGCTCAGGTACTTCATGGTCCACCGCTTCTGCCCTGGAGGGAGCGTAGATTGTTCGATGTCCTCAAGTAGCGTTGTGTGGTTGACTGTGTCGAAGGCTTCGACAAGTCCAACGCTACGAGGATCGTCCTCTCGCAGGGTGGCTTCTGGCTTAGGCCATGAACTATCCGGGCATTTATGACGCTAAGTGCTGTGGTGGTGCTGTGCACTTTCCGGAAGCCATGCTGATGTTCTGCTAGGCTAAGATGGTGAGTGAACGTCGGGCATAACAAGGCCTCAAGTGTCTTCACTACTAGGGAAAGGAGAGTTATCGGGCGATAAGACTCCCCTTTGTTGGCGGGTTTCCCAGGATACAGTAGTCGGACCGCCGAAATAACAGCCCTTGGCCGTATAAAATCCGGGTCAATTCCGGTAACGTAGAACCATACATATAATATTTGCAAATATATATATATACATAGGGACTGGATGATGTCCTTGCATAAATCTATTAAAAACTGCGCATTCGAAAATTTTTATTTTCAAGCATAAAAATGTGAAATATATCTGATTAATACTCTCACTGACGAGTTAGATAGCAAAACGGATGGATTTCTATTAGCTAAGTACCAAAAGAGAATGAATCGTGTAAAAAAGAAGAAATTTATTAATTGTGAATATCTTTAAAGTCCAACGTATTATTCCAAAAGGGATAGCTTTAGCGCACTTGATGTATTCTTTCTACTAAATCCTATAAAATAAAATAAAATCCACAAATTTAACAAAGCAACAATATTAAAACTATATTTATCATAAGTCACTTACAATGACATTTTGACATTTTTGCGTGTTTTTGCGCAACCGCTACTACAGTGTTGCTTTTTCGAACTTTCAACTTTGGCAAAGATGCCAGGTTTGCTTTTTCGAACTGGTTGTATTATGAATACTGCGCAGTTTGCCGTGCCCAAAACGCTCTAGTTTTGGTACCGTCAAAGGGTAGCCGCTCAGTTCACTCCGGTATCCCAGTTTGTTTTTAAATGCGTTTTTCTCCAAACAACATTTTCCGGACCTTTTTTTCGCGCCGCTCAAAAAATATTTAAATTCAAAAATTTCACTGTGTGTTCTTGGAATATGTATAAATATACCTTGAAAAATCGGTAGAGTAGTCTTTTTTTTTTTAATTTCCAAAAATCGACGTTTTTTTAAGCTGTCTTATGGGGGTTAGTATTGACCCAGTTTTACCTATTTTCTGGGATCCACATATGATTAAGCATTTGAAAGTTTTCACGACCATATCGATATCGGTCAATATAGATATCTTAGCTAAATCGGGTGTCCATATAATACTGAATTTAATATAGTTTAATGCCAAAAATATGTGTAATAACATAAAATTCGGTGAGAAAATGTCCTAACCCGAAAATACCCGATATAGTGATTTCCGCCTTTTTACCTGAAGTTTAACCGTTTATCTTGGTCAACTATAAGATATTTTAATGAAATTGTTCTAGACATTGACCTAACCCTCATATAATAACATTTATAAAATTTCCAATCATCTCGTTGACTTTTTTCAGATTATGTTTATAAGAATATTTTGAAGTTATATAAAGTAGAGAAAGTACAACAAAAGTAGATTTTCTCTTTCTGCATAAATGGTTGTTCGATTTTTGACTGCATATCAGCAGAGTATCAGCAAATATGCAACACAGTTGCTGTACTGCTGCAATTATTACGACGCTCGAACGCACCCATAATGATTTTCGTTATTTCAGAAGACTTTATGCCGAATGTCAGTCAACCTGTGAGGTATACAAGTATTTACATAAATTTTCTCGAATATACTTGAGTAATGCCAAAAAGCTCCTAGCACCAGTATACCCTACATATAGCCACTTTGGTGCAGTTTATATATTATACATATGTACATACATATAGCTAATTAGAGTTGATTGGGTTGATTCTAATATAAATATCTCGGGCATGAAGCAATAGATAGTAATAAAACTAAGTGAGTCTATGCCACATAACGTAAGTTGATTAGATACCAAATATGATTATAATCGATTAACGATTAAATTAAGAATGTTGAATTCTTTCGCACCATTTTTATAAACTCGCAAAATATTGTGGCAGAGTATAAGTTTAATTCACCTAACGGTTGTTTGCAACACATAAAACTGATCGTGATATATATGTATATATAGTTGTATATATATATGATGAGGATGCCGATAGTTGAATTCCGTTTATCTGTCCGCCCGTAAGCTCTTGCAAGCGATAACTTGAATACAAATTGAGATACCGTGATGAAACTTAGTACACGTATTTTATGGCTACTTAGTAAGGTTACTTTTGCAGATTGGCGAAATCGGTCCATTACCACGCCCACAAAATGCTTTTAAGCGAAAAATATTATTATTCGTCACAAATTACTAGAAAAAAAATTTACTTAGTGCAAAAAATTGAGCAATAGGTATGGCACAGGTACCTAAGGGTACTTAGTTAAATATTTTCAAAACTACTCGACCAATGTCAAGAAAATTTTGTGCACGACACTAGTTTAATATTCTTGTTACATTGTGTAAAAGGTAAATTCATACTACAACCACACTACATCCCATATATGATATGATTTCATATGATTCTTTCACTTTCGAAAATATAAATACTATATTATATATTCACCGATATATACGATATAATACCAACCGGAAGTTTAAAATTCTTATAAAAGGTATATCGGGCTTAGTAAGAGTATTGACATACTTATTATTATACTGATAGCAAATATGTATATGTTGTTGTTGCTCGAATATACTTGTGTAATGCCAAAAAGCTCCTAGCACCAGTATTCCCTACATATAGCCACTTTGGTGCAGTTTATATCTTATACATATGTACATACATATAGCTAATTAGAGTTGATTGGGTTGATTCAAATATAAATATCTCGGGCATGAAGCAATAGATAGTAATAAAACTAAGTGAGTCTATGCCATATAACATAAGTTGATTAGATACCATATATGAAGATAATCGATTAACGATTAAATTAAAAATGTTGAATTCCTTTCGCACCATTTTTATAAACTCGCAAAATATTGTGGCAGAGTATAAGTTTAACTCACCTAACGGTTGTTTGCAACACATAAAACTAATCGTGATATATATGTATTTATAGTTGTATATATATATGATCAGGATGCCGATAGTTGAATTCCGTTTATCTGTCCGCCCGTAAGCTCTTGCAAATTGAGATACCGTGATGAAACTTAGTACACGTATTTTTTGTCTACTAAGTAAGGTTACTGTTGCAGATTGGCGAAATCGGACCATTACCACGCCCACAAAATGCTTTTAAGCGAAAAATATTAAATGCTATAATTACGTCACAAATTACTAGAAAAAAAATTGACTTAGTGCAAAAAATTGAGCAATAGGTATGGCACAGGTACCTAAGGGTACTTAGTTAAATATTTTCAAAACTACTCGACCAATGTCAAGAAACTTTTGTGCGCGACACTAGTTTAATATTCTTGTTATAAAAGGTAAATTCATACTACAACCACACTACATCCCATATATGATATGATTTCATATGATTCTTTCACTTTCGAAAATATAAATACTATATTATATATTCATCGATATATACGATATAATACCAACCGGAAGTTTAAAATTCTTATATAAGGTATATCGGGCTTAGTAAGAGTATTGACCCGATTTTATCCACGTTTGCTGTCACGACATACTATTACCTGATAAATGTTCTCTCCGACTTTCATTAAGAAAACGCACATACTTATATACCGCGTATAAAGCCAACTGGTAATTCAAAAATCAAATCTATTGTGAAATTTTGAACAAATCGATTTTTTTTCATATTTTGATAGCAAATATGTTGTTGTTGTAAAAGTTACCTAATTCGAGTTTGGGTGATAAATTCCAGATTGGTTGTCGTCGAGGTCATCTAAAGGGAGGCCCAGGAAACGAGCTGTTTCGACGGGGTCGGACCATAAGGAAAAGGGTGTTAGATGAGTGGGGTTCGTTGGGCATGCAAAGGGGTGGTAAGTGTCATGCAGAGACTCATTGCACGCAGGACATGTGTTTGGTATGTCGAGGTCTATTCTGGATAAGTAGGAGTTTAACCTGCTACAATATCCAGAGCGAAGTTGCGCGAGGGTCACTCTGGTTTCGCGAGGCAACTCAAGCTCTACGTCTGCTATGGGTGGTGGTTTGATTCGTAGTACGCCATTCACTGAGAGGGAGTCGGTGAAGGTATTGATGGCTCCACTGTGAATGGCGGTCAGTGCCTGTCTGAATTTCGTTGCGTGCGAAGTCCGGTCGGCGTACTGTCTAATATCGTTGACGTAATCAAGGAAAGACCTCTTGATGTTTCTAGGACGCGGCTTCGCTTCAAGCAGACAACTGCAGGGGTGGTTTCTACGAAAACAATCCAGCAGAAACTGCTTTGAGAGGAGCTCGTTATGTTCCTTAACCGGAAGCATACGGGCCTCAGTGTGGAGATGTTCGATTGGGGACATCAAGAGACATCCCGTGATAGTCCGGAGTGCAGTGTTCTGACAGGTTTGGAGTTTCTTCGTCAGCGTAGCACTACATCCAGGCGACCTAATTGGGGCTGCATAGTTTAGGACCGGCCGGCCGATTGCCTTGTATGTCGCAAGCAACGTTTCTTTGTATTTTCCCCAAAAGCTGCCGGCAAGCTATTTGAGGATTTTGTTGCGGCTCTGTACTTTGGCAGTTATCGCGGTCGTGTGAGGAGTGAAGTAGCAAAGACTGTCTTATGTAACGCCTAAAATTTTAGGGTTGTTTACGTTCGGAATTTTGGTACCATCGACTAAAATGTCGAGCAGGTCTTAAGATGGCTCCATCCATTGCATGTATTGCACCTAACCGAGGTGGAGTTTGGATGGAGCCTTCTAGCGCAAACGCAGCAGTAAAATTCTTCGGGGCCCGGGTTGGACTCGATGCCAGAACGGGTCAGGAGGATACGGAGCAACCCTGCAGCTAGGCGTTGCTCCTTAACCTAGAACTTACCGATACAAACAGGGTTAGATCGCCGAAATAACAGCCCTTCGCCGGATAAAATCCGGGTCAATTCCGGTAACGTAGAACCATACATATAATATTTGCAAATATATATATATACATAGGGACTGGATGATGTCCTTGCATAAATCTATTAAAAACTGCGCATTCGAAAATTTTTATTTTCAAGCATAAAAATGTGAAATATATCTGATTAATACTCTCACTGACGAGTTAGATAGCAAAACGGATGGATTTCTATTAGCTAAGTACCAAAAGAGAATGAATCGTGTAAAAAAGAAGAAATTTATTAATTGTGAATATCTTTAAAGTCCAACGTATTATTCCAAAAGGGATAGCTTTAGCGCACTTGTTGTATTCTTTCTACTAAATCCTATAAAATAAAATAAAATCCACAAATTTAACAAAGCAACAATATTAAAACTATATTTATCATAAGTCACTTACAATGACATTTTAGCTAGCACAGTTGGTTATGGTGTAATATTTTGTGTAACTACTTCTTAAATGCTGCAAGTTTTGCGTGTTTTTGCGCAACAGCTACTACAGTGTTGCTTTTTCGAACTTTCAACTTTGGCAAAGATGCTAGGTTTGCTTTTTCGAACTGGTTGTATTATGAATACTGCGGAGTTTGCCGTGCCCAAAACGCTCTAGTTTTGGTGCCGTCAAAGGGTAGCCGCTCAGTTCACTCCGGTATCCCAGTTTGTTTTTAAATGCGTTTTTCTCCAAACAACATTTTCCGGACCTTTTTTCGCGCCGCTCAAAAAATATTTAATTTCAAAAATTTCACTGTGTGTTCTTGGAATATGTATAAATATACCTTGAAAAATCGGTAGAGTAGTCTTTTTTTTTTTAATTTCCAAAAATCGACGTTTTTTTAAGCTGTCTTATGGGGGTTAGTATTGACCCAGTTTTACCTATTTTCTGGGATCCACATATGATTAAGCATTTGAAAGTTTTCACGACCATATCGATATCGGTCAATATAGATATCTTAGCTAAATCGGGTGTCCATATAATACTTAATTTAATATAGTTTAATGCCAAAAATATGTGTAATAACATAAAATTGGGTGAGAAAATGTCCTAAACCGAAAATACCCGATATAGGGATTTCCGCCTTTTTACCTGAAGTTTAACCGTTTATCTTGGTCAACTATAAGATATTTTAATGAAATTGTTCTAGACATTGACCTAAACCTCATATAACAACATTTATAAAATTTCCGATCATCTCGTTGACTTTTTTCAGATTATGTTTATAAGAATATTTTGAAGTTATATAAAGTAGAGAAAGTACAACAAAAGTAGATTTTCTCTTTCTGCATAAATGGTTGTTCGATTTTTGACTGCATATCAGCAGAGTATCAGCAAATATGCAACACAGTTGCTGTACTGCTGCAATTATTACGACGCTCGAACGCACCCATAATGATTTTCGTTATTTCAGAAGACTTTATGCCGAATGTCAGTCAACCTGTGAGGTATACAAGTATTTACATAAATTTTCTCGAATATACTTGAGTAATGCCAAAAAGCTCCTAGCACCAGTATACCCTACATATAGCCACTTTGGTGCAGTTTATATCTTATACATATGTACATACATATAGCTAATTAGAGTTGATTGGGTTGATTCTAATATAAATATCTGGGGCATGAAGCAATAGATAGTAATAAAACTAAGTGAGTCTATGCCATATAACATAAGTTGATTAGATACCAAATATCATTATAATCGATTAACGATTAAATTAAGAATGTTGAATTCTTTCGCACCATTTTTATAAACTCGCAAAATATTGTGGCAGAGTATAATTTTAATTCACCTAACGGTTGTTTGCAACACATAAAACTGATCGTGATATATATGTATATATAGTTGTATATATATATGATCAGGATGCCGATAGTTGAATTCCGTTTATCTGTACGCCCGTAAGCTCTTGCAAGCGATAACTTGAATACAAATTGAGATACCGTGATGAAACTTAGTACACGTATTTTTTGGCTACTTAGTAAGGTTACTGTTGCAGATTGGCGAAATCGGTCTATTACCACGCCCACAAAATGCTTTTAAGCGAAAAATATTATTATTCGTCACAAATTACTAGAAAAAAAATTGACTTAGTGCAAAAAATTGAGCAATAGGTATGGCACAGGTACCTAAGGGTACTTAGTAAAATATTTTCAAAACTACTCGACCAATGTCAAGAAAATTTTGTGCACGACACTAGTTTAATATTCTTGTTATATTGTGTAAAAGGTAAATTCATACTACAACCACACTACATCCCATATATGATATGATTTCATATGATTCTTTCACTTTCGAAAATATAAATACTATATTATATATTCACCGATATATACGATATAATACCAACCGGAAGTTTAAAATTCTTATAAAAGGTATATCGGGCTTAGTAAGAGTATTGACATACTTATTATTATACTGATAGCAAATATGTATATGTTGTTGTTGCTCGAATATACTTGTGTAATGCCAAAAAGCTCCTAGCACCAGTATTCCCTACATATAGCCACTTTGGTGCAGTTTATATCTTATACATATGTACATACATATAGCTAATTAGAGTTGATTGGGTTGATTCTAATATAAATATCTCGGGCATAAAGCAATAGATAGTAATAAAACTAAGTGAGTCTATGCCATATAACATAAGTTGATTAGATACCATATATGATTATAATCGATTAACGATTAAATTAAAAATGTTGAATTCTTTCGCACCATTTTTATAAACTCGCAAAATATTGTGGCAGAGTATAAGTTTAATTCACCTAACGGTTGTTTGCAACACATAAAACTGATCGTGATATATATGTATATATAGTTGTATATATATATGATGAGGATGCCGATAGTTGAATTCCGTTTATCTGTCCGCCCGTAAGCTCTTGCAAGCGATAACTTGAATACAAATTGAGATACCGTGATGAAACTTAGTACACGTATTTTATGGCTACTTAGTAAGGTTACTTTTGCAGATTGGCGAAATCGGACCATTACCACGCCCACAAAATGCTTTTAAGCGAAAAATATTATTATTCGTCACAAATTACTAGAAAAAAAATTTACTTAGTGCAAAAAATTGAGCAATAGGTATGGCACAGGTACCTAAGGGTACTTAGTTAAATATTTTCAAAACTACTCGACCAATGTCAAGAAAATTTTGTGCACGACACTAGTTTAATATTCTTGTTACATTGTGTAAAAGGTAAATTCATACTACAACCACACTACATCCCATATATGATATGATTTCATATGATTCTTTCACTTTCGAAAATATAAATACTATATTATATATTCACCGATATATACGATATAATACCAACCGGAAGTTTAAAATTCTTATAAAAGGTATATCGGGCTTAGTAAGAGTATTGACATACTTATTATTATACTGATAGCAAATATGTATATGTTGTTGTTGCTCGAATATACTTGTGTAATGCCAAAAAGCTCCTAGCACCAGTATTCCCTACATATAGCCACTTTGGTGCAGTTTATATCTTATACATATGTACATACATATAGCTAATTAGAGTTGATTGGGTTGATTTAAATATAAATATCTCGGGCATGAAGCAATAGATAGTAATAAAACTAAGTGAGTCTATGCCATATAACATAAGTTGATTAGATACCATATATGATTATAATCGATTAACGATTAAATTAAAAATGTTGAATTCTTTCGCACCATTTTTATAAACTCGCAATATATTGTGGCAGAGTATAAGTTTAATTCACCTAACGGTTGTTTGCAACACATAAAACTAATCGTGATATATATGTGTATATAGTTGTATATATATATGATGAGGATGCCGATAGTTGAATTCCGTTTATCTGTCCGCCCGTAAGCTCTTGCAAGCGATAACTTGAATACAAATTGAGATACCGTGATGAAACTTAGTTCACGTATTTTTTGGCTACTAAGTAAGGTTACTGTTGCAGATTGGCGAAATCGGTGCATTACCACGCCCACAAAATGCTTTTAAGCGAAAAATATTATTATTCGTCACAAATTACTAGAAAAAAAATTGACTTAGTGCAAAAAATTGAGCAATAGGTATGGCACAGGTACCTAAGGGTACTTAGTTAAATATTTTCAAAACTACTCGACCAATGTCAAGAAACTTTTGTGCACGACACTAGTTTAATATTCTTGTTACATTGTGTAAAAGGTAAATTCATACTACAACCACACTACATCCCATATATGATATGATTTCATATGATTCTTTCACTTTCGAAAATATAAATACTATATTATATATTCATCGATATATACGATATAATACCAACCGGAAGTTTAAAATTCTTTTATAAGGTATATCGGGCTTAGTAAGAGTATTGACCCGATTTTATCCACGTTTGCTGTCACGACATACTATTACCTGATAAATGTTCTCTCCGACTTTCATTAAGAAAACGCACATACTTATATACCGCGTATAAAGCCAACTGGTAGTTCAAAAATCAAATCTATTGTGAAATTTTGAACAAATCGATTTTTTTTCATATTTTGATAGCAAATATGTTGTTGTTGTAAAAGTTAACTAATTCGAGTTTGGGTGATAAATTCCAGATTGGTTGTCGTCGAGGTCATCTAAAGGGAGGCCCAGGAAACGAGCTGTTTCGACGGGGTCGGACCATAAGGAAAAGGGTGTTAGATGAGTGGGGTTCGTTGGGCATGCAAAGGGGTGAGTGTCATGCAGAGACTCATTGCACGCAGGACATGTGTTTGGTATGTCGAGGTCTATTCTGGATAAGTAGGAGTTTAACCTGCTACAATATCCAGAGCGAAGTTGCGCGAGGGTCACTCTGGTTTCGCGAGGCAACTCAAGCTCTACGTCTGCTATGGGTGGTGGTTTGATTCGTAGTACGCCATTCACTGAGAGGGAGTCGGTGAAGGTATTGATGGCTCCACTGTGAATGGCGGTCAGTGCCTGTCTGAATTTCGTTGCGTCCGAAGTCCGGTCGGCGTACTGTCTAATATCGTTGACGTAATCAAGGAAAGACCTCTTGGTGTTCCTAGGACGCAGCTTCACTTCAAGCAGACAACAGCATAGTTTAGGACCGGCCGGCCGATTGCCTTATATGTCGCAAGCAACGTTTCTTTGTATTTTCCCCAAAAGCTGCCGGCAAGCTATTTGAGGATTTTGTTGCGGCTCTGTACATTGGCAGTTATCGCGGTCGTGTGAGGAGTGAAGGAGCAAAGACTGTCTTATGTAACGCCTAAAATTTTAGGGTTGTTTACGTTCGGAATTTTGGTACCATCGACTAAAATGTCGAGCAGGTCTTAAGATGGCTCCATCCATTGCATGTATTGCATCTAACCGAGGTGGAGTTTGGATGGAGCCTTCTAGCGCAAACGCAGCAGTAAAATTCTTCGGGGCTCGGGTTGGACTCGATGCCAGAACGGGTCAGGAGGATACGGAGCAACCCTGCAGCTAGGCGTTGCTCCTTAACCTAGAACTTACCGATACAGACAGGGTTAGATCGCCGAAATAACAGCCCTTCGCCGGATAAAATCCGGGTCAATTCCGGTAACGTAGAACCATACATATAATATTTGCAAGTCTATATATATACATAGGGGCTGGATGATGTCCTTGCATAAGTCTATTAAAAACTGCGCATTCGAAAATTTGTATTTTCAAGCAGAAAAATGTGAAATATATCTGATTAATACTCTCACTGACGAGTTAGATAGCAAAACGGATGGATTTCTATTTGCTAAGTACCAAAAGAGAAAGAATCGTGTAAAGAAGAAGAAATTTATTAATTGTGAATATCTTTTAAGTCCAAGGTATTATTCCAAAAGGGATAGCTTTAGCGCACTTAATGTATTCTTTCCACTAAATCCTATAAAATAAAATAAAATCCACAAATTTAACAAAGCAACAATATTAAAACTATATTTATCATAAGTCACTTACAATGACATTTTAGCTAGCACAGTTGGTTATGGTGTAATTTTTTGTGTAACTACTTCTTAAATGCTGCAAGTTTTGCGTGTTTTTGCGCAACAGCTACTACAGTTTTGCTTTTTCGAACTTTCAACTTTGGCAAAGATGCTAGGTTTGCTTTTTCGAACTGGTTGTATTATGAATACTGCGCAGTTTGCCGTGCCCAAAACGCTCTAGTTTTGGTGCCGTCAAAGGGTAGCCGCTCAGTTCACTCCGGTATCCCAGTTTGTTTTTAAATGCGTTTTTCTCCAAACAACATTTTCCGGACCTTTTTTCGCGCCGCTCAAAAAATATTTAATTTCAAAAATTTCACTGTGTGTTCTTGGAATATGTATAAATATACCTTGAAATTTTCGATACCTTGAAAAAGCGGTGGAGTAGTTTTTTTTTTTAATTTCCAAAAATCGACGTTTTTTTAAGCTGTCTTATGGGGGTTAGTAAGATAGGGGTTGAAAGTTTTCACGACCATATCGATATCGGTCAATATAGATATCTTAGCTAAATCGGGTGTCCATATAATACTTAATTTAATATAGTTTAATGCCAAAAATATGTGTAATAACATTAAATTGGGTGAGAAAATGTCCTAACCCGAAAATACCCGATATAGTGATTTCCGCCTTTTTACCTGAAGTTTAACCGTTTATCTTGGTCAACTATAAGATATTTTAATGAAATTGTTCTAGACATTGACCTAAACCTTATATAACAACATTTATAAAATTTCCGATCATCTCGTTGACTTTTTTCAGATTATGTTTATAAGAATATTTTGAAGTTATATAAAGTAGAGAAAGTACAACAAAAGTAGATTTTCTTTTTCTGCATAAATGGTTGTTCGATTTTTGACTGCACATCAGCAGAGTATCAGCAAATATGCAACACAGTTGCTGTACTGCTGCAATTATTACGACGCTCGAACGCACCCATAATGATTTTCGTTATTTCAGAAGACTTTATGCCGAATGTCAGTCAACCTGTGAGGTATACAAGTATTTACATAAATTTTCTCGAATATACTTGTGTAATGCCAAAAAGCTCCTAGCACCAGTATACCCTACATATAGCCACTTTGGTGCAGTTTATATCTTATACATATGTACATACATATAGCTAATTAGAGTTGATTGGGTTGATTCTAATATAAATATCTCGGGCATGAAGCAATAGATAGTAATAAAACTAAGTGAGTCTATGCCATATAACATAAGTTGATTAGATACCAAATATGATTATAATCGATTAACGATTAACTTAAGAATGTTGAATTCTTTCGCACCATTTTTATAAACTCGCAAAATATTGTGGCAGAGTATAATTTTAAAACTGATCGTGATATATATGTATATATAGTTGTATATATATATGATCAGGATGCCGATAGTTGAATTCCGTTTATCTGTACGCCCGTAAGCTCTTGCAAGCGATAACTTGAATACAAATTGAGATACCGTGATGAAACTTAGTACACGTATTTTTTGGCTACTTAGTAAGGTTACTGTTGCAGATTGGCGAAATCGGTGCATTACCACGCCCACAAAATGCTTTTAAGCGAAAAATATTATTATTCGTCACAAATTACTAGAAAAAAAATTGACTTAGTGCAAAAAATTGAGCAATAGGTATGGCACAGGTACCTAAGGGTACTTAGTTAAATATTTTCAAAACTACTCGACCAATGTCAAGAAAATTTTGTGCACGACACTAGTTTAATATTCTTGTTACATTGTGTAAAAGGTAAATTCATACTACAACCACACTACATCCCATATATGATATGATTTCATATGATTCTTTCACTTTCGAAAATATAAATATTATATTATATATTCACCGATATATACGATATAATACCAACCGGAAGTTTAAAATTCTTATAAAAGGTATATCGGGCTTAGTAAGAGTATTGACATACTTATTATTATACTGATAGCAAATATGTATATGTTGTTGTTGCTCGAATATACTTGTGTAATGCCAAAAAGCTCCTAGCACCAGTATTCCCTACATATAGCCACTTTGGTGCAGTTTATATCTTATACATATGTACATACATATAGCTAATTAGAGTTGATTGGGTTGATTCTAATATAAATATCTCGGGCATGAAGCAATAGATAGTAATAAAACTAAGTGAGTCTATGCCATATAACATAAGTTGATTAGATACCATATATGATTATAATCGATTAACGATTAAATTAAAAATGTTGAATTCTTTCGCACCATTTTTATAAACTCGCAAAATATTGTGGCAGAGTATAAGTTTAATTCACCTAACGGTTGTTTGCAACACATAAAACTGATCGTGATATATATGTATATATAGTTGTATATATATATAATGAGGATGCCGATAGTTGAATTCCGTTTATCTGTCCGCCCGTAAGCTCTTGCAAGCGATAACTTGAATACAAATTGAGATACCGTGATGAAACTTAGTACACGTATCTTTTGGCTACTTAGTAAGGTTACTGTTGCAGATTGGCGAAATCGGTGCATTACCACGCCCACAAAATGCTTTTAAGCGAAAAATATTATTATTCGTCACAAATTACTAGAAAAAAAATTGACTTAGTGCAAAAAATTGAGCAATAGGTATGGCACAGGTACCTAAGGGTACTTAGTTAAATATTTTCAAAACTACTCGACCAATGTCAAGAAAATTTTGTGCACGACACTAGTTTAATATTCTTGTTACATTGTGTAAAAGGTAAATTCATACTACAACCACACTACATCCCATATATGATATGATTTCATATGATTCTTTCACTTTCGAAAATATAAATACTATATTATATATTCACCGATATATACGATATAATACCAACCGGAAGTTTAAAATTCTTATAAAAGGTATATCGGGCTTAGTAAGAGTATTGACATACTTATTATTATACTGATAGCAAATATGTATATGTTGTTGTTGCTCGAATATACTTGTGTAATGCCAAAAAGCTCCTAGCACCAGTATTCCCTACATATAGCCACTTTGGTGCAGTTTATATCTTATACATATGTACATACATATAGCTAATTAGAGTTGATTGGGTTGATTCAAATATAAATATCTCGGGCATGAAGCAATAGATAGTAATAAAACTAAGTGAGTCTATGCCATATAACATAAGTTGATTAGATACCATATATGAAGATAATCGATTAACGATTAAATTAAAAATGTTGAATTCCTTTCGCACCATTTTTATAAACTCGCAAAATATTGTGGCAGAGTATAAGTTTAATTCACCTAACGGTTGTTTGCAACACATAAAACTAATCGTGATATATATGTATTTATAGTTGTATATATATATGATCAGGATGCCGATAGTTGAATTCCGTTTATCTGTCCGCCCGTAAGCTCTTGCAAATTGAGATACCGTGATGAAACTTAGTACACGTATATTTTGTCTACTAAGTAAGGTTACTGTTGCAGATTGGCGAAATCGGACCATTACCACGCCCACAAAATGCTTTTAAGCGAAAAATATTAAATGCTATAATTACGTCACAAATTACTAGAAAAAAAATTGACTTAGTGCAAAAAATTGAGCAATAGGTATGGCACAGGTACCTAAGGGTACTTAGTTAAATATTTTCAAAACTACTCGACCAATGTCAAGAAACTTTTGTGCGCGACACTAGTTTAATATTCTTGTTATAAAAGGTAAATTCATACTACAACCACACTACATCCCATATATGATATGATTTCATATGATTCTTTCACTTTCGAAAATATAAATACTATATTATATATTCATCGATATATACGATATAATACCAACCGGAAGTTTAAAATTCTTATATAAGGTATATCGGGCTTAGTAAGAGTATTGACCCGATTTTATCCACGTTTGCTGTCACGACATACTATTACCTGATAAATGTTCTCTCCGACTTTCATTAAGAAAACGCACATACTTATATACCGCGTATAAAGCCAACTGGTAGTTCAAAAATCAAATCTATTGTGAAATTTTGAACAAATCGATTTTTTTCATATTTTGATAGCAAATATGTTGTTGTTGTAAAAGTTACCTAATTCGAGTTTGGGTGATAAATTCCAGATTGGTTGTAGTCGAGGTCATCTAAAGGGAGGCCCAGGAAACGAGCTGTTTCGACGGGGTCGGACCATAAGGAAAAGGGTGTTAGATGAGTGGGGTTCGTTGGGCATGCAAAGGGGTGGTAAGTGTCATGCAGAGACTCATTGCACGCAGGACATGTGTTTGGTATGTCGAGGTCTATTCTGGATAAGTAGGAGTTTAACCTGCTACAATATCCAGAGCGAAGTTGCGCGAGGGTCACTCTGGTTTCGCGAGGCAACTCAAGCTCTACGTCTGCTATGGGTGGTGGTTTGATTCGTAGTACGCCATTCACTGAGAGGGAGTCGGTGAAGGTATTGATGGCTCCACTGTGAATGGCGGTCAGTGCCTGTCTGAATTTCGTTGCGTGCGAAGTCCGGTCGGCGTACTGTCTAATATCGTTGACGTAATCAAGGAAAGACCTGATGTTTCTAGGACGCGGCTTCACTTCAAGCAGACAACTGCAGGGGTGGTTTCTACGAAAACAATCCAGCAGAAACTGCTTTGAGAGGAGCTCGTTATGTTCCTTAACCGGAAGCATACGGGCCTCAGTGTGGAGATGTTCGATTGGGGACATCAAGAGACATCCCGTGATAGTCCGGAGTGCAGTGTTCTGACAGGTTTGGAGTTTCTTCGTCAGCGTAGCACTACATCCAGGCGACCTAATTGGGGCTGCATAGTTTAGGACCGGCCGGCCGATTGCCTTGTATGTCGCAAGCAACGTTTCTTTGTATTTTCCCCAAAAGCTGCCGGCAAGCTATTTGAGGATTTTGTTGCGGCTCTGTACTTTGGCAGTTATCGCGGTCGTGTGAGGAGTGAAGGAGCAAAGACTGTCTTATGTAACGCCTAAAATTTTAGGGTTGTTTACGTTCGGAATTTTGGTACCATCGACTAAAATGTCGAGCAGGTCTTAAGATGGCTCCATCCATTGCATGTATTGCACCTAACCGAGGTGGAGTTTGGATGGAGCCTTCTAGCGCAAACGCAGCAGTAAAATTCTTCGGGGCCCGGGTTGGACTCGATGCCAGAACGGGTCAGGAGGATACGGAGCAACCCTGCAGCTAGGCGTTGCTCCTTAACCTAGAACTTACCGATACAGACAGGGTTAGATCGCCGAAATAACAGCCCTTCGCCGGATAAAATCCGGGTCAATTCCGGTAACGTAGAACCATACATATAATATTTGCAAGCCTATATATATACATAGGGGCTGGATGATGTCCTTGCATAAGTCTATTAAAAACTGCGCATTCGAAAATTTGTATTTTCAAGCAGAAAAATGTGAAATATATCTGATTAATACTCTCACTGACGAGTTAGATAGCAAAACGGATGGATTTCTATTAGCTAAGTACCAGAAGAGAAAGAATCGTGTAAAGAAGAAGAAATTTATTAATTGTGAATATCTTTTAAGTCCAAGGTATTATTCCAAAAGGGATAGCTTTAGCGCACTTGATGTATTCTTTCTACTAAATCCTATAAAATAAAATAAAATCCACAAATTTAACAAAGCAACAATATTAAAACTATATATATCATAAGTCACTTACAATGACATTTTAGCTAGCACAGTTGGTTATGGTGTAATTTTTTGTGTAACTACTTCTTAAATGCTGCAAGTTTTGCGTGTTTTTGCGCAACAGCTACTACAGTTTTGCTTTTTCGAACTTTCAACTTTGGCAAAGATGCTAGGTTTGCTTTTTCGAACTGGTTGTATTATGAATACTGCGCAGTTTGCCGTGCCCAAAACGCTCTAGTTTTGGTGCCGTCAAAGGGTAGCCGCTCAGTTCACTCCGGTATCCCAGTTTGTTTTTAAATGCGTTTTTCTCCAAACAACATTTTCCGGACCTTTTTTCGCGCCGCTCAAAAAATATTTAATTTCAAAAATTTCACTGTGTGTTCTTGGAATATGTATAAATATACCTTGAAATTTTCGATACCTTGAAAAAGCGGTGGAGTAGTTTTTTTTTATTTCCAAAAATCGACGTTTTTTTAAGCTGTCTTATGGGGGTTAGTAAGATGGGGGTTGAAAGTTTTCACGACCATATCGATATCGGTCAATATAGATATCTTAGCTAAATCGGGTGTCCATATAATACTTAATTTAATATAGTTTAATGCCAAAAATATGTGTAATAACATAAAATTGGGTGAGAAAATGTCCTAACCCGAAAATACCCGATATAGTGATTTCCGCCTTTTTACCTGGAGTTTAACCGTTTATCTTGGTCAACTATAAGATATTTTAATGAAATTGTTCTAGACATTGACTTAAACCTTATATAACAACATTTATAAAATTTCCGATCATCTCGTTGACTTTTTTCAGATTATGTTTATAAGAATATTTTGAAGTTATATAAAGTAGAGAAAGTACAACAAAAGTAGATTTTCTCTTTCTGCATAAATGGTTGTTCGATTTTTGACTGCATATCAGCAGAGTATCAGCAAATATGCAACACAGTTGCTGTACTGCTGCAATTATTACGACGCTCGAACGCACCCATAATGATTTTCGTTATTTCAGAAGACTTTATGCCGAATGTCAGTGAACCTGTGAGGTATACAAGTATTTACATAAATTTTCTCGAATATACTTGTGTAATGCCAAAAAGCTCCTAGCACCAGTATACCCTACATATAGCCACTTTGGTGCAGTTTATATCTTATACATATGTACATACATATAGCTAATTAGAGTTGATTGGGTTGATTCTAATATAAATATCTCGGGCATGAAGCAATAGATAGTAATAAAACTAAGTGAGTCTATGCCATATAACATAAGTTGATTAGATACCAAATATGATTATAATCGATTAACGATTAACTTAAGAATGTTGAATTCTTTCGCACCATTTTTATAAACTCGCAAAATATTGTGGCAGAGTATAATTTTAAAACTGATCGTGATATATATGTATATATAGTTGTATATATATATGATCAGGATGCCGATAGTTGAATTCCGTTTATCTGTACGCCCGTAAGCTCTTGCAAGCGATAACTTGAATACAAATTGAGATACCGTGATGAAACTTAGTACACGTATTTTTTGGCTACTTAGTAAGGTTACTGTTGCAGTTTGGCGAAATCGGTCCATTACCACGCCCACAAAATGCTTTTAAGCGAAAAATATTAAATGTTATAATTACGTCACAAATTACTAGAAAAAAAATTTACTTAGAGCAAAAAATTGAGCAATAGGTATGGCACAGGTACCTAAGGGTACTTAGTTAAATATTTTCAAAACTACTCGACCAATGTCAAGAAAATTTTGTGCACGACACTAGTTTAATATTCTTGTTACATTGTGTAAAAGGTAAATTCATACTACAACCACACTACATCCCATATATGATATGATTTCATATGATTCTTTCACTTTCGAAAATATAAATACTATATTATATATTCACCGATATATACGATATAATACCAACCGGAAGTTTAAAATTCTTATAAAAGGTATATCGGGCTTAGTAAGAGTATTGACATACTTATTATTATACTGATAGCAAATATGTATATGTTGTTGTTGCTCGAATATACTTGTGTAATGCCAAAAAGCTCCTAGCACCAGTATTCCCTACATATAGCCACTTTGGTGCAGTTTATATCTTATACATATGTACATACATATAGCTAATTAGAGTTGGTTGGGTTGATTCTAATATAAATATCTCGGGCATGAAGCAATAGATAGTAATAAAACTAAGTGAGTCTATGCCATATAACATAAGTTGATTAGATACCATATATGATTATAATCGATTAACGATTAAATTAAAAATGTTGAATTCTTTCGCACCATTTTTATAAACTCGCAAAATATTGTGGCAGAGTATAAGTTTAATTCACCTAACGGTTGTTTGCAACACATAAAACTGATCGTGATATATATGTATATATAGTTGTATATATATATGATGAGGATGCCGATAGTTGAATTCCGTTTATCTGTCCGCCCGTAAGCTCTTGCAAGCGATAACTTGAATACAAATTGAGATACCGTGATGAAACTTAGTACACGTATTTTATGGCTACTTAGTAAGGTTACTTTTGCAGATTGGCGAAATCGGTCCATTACCACGCCCACAAAATGCTTTTAAGCGAAAAATATTATTATTCGTCACAAATTACTAGAAAAAAAATTTACTTAGTGCAAAAAATTGAGCAATAGGTATGGCACAGGTACCTAAGGGTACTTAGTTAAATATTTTCAAAACTACTCGACCAATGTCAAGAAAATTTTGTGCACGACACTAGTTTAATATTCTTGTTACATTGTGTAAAAGGTAAATTCATACTACAACCACACTACATCCCATATATGATATGATTTCATATGATTCTTTCACTTTCGAAAATATAAATACTATATTATATATTCACCGATATATACGATATAATACCAACCGGAAGTTTAAAATTCTTATAAAAGGTATATCGGGCTTAGTAAGAGTATTGACATACTTATTATTATACTGATAGCAAATATGTATATGTTGTTGTTGCTCGAATATACTTGTGTAATGCCAAAAAGCTCCTAGCACCAGTATTCCCTACATATAGCCACTTTGGTGCAGTTTATATCTTATACATATGTACATACATATAGCTAATTAGAGTTGATTGGGTTGATTCTAATATAAATATCTCGGGCATGAAGCAATAGATAGTAATAAAACTAAGTGAGTCTATGCCATATAACATAAGTTGATTAGATACCATATATGATTATAATCGATTAACGATTAAATTAAAAATGTTGAATTCTTTCGCACCATTTTTATAAACTCGCAAAATATTGTGGCAGAGTATAAGTTTAATTCACCTAACGGTTGTTTGCAACACATAAAACTGATCGTGATATATATGTATATATAGTTGTATATATATATGATGAGGATGCCGATAGTTGAATTCCGTTTATCTGTCCGCCCGTAAGCTCTTGCAAGCGATAACTTGAATACAAATTGAGATACCGTGATGAAACTTAGTACACGTATTTTATGGCTACTTAGTAAGGTTACTTTTGCAGATTGGCGAAATCGGTCCATTACCACGCCCACAAAATGCTTTTAAGCGAAAAATATTATTATTCGTCACAAATTACTAGAAAAAAAATTTACTTAGTGCAAAAAATTGAGCAATAGGTATGGCACAGGTACCTAAGGGTACTTAGTTAAATATTTTCAAAACTACTCGACCAATGTCAAGAAAATTTTGTGCACGACACTAGTTTAATATTCTTGTTACATTGTGTAAAAGGTAAATTCATACTACAACCACACTACATCCCATATATGATATGATTTCATATGATTCTTTCACTTTCGAAAATATAAATACTATATTATATATTCACCGATATATACGATATAATACCAACCGGAAGTTTAAAATTCTTATAAAAGGTATATCGGGCTTAGTAAGAGTATTGACATACTTATTATTATACTGATAGCAAATATGTATATGTTGTTGTTGCTCGAATATACTTGTGTAATGCCAAAAAGCTCCTAGCACCAGTATTCCCTACATATAGCCACTTTGGTGCAGTTTATATCTTATACATATGTACATACATATAGCTAATTAGAGTTGATTGGGTTGATTCAAATATAAATATCTCGGGCATGAAGCAATAGATAGTAATAAAACTAAGTGAGTCTATGCCATATAACATAAGTTGATTAGATACCATATATGAAGATAATCGATTAACGATTAAATTAAAAATGTTGAATTCCTTTCGCACCATTTTTATATACTCGCAAAATATTGTGGCAGAGTATAAGTTTAATTCACCTAACGGTTGTTTGCAACACATAAAACTAATCGTGATATATATGTATTTATAGTTGTATATATATATGATCAGGATGCCGATAGTTGAATTCCGTTTATCTGTCCGCCCGTAAGCTCTTGCAAATTGAGATACCGTGATGAAACTTAGTACACGTATATTTTGTCTACTAAGTAAGGTTACTGTTGCAGATTGGCGAAATCGGACCATTACCACGCCCACAAAATGCTTTTAAGCGAAAAATATTAAATGCTATAATTACGTCACAAATTACTAGAAAAAAAATTGACTTAGTGCAAAAAATTGAGCAATAGGTATGGCACAGGTACCTAAGGGTACTTAGTTAAATATTTTCAAAACTACTCGACCAATGTCAAGAAACTTTTGTGCGCGACACTAGTTTAATATTCTTGTTATAAAAGGTAAATTCATACTACAACCACACTACATCCCATATATGATATGATTTCATATGATTCTTTCACTTTCGAAAATATAAATACTATATTATATATTCATCGATATATACGATATAATACCAACCGGAAGTTTAAAATTCTTATATAAGGTATATCGGGCTTAGTAAGAGTATTGACCCGATTTTATCCACGTTTGCTGTCACGACATACTATTACCTGATAAATGTTCTCTCCGACTTTCATTAAGAAAACGCACATACTTATATACCGCGTATAAAGCCAACTGGTAGTTCAAAAATCAAATCTATTGTGAAATTTTGAACAAATCGATTTTTTTCATATTTTGATAGCAAATATGTTGTTGTTGTAAAAGTTACCTAATTCGAGTTTGGGTGATAAATTCCAGATTGGTTGTAGTCGAGGTCATCTAAAGGGAGGCCCAGGAAACGAGCTGTTTCGACGGGGTCGGACCATAAGGAAAAGGGTGTTAGATGAGTGGGGTTCGTTGGGCATGCAAAGGGGTGGTAAGTGTCATGCAGAGACTCATTGCACGCAGGACATGTGTTTGGTATGTCGAGGTCTATTCTGGATAAGTAGGAGTTTAACCTGCTACAATATCCAGAGCGAAGTTGCGCGAGGGTCACTCTGGTTTCGCGAGGCAACTCAAGCTCTACGTCTGCTATGGGTGGTGGTTTGATTCGTAGTACGCCATTCACTGAGAGGGAGTCGGTGAAGGTATTGATGGCTCCACTGTGAATGGCGGTCAGTGCCTGTCTGAATTTCGTTGCGTGCGAAGTCCGGTCGGCGTACTGTCTAATATCGTTGACGTAATCAAGGAAAGACCTCTTGATGTTTCTAGGACGCGGCTTCACTTCAAGCAGACAACTGCAGGGGTGGTTTCTACGAAAACAATCCAGCAGAAACTGCTTTGAGAGGAGCTCGTTATGTTCCTTAACCGGAAGCATACGGGCCTCAGTGTGGAGATGTTCGATTGGGGACATCAAGAGACATCCCGTGATAGTCCGGAGTGCAGTGTTCTGACAGGTTTGGAGTTTCTTCGTCAGCGTAGCACTACATCCAGGCGACCTAATTGGGGCTGCATAGTTTAGGACCGGCCGGCCGATTGCCTTGTATGTCGCAAGCAACGTTTCTTTGTATTTTCCCCAAAAGCTGCCGGCAAGCTATTTGAGGATTTTGTTGCGGCTCTGTACTTTGGCAGTTATCGCGGTCGTGTGAGGAGTGAAGGAGCAAAGACTGTCTTATGTAACGCCTAAAATTTTAGGGTTGTTTACGTTCGGAATTTTGGTACCATCGACTAAAATGTCGAGCAGGTCTTAAGATGGCTCCATCCATTGCATGTATTGCACCTAACCGAGGTGGAGTTTGGATGGAGCCTTCTAGCGCAAACGCAGCAGTAAAATTCTTCGGGGCCCGGGTTGGACTCGATGCCAGAACGGGTCAGGAGGATACGGAGCAACCCTGCAGCTAGGCGTTGCTCCTTAACCTAGAACTTACCGATACAGACAGGGTTAGATCGCCGAAATAACAGCCCTTCGCCGGATAAAATCCGGGTCAATTCCGGTAACGTAGAACCATACATATAATATTTGCAAGCCTATATATATACATAGGGGCTGGATGATGTCCTTGCATAAGTCTATTAAAAACTGCGCATTCGAAAATTTGTATTTTCAAGCAGAAAAATGTGAAATATATCTGATTAATACTCTCACTGACGAGTTAGATAGCAAAACGGATGGATTTCTATTAGCTAAGTACCAGAAGAGAAAGAATCGTGTAAAGAAGAAGAAATTTATTAATTGTGAATATCTTTTAAGTCCAAGGTATTATTCCAAAAGGGATAGCTTTAGCGCACTTGATGTATTCTTTCTACTAAATCCTATAAAATAAAATAAAATCCACAAATTTAACAAAGCAACAATATTAAAACTATATATATCATAAGTCACTTACAATGACATTTTAGCTAGCACAGTTGGTTATGGTGTAATTTTTTGTGTAACTACTTCTTAAATGCTGCAAGTTTTGCGTGTTTTTGCGCAACAGCTACTACAGTTTTGCTTTTTCGAACTTTCAACTTTGGCAAAGATGCTAGGTTTGCTTTTTCGAACTGGTTGTATTATGAATACTGCGCAGTTTGCCGTGCCCAAAACGCTCTAGTTTTGGTGCCGTCAAAGGGTAGCCGCTCAGTTCACTCCGGTATCCCAGTTTGTTTTTAAATGCGTTTTTCTCCAAACAACATTTTCCGGACCTTTTTTCGCGCCGCTCAAAAAATATTTAATTTCAAAAATTTCACTGTGTGTTCTTGGAATATGTATAAATATACCTTGAAATTTTCGATACCTTGAAAAAGCGGTGGAGTAGTTTTTTTTTATTTCCAAAAATCGACGTTTTTTTAAGCTGTCTTATGGGGGTTAGTAAGATGGGGGTTGAAAGTTTTCACGACCATATCGATATCGGTCAATATAGATATCTTAGCTAAATCGGGTGTCCATATAATACTTAATTTAATATAGTTTAATGCCAAAAATATGTGTAATAACATAAAATTGGGTGAGAAAATGTCCTAACCCGAAAATACCCGATATAGTGATTTCCGCCTTTTTACCTGGAGTTTAACCGTTTATCTTGGTCAACTATAAGATATTTTAATGAAATTGTTCTAGACATTGACTTAAACCTTATATAACAACATTTATAAAATTTCCGATCATCTCGTTGACTTTTTTCAGATTATGTTTATAAGAATATTTTGAAGTTATATAAAGTAGAGAAAGTACAACAAAAGTAGATTTTCTCTTTCTGCATAAATGGTTGTTCGATTTTTGACTGCATATCAGCAGAGTATCAGCAAATATGCAACACAGTTGCTGTACTGCTGCAATTATTACGACGCTCGAACGCACCCATAATGATTTTCGTTATTTCAGAAGACTTTATGCCGAATGTCAGTGAACCTGTGAGGTATACAAGTATTTACATAAATTTTCTCGAATATACTTGTGTAATGCCAAAAAGCTCCTAGCACCAGTATACCCTACATATAGCCACTTTGGTGCAGTTTATATCTTATACATATGTACATACATATAGCTAATTAGAGTTGATTGGGTTGATTCTAATATAAATATCTCGGGCATGAAGCAATAGATAGTAATAAAACTAAGTGAGTCTATGCCATATAACATAAGTTGATTAGATACCAAATATGATTATAATCGATTAACGATTAACTTAAGAATGTTGAATTCTTTCGCACCATTTTTATAAACTCGCAAAATATTGTGGCAGAGTATAATTTTAAAACTGATCGTGATATATATGTATATATAGTTGTATATATATATGATCAGGATGCCGATAGTTGAATTCCGTTTATCTGTACGCCCGTAAGCTCTTGCAAGCGATAACTTGAATACAAATTGAGATACCGTGATGAAACTTAGTACACGTATTTTTTGGCTACTTAGTAAGGTTACTGTTGCAGTTTGGCGAAATCGGTCCATTACCACGCCCACAAAATGCTTTTAAGCGAAAAATATTAAATGTTATAATTACGTCACAAATTACTAGAAAAAAAATTTACTTAGAGCAAAAAATTGAGCAATAGGTATGGCACAGGTACCTAAGGGTACTTAGTTAAATATTTTCAAAACTACTCGACCAATGTCAAGAAAATTTTGTGCACGACACTAGTTTAATATTCTTGTTACATTGTGTAAAAGGTAAATTCATACTACAACCACACTACATCCCATATATGATATGATTTCATATGATTCTTTCACTTTCGAAAATATAAATACTATATTATATATTCACCGATATATACGATATAATACCAACCGGAAGTTTAAAATTCTTATAAAAGGTATATCGGGCTTAGTAAGAGTATTGACATACTTATTATTATACTGATAGCAAATATGTATATGTTGTTGTTGCTCGAATATACTTGTGTAATGCCAAAAAGCTCCTAGCACCAGTATTCCCTACATATAGCCACTTTGGTGCAGTTTATATCTTATACATATGTACATACATATAGCTAATTAGAGTTGATTGGGTTGATTCTAATATAAATATCTCGGGCATGAAGCAATAGATAGTAATAAAACTAAGTGAGTCTATGCCATATAACATAAGTTGATTAGATACCATATATGATTATAATCGATTAACGATTAAATTAAAAATGTTGAATTCTTTCGCACCATTTTTATAAACTCGCAAAATATTGTGGCAGAGTATAAGTTTAATTCACCTAACGGTTGTTTGCAACACATAAAACTGATCGTGATATATATGTATATATAGTTGTATATATATATGATGAGGATGCCGATAGTTGAATTCCGTTTATCTGTCCGCCCGTAAGCTCTTGCAAGCGATAACTTGAATACAAATTGAGATACCGTGATGAAACTTAGTACACGTATTTTATGGCTACTTAGTAAGGTTACTTTTGCAGATTGGCGAAATCGGTCCATTACCACGCCCACAAAATGCTTTTAAGCGAAAAATATTATTATTCGTCACAAATTACTAGAAAAAAAATTTACTTAGTGCAAAAAATTGAGCAATAGGTATGGCACAGGTACCTAAGGGTACTTAGTTAAATATTTTCAAAACTACTCGACCAATGTCAAGAAAATTTTGTGCACGACACTAGTTTAATATTCTTGTTACATTGTGTAAAAGGTAAATTCATACTACAACCACACTACATCCCATATATGATATGATTTCATATGATTCTTTCACTTTCGAAAATATAAATACTATATTATATATTCACCGATATATACGATATAATACCAACCGGAAGTTTAAAATTCTTATAAAAGGTATATCGGGCTTAGTAAGAGTATTGACATACTTATTATTATACTGATAGCAAATATGTATATGTTGTTGTTGCTCGAATATACTTGTGTAATGCCAAAAAGCTCCTAGCACCAGTATTCCCTACATATAGCCACTTTGGTGCAGTTTATATCTTATACATATGTACATACATATAGCTAATTAGAGTTGATTGGGTTGATTCAAATATAAATATCTCGGGCATGAAGCAATAGATAGTAATAAAACTAAGTGAGTCTATGCCATATAACATAAGTTGATTAGATACCATATATGAAGATAATCGATTAACGATTAAATTAAAAATGTTGAATTCCTTTCGCACCATTTTTATAAACTCGCAAAATATTGTGGCAGAGTATAAGTTTAATTCACCTAACGGTTGTTTGCAACACATAAAACTAATCGTGATATATATGTATTTATAGTTGTATATATATATGATCAGGATGCCGATAGTTGAATTCCGTTTATCTGTCCGCCCGTAAGCTCTTGCAAATTGAGATACCGTGATGAAACTTAGTACACGTATATTTTGTCTACTAAGTAAGGTTACTGTTGCAGATTGGCGAAATCGGACCATTACCACGCCCACAAAATGCTTTTAAGCGAAAAATATTAAATGCTATAATTACGTCACAAATTACTAGAAAAAAAATTGACTTAGTGCAAAAAATTGAGCAATAGGTATGGCACAGGTACCTAAGGGTACTTAGTTAAATATTTTCAAAACTACTCGACCAATGTCAAGAAACTTTTGTGCGCGACACTAGTTTAATATTCTTGTTATAAAAGGTAAATTCATACTACAACCACACTACATCCCATATATGATATGATTTCATATGATTCTTTCACTTTCGAAAATATAAATACTATATTATATATTCATCGATATATACGATATAATACCAACCGGAAGTTTAAAATTCTTATATAAGGTATATCGGGCTTAGTAAGAGTATTGACCCGATTTTATCCACGTTTGCTGTCACGACATACTATTACCTGATAAATGTTCTCTCCGACTTTCATTAAGAAAACGCACATACTTATATACCGCGTATAAAGCCAACTGGTAGTTCAAAAATCAAATCTATTGTGAAATTTTGAACAAATCGATTTTTTTCATATTTTGATAGCAAATATGTTGTTGTTGTAAAAGTTACCTAATTCGAGTTTGGGTGATAAATTCCAGATTGGTTGTAGTCGAGGTCATCTAAAGGGAGGCCCAGGAAACGAGCTGTTTCGACGGGGTCGGACCATAAGGAAAAGGGTGTTAGATGAGTGGGGTTCGTTGGGCATGCAAAGGGGTGGTAAGTGTCATGCAGAGACTCATTGCACGCAGGACATGTGTTTGGTATGTCGAGGTCTATTCTGGATAAGTAGGAGTTTAACCTGCTACAATATCCAGAGCGAAGTTGCGCGAGGGTCACTCTGGTTTCGCGAGGCAACTCAAGCTCTACGTCTGCTATGGGTGGTGGTTTGATTCGTAGTACGCCATTCACTGAGAGGGAGTCGGTGAAGGTATTGATGGCTCCACTGTGAATGGCGGTCAGTGCCTGTCTGAATTTCGTTGCGTGCGAAGTCCGGTCGGCGTACTGTCTAATATCGTTGACGTAATCAAGGAAAGACCTCTTGATGTTTCTAGGACGCGGCTTCACTTCAAGCAGACAACTGCAGGGGTGGTTTCTACGAAAACAATCCAGCAGAAACTGCTTTGAGAGGAGCTCGTTATGTTCCTTAACCGGAAGCATACGGGCCTCAGTGTGGAGATGTTCGATTGGGGACATCAAGAGACATCCCGTGATAGTCCGGAGTGCAGTGTTCTGACAGGTTTGGAGTTTCTTCGTCAGCGTAGCACTACATCCAGGCGACCTAATTGGGGCTGCATAGTTTAGGACCGGCCGGCCGATTGCCTTGTATGTCGCAAGCAACGTTTCTTTGTATTTTCCCCAAAAGCTGCCGGCAAGCTATTTGAGGATTTTGTTGCGGCTCTGTACTTTGGCAGTTATCGCGGTCGTGTGAGGAGTGAAGGAGCAAAGACTGTCTTATGTAACGCCTAAAATTTTAGGGTTGTTTACGTTCGGAATTTTGGTACCATCGACTAAAATATCGAGCAGGTCTTAAGATGGCTCCATCCATTGCATGTATTGCACCTAACCGAGGTGGAGTTTGGATGGAGCCTTCTAGCGCAAACGCAGCAGTAAAATTCTTCGGGGCCCGGGTTGGACTCGATGCCAGAACGGGTCAGGAGGATACGGAGCAACCCTGCAGCTAGGCGTTGCTCCTTAACCTAGAACTTACCGATACAAACAGGGTTAGATCGCCGAAATAACAGCCCTTCGCCGGATAAAATCCGGGTCAATTCCGGTAACGTAGAACCATACATATAATATTTGCAAGTCTATATATATACATAGGGGCTGGATGATGTCCTTGCATAAGTCTATTAAAAACTGCGCATTCGAAAATTTGTATTTTCAAGCAGAAAAATGTGAAATATATCTGATTAATACTCTCACTGACGAGTTAGATAGCAAAACGGATGGATTTCTATTAGCTAAGTACCAGAAGAGAAAGAATCGTGTAGGTAGGTAGGTAGGTAAAGTGGCTGTCATTCGACACACTTAGGCCTTTAGGAGGCCCATTGTGATACCACTGGGACTGTGATCCCCTCACTCTACTGGTTCCTCTCTGAACCACCCCGTACTTCTGATGAACTTCATCAGTGTGACAAGTTTTATCTGTGCAACCTCCGAGACGTCGTCAAGAAACCCACGACCCATGGTTGCGATTCTTTTCCTATATAGTGCTGCGCAATCGCATAGAAGATGTCTAATGGTCTCCTCCTCTTCTACTTCCTGACAGCTTCTGCAATAGTCGTTATATGGCGCGCCAAGTCTACTTGCATGTCTGCCTATTAGACAGTGGCCTGTTAGTACTCCTACGAGAGTTCTTATATCATTCCTCTTGAATTTTAATAGTCGGCATGTGCGGCTCATATTCCATTCTTGCCACGTTTGCCTGCTGGTTGAGCAGGTCAGGGATTGATTCCACTGACACTCGGCTATATTAATGACATGTTTGTCGATTAGGTATCTACACGTAGCCAGAGGCATATTTATGTCCACCTTACCAGGATCTAGTTGTAGGGTGGTGCCTGCTCTGGCTAGTTCATCTGCTACGCAGTTACCAGGGATGTCACTGTGTCCTGGAACCCATTGCAGATTTATAGTGAAATAGGATGACAGATCCGCCAGAAGATCATGGCAATCCTTCACTGTCTTCGACGAAATCCTATGAGACATCAGAGATTTCAAAGCCGCTTGGCTGTCTGTATATATAAATACACTTCTTGTTGTTATTACGCTTTTTGTTAGTACAAGAAGGCTTTCTTTAATTGCAGTGACCTCTGCTTGGAAGACACTACAGTGGTCTGGTAACCGGAAGGCGATTTTGGTATCTAATTTAGCCGAGAAGACACCGCCGCCTACTCGGTTATCCAGTTTGGAACCATCCGTATAGAAGCTAATCCCTTCTTCCTTGTCCACTACATCCCGTTCCCACTCCTCTCTGGAGGGAAAGGTAATATTGAGGACCGGATTTAGGTTCAGCTCCACCGGATTGCGAAAATCCGTAGTTATGGGAAGAACCGGGAACTTCCTAAGTATCCTAGAATGTCCCTTGTTACAGGCGACTAATAGGGAGGCTTCCCGCAGTCTTAGAGCTGACTTCGCTGACTTCGCTGCCATTTGCTTACAATATAAGTCTGTTGGCAGCAAGTGTAAAATTATGTTGAGTGCCTGGCTTGGCGTAGTTCTGAGAGCTCCACTGATGCAAATACTAGCTGCTCTTTGTATACTTTCCATGCTTCTAATCGCATATTTCTTTTCTGTAATTGGCCACCATACTACTATCCCGTAGGTCATGATCGGCCTTACAATTGCTGTGTACAGCCAGTGAGCCACCCGAGGTGTCAGTCCCCACCTGGGCCCCACCATTCTTTTACATGTGTAAAGCGCTGTAGCAGCTTTCTTTACCCTCGCTTCCAGGTTTTGTTTCCAAGAAAGCTTCCTGTCCAAAATTAGTCCCAAGTAGCTTGCTTTATCCCCTATCGTTAGCCTGGTGCCATTTAAAAATGGCGGCGTGATTTCGGGAGTTCTGTGTTTCTTAGTAAACAATACTAGTTCTGTCTTGCTAGCATTTAAATTCAGTCCGCATGATACGGCCCATCGATTAATCTCGTTTAGTATTGTCTGCATGAGACTAGCGAGGGTGTTCGGGAACTTGCCCCTAACCGAGACTGCCACATCATCAGCGTAGGCCACAACATGTATCCCCTTCTTTTCTAGGTCCACAAGCATTTTATTCATTGTCAGGACCCAGAGAAGTGGGGATAACACGCCTCCTTGGGGTGTACCCCTTCGGACAGATCTGTACATCGTTGAAGCTCCCAGCGTTGAAATAATTGACCTGCCCAAGAGCATCTGTTCAATTAATTTCCGGAGAGGCTCAGATATGCCCAGATCTTTAAGCGCGCTCAATATGGCCTTTGGCTGGATGTTGTTAAAGGCACCTTCTATGTCTAGGAAGGCTACGAGGGTGTATTCTTTTATATCCAGAGATTTTTCAATCTCTGCTACCACTGAGCTTAATGCCGTTTCTGTGGATCTACCCTTCGAGTACGCATGCTGCGAAACTGCCATTTTTCTTGGGTTTAGTATGTCCTTTATATGTATTTCTATTAGTCTTTCCAGCGTTTTTAAGAGAAATGATGAAAGACTAATTGGTCTAAAATCCTTTGGATTAATATGTGAGCTTTTGCCCGCCTTTGGGATATATATCACCTTAACTTCCCTCCATGTCGAGGGAATATAGCTCAATTTCAGCGCCCCTCTAAACATGGTTGTTATCCAGTTTATTGTGTAGCTCAAGGATTGCTGTAACTGGGCCGGGAATAGACCGTCTGGTCCCGGCGTTTTATAAGGCTTGAAGCTGCCTATTGCCCAATAAACATTGTCATCTGACACTATGTCTAGCGGAGGGGTCTCTGAGCTTACTTCACTCCCCATTATATGCCCCCCTGTGAGGTTCTCGGAACTGTCTGGGAAGTGAGTGTCCATTAGTAGGCCCAGAGTCTCTTTACTGGATTCCGTCCAGCTGTGATCTGGCTTCTGAAGGTATCCGATGCTGTGTTTCGACTGTGTCATTATCTTTCTCAGTCGGGACACTTCTGCTGTATCTTCGATATCGTTGCAAAAGGATTTCCACGAATTCCTTTTTGCTTTTCTTACCTCCTTTTTGTATGCCCGAAGGTGGTTGTGATAGTTATCCCACTCTATATCTTCTTGGGATAGTTTGGCAGAATTGAATTGCCTTCTGCAATTCTTCTGCATGTTTTTAAGTATTGGGGTCCACCAAGGAGGTCTAATTCTTCCCCTACTGTGTGTTAATGGACAAGCTACCTCTAGTGCTTGACGACAAGACTCTGTGAATCGTTTAACAAGGATGTCTAGGTCCTCTTTCTTTTCCGGTTGGAATGGTGGAATCATAGGAATACGCTTTTTTAGCTCCTGCATGTGCATCTGCCAGTTCGTTTTCCTATGATTCCTGAATTTCTCTTCCCTAACTACATTTTCTTCAATTATACACTCAATGTAGCGGTGGTCTGAGAAGGAGTGTTCTTCCAATACCCTCCAATGTGTTATTTTATCCACCAGTTCTTCCGATACCAGTGTTATATCTAATACTTCCTGTCGGTTTCTGGTTATAAATGTTGGCATACTACCTTTGTTACATAACAGAAGCTTACTTCCTATTAGATAATTAAAGAGCAACTCACCCCTTTCATTAATGTCCGTGCTTCCCCATAGATTATGGTGCGCATTGGAGTCGCATCCAAGTATGATCGAACACTTGGATGCTTCGGCGTCTCGTACCAGCTCCTTGAACAGCTGCGATGGTACTGCTACCTCGTCGTACGGCATGTAGCATGATGCGAGCCGGTATTTCCTCTTGCTCGTCTCCCAGCTTACTACCGTAATGTCGTTACTACTGTAATTGTGTAATAAAAAGACATTAAGCTTTTTGTTAGCCAATATACATGTCCTTGGCTTACCTACACAACCATTCGCGTATAGATTGTAACCTGGTGTCCTCAGACCGCAGATACGCCCTCCGTTAACCCATGGCTCCTGAATGAGGACAAAGTCAGGCCGTTCTTCTGCCATGCGGTTAACTAGGGCTAGAGACGCTAGTTTGCTGTGGTGTAAATTAATTTGGAGAAGACGCATTAGTTATGGTCTTCTCTGCATCATCATGAGAGTCGCTTAAAAGCTCACTCTCAGTGTAGAGTTTAGAGAGTCTGTCCGCAAGTTCAGACCCCGAAGTACACTCACCTTGATCCGTGATCTCTGCGTCGCTCGAGGACTCCACTGGATCTTCCTCGACTTCGCACTCCGATTCCGATGCCAAGTTTTCTCCTGCATCGGCGTCTGATTTGTAGGTCATGACCCTTACTTTTGTGAATCCGTAGTTGATCTCTCCGCCACTTTTCGCTAGCGGTTCTACGGATTCTTTTGTTAGAAGCAGCAGAATCTGCATTGTGGCTCGCTTCGTCTCCACTCCAGATTCTGCTGCGGGGTCGTCAAAGGCCTTGACGAATCTCCATCCCTCCGTTGGCAGATTTGGGTTGCAGGCTCTTATGAGCTGCATTATTTGGTCCGGCTGCGATGGTGTAGCCGGGATCCATACCCTTGCTCTCGGTCGGGATGGGATATCTTTCCTGTCTACCGCCACCAATTTGGCTCCGGGGTAGACCTCTCCCACTTTAGATATTGCTGCTTTATATAGCTGGACCGATCTCTCGTCGTCACACGCTATCATCTTTATTTGCCCTTGATACCATCCGGCATCCGCACATGACGGGGGTGGACCTGGATTGCTAAGTAGCACTTCCAAAGCCACATTCGTCAGTGCGGCTTGCACCCATTTCCATTGGGCTCTGGGGATTTTTCCTTCGGGATCACCCTCATCCAGCACACCAATGACAATGCGGTTTCGGGCCACATCAGCAAAAGATCTTACGGGCGTCACGCCCTTAGTTTTCGGTCTCTTTGCTGACGGCTTAGCCTCTTCAGCGGACCTTTGTCTTTTTGTTGCCACTACCGGCGCTTCTAGTTTGAAGTTAGGTAGGACAGCTCTCGCGCAATCAATGGATTCTTGGAGCTCCTTTGTGAGCTCCTCATTGCTTGGCGGTTGCAGCTCCACCTTCTTCAACAGGTATGCAGCGCGTCGCCTCTCTGCATACTTTGCTTTTGCCGGGTCATCAATCCTGAAGGAAGGCCACTCTCTGGCTGACCCACTACTGGCAGCTTCGCTTTTAGCATCTCCCACCTTCTCCTGCTTGGCTGCCAAGCTTTGGCTACAGGGGTTGGTATGGGCTGCCTCCAGCGTTGCTGTTTTTGTGGCGCCAGCCTTGGCTACTGCCCCCTTAGTATTCGCCTTTGCTCCAGGACCAAGCTTCGCTCCTGTCCTCGCTTTGGCTGTTGTCGAGCTCGTGCCAAACGCTGCTCTTCTCTGGGAGCAACCCGCTCCCTCCGGTCTTTTTGAAGGAGGTCCGGACTCCTTTTTGTTTTTATTTATTATGTTAATGTTTTGGCTCATATTTTGGACCCACGAGTGTAGGGGAAAGTATGTCCGCTTGCGCATAGCCCCCGCTACGCAAGTAAGGCTATCTTATTACGGAGGGCGCCAGGTATACGTAAGCTCCGTGCGAGACTGGGCTATTTAAGGGCCCCCAGCCAGGTTGATCTTCGGCACGGGTCGCATGACACCTTGATCCAGCCCCTTACCTCCTACCATGGTAAGACCTCCTATCTGGATGCTGCACTATCGAAGAGTACCGAACACCCAGATAGGAAGCCTGACCTTAGCTAGACACCTCACTACTAACGACGTGAACCTGTGGTATCTATTTCCAGTCGGCACCCTCGTGGAGGGTTCAGCGGAGGATTTTTGCCAACCAAGAATCGTGTAAAGAAGAAGAAATTTATTAATTGTGAATATCTTTTAAGTCCAAGGTATTATTCCAAAAGGGATAGCTTTAGCGCACTTGATGTATTCTTTCTACTAAATCCTATAAAATAAAATAAAATCCACAAATTTAACAAAGCAACAATATTAAAACTATATTTATCATAAGTCACTTACAATGACATTTTAGCTAGCACAGTTGGTTATGGTGTAATTTTTTGTGTAACTACTTCTTAAATGCTGCAAGTTTTGCGTGTTTTTGCGCAACAGCTACTACAGTTTTGCTTTTTCGAACTTTCAACTTTGGCAAAGATGCTAGGTTTGCTTTTTCGAACTAGTTGTATTATGAATACTGCGCAGTTTGCCGTGCCCAAAACGCTCTAGTTTTGGTGCCGTCAAAGGGTAGCCGCTCAGTTCACTCCGGTATCCCAGTTTGTTTTTAAATGCGTTTTTCTCCAAACAACATTTTCCGGACCTTTTTTCGCGCCGCTCAAAAAATATTTAATTTCAAAAATTTCACTGTGTGTTCTTGGAATATGTATAAATATACCTTGAAATTTTCGATACCTTGAAAAAGCGGTGGAGTAGTTTTTTTTTTAATTTCCAAAAATCGACGTTTTTTTAAGCTGTCTTATGGGGGTTAGTAAGATGGGGGTTGAAAGTTTTCACGACCATATCGATATCGGTCAATATAGATATCTTAGCTAAATCGGGTGTCCATATAATACTTAATTTAATATAGTTTAATGCCAAAAATATGTGTAATAACATAAAATTGGGTGAGAAAATGTCCTAACCCGAAAATACCCGATATAGTGATTTCCGCCTTTTTACCTGAAGTTTAACCGTTTATCTTGGTCAACTATAAGATATTTTAATGAAATTGTTCTAGACATTGACCTAAACCTTATATAACAACATTTATAAAATTTCCGATCATCTCGTTGACTTTTTTCAGATTATGTTTATAAGAATATTTTGAAGTTATATAAAGTAGAGAAAGTACAACAAAAGTAGATTTTCTCTTTCTGCATAAATGGTTGTTCGATTTTTGACTGCATATCAGCAGAGTATCAGCAAATATGCAACACAGTTGCTGTACTGCTGCAATTATTACGACGCTCGAACGCACCCATAATGATTTTCGTTATTTCAGAAGACTTTATGCCGAATGTCAGTCAACCTGTGAGGTATACAAGTATTTACATAAATTTTCTCGAATATACTTGTGTAATGCCAAAAAGCTCCTAGCACCAGTATACCCTACATATAGCCACTTTGGTGCAGTTTATATCTTATACATATGTACATACATATAGCTAATTAGAGTTGATTGGGTTGATTCTAATATAAATATCTCGGGCATGAAGCAATAGATAGTAATAAAACTAAGTGAGTCTATGCCATATAACATAAGTTGATTAGATACCAAATATGATTATAATCGATTAACGATTAAATTAAGAATGTTGAATTCTTTCGCACCATTTTTATAAACTCGCAAAATATTGTGGCAGAGTATAATTTTAAAACTGATCGTGATATATATGTATATATAGTTGTATATATATATGATCAGGATGCCGATAGTTGAATTCCGTTTATCTGTACGCCCGTAAGCTCTTGCAAGCGATAACTTGAATACAAATTGAGATACCGTGATGAAACTTAGTACACGTATTTTTTGGCTACTTAGTAAGGTTACTGTTGCAGATTGGCGAAATCGGTGCATTACCACGCCCACAAAATGCTTTTAAGCGAAAAATATTATTATTCGTCACAAATTACTAGAAAAAAAATTGACTTAGTGCAAAAAATTGAGCAATAGGTATGGCACAGGTACCTAAGGGTACTTAGTTAAATATTTTCAAAACTACTCGACCAATGTCAAGAAAATTTTGTGCACGACACTAGTTTAATATTCTTGTTATATTGTGTAAAAGGTAAATTCATACTACAACCACACTACATCCCATATATGATATGATTTCATATGATTCTTTCACTTTCGAAAATATAAATACTATATTATATATTCACCGATATATACGATATAATACCAACCGGAAGTTTAAAATTCTTATAAAAGGTATATCGGGCTTAGTAAGAGTATTGACATACTTATCATTATACTGATAGCAAATATGTATATGTTGTTGTTGCTCGAATATACTTGTGTAATGCCAAAAAGCTCCTAGCACCAGTATTCCCTACATATAGCCACTTTGGTGCAGTTTATATCTTATACATATGTACATACATATAGCTAATTAGAGTTGATTGGGTTGATTCTAATATAAATATCTCGGGCATGAAGCAATAGATAGTAATAAAACTAAGTGAGTCTATGCCATATAACATAAGTCGATTAGATACCATATATGATTATAATCGATTAACGATTAAATTAAAAATGTTGAATTCTTTCGCACCATTTTTATAAACTCGCAAAATATTGTGGCAGAGTATAAGTTTGATTCACCTAACGGTTGTTTGCAACACATAAAACTGATCGTGATATATATGTATATATAGTTGTATATATATATGATGAGGATGCCGATAGTTGAATTCCGTTTATCTGTCCGCCCGTAAGCTCTTGCAAGCGATAACTTGAATACAAATTGAGATACCGTGATGAAACTTAGTACACGTATTTTATGGCTACTTAGTAAGGTTACTTTTGCAGATTGGCGAAATCGGACCATTACCACGCCCACAAAATGCTTTTAAGCGAAAAATATTATTATTCGTCACAAATTATTGGAAAAAAATTTACTTAGTGCAAAAAATTGAGCAATAGGTATGGCACAGGTACCTAAGGGTACTTAGTTAAATATTTTCAAAACTACTCGACCAATGTCAAGAAAATTTTGTGCACGACACTAGTTTAATATTCTTGTTACATTGTGTAAAAGGTAAATTCATACTACAACCACACTACATCCCATATATGATATGATTTCATATGATTCTTTCACTTTCGAAAATATAAATACTATATTATATATTCACCGATATATACGATATAATACCAACCGGAAGTTTAAAATTCTTATAAAAGGTATATCGGGCTTAGTAAGAGTATTGACCCGATTTTATCCACGTTTGCTGTCACGACATACTATTACCTGATAAATGTTCTCTCCGACTTTCATTAAGAAAACGCACATACTTATATACCGCGTATAAAGCCAACTGGTAGTTCAAAAATCAAATCTATTGTGAAATTTTGAACAAATCGATTTTTTTTCATATTTTGATAGCAAATATGTTGTTGTTGTAAAAGTTACCTAATTCGAGTTTGGGTGATAAATTCCAGATTGGTTGTCGTCGAGGTCATCTAAAGGGAGGCCCAGGAAACGAGCTGTTTCGACGGGGTCGGACCATAAGGAAAAGGGTGTTAGATGAGTGGGGTTCGTTGGGCATGCAAAGGGGTGGTAAGTGTCATGCAGAGACTCATTGCACGCAGGACATGTGTTTGGTATGTCGAGGTCTATTCTGGATAAGTAGGAGTTTAACCTGCTACAATATCCAGAGCGAAGTTGCGCGAGGGTCACTCTGGTTTCGCGAGGCAACTCAAGCTCTACGTCTGCTATGGGTGGTGGTTTGATTCGTAGTACGCCATTCACTGAGAGGGAGTCGGTGAAGGTATTGATGGCTCCACTGTGAATGGCGGTCAGTGCCTGTCTGAATTTCGTTGCGTCCGAAGTCCGGTCGGCGTACTGTCTAATATCGTTGACGTAATCAAGGAAAAACCTCTTGATGTTTCTAGGACGCGGCTTCACTTCAAGCAGACAACTGCAGGGGTGGTTTCTACGAAAACAATCCAGCAGAAACTGCTTTGAGAGGAGCTCGTTATGTTCCTTAACCGGAAGCATACGGGCCTCAGTGTGGAGATGTTCGATTGGGGACATCAAGAGACATCCCGTGATAGTCCGGAGTGCAGTGTTCTGACAGGTTTGGCGTTTCTTCGTCAGCGTAGCACTACATCCAGGCGACCTAATTGGGGCTGCATAGTTTAGGACCGGCCGGCCGATTGCCTTGTATGTCGCAAGCAACGTTTCTTTGTATTTTCCCCAAAAGCTGCCGGCAAGCTATTTGAGGATTTTGTTGCGGCTCTGTACTTTGGCAGTTATCGCGTTCGTGTGAGGAGTGAAGGAGCAAGGACTGTCTTATGTAACGCCTAAAATTTTAGGGTTGTTTACGTTCGGAATTTTGGTACCATCGACTAAAATGTTGAGCAGGTCTTAAGATGGCTCCATCCATTGCATGTATTGCACCTAACCGAGGTGGAGTTTGGATGGAGCCTTCTAGCGCAAACGCAGCAGTAAAATTCTTCGGGGCCCGGGTTGGACTCGATGCCAGAACGGGTCAGGAGGATACGGAGCAACCCTGCAGCTAGGCGTTGCTCCTTAACCTAGAACTTACCGATACAAACAGGGTTAGATCGCCGAAATAACAGCCCTTCGCCGGATAAAATCCGGGTCAATTCCGGTAACGTAGAACCATACATATAATATTTGCAAGTCTATATATATACATAGGGGCTGGATGATGTCCTTGCATAAGTCTATTAAAAACTGCGCATTCGAAAATTTGTATTTTCAAGCATAAAAATGTGAAATATATCTGATTAATACTCTCACTGACGAGTTAGATAGCAAAACGGATGGATTTCTATTAGCTAAGTACCAAAAGAGAAAGAATCGTGTAAAGAAGAAGAAATTTATTAATTGTGAATATCTTTTAAGTCCAAGGTATTATTCCAAAAGGGATAGCTTTAGCGCACTTGATGTATTCTTTCTACTAAATCCTATAAAATAAAATAAAATCCACAAATTTAACAAAGCAACAATATTAAAACTATATTTATCATAAGTCACTTACAATGACATTTTAGCTAGCACAGTTGGTTATGGTGTAATTTTTTGTGTAACTACTTCTTAAATGCTGCAAGTTTTGCGTGTTTTTGCGCAACAGCTACTACAGTTTTGCTTTTTCGAACTTTCAACTTTGGCAAAAATGCTAGGTTTGCTTTTTCGAACTGGTTGTATTATGAATACTGCGCAGTTTGCCGTGCCCAAAACGCTCTAGTTTTGGTGCCGTCAAAGGGTAGCCGCTCAGTTCACTCCGGTATCCCAGTTTGTTTTTAAATGCGTTTTTCTCCAAACAACATTTTCCGGACCTTTTTTCGCGCCGCTCAAAAAATATTTAATTTCAAAAATTTCACTGTGTGTTCTTGGAATATGTATAAATATACCTTGAAATTTTCGATACCTTGAAAAAGCGGTGGAGTAGTTTTTTTTTTAATTTCCAAAAATCGACGTTTTTTTAAGCTGTCTTATGGGGGTTAGTAAGATGGGGGTTGAAAGTTTTCACGACCATATCGATATCGGTCAATATAGATATCTTAGCTAAATCGGGTGTCCATATAATACTTAATTTAATATAGTTTAATGCCAAAAATATGTGTAATAACATAAAATTGGGTGAGAAAATGTCCTAACCCGAAAATACCCGATATAGTGATTTCCGCCTTTTTACCTGAAGTTTAACCGTTTATCTTGGTCAACTATAAGATATTTTAATGAAATTGTTCTAGACATTGACCTAAACCTTATATAACAACATTTATAAAATTTCCGATCATCTCGTTGACTTTTTTCAGATTATGTTTATAAGAATATTTTGAAGTTATATAAAGTAGAGAAAGTACAACAAAAGTAGATTTTCTCTTTCTGCATAAATGGTTGTTCGATTTTTGACTGCATATCAGCAGAGTATCAGCAAATATGCAACACAGTTGCTGTACTGCTGCAATTATTACGACGCTCGAACGCACCCATAATGATTTTCGTTATTTCAGAAGACTTTATGCCGAATGTCAGTCAACCTGTGAGGTATACAAGTATTTACATAAATTTTCTCGAATATACTTGTGTAATGCCAAAAAGCTCCTAGCACCAGTATACCCTACATATAGCCACTTTGGTGCAGTTTATATCTTATACATATGTACATACATATAGCTAATTAGAGTTGATTGGGTTGATTCTAATATAAATATCTCGGGCATGAAGCAATAGATAGTAATAAAACTAAGTGAGTCTATGCCATATAACATAAGTTGATTAGATACCAAATATGATTATAATCGATTAACGATTAACTTAAGAATGTTGAATTCTTTCGCACCATTTTTATAAACTCGCAAAATATTGTGGCAGAGTATAATTTTAAAACTGATCGTGATATATATGTATATATAGTTGTATATATATATGATCAGGATGCCGATAGTTGAATTCCGTTTATCTGTACGCCCGTAAGCTCTTGCAAGCGATAACTTGAATACAAATTGAGATACCGTGATGAAACTTATTACACGTATCTTTTGGCTACTTAGTAAGGTTACTGTTGCAGATTGGCGAAATCGGTGCATTACCACGCCCACAAAATGCTTTTAAGCGAAAAATATTATTATTCGTCACAAATTACTAGAAAAAAAATTGACTTAGTGCAAAAAATTGAGCAATAGGTATGGCACAGGTACCTAAGGGTACTTAGTTAAATATTTTCAAAACTACTCGACCAATGTCAAGAAAATTTTGTGCACGACACTAGTTTAATATTCTTGTTATATTGTGTAAAAGGTAAATTCATACTACAACCACACTACATCCCATATATGATATGATTTCATATGATTCTTTCACTTTAAAAAATATAAATACTACATTATATATTCACCGATATATACGATATAATACCAACCGGAAGTTTAAAATTCTTATAAAAGGTATATCGGGCTTAGTAAGAGTATTGACATACTTATTATTATACTGATAGCAAATATGTATATGTTGTTGTTGCTCGAATATACTTGTGTAATGCCAAAAAGCTCCTAGCACCAGTATTCCCTACATATAGCCACTTTGGTGCAGTTTATATCTTATACATATGTACATACATATAGCTAATTAGAGTTGATTGGGTTGATTCTAATATAAATATCTCGGGCATGAAGCAATAGATAGTAATAAAACTAAGTGAGTCTATGCCATATAACATAAGTTGATTAGATACCATATATGATTATAATCGATTAACGATTAAATTAAAAATGTTGAATTCTTTCGCACCATTTTTATAAACTCGCAAAATATTGTGGCAGAGTATAAGTTTGATTCACCTAACGGTTGTTTGCAACACATAAAACTGATCGTGATATATATGTATATATAGTTGTATATATATATGATGAGGATGCCGATAGTTGAATTCCGTTTATCTGTCCGCCCGTAAGCTCTTGCAAGCGATAACTTGAATACAAATTGAGATACCGTGATGAAACTTAGTACACGTATTTTATGGCTACTTAGTAAGGTTACTTTTGCAGATTGGCGAAATCGGTCCATTACCACGCCCACAAAACGCTTTTAAGCGAAAAATATTATTATTCGTCACAAATTACTAGAAAAAAAATTTACTTAGTGCAAAAAATTGAGCAATAGGTATGGCACAGGTACCTAAGGGTACTTAGTTAAATATTTTCAAAACTACTCGACCAATGTCAAGAAAATTTTGTGCACGACACTAGTTTAATATTCTTGTTACATTGTGTAAAAGGTAAATTCATACTACAACCACACTACATCCCATATATGATATGATTTCATATGATTCTTTCACTTTCGAAAATATAAATACTATATTATATATTCACCGATATATACGATATAATACCAACCGGAAGTTTAAAATTCTTATAAAAGGTATATCGGGCTTAGTAAGAGTATTGACATACTTATTATTATACTGATAGCAAATATGTATATGTTGTTGTTGCTCGAATATACTTGTGTAATGCCAAAAAGCTCCTAGCACCAGTATTCCCTACATATAGCCACTTTGGTGCAGTTTATATCTTATACATATGTACATACATATAGCTAATTAGAGTTGATTGGGTTGATTCAAATATAAATATCTCGGGCATGAAGCAATAGATAGTAATAAAACTAAGTGAGTCTATGCCATATAACATAAGTTGATTAGATACCATATATGATTATAATCGATTAACGATTAAATTAAAAATGTTGAATTCTTTCGCACCATTTTTATAAACTCGCAAAATATTGTGGCAGAGTATAAGTTTAATTCATCTAACGGTTGTTTGCAACACATAAAACTAATCGTGATATATATGTATTTATAGTTGTATATATATATATGATCAGGATGCCGATAGTTGAATTCCGTTTATCTGTCCGCCCGTAAGCTCTTGCAAATTGAGATACCGTGATGAAACTTAGTACACGTATTTTTTGTCTACTAAGTAAGGTTACTGTTGCAGATTGGCGAAATCGGACCATTACCACGCCCACAAAATGCTTTTAAGCGAAAAATATTAAATGCTATAATTACGTCACAAATTACTAGAAAAAAAATTGACTTAGTGCAAAAAATTGAGCAATAGGTATGGCACAGGTACCTAAGGGTACTTAGTTAAATATTTTCAAAACTACTCGACAAATGTCAAGAAACTTTTGTGCGCGACACTAGTTTAATATTCTTGTTATAAAAGGTAAATTCATACTACAACCACACTACATCCCATATATGATATGATTTCATATGATTCTTTCACTTTCGAAAATATAAATACTATATTATATATTCATCGATATATACGATATAATACCAACCGGAAGTTTAAAATTCTTATATAAGGTATATCGGGCTTAGTAAGAGTATTGACCCGATTTTATCCACGTTTGCTGTCACGACATACTATTACCTGATAAATGTTCTCTCCGACTTTCATTAAGAAAACGCACATACTTATATACCGCATATAAAGCCAACTGGTAGTTCAAAAATCAAATCTATTGTGAAATTTTGAACAAATCGATTTTTTTTCATATTTTGATAGCAAATATGTTGTTGTTGTAAAAGTTACCTAATTCGAGTTTGGGTGATAAATTCCAGATTGGTTGACGTCGAGGTCATCTAAAGGGAGGCCCAGGAAACGAGCTGTTTCGACGGGGTCGGACCATAAGGAAAAGGGTGTTAGATGAGTGGGGTTCGTTGGGCATGCAAAGGGGTGGTAAGTGTCATGCAGAGACTCATTGCACGCAGGACATGTGTTTGGTATGTCGAGGTCTATTCTGGATAAGTAGGAGTTTAACCTGCTACAATATCCAGAGCGAAGTTGCGCGAGGGTCACTCTGGTTTCGCGAGGCAACTCAAGCTCTACGTCTGCTATGGGTGGTGGTTTGATTCGTGATAGTCCGGAGTGCAGTGTTCTGACAGGTTTGGAGTTTCTTCGTCAGCGTAGCACTACATCCAGGCGACCTAATTGGGGCTGCATAGTTTAGGACCGGCCGGCCGATTGCCTTGTATGTCGCAAGCAACGTTTCTTTGTATTTTCCCCAAAAGCTGCCGGCAAGCTATTTGAGGATTTTGTTGCGGCTCTGTACTTTGGCAGTTATCGCGTTCGTGTGAGGAGTGAAGGAGCAAAGACTGTCTTATGTAACGCCTAAAATTTTAGGGTTGTTTACGTTCGGAATTTTGGTACCATCGACTAAAATGTCGAGCAGGTCTTAAGATGGCTCCATCCATTGCATGTATTGCACCTAACCGAGGTGGAGTTTGGATGGAGCATTCTAGCGCAAGCGCAGCAGTAAAATTCTACGGGGCCCGGGTTGGACTCGATGCCAGAACGGGTCAGGAGGATACGGAGCAACCCTGCAGCTAGGCGTTGCTCCTTAACCTAGAACTTACCGATACAAACAGGGTTAGATCGCCGAAATAACAGCCCTTCGCCGGATAACATCCGGGTCAATTCCGGTAACGTAGAACCATACATATAATATTTGCAAGTCTATATATATACATAGGGGCTGGATGATGTCCTTGCATAAGTCTATTAAAAACTGCGCATTCGAAAATTTGTATTTTCAAGCAGAAAAATGTGAAATATATCTGATTAATACTCTCACTGACGAGTTAGATAGCAAAACGGATGGATTTCTATTAGCTAAGTACCAAAAGAGAAAGAATCGTGTAAAGAAGAAGAAATTTATTAATTGTGAATATCTTTTAAGTCCAAGGTATTATTCTAAAAGGGATAGCTTTAGCGCACTTGATGTATTCTTTCTACTAAATCCTATAAAATAAAATAAAATCCACAAATTTAACAAAGCAACAATATTAAAACTATATTTATCATAAGTCACTTACAATGACATTTTAGCTAGCACAGTTGGTTATGGTGTAATTTTTTGTGTAACTACTTCTTAAATGCTGCAAGTTTTGCGTGTTTTTGCGCAACAGCTACTACAGTTTGGCTTTTTCGAACTTTCAACTTTGGCAAAGATGCTAGGTTTGCTTTTTCGAACTGGTTGTATTATGAATACTGCGCAGTTTGCCGTGCCCAAAACGCTCTAGTTTTGGTGCCGTCAAAGGGTAGCCGCTCAGTTCACTCCGGTATCCCAGTTTGTTTTTAAATGCGTTTTTCTCCAAACAACATTTTCCGGACCTTTTTTCGCGCCGCTCAAAAAATATATAATTTCAAAAATTTCACTGTGTGTTCTTGGAATATGTATAAATATACCTTGAAATTTTCGATACCTTGAAAAAGCGGTGGAGTAGTTTTTTTTTTAATTTCCAAAATTCGACGTTTTTTTAAGCTGTCTTATGGGGGTTAGTATTGACCCAGTTTTACCTATTTTCTGGGATCCACATATGATTAAGCATTTGAAAGTTTTCACGACCATATCGATATCGGTCAATATAGATATCTTAGCTAAATCGGGTGTCCATATAATACTTAATTTAATATAGTTTAATGCCAAAAATATGTGTAATAACATAAAATTGGGTGAGAAAATGTCCTAACCCGAAAATACCCGATATAGTGATTTCCGCCTTTTTACCTGAAGTTTAACCGTTTATCTTGGTCAACTATAAGATATTTTAATGAAATTGTTCTAGACATTGACCTAAACCTTATATAACAACATTTATAAAATTTCCGATCATCTCGTTGACTTTTTTCAGATTATGTTTATAAGAATATTTTGAAGTTATATAAAGTAGAGAAAGTACAACAAAAGTAGATTTTCTCTTTCTGCATAAATGGTTGTTCGATTTTTGACTGCATATCAGCAGAGTATCAGCAAATATGCAACACAGTTGCTGTACTGCTGCAATTATTACGACGCTCGAACGCACCCATAATGATTTTCGTTATTTCAGAAGACTTTATGCCGAATGTCAGTCAACCTGTGAGGTATACAAGTATTTACATAAATTTTCTCGAATATACTTGTGTAATGCCAAAAAGCTCCTAGCACCAGTATACCCTACATATAGCCACTTTGGTGCAGTTTATATCTTATACATATGTACATACATATAGCTAATTAGAGTTGATTGGGTTGATTCTAATATAAATATCTCGGGCATGAAGCAATAGATAGTAATAAAACTAAGTGAGTCTATGCCATATAACATAAGTTGATTAGATACCAAATATGATTATAATCGATTAACGATTAAATTAAGAATGTTGAATTCTTTCGCACCATTTTTATAAACTCGCAAAATATTGTGGCAGAGTATAATTTTAAAACTGATCGTGATATATATGTATATATAGTTGTATATATATATGATCAGGATGCCGATAGTTGAATTCCGTTTATCTGTACGCCCGTAAGCTCTTGCAAGCGATAACTTGAATACAAATTGAGATACCGTGATGAAACTTAGTACACGTATTTTTTGGCTACTTAGTAAGGTTACTGTTGCAGATTGGCGAAATCGGTGCATTACCACGCCCACAAAATGCTTTTAAGCGAAAAATATTATTATTCGTCACAAATTACTAGAAAAAAAATTGACTTAGTGCAAAAAATTGAGCAATAGGTATGGCACAGGTACCTAAGGGTACTTAGTTAAATATTTTCGAAACTACTCGACCAATGTCAAGAAAATTTTGTGCACGACACTAGTTTAATATTCTTGTTATATTGTGTAAAAGGTAAATTCATACTACAACCACACTACATCCCATATATGATATGATTTCATATGATTCTTTCACTTTCGAAAATATAAATACTATATTATATATTCACCGATATATACGATATAATACCAACCGGAAGTTTAAAATTCTTATAAAAGGTATATCGGGCTTAGTAAGAGTATTGACCCGATTTTATCCACGTTTGCTGTCACGACATACTATTACCTGATAAATGTTCTCTCCGACTTTCATTAAGAAAACGCACATGCTTATATACCGCGTATAAAGCCAACTGGTAGTTCAAAAATCAAATCTATTGTAAAATTTTGAACAAATCGATTTTTTTTCATATTTTGATAGCAAATATGTTGTTGTTGTAAAAGTTACCTAATTCGAGTTTGGGTGATAAATTCCAGATTGGTTGTCGTCGAGGTCATCTAAAGGGAGGCCCAGGAAACGAGCTGTTTCGACGGGGTCGGACCATAAGGAAAAGGGTGTTAGATGAGTGGGGTTCGTTGGGCATGCAAAGGGGTGGTAAGTGTCATGCAGAGACTCATTGCACGCAGGACATGTGTTTGGTATGTCGAGGTCTATTCTGGATAAGTAGGAGTTTAACCTGCTACAATATCCAGAGCGAAGTTGCGCGAGGGTCACTCTGGTTTCGCGAGGCAACTCAAGCTCTACGTCTGCTATGGGTGGTGGTTTGATTCGTAGTACGCCATTCACTGAGAGGGAGTCGGTGAAGGTATTGATGGCTCCACTGTGAATGGCGGTCAGTGCCTGTCTGAATTTCGTTGCGTCCGAAGTCCGGTCGGCGTACTGTCTAATATCGTGGACGTAATCAAGGAAAAACCTCTTGCTGTTTCTAGGACGCGGCTTCACTTCAAGCAGACAACTGCAGGGGTGGTTTCTACGAAAACAATCCAGCAGAAACTGCTTTGAGAGGAGCTCGTTATGTTCCTTAACCGGAAGCATACGGGCCTCAGTGTGGAGATGTTCGATTGGGGACATCAAGAGACATCCCGTGATAGTCCGGAGTGCAGTGTTCTGACAGGTTTGGAGTTTCTTCGTCAGCGTAGCACTACATCCAGGCGACCTAATTGGGGCTGCATAGTTTAGGACCGGCCGGCCGATTGCCTTGTATGTCGCAAGCAACGTTTCTTTGTATTTTCCCCAAAAGCTGCCGGCAAGCTATTTGAGGATTTTGTTGCGGCTCTGTACTTTGGCAGTTATCGCGGTCGTGTGAGGAGTGAAGGAGCAAAGACTGTCTTATGTAACGCCTAAAATTTTAGGGTTGTTTACGTTCGGAATTTTGGTACCATCGACTAAAATGTCGAGCAGGTCTTAAGATGGCTCCATCCATTGCATGTATTGCACCTAACCGAGGTGGAGTTTGGATGGAGCCTTCTTGCGCAAACGCAGCAGTAAAATTCTTCGGGGCCCGGGTTGGACTCGATGCCAGAACGGGTCAGGAGGATACGGAGCAACCCTGCAGCTAGGCGTTGCTCCTTAACCTTCTTAAATGCTGCAAGTTTTGCGTGTTTTTGCGCAACAGCTACTACAGTTTTGCTTTTTCGAACTTTCAACTTTGGCAAAGATGCTAGGTTTGCTTTTTCGAACTGGTTGTATTATGAATACTGCGCAGTTTGCCGTGCCCAAAACGCTCTAGTTTTGGTGCCGTCAAAGGGTAGCCGCTCAGTTCACTCCGGTATCCCAGTTTGTTTTTAAATGCGTTTTTCTCCAAACAACATTTTCCGGACCTTTTTTCGCGCCGCTCAAAAAATATTTAATTTCAAAAATTTCACTGTGTGTTCTTGGAATATGTATAAATATACCTTGAAATTTTCGATACCTTGAAAAAGCGGTGGAGTAGTTTTTTTTTTAATTTCCAAAAATCGACGTTTTTTTAAGCTGTCTTATGGGGGTTGAAAGTTTTTACGACCATATCGATATCGGTCAATATAGATATCTTAGCTAAATCGGGTGTCCATATAATACTGAATTTAATATAGTTTAATGCCAAAAATATGTGTAATAACATAAAATTGGGTGAGAAAATGTCCTAACCCGAAAATACCCGATATAGTGATTTCCGCCTTTTTACCTGAAGTTTAACCGTTTATCTTGGTCAACTATAAGATATTTTAATGAAATTGTTCTAGACATTGACCTAAACCTTATATAACAACATTTATAAAATTTCCGATCATCTCGTTGACTTTTTTCAGATTATGTTTATAAGAATATTTTGAAGTTATATAAAGTAGAGAAAGTACAACAAAAGTAGATTTTCTCTTTCTGCATAAATGGTTGTTCGATTTTTGACTGCATATCAGCAGAGTATCAGCAAATATGCAACACAGTTGCTGTACTGCTGCAATTATTACGACGCTCGAACGCACCCATAATGATTTTCGTTATTTCAGAAGACTTTATGCCGAATGTCAGTCAACCTGTGAGGTATACAAGTATTTACATAAATTTTCTCGAATATACTTGTGTAATGCCAAAAAGCTCCTAGCACCAGTATACCCTACATATAGCCACTTTGGTGCAGTTTATATCTTATACATATGTACATACATATAGCTAATTAGAGTTGATTGGGTTGATTCTAATATAAATATCTCGGGCATGAAGCAATAGATATTAATAAAACTAAGTGAGTCTATAACATATAACATAAGTTGATTAGATACCAAATATGATTATAACCGATTAACGATTAAATTAAGAATGTTGAATTCTTTCGCACCATTTTTATAAACTCGCAAAATATTGTGGCAGAGTATAAGTCTAATTCACATAACGGTTGTTTGCAACACATAAAACTAATCGTGATATATATGTATATATAGTTGTATATATATATGATCTGGATGCCGATAGTTGAATTCCGTTTATCTGTCCGCCCGTAAGCTCTTGCAAGCGATAACTTGAATACAAATTGAGATACCGTGATGAAACTTAGTACACGTATCTTTTGGCTACTTAGTAAGGTTACTGTTGCAGATTGGCGAAATCGGTGCATTACCACGCCCACAAAATGCTTTTAAGCGAAAAATATTATTATTCGTCACAAATTACTAGAAAAAAAATTGACTTAGTGCAAAAAATTGAGCAATAGGTATGGCACAGGTACCTAAGGGTACTTAGTTAAATATTTTCAAAACTACTCGACCAATGTCAAGAAAATTTTGTGCACGACACTAGTTTAATATTCTTGTTATATTGTGTAAAAGGTAAATTCATACTACAACCACACTACATCCCATATATGATATGATTTCTTATGATTCTTTCACTTTCGAAAATATAAATACTATATTATATATTCACCGATATATACGATATAATACCAACCGGAAGTTTAAAATTCTTATAAAAGGTATATCGGGCTTAGTAAGAGTATTGACATACTTATTATTATACTAATAGCAAATATGTATATGTTGTTGTTGCTCGAATATACTTGTGTAATGCCAAAAAGCTCCTAGCACCAGTATTCCCTACATATAGCCACTTTGGTGCAGTTTATATCTTATACATATGTACATACATATAGCTAATTAGAGTTGATTGGGTTGATTCTAATATAAATATCTCGGGCATGAAGCAATAGATAGTAATAAAACTAAGTGAGTCTATGCCATATAACATAAGTTGATTAGATACCATATATGATTATAATCGATTAACGATTAAATTAAAAATGTTGAATTCTTTCGCACCATTTTTATAAACTCGCAAAATATTGTGGCAGAGTATAAGTTTAATTCACCTAACGGTTGTTTGCAACACATAAAACTGATCGTGATATATATGTATATATAGTTGTATATATATATGATGAGGATGCCGATAGTTGAATTCCGTTTATCTGTCCGCTCGTAAGCTCTTGCAAGCGATAACTTGAATACAAATTGAGATACCGTGATGAAACTTAGTACACGTATTTTATGGCTACTTAGTAAGGTTACTTTTGCAGATTGGCGAAATCGGTCCATTACCACGCCCACAAAACGCTTTTAAGCGAAAAATATTATTATTCGTCACAAATTACTAGAAAAAAAATTTACTTAGTGCAAAAAATTGAGCAATAGGTATGGCACAGGTACCTAAGGGTACTTAGTTAAATATTTTCAAAACTACTCGACCAATGTCAAGAAAATTTTGTGCACGACACTAGTTTAATATTCTTGTTATATTGTGTAAAAGGTAAATTCATACTACAACCACACTACATCCCATATATGATATGATTTCATATGATTCTTTCACTTTCGAAAATATAAATACTATATTATATATTCACCGATATATACGATATAATACCAACCGGAAGTTTAAAATTCTTATAAAAGGTATATCGGGCTTAGTAAGAGTATTGACATACTTATTATTATACTGATAGCAAATATGTATATGTTGTTGTTGCTCGAATATACTTGTGTAATGCCAAAAAGCTCCTAGCACCAGTATTCCCTACATATAGCCACTTTGGTGCAGTTTATATCTTATACATATGTACATACATATAGCTAATTAGAGTTGATTGGGTTGATTCAAATATAAATATCTCGGGCATGAAGCAATAGATAGTAATAAAACTAAGTGAGTCTATGCCATATAACATAAGTTGATTAGATACCATATATGATTATAATCGATTAACGATTAAATTAAAAATGTTGAATTCTTTCGCACCATTTTTATAAACTCGCAAATTATTGTGGCAGAGTATAAGTTTAATTCATCTAACGGTTGTTTGCAACACATAAAACTAATCGTGATATATATGTATTTATAGTTGTATATATATATGATCAGGATGCCGATAGTTGAATTCCGTTTATCTGTCCGCCCGTAATCTCTTGCAAATTGAGATACCGTGATGAAACTTAGAACACGTATTTTTTGTCTACTAAGTAAGGTTACTGTTGCAGATTGGCGAAATCGGACCATTACCACGCCCACAAAATGCTTTTAAGCGAAAAATATTAAATGCTATAATTACGTCACAAATTACTAGAAAAAAAATTGACTTAGTGCAAAAAATTGAGCAATAGGTATGGCACAGGTACCTAAGGGTACTTAGTTAAATATTTTCAAAACTACTCGACAAATGTCAAGAAACTTTTGTGCGCGACACTAGTTTAATATTCTTGTTATATTGTGTAAAAGGTAAATTTATACTACAACCACACTACATCCCATATATGATATGATTTCATATGATTCTTTCACTTTCGAAAATATAAATACTATATTATATATTCATCGATATATACGATATAATACCAACCGGAAGTTTAAAATTCTTATATAAGGTATATCGGGCTTAGTAAGAGTATTGACCCGATTTTATCCACGTTTGCTGTCACGACATACTATTACCTGATAAATGTTCTCTCCGACTTTCATTAAGAAAACGCACATACTTATATACCGCATATAAAGCCAACTGGTAGTTCAAAAATCAAATCTATTGTGAAATTTTGAACAAATTGATTTTTTTTTCATATTTTGATAGCAAATATGTTGTTGTTGTAAAAGTTACCTAATTCGAGTTTGGGTGATAAATTCCAGATTGGTTGTCGTCGAGGTCATCTAAAGGGAGGCCCAGGAAACGAGCTGTTTCGACGGGGTCGGACCATAAGGAAAAGGGTGTTAGATGAGTGGGGTTCGTTGGGCATGCAAAGGGGTGGTAAGTGTCATGCAGAGACTCATTGCACGCAGGACATGTGTTTGGTATGTCGAGGTCTATTCTGGATAAGTAGGAGTTTAACCTGCTACAATATCCAGAGCGAAGTTGCGCGAGGGTCACTCTGGTTTCGCGAGGCAACTCAAGCTCTACGTCTGCTATGGGTGGTGGTTTGATTCGTAGTACGCCATTCACTGAGAGGGAGTCGGTGAAGGTATTGATGGCTCCACTGTGAATGGCGGTCAGTGCCTGTCTGAATTTCGTTGCGTCCGAAGTCCGGTCGGCGTACTGTCTAATATCGTGGACGTAATCAAGGAAAAACCTCTTGCTGTTTCTAGGACGCGGCTTCACTTCAAGCAGACAACTGCAGGGGTGGTTTCTACGAAAACAATCCAGCAGAAACTGCTTTGAGAGGAGCTCGTTATGTTCCTTAACCGGAAGCATACGGGCCTCAGTGTGGAGATGTTCGATTGGGGACATCAAGAGACATCCCGTGATAGTCCGGAGTGCAGTGTTCTGACAGGTTTGGAGTTTCTTCGTCAGCGTAGCACTACATCCAGGCGACCTAATTGGGGCTGCATAGTTTAGGACCGGCCGGCCGATTGCCTTGTATGTCGCAAGCAACGTTTCTTTGTATTTTCCCCAAAAGCTGCCGGCAAGCTATTTGAGGATTTTGTTGCGGCTCTGTACTTTGGCAGTTATCGCGGTCGTGTGAGGAGTGAAGGAGCAAAGACTGTCTTATGTAACGCCTAAAATTTTAGGGTTGTTTACGTTCGGAATTTTGGTACCATCGACTAAAATGTCGAGCAGGTCTTAAGATGGCTCCATCCATTGCATGTATTGCACCTAACCGAGGTGGAGTTTGGATGGAGCCTTCTTGCGCAAACGCAGCAGTAAAATTCTTCGGGGCCCGGGTTGGACTCGATGCCAGAACGGGTCAGGAGGATACGGAGCAACCCTGCAGCTAGGCGTTGCTCCTTAACCTTCTTAAATGCTGCAAGTTTTGCGTGTTTTTGCGCAACAGCTACTACAGTTTTGCTTTTTCGAACTTTCAACTTTGGCAAAGATGCTAGGTTTGCTTTTTCGAACTGGTTGTATTATGAATACTGCGCAGTTTGCCGTGCCCAAAACGCTCTAGTTTTGGTGCCGTCAAAGGGTAGCCGCTCAGTTCACTCCGGTATCCCAGTTTGTTTTTAAATGCGTTTTTCTCCAAACAACATTTTCCGGACCTTTTTTCGCGCCGCTCAAAAAATATTTAATTTCAAAAATTTCACTGTGTGTTCTTGGAATATGTATAAATATACCTTGAAATTTTCGATACCTTGAAAAAGCGGTGGAGTAGTTTTTTTTTTAATTTCCAAAAATCGACGTTTTTTTAAGCTGTCTTATGGGGGTTGAAAGTTTTTACGACCATATCGATATCGGTCAATATAGATATCTTAGCTAAATCGGGTGTCCATATAATACTGAATTTAATATAGTTTAATGCCAAAAATATGTGTAATAACATAAAATTGGGTGAGAAAATGTCCTAACCCGAAAATACCCGATATAGTGATTTCCGCCTTTTTACCTGAAGTTTAACCGTTTATCTTGGTCAACTATAAGATATTTTAATGAAATTGTTCTAGACATTGACCTAAACCTTATATAACAACATTTATAAAATTTCCGATCATCTCGTTGACTTTTTTCAGATTATGTTTATAAGAATATTTTGAAGTTATATAAAGTAGAGAAAGTACAACAAAAGTAGATTTTCTCTTTCTGCATAAATGGTTGTTCGATTTTTGACTGCATATCAGCAGAGTATCAGCAAATATGCAACACAGTTGCTGTACTGCTGCAATTATTACGACGCTCGAACGCACCCATAATGATTTTCGTTATTTCAGAAGACTTTATGCCGAATGTCAGTCAACCTGTGAGGTATACAAGTATTTACATAAATTTTCTCGAATATACTTGTGTAATGCCAAAAAGCTCCTAGCACCAGTATACCCTACATATAGCCACTTTGGTGCAGTTTATATCTTATACATATGTACATACATATAGCTAATTAGAGTTGATTGGGTTGATTCTAATATAAATATCTCGGGCATGAAGCAATAGATATTAATAAAACTAAGTGAGTCTATAACATATAACATAAGTTGATTAGATACCAAATATGATTATAACCGATTAACGATTAAATTAAGAATGTTGAATTCTTTCGCACCATTTTTATAAACTCGCAAAATATTGTGGCAGAGTATAAGTCTAATTCACATAACGGTTGTTTGCAACACATAAAACTAATCGTGATATATATGTATATATAGTTGTATATATATATGATCTGGATGCCGATAGTTGAATTCCGTTTATCTGTCCGCCCGTAAGCTCTTGCAAGCGATAACTTGAATACAAATTGAGATACCGTGATGAAACTTAGTACACGTATCTTTTGGCTACTTAGTAAGGTTACTGTTGCAGATTGGCGAAATCGGTGCATTACCACGCCCACAAAATGCTTTTAAGCGAAAAATATTATTATTCGTCACAAATTACTAGAAAAAAAATTGACTTAGTGCAAAAAATTGAGCAATAGGTATGGCACAGGTACCTAAGGGTACTTAGTTAAATATTTTCAAAACTACTCGACCAATGTCAAGAAAATTTTGTGCACGACACTAGTTTAATATTCTTGTTATATTGTGTAAAAGGTAAATTCATACTACAACCACACTACATCCCATATATGATATGATTTCTTATGATTCTTTCACTTTCGAAAATATAAATACTATATTATATATTCACCGATATATACGATATAATACCAACCGGAAGTTTAAAATTCTTATAAAAGGTATATCGGGCTTAGTAAGAGTATTGACATACTTATTATTATACTAATAGCAAATATGTATATGTTGTTGTTGCTCGAATATACTTGTGTAATGCCAAAAAGCTCCTAGCACCAGTATTCCCTACATATAGCCACTTTGGTGCAGTTTATATCTTATACATATGTACATACATATAGCTAATTAGAGTTGATTGGGTTGATTCTAATATAAATATCTCGGGCATGAAGCAATAGATAGTAATAAAACTAAGTGAGTCTATGCCATATAACATAAGTTGATTAGATACCATATATGATTATAATCGATTAACGATTAAATTAAAAATGTTGAATTCTTTCGCACCATTTTTATAAACTCGCAAAATATTGTGGCAGAGTATAAGTTTAATTCACCTAACGGTTGTTTGCAACACATAAAACTGATCGTGATATATATGTATATATAGTTGTATATATATATGATGAGGATGCCGATAGTTGAATTCCGTTTATCTGTCCGCTCGTAAGCTCTTGCAAGCGATAACTTGAATACAAATTGAGATACCGTGATGAAACTTAGTACACGTATTTTATGGCTACTTAGTAAGGTTACTTTTGCAGATTGGCGAAATCGGTCCATTACCACGCCCACAAAACGCTTTTAAGCGAAAAATATTATTATTCGTCACAAATTACTAGAAAAAAAATTTACTTAGTGCAAAAAATTGAGCAATAGGTATGGCACAGGTACCTAAGGGTACTTAGTTAAATATTTTCAAAACTACTCGACCAATGTCAAGAAAATTTTGTGCACGACACTAGTTTAATATTCTTGTTATATTGTGTAAAAGGTAAATTCATACTACAACCACACTACATCCCATATATGATATGATTTCATATGATTCTTTCACTTTCGAAAATATAAATACTATATTATATATTCACCGATATATACGATATAATACCAACCGGAAGTTTAAAATTCTTATAAAAGGTATATCGGGCTTAGTAAGAGTATTGACATACTTATTATTATACTGATAGCAAATATGTATATGTTGTTGTTGCTCGAATATACTTGTGTAATGCCAAAAAGCTCCTAGCACCAGTATTCCCTACATATAGCCACTTTGGTGCAGTTTATATCTTATACATATGTACATACATATAGCTAATTAGAGTTGATTGGGTTGATTCAAATATAAATATCTCGGGCATGAAGCAATAGATAGTAATAAAACTAAGTGAGTCTATGCCATATAACATAAGTTGATTAGATACCATATATGATTATAATCGATTAACGATTAAATTAAAAATGTTGAATTCTTTCGCACCATTTTTATAAACTCGCAAATTATTGTGGCAGAGTATAAGTTTAATTCATCTAACGGTTGTTTGCAACACATAAAACTAATCGTGATATATATGTATTTATAGTTGTATATATATATGATCAGGATGCCGATAGTTGAATTCCGTTTATCTGTCCGCCCGTAATCTCTTGCAAATTGAGATACCGTGATGAAACTTAGAACACGTATTTTTTGTCTACTAAGTAAGGTTACTGTTGCAGATTGGCGAAATCGGACCATTACCACGCCCACAAAATGCTTTTAAGCGAAAAATATTAAATGCTATAATTACGTCACAAATTACTAGAAAAAAAATTGACTTAGTGCAAAAAATTGAGCAATAGGTATGGCACAGGTACCTAAGGGTACTTAGTTAAATATTTTCAAAACTACTCGACAAATGTCAAGAAACTTTTGTGCGCGACACTAGTTTAATATTCTTGTTATATTGTGTAAAAGGTAAATTTATACTACAACCACACTACATCCCATATATGATATGATTTCATATGATTCTTTCACTTTCGAAAATATAAATACTATATTATATATTCATCGATATATACGATATAATACCAACCGGAAGTTTAAAATTCTTATATAAGGTATATCGGGCTTAGTAAGAGTATTGACCCGATTTTATCCACGTTTGCTGTCACGACATACTATTACCTGATAAATGTTCTCTCCGACTTTCATTAAGAAAACGCACATACTTATATACCGCATATAAAGCCAACTGGTAGTTCAAAAATCAAATCTATTGTGAAATTTTGAACAAATTGATTTTTTTTTCATATTTTGATAGCAAATATGTTGTTGTTGTAAAAGTTACCTAATTCGAGTTTGGGTGATAAATTCCAGATTGGTTGTCGTCGAGGTCATCTAAAGGGAGGCCCAGGAAACGAGCTGTTTCGACGGGGTCGGACCATAAGGAAAAGGGTGTTAGATGAGTGGGGTTCGTTGGGCATGCAAAGGGGTGGTAAGTGTCATGCAGAGACTCATTGCACGCAGGACATGTGTTTGGTATGTCGAGGTCTATTCTGGATAAGTAGAAGTTTAACCTGCTACAATATCCAGAGCGAAGTTGCGCGAGGGTCACTCTGGTTTCGCGAGGCAACTCAAGCTCTACGTCTGCTATGGGTGGTGGTTTGATTCGTAGTACGCCATTCACTGAGAGGGAGTCGGTGAAGGTATTGATGGCTCCACTGTGAATGGCGGTCAGTGCCTGTCTGAATTTCCTTGCGTCCGAAGTCCGGTCGGCGTACTGTCTAATATCATTGACGTAATCAAGGAAAAACCTCTTGATGTTTCTAGGACGCGGCTTCACTTCAAGCAGACAACTGCAGGGGTGGTTTCTACGAAAACAATCCAGCAGAAACTGCTTTGAGAGGAGCTCGTTATGTTCCTTAACCGGAAGCATACGGGCCTCAGTGTGGAGATGTTCGATTGGGAACATCAAGAGACATCCCGTGATAGTCCGGAGTGCAGTGTTCTGACAGGTTTGGAGTTTCTTCGTCAGCGTAGCACTACATCCAGGCGACCTAATTGGGGCTGCATAGTTTAGGACCGGCCGGCCGATTGCCTTGTATGTCGCAAGCAACGTTTCTTTGTATTTTCCCCAAAAGCTGCCGGCAAGCTATTTGAGGATTTTGTTGCGGCTCTGTACTTTGGCAGTTATCGCGTTCGTGTGAGGAGTGAAGGAGCAAAGACTGTCTTATGTAACGCCTAAAATTTTAGGGTTGTTTACGTTCGGAATTTTGGTACCATCGACTAAAATGTCGAGCAGGTCTTAAGATGGCTCCATCCATTGCATGTATTGCACCTAACCGAGGTGGAGTTTGGATGGAGCCTTCTAGCGCAAACGCAGCAGTAAAATTCTTCGGGGCCCGGGTTGGACTCGATGCCAGAACGGGTCAGGAGGATACGGAGCAACCCTGCAGCTAGGCGTTGCTCCTTAACCTAGAACTTACCGATACAAACAGGGTTACATCGCCGAAATAACAGCCCTTCGCCGGATAAAATCCGGGTCAATTCCGGTAACGTAGAACCATACATATAATATTTGCAAGTCTATATATATACATAGGGGCTGGATGATGTCCTTGCATAAGTCTATTAAAAACTGCGCATTCGAAAATTTGTATTTTCAAGCAGAAAAATGTGAAATATATCTGATTAATACTCTCACTGACGAGTTAGATAGCAAAACGGATGGATTTCTATTAGCTAAGTACCAAAAGAGAAAGAATCGTGTAAAGAAGAAGAATATTATTAATTGTGAATATCTTTTAAGTCCAAGGTATTATTCCAAAAGGGATAGCTTTAGCGCACTTGATGTATTCTTTCTACTAAATCCTATAAAATAAAATAAAATCCACAAATTTAACAAAGCAACAATATTAAAACTATATTTATCATAAGTCACTTACAATGACATTTTAGCTAGCACAGTTGGTTATGGTGTAATTTTTTGTGTAACTACTTCTTAAATGCTGCAAGTTTTGCGTGTTTTTGCGCAACAGCTACTACAGTTTGGCTTTTTCGAACTTTCAACTTTGGCAAAGATGCTAGGTTTGCTTTTTCGAACTGGTTGTATTATGAATACTGCGCAGTTTGCCGTGCCCAAAACGCTCTAGTTTTGGTGCCGTCAAAGGGTAGCCGCTCAGTTCACTCCGGTATCCCAGTTTGTTTTTAAATGCGTTTTTCTCCAAACAACATTTTCCGGACCTTTTTTCGCGCCGCTCAAAAAATATTTAATTTCAAAAATTTCACTGTGTGTTCTTGGAATATGTATAAATATACCTTGAAATTTTCGATACCTTGAAAAAGCGGTGGAGTAGTTTTTTTTTTAATTTCCAAAAATCGACGTTTTTTTAAGCTGTCTTATGGGGGTTGAAAGTTTTTACGACCATATCGATATCGGTCAATATAGATATCTTAGCTAAATCGGGTGTCCATATAATACTGAATTTAATATAGTTTAATGCCAAAAATATGTGTAATAACATAAAATTGGGTGAGAAAATGTCCTAACCCGAAAATACCCGATATAGTGATTTCCGCCTTTTTACCTGAAGTTTAACCGTTTATCTTGGTCAACTATAAGATATTTTAATGAAATTGTTCTAGACATTGACCTAAACCTTATATAACAACATTTATAAAATTTCCGATCATCTCGTTGACTTTTTTCAGATTATGTTTATAAGAATATTTTGAAGTTATATAAAGTAGAGAAAGTACAACAAAAGTAGATTTTCTCTTTCTGCATAAATGGTTGTTCGATTTTTGACTGCATATCAGCAGAGTATCAGCAAATATGCAACACAGTTGCTGTACTGCTGCAATTATTACGACGCTCGAACGCACCCATAATGATTTTCGTTATTTCAGAAGACTTTATGCCGAATGTCAGTCAACCTGTGAGGTATACAAGTATTTACATAAATTTTCTCGAATATACTTGTGTAATGCCAAAAAGCTCCTAGCACCAGTATACCCTACATATAGCCACTTTGGTGCAGTTTATATCTTATACATATGTACATACATATAGCTAATTAGAGTTGATTGGGTTGATTCTAATATAAATATCTCGGGCATGAAGCAATAGATATTAATAAAACTAAGTGAGTCTATAACATATAACATAAGTTGATTAGATACCAAATATGATTATAACCGATTAACGATTAAATTAAGAATGTTGAATTCTTTCGCACCATTTTTATAAACTCGCAAAATATTGTGGCAGAGTATAAGTCTAATTCACATAACGGTTGTTTGCAACACATAAAACTAATCGTGATATATATGTATATATAGTTGTATATATATATGATCAGGATGCCGATAGTTGAATTCCGTTTATCTGTCCGCCCGTAAGCTCTTGCAAGCGATAACTTGAATACAAATTGAGATGAAACTTAGTTCACGTATTTTTTGGCTACTTAGTAAGGTTACTGTTGCAGATTGGCGAAATTGGTGCATTACCACGCCCACAAAATGCTTTTAAGCGAAAAATATTATTATTCGTCACAAATTACTAGAAAAAAAATTGACTTAGTGCAAAAAATTGAGCAATAGGTATGGCACAGGTACCTAAGGGTACTTAGTTAAATATTTTCAAAACTACTCGACCAATGTCAAGAAAATTTTGTGCACGACACTAGTTTAATATTCTTGTTATATTGTGTAAAAGGTAAATTCATACTACAACCACACTACATCCCATATATGATATGATTTCATATGATTCTTTCACTTTCGAAAATATAAATACTATATTATATATTCACCGATATATACGATATAATACCAACCGGAAGTTTAAAATTCTTATAAAAGGTATATCGGGCTTAGTAAGAGTATTGACCCGATTTTATCCACGTTTGCTGTCACGACATACTATTACCTGATAAATGTTCTCTCCGACTTTCATTAAGAAAACGCACATACTTATATACCGCGTATAAAGCCAACTGGTAGTTCAAAAATCAAATCTATTGTGAAATTTTGAACAAATCGATTTTTTTTCATATTTTGATAGCAAATATGTTGTTGTTGTAAAAGTTACCTAATTCGAGTTTGGGTGATAAATTCCAGATTGGTTGTCGTCGAGGTCATCTAAAGGGAGGCCCAGGAAACGAGCTGTTTCGACGGGGTCGGACCATAAGGAAAAGGGTGTTAGATGAGTGGGGTTCGTTGGGCATGCAAAGGGGTGGTAAGTGTCATGCAGAGACTCATTGCACGCAGGACATGTGTTTGGTATGTCGAGGTCTATTCTGAATAAGTAGGAGTTTAACCTGCTACAATATCCAGAGCGAAGTTGCGCGAGGGTCACTCTGGTTTCGCGAGGCAACTCAAGCTCTACGTCTGCTATGGGTGGTGGTTTGATTCGTACTACGCCATTCACTGAGAGGGAGTCGGTGAAGGTATTGATGGCTCCACTGTGAATGGCGGTCAGTGCCTGTCTGAATTTCGTTGCGTCCGAAGTCCGGTCGGCGTACTGTCTAATATCGTGGACGTAATCAAGGAAAACCCTCTTGATGTTTCTAGGACGCGGCTTCACTTCAAGCAGACAACTGCAGGGGTGGTTTCTACGAAAACAATCCAGCAGAAACTGCTTTGAGAGGAGCTCGTTATGTTCCTTAACCGGAAGCATACGGGCCTCAGTGTGGAGATGTTCGATTGGGGACATCAAGAGACATCCCGTGATAGTCCGGAGTGCAGTGTTCTGACAGGTTTGGAGTTTCTTCGTCAGCGTAGCACTACATCCAGGCGACCTAATTGGGGCTGCATAGTTTAGGACCGGCCGGCCGATTGCCTTGTATGTCGCAAGCAACGTTTCTTTGTATTTTCGCCAAAAGCTGCCGGCAAGCTATTTGAGGATTTTGTTGCGGCTCTGTACTTTGGCAGTTATCGCGTTCGTGTGAGGAGTGAAGGAGCAAAGACTGTCTTATGTAACGCCTAAAATTTTTGGGTTGTTTACGTTCGGAATTTTGGTACCATCGACTAAAATGTCGAGCAGGTCTTAAGATGGCTCCATCCATTGCATGTATTGCACCTAACCGAGGTGGAGTTTGGATGGAGCCTTCTAGCGCAAACGCAGCAGTAAAATTCTTCGGGGCCCGGGTTGGACTCGATGCCAGAACGGGTCAGGAGGATACGGAGCAACCCTGCAGCTAGGCGTTGCTCCTTAACCTAGAACTTACCGATACAAACAGGGTTACATCGCCGAAATAACAGCCCTTCGCCGGATAAAATCCGGGTCAATTCCGGTAACGTAGAACCATACATATAATATTTGCAAGTCTATATATATACATAGGGGCTGGATGATGTCCTTGCATAAGTCTATTAAAAACTGCGCATTCGAAAATTTGTATTTTCAAGCAGAAAAATGTGAAATATATCTGATTAATACTCTCACTGACGAGTTAGATAGCAAAACGGATGGATTTCTATTAGCTAAGTACCAAAAGAGAAAGAATCGTGTAAAGAAGAAGAAATTTATTAATTGTGAATATCTTTTAAGTCCAAGGTATTATTCCAAAAGGGATAGCTTTAGCGCACTTGATGTATTCTTTCTACTAAATCCTACAAAATAAAATAAAATCCACAAATTTAACAAAGCAACAATATTAAAACTATATTTATCATAAGTCACTTACAATGACATTTTAGCTAGCACAGTTGGTTATGGTGTAATTTTATGTGTAACTACTTCTTAAATGCTGCAAGTTTTGCGTGTTTTTGCGCAACAGCTACTACAGTTTTGCTTTTTCGAACTTTCAACTTTGGCAAAGATGCTAGGTTTGCTTTTTCGAACTGGTTGTATTATGAATATTGCGCAGTTTGCCGTGCCCAAAACGCTCTAGTTTTGGTGCCGTCAAAGGGTAGCCGCTCAGTTCACTCCGGTATCCCAGTTTGTTTTTAAATGCGTTTTTCTCCAAACAACATTTTCCGGACCTTTTTTCGCGCCGCTCAAAAAATATTTAATTTCAAAAATTTCACTGTGTGTTCTTGGAATATGTATAAATATACCTTGAAATTTTCGATACCTTGAAAAAGCGGTGGAGTAGTTTTTTTTTTAATTTCCAAAAATCGACGTTTTTTTAAGCTGTCTTATGGGGGTTGAAAGTTTTCACGACCATATCGATATCGGTCAATATAGATATCTTAGCTAAATCGGGTGTCCATATAATACTTAATTTAATATAGTTTAATGCCAAAAATATGTGTAATAACATAAAATTGGGTGAGAAAATGTCCTAACCCGAAAATACCCGATATAGTGATTTCCGCCTTTTTACCTGAAGTTTAACCGTTTATCTTGGTCAACTATAAGATATTTTAATGAAATTGTTCTAGACATTGACCTAAACCTTATATAACAACATTTATAAAATTTCCGATCATCTCGTTGACTTTTTTCAGATTATGTTTATAAGAATATTTTGAAGTTATATAAAGTAGAGAAAGTACAACAAAAGTAGATTTTCTCTTTCTGCATAAATGGTTGTTCGATTTTTGACTGCATATCAGCAGAGTATCAGCAAATATGCAACACAGTTGCTGTACTGCTGCAATTATTACGACGCTCGAACGCACCCATAATGATTTTCGTTATTTCAGAAGACTTTATGCCGAATGTCAGTGAACCTGTGAGGTATACAAGTATTTACATAAATTTTCTCGAATATACTTGTGTAATGCCAAAAAGCTCCTAGCACCAGTATACCCTACATATAGCCACTTTGGTGCAGTTTATATCTTATACATATGTACATACATATAGCTAATTAGAGTTGATTGGGTTGATTCTAATATAAATATCTCGGGCATGAAGCAATAGATATTAATAAAACTAAGTGAGTCTATAACATATAACATAAGTTGATTAGATACCAAATATGATTATAACCGATTAACGATTAAATTAAGAATGTTGAATTCTTTCGCACCATTTTTATAAACTCGCAAAATATTGTGGCAGAGTATAAGTCTAATTCACATAACGGTTGTTTGCAACACATAAAACTAATCGTGATATATATGTATATATAGTTGTATATATATATGATCAGGATGCCGATAGTTGAATTCCGTTTATCTGTCCGCCCGTAAGCTCTTGCAAGCGATAACTTGAATACAAATTGAGATACCGTGATGAAACTTAGTTCACGTATTTTTTGGCTACTTAGTAAGGTTACTGTTGCAGATTGGCGAAATTGGTGCATTACCACGCCCACAAAATGCTTTTAAGCGAAAAATATTATTATTCGTCACAAATTACTAGAAAAAAAATTGACTTAGTGCAAAAAATTGAGCAATAGGTATGGCACAGGTACCTAAGAGTACTTAGTTAAATATTTTCAAAACTACTCGACCAATGTCAAGAAAATTTTGTGCACGACACTAGTTTAATATTCTTGTTATATTGTGTAAAAGGTAAATTCATACTACAACCACACTACATCCCATATATGATATGATTTCATATGATTCTTTCACTTTCGAAAATATAAATACTATATTATATATTCACCGATATATACGATATAATACCAACCGGAAGTTTAAAATTCTTATAAAAGGTATATCGGGCTTAGTAAGAGTATTGACCCGATTTTATCCACGTTTGCTGTCACGACATACTATTACCTGATAAATGTTCTCTCCGACTTTCATTAAGAAAACGCACATACTTATATACCGCGTATAAAGCCAACTGGTAGTTCAAAAATCAAATCTATTGTGAAATTTTGAACAAATCGATTTTTTTTCATATTTTGATAGCAAATATGTTGTTGTTGTAAAAGTTACCTAATTCGAGTTTGGGTGATAAATTCCAGATTGGTTGTCGTCGAGGTCATCTAAAGGGAGGCCCAGGAAACGAGCTGTTTCGACGGGGTCGGACCATAAGGAAAAGGGTGTTAGATGAGTGGGGTTCGTTGGGCATGCAAAGGGGTGGTAAGTGTCATGCAGAGACTCATTGCACGCAGGACATGTGTTTGGTATGTCGAGGTCTATTCTGGATAAGTAGGAGTTTAACCTGCTACAATATCCAGAGCGAAGTTGCGCGAGGGTCACTCTGGTTTCGCGAGGCAACTCAAGCTCTACGTCTGCTATGGGTGGTGGTTTGATTCGTAGTACGCCATTCACTGAGAGGGAGTCGGTGAAGGTATTGATGGCTCCACTGTGAATGGCGGTCAGTGCCTGTCTGAATTTCGTTGCGTCCGAAGTCCGGTCGGCGTACTGTCTAATATCGTGGACGTAATCAAGGAAAACCCTCTTGATGTTTCTAGGACGCGGCTTCACTTCAAGCAGACAACTGCAGGGGTGGTTTCTACGAAAACAATCCAGCAGAAACTGCTTTGAGAGGAGCTCGTTATGTTCCTTAACCGGAAGCATACGGGCCTCAGTGTGGAGATGTTCGATTGGGGACATCAAGAGACATCCCGTGATAGTCCGGAGTGCAGTGTTCTGACAGGTTTGGAGTTTCTTCGTCAGCGTAGCACTACATCCAGGCGACCTAATTGGGGCTGCATAGTTTAGGACCGGCCGGCCGATTGCCTTGTATGTCGCAAGCAACGTTTCTTTGTATTTTCGCCAAAAGCTGCCGGAAAGCTATTTGAGGATTTTGTTGCGGCTCTGTACTTTGGCAGTTATCGCGTTCGTGTGAGGAGTGAAGGAGCAAAGACTGTCTTATGTAACGCCTAAAATTTTAGGGTTGTTTACGTTCGGAATTTTGGTACCATCGACTAAAATGTCGAGCAGGTCTTAAGATGGCTCCATCCATTGCATGTATTGCACCTAACCGAGGTGGAGTTTGGATGGAGCCTTCTAGCGCAAACGCAGCAGTAAAATTCTTCGGGGCCCGGGTTGGACTCGATGCCAGAACGGGTCAGGAGGATACGGAGCAACCCTGCAGCTAGGCGTTGCTCCTTAACCTAGAACTTACCGATACAAACAGGGTTAGATCGCCGAAATAACAGCCCTTCGCCGGATAAAATCCGGGTCAATTCCGGTAACGTAGAACCATACATATAATATTTGCAAGTCTATATATATACATAGGGGCTGGATGATGTCCTTGCATAAGTCTATTAAAAACTGCGCATTCGAAAATTTGTATTTTCAAGCAGAAAAATGTGAAATATATCTGATTAATACTCTCACTGACGAGTTAGATAGCAAAACGGATGGATTTCTATTAGCTAAGTACCAAAAGAGAAAGAATCGTGTAAAGAAGAAGAAATTTATTAATTGTGAATATCTTTTAAGTCCAAGGTATTATTCCAAAAGGGATAGCTTTAGCGCACTTGATGTATTCTTTCTACTAAATCCTATAAAATAAAATAAAATCCACAAATTTAACAAAGCAACAATATTAAAACTATATTTATCATAAGTCACTTACAATGACATTTTAGCTAGCACAGTTGGTTATGGTGTAATTTTATGTGTAACTACTTCTTAAATGCTGCAAGTTTTGCGTGTTTTTGCGCAACAGCTACTACAGTTTTGCTTTTTCGAACTTTCAACTTTGGCAAAGATGCTAGGTTTGCTTTTTCGAACTGGTTGTATTATGAATATTGCGCAGTTTGCCGTGCCCAAAACGCTCTAGTTTTGGTGCCGTCAAAGGGTAGCCGCTCAGTTCACTCCGGTATCCCAGTTTGTTTTTAAATGCGTTTTTCTCCAAACAACATTTTCCGGACCTTTTTTCGCGCCGCTCAAAAAATATTTAATTTCAAAAATTTCACTGTGTGTTCTTGGAATATGTATAAATATACCTTGAAATTTTCGATACCTTGAAAAAGCGGTGGAGTAGTTTTTTTTTTAATTTCCAAAAATCGACGTTTTTTTAAGCTGTCTTATGGGGGTTAGTAAGATGGGGGTTGAAAGTTTTCACGACCATATCGATATCGGTCAATATAGATATCTTAGCTAAATCGGGTGTCCATATAATACTTAATTTAATATAGTTTAATGCCAAAAATATGTGTAATAACATAAAATTGGGTGAGAAAATGTCCTAACCCGAAAATACCCGATATAGTGATTTCCGCCTTTTTACCTGAAGTTTAACCGTTTATCTTGGTCAACTATAAGATATTTTAATGAAATTGTTCTAGACATTGACCTAAACCTTATATAACAACATTTATAAAATTTCCGATCATCTCGTTGACTTTTTTCAGATTATGTTTATAAGAATATTTTGAAGTTATATAAAGTAGAGAAAGTACAACAAAAGTAGATTTTCTCTTTCTGCATAAATGGTTGTTCGATTTTTGACTGCATATCAGCAGAGTATCAGCAAATATGCAACACAGTTGCTGTACTGCTGCAATTATTACGACGCTCGAACGCACCCATAATGATTTTCGTTATTTCAGAAGACTTTATGCCGAATGTCAGTCAACCTGTGAGGTATACAAGTATTTACATAAATTTTCTCGAATATACTTGTGTAATGCCAAAAAGCTCCTAGCACCAGTATACCCTACATATAGCCACTTTGGTGCAGTTTATATCTTATACATATGTACATACATATAGCTAATTAGAGTTGATTGGGTTGATTCTAATATAAATATCTCGGGCATGAAGCAATAGATATTAATAAAACTAAGTGAGTCTATAACATATAACATAAGTTGATTAGATACCATATATGATTATAACCGATTAACGATTAAATTAAGAATGTTGAATTCTTTCGCACCATTTTTATAAACTCGCAAAATATTGTGGCAGAGTATAAGTTTAATTCACCTAACGGTTGTTTGCAACACATAAAACTAATCGTGATATATATGTATATATAGTTGTATATATATATGATGAGGATGCCGATAGTTGAATTCCGTTTATCTGTACGCCCGTAAGCTCTTGCAAGCGATAACTTGAATACAAATTGAGATACCGTGATGAAACTTAGTACACGTATTTTTTGTCTACTAAGTAAGGTTACTGTTGCAGATTGGCGAAATTGGTGCATTACCACGCCCACAAAATGCTTTTAAGCGAAAAATATTATTATTCGTCACAAATTACTAGAAAAAAAATTGACTTAGTGCAAAAAATTGAGCAATAGGTATGGCACAGGTACCTAAGGGTACTTAGTTAAATATTTTCAAAACTACTCGACCAATGTCAAGAAAATTTTGTGCACGACACTAGTTTAATATTCTTGTTATATTGTGTAAAAGGTAAATTCATACTACAACCACACTACATCCCATATATGATATGATTTCATATGATTCTTTCATCTTCGAAAATATAAATACTATATTATATATTCACCGATATATACGATATAATACCAACCGGAAGTTTAAAATTCTTATAAAAGGTATATCGGGCTTAGTAAGAGTATTGACCCGATTTTATCCACGTTTGCTGTCACGACATACTATTACCTGATAAATGTTCTCTCCGACTTTCATTAAGAAAACGCACATACTTATATACCGCGTATAAAGCCAACTGGTAGTTCAAAAATCAAATCTATTGTGAAATTTTGAACAAATCGATTTTTTTTCATATTTTGATAGCAAATATGTTGTTGTTGTAAAAGTTACCTAATTCGAGTTTGGGTGATAAATTCCAGATTGGTTGTCGTCGAGGTCATCTAAAGGGAGGCCCAGGAAACGAGCTGTTTCGACGGGGTCGGACCATAAGGAAAAGGGTGTTAGATGAGTGGGGTTCGTTGGGCATGCAAAGGGGTGGTAAGTGTCATGCAGAGACTCATTGCACGCAGGACATGTGTTTGGTATGTCGAGGTCTATTCTGGATAAGTAGGAGTTTAACCTGCTACAATATCCAGAGCGAAGTTGCGCGAGGGTCACTCTGGTTTCGCGAGGCAACTCAATCTCTACGTCTGCTATGGGTGGTGGTTTGATTCGTAGTACGCCATTCACTGAGAGGGAGTCGGTGAAGGTATTGATGGCTCCACTGTGAATGGCGGTCAGTGCCTGTCTGAATTTCCTTGCGTCCGAAGTCCGGTCGGCGTACTGTCTAATATCATTGACGTAATCAAGGAAAAACCTCTTGATGTTTCTAGGACGCGGCTTCACTTCAAGCAGACAACTGCAGGGGTGGTTTCTACGAAAACAATCCAGCAGAAACTGCTTTGAGAGGAGCTCGTTATGTTCCTTAACCGGAAGCATACGGGCCTCAGTGTGGAGATGTTCGATTGGGGACATCAAGAGACATCCCGTGATAGTCCGGAGTGCAGTGTTCTGACAGGTTTGGAGTTTCTTCGTCAGCGTAGCACTACATCCAGGCGACCTAATTGGGGCTGCATAGTTTAGGACCGGCCGGCCGATTGCCTTGTATGTCGCAAGCAACGTTTCTTTGTATTTTCGCCAAAAGCTGCCGGCAAGCTATTTGAGGATTTTGTTGCGGCTCTGTACTTTGGCAGTTATCGCGTTCGTGTGAGGAGTGAAGGAGCAAAGACTGTCTTATGTAACGCCTAAAATTTTAGGGTTGTTTACGTTCGGAATTTTGGTACCATCGACTAAAATGTCGAGCAGGTCTTAAGATGGCTCCATCCATTGCATGTATTGCACCTAACCGAGGTGGAGTTTGGATGGAGCATTCTAGCGCAAGCGCAGCAGTAAAATTCTTCGGGGCCCGGGTTGGACTCGATGCCAGAACGGGTCAGGAGGATACGGAGCAACCCTGCAGCTAGGCGTTGCTCCTTAACCTAGAACTTACCGATACAAACAGGGTTAGATCGCCGAAATAACAGCCCTTCGCCGGATAAAATCCGGGTCAATTCCGGTAACGTAGAACCATACATATAATATTTGCAAGTCTATATATATACATAGGGGCTGGATGATGTCCTTGCATAAGTCTATTAAAAACTGCGCATTCGAAAATTTGTATTTTCAAGCAGAAAAATGTGAAATATATCTGATTAATACTCTCACTGACGAGTTAGATAGCAAAACGGATGGATTTCTATTAGCTAAGTACCAAAAGAGAAAGAATCGTGTAAAGAAGAAGAAATTTATTAATTGTGAATATCCTTTAAGTCCAAGGTATTATTCCAAAAGGGATAGCTTTAGCGCACTTGATGTATTCTTTCTACTAAATCCTATAAAATAAAATAAAATCCACAAATTTAACAAAGCAACAATATTAAAACTATATTTATCATAAGTCACTTACAATGACATTTTAGCTAGCACAGTTGGTTATGGTGTAATTTTTTGTGTAACTACTTCTTAAATGCTGCAAGTTTTGCGTGTTTTTGCGCAACAGCTACTACAGTGTTGCTTCTTCGAACTTTCAACTTTGGCAAAGATGCTAGGTTTGCTTTTTCGAACTGGTTGTATTATGAATACTGCGCAGTTTGCCGTGCCCAAAACGCTCTAGTTTTGGTGCCGTCAAAGGGTAACCGCTCAGTTCACTCCGGTATCCCAGTTTGTTTTTAAATTCGTTTTTCTCCAAACAACATTTTCCGGACCTTTTTTCGCGCCGCTCAAAAAATATTTAATTTCAAAAATTTCACTGTGTGTTCTTGGAATATGTATAAATATACCTTGAAATTTTCGATACCTTGACAAATCGGTAGAGTATTTATTTTTTTTTAATTTCCAAAAATCGACGTTTTTTTAAGCTGTCTTATGGGGGTTAGTATTGACCCAGTTTTACCTATTTTCTGGGATCCACATATGATTAAGCATTTGAAAGTTTTCACGACCATATCGATATCGGTCAATATCGATATCTTAGCTAAATCAGGTGTCCATATAATACTGAATTTAATATAGTTTAATGCCAAAAATATGTGTAATAACATAAAATTCGGTGAGAAAATGTCCTAACCCGAAAATACCCGATATAGTGCTTTCCGCCTTTTTACCTGAAGTTTAACCGTTTATCTTGGTCAACTATAAGATATTTAAATGAAATTGTTCTAGACATTGACCTAAACCTCATATAATAACATTCATAAAATTTCCGATCATCTCGTTGACTTTTTCAGATTATGTTTATAAGAATATTTTGAAGTTATATAAAGTAGAGAAAGTACAAAAAAAGTAGATTTTCTTTTTCTGCATAATTGGTTGTTCGATTTCACATTGAAATTTTATATATTTTCTATTTTGTTTTCAACCTTAGACACATTTTGTTTCAATGTTCAGACAAGTTTTCCAAATTAAAATAAGTTTTATCGACATTTTTAGTCGTGTTTTTTTAACAACACAAAAATCTCTAAGTGCTTACACATAGATTAAAGGAAACCAAAAATACTCATCTTTTATACTATCAGTTGTTTTCGCAAAGGGCAGTCATTTAAATGGCATTCGAACGGATACATATATGTATGTACGCAATAGCGTTGGTTTTAATGAGACGAATCGAGCAAGACTTAATATAAGTGGATAACTTAGCTTGTATTTATAAATTTAGAATTCACTTATTTACAAAAAAAGTGGGATTGGCCGATACATTGCTTCCAATACTAGTATTGCCGGTATTTTGCTGACTTCTCGTCGATGTTGCATACAATTGCTGCTGAAAACTATGGTACTGCTGCGCATACTTAAGATCATTCGAAGCTGGACCAACAAATGGTTTATAGCCAACGTTACTTACGTCAGCTGGGCCATTTCCCCCAACGGGAGGCGCACTGTTGCCCACTTGAATTGCATTCGAGAGCATGTTACTGTTATTACTCATCATAATTGGTCCATTTACTGGAGATTGCATGGACGAATTATGTTCATTCGGGAGTAAATTTGCGTTTGTAGAGATTTGTCCATTATTGCCTATATTTGACATATTCATATTTTGGCATATGATGTTTGCACCAATTGGTTTTCCTGATTTTTGTTGACTGTGTCCTCCTGGATACATCTGACCTTGTCCTGAAACTCCGCTAACCACCGGCGTTGACCCTTGTACCGGTCCATTACCATTAGCATTATTTCCGATGAACATAGAATTGTCTCCGCATTCCATAGGATCCTGTGGACCATTTGGAAAATGTCCAGGCATTACGGAAACACCTGGTGCTTGCATGCGGGGAGCAGGTACCATTTGACTTCCTGAATGCCCCATATGTTGTCTGATGGGTCGCATGCTACGTATCATTGAAGAATGAGGGCCCATGTTAATTTCATGGACGGACATAATATTTCCCCCAGAAATGTCTTCCTGGTCCATTGAACTCATCTGATTGCAATTGCCAAAAAAGTTCATACTCGTGTTTCCCGCACCTGCTAGTCCATTGTTGCAATTATTTATTTTACCTTGTTCGGATGATGCACCCGCATTTCCCTGACCTATGTGACTATTGTCGATGATATTACCAGCACCGACCATTTGTGGATTTGTGTATCGCAAGAATTCCAGACTCGGTGGAACACGTATATTACTATTATTATTGTTTTGAGCGCGTATTGGCATATATTGTATGGTATTCGGTGTACTGGCCTTAACTTGTATATTGGGAGAAACATTAAAATTACTAAAATTCATGGGCATGCGACTCATCATTCGATGATTGGGCATTACTCCATGCAACCCACTTGGTCCGTCCCGTCCTATTCCACCGTTAGCTGGATTAAAACTTCCGCATATTTTTGGATTAAGCAAGCGCTGTCCCATAGAACCCAGCATAGAATTAATATGACAGTTATTAGACATGAATGGTCCGGGGCCGCTCATATGGGGTGGCATTCCCATATTACCTGATGAGCCAGCATTACAGTGGTCTAATCCCGAATCCATTGATGCCATCATTGATTCTAAATTTTGGTTAACATTATTCGGAACGTTTACATCATGCACTGCAATGACGCCTATATTTCCTCCGCTATTTCCCGCATTAAGTGACACGCAACTTGTGAGCTGTTGTGACATTTGAGCTAATGACGATATTGGATCAAAAGAATGATTTAATTTGCTCTGCGTTGGTCGGTTACTGTTAGGATTTAGTGGGAGGTTGTCAGTACGACGACAGAACTGTGAAGGTACGGAAGCTGAATTTTGACGCTAAAATATAAGGTTATATATTAAAATAATTAACTAGGCGCGATTCTTAATTAGTTATACTTCAATTTGGCCCGGTCCTTTATAGCTGTTGACTCCACTATTAGAGTTTGATGCGTTGGGCATATGTTGGGGAAAATTTAAGCCGGGGCTGGCTGAAGGAAAACGACCTTCGATATTTCCTGCATCAGCAATATTACTATTGTTTGGTCCCATCAAAGGAGTTCGTGACCTTTGTGGACTAGGGCGCGCATTTTTTAAATCACCTGTCAAAACGTATAAAAATATTAGCTATATATGTATTTTTTAAGGCAGTTTATATATACCTGCTGGTACATTTGTATGAAACGAATCAAGATCTTTGGGCGATAAGTGCGATAACGGAGTACCTGGATTACTATTGAATTGGCTCATTTGATTATTACGATTTCTATTCGAATTTGCATTTGTAGTACTGTTATTAGTGCCACTGCTTGCTGGCGAACCTTCAGATGGGAAATTATTCTTACTTTGACCATTTGCATTTGAAATTGCTGTACTGACTGTTGATGTTGTTGCCGTTGCTGCCAGCGTTGTTGGCATAGTAGGCGCATGCACGTCCATATTTGGTGAATTTGCCGTTATTCCTAATGCCCCTGATGTTCGAGGTGACGGTAACGACAAATTTGACGTCGGGTTATTAGGACTAGATGGATTTGGAGACTGTGTTGCTATGGGTACTGACGCCGAACGCTGTGTAGGATGATAGGGTGGGGGTGGGCCTTGTGTTGAACGAATGCTTTGACAGCTACTTGTAGTTGCAGTTTGTGCACATGTTCCACTTATATTAGGTCGCATGCTTCCAGAATTTGAACGACAAAGTGTTGTTGGCATACATCCGACATCGTTTGGTCCCTGACTCTTGTTACCTTTTATACGTTCCTCAAAAAATTGGTGTTGTAATTTGGACCACTCCATCTGTGCCATACCTACCTGAGCCATATCCTGGGAACCCAACCCAACCGGCCCAATTATTTTGACAGAATTGCTATTTAAATTGCCTTCTCCAATAAAATTGTTCATAATTTCAGGTGAATTCGGCATAAGTCCACCAGCCCCAGTGATGTTACTATTTACGCCACAATTTCCCGTATTATTTCCTCCGGTGTGACAAGGTAATGAACTTCTGGGCATATTACTAACACTAGGAGGGACGATACCCACAATTCCATTACGTCCACATTGCATATTCGATTGATTGTTCATGTGCATTGATTTATTTGTCAAATTATTTATCTCATGAGTACTAAGCATATCTGGTGGAGCAATGTTTCCGTCACCCAATGCCGCTGGCATATTTTCGGGATTGCATATATTGTGATTGTTTGCGTTCATTACATTTGATGGCATGTTACGGACGTTAGAATTGAGTTGGTTAGTTATTTGTGGTCCAATACCAACTGAGCCTGCATTAGGTAAATTGAGCATTAGACCGGCAAGATTACCTGGTACACCATCTGAGCTCAATTTTCCCAGCTGACTTGCTCCTTGAAGGGGATTAGACAAAAATTGATCTATTTGCTTTAGTTTGGCTAATTGTTCTTCGCGATGCTGACGTTGTTGCGGTGTTAAATTTTCATCGGGCACTTTAATACCTTGTAGTGAAGGTGTACTATTATCGTTATTCACACTCGCTGCTTCGGGGGCAGTAAGGGATTTATTAACAGCGTGAGAACCGCCTTCTATGACTCCATCGACGCCATTTGTCATTTTTAAACCTGTATGGCCGTCGTTAGATGTTCCTTCCATATTATTTCTCCCCTGTTCCCAACACATTAATTCGTTTTCATTACTATTTAAGTTTTCCGAGACATCATTAAAATTAGGAATATTGGATTGTCGAAGAGAGAGTTTGCTTTCTAAATTACCGGTCATAGCCGAAAAATTCATTTTATTGCCATTGGGTTTTTGAGACATTTTTGGTAGTGGATTGCAACCTCCAACCCATTGTTGACCGGAACCTACTGATATGTTGCATAAATTAAGAGTATTTTGACGCTGCAATTTAGATATTTTCATAGGATTTTTTATAAAGAAGTCTTCCAGAAAATCCTTTGTTGCTGGTTGTGTGCAATGGTATGCTATTATTGTTGGAAACTGTCCACTCAAAACTGATTCAGCACCCTTATTTGCCAGCTGGGTTGAAAATACAAAAATATGATTTTGTTGCTGCATATACTCCATACAATTTGAAATTGCTCCACTAGTAATATTGTTACTATTTATTACATTTCCTGTCGAATGATGTGATCCGCCAACGCAAGAGTCGCTCGAAGTGTTAACAAGGGAGGGAGTAGTACCAGATACAGAAAGTGAATCTTCTGCACATCCGCTAGATCCATTATTGGTAGAACCCAATACAGAAACTATTTTTTCGTGGTTGTTATTGGAATTCGTGCTGTTATTATTACAATTAGTAATAGTCTTTGTGTTGGATACATCTTCCTGTTTCACTAAAGATGTCAAGAAAGCACAAAGGATGAATTTAGACAGAAAATTAAAATATATATGCAAAACAATGTGATAATTTTTCATGGAAGTATATTACCTGGTGTGCAGGATCTGACCTCCACTGAGTTACTGCTAGACAAGTTGGGAATCGAACCAAAACCAGCCGGCGATATGTCTGGTGAAACATTTCCTTCTTCTTTCTTTAGGTTCATTAAATTATTCAAACCGCCGGTTTCTTCTTTTGCAGAAGACAATGAGCTTATTGCCGTCGTTGTGCACAGAACATTTTTCGTTGAAGATCCCGTGAGACCATTATTTTCCAATGACTTAACACCTAAAATTTTAAATATTACAAAATTAGAAACGATTTGCTTTCGCAGAATAATTACGCACCAGTGTCTTCTTCTTTCACAGTTGCTATATTAATCATGTTTGATTTCTTTTTATTATCACATTTGTCTGGTTTGTTAAGATCTTGAAGAATATCTGCACTACTTTCTATTGCTTGTGACAAATTGGATGAAATGTTACTACAACTATTCGAATGATCACTACCATTGTTTGGCGAGGAGACATTCACAGTGTTAGGACACGATTTTATGTTACTATTGGAATTTTGACGCATAATTGATGTGGATGCGGTAGTGGATGTCGTAGGGCAATCTCTCTCTCGCTTAACAACAGTATCCAATACAACAGTACTAGACCCATTTAAGGTGTTGTTGTTAGGCGTTTCGTCTAACATATTCTGGCTATTAACGCTTTCTGCAAATAGTAAAAAAGAAAATATACACTGTAAAACTTTTAAGGAAAACAACTAAATATCTTTCGAGTAACACGCGATTTACGATGACGCTAACCAAAGATCTCCCACTGCTGCAGAAATTTCGAAGTGCTCCGTGGATGTACCTACGATCGAAAAAAAAATTTGGCCTGCCAAAATTCGTTTGACAAAGATGGGATTATTTGTCTGCGAGTTAACACTTCAGCAAATTCCAGAAATACTGTTTATAGAAAAACGCGCTTAAACGTATAGACTATCGATAAATGCAAGAATAAAAAATTGGATTTTTTTGAAATTTCATACTAAATGGAGCCCTGAATATCATATTTTGGATCTAATTAACTTATATTATAAATTAAGTTTCTTTTCTCACAACATGCTGCCCACACATTTTCACATTTTTTACACTTACATTGTAAATAAATTTAAAATATTATAATGCAATGTAAATAATTAATAAAATAAATTATATAATACAACTCTGATTATCAGCAAAATAGCTGATTTCTATCATATTTATTGTTGTTCGTCGCATTCTAAAACAAAAATGAGTTCTGCCGGTGCTCGAGCAAGAAATATTTAGAAGGATTTGCACTTCCAAGCTCAGAAATATGGCAAAAGCTATGCGGCCCTTTGTCTTTGTTTGAGCGCTTGAAATTTATGGTCCGATTGTATAAGTTTTTTTTTTTTTTTTTTAGTTGGATGCATATCTCTATAATATTTCCAGTTAATTGGAACAGAAGCCCTGCATCTAATGGGCGTTAAGGTGGCAATACCGCGTCCGTTGTCAAACGGAGTAGCGAGACTCGGAGCCACTATCCGGTCAACGCAACCTAGTCCGTTAGGCCAGATAGCGAAAGGGCAGCGCCTCCACCCACCCAAACCGCAAAAGACAGTCAAATATCGCCAGAGGAGCCAAACTAAACTACAAAAGGAAAAGTAGTGAAGACACTTGAGGCCTTGTTACTCCCGTCATTCACCCACCACCTGAGCCTAGCAGACCATCAGCATGGCTTCCGTAAAGTGCACAGTACCACCACAGCACTTAGCGTCATAAACGCCCAGATAGTTAATGGCCTGAACCAGAAGCCACCCTGCGAGAGGACGATCCTCGTAGCGTTGGACTTGTCAAAAGCTTTTGACACAGTCAATCACGCAACGCTACTTGAGGACCTGGAACAATCAACGCTCCCTCCAGGGCTGAAGCGGTGGACCATGAACTACCTGAGCGGTCGAAACTCATCCGTACTATTTCGAGGTCAAAACTCCAAACTCAGGAAAATTAAACAGGGGGTTCTGCAGGGCGGTGTCCTCTCCCCGCTACTGTTTAATTTCTACATTTCAAAACTCCCCTAGCCAGCGGGATTTTCAATGACCTCGTACGCAGATGACTGTACGATATTGACGTCGGGCAATGGAATCGATGGCATGTGTTCAAAAGTAAACGGCTACCTCTCCGATCTTTTTCGCTTCTTTTCTGCAAGGAACCTAACACTCTCTCCCACTAAATCCACAGCAACCATCTTCACCAATTGGACGAAGGAGTACAGACTGGACCTGAACATTTCAGTCGATGGCACACAAATTCCGACAGTAAATAACCCTAAAATTTTAGGCGTCACTTTGGACAGTCTGTGCTCTTTCACTCCTCATACGACCGCGATAACTGCCAAAGTACAGAGCCGCAACAAAATCCTCAAGTCGCTTGCCGGCAGCTCATGGGGAAAAGACAAAGAAACGTTGTTGGCAACATACAAGGCAATCGGCCGGCCGGTCCTCAATTATGCAGCCGCAATATGGTCGCCTGGATGCAGTGACACGCAGAATAAGAAGCTTCAGACTTGTCAGAACACTGCACTCCGGACTATCACGGGGTGCCTCTTGATGTCCCCAATCGAACACCTACATAGCGAGGCCCGTATGCTTCCGGTTAAGGAACATAACGAGCTCCTCTCCAAGCAGTTTCTGCTGGGATGTTTTCGCAGAAACCACCCCTGCAGACGCCTGCTTGCAGCGGAGCAGCCTCCTAGGAACATCAAGAGGTCCTTCCTTGACTACGTCGACGACATCAGACAGCACGCCGACCAGACTTCGGACGCAACTAACTTCAGACAGGCACTGACCGCCATTCACAGTGGAGCCATTAACACCTTCACCGACTCCCTCTCAGTGAATGGCGTAATACGAGTCAAACCACCACCCATTGCAGACACAGAGCTCGAGTTGCCTCGCGAATCTAGAGTGACCCTCGCGCAACTTCGTTCTGGATACTGTAGCAGGTTAAACTCCTACCTATCCAGAATAGACCCTGACATACCAAACACATGTCCTGCATGCAATGAGTCTCCGCATGACACTAACCACCTCTTTGCATGCCCAACAAACCCCACTCATCTAACACCCCTCTCCCTATGGTCCGACCCCGTCGAAACAGCTCGTTTCCTGGGCCTTCCGTTAGATGACCTCGACGACAACGAATCTAGAATTTATCACCCAAACGGGGATTAGATAATCGTTATAACAACAACAACAACAAAAGGAAAAATGGCGATTACGCACAGGTGGCAGGAGGCCCACACTCCGCCCCGAATGGAGGAGTGACAGCGCATATATGCGGATGCTTTAAAAGACATACGGATGACTCTGTTGCCTCTCAACTGCCCGGCAGATACTATGGGGTCGGAGGAGCTTACCGCTCTTCAGGATCTCCTCATAGAAGGGGTGTACAGGGGTTACAAGTTAACTGCAAGGACGAGAGGTCCGCAAACTGGTAAATGTAGATCGCTAGGAAAGGACATTCCGCCCATGCACAGCAGTACGGTGTTCCTTCCTAGATGCTCAGGCAAGCCATACGAGTCTGCTCTCGGGCTCGTCAGAAGAAGTGCACCTTGTCCCGGGGACTCCGGCTGCAGGCCGAGCCTCTGTGTGGACAATGAATCCTACAACCTCATCCGGAAAAAAAGTTTTCGCCTGAACTATAGTTCCAGTTCGGTAGTCATGTGGCCTATGAGCCCAAGACAACTGCTGATAGCGGAACTGGGCAAAAAAACGCTGGTTGATGAGGAAGCTACTCATTCCGGTGCCAGTACGGCCTAGCAGACTTAGAGCTCGAGTTGCCTCGCGAAACCAGAGTGACCCTCGCGCAACTTCGTTCTGGATATTGTAGCATGTTAAACTCCTACTTATCCAGAATAGACCCCGACATACCAAGCACATGTCCTGCGTGCAATGAGTCTCCGCATAACACTAACCACCTCTTTGCATGCCCAACAAACCCCACTCAGGTAACACCCTTCCCCCTATGGTCCGACCCCGTCGAAACAGCTTGTTTCGTGGGCCTCCCGTTAGAATACCTCGACGACAACGAATCTGGAATTTATCACCCAAACGGGGATTAGGTAATCGTTACAACAGGAGGGGCAGCAAGACGGAAGTGCTACGGTTTCAAGACTGGAAAGCAGATTGTCTATGCTTACCCAGTCCATCACAGACGTATATCACTGTAGCTGCCCCTAAATACGATCTCCAATAGGTGCAAATGTCCTTGGTGGTCAAGTAGACTCTCAGATCTTAGGTAGGGTACGAAAGCTCTTTAACAAGGCTAAACGTACGTGAACTGGGAGGAATATAAATGCAACCTAACTATTTCTAATAAAGAGATTAAGTCTGCAAATAGCAAAGTTTTAGTAACTCCTGTGAAAACGTCTCCTCAACACCGGAGGCTGCACAGAGCCAAGACTGACACATATAAAGCTACGGCACTTCTGGTTGAGCATTTCCCAGAGGCGAATTCAAGCCATCTTCGCGAAATTTAAGCGGATGGCATCTTTCCAGGACTTCTGCAACAGAGGTTATAAACTTATCGCACTGCTAACCAGCAATGGGATCCGCTGTCAAGAATATACGGATGACACTGTTATAATAGATAGGTGCAAATTCGAGGACATTCTGTGATATCGCACCCCTCGAAAACGACGACCGCCCATTCACTACACGGAGGTCCCTGCCCGGCCTCAGGAACTTATCCCTCGGTGACAGAGAGATAGAGATGACTAATGTGTTAAAATATCTGAGCCTCACTCTGAATTCCGGTAGCAGTAAGTGGATCTGACCACAGTCAAAGCTACAAAAACACTCGATGTGTGCAATGGACTTGACTTCAACTATCGAAGCTGCAACGACTTGCCTGCATCTACGCGTCGGGTGCAATTCGTACGTGCCCAACAGCAGCTAAACATGCAATGCTTCAAATAACAGCAGAAGGGTTTGGCAGAGAGAAGGTAGTCTCGTCCCAAATTCGAAACGTCGGAGGGGGTTCAGGAGTTGCAGGACCACATACCAAACTCTGCATACCCATGGGAAGTTTTCCGAGTTTCTTCCAAGCAGAAGTCTTTGCTATAAATCGATGTGTAGAGATAAACCTCCAACACCATACTCAGCGATAGTCAAGCGGCACTTACAGAGATCTCTAAAGAGATTAGCTACTGGTGAAGGAGTGTATGGAACGGCTGAACAGCCTATCAATTCGTAACCAAGTACACCTTATCTGGGTGCCTGATCATAAGGGTATTGCCGGGAATGAACAGGCTGACGAGCTTGTCCGCTCTGAAGCTTCTACCAGAATGGTAGGACTGGAACAAGGAAAGAGTAGGCAGAGAGAAGCATTGGCAACAACTCCATATGCCATGACAAGTTTCTAAAGGGTGGTTACAATCTTAGCATGTTTAAAAATGTAATCAATCTCCCAAGAAATAAATTCCGGCTACTTGTCACATTCTACACTGGTCATTGTAAGCTCAAGAAGCACTTATGCAACATGGGCTAGGCCTCTTGCGCAAACTGCCGATTTTGCGACATGGAGCCGGACTCCAGAACACCTGCTGATAGATTGCACAGCAGCCTGCAGACGCAGGAGCATGGCCCTTAGATCCATGTTTCCAAATAGGGATCACATTGCCTGAATAGCACCTAGCAGTATATTGGAGTTCATCAATGTGCTTAGGCTAAGTGAGTCGTTGTGACTTAGGGGAGGACACAATAGATCTTAGGTCGCGGTGCATACCTCATTTCTTATCTATCTATTACCAAGTTACGAGGTGCACCGCAGCTCTACTTTTTTCCAAGTCAAGTCCGAATAATTGCTGCCATTGCGGTAAATTTTAATATTTGCTCGTGAAAAAATGTACACAACATTCTTCGAATGTCGTACTTATGCACCATAGGTTTTAATTAAGATACTTTACATGTGTCGACACAAAAAGATTAACCATAAATGTCGTTCGAGAAAAGTATACCAAATTGTAATTTTCGAGTGAATATCGTCCCCCTATCGTTGGCAATTAAATCGTCGTGTCACCATTTTGTGTATATTATCGAATACTATCAACCGTAGGTTAGTAAGTAGAAATTTCAAATCAAAATCAAGAAACTGTTGAAGTGCAAGCCTAAATTATTGTGGACTTGTAATCCATTGAATAGGCAAGGCAAAGTTGTCAAAATCCATCGATATTAACAGCCTCTATGAGACTAAATAATTTCACTAATTCAATTCACAGCCGGTTGGCTCTACGGTATCGGAATTGGCAGAAGAAAACGTCGGAGACTCTATAATGTATATATATAAATGACCAGCATGACGACCTGGGTCGATTTAGCCCGTTCCCATAATAGTCGGATCTACGTAACCGGAACGGATCCGGATTTTTTTTGGCCACGGACTGTCAACTCGGCAGAAAACTGCCGCTACAACAACAAAATTTAGCCATGTCGGTCTGTCTGTATATATGCGAACACTAGTTGCTCAGTTTAAAAGATATCGATCTAAAAGTTTGCCCACGCTCCTTTTTCCATAAGAAGCTGCTCATTTGTTGGAATTGTCGATATCGGACCACTACAGCACACAGCTGCCATATAAACTGAACGATCAAAATCATGTTATTATATGGAAAAATTTTTTACTGTCGAGATATCTTCACCAAATTTAGCTTGGATTATTATCCAAGACAACGCTACAATCCTCGAATTTGTTTTTGAGATCGGACTACTATAACATAAATCTGCCAAACAGACTGAAAGATCTAAATCAAGTTTTTGTATGGAAATGAAATCTTTACGAAATTTAGCACGGATTATTCCCCAAGGCAACGGTACAATTTTCGAAGAAATTATACAGATCGAACCACTAGAGCATATAACTGCTATACAAACTGACTTATTGTTTATAGAATCTTTTGTATTTGTGAAGGATATTATAGTTTCGGTGTAACCGAAGTTAACGTTTTTTCTTGTTTCAGGTAAAAAAAAAAAAAACGATAACTGTAAAGATGTATTTTATTTATTTTTTGATTCTAGTTGGAGAACCACTCAGCAAATAACGCAAACTCAGGTCGGAAAATAAGTGTGGGAATCTAATGCTCTTACGCATATATTTAAATAAGAAATATCCCTTGAGGTCGAAACACAGTGTGAACTGGTTGATCGATAAAATAATCTGAAAATACAATTCATTAAATTGCTACAAAAAGAAAAGGATGTATAAAGTGCAAACACTTGAAGATTAATCAACATAATGAATTTTATTTGAAAATAAAACTTACCACTAAGCGGTGATAGTGTTGAAAAGGGTTCACATTTAATATTTTTAATACTGTTAGAGGGTGATGATGCATTGCTGGCAAGTAGGACTACTCCTGTAGTAGTAGTTGGAGGTGTCTGCTGATTGTTATTGCTCGATGATGATAGCATATTCTCGAAACGGTTATTTAAAATGATGTCTCTTTGCTGAATCTGTTGCTTATTATGGTGATATGTATCGTTCAAAAATGGAAGTAAAGGACTGTCAGTTGGTGATCTTGTTCCAGATGATATTGGAGACTTTAATAAACTTTTTGTATTTAAATCACCAGCATAGTTAGGAACGGTTGCTTCAGATAACGGCGATTGCCTTGAAGAATCTTTAAATCCTAAAGCATTGAATGGCGATGAAGATTTGGAAGAAATGTGCGCCGTAATGGACTCAATTGTTACTGTACTAGAAGATGTATCAATAGATGGTGATATTATTTCGAACGACTCAAATGTTTTGGCTTCACTAATATTTAGTTTCGTTGCTGCCTTTGATGATGTGTTCATAGCTGAATGTTAATTTGTGCTGACATTGAGTTTTTCAGTTACTTCGAGCTCTCGAGATACACTACTAGAAATAATTAAAACAATGCATAGGTTAACATAACCCCAGTACGGGTGAATACATATGTAGGTAATTTTTTTGTTTAAATGAGTTTTACACTTAATAAAAATGGTTAACTTTTATATCCACTAACACTTCACTTAATTGTTTCTATACATTCAATTTATTCACGCAAATCAAGAAATCAACATGAGGGTTGCATGCTAACAAATATTAAATTCTACCATATCTCTATATTTTTCAAACAAAAAAAAATTAACAGAGCAAGAGAAAGTATGCCGCAAATACAGTTACCATAATCATGTGATTGGTAATGCAAAAACTTTCTACATTTATTTTCTCATGATAAACCCCGGTGTTGTATTAACAGTCTTTTTTTTAATGCGCTACTAAATATCGCGGGTATATCGGTGTTGGACCGACCAGAGTCATCTTTTTGAAGTGCATCCGATCAATGCAGAAAGGAGTTCTACGCGAAAAACTAATGATCTTTCTATAAACCCTGTTCAGTTTGCCACGAAGTTTGTCATACCTAAATGAAAACGTTGGAGACCCTATAAAATCTATATGTAACTGATCAGCAAGAAGAGCTGAGCAGGTTCTACAATACCAATAATAAGTTAATCACCACTTTTAAAGCAACAGCTAGCGCCAAGCTGCTCTTAATTCTCCTGATCCGTGCTGGCTTTGAGGGTTGGACTCAAGGAAAGAATTTCACTGCTGCATATGCGCCAAAAGGCTCCATTCACCAAAACTGCACCTAGGTTAGATGCAACAAATGCATGATTGGAGCCATCTTAAGACCTGTTCAGGCCTTAAGATACATAGGAAGTGGACTACACGTTATGTGGCCCCATGTTGCCAATGCACTTCTGCGACGATGGCCTCACCCCAAGGCACCAGGCTCGCGCTATGACCATCCACTCCAGCCAAGTGTCCAACAAGGATCCTAAACGGTCCCACGAAGCTCAACAAGGCAGCATGAGTCCCCGTCTGATCAATGACCGATGGCAGCATTGACGGCCTTTCAAAAAAATAATCCTGGTCGATCCAAAGCCAGGGTGTTCATAGTTCTCTCGAAAACTATTAGTCTGAGTCTTTATTGCTTTCCTCAAGTAGCTTTGTTGTTGTTACGATTATGCGAACCGCAATCGGTTTAAATAATCGCTACAACAGCATCGAGCTGAGGCGATTTAGCCATGTCCGTCTGTCTCCTTGACCGCCGGTATATACACGAACTTGTCCCTAATTTTTTTGATCGATCTGAAATTTTGTCCACGTCCTTTATCAAATTGGATCAGATACCGGACCACTATAGCATATAGCTGCCATACAAACTGATAATAATAGGGTAAATGTGTAGTTAAGGAATGTAAAAATGAATTTTTACAAAACAAAAAAAAATACAAAAAATTACACACTTTGCACATGTTCTTTCGCTTGGTAACTTCGGTAAATGTATAGTTTAGGTCCCCCAACTAAGGAGGCCTCAAAAATTAAATTATTTTTTAAATCGTCTTATTTTTAAGCGTAGATTACAAATCCGTGAGCGGAAAGTGAATTTTTTCAATATTTCTATTTTTTTTTAATTTTTCCAAAAAAAAAAAACACAAAAAAACGTTTTGTTTTCATCGAACTTCTTTCCGCACTAGCGGCCTTTGGCGGCACTCCAAAAAAAAAAATAGATTGATTTATGAACACCCCGGTTTTGGACCGGCCAGGGTTATTTTTTTTTGAATCGCGGCCGAAAGCCGCCAGTGCAGAAAGGAGTTTGACGCGATTGAATTATGAACACCCCAGTTTTGGACCGACCAGGCCTATTTTTTTGAAGCGCGGCCGTAGGCAGCCAGTGCGGAAAGGAGTTCGACCATCTCCGATATTCGTCCATACCATCAAATCGCGGCGCAAAAGAAATTGTGACTGTTACATTTCTTCAGTATAATATCATAAGAAAATGTTTAACACGCTGAACTGGTAATTACAGCTAAGTGATCTGAATTCTACAGAATTTTGCCGCTACAACAACAACAACTAAATGACTTGAATATGTGATATGTGCAAAGTGTGTTAAATAAATTTTGAAAAATATACATAAATTATTGAAAAAATTCACTTTCTGCTGACGGATTTGTAATCTACGCGTCAAAATAAGATGATTTAAAAAGAAATCTCATATTTGAGGCCTCCTTAGTTGGGGGACCTAAACTATACATTTACCGTAACTTCTTTACTTCCTTCGGCCGCGCGAAAATCGATTTTCTATTTTTTTTTGAATTTTTACAAAAAAATATACAAAAAATTACACACTTTGCACATATTATTTCGCGTAGTAGCTTCTTTCTTTCCTTGGGCCGTGCTTCAAAAGAATAACCCTGGTGGGTCCAACACCGGGGTGTCCATAGTTCTTTTGCATTGAATTCCTTTCAGCTCGCAATATAACTATGAAATCTTTTGTATTTGTAAAGGGTATTATACGGCTGGGATTTAGAATAGCACACCGAATTCGGGGATAAAATGTGTGTCTAATATAAATGTTTAAAAACGAATTAGTGAAGTGTTAGTGATATAAAATTTAAAAATACAAGTGTTAAATCCATTATAAAACGAAAAGTCACTTACTTCAAATAGCTGAATTTCTGAACTTTAAATGCAAATATCTCAAAAGCCTTAAGTGAGCGGCAACGATACATACATATCTAAATATTTTTCTTAATCTGGAGAGGAGGTTACTCTATCTGTACATATCCATTTTAACCCCGAATTCGAGAGATGCTATTCTAAACCCCCTCTAAGATGATTTCTGTGAAGTTAACTTTTTGACGTGGATATTTTTTTAAAATAAATTCTGGCACAAAGTCTTATTAAATTAGCTTAAATCAGGTTTACCAGATAATCACATTTAAGTCAGTTTGCGTAAAGTAAAATTTATGATTACATTCATATTCCTCCCGAAACCAAAACTACTCATACACATTACGGAAATGATTGTGTTGCAACGATTCCGATTTTTGCTCACTAAGAAAATACACACTTGCCTTTGAACTCTCACATCACAGAAAATGTTTACAAAAATATTGCTGAAAAAAAATGTTGGTATCGTACACCTAGTAAGTCTAAGTATATGCAAAATACTAAGATACAATTTTAGGTCCTAACAAAGTTTGTTTTCTGCGTTTTTAATTATTATTGTACTATACTGTTACTAACACCAGTTACAAATAATGGTAGATACGACGTATGCACCACTCATAACATTTGAGAAATAATCACCTCTAACTATATGCACATATACGCGTTAATATATATCGAATTCACTCTTTGAGATATAGTTGTTCTTAACAGAGTTGCCGGCGCACCGAAAATAAAATAATAATGTTACTGTGCTTTAACATTGCGACTCTTTTGCCCCTTATTATCGGCAGATTCTCCTTTAGTGTCGCATTGTGCATTCACACGAGCTAAAAGAGTCCAGCAACTTAAATCGAGATTTTCTATCATTCCTTTTCATAAAATTTTCGCAAATATTTGTGCGGTTCAATTGCGCAACATTTAGAGCGTGTTGCATATTTCATTTGTATGTTGGGATTATGGTCTCACATTTGCTTGCAATGAATTACCATGAATATGGTAGAACAATATGCATAATATCTACCCGCTTAAGAAATACTTAACTTACCCGTTTCAAAGAAATACTTAAGTCGTGCATACCCTAATCCACCAGAATGTATTGAATACCCGCTACTAATATTTTCAAGGTCAAATTTATAACCGGAATTTCCTAATCTTTAAGTTTTAACATCCCATAAATTTTTTATTCATATTTTTTTCTATTTATTATAAAACATCCTTGAAATAGTTACAATTCTTGTTTTAAATAAAATGATATTCGAACTAGATTCTTTGCGGTTATGCGTTTTGTTATTAAAAATTAAAATTGAATTTTGAGTATCATAATTTTCTCCTTATTTACAATTTTTTAAAATATTTCTATTATTCTATGCATACATATTTGCATATAACATTCAAAAAATAGATAACAGAATTCAAAAGGGTGGGCTTTAGTTTAGCATCCCACGATTTCAGGGTTAAGAGGGGTATGGTTAGATAGAGGAGATTCTTCAGATCACGAATATATATGATTATTGCCACCGGAACCTTATAGTTTTCGAGATATTTGCATTTTAAGTTGAAAAATTCACAAATTTCATCTTACAATTTCTCGATTTATGGTTATCTTTTCTTTTATATTATAAACTTATTATACACTAACTTTTCATTTCAATGTTTCTACATATTTATTTTATATTAAATATTCAAGTATTTGCTTTAAATAAGCATTTAATTTTTACACAATTTTCGTAATATAAACAATAACAAATGGGTTCCATGTTGACAACTAACAAGTGTTCCCATATCTATTATATATATGTATATATATGTATATAAATGTATATATTTTGAAAGCGAATTAAAATGAACAATAAAAGAGTATTATACCCCAAATACATGAACTATAATTTTGTTCATTCCCTTCTATTGATAAATTATGGTATTGGATTGGCCAGGGTTATTTTTTTGAAGCGCAGCCGAAGGCCGCCAGTGCAGAAAGGAGTTTGACGCGATTGAATTATGAACACCCCGGTGTTGGACCGACCAGGGTTATTTTTTTGAAGCGCGGCTGAAAGCCGCCAGTGCAGAAAGGAGTTTGACGCGATTGAATTATGAACACCCCGGTGTTGGGCCGACCAGGGTTATTTTTTTTAAGGCGCAGTCGAAGGCCGCCAGTGCAGAAAGGAGTTTGACGCGATTGAATTACGAACACCCCGATGTTGGGCCGACCAGGGTTATTTTTTGAAGCGCGGCCGAAGCCCGCCAGTGCGGAGAGAAGTTTGACGCGATTGAATTATGAACATCCCGGTGTTGGACCGATCGGGGTTATTTTTTTGAAGCGCAGCCGAAGGCCGCCAGTGAAAATAAGAAATCTTAACAAAAAAAAAGTAATGTTAAGGAGAATATATCACTCTCTATAAACTTCAATTTTTATTAAGGATAATTATAATAACAGTGAAGATTTTGAAAATTTGATATATGAATACATATGGCGTAAAAATATAGTAAATCAGCATCATGATCCATTTGTGAAATTATCAGATGCAATAAAACATACGCTTAAGCCATAAAACCTTTTTCTTATATTAAAATGGAAAATTAAGTTCATAATATTTTGTAGAGGGTGATTTGGTTTTTTATTTATTTTGATTGCTTTCATCCGTTTGATGAAACGTGGAATCCTTTTGTTATTGTTCATATTACGAAAATTGTGTAAAAATAAAATGCTTATTTAAAGCAAATACTTAAATATTTAATATAAAATAAATATGTAGAAACATTGAAGAGAAAAGTTAGTGTATAATAAGTGCATAATATAAAAGAAAAGATAACCATAAATCGAGAAATTGTAAAATGAAATTTGTGAAATTTTCAACTTAAATGCAAATATCTCGAAAACTATAAGTTTGCGGAGGACTATATATATTCGTGATCTGGAGAATCTCCTCTATTCAACCATACCCCTCTTAACCCTGAAATCGTGGGATGCTAAGCTAAAGTTTTTCCATTCAAATTTCTGAAGGAATGGTATAGATTCATTTGAAACCGAGCGCTCCTGAACCATTCAAGGAATTTGAAAGTGAAAAGGAATGCTGAAAAGGGTAGAAGCGAGCTGTTACGAACAAGAACACAAAGCGTGCCACCCGAACACGAGTGGCACGGTCACTTCGTCTCTCCTCGTCGTCCCCTCGCCAACAATAAACCGGTTTGGGTTACAAAAGAGTCTGTATGTAAAGTGCCACTTAGCAAACGTGTTAACTACTTGTTATTGTTCGTGTATAAGTTAAAAATGTGTTGCCTTTCTTCAGCGAGTGGGAAAAAAGTAACCCCCTGCCCACAACTATGGAGGGTAGTCTCCTTTTTGCTACCTCTTCTAAGTGTATTCTAATAGTTTTTTTCGGTTAGCGAGTGAATTGAATTGGGTGGGCTTTAGTTTAGCATCCCACGATTTCAGGGTTAGGAGGAGTATTATTGGATAAAGGAGATTATTCCGATCACGAATATATATAATTATTGCCGCCGGAAACTTATAGTTTTCGTGATATTTGCATTTTAAGTTGAAAATTTCACAAATTTCATTTTACAATTTCTCGATTTATGGTTATCTTTTCTTTTATGTTATGCACTTATTACACACTAACACTTCACTACAATGTTTCTACATATTTATTTTATATTAAATATTTAAGTATTTGCTTTCAATAAGCATTTTATTTTTACACAATTTTCGTAATATGAACAATAACAAATGGGTTCCATGTTGTCAGATAATAAGTGTTGCCATATCCAAACGGATGAAAGCAATCAAAATTTACACGTATGTATGTAAAGAGAACAATAATTTTTACAGAATGCGACAAAGTGCAACGAAATTTTAAATATTTCGTATGAATCTGCGTCTCAAGATCAATTTTCCTTGCGCCGTCACCTCCAATTTCCCCTGGGCAAGCAATTCCAATTTCGTCTAATCAGACAACAGCAATTTCTGTTGCTGAGTCAACAACAGTCATTCCGTCATCAACACCGCGGTTAAGAAAACAAAGAGCGCGTCAAGAAGAGTTTAGTGTGGAGATAAGCGGTTTTGGGAAGAAGATGTGTTCTACTAGAGTAATCCAAATAGAGGTACTTTTTTCAATACCCTTTTTTTTGAAAGATTACGCATGAGTTATCACGAAAAGACTTACACCTGAACAACGTTTACAAATCGTGCATATTTATTACGAAAATTCACGGTCTGTAAAGAATGTGTTTCGCGCGCTTCGCTCAACTTATGGTCATGATAATCGGCTTACTAAGCGTACTATTCGCAACACCATCACCCCTTTTGAGACCCAGCTTTCAATATTGCATAATATTCGACCGAATAGACCATGTCCAGCACGCAGTGAAAAAATTATAGCGGCCGTAGCTGAGAGTGTACACGAAGATCGTGGAGAGTCGATTCGGCCGTTCGCAGCAATTCGGACTGACGTATGTACAGCTTGTACAAGAACTGAATCCGCTCGACCTTACCAAGCGACATCGCGTCGCTCAATGGGCTCTTGAAAAGTTCCAATAAGATTCGACGTTTTCGACCCAAATTTTGTTCACCGATGAGGCCCATATCTCGCTCAATGGGTATATAAACAAGCAAAGTTGCCGCATTTAGGACGAAGAGCAACCTGAGGAGATTCAAGAGTTGCCATCTCATCCAGAAAAAACGGTTTGGTGTGGTTTGTGGGCCGGTGGAATCATCGGTCCATATTTCTTCAAAAATGATTCCAGTGAGAACGTTACCGTGGCGACCGTTATCACGTCATGATAACCTACTATTTGATACCTGAAGTTGAAGTTCGTGTTCTCGGCAACATTTGGTTTCAACCAGACGGCGCCACTTCCTACACATGGCATCAATCAATGGATTTATTGAGAGAACACTTCGGTGAGCAGATAATTTCACGTTTTGGGCCGGTCGATTGGCCACCAAGATCATGAGATATCACACCGATAGATTTTTTCCTGTGGTTCCAAGCCTTGGAGAAAAACATCACGCGTGTCATTCGGCAGTTACTAGTCAAAAAGCTCGAACGAGTCATCGAAAATTGGCCTCAACGGATGGACCATCTGAGTCGTAGTCGCGGCCAACGTTTCACACGTATCGCACATTTTTACCTAAACGGTTTACAATCAGCTGGAATGTTGGAAATCACTGTACAGGATATAGTGAGGAAAGAGCAAGGTCTGGGATTGTTGCATTAACCTTTGACATTGCTCGGTTATACTTTTAAACATATTGTCAAGCAATTTAAAAATAAACTAGTGTACCCCGTCCACGCATTGCTGTGACTAAAGTATACACACATTAATCATTAACTAATCAATATAGTCAAATTGTATTTATGAATAAAAACGATAACGTTATTTACGGTGTAAGAATCCAAGGAGTTAAATTTGCACATTACTTCCAAATTTGAAAATGATTTAAAAAAATTTTCTTCGGCTTATTATTAAGCACTAATAAATATATGATATAAGATGTTGATTTTTTAGTTTTATATTCCAGCTTGTAACAAATGAGTAATTTTGAAAGTTGCTAGTTGATGTTATTTGACATAATGAAAGAGAGTTCTTTAATTTTTAACAATAATATTTATAGTTATTTATTATAAACATTTTTAAATTCAATTTAGTTCAGCTCTATTCATATCGTAAATTTTCATAGTATCATTGGAGAACGTAGCAAGAGGACAATTTCTCTATTAAATTTTCCAGTCAAAATGGTTGCTTCAGTAATATTTCCTGTAATCTTTTTGATTACCAAACGTGTATCGTTGCATTGAAATTACGCTGAATGATAATAGTTGAAACATTTTCAACTGGAAAATAATTTCATCAACTCCTAAATTTTCGGCCGCTAATGTAGTCCGATTACTAAGCCAGTTATGATCCAAACAAATTACTTTTACTTTCAGGAATATATTCTCAATAAATCAGTTTTTTTCGTGAATAGGAGTGCAAAAATTTTCTGGCAGTATAATCCATGTATGTGGTTGCAGTTCTATTCTACCATTATATATGGCATTAAATTATACAATTTCTGTACAATTACCACTCATCGTTAATCTTTAACTACTTCTATATGCTCTAAACACATTTAATATAGTATATTTATGTTGTTGTTGTTGTTGTTGTAACGGTTACCTAGTCCCCGTTTGGGTGATAAATTCCAGATTCGTTGTCGTCGAGGTCATCTAACGGGAGGCCCAGGAAACGAGCTGTTTCGACGAGGTCGGACCATAGGGAGAAGGGTGTTAGATGAGTGGGGTTTGTTGGGCATGCAAAGAGGTGGTTAGTGTCATGCGGAGACTCATTGCACGCAGGACATGTGTTTAGTATGTCGGGGTCTATTCTGGATAAGTAGGAGTTTAACCTGCTACAATATCCGGAACGAAGTTGCGCGAGGGTCACTCTAGTTTCGCGAGGCAACTCGAGCTCTATGTCTGCTATGGGTGGTGGTTTGACTCCTATTACGCCATTCACTGAGAGGGAGTCTGTGAAGGTGTTGATGGCTCCACTGTGAATGGCGGTCAGTGCCTGTCTGAAGTTCGTTGCGTCCGAAGTCCGGTCGGCGTACTGTCTAATGTCGTCGACGTAGTCAAGGAAAGACCTCTTGATATTCATAGGAGGGGGCTCCGCTACAGTCAGGCGACTACAGGGGTGGTTTCTACGAAAACATCCCAGTAGAAACTGCTTGGAGAGGGGTTCGTTGTGTTCCTTAACCGGAAGCATACGGGCCTTATTATGTAGGTGTTCGATTGGAGACATCAAGAGGCATCCCGTGATAGTTCGGAGTGCAGTGTTCTGACAGGTCTGAAGCTTCTTCTTCTGCGTGTCACTGCGTCCAGGCGACCATATTGGGGCTGCGTAATTTAGGATCGGCCGGCCGATTGCCTTGTATGTTGCCAACAACGTTTCTTTGTCTTTTCCCCAAGAGCTGCCGGCAAGCGACTTGAGGATTTTGTTGCGGCTCTGTACTTTGGCAGTTATCGCGGTCGTGTGAGGAGTGAAAGAGCACAGACTGTCCAAAGTGACGCCTAAAATTTTAGGATTATTTACTGTCGGAATTTTGGTGTCATCGACTGAAATGTTCAGGTCCAGTCTGTACTCCTTCATCCTATTTGTGAAGATAGTCGCTGTGGATTTAGTGGGAGAGAGTGTTAGGTTCCTTGCAGAGAAGAAGCGAGAAAGATCGGAGAGGTAGCTGTTTACTTTTGAACACATGCCATCGATTCCATTTCCCGACGTCAATATCGTACAGTCATCAGCGTACGAGGTCACTCAAATTCCCGCTGGTGGCTGGGGGAGTTTCGAAATATAAAAATTAAACAGTAGTGGGGAGAGGACACCGCCCTGCGGAACCCCCTGTTTAATTTTGGAGGTTGGTCAGACTGGGAGTCATGCTGTCTGTGTGAGCTCCTTAAGGCCGTGAAGGTCCTATCTTGGCCACTCAACTGGAGCGGCAGCGCAGTGCGCGAACATGGTGCAGGTTACACAGCCGTTGAGGCAGATGTCGCATTATTGCGTTGACAGCATGGGGCCACGTAATTCGTGGTCCACTCCCTATTTGTCTTAAGGCCTATACAGGTATTAAGATGGCTCCATCCATTGCATGTATTGCACCTTACCGAGGTGGAGTTTGGATGGAGCCTACTAGCCCAAACGCAGCAGTAAAATTCCTCGGGGCCCGGGTTGGACTCGCTGCCAGCACGGTTCAGGAGGATACGGAGTAACCCTGCGAAAACGACGTCTTTTAGCAACCGATCTGAGTATTAAAAATTTTGTTTATTTTATTAAAAAAAAACTGTCCCAGTTGCTAAACATTTGTTGTCGTGGAATATTACAATTGTTGGCACGCTAAAAAAGAATAAACCTTACATCCCTAGTGTTATGGGAGCGAATAAGACACGGGAGCAGTATTCAACAGTTTTTGGATTTCACGAAAAGGTTACCATGTGTTCCTACGTTCCTAAAAAAAATAAAGCTGTCATTCTGATATCTACAATGCATTCAGATATATCAGTTGGTAATGACGCTAAACGAAAAGTAGAAATAATAAATTTTTATAATAAATATAAGCTGGAGTTGACACAATGGACCAAATGGTGCGGAGATACACCAGTCAACGATCTTCGAGGCCAATGGCAATGTTCTTCAACATGCTAGATATTTCTTCACTTGCGGCATATAACGACAGAACGTCGTCAATTTATGCGTAAACTAAGTGAAGAACTAGCATTGCCGATGATTGAACATCGCACGGCGAATCCACAAGTAATGCGCCACTTCTCAACAAAATTGCCATTGAAAGTGTATTAGGCCATATACTGACAGAAACAATCGTGATAAATCCTGGTCCAGAGACTCCAAAAGATAAAACCGGAAGAAAAAAAGTAACACGATCTTATCATGTCTGCAATGCTTTGCCAATAAGAACACGGCGAAAGACGCGTAAGGCCTGTGCCAATTGTCACCAACCTGTGTGTGACGAGCACTCTGATAATTAATAAAAAATAAATCAATTAAATGAACTCACAAATAGCTTTCTTTTAAGTTAAAAAACGACGAAAAATGAAATATTGAAGTTTTTTAAGCTATTCACACAAATACACCGCGGTGGGTACCCGGATACTAACATAAGGGTTAAATCACTTTATTAAGTACTAGAAGACCCCGGCCACGCCTTGCTATGGCTAAGGTATAATTAAATTATAATGAGTAACCAGTTTAATTTAGTAAAATGTTATTATTGAAACTAATTTCTGCATTTTTTTCTGTCCATATAACTCGATTACCGAGCCAGTGATGATTTAAATAACTATTTTGCGCAACTGGGAAAATACGGGCAAATAATTAATTTTGTCCGTGTACAATAGTGCAGAAATTGGCTGGAAGTTTAGGGCATTTCGTATTTGGTTGTAGTTAGTATATGAAATCTAACTTCTATTCTGAAATTTAACTCATAGTACTTGTATACATATTTTATAATTATTAAATTTTAATTTAAGTTAAAATGAAATCATCACTGGTATTATTAAAATTACCGTCAAAGTCGGTACATTTATTTGTGGCGAGTAATTTTCAAAAATTAGTAAATTGGTACGATAGAATTTGATTAGAGAACCACATTTCCGAACAAACGATGCTCTTTCAATATAGTCTATGGCTGTGAATGACGATGACATTCGTTACGCGCATATTTTAAAATATGCAAAATTACACGTATTTTTTCAATCTTTCTGAGACATTTTCTCAATATTTTTTTCCGTAAGAACCTTCTACAGTGTATTAGAAAACTACAAAAAAAACAGAAATCGGTCTAGTCGTTCTCAAGTTATGGCGTGACAACGGGAAACGGGTTTCATTTATATATATATAATATATAGATTGAAAGTTCAAAAGTCAGTTATTTCTCCATATATTAAACGTCCAATATATAATAATTTTTAATCGTAATAAATGTTGGGTGTTTTAATTTAAATGCCTAAAAATTATTATTTTGTCCGATCTGGCTACAATGGAAAATGTTATAAGAAACGCTAATTTTGAGGCGCTCTCACACTGGAATAAGTGGGGCATCCCTTTATCCTTGGCGTAAACTATCTATATTCATAAGCACTTTTTGCAAAGTCTCTAAAAGTTTGCAAAGTCTAATCCGTGAACTAGGTTCAGAATTAAATGATGAGATGGTTCATACACAGCCACTTTTCTCGCGTCAACTCGTTAGCGAGCGGGCGACAAAGATCGAAGGATTCCGAGTTTGCATGCACGGACAACACGCTTTGTGTTCTTCTTAGTAACAGTTCGCTGCTAAGTGGTTCTTCAGTCTTACGTTGACCGCAAATTCTTCGCTGGTTGCTACATGCAAATGTCAATGCCATGCTGCGGAAAGAAATTGGACACACACAGCGAAGTCACGTACGCAGCAGTGAACGACTTCGCTTTAGGTTTAGTTTTAAGCTTACTTAGATTTAAGTTCTCAGTTCTGTTAAGTAACCCACCAGGTACAGTAACACTCGCCCCTGATAAACAAAATATTAACGAAACTCATTAATTAGTGTCCAACGTAGAACAAAAAACAATAAAACAAACTACAAAAGAACAAAAAATTAGTAATAATTTTAACTTATTGTGGGAAAATAATTGAAGACGATATCAACAACGCCAAATGGCAAGAAACTATTATATAAAAAAAAGGAGAACTTAATACTGAAAATAAAAAAAGTAATAACTTTAACTTACTGTGCAAAAATTAATTGAAGACCATCTCAACACTTTATTTAATAATGTAAGTGGAGTGTTCGCTTAAATCATTATTTACAAATATCGAAAAAATATTTCCATACATAGAATTTTTGCAAAGAAGTTTTCGTCATTCTAATATTCTTATGAGTAATAGGGAACCAGAGGAGCTGTCCGGATTGGAAAAATTACTCATAAAAACAAATAATTTAAAGCCAGGTAATTATAAAAATTTATGGTCCGGTCAAAGACTAACAAATAAAATGTCGTTCAGAGAATCATACAAAAAAGCGCTTATCGAGTTTGCAGTTAACATTGCACCTTCAAGCCAGGCTCAAAGTTTTAAACAAAAACTGAAAGATATAGAGAGAAGATTTGCAAAAATATCGGTAACGGTACTGTTGATAGAATTATTTAAAGATGCTGAGATAGTACCAGGTGTGAGTTGAGACGAAACTTTTGACTTAGTAAAGTCAGTACCTGAATTTGGCTCATGGCGTAAGGTTGCTTACACAGCCTAAAAAGTGTTTGTTTGTAGCAAGTTCCAAACACTACCAGACTTTAAGCATTATCAAATACAAAATAGAGGGATCGGCCGACATGGTGCTGTCCTCATAAGACAAACCACTAAATTTTAAAGCAATGACTAATAGATTAGATTTTACCTAGGCTGACAAGCAACCGATCTTCCTTATCCGGCAAAAGTTGTCGACTCTTGGCAACGGAAACTTGATAATAATTCAGTGCTATGAACAGATCGAGCATAAGCTACACTACTGACACACGACAGTACCTTGGCTGATTCTCTTAACGAAAAATATAGAACAAATTCACTAAGGGTATTTATTTCACGAACGAGGAAACCTTTAAGTGACATTCTATTTGCAGCACGACCAAACGATCTGCCATCAACGTTAGCTTTAACGCAGGAAGCTGAGTCTAGCCATGAACACTTATCGGATTGAACAACGACAACAAAAGAGTTTAGACTCGGAAAAATAAAAATCTGCATCTGGGTAAAAATCCATCCACAGACAGAAAACTGAAAATGGGAGCCCATTCCCAAATCAGAAGCAACCTCAACCTATGGACATTGACAGTTCATCCCGATTCAGACAGCCCTCCCAACAAACAGATAGAAGTTTCTCTCTTTATGTACCACTTTCGAATCAGGTCATAAAAAGTCCGAATAGTGGCCACTGCCTACGGTACCAAAGCAACAAAGATAAATCATATTTCACAATATAAAAGTGCTCCTATTCAACAGGAATTCGAACATCAAACTACAGCTGAATCAGAGTCTGATGATCCGATAACCGAATTAAAAAACGTAACTCCGGTAAAGTATTATTCCTTAGTTAAGGTACTTCATGGCTTTAACTCTGTTGAAAAGAAATGCCTTATGAATATTTTCAATACCACAACTACATTTTTTATACTTCCAAATCTTTCAACATTTGTCGGAATAATAGGACTAGACATGCTTAATGAAGTAAGTGCAACATTGGATTTCAAAAATAAAACATTACAAACTGCATCCGGTTCAGAGAGAATTCATATTTTGTGTGTTGACGTCAATTTTACAGAAGTCGAAAACATAGAAGTTCCCAAACAAATTCAGCAAAAATTCAGGTAAAAAATTATTATAAAAAGAACAGGCGTATTTGCTGATCTTAATGACGCACTCCCTTTTATTACTATCATTGTTGCTACTATCCGAACAGAAGATGAAGAAATGATATACTCTAGGTTGTAAATAACGAAGTTAGTAATTTGTTAAGAAATAATATAATTAGGCCATTCAGAGCTTCACCCTACAATAATCCAGTATGGGTGGTGGATAAAAAAGTTGTAGATGAACAAGAAAGCAGGAAAAAACGACTGGTTATTGATTTTAGGGAACTGAACTTCAAAACGGTTGATCCTATTCTAAATATAGCTGCAATTCTAGCAAACCTCGATAAAACTAAATATTTAAAACGCTTGATTTAAAAGCCGGATTTCACCAGAAACTACCTGTCCCAGCCACATAGAACCGTTAGAAGTGATAGACGATAGTGCCATCATAATAAATAATGTAATGACTACGATAAAAATGGATAACTGGGGAAGACCATACATGGCACGTTCCTGGTGACATTCGATAAAGAGCTCGAAATAAATGGGTCTCTGTTGTTGAATATGAAGAATATTGTTATACGACACCCCGGCTCAGCAACATCGGCGCTCTTGAATATCACTGGCCATCAAGAAATTCTGAGTCTACCTTACGTATAAAGGCTGAACACCAAGAATCTAGAATACATTGATGACATAGAAAGAAAGCTGACAACAAGACCTGCAACGTTCAATATGAGTATCCTCCTCATAATAGCTATGTTATTTTTTACTTTGAAGATTCATCAAAAATTTAAAGAAACCAGTCGCAAAAATTCCCTAAAGATTGTTATTGACAGCTTGAGGAAGCGCAGCAAGAAAACACGCGCGTGGCTTCAGTCTGTGTAAAGTAACTCACCAGGTGCAGCAGCCCTGGAACAAAATATTAACGAAACTTATTAATTTATAGAAACCAAAGAAGCCGTGATAAATGATAATATTTTTTAATTTTCTAATACTTACGCGAAAACGAGAATTCCGTGAGCGGAAAGTAAATTTTTTGCAATATTTATGTATCTACATATATATGTATATATAAATTACGGGTCACGTTTTCTCCAGGTAGGATAGTTTATATCTCAATTATATTAAGAGTAAAGCAATTCATAAAAAAAAAAATATTTTTCCAAACATAAGTATGTTTTCAAAATTCTAAAAAAAAATTTAAAGGAAAGTTTCAGTAAAACGGGAATGGGAAATTCATTATATTTTCCATTGACAACTATTTGTATGAATCATTTTCAAAATTAAACCTCATGCACAATCCCTTTTTTCGCCTTTATTCGTAAATAATGTTTTCACTGTACTTGTATTGAATAGTTTTTTATATACATCAGCAAAAGTATTTAATGTATATCATAGCCATAGCATCGCATCACCGAATCTACTATATGGTATGTACAGGGTGGCTCGTCTTGCGAACTATATGTAGGAGGGCATAAGCTCAAATCTTGCGAGAAATTCAACTGCACTGATCGAAACAATTTTGTAAGAACAAAACGACTTTTTACAAACTGTTTGTCACAGCCGCATTCACCCAAACATTGCGAAAGTAAATTTAATTGCGTTTATTGTCATAAACGACACCATTTGATGCTTCATACAAATAATTTTTCCAGCTCATTCCCACACAGCGTAAATAGAAAAAGAGCCACGGAATTAGTTGCAACAGCAAATCCCGAGTGTTGCCAAGAAGCACCATGCTGATCAAAGGCATCAAAAACTCAAACGCTACACAGCGAAATCCAAAGTACGGTATTACTACAAACAGCACCGAGGAGAACTGTTTAAACTCTGGGCCTTAATAGACCAAGGATCACAACGATCATTTATAGCGTTTATGGCACCAAATGGGCTACAACTGCAAACAAAATTAGCCAATTCTGAAATTACGGGAATTGGCGAAAGAGTAGTTTAAAACTCAAATAAAATCTGTCCCATTACCCTAATTACCTCCCAAGCAGATAAGCGCATTCAAGCGGACGTCTTACTGCAACTAATAAATATGCTTTCAAGCTATTAGATAAATAGCAAACATTGGGAAAAGGTTTCACACCTTAAGCTAGCAGATCCCAACTGCAACACCCTTGCTCAAATTGATGTTATATTAGGTAGCGATCACATACCACAGATAATACTCGAAGGTACTGAGAAAATATCAAGCACACATCTGGCACAAAATACTATTTTTGGTTGGATCCTAAGTGGACTACTTACGGAACCAGTTACCACCCTGAAAACTTAACTTTAGAAAACCTCAAACAAATACCTCAATTCACAATTAAGGAAATTTGAAAATTAGAATAACTAGCTAGGACTTTTACAAAACCCAACTACAAGATCAGAAAATGGTTGGTACGTCGTACGACTAACACTTAAGCAAAAATTTCCTAACACACTTGCCTTAGGTCACTCTTGTACCTCTTGAGCCACTATCTATGTTTCTTAGTATGGAAAGAAACTTACTTAAAAAAGGCGAGCTCAAATCAGAGGAATACCTCCATTTAGACCACATGGAGGAAGTAGGGCAGTTGACGATATTCTGTCTGGAAGTCACAGTCTTCCACAAGCATACGAATCCTTATCACAGGAAATAAATGCCCTCAAAGCCACAGGGTTCCCATTAAACAAGATTACGGCAAATCACCCTAATGTATTAAAAATAAACCAAATGAAAATTTGTTGGACACAAATTTTTTTGTATTCGAAAAGTGCAGTGGTCCCAGCTCGCAAACAATCTGAACGACATTTCTCAGATGCAAATCTCACGATGGGTAAACTATTCGCCCGTGCACAAAGTTTAATTACACGGCCTCTGTAATGCCTCTGAGAAGGCATATTGAGCCACTATCTATGTGCGCACACAAAGCGATACGCAAAGGTGGCTCCTTTAAAATCGCGAAGTCTACCTCGACTCGAGCTCTGTTGCGCCCTACTACTCGCAAAAATAGACTCCATGGTGCGAAACCATTTAAAAATGAAGAAATATAGATTGTATCTCTGGTCCGATTCTGAAATTGTTCTAGCCTGTTTGGAAAAATCACCACATGCATGGAAGACGTACATTTCTAATCGAACGTCATACGTAGCCAGTGCTGACAATCCTACCGATCTACGCACAAGAGGGTGCAAACCGCTGCACCTCCCCACCACAACCCTCTGGTGGAATGACCTAAGATGGTTAACATAATCTCCCGATTCTTGGTCACAATATTGAATGATTTGGCATTTTCATCGTTCCCTCGAGCCCTCAGAGTAGTTACCTACATGCTCAAATTCATGGAGCGACTCTAACTAAAAGCCAAAGGGGTGACACTAACCCTATTGCGATACATTCCTAAACACGAAAGGTCTACTTCGTGCGAAATGTCGGCCTGTCGATTTTGCTGGGCCTTTCCAGATAAGGGTGTCCATACTAAGATCTCCTACCCTCATAAGAGGCTATGCGGCTCCCTTTGTCTATTTTAAGACAAAGCCAGCACACCTTGAGCTATGTACTAACCTTACGACGTAGGCATTTTTCATCGCATTTGCTAGCTTTGTCGCACGACGTGGCTTTCAATTAAAAATCAAATAACGGCAAATTATTTATCGGAGCCCAAAAGACAACCGAAAAACCGTTTGTGGACTCTATCAAACAAGTCACACCTGAGAGACTTCTCAAGGCATTAATTGGCAGTTCATCCACCCAAGTGCTCCTCATATGGGTGGTTTGAGGGAATCAGATGTAAAAAGCTTTAAGTCCCACTTCAAAAAAGTGGCTGATAACTACGATTTTAATTATGAAGAATTCACGACGTTAATAATTATTCGTTATTATTAGTAGTTTTTAATATCTCAAATTGAAGCCGTTCTCAATTCCCGGCCAATCACTGTTCTAGCAAGATCCCTCAGATTTCGCAGCCCTAACTCCAGGGGCACCTATTCTGGCCACACCTGATGATAACGCTGCAACGTGTAAGATAACGTTGCACCATGTTCATGTCCATTTACAGGCAAACAAATTATAACCATTATAACCCTCTTTATCGTACAGATATGGACGCCGAGGCGCCTATAGCACATATGCCAACTTTCCAAAATAAATGGATTCGCCGACATGGTGCTGTGTTCATACGACACACCACTGAATTTTAAAACAATGATTAATATATTGGATTTTAACTACGCTGACAAGCGACCGATGTACCTTATCGGGCAAGAGTTGTAGACTCTTCTCAAAAGAAACTTGTCAGTAGTTCAGTACTATGAACAGATCGAGCATAAGCTAACGCTTCTGATTAATAAAACTATTATGACACACGACAGTAGCTTGGCTAATTCTCTTAACGAAAAATACAGAACAGAGGACTTCGAACATCAAACTACACCCGAATCAGATGTCTGATGACATTAGAGATGAAACTAATCAATATGATGAAGTAATTTTTTTAGGAATAGCTCCCTGCTGCCGTTTGTTGAACGAACGATAGCAGGCAGAATCATAAAGCTACTTATTGACACAGGAGCTTCAAAAAGTTATATTAAACCCGTTAACCGAATTAAAAAACGTAACCACGGTAAAGTATTATTTCTTGGTTAAGACACTTCGTGGCTTTAACTCTGTTCGAAAGAAATGCCTTATGAATATTTTCAACACCACAACTACATTTTTTATTCTTCCAAATCTGTCAACATTTGTCGGAATAACAGGACTAGACCTGCCTAATGAAGTAAGTTCGACACTGGATCTGGTTCAGAAATAATTCATTTTCTGTGTGTTGACGTGAATTTTACAGAGGTCGAAAACAACTTCTAAACCCAAACAAATTCAGCAAAAATTCAGGTAAAAAATTATTTTGAAAATAAACGGCGTAATTTCTGATATTAATGAAGCACTCTCTTTTACTGTTATTATTGTTGCTACTATCCGAACAGAAGATGAAGAAGCGGTATACTCTAGATTGTACTCTTACCCAATGGGAGTTTCCGACTTCGTAAATAACGAAGTTGGTAATTTGTTAAGAAATAATATAATTAGACTATGCTGCAATGCCAGCAAACCTCAGTAAAACCAAATACTTTACCATGCTTGATGTAAAATCTGGATTTCACCAGATACTACTTGCGGAAAAGGACAGGAAAAATCTGTTTTTTCTGCAGCAGGAGGGAAGTACGAATTTCGCAGACCTCGTTTTGGTTTAAAAAATGCTAAGAAAAAGGCCTAAAAAAGGCTAATTGAGTCAATTAATTAGGCCATTCAGAGCATCACTCAATACAATATTGCAGTATGAGTGGTGCATAAAAAAGGTGTAGATGAACAAGAAAACAGAATAAAACGACTAGTTATTGATTTTAGGGAACTGAACTTCAAAACGGTTGATCCTATTCCAAATATAGCTGCAATTCTAGGAAACCTCGGTAAAACCAAATACTTTACCCAAGGACAGGAAAAAACTGCTTTTCCTGTAGCAAACGGGAAGTATTGTACGAATTTCGCAGACTCCGTTTTGGTTTGAAAATTGCTAAAAAAGGCTTGAAAAGGGCTCTCTCTCTACAAGTATGACAGTAACCGAATTATTGGATGTATCATATGTCAAAGTACTGTTAGATAATAATTTTCTGAATTTTATAATTAAATATCCTGAACCTAGCTTAGTTTGTAAAAAGATAACTCCTGTCCAACACAAAGGCACAATACTCCATTTCGGTTAAGGCAATAACGTCGCAGATTGCGGTGATAAGATCCTGTCAATTGGAAACTGCACTGACACACTAACAAAGATTTTCTGCAAGGAAAAACCCTTCACGACATGCGCACCAACTGCACTCTGGTGGCAGGGCGCATTGCAGTACCTGTTTTAGCCACATAGAACCGTTAGAAGTGATAGACGATAATGTCATCATAATAAATGATGTAATGACTACGATAAAAATGGATAACTGGGGAAGACCATACATGGCACGTTCCAGCATCATCGGCGCTCTTGAATATCACTGGCCATCAATAAATTCTGAGTCTACCTCACGTATAAAGGCTGAACATCAAGAATCTAGAATACATTGATGACATAGAAAGAAAGCTGACATCAAGACCTGCAACGTTCAGTATGGGTATCCTCCTCATAATAGCTATATTATTCTTTACTTTGAAGATTCATCAATTTAATTAAACCAGTTAATTTAATGAAACCAGTCGCAAAAATTTCCTAAAGATTGTTATTGACAGCTTGAGGAAGTCCGGGGACGCCTTCCATTTAGAAGAGGAGGAGTTAACGCGAACAGCTCCTCCGCAGCAAGAAAACTCGCGCGTAGCCTCAGTCAGCGTAAAGTAAGTCACCAGGTGTAGCAACGCTCAAATTTATGTATCTACATATATATGTATACATAAATTACGTGTCACGTTTTCTCCAGGTAGGTAGTTTATATCTCAATTATATTAAGAGTAAAATAATTAGACGGCGTGCAGCAATAAATTTAGCTTTATTATTTTACATATTAAGATAAGAAACATGTTAGACTATACAGTCCACTAATCCTAAATATGTATGCTCAAATATATTTAACAGACATACATACATACATAAGCAAACACATAAACAAATATACACTCATATGATAACTTGTAGACCTAAGATATATATTTAAGCAATTGATTACAAGTGCACATGTGCACTTGAAAACAAGCCCATAACATGTAGCATAAACAATGTGCTACATACATACGGACATACACACACACACATGGATTGAGTTGTACATTCCCAAAACGGAAGCAATCTCAACCCATGGACATTGACAGTTCATCCCGACTCAGACACCGCGGTAAAGTATTATTTCTTAGTTAAGACACTTCATGCCTTTAACTCTGTTCGAAAGAAATACTTTATGAATACTTTCAACACCACAACTACATTTTTTATACTTCCAAATCTGTTAACATTTGACGGAATAAAAGGACTAGACCTGCTTATTGAAGTAAGACACTGCATTCGGTTCAGAAAGAATTCATATTTTATGTGTTGACATGAATTTTACAGAGGTCGAAAACATAGAAGTTCCCAAACAAATTTGGCAAAAATTCAGGAAAAAAATTATTATAAAAGGAACAGGCGTATTTGCTGATCTTAATGAAGCACTCCCTTTTACTACTATCATTGTTGCTCCTATCCGAACAGAAGATGAAGAAACGATATACTCTAGATTGTAGATAAAGAAGTTAGTAATTTGTTAAAAAATAATATATTTAGGCCATTCAGAGCATCACCCTACAATAATCCAGTATGAGTCGTAGATAAAAAAGGTGTAGATGAACAAGGAAACAGGATAAAAGGACTAGTTATTGATTTTAGGGAACTGAACTTCAAAACGGTTGATCTTATTCCAAATATAGCTGTAATTCCAACAAACCTTGGTAAAACAAATTACTTTACCACGCTTGGCTTAAAATTTGGATTTCACCAGATACTACTTCCAGAAAAGGACAGCAAAGAACTGCTTTTTCTGTAGCAAACGGAAACTACGAATTTCGCAGACTTCTCTTTGGTTTAAAAAATGCTAAAAAGGCTTAAAAAGGGCTAATTGAGTTAATAGGTATTAACCCTACTATTCTCGATTCTAAAGATTTAGAAAAGTTATTAAACACTCTACACTCTACAAGTATGACCGTAACCGAATTAATGGATGTAGCATATGTCAATATACTGTTAGATAATAATTTTCTGCATTGTATAATTAAATATCCTCAACCTAGCTTAGTTTGTAAAAAGATAACTCCTGTCCAATACAACGGCACAATACTCCATTTCGCTCGCGGAAACTGCACTGACACACTCACAAAGATTTTCGGCAAGGAGTTACCCTTCTGCGCATGTCGTGAACGACTATACTCTGGTGGCATGGCGCATTGCAGTACCTGTCCCAGCCACATAGAGCCGTTAGAAGTGATAGACGATAGTGTCATCATAATAAATGATGTAATGACTACGATAAAAATGGATAACTGGGGAAGACCATAAATGGCACGTTCGTGGTGACATTCGATGAAGAGGTCGAAATAAATGGTTATCTGTTCTCGCATATGAAGAATATTGTTATACGACACCCCAGTTCAGCAACATCGGCGCTCTTGGATATCACTGGCCATCAAGAAATTCTGAGTCTACCTTACGTATAAAGGCTGAACATCAAGAATCTAGAATACATTGATGACATAGAAAGAAGGCTGACAACAGGACTTGCAACGTTCAGTATGGCTATCCTCCTCTTATAGCTACGGTATTCTTTATTTTGAAGATTTATCAAAAATTTAAAGAAACCAGACGCAAATCTTTCCTAAAGATTGTTATTGGTAGCATGAGAAATTCTTCCTTGGATTCTTATACTGGCAATTACGTTTTCGTCTTTATTTGTAAATAATTTTTCCGCTATAATGAAGGGTTTTTTATATGCATAAGTAAAAGTATTTAATGAATATTATAGCCATAGCATCGCATGACAGAATCTACTATTTATATGGAATGTACAGGGTGGCTCACGAATCGTGCCAAAGAAGCAAACCGTAATCTTTTTCCATAGCAAATTTTATTTTATTTTATATAAAATTATGGACCGTAAATGACCTCCATGCTCAGCCACGCAAATGCAACACCTAATTGGAAAATAGTCGATCGATTTAATGGGTTGCTTCAGAACTGCGCCGAAGACGTATCCCTTTCCTTAGCGTTTGGTTCTAGCAAAATAGAGCAACTGCACACATAGCCAGAATGGTTATTTCGTAGCTCCAATGAAAATATGAAAACAAATTATTATCAAGAAACTCCACTTTCTGCTGACCGCCAAGGTCTCCTGACCTGATCGCGCACAGACATGAACAGGTAATTTATCAAGTTATTGTGTTGATTGTTTTGAATAGGCAAATCTAGACGGTTGTTATTTGAACTTTGTACTAACTTGAAGTTGCGCCGATAAGTTGCGAGTCGAAACTCTTGGATTTGCCTGGATTGACGATGCAACAGCCGCGATTGTTTCTTGAACACGAACATACGGATCTCGATGGTACGGTCTTCTTGCGATACTTTCAGATTCGGCGAATATGTTTACCAACCTCATAATGGTGCGTCTACTCGGGGTGGGCTGCCAAAATCCCGTCAGAGTTCTCTTTGGGCGGAAATGGCGGACTGCTAAGCATGGTACCGCTGCAGTATCCAAACTCTTTTTTCGGTATCCCTAGCATTCATTTATAAAAAACTTAAATAATAACCTGCCAAATAAAAAAAAAGTAAGTCGATTACTTACACATAAAAAAGATCTTACGGTTTGTTTTGTAGCACGATTCGTGAGTCACCCTGTATATAGATGACACACATTGATTGTTGCTAATGAACAAAGCGGTCTTATTTCTGAGACGCACTATGTGGAACCGGTAAGGCTTCAAGTTCGATCCTATGAATTTTTATACCGGCCCTTGGGGGATATAGGGTGAAATATATATTTTTTATTTTGAGAAACAATAAGTATCATTTTACCATATGTGTCTAAATGAGAACACATGGAAGGTTACAAGTCATTCTGTCATCTAATTCTTTCTCCATTTGAAGTTGATGTGTCAGTGTATTTTTTTAATATTGAAAAAATTTAATATCGCACAGTGATTAGATTCTTTATTTTGAGAGGTTTAAAAGCAAAGGAAATTTATGAACAATTGTTAGAAGGGTAAAAGAAGTTCTCACCTTCAAAAGGCACCGTTGAATTTTGGGCTGCTGAGTTTTAACGTGGTCGTATTTAAGACAATCCACGCGAAGGACGACCAAAAACTGCAACCATGCCAGAAATCAGTGAGCAAGTTAATAATATTGTTTTGTGAAGATCCAAGTTTGACCATGCGTGAAATTGCTAATGCCATAGGCATCTCAGGTGAACGAGTTTTTCATATTTTATATGGAGAATTACATATGAAAAAGCTGTTGGGAAAGTTAGTGCCGAACAAAAAGTAGTGCAAAAGAAATTTTGTTCATTGAATATCTGCAGAAAGGTACAGCAATCAACAGCGACTACTACCTCTTCAGAAACTTAAAACAGTTTCTTCGTGGAAAGCGTTTTCGTCGAATGAAGAAGCTATTATAGCCGGGTATTTTGTAGAGCTTCCGGAAAGTCATTATAGGAATGACATAAAACTATTAGAGGATCATTGGAATAAATGTATTGAAGTTAAGGGAGATTATATTGTAAAAAGAAAAAATACTTCGTACCAAAAACAGTATTTTTTCATTTCGAGCCCGAAACTTTTCAACCAGCCTGTATGTATATGATAATTCGGTTAAAGCATACTAAAGAAACCTTGACGCTGATCTCAAAAAAGTAATTTTTCAATTGATGATGAACGCTGAGAAGCACCATTTGAAAAGTATAACATTAAAAGCAAATATTTTTATGAGACATGGTAATTCATAATGGGAGAAAAAAATTGTTGTAAAGCACTGGGCTCCGCAGGGAATTCTGGGCACCGATCACAGCATTGCGCGGCAGAATCTTCTAGCATACATGTATCAATACATAGTATTATATTAAACAAAGTCGCTATCTCTTTCCCTATATCCCTATGTTTGTTTTTTTTTTAATAGAGAGAGTGATTCAAGAGGAACCTTTTTATGTATAATAAAAACCATTTAATATTATAGAAATACTGTTTTTAATGTGATGTCGTACTAAGTATTGTACACATTGAAAAGGTCTACAGAAAACTTTGCGATGATATATGTCTATCTCTTACGGATATCCCACTATAACATTTTTTTGTCATTTACTTTTTACGAAAAATAATAATTAATTTTTGAAGCGGTTTTAATCAATACAGCAGTAACCCTTATCCAATTAAATACCTTAAATACATTGTTAATTTAATATATAATAGATCTATAGGGCCGTTTACAGCATATCATTTAAATGACTATTTTCGAAGATATTACAGATTTAAAAACTGCGGAACGTAGAGTTTGCGGCGGTACCCGCCCGCCGGGGCGCCGGGAGCGTGCCTATAAATAGCGCGTCGGTGGCCGCGGTTCTCTCTGTAGCACTTTGAATTTAGCAGCGATCGGACGCGTTTATAATCGGAGCTCTCTAGCGAGGAAAATAACAATACTTAATAAAATCGTAAGCTGAACCTAAATCCGGTCCTCAATATTTCCTTCCCCTTCAGAGAGGAGTGGGAAAGGGACATAGTGGACAAGGAAGCAGGGATAAGCTTCTATACGGATGGTTCCAAACTGGATAACCGAGTAGGCGGCGGTGTCTTTTCCGCTAAACTAGATACCAAAATCGCCTTCCCGTTACCAGACCACTGCAGTGTCTTCCAAGCGGAGGTCACTGCAATTAAAGAAAGCCTTCTTGTACTAACAAAAAGTTTAATCACAACAAGAAGTGTATTTATATATACAGACAGCCAGGCGGCTTTGAAATCTCTGATGTCTGATAGGATTTCGTCGAGGACAGTGAAAGATTGCTATGATCTTCTAGCGGATCTGTCATCCTATTTCACGGTAAATCTGCAATGGGTCCCAGGACACAGTGACATCCCTGGGAACTGCGTAGCAGATGAACTAGCCAGAACAGGCACCACCCTACAACTAGATCCTGGTAAGGAGGACATAATAATGCCTCTGGCTACTTGTAGATACTTAATCGACAAACATGTCATTAATATAGCCGAGTGTCAGTGGAATCAGTCCCTGACCTGCTCAACTAGCAGGCAAACGTGGCAAGAATGGAATATGAGCCGCACATGCCGACTGTTAAAATTCAAGAGGAATGATATAAGAACTCTAGTAGGAGTACTAACAGGCCACTGTCTAATAGGCAGACATGCAAGTAGACTTGGCACGCCATATAACGACTATTGTAGAAGCTGTCAGGAAGTAGAAGAGGAGGAGACCATTAAACATCTTCTATGCGATTGCGCAGCACTATATAGGAAAAGAATAGCAACCATCGGTCGTGGGTTTCTTGACGACGTCTCGGAGGTTGCACGGATAAAACTTGTCTCACTGACGAAGTTCATCAGAAGTACGGGGTGGTTCAGAGAGGAGCCAATAGAGTGAGGGGATCACAGTCCCAGTGGTATCACAATGGGCCTTCTAAAGGCCTAAGTGTGTCGAATGGCAGCCACTTTACCTACCTACATACCTAATAAAATCGTAGTGGAAGACGATTCTAACTGGGAAAACACATTATCAGAAGCAGCTGTTTGTAGTTCAGCTACATCATTAAGATATTTATTTGCCATGTGGCCAGTGATATTCTGAGTCGGCGACGGCGAGGTTTAAACTCAGATGATGTACAATATGACCAAAACATATACATATATGACGAATGATTATTTGAATTAAACAAAGTAGTGCAATTACTTTCGGGTAAATCGATCAAGGATTTTGGGCTGCTAATACTACTAACTCAGATTTAACTAACAGTGCCGAATACACAAGAGAAACATCATACGATCAAACGACACTTTTACAAAATATAGCTCAAGCTAAGCCACGATTAAACATCAATCAGAAAAAAGTATTCACTGCATTACTATCAACAATTCATAACAATAAAGGGTCATTGCTTTTCCTTGATGCCCCTGGAGGTACAGGAAAAACATTTTTAATCAATCTGCTTTTAAAAAAAGTGAGATCTACCGGAAAAATTGCTATTGAGTCATACGGCATTGCCAACACGCTTTTGAAATGAGGCCGAACCGCACACTCTACATTCAAGCTTTCGCTTAAAATCGCCACCGATGATAATAACAGCATGTGTAGTGTTTTTAAACAGAGCAATACAGGAAAATTGATGCGTGAATGCTCATTAATAGTCTGGGACGAAGCTACCATGTCAAACAAGACGTCTGTGGAAACACTGGATAGGACAATGCACGATTTGTTCTCAGAAGATTTCCGTCAAATCCTACCAGTTGTGACTCGAGGAACATGGGCTGACGAAATAAATGATTCCCTAAAAATATCTAGGTAGGTAGGTAGGTTGAGTGGCTGTCCAATGACGCACCTAGGCCTATAGGAGGCCCATTGTGATACCACCGGGACTAATGTTCCCTCACTCTATCGTCTCCTCTCTGAACCAACCTGTGCTCCTGATGAAGTTCATCAGTACAAATAATTCTATATTAGCAACTTCTGATACGTCGTCAAGGAATCCACGACCGATAGTTGCGATTCTTTTCCTATATAGAGCTTTACATTACTGCTCTTCCTCTACTTTTTGACAGCTTCTACAATAGTCGTTGTATGGTACACCTAGCCTACTTGCATGTCTACCAATTAGGCAGTGACCTGTTAGTACTCCTATCAGAGTTCTTATATCATTCCTTTTAAATTTTAGTAGTCGGTTTGTGCGACTCACGCTCCATTCCTGCCACGTTAGTCTGCTAGTTGTGCAGGTTATTGATTGTCTCCACCGAGACTCAGCTATATTTATAGCATGTTCGCTGATTAAGTGTTTGCAAGTTGCCAGAGGCATAAAGATACCCTCTTTTTCAGGGGTTAGTTGCAAAGTGGTGCCTGTTCTGGCTAGTTCATCTGCTTCGCAGTTACCAGGAATATCGCTATGTCCTGGAACCCATTGCAGGTTTATTGTGAAGTAGGATGTCAGATCCTCTAAAAGATCAAGACAATCTTTCACTAGCTTGGATAAAACCATTGGAGACTTGAGTGATTTCAAGGCCGCTTGGCTATCCGTGTATATATATATGCTCCTTGTTGTGAGCACACTTTTTGTCAATACCACTAGGCTTTCTTTAATTGCTGTGATCTTCGCCTGGAAGGCACTGCAGTGGCCTGGCAAACGGAAGGCGATGTTGGTGTTTAATGTTGCGCAAAAGACACCACCTCCCACTCGATGATCCAGTTTGGATCCATCCGTGTAGATGCTAATTCCTGTATTCCTGTCCACCTCGCCCCTTTTCCACTCCTCTCTTGTGGGGCAATATTGTGGACCGAATTTAGCATCCGTTCTATTGGATTGTGGAAATCCGTGGTTTTGGGTAGGAACGGGAATATACTGAGTATCCTTGAATGCCCCTTGTTGCATGCGACTAGTTGGGAGGATTCCCTCAGTCTAAGAGCTGACTTTGCCGCCACTTGTTTACAGAACAGGTCTGTTGACAGTAAATGTAGAATGACGTTAAGAGCCTGGCTTGGCGTTGTTCTAAGAGCTCCACTTATGCATATACTGGCTGCTCTCTGTATGCTTTCCATACGCTTTACCGCGTATTTCTTTTCCATTATTGACCACCATACCAATATACCGTATGTCATGATTGGTCTGACAACTGCTGTATAGAGCCAATAAGTTACCCGAGGTGTAAGTCCCCATTTGGGGCCCACCATCCTTTTACAGGTGTAGAGTGCTGTGGCTGCCTTCTTCACCCTAGCATCCAAGTTTTGTTTCCAAGAAAGCTTCCTGTCTAAGATTAGTCCCAGGTAGCTTGCCTTATCTCCAATTGTTAGTCTGCAACCATTTATTACTGGCGCCGTAACTACTGGAGCATTATGTTTTCTGGTGAACAATACGAGCTCTGTCTTACCAGCATTTAAATTTAATCCGCACGATACTGCCCAGCGATTTATATCGTCCAATATCGTTTGCATAAGGTCTGCGAGAGTATTCGGGAATTTGCCTCTGACCGATACTGCCACATCGTCAGCGTAGGCCACAACATGTACCCCCTTCTTTTCTAGATCCATCAGCAACTTATTCATTGTGAGGACCCAGAGAAGTGGGGATAACACGCCTCCTTGAGGTGTACCTCTTTGGACAGATCTGCACATCGTTGACGCTCCCATCGTTGAAATTATTGACCTGCTCGTGAGCATCTGTTCAATTAATTTCCTGAGAGGTTCAGAGATGTCCAGATCCTTAAGCGCAATCAGTATGGCCCTAGGCTGGATATTATTGAAGGCTCCTTTTATGTCTAAGAAGGCAAATAGAGTGTATTCTTTGACTTCCAGAGATTTTTCAATCTCCGCCACCACAGAGTTTAGTGCTGCTTCTGTGGATTTTCCTTTAGAATACGCATGCAGCGAACCAACCAACTTTCCTGGTTTGTTTCTTATATGTAATGCTATTAGTCTTTCTAGCGTTTTTAGAAGGAATGAGGAGAGGTTAATTGACCTGAAGTCCTTTGGACTTGTATGCGAGCTTTTGCCTGCCTTTGGTATGTATATTACCATGACCTCCCTCCAAAGCGAAGGGATATAGTTTAATTGCAGCGCCCCCTTAAGAATGGTAATTAGCCAATTCATTATGTAATTCTGCGACTGCTGCAATTGAGCCGGGAATATACCGTCTGATCCCGCGACAGCGAACGTTGCTTTCTGACACTATGTTTATGAGAGTGGGGCTCATTTCTGCCCCACTGTCTTGAGTATATTCTGCAGTATGGCTTTCAGAGCTGCCTGGGAAGTGGCTATCAATTAGTAGCCCCAAGGACTCTTTACTGGATACCGTCCAACTTCGGTCTGGCTACTGAAAATAACTGATATTATGCACCGATTGTGCCACTATTTTCCTAAGTCGAGACGCTTCCGCCGTGTTCTCGATGTCATTGCAAAACGATTTCCATGACTTTCTTTTTGCTCTCCTAACTTCCTTTTTGTATGACCTAAGGAGGTTGTAATAATAATCCCAGTCTGACTCGCCTTGGGATTGCTTAGCTAAATTAAACTGCTTTCTGCATTCTTTCTGTAGTTTTTTAAGTTCTAGAGACCACCAGGGGGGCCTTATTCTACCCCTGCTTCGTGTTATTGGACAAGCCACTTCTAGTGCTTGCCGGCACGATTCCGTGAGTCGATTAACGAGGATATCTAGATCCTCCTTGCTATTGGCCTGACACGGTAGAATCATAGGGATACGTTTCTCTAGCTCTTGCATGTGCACCTGCCAGTTCGTTCTCCTATGATTCCTAAAGCTAATGCCTCTATCGGCCCTTTCCTCTATTGTACATTTGATATATCGGTGATTCGAAAAGGAGTGTTCTTCGAGAATTGGGTTACCCTGTCAATTAGTTCTTCCGACACAAGTGTGATATCCAGCACTTCTTGTCGGTTTCTTGTAATAAATTTTGGCGTGCTTCCCTTATTACACACCAGTAACTTAGTACCTAGTAGGTAATTAAAGAGACACTCACCTCTGTCGTTTACATCTGTGCTGCCCCAGATTGTGTGATGCGCATTTGAGTCGCATCCAAGTATCGTCATGCACTTGGATGCCTCGCTATCCCGTACCACCTCTTTTACCATCAGAGGTGGCACCAGCTCCTGTTCATACGGCATATAGCACGACACTAGCCGGTAGCTGCTTGAGCCCGTTTCCCAGCTTACTGCTGCTGTATCGTTGTTGCTGTAATTATGTAATATAAAAACATTAAGGTTTTTCCTTGCAATTATGTAGGCTCTGATTTTACCTTCACAGTTAGCCATCAGCAACTTATAGTTCGGCGTCTTCAGTCCGCAAATACGCCCTCCATTAACCCATGGCTCCTGAATGAGGACAAATTCAGGCTGATCCATTGCCACGCGGTTAATTAGGGCTGCTGAAGCTAGTTTGCTATGATGGAGATTAATTTGTAGAAGACGCATTAACTATTGTTATATCTGCGTCTTCCTGAGAGTCGCTTAAAAGCTCTTTCTCAGTATACAAGCTTGAGAGTCTGGCCGCAAGCTCAGACCCGGAAGAAGAACACTCACCTTGCTCCATACTTTTCGCGTCGCTCAAGGACTCCATAGGATCTTCCTCTACTTCGCATATCTCTTTCCCCGATGCCAGATGGTCTGCAGCATCGGCGTCCGACTTGTAAGGCTTTATCCTTACTTTTGTGAACCCGTAATTTATCTCCCCACCACTTTTCGCCAGCGGTTCGATGGATTCTTTCGTTAATAACAGCAGAATCTGCATCGTGGTCCTTTTGGTCTCCACGCCAGATTCTGCTACGCTGTCCTCAAATGTCTCGACATACTTCCACCCTTCCGTGGGTAGGCTCGGGTTGCAGGCTCTTATGAGCTGCATAATTTGGTCCGGCTGTGATGGTGTAGCCGGAATCCATACCCTTGCCCTAGGTCTGGATGGTATGTCCTTCTTGTCCACTGCTACCAATTTTGCCCCGGGGTATACCTCTCCCACCTTGGCTATAGCAGCTTTGTATAGAGCGACCGATCTCTCGTCATCGCAAGCAATCATTTTGATCTGGCCCTGGTAACAGCCGGCATCTGCGCATGACGGTGGCGGACCCGGATTGATTAGTAGCACTTTCAGCGCCACATTTGTCAGCGCAGCCTGCACCCATTTCCATTGGGCTCTGGGGATTCTTCCTTCGGGATCTCCCTCATCCAGAACGCCAATGACAATTCGGTTACGAGCCACTTCTGCAAATGATTTTGCGGGCGTTACACCCTTGGTCTTCGGTCTCTTAGCTGACGCTTTGCCTCTTCAGCTGACCTCTGTGGTATGACTGCTCTCGCGCAGTCAATCGATGCTTGGAGCTCCTGCGTTAGCTCCTCTTTCGTTGGCGGTTTTAGCTCTACCGACCTTAGTAAGTATACGGCGCGTCGTCTCTCCGCATATTTTGCCTTTGACGGGTCCTGCATGCTAAATGCAGGCCACTCCCTGGCAGATGCACTTCCGGGAGCAGCCCCTTTGGCATCTCCTCCCTCCCCCTGCTTCTCAGCCGTGTTTTGGCCGCAGGGTTTGGGTCTGGCTGCCTCCGGCGCTACCACTTTCTGTGGGCCAGCTTTAGCTTTACTAGTGCCCCTTTACTAGTGCTTGCCTTGTCTTCTGGACCAAGCTTCGCTCCTGTCCTCTTCGTGTTTGTTGAGCTCGCTCCAAACGCTGCTCTTTTATGGGAGCAACTCGCTCCCTCCGGCTTTTTTCCTGGAGATCCGGGCTCTCTCCGATTTTTTGTTTTCGTTATTTGTTGTTTTTGTTTATTTGCGTTTTGGTTCATTGTTGGTCCCACGAGTGTGGGGGAAAGTATGTCCACTTGCGCATAGCCCCCGTTGCGCAAGTAAGGCTATCTTATTACGGAGGGCGCCAGGTATCCGTAAGATCCGTTCGAGACTGGGATATTTAAGGGCCCCCAGCCAGGTTGATCCTCGGCACGGGTCGCATGACACCTAGATCCAGCCCTTTACCTCCGACCATGGTAAGGCTCCTTATCTGTATGCTGTGCTATTTAGGAACATCGAACACACAGATGAAAAGTCTGACCTTAGCTAGATTCCGCACGTCTACGGCAGGGGCGGACTGTTACCAGCTCGTCCCCACTTGTGTCGTGAATCTGTGGTATCTATTACCAATCGGCGCCCTCGGGGAGGGTTCAGTGGGGGATTTTTGCCAACCAACATATCAATAAATTAGAGCTTAAAACTAGTAGGCTATTTCCAGAGATGCTGCTAAAAGTTGGCAATGGAGAGGTAATACAAAGGGAGGGAAGGATTAACCTAGAAAACCTTTGTATTTTAATAGACAACATCCAAGAGTTAGTCAACAATGTTTATCCTGACATTAATGACATAAGTTATAAAACAATATCTTGGTTTAAAGAAAGATTGATTCTGTCACCAACTTATGAACAAGTAGATAAGGTAAATAACTTGATTATTTCAAAGATTGATGCGTCGACGAAAATATACTACTCGGTCGATACTGTCTACTCTCTCTATTGGAAGAAGCTATTCATTTTCCTACAGAATTTCTAAACTCTTTGAACCCGTCTGAACTTCCTCCTCACAAAATTGTGTTGAAAGTAGATTGTCCTGTTATTTTATCAAGAAACCTGAATCAACCTCAACTTTACAATGGTACGCGTTTGCTGGTAAAATCACTGAAAACTTTCATACCAGAGTGCACAATACTCACAGGATGTGGAACCAGAGCAGATGTATTGATTCCCCGAATCCCTCTGAAACCATCGGATTTACCCTTTTAATTTAAACGTTTACAGTTTCTGGTAAAGACATCTTTCGCAATGACCAATAATAAAGAAAACATGTTTGCACTGTCTTATGATAAGAATGCTGTGAACGTTATATATAAAGATATTCTGTAATATATTAATTGTTGTATAAATAAAATAAATAGGTATAAATTTAAAAAGTAACAACTAAGGAAGTGCTTAGTTCGGATGTAGCCGAACATTTTATACTCCCGCAAAGCGAATGGTATACTCGTTTGAGATTTCTTTGTGGATTGACCGATATTTTCGGTAGAAGGTCAACTATAGGCACTGGGGTCCACATATTCAGTACTTAGGGGCTTGAACAGTTTTAGTTCGATTTAGACAATTTTTGGTCACAAGGTGGCATACTTTAAACGTATTATTCACGCAAAGTTTTAGCCCGATATAATCATTCTTGCTTGATTTGCATACTGGAAAGTGAAAGAATCAGATGGAATTGAAAATGGTGTTATATGGGAAATAGGCGTGGTTGTAGTCCGATTTCGCCCATTTTCGCACTTTATAATAGAAATATGAAAATAATGTAGTATACCGAATTTGGTTGAAATCGGTTAAGCAGATCCCAAGATGTGGGTTTTCACCTAAAAGTGGGCGGTGCCACGCCCTCTGACTAATTTTGAACTCGGTTCCTATAAAGTCATCTTATCCCATCCCAGATGTAAAATTCAATGTCTCTGGCGTGTTTAGTGCTTGATTTATCGCGCTTTTAGTAGTTTTTAACAGTACCGTTATATGAGGAGTGGGCGGAGTTGCCACCAGATTTCAACTATTTTCACACTGTAGGTAGAGGTTCTAAAAGCATTTGATATGCACATTAAACTTATTAGGATCGGGACCACGCCCACTTTTTAAAAAACATTTTAACTGCAGATGCCCCTCCCTAATGTGATCCTGTATACCAAATAACAGTCTTGTATCTTATTGCGGAGCTTAGTTATGGCCATTTATTTGTTTTTGATTAATGGCGTTTTGTGGGCGTGGCAGTGGTTCGATTACGCCCATCTACAATACCAATCGTCTCACGGTACAAAGAAACATGTCTACCAAGTTTCATAAAGATATCTCAATTTTTACTCAAGTTAGAGCTTGCACGGACAGACAGTCAGCCGAATTTCAACTCGTCTCTTCATCCTGATCATTTATATATATATAACCCTATATCTAACTTGATTAGTTTTAGGTGATACAAACAACCGTTAGGTGAACAAAACTATTATACTCTGTAGCAACAGTTTGCGAGAGTATAAAAATGTGGTGTATGAATTGAGATATTTCAAAGATAACAGGAAATCTTCATGATATAGGAAAAGGAGAATTGTAGTAATGAATAAATCAAAACTACTGGATCAATTTTAATCATTTTTTCAGTGATATATATTTTATACCCGTGCGAAGCCGGAGCGGGCCGCTATTTTATAAACAACGTTCACAGTTTTTCTGTAGTGTATCAGCATTGCACCGTGCCAAGCGTTGATAAAATGTTTCGAAACTCCTCTCTTTGCCTTCTGAGAGAGTTCATGAACTTTCAGTGCTGCCAAAGAAAACCACGAGTTCATGAGCTACTGAACAGATGACAAGCAAAACAATGAACTACCACTAAGAATCCCGCAGAAATAAATTGCGAAATCAGTGGGTAATTTGTAAAATTAGATTTTCTGGTGACGTTTACGTATATTTCTAATCTTTATTTAGACAGATTTAGATATAGTTTTGTTATTAAGTAAGAGCGGGTATTTTGTTGAAGAGTATTGTTTTGCTTAGCAGTACCAATTGTTAATGTATATGCATATTTTAGTTAGAATTCTCCGCAAATGTTATGTAAACTTTGACTTTCGAATAAATTATCAAAAGATATTTATTTATAGGGTGTATAAAAAAGAAATAAGGTTCATGTTTAGGTTATTTAAAACTTGTAAGTGTTTTGAAATACTAAAATATTTTGTTAAATTTAGTTTTAAACGTTAATTTTGAAAATCTTTTGTGATTAAGATATACATGTACATATAATTAGACGCCATATAGGATATCTAAGTTAGGTTAGGTTAGGAGGTCGATCCCAAGAAGGATCCCACTTGGACAGCTTAAGTCGCCGGTCCATTGTGATACCTACAAAACTCCTATAATCTGGATCAAAAGACCCTTACAAGTCGACGAAACGCTTTGTGCTTACAACAAACTTGTTAAGACGGCCAATATCCATTTCGGCTAAGTATTCAGGTCCGCCAAAAGTGTGATTGGCGAGGTATTTCAATCTCAGCCTAGCGAAAGCCGGACATTAGGCAGTGTCCAGTAAGAACTCCTACCATAGCGGCGAGATGCACTTTGCTCAGCGCGAGAAGTTCCCCCGAGCTCCTGCGCTCCACTCTTGGCTAGAAGGATCTCGCCGTCGCACAGGAGTTGATCGTCGACCAGCGTCTGCTGAGTGCACGCGAGGTCCATTGATCCGAAGCTAGAACGCAAGACGTTAACGGAGATCCAACTCGATCCCATTCCGATGTGAGCGGGGCAAGGGTGCCCCCTCTGGCTAGCTCATCGGCTTTGCAATTTCCAGCGATTCCGCTGTGACCAGGCATCCAAACGAGCCTGATGTTGAAATAGCCAGATGCTATCTCTAGTGAGGACAGACACTCCTTGACTAGCTTTTATTGCACGGTTCGGGCGTCAAAGCTAGTGGATGCTCACTTCTACAAACGAGGAGCACTACGCAGCAGTACTTCTACCGCCACCTTGATAGCAGCCACTTCCGCCTGAAAAACCCTACAGTGATCCGGTAGCCTGAAGCTAAGATTGACGGAGAGCTCCTTGCAGAAAACCCCCCCTCCAACCTTCCCTCCTAGCCTCGATCCATCCGTGACAAAGCTCACCGCGCCTCTTGTCCAGCGGCTTCTTACCATCCACATGTCCCTCGTTGGAATATGAGCGGAGAACTAGCCGCCTCGAGTGGCCTCAATGACGCAGTGATCTAAATTTTCCGGAATGCAGCTGAAGTAGGAAAAAATTTCGGAGTGTCCTTGTTCGGAGCTCTTCATAAGCCCAGCTTCCCTGTGCACACTTTGCAGCAATGCACCTACCGGCAATGTCCACAGGTGCTATGTTTAAAATAGCATTAAGAGCTATTGTAGGTATGGTCCGCAGTGCACCGGAGATTCCGACGAGCGCCGCACTTTGAACCCGCTCAAGCTTTTTAGCCAGTGTGGACCTTTCGAGCGCCCTCCACCAGACGAACACACCATAGAACATTATTGGCTTAACTACGGTTTCGTAGATCCAGAACACCACCTTAGGTGAGAGTCCCCACCTTTTCCCTATAGCCTCTTTGCAGCAGTATAAGGCAACCCCCGAAGGAGGTGAAGAAGTGAACCCCCGAAGGAGGGGAGAGGCACATTTGGGATAATATACCTCCTAGTAAATAAAACCATTTCGGTTTTCTTTGGGTTCATGGCTAGGCCTCTTCTATTCGCCCAGCTAAATACCACGTTCAGGTACCACTCGGTGAGCTCGTAGACGGTATTCAGGAATTTTTCCCCCTCCAGAGTTCCTTTATTCACTTTTCTGGTTGTCTTGGCACCACCCCACTCCGCGGTATTCTGTTCCTAATGTACAGATCCATAAGCTTCTCCAATGTTTTCAACAGAAACGAGGAAAGGCTGATGGGTATGAAATCTTTGCACCGACGTGAGAGCTTTTGCCGGCCTTCGGAATAAAAGTAACCTTAACCTGTCTCCAGACCTTCGGGACATGGCCCAGTCTAACACAGTTCGCGTCGATGGGGGCCAGCCAGCTGCATGACATCTTAACCGTACGTTGTAGTTGCGCTGGAATAATGCCATTGGGCCCCGGGGACTTAAAGTGTTTGAAGGATTTCAACGCCCAGGTAAGGTGACGATCGTCCAGAAGGTCCAGGAAGGCTGTACAGCCCTCCTGCAGCTCCTCCAGTGGCACTTCTTCAGCAGAGTGATTAAGTGGGAAATGAGCATCCAGGAGTAGCTTCAACGACTCCTCGCTGCTCGTTGTCCAACTGCTATCTGCATTTTTTAGATACCCCAATTGAGTAGCATTTTTAGCGAGAATGTGCCTGAGCCGTGAGGACTCATGGCAGCCCTCTACACTACCGCAGAAGGCTCTCCACATAGCTCTCTTGGCTTTCTTCAACTCGGACTTGTAACTGGCCAGTCCGGCCTTGTACAACGCCCAGTCATCACTATAGCCACTTTTACGGGCTTTGTTGAAAAGTCTTCTGCTCGAAGATCTGATCTCCGTTAGCTCCGAAGTCCACCAAGGGGGTTTCCCTTTGATTTTCTGAGTTCTCAGAGGACAGGAGCTGCCAAGAGTAGTTCTACTAACAGAGCTGAAAATCTCGACGAGCTCATCGACCGCATCCGCAGATAGGATCGATTTCCTTTCGAGTGCGGTTGAAAGAGCTGATCGAAGCTTCCTGCAGTACAGGACCCAGTTGGTATTCCTGAAATTTCTATAGGTTTTGAGCTCCGGACGTGAGGCTTTCAAGCTGAAACCAATATTTTTATGATCGGAGAAAGAGTGGTAGTCTAGAACCCTCCATTCCGAAATCAAGGGAGCAATTTCCCTAGAGGCTAGCGTAATGTCAAAGACTTCCGCCCTGCTAGCAGTCACAAAGGTAGGGCTGTTCCCCCTATTACATATAATAATTTTTACACTACAAATAAAATCAAAAAGTGACTCACCTCTTGCGTTGATGTCCGAGCTCCCCCAGACGGTGTGCATTGAATTAGCATCCGAGCCTATTAAGACTGCGGCTCTTTTGCGCCTGGCCTCTGCCAGAGCCCTTCTCAGCAGGTACGGAGGTGGCTCCGCCTCGTCGTCGTGCGGCATGTAAGCTGAGACAAGCCAGAGTTCTCCAGCACTGTCCTCCAGTCTAGCAGTGACAACATCTTCGTTGCTGAAATTAGACAAAAGAAAAACGTTAAGTTCGTTTCTGATCAACAAGCAGGCTCTGGTTCTACCTGTGCTGTTTGCCGCCAGGAGCTTGTGTCTTTTTGTCTTTAAACCAGAGATACCGTTGCTGCTCAGCCACCGTTTCTGGATAAGGACAACGTCAGCTTCGTGCCGTCCTAGACGCAGCAATAGATCGGCGGAGGCCGCTTTTGAGTACTGGAGGTTAATATGGAGGATCCTCATCGTCTAAACTCCTCTCCAGCAGTGCGAGTTCCGCACCATCATCCGTACTATCGACTTCAGCCTCCTCAAACAGGCGCTCGAGACTGAAGACGGATCCATCATCGCCTGACGATCCGCCCCCGTGCTCACCACATCCGAGAGGATGGGGTCGATGTCCATTTTCGAGTGGGTCGCTCTCCCACTCGCTTCCACCTCAGCTGGAGGCAGCGGGCCATCAGCCCTGGCTTCAGTTGGGAGAATCCTAAGGACGACCCTCTCGAAGCCATAGCTTATGGCCCCCTTTGCGATGCTGAGAGGAGCGAGGGACTCCTTGTTTAGGAGCATCAGCGCTTGCCGATATGGTTCCTCGTTCCTCTCCAGCCTAACCACCTTCCAGTCTTGGGTGGGAAAAGATGGATTGCAGTACCGCAATATCTCTTCAATTTCGGTCGGGGTAGAGGGTTCGGCCGGAAGCCAGACACGAGCACGAGGTCGCATCGGAAGATTTGATTTGGCCACCGCCTCGAGCCTTGCTTCCTTCCAAACTTCCCCCACCCTGGCTACCGCCTCCTTATAAAGGAATGCCCACCGTTCGTCGGCACACCTTATAAGTTTTTGTAAGCCGAGGTTCCAACCGGCACTTTCACATCTTGGGGGTGGTCCAGGGCTTCCCCTGACCACCTTCATAAGCACAGCGGAGATAGCAGCCGCTACCCGCTTCCACTCATCATGGGAGATGGCTTTATCTCCCCTGCTGCTGTCGTACACCCCGAGCTCTATTGAGCTGGTGAGCTTAGCGATTTCGCTGAGCATCGATGCGGCTCCGACCCGAGGCTTCTTGCCCCTCCTGTGACCTCTGTCGCTTCATCGAGGTGTGGGGCTCGCTCGGCCCCACTTTCCCGTCAATAGCGTCGCTTAGCACCCTTTTGGCCCACTCAAGTGTGCTAGCATGCTGATCAGATTTCTGGTCAGCCTGCTTGCCACCATAACGCTCCAAAATGTTGGCAGCCAGCCGACGGTCCGACTTCAGCTTTTTAGCTGTGGTCACGCGCTTCCCCCGGAATCCTTATCGTTCGCTGAGGATCCCGCGCCCTCCATGAACTTAACAGCGGTTCCTCTGCTAGAGCTGGCGATTTCGCCGCGCACTTACGCCCTGCCTAAGGTGTCAGTCGGCAGATTCCTGCCCACTTCCCCCGCCTTACCGCCCCTAATGACGGTGAGCCAGACACCCCCGGAATTTTTCTCCTCACTATATAGCGGGGACGGTTTCGTCCCCATAGGTGGGGATGTCCCCCCCAGGGAACTGTCCACTTTTGAAGAGGTCGGTTTCGACCTGCTTCCTCCCTCGTCCTTGGTTGTTTCTGTAGTTTGAATTCATTTTGATTGGGTCCCCACTCAGAGCCGCTGTCCGTCTCCTGTAAAGGTAGTCGCCTATAAATGGTCCCAAGGTTGTCTCAGTTACGAAACCAAGGCGAGAGTTGACGCACGCCCTTATGAGGCAGTGCGTTCAGAGCCGACCAGCGCAAAGAAGGAGTCATCTCAACAAACACTTACCACACTAACTTAATGATGACAGGAGGGGAACGTACTCTGAGGCCTGCCATGGTTTTAACAAGACGGAAGCGGCCTTGGCATTAGCCCATCAGCCATTTCTGCAGGGTGTCACCCCTGCATGCTCAGGTGTGCAAAATATTCGTATCGTAATAAATATATAACGCTAGAATAGCATTACTGTTGCTATGATCGCAACATTTTTATGGGCTAACATTCTTCATTTTGTCGAACAACAATTGCCCTACACCGATTCTGTGATAAGTGGAATCAAAATCTCTAACAAAAATTGTTTCTACTGCTTTCAAATAATTTACAAATCCCAGTGGAGGCTTAATTAAATTATACCTGTCCACTTGCCTTCCCTGTGTAAAGAGGTATTCTATTGAAATTTCGTCTCCTACGTAGGGTAAGGGTTGGGGGCAAGTGTGTGTTTTAAATATTTTTAAATATAAGTAGCCGCTAGAGTATGCAAATGCATTTTCTTTTAAAAAACCTACCTCAGAATCATCTACCTCATTATTAATTTCTAACCCTAGCCTGTTGAACGAATGTTCAGGTCGTGGAAGTCCTTGAAATTCTTGCCGCAATAAGTCCTGCGTTACACGGTCATTACACACACTTTCTGCTAATTGATACGAAGTATTAGGGGGAAAACTTTCGTTATTGTTAATCGGTTCGCGGTTTCCGTTCGTTACTAAATTTACGTAACGCAATACCCACGATTTCCTAAATAAATTGCAGAACATGTAAGGTGCTATCCTTACACTTCTACCACCGCCTCTCCTAATTTGTCCAAAATAATTTACAAGACTGTCTTGACATAGCCGTCTCGTCTGTAGATGTTGGAGGCCTGAGTGGGACAAGAATCGCCACAATCGTTTAAAACTATTTATATTAAGAATCCAACCATTAAGGTAGTTGAAAGAGGAAGTAATGTCAGCCCCGGTGTCATCGCTAACCCTAATTGTCTTTAAAAGTTTTATAGCCTCATCTAATAACTGAATTTGTTCGGTCGTTGCCGAAAAAGCAGAATAGCTTAAAAATTGCTACTATTAAACATGTCAAAAAATTTATTAGTAAATAAAATACTTATATTCCGCCGTATTGCAAAAACTAGGCGAAGGTCAAGTTAAACGACCGGAACTATAAATGGATAACATTCCGGAAGCGACTGTGTCACTGAAAACTTGTCCTGCAAGTTTGACACTCATTTTTTGAAATTATTGGCAAAAATATATTCATCTGAAAGTTTCGGTGCACAACGAATAGGATTTTGTGAAAGTTTTTTATAAAAGTGCACTGTATCGGACCAACTTATGGGACGAGACTTAAAATTTACTTTATTTTTAGAATTTTCGAGACAATTTCTTGTATTGTATGGGTGTTCCTCTGAAACAACCAAGACTCTAGCTAAATTGAGAAAATTAGATCCCTGATCACAAACAAAATGGCATGGATTAAGACTTATGTTTTGTAACTGGGTAATGGCCTCAAAAACATATTTTTTGGCTACATCCCCTTTTCAGGAACCATTGACAATAAAATATGATAGAGGGTGAGACCACGGCGCTCCACCAATACCTTGGACCATCAGATCCATTGCACTATTACCTGTTCTACTTGTGCGATTTTCATCGTCATAATCCTCAACTCCTACATATTTGTCAAATTTAGGTAAACATTGCATATGACTTTTAAGTGCCATTTCGTCACACAAATCAACACGAATTTTTGTTCCTGACTAAAGCCCTGGCTTTTCAACTCTAAACACCTAATGCTGCTACTATTACATCCTGGATCACGGGACCATTCCGAAACAAACTCGTCCAAAGTTCTCTCATCCGGAAACCTAAGGATTGGCTTAAGGTGTCTATAAGCTAAAGCTGAAAGGAAGTACACACCTAAAGCCAGTGTTTAAAAATAATTGTCGTATCTACGACCGTTAGGGTTTCGGTTAAAATTTTTAATATTATTTTGCACAATGGCGCTTATCTGTGGAGGAAAATTACTACAAAAGTGACCTATTACATCAAAACCTTCCTCTTTCTTCTTTAACTCATTTTGTAATCTTTTATATTTCCTAGCTAAATCTTCTAATTGATATTTGAGATAACTAATTTCCCCTTCCTTTTTTTCTAGTTTATTTTTTAACTCAAAATTTTCCTCCACCAATTTCTGTTCCCTAAGCGCCCCTGATATTAAATTCAAATTTGTTTGGTTTCCTATATCTCTACAATGCATTTTATCAAGTAACCCTATTTCTTCCTGGGCTTCTTTTGTCACAGATGCTAATAACATTAAATTGTTGGAGATATCGGGCGATTCCGCAACAACTGGTAAAAAATCTTCATTACCCAATTCGATTATTGAATCGGGACCAAAAACCTCTTCAAAACTGGGTTCGGACAAATTTGGCAAATGTATTTTCGGAACCGCATTTTTTTTTTAATTTCCTTTCTAACTTCATGTGAATGGAGAAGTGCCGATCGCACGCAAACAAATATATATTTTTAATATGTCCTACACCCAAGCGTTAGAGCCAAATCAAATATCTAATTAAAATATAAATAAAAGAGTGCTAAGCCTTACAACCAAAATAAATTTAATGAAATTTCTATATAAAATAAAATAAAAATCTGATTGCAGCAATTAATTTCTACTTATCTAGTAAAACTTTTACAATAAATATATTATAAATTTTTAAATTATTCCTACATTAAGTAATACAATCAATATTTTAATGAAATTAAATACATACGTTTAACAACTTAATAATATCAATCATTAATACAATATTTTCTAGATTAGTGGATACCATACGCTTACAATATTAATAGTTTCAAAATCTAAATTTAAAAAATTTACCATTAACATTTTAAACTTGTGAACTAACCTGTCTTTATCTTCTCCATACAAGGAAAGTTGAAAAGTTGTCCGCCCTCTCATCCCACGACGCGTTTTCGGCATTTTTCTACAAAATACAAAACACTGAATTAGAATATATCACTATTATTATTTATTGTACGCAAAAAATTTATTATAATTCACTTTTATCATCATAACAATAAATTGTTCACTGAAATTCTGTTTCACACTGAATTCTGTCGATTATTTATAGCGCTATTTTTTCTGGGATCCCGCCTTTTTTGACATCAACTGTACGAAATTTCCTTATCTTAATAACCAGGGAAAGAAAATAACAGAAAAATCAGCAAAAATGAGAGTCTCGCATCACGTCATCCTTGACTGTGCGAAGCCGGAACGGGTCTCTAGTATATATATTATATATATGTTCATCACACTTTGCACACTGTTTTCAATTAACTTATTTGTTATTATTTTACGCTACATATTGAAATATAATTTTAAAAAATTCAAGATTTTAGCTTCTATTGAAGAAAAAAAGTCTATTTTAAAAATTACTTCGCTAGCAAAGGCGGTCTTCGGCCGCCTTAAAAAAAATAACAGAGGTCGGTCTCGGGTGTCGATAGTTTCTTTTGCGTGCAGTAAAGAATTCGACGGTTTTGGACCGACCAGGATGCAGAAAGGACTTCTTCTTTTTTTGTTTGTTTATTTTTGATTGTTTAATATTGTTACAAGTTATTTATTTAATTTTTTTTTAATTCACTTTCCGCTTACGAAATTCTCATCTTTGCGTCAAAATAAGACAATTTAAAAAAAAAAACTTAATTTTCGCGGCTTCCTTTGTTGGGTTACTTAAACTATACATTTACCATAATTTAATTTTATTTGTGTATGTGCTAATACAAATATACATTGTTAAATAAAAATAAAGTGGCCGTATAATGCTAATAAATTAGCTAATGATAAGCATATTTGTGTACGACCTTTAAGAAGCGCACAAAAATTTGAGAATATTGTAACGGATTTCTCGATAAATCGTCTACCTGAAACTCACTCTTAAATTCGATCACTGGATTGTTAAATTAAAGTCCCAATTTAATGGCTATACACTTATCTTTACTGTTATTTCCAACAACTTAACACTTATTGCTTGATATTCGACTTAACAACTTATTGCTTATAGCTTAACTACTTTTTAAACGACAATATTCTAATTAGAACTGTCCCTGCTGCACAATCCGACCTCCCTTATATAGTAAATTTTTAAGACAAGTTCGCTACTAGAACATACTGGCAACTACGAATTCGCTGTCTAGTTGCTTCTGGCAGTTTATCGTCGATTCTAATATGTTCTGGTATTTGTGTTCGCCACAATGAGAAATATAATTTCTCCATAAATGGTCTACCTTGTAACTCACACTTCAGTTCGATGACTGGATTTTTAAATGAAAGTCTCAATACAATGGCTATACACTTATCTATATATTCTAATTCCAACAACTTAACACATATTACTCAGTTTTCGAGTTTACAACTTATTGCTTATATCTTAATTGCTCTTTATACGGGAACACTCTAACCAGAATTGTCTGTGTTCTACAATTCGGCAGCCCTTTTATAGTAGATCTTTAGAAATAGTTCGCTACTAGAATTCTGGCAACTACGAGTTCGCTATCTAGTTGCTTCTGGTAATTTACCGCCGATTTGATTTCGTTCTTTCATCCGTTTTCGTCATTATATGAAGTTGAATGCAAAGCTGAAGGCTTTCGGACTAAAGTTGACGTTTAAGTGCCGTGTATGTGAATTCAATGAGGAACAGCAAAATGAGCAATAAAAGTTCTCGCGTTTGAACTGAGACATAGTGCATTGATTTTTCAAGCTATAGTTGAGCCGCTCAATTTAAGCATAAAGTCTCATGTGCGTTATCGTCAATTTGTGGATAAGATTAAAAATTTTACAACGTCAGGAATATAGTGATTTACTCTGAATTTTCAAGCATAAAGATAATCGCCGTTATAAAAATCGTGATATGTTGGAAAAGTTTGCTTTTTTTCAGGAAAATTGGATGTTATAGTGAAGTTTTGTGGGAAAACTGAATTATTTAAAATTGATATTTAGAAACCGTAAAAATAGTTTCCTTATGTATCAAATATTTTGATGATGGATGCATATAAGGTATGTTTTAAATTATAATGAATTTGAAAAGGCAGAGAGAAAAAAGACCACTAGCAATACTGCTGAGTTTGTCTCAGCATATTGCTTTGCTGTTCTTATAGTAAACAAGTACAACTCAAATCGTAAAACTCACCTTTCTTAGCCAACTACTACTTGTATATACTGTGATATATTAGATCATATCTATCACTCAAGTGGATATAAAAATTCAGGGGATTTGTTATAGAATATAAACTAAATATATACCTACGTATATACATACGTATATTTTTAATATAAAAACATATCCTATTCGTCAGAAGATGAAATTGTGTACATTAACTGAATCATGTGGATATTACAAACCCTTCGAAACATTTAAGATTAAGATGTGTTCAGTGAATTTTTTTCAATATATTCTGCTGCATGGAGCATTCTGTATCCCCAAAGTTTAAGAACATGATTCAGCTGGGCTTTAGAATAGCAACCCTCCGCATTTGGTGTTAGAAAGGTATGGGCGGATAGAAGAAGTTCCCCAGATTAAGAATATATACATACATATGTATAGCGCCGAAGGAGATTTTGTTCGTTTGCAGTATACATATGTATGGTATGATTTTGTTTGCATAAAACCCTTTTGTTATTGTTTAAATAAGTCGAATCTAAGAAAAACCTTGGGTCGGCTTTAGAATAACGTCCCACGCTTTCGTGGATAAAATGGGTATGGGCGGATAGAGGAGATCCTCCAGATCAAGAATATATATAGATATTGCCGCGGGAAACTTATAGTTTTCGAGATATTTACGTTTAAAGTTGAAAATTTCAACTATTTAAAGTACTTATTTTTGCGATTTAAAATGAATTATACACTTATATTTTTCACTTTTATATCCACTAACACTTGACTAATTCGTTTTTACAATTTTTTTTTATATTGGATGCTGCAAAAATAGCTTTATTTCAATATTTAAATCATTCTTCAATTTTATTAATTTTGACAATAACAAAATGGTTGTGAATGTCAAAACATCAGTGTTGCCGTACTAATATATTTTGTAAACGAAGAAAAATAAAATAAACACAGAGATTGTGCCCTAGATACAGGAAACAACGCAAAAAGAATTTCTGCGCGTAAAAACTTTGGTACACCCCGGTGTTGGATCGACCAGGGTTATTTTTTTGAAGCGCGGCCGCCAACGCAAAAAGGAGTTCTGCGGAAAAAAATCTTGTTGTTGTTGTTGTAGCGGCAGAATTCTACCGAGTTGACAGTCCTTGGCCGGAATAAATCCGGGTCCGTTCCGGTTACGTAGACCCGACTGTCGTGGGAACGGAAAAAAAAAAAAAAAAAACCTTGATACACCCCGGTGTTGGACCGACCAGGGTTATTTTTTTGAAGCGCGGCCGAGGCCGCCAACGCAAAAAGAAGTTCTGCACGAAAAATATTTTGATACACCCCGGTGTTGGACCGACCAGGGTTATTTTTTTTGAAGCGCGGCCGAAGGCCGCCAACGCAAAAAGAAGTTCTACAAGAAAAAAGGATTATTGTCATAGATGGTATAACATAATACTTAACATCAATGCTTTGTTATAGTTTATTTCTCTAGGTTTTGGATTCCTGCATTTGGGGTATTATCTGTTTTAATTTCTTTCAGTTCAATTACAAAAGATGTCGATAAGGTAACACTGGTTATTTGAAATTTTGCAACCCTTTTGTTATTGTCAGAATTAATAGAATTTAACAATAATTTAATTATTAAATTAAACTATTTTTGCACTATATAATGTAAAAAACATGTGTACAAACGAATTAGTGAAGTGTTAGTGGATATAAAAGTGGAAAATATAAGTGTATAACTCATTCGAAATGGGAAAAATGCGTACTTTAAATAGTCGAAATTTTGAACTTTAAACCCAAATATCTCGAAAACTATAAGTTTCCCGCGGCTATATCTATATATATTCTTGATCTGGAGGATCTCCTCTATCCGCCCATACCCATTTTATCCCCGAAAGCGTGGGACGTTATACTAAAGTTTTCCCAAACCTTAATTATCTTTTAAAAAAAACTTTTGTTCAATTATTTTCATTCACACATTGACAAAAGAGCTGCATTCTAACAAATAATCAAAAAAACAGATAATACCCCAATGGCAGGAAATAAATAAAACATTATTAGTTTATCGTGTAGAATATTTCTCTGCATTCAAGGACTTCGGCCGCGTTGAAAAAAAAACCCTTGATGGTCCAGTACCGGTGTGTCTCCAGTTCTTTCGCTCCGAATTTTTTTTGGCGCTGGCGGCCTTCGGCCTTAATATAAAATAAATGTGTAGAAACGAATTAGTGAAGTTTTACTGGCTATAAAAGTTAAAAAAGAAGTGTAAAATTCATTATAAAAGTTAAAAAAGAAGTGTAAAATTCATTATAAATCAAAGAAACACACACTTTAAGTAGTTGAATTTTTGAACAAAAACCTTAAGTCAGCGGTAACGTATTTATATTCTTAAATTGGAGAACTTTTTCTATCGGTACATACCTATTTTAACACCGAATTCGGGGGAGGCTATTCCAAATCCCAGCCAAGCTATTAGTGCACTATTTATGGAATAAAAGTGTAAAAATAATTTGGTGAAGTGTAAGTGGGTATAAAACTGAACAATATATGTAGAAAGTCAATATTAATTGAAAAATTTCATGATTTAAATTTATTTTTCGACATTAACATTCCAAGATTTCGGAAATAAAAAAGGTATGGGCTGATAGAGCAGGTCCTTAAGAAAAATAATTTAGATATATCGGGAAACTTATAGTTTTCGAGAGATTTACGTTTAAAATTGAAAATTTCATCTATTTAAAGAGATTGCCTTTAGTATACCCTCCCACGATTTCAGAGTTAAGGGGGGTATGGTTGGATAGAGGAGATTCTCCAGATCACGAATATAATTATAGCCGCCGGAAACTTATAGTTTTCGAGATATTTGCATGTTAAGTTGAAAATTTAACAAATTTTATTTTACAATTTCTCGATTTATGGTTAACTTTTTTCTATTATATTATGCACTTATTATACACTAACACTTCACTACAATGTTTCTACATATTTATTTTATATTAATTATTTTAATATATATTTTAACTAAACATTTTAATTTCACACAATTTTTGTTATATTTTTGATATACTCTCTTTAACATTACTTTTTTTGGGTTAGATTTCTTATTTGCATTGGCGGCCTTCGGCCGCGCTTCAAAAAAATACCCCTGGCCGATCCAACACCAGGGTGGTCGTTATTCCTTTCGTGTTCAACTTCTTTCTGAACTGGCGGCCTTTGGCCGCGCTTCAAAAAAATAGCCCTGGCGGATCCAACCCCGGGGTGGTCATTATTCCTTTCGCGTCCAACTTCTTTCTTCACTGGCGGCCTCCCCCTGCGGGTAGGGGTAAGAATTTACCCGCGGTAAGGCATGCCTGTCGTAAGAGGCGACTAAAGCCAATATGCACTATGACTGATATTATGTACCTTGCTCAGTAATATCAGCATAGTATGTCAGAAATAGTGCTTTAATACTCAGCTTGAACTGATATTATAGACTTTAAATGAAAAAGCAAACAAAAAGACATTTGAAGTTCAAGCGACAAATGTCACCAGTCATTGAGTAATGGGTTGCTCAACTGGCAGTACTACACAGTCTTACCAGAGACTTTCTGGTACCACGGGGAGCAGAAAGCCCTTGGATTCGTGGTGGCTGTGGTTGAAACCTAAATGCAGGAAGAACTGAAAATTCAGCCTAACTGTTCTTTCAGTTCTTAAATATAGTTGCAAAAAGCAACTGGGTTCCGTACCCGAAAACGGAAGAGGTTTTAGGTCGGCCTCGAATCATACCAAGATGGTAGTGTGGACCCAGGCACACTGCTTGCTACTGGTATCCAAATAAATACTTGCAAATTGCTCGTATTGTTTGGGGCGCTTATCAACGCATTGTATTGATACGCTGTGTTTTGGAACACCTGGTGTTGGATCGGCCAGGGTTATTTTGTTGAAGCGTGGCCGAAGGCCGCCAATGCAAATAAGAAATCTAACCAAAAAAAAGTAATGTTAAAGAGGGTATATCAAAAATATAACAAAAATCGTGTGAAATTAAAATGTTTAGTTAAAATATATATATAAAGTGAAAATGAAAATATCTCGAAAACTATACGTTTCCGGCTGCAATAGTTATATATATTCGTGATCTGGAGAATCTCCTCTCTCCAATCATACCCCTCCTAACCCTGAAAGCGTGGGATGGTATATTAAAGTTTCCCCATTTAAAGTACGTATTTTATCGATTTAAAATGAATTATACACTTAGATTTTTCACTTTTATAACCACTAACAATTCACTTATTCATTTTAGACATTTATTTTATATTATATAGTGCAAAAATAGCTTTAATAAACCTTTTGTAAAGAGCATTTCATTTCCTACCTCATCTATTTGTAGGCCCAGGAAACGTGCTGTTTCGACGGGGACGGATCATAGGGAGCGGTGTTTTAGATTAGATGGAATCGATGGCATGTGCTCAAAAGTAAACAGCTACCTCTCCGATCCTGCTCGCTTCTTCTCTGCAAGGAGTCTGACACTCTCCCCCACTAAATCCACAGCGACCATATTCACAAATTGGACGAAGGATTACAGACTGGACCGGAACATTTCAGTCGATGTAACAACGGACAGTCTGTGCTCTTTCACTCCTCACACGACCGCGATAACTGCCAAAGTACAGAGCCGCAACAAAATCCTCACATCGCTTGCCGGCAGCTCTTGGGGAAAAAACAAAGAAACGTTGTTGGCACAATACAAGGTAATCAGCCGGCCGGTCCTAAACTATGCATCACCAACATGGCCGCCTGGATGTAGTGCAACGCAGACGAAGAAGCTTCAGACTTGTCAGAACACTGCACTCCGGACTATCACGGGAAGCCTCTTGATGTCCCCCATAGAACACCTGCACAGTGAGGCCCTCATGCTTCCGGTTAAGGTACATAACGAGCTCTTCTCCAAGCAGTTTCGTAGAAATCACCATTGCAGTCGTCTGCTTGAAGCGGAACCGCCTCCCAGGAACATCAATAGGTCATTCCTTGATTCCGTCGACATCAGACAGTACGCCGACCGGATGCAACGAACTACAGACAAGCACTGACCGCCATTCACAGTGGAGCCAATAACACCTTCATCAACTCCCTTTCAGTGAATGGCGTACTAGGAGTCAAACCACCGCCCATAGCAGACGTAGAGCTCGAGTTGCCTCGCGAAACCAGAGGGACCCTCGCGCAACTTCGTTCTGTATATTGTAGCAGGTTAAACTCCTACTTATCCAGAATAGACCCCGACATTGTAAACATATGTCCTGCGTGCAATGAGGCTCCGCATGATACTAACCACCTCTTTGCATGCCCAACACATCTCACCCATCTAACACCCTTTTCCCTATGGTCCGACCCCGTCGAAACAGCCTGTTTCTTGGGCCTTCCGTTTTCGTTTCTACGAAAATACCCCAGTAGAGGAGAGGAGTTCGTTGTGTTCCTTAACCGGAAGCATACGGGCCTCAGTGTGGAGATGTTCGATTGGGGACATCAAGAGACATCCCGTGATAGTCCGGAGTGCAGTGTTCTGACAGGTTTGGAGTTTCTTCGTCTGCGTAGCACTACATCCAGGCGACCTAATTGGGGCCGCATAGTTTAGGACCGGCCGGCCGATTGCCTTGTATGTCGCCAGCATCATTTCTTTGTTATTTTTCTGTGAAGGAGCAAAGACTGTCTTATGTAACGCCTAAAATTTTAGGGTTGTTTACGTTCGGAATTTTGGTACCATCGACTGAAATGTTTAGATCTAGTCTGTACTCCTTCTTTCAGTTCGTAAATACGGTCGCTGGGGATTTAGTGGGGAAGAGTGTCAGACTCATTGCAGAGAAGAAGCGAGAAAGATCGGAGAGATCGCTGATTACTTTTGAGCACATGCTATCGATTCCATTGCCCGACGTCAATATCGTGCAGTCATCAGCGTACGAGGTCACGGAAATTCCCTCTGGTGGTTGGGGGAGTTTCGAGATGTAGAAGTTAAACAGTAAAGGGGAGAGGACACCACCCTGCGGAACCCCTCCTAATTCTTCTCAGTTTGGAGTTTTGACTTCGAAACAGTACGGATGAATGCAGACCGCTCAGGTACTTCATGGTCCACCGCTTCTGCCCTGGAAGGAGCGTAGATTGTTCGATGTCCTCAAGTAGCGTTGTGTGGTTCACTGTGTCGAAGGCTTCGACAAGTCCAACGCTACGAGGATCGTCCTCTCGCAGGGTGGCTTCTGGTTTAAGCCATGGGCGTTTATGACGCTAAGTGCTGTGGTGGTGCTGTGCACTTTCCGGAAGCCATGCTGATGTTCTGCTAGGCTAAGATGGTGAGTGAACGTCGGGCGTAACAAGGCCTCAAGTGTCTTCACTACTAGGGAAAGGAGAGTTATCGGGCGATAAGACTCCCCTTTGTTGGCGGGTTTCCCAGGCTACAGTAGTGGGACCACTCTTCCGACTTTCCACACATCGGGTATTTGAAGAGTGGCCATCGACAAGTTGAGGACCTTGGTGAGGTAGTTTACTCCCGTCGAGCCCAGATGTTTTAGCATCAGCATGATTATGCCGTCAAGGCCAATGGATTTAGACGATTTGGCAAATTAAGGCGGAGTTCCGCGATTCTTCAGGACGGTATGAAGCGAGCAGTAGCAGCAGCGATCACCTTGCGGAATTGACGCTCGCCAACGATGACGTCCGTAGGAATGGGTAGTGCGTTGAAGGTGCTCTCGGTAAATTCTGTGAAGCCGACCCAGTTAGCTTTGTTAAAGTTAACAAAAGTGCGGTTGTCCACAGAAATAAAGTCGGGAGGTTTCTCGATCGAAATAATTATGGGGTTGGTCAGATTAGGAGACATGCTGTCTGTGTGAGCTCCTTAGGGCCGTGAAGGTCCTATCTTTGCCACTCGACTGGACGATTTGTGTGTGCGCGAACAAGATGCAGGTTGCACAGCCGTTGAGGCAGATGTCGCAGTATTGCGTTGACAGCATGGGGCCACGTAACTCGTGGTCCACTCCCTGTGTGTCTTAAGGCCTGAGCAGGTCTTAAGATGGCTCCATCCATTGCATGTATTGCACCTAACCGAGGTGGAGTTTGGATGGAGCCTTCTAGCTCAAACGTAGCAGTAAAATTCCTCGGGGCCCGGGTTGGACTCGATGCCAGCACGGGTCAGGAGGATACGGAGCAACCCTGCTGCTAGGCGTTGCTCCAATGACGACAAACTTAATGTAAAACTCACCGATCCAAACAGGGTTAGATCGCCGAAATAACAGCCCTTGGCCGGATAAAATCCGGGTCAATTCCGGTACCGCAGAACCGGCTGTTGTGGGAATTGTAGTTCCAGCATTACTTCCAGTGCTTTAGTCGAACACGTACGCATCGCGCCCGACGCTCAGATGCAGGCAAGTCGTTGCAGCTTCGATAGTTGAAGTCTTACCGAAGTCTGCGATGCTTTGAAAACCCAAGCCACCGCTCCATATGTTATGATCGGTCTTACAATCATGGTGTACAACCATCTGACAATCCTTGGGTTGCAGCCCCATGATTTCCCAACAAGTCGATTGCACACCATGAGCGCTTTCGTAGTTTTGGCTAAGGTCAGGTCAACATGCTGCTTTCACCGTAGAGTGGAATCCAGCGTGAGGCCTAGGTACTTAACCGTGCTAGCCATCTGCAGCTCCCTGCCGCCTACGGATAGGTTTCTGAGGCGTGGCAGTAACATGCGCCTGGTAAACGGTATGATTGTAGTTTTAGAGGGGTTGATGCTTAAGTCAACCCCACTACACCGCCCCTTTGCCAGCCCCACTCCCCTTTGTACAATATCGCAGTCTACGAACTTACAATATTATCCAAATATCCCTGACAGCGGATTCCATTGCTAGTTAGCAGCTCCAGGAGATCGCCCACAACTAGGCTTCAAAGTAGGGGGGATAGCACTCCACCCTGTGGACAGCCCCTTGTTGTGCCAAGACGAATTCTGGTATCGCTTACTGTGGTTTCCGCTATCCTGGTGCGCAGTACGGCTTTAATCCATCTGAGTACCGGTGCTGCCACATTCCTTTTCTCTAGTGCTCTTGACACGCTTTCGTGAGATGTATTGTCAAAAGCCCCTTCGATGTCTAGGAAGGCGCATAAGAACATCTCACCCCCTCTCACCGAACTTCGGATCTCTGAGGTTAGCTGATACAGAGCAGTATTGGTTGACCGGCCTGCTCTGTAAGCATGTTGCTTTGCATGTAGCGTTGCAGTCCTCAGTACCTTCGATCTTATATCATGATCAATGATCTTTTCCATACTCTTAAGTAGGAAGGAAGTTAGACTAATTGGCCTGAAGGATTTTGCCAACGAGTAGTCTTTCCTTTCTACCAGACGAACAAGGTGGGGCAGTAGGACCTGCTACCCCTGTTGCAGAAATGCTGGAAGGATGCCATCCGCACCCGGGGACTTATATTTTTCGAAGGAGGCTACAGCCCACTTGATAGAGTCCGCTGTGAAGAGCTGTTTTGCGACTGTCCAATCTAAGCGTGATGGCTTTCGTTCGACCATAGGTCGATTTTGGTCCTCTCGAATTGCCTCCGGGAAGTGCGCTAGTAGAACAGCCGTGGCTTATCCTCTGCGCCAGACGTATAGGTCCCATCCGATCGTTTAACTGCTAGTACTGTGTCCGTCTTGCCTCTGGCCAGAGCCTTATGCAGCCTTGCAGCTTCTGGCGTCGAGAAGACGCTTTCACAGAACTTTCTGAAGCTCTTTTGTTTTGCTGACCGAATATCCTTGTTGTAAGCAGTTAGGCTGTACTTGTAATTCTCCCAGTTTCCGGTACGCTTGGCTTTGTTAAATAGCTAACGTACCGTTTTTCGTAGTTCTGAAAGCCTACTTGACCACCAGGAACAACCTCGGTTCTTGGTGGTCGTCTTTAGAGGGCAGCTGCCGTTATGTGCCTCTATACTGGACTGGTTTAGCGCAGACAATCTGCTCTCCATTCTAGAAGCAGTGGCACTGCCGTCCAGCTGCCCCCTCCCATTTACATTTATTTCAAGCGTATCCCTAAAAGTGGCCCAGTCCGTGTTTCTGGGGATACGCCTGGGAGGGAGTTGTTTGACCTCTATCCCTAGTTTAAATCTTATGATACGATGATCTGACATGGAGGGTTCTGATGACACCCTCCATTGCCCGATCAGCCCCGACGTAAGTTCGTTACCAAGAGTGATGTCAAGCACCTACCTTGGCGTCGCATCCTAGAACGAGGGGCATGTTATTCCTCCTGCAGTCATCCACCAGTTTACTGACAGCCTCTGGAGTGCTATCTGTGCGTCCCCCGGAAAGTAGGCCGCTGCCAGGACGAAGTCTGCTCCTTCGTTGCTTTTATCCTGCACAGGGACCAGGTCTTGTGTTAAGAACTCCGAAAAGCAAAGTAAATCAATATCGTTCCTGACTACTATACAGGTTCTAGGTTTCTCACTATATAGATCCCAGATTACCTTATTTGACTCCATTTTGAGGCCTCTACCTCTTCTTTGTATATCCAGGGCTCCTGGATCAGTAGTATACCCAGACCATCCGCTGTGAACCTGCTCACGATGACAGCCGAAGCCGACGCCGCGTGGTGCAGGTTCACCTGGGCAACTTCCGTATGTGGACCCACTACAGGATCGGATCTACGAGGGGCTGGTCCTCATCTTCGCCGCCCACCGCGTTGCCACCCGCTAGGTCCTTGAGTCCCTCGAGAAGCTCTTGCATGGAGAAAAGCACCCCCTCCCCTTGTTCGCTAGCCTTCTCAGTGGAGACCTTCACCGTGGTCTCGGCAGTTGCCTCCTGCTCCGACGATTTCGGTGGTCGTCTTTGGTTTGTACGGCCTCATGAGAACCGAGCTGAGTCTATAGTTCAGGCGGAAGCTTTGCCTCCTGACTAATGTGTAGGACTCATCATCCATGCAGATTGAGACTCCACCCGGAATCCTCGACATTGCTAGTGACTACTCGCCAGGCCGATATACTAAGCCCCTCGTTCTGATTTTCAATCAGAGCGAGAGCAAACTCGTCCGGCTTGCCTGCGCACCTGGGAAGGGACACCGTCATGCTATGCATGGGCGGTATGTCGTCTCCCTTCTTTGCACAGAGGACGGGGCCATTCCAGCCTGCCAGCTTGGGAGCGATCTCCCTCAGCCAGCTTGCTGACTTCTCGTCCTTGCAGGCAACCTGCAGCATGCCTCCCTTGAAATATACATTATGGAACTAGGCTTTGTATCCAGACCCTCTGAATACCTCCTCCATGAGTAGGTCTTGGAGCACGGTGAGCTCCTCCGACCCCAGCGTCGCCGCCGGGTAGTTCAGAGGCAGCACAGCTATACAAATGCCTTTAAGGGCATCCGCATATCTGCGCAGTCAGTTTACCGCTCGGGGAGGGTTCGGGGCGGAGTGGTTGCCTCCGGTCATCTGCGCATTATTGCCTCTCTGTCGCTTTGTGTTAGGCGGCTCCTCTGGCGTCGGCTGCCCACTCTTGCGCTTCGCGGTTTGGGTGGTTGTTGAAGTCGTTGCCCTTTCGCAACCCCGCCTCGCGGCCTGAGTTGCGTTAACCGGGCGTTGGCTTCGATCTCCGCTGCTCCGTTTGTTTCTAGACGCGGTATTGCCACCCTTCCGCTTCTCCGAGGCAGGGGAGGCACTGTTTCCTCTCACCCTGTTATGCGCCAACTTTTCTGCTTCCTCCAAAATTCTTCCGTTTTTGAGGTGCCTCAGGTACCGTTTGAGGCTGGCACCGCTCATGCCTCTTCTCCTGGGATCATCCTGGCCGCCAGGACTCCCAGCTGGTGGTAGAGGGGCTAGTCTGCCTCCCCTCTTCCGTTTATTTTTGCGAGCTCCCTCGGTCGATACCCTTTGTGACTAACCCGAATCCGAGCAGTTAATCCTGCTCGAGGGAGCCTCGATGGGGTTCGCTTAATCAGCACCGGTCGCAGTCACTCTCCTGCTGAGCGCCGCTGCACGAGGGCATGTCGTCGTCATCATCTCTCGCATGCTCCTCGAACAGCGCTCGCTTTTCTGGCGAAAGAGCGGAAGAGGAAGCTGAACTTTCGTTTAGTCCCTGAGTCCCCCTTTCCTGCGCTGGTGCTTGTCTTGTCACCGTTTTTGTTGCCTTGATTCGATGGTTGTTATTGTTGTTGTTGTTTTAGGTTGTTGTTGTGTTAGGTTGTTTCATCTTGTTCGTACGACTTAAGGCTCGACAAGGCACGCTGTAGGGTCAGCATTTGTTCAGGGGAACACAAAGTCCGCCGCGCCAGAGGCCCATGATGCGGTAAGGCCACCGTTAATTCCCAATGCGGCCCGGTGTTGGGAAGACTACGTTTGACTACAGCGGAATTTACCTCCTGGCTGCAAATCATCCAATCGGCACGGGAGTGGCATAACACCCTGAATTAGGAGGTGGTAGCTCTTTGTTGTCGCACGCTTCCATCTTCGGTGTGAGAGGTGCTAGCCTGTGGTGCACACTTATGTCCTCTAAGTCTCGTAGATGAGGAGTATCTATACTCCACATGTTATTCAGACTGATCTTTTCCCCCACCACAGGCATGTACTCCGAAAGATTAGAAGAATGCCTAATGTAGGGAAATTCTTCCCCCACTACAATTTGGCAGTAAATTAAGGGAATGTACTTGAGTGATATGCGCCGGGGGCAAGGATAGGGAGTATAGAATAGTGAGTTCAAACCGGTGCAGTATTATTTTGTTATTTCACCCCCTCCACGGGTACTGCAGCAGCAACAACCTGTACACTATCGACCGAAGGGTACTACCTACCTAGAACAATAACCACCTACCTGCTCCCACAACAGTCGGGTCTACATAACTGGAACCGAGCCGGCTTTTTGTCCGGCCGAGTTCTGTCAACTCAGCAGAATTCTGCCGCTGTAACAACAGCAACAACAACCTAGAATGTCTAGGCAAAGCTATCTGGTCAAACGATGTCGAGCTCGAAAGATTTGATATATATCTGTCGCTACAACAACAGCAACAACAACCAAGAATGTCGAGGCAAAGCTATCTGGTCAAACGATGTCGAGCTCGGAATATTCGATATATACAATACATCCCCTCAGGTACATGTTGCCCAACAGGATATCAATCGAACATAGGTGCGCTGCTTCGTGGTGAAAACCTTTTGGTGCTAGGGTGCGCACCATGATCTTTGGCACTCCTTCCTGTCAAACCTTCGTAGGGAAAGGGAGCTGGCGGAACCGAATGACGATTCGATTCGAATGACCAGAATTATGGGCACCTGTAATAGCTCGCCTGATATTACCATCGCTAGCAGTGATCTGATAAATAGCATAACCTGGCGACCTATGCTAAGACTCGCATCAGAACATTTGCCTATAATTATCTTGATCGAAAAACCTACAGACTTTATTTCTGTGGACAACCGCACCTTCATTAACTTTAACATAGCTAACTGGGTCGGCTTCACAGAATTTACTGAGAGCACCTTCAACGCACTACCCATTCATACGGACGTCATCGCGGGCGAGCGTCATTTTCGCAAGGTGATCGCTGCTGCTACTGCTCGCTTCATACCGGCTGGAAGAATCGCGGAACTCCGCCTTAATTTCCCAGCCGAAGCAGCTCTACTAGCAAACGAGCGTGACACCTTACGCCATACCGATCACTGTGATCCCGGAATAAGGGATCTCAATTTAGAGATTCGGCAAATGGTAAACCATCATAAGCGGACAAAATGGATAGAGCACCTGAAGTCCTGCAACTTCTTCACTGGTGTAAGTAAGTTTTGGACAACTGTCAAGGCCCTGTCTAATCCGAGGAAACATGACGACCGGGCTGAAATTCAATTCGATGGCCATGCCTCCTCGGACCCGAAGAAGTGCGCGAGCTATTTTAGCCGGCAATTTACACTGCACTCTTCGGCAGACAAGACCAAACGATGTGTTACCCGACTCCTGCACAAAATGCCAAAAGACCGCGCACCACTAACTTTCACCGGTGGCTGTCCAGAGTGCCATCAACAAGGCCAAATCGTCCAAATCCATTGGCCCTGACGGAATAAGCATGCTAATGCTAAAACACCTAGGCTCGACGACAGTAAGCTATCTCACCAGAGTCCTCAACGTGTCGATGACCACTCTTCAAATATCCGATGTGTGGAAAGTCGGAAGAGTGGTCCCATTACTGAAACCTGGGAAACCCGCCAACGAAGGGGAGTCTTATCGCCCGATAAATTTCCTTTACCCAGTAGTGAGGACACTTGAGGCTTTGCTACTTCCGACATTCACTCACCACCTGAGTCTAGCGGACCATCAGCATGGCTTTCACAAAGTGCACAGCAAAGCTGTCGGGCAATGGAATCGATGGCATGTGTTCGAAAGTAAACAGTTATCTCTCCGGCCTTCTCCCTTCTTCTCTGCAAGGAGTCTGACACTCTCCCTCACTAAATCCACAGCAACCATTTTACAGACTGGATCTGAACATTTCAGTCGATGGCACAAAAATTCCGACAGTCAATAACCCTAAAATTTTAGGCGTTACATTAGGCAGTCCGTTCCCACGACAGGCGGGTCTACGTAACCGGAAAGGACCCGGATTTATTCCGGCCTAGGACTGTTAACTCGGCAGAATTCTGTTGCTAGAACAACAACAACATTCTGCTCCTTTACCCCTCATACGACCGCGATGACTGCGAAGTACAGAGCCGCAACAAAAACCTCAAATCGCTTGCCGGCAGCTCTTGGGGAAAAGACAAAGAAACGTTGTTGGCAACATACAAGGCTATCGGCCGACCGGTCCTAAACTATGTATCACCAATATGGTCGCCTGAATGTAGTGCAATGCAGTGCACAGTGAGGCCCTTATGCTTCCGGTTGAGGAACATAACGAGCTGCTCTCCAAGCAGTTTCTGCTGATATGTTATCGCAGTAATCACCCCTGCATTTGTCTGCTTGAAGCGGAACCGCCTCCCAGGAACATCAAGAGGTCATTCCTTGATTACGTCGACCGGACTTCGAACGCAACGAACTACAGACAAGTACTGACCGCCATTCACAGTGGAGCCATCAACACCGTTGCCTCGCGAAACCAGAGTGGCCCTCGCGCAACTTCGTTCTGGATATTGCAACAAGTTAAGCTCCAACTTATCCAGAATATACCCCGATATTCCAAACATATGTCTTGCGTGCAATGAGTCTCCGCATGATACTAACCACGTCTTTGCTTGCCCAACAAACCCAACTCATCTAACACCCTTTTCCCTATGGTCTGACCCCGTCGAAACAGCTTGGCCTCCCGTTAGATGACCTCGACGACAATCAAATTTAAACAACCTATGTTATCCCTCGCATCAGCGCATTATTATTTCGATCGAAAAGCCGCCGATTTTATTTCTACGGATCAGGATAAGCGGACGAAATAGGTTGTGCATCTAAAGTCTCTCCGCCGGTGAAAGCAACTTATGAACTACTGCGAAATCCCTGTCTTATTTCGAGGAGACATGACGAACGAGTTGAAATCCAATTCGATGGACATGCTTGCTTTGACCCGTACTGACATGTATATTGCACCCTTGGACGGACAGCTTGCTTTCGTCGATCGAAGAGGTTCAAGGTGTCATCTATAAAACAAAATCCCTTCATCTAGAAGGCATAAACCCGTTAGCCTTTATCACTTCTTTGCTGCAAGAGGCCTAAAACTTTTCTCCGCTTATTTCACAACAACAACAACCAATTGGGCGAAGGAGTACAGATTAGATCTCAACATTTTTGTCGGTGATGTTAAAGTTCCGACAGTAAACAACTCCAAAATAGTGGGTGCTACGTTTGCAATAAGATCCTTAAGTCACTAGCCGGCAGCCCCTCGTGGAAGGACAGCTGCGGTCATAACCTACGCAGCACATAAAAGTTGGAACAGCGCGCTTCGAATTGTCTGCATATTTCTTGATGGCACCGTCGAACACCGTCCCTAGTGACAGTAAGCCAGGCACCTCCGGAATTGTCCACACCCTTTACAGAAGACGATTTCGTCCCACTAGGCGAAGGTGTCCCTCCCAAGGAACCGTCCACGTCAGTTTCGACCTGCTACCTTGCTCGTCCTTAGTTGAAGTTTTGTTATTATTAATTATAAGACCCACTCAACCAAGAAAACTGAGTTTTTAAAAATATATTTAAACTGATTATGAGAATTAATAATTTTTTCTCACTTTTGGATGCAACTCAACAGTTTTGATAGTTTAGGAGATAAGACACTTCAAAGTCAAATCATATCCCTGTATAAGTTATTTTTTTGGTATGCCATTTTACTTCCGAAAATAGTCGAATTCGAAACTTAGTTTTTCAAGTCTCCGGACATAGCACATTTGGACTTCAGTGCCTATAGCTAACTTTATGCCGAAAATACCGGTAAAACTCTGAGGTATATTCGTGAAATTAAGAATATTTTCCTAATAATAATATGCCCTTGAGTCCAAAGAGGGTAAAATCGGCTCCATAATTCTATTAGCCCTTTATACCCATATATATAAGAATTTCAAGTTTCCTGTTGCCTTTATACCATATATATCGGTCAATATGCAAGACACTTTAGCAAAATTAAGTGAACATATAATATTGGACGTATAACTGTCGAATACAGAAAAAGTTGATAAACGACTTGATCCAGCTACCATGTAAAACATTTGATGTTTCAAGCGGATTTATGCGGCATATGTCGTTCAGTGTGTGTGCTATCTTCATAAAATGACGTGGAAACATGTTCCCGAATGTACCATACTTGAGTAATGCCACAAATTAACGCAATCAGTCCAGACGTTCTACTAGATCAAATCGGTTTGTGGAGACCGCAGAGCGGGCCAACTCGTCAGCCAGTTCGTTTCCGGCTATACCCCTGTGGCCAGGCACCCAAATAAGGTGCACTCGGTTGTGTTCTGATAGGCTGTTCAGCCGTTCTATACACTCCAGCACTAGAAGAGATCTGACCTCATAGGCAGAGATCGCTCTTAGTGCCGCCTGGCTATCGCTAAGTATAGCAATACTTTTATTGTGATAGTTGCGTTGGAGGTTTATCCCTACACACCGACTTATAGCATAGACCTCGGCTTGGAAGATGCTCGGGAAACTTCCCATTGGAATGGAGAGTTTGGTGCTTGGCCCAGCGACCCCTGGACCAATCCCCTCCTCCGTTTTCGACCCGTCGGTGTACCACTTGATAGTGCTTTCCCGTAGCAGCAGATCCAGTGATGAATTATTCCATTCAGACTTGCTGCCGAGGGTAACTTTAAACTTCCTGTTGAAGTTTACTCCTTTGGTAATGCTATCCCTTGGAAGAAGGGCTAGTAGTATTTTCTCACTTAGCGCTTTCATCTGCTGGGATGAGATCACCTTCCCTTTGCCAGCTCCCTCTGATGTCATTTGGAGCAGAGTTCGTTTGGCTGTCTGTTTGATTACCAGATGTAGCGGTGAAAGGTCTAGCAAGACTTCCAGTGCTGCGGTTGGACACGTTCGCATTGCTCCCGACGCGCAGATTCAGGCAAGTCTTTGCAGCTTCGACAGTTTGAGTCCTACCGAAGTCTGCATTGTTTAGCAACCCACGATACCGCTCCATACGTGATAATCGGTCTCACAATCATGGTGTACATCCACCTGATTGTCCTTGGGGAGCACCCCCAGGATTTTCCAGCAAGTCGGTTGCACACCATGATTGCTTTTGTGGCTTTGGTTAAGGTCTGGTCCACGTGCTGCTTCCATCGTAGAGTGGAATCCAGCGTGAGGCCCAGATATTTGACCGTGTTGGCCAACTCCACCACTCTGCCGTCAAGGGATATACTTCTGAGGCCTGGCAGTGACCTCCGTCTGGTGAAGGGAATTATTGTAGTTTTGGAGGGGTTGATGTTTTAACCAACCCCGCTACACCATCCCTTTGCCAGTCCCAATCCCCTCTGTACGATATCGCAGAGTGTGTCTTCGAATTTTCCTCTAGCTAAGATAACAACGTCATCCGCATATCCCTGACAGCGGATTCCATTGCTAGTTAGCCGCTCAAGGAGATCATCCACAACTAGGCTCCAAAGTAGGGGGGATAGCACTCCACCCTGTGGACATCCTCTTGTTGTGCCCAGACGAATTTTAGTGTCATCTACTGCGGTTTCCGCTACCCTAGTGCCCAGTACGGCTTCAATCCATCTGCGCACTGGTGCTGCCACACTCCTTTTCTCCAGTGCTCTTGACACGCTTTCATGAGACGTATTGTCAAAGGCAATGTCAAGGAAGGCGCACACCATCACCTCGCCCCCATCTAACGAATTCTGGATATCTGAGGTTAGCTGGTACAGAGCAGTGTTTGTTGATCTGCCTGCTCTGTAGGCATGTTGTTTCGCATGAAGCGGTGAAGTCTTCAGCACCTTCGATCGTATTTCGTTGTCTATGATCTTTTGCATACTCTTAAGTAGGAAGGAAGTAAGACTGATTGGCCTAAATATTTCGCCAATGAGTAGTCCTTCCTACCTACTTTGAGTATAAAGATCACCCTTGCAGTGCGCCATGGTTCTGGGATATATGCCAGCGCAAGGCTATCCCTCATCAGCCGCACAAGGATACCATCCGCACCCGTTAACTTATATTTTTCAAAGGAGGCCAAAGCCCACTAGATGGAGTCTGCAGTGAAGAGCTGTTTTGCGACTACCCAGTCCAAGCGTGATGGCCTACTTTCGACCATAGGTCGGATATGGTCTTCTTGAATCGTCTCCGGGAAATGCGCGAGTAGAAGAGCCGTGGCTCTTTCTTCTGCGCTGGACGTATAGGTCCCATCGGATCTTTTGATCGCTAGTACTGTGTCCGTCTTACCCCTAGCCAGAGCCTTATGCAGCCTAGCTGCCTCTGGGGTTGAGGAGACGCTTTCACAGAACTTCGTGAAGCTCTTCTGCTTTGCAGTCCTAATCTCCTTATTATAAGCAGTTAGGCTGCATCTGTAATCCTCCCAGTTGCCGGTGCGCTTAGCCTTATTGAATAGCTTGCGCACCGTTTTCCTTAGCCCAGAGATTGCTAGACCACCATGAGCAGTTACGGCTCTTGGTGGTCGTCTTTAGGGGACAGCTGCTGTGATATGCCTCTAGAATGGATTGGTTTAGGGCAGACAGTCTGCTCTCCAATCCAGAAGCAGACGCACTTCTATCCAGCTGCACCTACTGCTAACATTTGTTAAAAGCGAGTCCGTAAAAGCGGCCCAGTCCGTGTTTCTAGGGATACGCTTGGGAGGGAGTAGTTTGACCTCCATCCCCAGTGCGAATCTTATGATACGGTGATCCGACATGGAGGGTTCCGATGACACCCTCCATTGTGAGATCAGCCCTGTCTCAGACTCGCTACTGAGAGTGATGTCAAGCACCTCCCTTCTAACACTAATTACAAAGGCGGGTTCGCACCCCACGTTTGCTATACTTAAATTCTTACTGACTATAAACTCAATGAGAGACTCACCTCGTGTCTTATTTATTTGTAAGATCAATTATTAAACTCAATGAAGTTCTAAATGCCTTACCGCTGGTGGGGGACAGAAAAATACTTTATTGAGCTGAGAACTCATTCATTCTAATTTTATTTTATGAAATGTATGGCTTATATACTATTTACAAATCTTACTATCTAATTAAATGTATATATATGTATATGTGTATGTGGCATGCACACCACATAGGGTTGTTTTTAAGTACAACTCAATACATGTGTGTGTGTGTATGTCCGTATGTATGTAGCACATTGTTTATGCTACATGTTATGGAATTGTTTTTAAGTGCACAGTGCACTTGTGTAATCAATTGCCCAAATACACATATATCTTAGGTTACAAGTTTTATTTATGATTTTGTTTATGTATGTATGTAAATATATTTGGACATACATATTTATGATATGATAGTGGACTGTATTTATTCTTTCATATTTCTTATCTTATCTTATATTGTAAAATAATAAACTTAAATTTATTGCTGCACGCCGTATAAGTTGGCCCTTTTGGTCCCAACGCACATGTTCAATTTTGAACATTCTCCCGGGCGGCAAAAGTGACTCTTGGAAAAGTGACCGCGGCTTGTAATCGCTGCCTGGTTTTTAGTCGATAATAAATGATGATTGCTACTAGTACGCCGATTATAAAAAGCACCAATGATACGTGTCCAGTAACATGATGTATTTTGATTTCCTTTAATTCTATGTTTTCTTTCCTGATTTGTTTTACTATGTTTTGTAACTCCTTGATGTTCTTTAGACTTGTACTTAAGGTCTCTGGTTGGACAATTACTTGAGGGATGGGTACTTCATTTACTTCCATCATCGGTTGATTTACAGGTGCCTCAATTAACTTTTGCGTGTGATAATGTTGTGGAGCCGCAAGAATAACTCCCTTGTAGCGGCCAGTGCATCCTTCTCCTAATTCCATTATGCCCTTCGCTGGTATGTTGAAAAATTCTTTTGATTTGCTGCATTCTACGTCTATAGTTCCATCTGAAAATATATTGTAAAGCCAACTATTACCAGTTTGGAGTTTTATCCAATAGCTAGTCCAATGGCCCTTTTTGAAGAAACAGTTCTTTGTTGTCATGCCACGTAATACCGAGATTTCACATGACTGGTCTGAAGATGGATTCCATGGCCAGTTTCCTTTGCATATGTAATTGTTGTCTAAGCTTGTATCACACCTATTCAATTCTGCTTGTTGCAACAAAATGTATGCATCTAAACCGAAGTTGTAAATTAAGTAGCTTCCTTTTATTATTGGAACCATCATTTCTTCATCATGTTGAAAGGGAATTGGAATAACCCTGTATAACGTTGACGCCTCATGTGCAAATAATGGAATGGTTGTTTTGATCACTACTCTATTGTCTATTATAATTCCCTTTCCTCTCATTAGGTTGTATACATTTTTTAGTATTTCATCTTTTTGCGCTCCCATAAGTTTCAGTTTGGGTGGGAGTTCGCTTTTGATTTTCGATATTTCTTCACGCATTTGAGCTGGTCGTAAAAGTTGTGGGTTTAAATGCCCATGGTTAATATCAATTAATAAATTGATAATTGACGATTGAATATTTTCACATTCCGTTAATGTCATACCGAGTTGTGTTACCATCATTTGATAAATTAATGCCATTTTCTCGGCGTTTAAATTTTTTATTATTTCTGAATAGAATAAATTCAATTGCCCATTCATCTTTACGAAAGTTTCTCGTACTTCTTCTTGCGATTTCTTCATAATATTCAATGATGAATCAATGACAGACGTCTGTTTCTGGATTAATTGTTTCAAATTCTTTTCGTTGTCTAATAAATTAGTTAGGTCTTGCTCTAACTCCTTTCGATCATCTGCATCCATCGTTCCAAACAAAATGTGATGAATAGTTCCTATAAACTCAAACGGCGCTCGACGAGTCCTTTTTGGTTGTAGCAATAAATTATTATCCATTTCCAACGCATTTAATCTTTTCTCCAGTGCTGAATTAATCATTTCACAGCTTGATTCAAAATTGGTGAGAAGATGACATTGTTTTTTCAGTTTTGTGATATAATCGGCTATTCCTTTCATCTGATGAAAGTAAGGTTCCATGTTGTAATACACAACTAAATTCCACGTAGACCTTTCTATATCAACCATGCCAATTTCCTCCAGATATATTGCACTTTTGCTAGGTATCTCCTTTACACGAACATCTCCACCAATCATCGCTGCCATCGCTGTTTGCATTAGCAAAAGCATGCAAATTACTGCCGATGTTGTAGTTATTCTCCTGCTTCTACAAGTTTTTGAGTATTCTTGTTGGAAATTTTTTCTCTCTTCTTCCGAGTAGAGTGGACATATTTTACTGATAGGCCTTTTCACATCACTATCTTGTGTCTGAATGGTTACTACTCTCACCATTCCATCAGATCCTTTATGTATTTCAGTAATTTTTCCCATCGGCCATTTAGCTGGATGAGAAGTCTCGTTTTTTAGCAACACAATTTGTCCTTCTTTGATATTGCTCATCGGCTGTTTCCACTTGTACCTTTGTTGTAAAGTATGTAGATATTCCTCTTTCCAATTCTTCCAAAATTGATATCTCATTTTTTGTAGAAGATTCCATCTATCTAATGTCGTCAAATTTCCTTCTTGAAACGGTTCTGGCGCACTCACCAATGATCTTCCAATTAGAAAATGCCCTGGTGTAAGTATGCTGTTATCCTCGCAATCTTCTCCAGTAGTATAAAGTGGACGTGAATTTAAAACTGCTTCAATTTGTGTTAACAGCGTAGTCAACTCTTCATATGTGAGAGTATTATCTCCTATGATGCGCTTAAGGTGATATTTCATAGACTTAACACCTGCCTCCCAAATTCCTCCAAAGTGAGGACTTGCCGGGGGAATAAAATGCCACTTGATGCCTTCTTTTTCCATAATTGGGGCAATAATGCTGTTGTTTGCAATAGCTAGTTTCAAGTCTTTGTCCAAACACCTAGCTGCTCCCACAAAGTTTGTGCCATTGTCTGAATACATATTGGCACTTTTTCCTCTTCTTGCAAAGAAACGCCGCAATGCAGCCAAAAACGATTCCGTTGATAAGTCGCTTACGGTTTCTAGATGAATTGCTTTTGTCGCCATGCACACAAAGACAGCAATATATCCTTTGTATGATTTTTGGCCTCTTCCTTTTGAACAGCGTATTTGAAATGGTCCTGCATAATCTACTCCGGTATTATAAAATGGATGGCTGGGTATAACTCGGCATGATGGTAAATTTCCCATTAATTGTGTCATTACTTCTTGGCTATATCGAATGCATCGTACACACTTTCTTACATACTGCTTTAGTTGACTTTTAATGCGAATGATCCAGTACTCCTTCCTGATGTGTGTCCGCATTAAATTAATGCCACCATGTAATGTTATTTTATGTGCTTCTTGGATGATCAAATTCGCTAGTTCACAATTTGTCAGTATGATTGGATGCTTAGTGTCATAACAGATTTGGGAATTTTGTAGTCTTCCTCCTACTCTTAAAATGCCATCTTCATCCACAAAAGGATATAAGGTTGATAATTTGTTTTTTCTATCCAACACTTTGTTATTTTTTAATTGCCGTATTTCATCATAAAAATCCAAATTTTGTTGTATTTTGATTATAGTTTTCTTTGCTAATTGCATGTCATCTACTGTTAAATAATCCGCTTTTATCGTTTTTTTTTAAGTTTATTTGTTGTCAGTTCGACTATTCGATCTAGCCCCTGTATCCATCTCTTTGGATGCTTGTTCAATTTTTTGTTGCTCCTGTGCTCGTTTCCTTTCATGTGCGGCTTCGCATATCTGGCGTACATTCCCATAAATATTGTTAACGAAGTAGTCGTGGTTCGGTGCTACTTTCCCTGTCAATTTCACATGGTTGCTGTAGAATTCGTTCCCCCTCACTTCAATGCCCTCTAAATCGGCATCATTTTGGTACAGGGCTGTAATTTCTCCTTGCAGCTCCTGTTGACGTTTTAATAAGTCTGCTGTGTTTGACATATTTATTATTTTTTAATACAAACTGTTTGATATTCTCCAAAGAAATCGTTGGAGGTATATTGATTTGGTCGCCTGGTTGACCTTGCTGTGCCTCGATTCACAGCCGTTGAGTATTTCTTTGAATGACAGTTTATGATGACACAGCGTTTAGTTTCTTACTAATACGGCTTATGTGATCACTTTTATAAGCACGAATATACACCCGTCTTACTATTTTTACTTTAAGGATTTCTTCCTTTCCTTTTTAAATTTGCCTGTATTTTTATGAATAACAGGGCTTATTATCTTGGCTGAGCTCTTTATTTTTACTCGAAGGACCAACTTTCTTATTTATTTGTAAGACCAATTATTAAACTCAATGAAGTTCTAAATGCCTTACCGCTGGTGGGGGACAGAAAAAGACTTTATTGAGCTGAGAACTCATTCATTCTAATTTTATTTTATGAAATGTATGGCTTATATACTATTTACAAATCTTACTATCTAATTAAATGTATATATATGTATATGTGTATGTGGCATGCACACCACATAGGGTTGTTTTTAAGTACAACTCAATACATGTGTGTGTGTGTATGTCCGTATGTATGTAGCACATTGTTTATGCTACATGTTATGGAATTGTTTTTAAGTGCACAGTGCACTTGTGTAATCAATTGCCTAAATACACATATATCTTAGGTTACAAGTTTTATTTATGATTTTGTTTATGTATGTATGTAAATATATTTGGACATACATATTTATGATATGATAGTGGACTGTATTTATTCTTTCATATTTCTTATCTTATCTTATATTGTAAAATAATAAACTTAAATTTATTGCTGCACGCCGTATAAGTTGGCCCTTTTGGTCCCAACGCACATGTTCAATTTTGAACACCTCGTGTGTTACAGTCCGTGCTGCCCCATTCGGTGTGGTGGGCATTCGCGTCGCAACCCATGATGAGGGGCAGCTTATTCCGCCTGCAGTACTCCACCAGGTTGCCGACTGCCTCTAGGGTGCTGTCGGAGTTTCCCCCGGAAAATAGGCCGCTGCCACGACGACGTCCGCTTCTTCGTCGTACCTTGCTTGCACGGCGATCAGGTCCTGAGTTAGGAACTCTGAAATACAGAAGAAGTCAATACCGTTCCTAAGTACTATGCAGGTTCTAGGTCTCTCACTTGAGAGATCCCAGACTACCTTATTTGACTCCGTTTTGAGACCCCTGACCTCTCCTTTATTGACCCATGGCTCCTGGATCAGTAGTATGCCCAGTCCATCCATCGTGAACCTGCTCGCGATAACCGCCGAGGCCGACGCCGCGTGATGCAGGTTCACCTGGGCAACTTCTAAGCGCGGCCCCATTACAGGATCGGCTCCATGAGGAATTGGTCCTCATGCTCACCGTCCTCCGCAATGTCTCCCGCCAGGTTTGTGAGCCCCTCCAGAAGCTCCTGAGTGGAGGGTAGCGCCCCCCCCTTGCTCGCCCGTCTTCTCGGAAGGGACTTTCGTCGTTGTCTCAGCAGTTGCCGCCTGCTTCGACGTACTTGCGCAGGGTTGAGTCGCAACCTCATCCACCTGCATTTTCTTTGCTGCATCACCCTCGGTGATCGTTTTTGGCTTGAATGGCCTCAGGACCACCGAGCTAAACCTATAGTTCAGGCGGAAGCTCACCCTCCTGACGAATTTGTATGATTCGTCATCAATGCAGAGGCAGAGCCTCCACCCTGAATCCTCAGCTATGCTGCTGGTCACCCGCCAGGCCGATGTGTCGAGGCCATCGTTTTGATTGCGGATGAGTCCTAGAGCAAACTCGTAAAACTTTCCTGCGCATCTAAGAAGGAATACCGTCATGCTGTGCATGGGCGGAATTTCGTCCCCCTTTTCGCGCAGAGGATGGGGCCATTCTAGCCTGCTAGCTTGGGAGCGATCTCCCTCAGCCAACAAGCCGACCTTTCATCCTTGCAGTCAACCTGCAGCATGCCTCCCTTAAAATATACCCCATGGAAGGAGGCTTTGTATCCAGACCCTCTGAATACCTCCTCCATGAGTAAGTCTTGGAGCACGGTGAGCTCCTCCGCTCCCAGCGCCTCCGCCGAGTATTTCAGCGGCAGCACAGACATGCGAATGCCTTTGAGGGCATCCGCATACCTGCGCTGTCCCTCCACTGGCCGGGGGGGTTTGGGGCGGAGCAGTGGCTACCAGTCGCCTGTGCGATGTTGCCCCTCTGCCGCTTGGTGTTGGGCGGCTCCTGCGGCGTCAGCTGTCCGCTTTTTCGCTTAGCTGCTTGGGTGGTCAAGGGAGCTGCCCTTTCGCAACCTCGGCTCGCGGGCTGAGTTGCGTTTACTGGGCAGTGGCCTCGATTGCTGCCATCACGCTTTCTAGTGGCCGCGGTGATACCACCCTTTTGCTTTCCTGAAGCCGGGGAGGTGCTGTCACCTCTCACCCTGTTTCGCGCTAGGGTTTCGGCTTCCTCCGGAGTTCTTCCCTCCTGGAGGTGCCTCAGGTACCACTTCAGGCTGGCACCACTCATTCCCTTTCTTCTGGGATCGTCCTGTCCTCCCGGACATCCCGTTGGTGGCATGGGGGTAGTCTGCCTCCCCTCTTCCTTCTTCGTTTATGAGCCCCACCACTGATCGACCGTTGCGACTCCTCTGTGTCCGAGCAGTTGCTCCTGCTCGAGAGAGTCTCCGTCGGGTTCTCCTTTTCTTTTCCCGCAGCAGCCGCAGTAGAAGTCGCCTGCTGAACGCCACTGCACGAGGGCATGTCATCCTCGTCATCCCTGGCATGCTCCTCGAACAGCGCTCGCTCTTCTGGCGAAAGGGCGTCCAGGAAGCTAAACTTACGATTAGTGCCTGATTCGCCCTTACCTGCACCGCTGCTCTTGTTGTTTCCGTTGTCCAAAGTCGTTTGCTGTTGTTGTTGCCGGGTTCCAGTAGTTGTAGTTGTTGTGGTTTTTGTTTTAGTTTTGCTCATCTTTTTCTTACGACCCTTGGCTCGACAGGGCGAGCCGTCAGGTCAACTTTTCTATAGGGGAACAGAGAGTCCGCCGCGCCAGAGCCCCTTGACGCGGTAAGGCCACCGTTACTTCTCAATGCGGCCCGGTGTTGGGAAGGCTCCGTTATACCACAGCCGAATCTACCTCCTGGCTGCATATCATCCAATGGGCACGGGAGTCGCATAACACCCTGGATTAGGAGGTGGCAGCTCTTGGTTGTCGCACGCATGCGGCTTCTGACAACTAGTGTGAGGGTGCAAGCACCGCTCACACCAGGTGGGAGATGCCGAGATGCCTTGCGACTTAAGCCCCTGCACCACGGCAAGGTGCCTGCCATTCGCAGAGGTAGCGCTGAACATGAATGAATTCGGTATAGATCGTGGTCTAAGCTCCGTATCCCTAAAGTAATGATTTCCGTCTCACTAGTTGTTTTTTTTCCTCAGCCACGAGTTTATATCAGATATGTATATGTACCAATTTCATTTGGGCTAACTAGGTTGATTTTAATACCAATATTTCGGATATGAAAAAAATATAATAATGAGGCTAAGTGAGTCTAAGACCTATAATATCTATATATATAAAAATGAAACCCGTTTCCCGTTGTAACGCCATAACTTGAGGCTGTTGTTTTGTTTGTGATTTTCTAATACTCTGTAGAAGGTTCTTACGGAAAAAAATATCAAGAAAATGTCTCAGAAAGATTGAAAAAATACATTTAATTTTGTATATTTTAAAAAACGCGCGTAACGAATGTCATCATCATTCACAGCCATAGACTATATTGAAAGGGCATCGTTTGTTCAGAAATGTGGTTAACTAATTAAATTATATCACACTAATTTACTAATATTTGAAAATTACCCGCCACAATTAAATGTACCGACTAATACTAATTGTGTGTTGATTTCATTTTAATGTAAGTATTTAATAATAATAAAATATGTATACTATGTGTTAGATTTCAGAACGCAGTACACAAATTTCGCATAACCTATTAAGTAATCTGTGGTAATCTGACACACATAATCTAACATAGCGCTAACAATAATTTTATTAAGTTTTTAATAAAGTTTGTTTTGTTTTAAAGACTAAGAAGTTTACTAAAAAGTGTTTGTTAATCACGGTAAGTTCGCAGCTTAATATCGATTTTTGGTAGCTTTTGATGACTACACAATATTAAAATTTGGTATACACGGTTAAACAGAAAATATAAGCGAGTAATTTTTTATTTTAAGTTGGATTTTCGTTTTTAAAAATGTCACCAAGCAGACGTACAAAGTTAGGCCGCAGAACTCGAAATACTCGGTATTGTAAGTTGGCGTAATCTACTGTACTGACTACTGTCTCGCCCACAAAACGCAAAGAATTGCAAATTTATAAAATGCAAAACTAAGCTGCAAATTAATAAAACTGAAATTTGGTACAACGAATCGCACTTATGAGAAGCACCTCTGGGTTAAAACCGTTTAAAAAGTAGGCGCCCCCTAATAGATTCAGTGTATATATTTCCAAAGCTATTCAAGCTTTATCACACAGGACAAATCCTTTCGGACACCTCTTACGACAGTGTTAAACTAGCTAAAATTGGATGGATTAGGTTAAAAACTACTAAAAATGTTATAAACCAATACCAAAACCGTCAGAGACATTAAATTTTACACATGAAATGGTACGAAAGAGTGTTATAGGAGGCGACGTAATAATTAGACGATGGGCGTGGCACTGCCCACCATTTGGCAAAAACTCATATTTTAGGACTCAATCGACCAAATTCAATAGGTGGCATTTTTTTTGACATTCCTATGTTATGGGCGAAATTGGACTAAAACCACACCTACTTTCCGTATAACACCACTATCATCTAATTCTTTTACTTTCCAGTATACAAATCAAGCACCAATGAATATATCGGGATTCAACTGTGCACATATAGTGCCTATAAGGTATGCCATCTCAAATAACTGTTCAAGCCCCTAGGCACCGAATATGAGAACCTATAGCTTACTTCTTCCATAAAATATCGGTCGGTGTGAAAATATATAATTAAAATTCAGGGAAAATCCTTTCCTGAAAATAATATGGTTGTGTATCAAAAATGGGTTGAATCGGGCCAGTCCTTCCCTTAGCCCCCATATACCTAATAGAAAGAATTTATGGCTGACCGCATATATCGGCGAATATGTAAGTTATTTCAATAAAATTAAGTGAGCGTAATTTTCTAATGACAGTGCTTCCTTGCGCCTAAAATTGATAAAATTTAGTGAAATCTTGCCCCAGCCCTAATATCAGAATTTTCAAACAGCCGGTTGACTTTACTCCTTATATATTGGTGATGGTATGTAAAGTACCTTAATGAAACTCAGAGAGAATTTTTTGTTTGTTATTAATATGTAGTAATGTATAATAGTAATATAACATTTTCAAATTATATTTATAACTGAACGTATATTATTGGATATGTTATAGTTTTATTCCGAATTTATGTGAAATTATTCTACGAATTACTCCAACTCCCATATAGTAAATATAATTATTTTCGTTATTCTAACAAACCTTGTGCCGAATATGAGTCAGTGTGTGAGTTTATCTCGAAAATATTATATCAAAACAATTGAATTTAGTGATTGCTTTTAAAAAGGTAAAAATTATTAAACCGGACACATGTTTTGATTTATGTCAAGATGATGAAAATTTTGGGGGGCAAAACTGTTGTGCTGTGCATACGAAAAAGGCTTCGAGATTACTCCAATCCATTGGAACTTCCTAACACCAAGTAAGTCAATGAATTATTGACAAAGCCATTTATAAACAAGCAAAAAAGATATAAGTTCAGGTGGAACCGAACAACTTGCATGAATCAAAGTCTGGAAAATTCCTTGAGGTGCCGGTAAAACTTTATATTAAACAAGTAAGGAAGGGCTAAGTTCGGATGTAACCGAACATTTTATACTCTCGCAAAGTCAAATAGTATACTCGTTGGGGATTTCTTTGTGGATTGACCGATATTTTCGGTAGAAGGTCAACTATAGGCACTGGGGCCACATATTCAGTACTTAGGGGCTTGAACAGTTTTGGTTCGATTTAGACAATTTTTGGCCACAAGGTGGCATACTTTAATCGCATTATTCACGCAAAGTTTTATCCCGATACAGTCATTGTTGCCTGATTTGCATAGCGGAAACATAGTGGAAAGTGAAAGTATCAGATGGAATTTAAAATGGTGTTATATGGAAAGTAGGCGTGGTTGTAATCCGATCGCCCATTTTCGCACTATGACATAGAAACATGAAAAGAACGTTATGCACCGAATTTGGTTGATATCGGTTAAGCAGATCTCAAGATATGGGTTTTCACCTAAAAGTGGGCTGTGCCACGCCCGCTGTCTAATTTTGAACGCGGTTCCTATAAAGTCATCTCATACCATCCCAGAAACCTCTGGCGTGTTTAGTGCTTGATTTATCGCGCTTTTAGTAGTTTTTAGCAGTACCGTTATATGGGGAGTGGGCGGAGTTGCCACCCGATTTCAACTATTTTCACACCGTCAATAGAAGTGCTAAAAACATTTACTTCCAGTGAATTTTGTTATTATGGCATTAGCGGTTTAAGAAATATGCACATAAAACCTATTAGAGGCGGGACCACGCCCACTTAAAAAAAAAAATGTAACTGCAGATGCCCTTCCCTAATGTGATCCTGTGTACCAAATAACAGTCTTGTATCTTATTGCGGAGCTTAGTTATGGCAATTTATTTGTTTTTGCTTAATGGCGTTTTGTGGGCGTGGCAGTGGTCCGATTAAGCCCATCTGCAATACCAACCGTCTCACGGTACCAAGAAACATGTCTACCAAGTTTCATAAAGGTATCTCAATTTTTTACTTAAGTTACAGCTTGCACGGACGGACGGACAGACAGTCAGTCACCCGGATTTCAACTCGTCTCTTCATCCTGATCATTTATATATACCTATATAACCCTATATCTAACTCGATTAGTTTTAGGTGATACAAACAACCGTTAGGTGAACAAAAGTATTATACTCTGTAGCAACAGGTTGCGAGAGTATAAAAATGTTGCGAAAGAATTTAGCATTCGTTATTCGAAGAAAACGTGGACAAATTACAATAAAATTTGGTATCTTCTTGACTTATATTATACATATTATACACATTGACCCATCTTTTCGGTAAAAAGTCAAGTATAGGCACAGGGTAGACATATTCGGTACCTATGGGCTTGAACAAATTGAGTTCGATTCGGAGAATTTTTGGTCATGAGCTGCCGCACTTCAAAGACACTATTTGTGCAGGCTTGTATCTTTAATTGATGCTTTATTTATATACCTAAGTAGGAAAGAATCAGATGGAATTTAAAATTGTGTTATATGGAAAGTAGGCGTGGTTGTAGTCCGATTTTCCCCATTTATAGGAATAAATGGAATATAATAGGAATATTAGAGGAATGTACCGAATTTGATTGAAAGAAAGTATATGGTAAGAAAGATTGTGCAAATTTGGATGATATAGCTTTATTGGTTTGGAAGATATACATATACAATAAACTTATAGGGGGCGTGGCCACGCCCAGTTTTTAAAGATTATCAAACCACAGATGCCCCTCCCTAAAATTATTCGTTGTGCCAAATTTGAGTTTTGTGTCTTAATTTACTTAGCTTATCGCATATTGAACGTTTTCTAGTGATGGCGGTTTGAGGGCGTGGCAGTGGTCCAATTACGAAGTTTCATTAAGATATCGGAACTTTTCCTCAAATTATCGCTTGAACAGACGGACAAGCAGACAGACAGTCACTCGGAATTCAACTAATCTCGTCAACCTGATCTATTATATATTATATTTGTATATATCCCTATACCTAACTCGAATACTTTTAGGTGTTACAAACAACCGTTAAGTGAACCAAACTATGATACTCTGTTGCAACATGTTGCAAGAGTATAATAAAGTTTGTTACAGATACACAAGTTATTTTCGTTTAAATAAGGAAGCATTTTGTTTTGTTTTAAGTGAGATGAAGAAACATTTCCACTGTTACGTAAGGAGCGGTTGCATGGATATCGAAAGCATCACAGACTTCCATAGGACTTAAATTATCGAAACTACATAGACTTACCGGGGGCAATGCGTACGTAACGGCAGCACCGGAAAACGTGCTGGAACTCACATCGCTCAACTTAGTAATCCATCAAACAGCCCTTCTACCGAGGGACGATATTATCAAAAGGGCAAACTTCACAAAGATGTTTAAAGTTACCCTCGGAAGTAAGGTCGAATGGAGTAACTCCATGCTTAACCTATTAATGTGAGATCGAAAACGTCGGAAGGCATGGGAGGACCGTCCACTAAACATTCCATATCCATGGGATGTTTTCCGAACATAATCCAAGCAAAAGTCTTTGCTAAAATTAGGTGTGTAAAAATAAATCTCTTTCTCTACTATCGCAAAGAACATATTGCCATACTCAGCGATAGTGAAGCGGTACTCAGGGAGGTACAGGGGTGTATAGAACGTTTGAACGGCCTATCAGTTTGCAACCTGGTGCATCTCATCTGGGTGCTGGGTGATAAAAGGGTCGTCGGAAACAAACTGGCTGACCAATTTGACCACTCTGTACCTGCTTTTAGGATAGTAGGACAGGAACCCTGCATCGCGATGGAAAAAACAGCTCTGCAAATAGTAGAGAGAGTGATTATAACTTCACAAGGTTCCAAAGTATTATAAACATTCCCAAAGACAAATTTCGGTTACTATCGGCATTCTATACTGACCTTTGTCCACTCCTGTTGAACATGGGTATATCCTCTTGTGCAATTTTGCGACATGCAGCCGAAAACTCCGAAGCACCTGATTTTAGACTACACAGCAACCTGTAGACACAGGATTAAGGTCCTTGGATCTATATATCCGAATAGGGATCATGTCGCCTTAATAGCTCCCACCAATATCCTAGAATTTATCAGAGTGCTGGTTCTTTGTTTATTTATTTATTTATTTAAACGCCAATCGGCAATAGACATAGATATAATAAAGAATTAAAGTTTTATACAAAAGTGGCTAGGGTATATTAGTGTAATATCTGGAAAATATTTTAATAATTGTAAGTTAATATGTAATTCAGACTTGATTTAGATGTAATTCAGACGAGCAGGTGTCTCTTAGTGTTTTCGGTAAAAGCAGCGTATGTTCCTCCATAGAAATCAATTTCACCTTGAAGTGAATTTACTAAATTAGCCAGTCTATTCTGAGGACCATGGACAACATAATTTTTTCTTGGATTTCGATGTTTTTAGTAATCTATTTCGCCTCAGGGTAAGACCAGCAGGGGCGAGTTCAAAACTGTTTAGGATCTCATGAGCATCAGTGATGTTATTGACTACTTTGTAGAAAAAGCAGAGGTCAGCGACCTGTCGACGAGAAGACAGTTTGTTTATACAGTAGCACTGGTAGACCTCATCAGTAGTGCAGATGTGACTTGGTGACGATAGTTTATAGGCCAGTGACTTACAGAATTTACGCTGCAACTTTTCAACTTTATCGATTGTCGTGTTAGTGTAGGGAGACCAGATTACCGAACCATATTCCAAAATTGGTAGTACAAGTGACTTGAATAGTCTAATGAGTGTCCAAGGGTTTTTGAAATCTTTACCCCTCCTCAGTATAAAACCAAGGGCTTTGAACGCCTTTGATGTAATTTTGTCTGCGTGGTGTGAGAAGGTGAGCTTATTATCAACAATGATACCTAAGTCTTTTATGTTCTCGACCTCCGCTATCTCAAGCCTATCAAGTTTGTAGCTCGTGCGGATCGGTGAGTGTGAGCGAGCGAAAGATACGGCCGCACATTTGTTTACGTTGAGATCCAGCTTGTTCACTCGACACCAGCCACTGAGGATATTTATGTCTTGTTGCAAAATTATGATGTCTGTCTCCCAAGTAATCGGTCTAAATATTTGGAGGTCATCAGCATACAGAAGGAAATCAGAAGCAAAATTATTACCAATGTCGTTGACGAAGATGTTAAATAGTACAGGACCAAGGTGAGATCCTTGTGGCACACCAGAGATTACTTCATATTCACTGGATAAGTGGCCATCTACTCTGACTTGCAAGCGTCTGCCTGTGAGGTATGTACGTATCCAAGCCAATGCACGTCCAGCCACACCATATTTACTTAGCTTATCTAAAAGTATTTCGTAGTCAACACGGTCGAAAGCCTTGCTGAAGTCTGTGTAAATGCTGTGTGTGCAGTTGCCGGAATCCATGGAGTTCAGCAGTTTGTCGACGTATATGAACAAATTGGTAGTGGTGGATCTGCCAATAGTAAAGCCATGTTGTTTGGTTGTTATGATGTTTTCAATTGCCTGACGTATCTGTGGAAGCACTAACCTCTCAAATAGTTTTGCAAGTGCAGACTGTATGCAGATAGGACCGTAGTTGGTAACCAAGGTCTTGGGCCCCTCTTTATGAATCGGTGAGATGTATGACAGTTTCAAGTAGGTCGGGAAGGTACCATGGTAAAGAGATTCGCCAAATATTATATATGTGTCAAAGGCTCACATAGGCCTACCGCACAGTTTTTGAAGAATATGTTAGGTAAACCATCGGGGCCTGAACCTTTCTTCTTTGAGTACTGCATCGTAGGTCACTGTCATCCAAGTGTGTGCGCTGTGTACCAGGATTGAAGGTTGCAATACCTGGGTCGTTGCTATTCGATGGAACGTAGATGCTGTGGAAGAAGGACGCAAAGAGGTTACTGATACCTGGTCCCGTATCTGCTGAGCGGTCATTCCAGGCTACGGAAGATGGTATGTCACCGGTGTAACGGTTTTTGTCCTTGATAAAATTCCAGAATGCTTGGATCTCCGATTGCAGTTTGTCCTCTACCTTGTCGACATAACTTTTGTAGCAATCGATACTTAACTTTTTGCATTCCAATCTTAACCTGCTGAATCGTAAATAAATTGGCTTAGTTTTCCGAATTTCAGGTGTGCAGATTTCTTCTGTTTGACTTTGTGAATGAGATCATGTGAGAACCAAGATGGATAGTTACTTGACTTGTGTACGTGTACTGAAACAAACTGGTTTACACCTTCAAAGATTTTATAATAGAGAAAGTCCAACTTACTGTCAATAGTCTCGAGTTTGTAGAGGTCAATCCAGTTCGTTCTTAAGAGAGAGGTATTAAGGGCTGCGTAGTTAGCCTTTTTAAATACGTATGATGAGGAATTATCTGGCGTCAACCCCGGCCGAAAATTAAGCAAGATGTCGATAGCAGGATGGTACTTATCTTCTGGGACAAGAGCAACTGCGTGTTCCGGAGAAGAGTCAATGTCACTGAAACAAAGGTCAAGTGTTGAGTTCCAGGCATTTTGAATGTAATTTTGTTGAGTGCACTTTAATGAAGCAAAGCCATCATAAAGTTGCTTTTCACATTGGACACGAGGCAAGTTGCTAGGAATATTGAAGTCCCGACAATCATGACGTTGGAGTTTTGGTGTTTGTCCATTATAAATGAAACGGTAGCTATGTGGCACTCGAAGATCTCAAGAGTTGATTGAGGAGGTATGTAGATGCAGCCGATGATCATATCGCGAGAAGCTCCCTTGACACGGATGAATATTTGCTCTAAATCGTTGTTTGTTATTGCAATTTGTTCTGTATGGAGACTACGTTTACAGGCGATGAAGACACCACGTGGTACCTGCTCGTTGGTGTACCTGCTCGTTGATGAGAGAAACACGGTCTTTACGGTAAATACTTTATGTTGAATCAATGACTTCACCATCACATATGGATGAGTGAAGCGAGGATTCCGAAATACATACAACGTCGTACTGGTTAGCCGCCAATGCTGTTTAAAATGTTGAGAGTTTTGAACGCAGACCTCTGACGTTCTGGTAGCACAGGTGGACGTAAGATACTTTCTTCTTGCTCATTGAGCGGACGAAAATTTCTTTTAACGATTCTAGGGACACCATGGATATATTTAATTGTGTTACTGTCATCACCACTCTTCACGATTGAATCAAGCTCTTGACGCAAATTTTTCAGATGAAGTTGTTGAGAGGGCTGGTAGGCAGCCTCATATCTACGTTTAGCTTGTCTTCAACTGATGTAAGTCTGTCATCCAGGGCAGAACATTGATTTGATAGCGAGACATTTTGTTCTGACAGTTTGCTTACCTCTTTTCTTAAGTCCTTGATTGCACTTAAAAATGATTTTTTAAGGTCCCTGAACTCACGTTCATAATTTGCTGTAAAACGTTCAAAGTTTATCTTGAATAAGGTTTCAATATCCTTTGGCGGTGGCGGTATCTGTTGTGTTGTATTAACTTTTTTGGGTGGCATTTTGTAAGTACACGATACAGGAAAAAAACAAAAGATATGTTCCAAATAATTCCGGAGTAATTTTTTTATTTTCGTGTGTTATCAATGCATTAATTCACTCTATGATGTCTGATTCACAATCAATGTTAATGTTTGTTATGCTTTTTATTATTACACCTCACAATATTACGTCGCACACATCTTTCTTTGTTGTACGAAATTCAATTATGGTTCAATATCAAAATTTAATCGAACTTTTCTTTGTACATCCTTTATATTTTCTTATAAGAATTATTATTTTCTTTTAAGGAAACTTATATGAGGCATTAGTTTAATATTCTTTCACTTTTATATATACAATTGATGTAATATTTTCAGATATTATGGAGCACTTTTCACTATGCAGACTGCACATGTTCACGGCTACCTAACCTTTGTGAGTCCGTTTTTGTTTTATCGACTAGTTATATGAAAGGGATTCTCTGTTGATGTGTTAAAACTACTTTGTATATTTGGCGTACTTTGGTTGCGGTTGCGCATACGAACAAATTGTATACATAAGTACTTCAACAAAATTTGTATTTTCAGTTAAGGGTTTATACATGGGTTTCCTCGAGCAAAAAACGGTTTATTATACTCTCGCAACATGTTGCTACAGAGTATAATAGTTTTGTTCGCCTAACGGTTGTTTGTACCACTTAAACTAATCGAGTTAGATATAGGGTTATGCATATATTAATGATCAGGATGAAGATACGAGTTGAAACTCGGTGACTGTCTGTCCGTTCGTCCGTCTGTGCAAGCTGTAACTTGAGTAAAAATTAACATATCTTATATCATACCACTGCCACGCCCACAAAACGCCATTAATAAAAAATAAATAAATTACCATAACTAAGCTACACAACAAGATACAAGACTGTTATTTGTTATACAGGGTCACATTAGGGTGGGGCATCTGCAGTGGTCACGCCCCCTAATAGGTTTAATGTGCATATCTCCTAAACTGCTAACGCTATAATAACAAAAGTCACTGAGAACAAATATTTCTAGCACCTATATCGCCCTCTTACCATATAACAGTACTGTTAAAAACTACTAAAAGCGCGATAAATCAAGCACTAAACACGTCAGAGACATTAAATTTTATCTCTGGGATGGTATGAGATGACTTTATAGAAATCGCGTTCAAAATTAGCTGCCACGCTCACTTTTGGGTGAAAACCAATATCTTGGGGTCTGCTTAACCTATTTCCACCAAATTCGGTACATAACATTCTTCTCATATGACTATGTTATAGTGCGAAAATGGGCAAAATCGGATTACAACCACGTCTATTTCCCATATAACACCATTTTCAATTCCATCTGATTCTTTCATTTTCCACTATGCATATCAAGCAACAATGATTATATCGGGGTAAAACTTTGCGTGAATAATACGTTTAAAGTATGCCACCATGTGACCAAAAATTGTCTAAATCGAACCAAAACTGTTCAAGCCCCTAAGTACTAAATATGTGGACCCCAGTGCCTATCGTTGACCTTCTACCGAAAATATCAGTCAATCCACAAAGAAATCTCAAACGAGAGTACCATTTGACTTTGCGAGAGTATAAAATGTTCGGTTACATCCGAACTTAGCCCTTCCTTATTTGTTTAACATCAAGTTTTGCCGAAACCAGTCTTTGATTATTGCAATATACGAGAGTGTAAAGTGTTCGGTCACACCCGAACTAAGATCTTCCTTACTTGTTATAATTGAAATAAATACTTTGTGCAGTATAAAGAAAAACTGCTGACTAAACGAACAATAAAAAAACTTACAATGTGTACTTAAATTGATTGCAATTTTTGTATTTAGTATATTTCTTCAGATAAGGATTGTCCTAGTTGAATTTCTTATCAGTAATATTTAATTACTATTAACCAATACAGTTTACGCGTTTGCTGTATAAGTATATAATCCATAACTCAAAAAAAAAGGAAAGGTGAAGAATTTCTACAACACTATCTAAGAGTCTAGTTCAAATTGTTGTGCCTGAAAAAAGCTACTTATTTGACAAATTGAGTTCCGCCAAATATAATAATTTTCTGTAAGTGTAGATGTAAAAAATGTATATACATAGTCAACTGTTTCGTTTTTCCTTATTTCCATTAGTATAATACAGTTTTCGGTTGTTTGAGTATATAGGTCTGTATTATCTGTGCTTATGTTTCGGCATACTAATTTTTTTTTGGAGCTATATAATTATTTTTGAAATGACAGACCAGTAAATGAAACACTTCATACTCAAAATATTTTGGAATTTTAAAATTATATACATATTTTGTTTATATATATTTTTCAGTAACTGATGCAAATATATCCATCATAATAACGGAAAAATTCAGTGTAAATAAATTTATGAAACGAATACTGGCGGTTGATGAATGACAAAAAAGCAAAGGAGCTGGATTATATTTTCTGGATATTTTAATTTTCAATAAAACGACGATTATAAAAAAGTGTGTATCATATTAAATAACACTTAGATGCGATCGAAAACCTGAATTTTATAAGAAAAAATATTTATTCGTTGAATTCGTTGAAGATACACTGAAAACATGCCTCTATTTGGCAAAAAAGATTTAAGCAAAAAAATTAAAAAGGAAAATAAGGAGCTTAGTAAACAGGCATCTATAGAAGAGAAGTACAATCTGCATGGATTACTCGGGACGTAAGTATTATTTAATTTCAATTCTATAAGTTTAAAAGTTATAGGTATACAAATATTTAAGTAATTTCTGTGCTACCTTTTTATGCTAACGCTAACACATTTTAAATTAACGGGTGTCCTATACCTGTAATATGTTTTTAAACACGCAAAAAGGAAAACTGTGCAGGAAATGTACTCGTATACGTAGTAAACTAAAATTCCCAAAACTAAGCGAAGTGTTCGGTGTGCAATATTAAATCTGATTTGCTTAATCGATTAGTTCTCAATATAAGTGATTCCCGATAGGCATACAATAAACTCTATAAGATGGTTATGTGTCCGCGAAATTAAGTAGATTAAGAAATAAAATTTCAAAGCAAAGATCGGATTCCATATTATAAGTCCCAAAGAGTTAGAAAATCTTTTACATAGCGAAGAAGAAAATACGAAAAACTATTAATATGGTTAACAAAAGTAAATCTGAGTCAAACATTAAACGTTAACTTTCAATGCATCCATGTTATTATATCCTTCACAAGGGCATTTTGGGTATAAAAGGGTATAAAAATATCTGTCTTGAATTTGATCGATCTGTTTGTAGGTATATGCTATAGTGGTCCGATCTGAAATATTCGTATCGAATTTCGTGAAGGAACGTTATCAAATAAAAAAGTTCTTCATACATAGATTTGAGTTTGATCGGTTATTGTCGTTGTAGCGGCAGAAAACATTTCAGTAGTAATTTCTAGTAATGGTGCCGAGTTGACAGTCCTTGGACGGATAAAAGACCGGGTCCGTTCCAGTTACTTAGACCCGACTGCCGTGGGAACAGTCAGTTTGTATGGTTTGATCGGTTAGTTTGTATGGCAACTATTCCTATAGGGGTTCAGAAATTGTAGCACTGCCTTGATTTATATTCTACGTCGAATTTCGCAAAGATACTTTGTTAAAGGGAGTGCTCCATACAAGTTTTCTTGATAATATTTGTGTGCTCTAGTTAAGAAAGGTACTAGATGCATGAATTTCAACTAATTTTAGAAGAAATCAGTAAAAAGGTAAAAATTCCACAAATTACCAGCATAGTCAAGACCACAAAAATTACTCTCTTGAAAGAGAAAATAGCGTTTAAAGTTTCGCGTAAAACGAAACTACTTCAGGAATGTTTTCTGCCGCTTTAACAACAACAACGCCGGTTCAGCGAAATATCTATATCTTCGAAAACATTTGAATAGTTAAACTGCAAAAATATAAAAAAATCAAAGTCTCTTTATTTGTAGACTAAAATACGCCCTAAACCCACCATATACGAGGTGGGGTACGATATACCCAAGCGTTAAAAAAATCTTTAAAATTTAACGTTAAGCTATTGTAATTTTATGAATAAAAATCTATTCGAATGTAAAAATATTTTGTTTTTTACTTTAACCAATTCATTATAAGTCATAAAAAACAATTTTGCGGATACGAAGATTACTTGTTTGAGAAACCCTCATTCAAAGAACGATGTAATTATTATGTTTACCAGAAAAAATTACATATATTCCAAGAATTTTTGAATTAAATTCTTAAGTAGTAATACGACTAATGTGATTAAGACTTCTTAAATCTTGTAAGTAAAAACTTCACGTGAAAATAAATATATTAGGTAAAATAATCAAGTCTTCATTCTTGATTTTGGCTTAGCTGATCAATCACTCGGATATTTACTTTATAAATGATCAGCGTGAAATTCCGGTAACACTCCGAAACGTTTTCCGTTGGATGCAAAACATTGGCCGATAACGTTATCAGATTTCGTTATACATGTACCCATTGAAGACACAGTTAGAAGACACTGATAGATATGTGGTGTGATTATTCCGTGTTTACATATGATCAAATGTTAAACCTAGTATTCAAAAATATTTACGTTAGCTTAAGTTTCTGTAATTCTTTTACTTATGATTTCGCAATACTGTTTATCTAAGTTTTTGTATTCTCGTCTCTCTTTTATCATTAATCACGGTTTTGTATTTAAGTTTGTTAATACATATTAGGTACTGTACTTTTAACTCCTAAAAACTATTATGAATATCGCAGGAAATATTTGTACGATCTTCTCCGTTCTGGTGCCAAGCAAATCATTTAAACACAGTAATCTTTGAAACTTTTGGAACTGTATTCATATAAATAGTTTATATTGTAAAGGATTTCTCGATAAATCGTCTACCTTGTAACTCACTCTTGAGTTCGATCACTGGATTGGTAAATAAGAGTCCCAATTTAGTGGCTATACACTTATCTATATTTCAAATTCCAACAACTTAACACTTATTACTCGTTATTCGAGTTTACAACGTATTGCTCTTTACACGTCAACACTCTTATTGGAACTGTGTTTGCTGCACAATCTGGCAGCCCTTATATAGTAGATCTTAAACAAAAGTTCGCCACTCGAATATTCTGGCAACTACGAATTCGCTGTCTTGTTACTTCTGGCAATTTATTATCGATTCGATTTTGTTCTGTAATCCGTGTCCGTCACAATATTATTAAACATTTTGGTGCCTCGTGGTAATCGTTTGTGTTGGGATAACTTCGTGGAGCAATCTGTGAAGCCACTGTTCTCTAATTAGAGAAATATACTCGAGTAGATATTACGATGTGTGGAAGGCTTTGTCAAGTAACGCTCTGATAATATGAAGCAGCTTAAAATAGTTACCCACGAGTCATCACAATCAGTACTGATTATTATGGACACGGTTCATGAATCGTAGCGTGCAATGCGATTAATAAACGCCCTATTACGGAAACACAACATTTACAAGACCTCTTGAAATTCTTAGTCTGCTCATAGCTTGTTTCTTGAACTACCGACCGCATTAAGAGTCTGCCTACTACTACTATTGCCGCGCTCAAAACATATATGTACATATATAAATTAACTCAGCGTACGCAATACATACGTAAATTGTGACATTGACGTTGGTCATAGATGCTATAGAATAACGATTTAATGCGATTAAGATACTCAGGTGTGTTGTAGAATCTCTGATTGTCAGAATCAGAATTGAAACTGATAAAAAAATGCAGTAGGTGTCACGAATTTATTTATTATTGGTTTGATGTTGGAAACAAAAATTGTATCAGTTTTACGTGTCACGGAAACCACTTTTACAGGGTTTATCAGAAACAAAGCAAGAGGATAGTCGCTGACAGATCTGAAATGTACAAGTAAGTTAAAAAAGTTCTTTATATTATTGTTTCAAATTAATTTATCTTTCTATAGTGAAAAACATAAGAATAAAACACAAAATGTCAGAATGATTGAGTTTATGGAAAAAATCTAGATATAATATTTTAAGAGGATTTACAAAACGTAATTAGAGTAATTTAACACCCAAACTCGTCTTTATTTCGGCGATAATGTGATATATTATATATCTGTAAAGTAAGCGTGTATACAAGCATACAAGTAAATACAAGCCAAATTTCACATGCGATTTTGCTGGTGCATCAAGTGAATTACTGTGATCTCTTAATATTTTCCTTTTAATTTTTTCGTTGCTTTTTTCTTAAAAACTTTGTAAACTTAAAAATAATTGCTTACAAATATATTCATTTGGAAGTTTTGTCGCATTAGCAAACGGATGATTCTAATATTGATTTGGTATATTCGAAAAGACGAAAAGCCAATCAGATTCTGTGACACCATTGGACATCAGAATTGGTTTGCAATTCTGACAACTACGCGAATCTTTTTTGGATTCCACAACACCCCTGACTGAGGTGCCGACAACCTCAACGACTCCTGCAAGGTCCCTTACTGCCTAGGTAAAGCCGATAATTCTTTTAGTGCCAGATCGTGCATATTTGAGACGGATCTTCTAACGAATTGTTCGCAGCTGTATCGACTGAAATTTAGTGTGATAGCCCAAGGTGTGTAGGGGCAACGAAGTGGAGGCAGCATTACGTTCACTATGAGATCAACGACCAGCAACTAATATGAGATGCCAGTTGGTTTTGGCTTTAGTTTTTTACAACACCGGTCACAACGTAATTTCTTGTGGTTTTCAACTGAAATCTCACTATACAGCATTCAACGGTTAGGTACTATGCATCAAGATTCTCTTAGTGGTATACTTCTATGTTTTCGACGCTATCGCGCGTCGATAAATGCGTACATGAAAAAGATGTTCAGGCAAGCGAAGCTTGCACCTGAGCAGCGTGACTTTCAAAGAATTATATGGCGAGAGTCTTCTGCAGACGATATCTGTCTGTACCTGTACGGCAGGGCAACAGAAATTACAACGAGCCACCGAGGTTGTACAGATGCGTCTCTCTGGGGCTATTCATTACATGACGATATTTGACGGAAGCGTTCAAAGCTTCCAGGGCTCGATCAAGTGCGTATTCAATGCGGTGAATAGAAATGATTGCACGTTTTCAAACATTGTTCCACGGTCTTTGCGATGCTAGCTCACTCGTCTAAGCAACAGTTATCAATTCAAAGACGATTAAGACAAAATATTCTGTATGTTTTACCACGGTGGCATCACATAAGTTAGTAGTCTGATCTGCGACTCATTCTAGCATGCTATAATTTCGTCAATATTTCGGTTTTCGTTCTAAAATTTGCAGTGTTTTTTTAATATGTAGTACTTTCGCAGAAAAAGTACATTTTTCCAAACCAAGTTACCTGACTACTACCTGAAGACTGTTGCCATCCCAGCCATGGCATTACTTCTAGCCGATACACTTCAAGACGTGCTGTATTTGTTGAAGTTTCCTAACATTTGTCCCTGAAAACCGAAATATAAAAAAAATTATTGTCCATAGTCCAAAAGGTCACGTTATTTTGTTAAATATGGTCGTCAATTGGTAATTGTGTGCCAAGGTTCACACCTTTGATCAATTTTGTAATATCTTAGGCACATGATGTGATGCTACGCAACTCATTGTGTACGGTTGTCGTGGATCGTTTCGGCCATAACTGCCTACTATGCCAGTGTCATGGAGAGATGCAGCAACACAGTTAATTTCGTCTGTACGTATGTCACTAATCAGTACGAACGTCGTAATATTCCTATGTAAAGCCAGAAAAGGCTTAAATAATGAAGTGCTTGACCATAACGATAGTTGTCGTGCCGCCTCTTTGGCGTCAACCGAATCTTAAATGTGTTATTGAAACTGACCGTAAAATCGTAGCTTGCCTCAAGTTCCATCTGATTACACCACTCTACAGCGATACTGATGAGAAATTTGCATTCATAGAATGTCATTTCCGGACCAGGTCGCTTTTTCTTTCTCTAAACAGTGATCGATATTTATCACTGCAAAAAAACAACTATGCAACAAAAACCAACGTAAAACAACAGTGAAAGAGTGTGGTTGTTTTTATACTCTCGCAACCTGTTGCTACAGAGTATAATAGTTTTGTTCACCTAACGGTTGTTTGTATCACCTAAAACTAATCGAGTTAGATATAGGGTTATATATATAAGTGATCAAGATGAAGAGACGAGTTGAAATCCGGGTGACTGTCTGTCCGTCCGTCCCTCCGTGCTAGCTCTAACTTGAGTAAAAATTGAGATATCTTTATGATACTTGGTAGACATGTTTCTGGTACCGTGAGACGGTTGGTATTGCAGATGGGCCACTGCCACGCCCACAAAACGCCATTAATCAAAAACAAATAAATTGCCATAACTAAGCTCCGCAATAAGATACAAGACTGTTATTTGGTACACAGGATCACACTAGGGAGGGGCATCTGCAGTTAAAATTTTTTTTTTAAGTGGGCGTGGTCCAGCCCCTAATAGGTTTAATGTACATATCTCCTAAACCACTAATGCTATAATAACAAAATTCACTGAAAGCAAATGTTTTTAGAATCTCTACTTACAGTGAAAATAGTTGAAATCGGGTGGTATGAGATGACTTTATAGGAATCGCGTTCAATATTAGTCAGTGGGCGTGGCACCGCCCACTTTTAGGTGAAAACCCATATCTTGGGATTGGCTTAACCAATTTCAACCAAATTCGGTACATGACATTCTTTTCATATTTCTATGCTATAGTGTGAAAATAGCGAAATCGGATTATAACCAAGCCTACTTCCCATATAACACCATTTTAAATTCCATCTGATTCTTTCACTTTCCACTATGCAAATCAGGCAACAATGACTGTATCGGGATAAAACTTTGCGTGAATAATGCGATTAAAGTATGCCACCTTGAGGCCAAAAATTGTCTAAATCGAACCAAAACTGTTCAAGCCCCTAAGTACTGAATATGTGGACCACAGTGCCTATAGTTGACCTTCTACCGAAAATATCGGTCAACCCACAAAGAAATCCCAAACGAGTATACAATTTGACTTTGCGAGAGTATAAAATGTTCGGTTAGATCCGAACTTAGTCCTTCCTTAATTGTTTAATTATACAAACATATACTCGCCAGAAAAAGTCTGCGTACACGCTAATATCTTATTTTCTTTTGTTAAAAAATAATTTTTATATAAAAGAAATTAAGAGCATTATCATATTAAGTGATTTGTTACTAGTCTATTGCATAATCCCATAGCATTGTAATCAATAAAAATCTGACACCATAGCTTTATAGATAAATCGGAATTACCTACGTAATAACCAAATGTAAATGTGTCAGAAAGTTATAGTTTTTTAGAAGTGTTTTCGTACAAGTAGCAATTTTAAAAGATTTTTGTTCCATTTGCAAAAAAGGGTTTTATGGTAAAGTCGCCCACAAAAACTCAGTCATATCGTTAGTCAATAGGTAAGTGCATAAGGTTGCCGTCAAAGAGCACTTAAATAAGCCCCGGTAGCAGAAAGTTATTGTTTTCGATGAGAGCAGGTTTTGCGTCTTTGGAATCGAGGGGCGAAAGATTTTGCAGCGAAAAACGGGTACTGCACTCTATAAGGAAATCTTGATGCATACTTTGAAGAGCGGTGGGGAAGAAGCAATGATATGGGGGTGTATAGCTAGTAACTGTGTGGGATAAAAGGAATTTATAGAGTCTACAATGGTTAATTATGCATACCTTAATATCGTTAAAAAAACTTTTAGAATTTGGTCTTGAAAGTGTTTCCTATTTTCTACAGGATAGCGAACCGAAGCATACAGCAGACCTTGTTAAGCTTAAGCTCTACCAACGCACAATTACCTCAAAGGATATGCTCAATGATGTGCTGCACGAGGAATGGGCTAACATCCCTTCGACAGAAACCTCTTAGCTTGTATATTCCATGCCAAAACCATTAGCGGAAGTTTTAACACGTTGGGGATATCCAACTTCCAAATGAATTGTTTTTTATAAAAAGTATTTTTTCCAACAACTCATTTTTGTTGGTACCTTGTACGCAGACTTTTTCTGCCAGTGTACGCCTGCGTGTATTGAAAATTATAGGCAAAACATACAGTCAAAGACAAAAGTTTAAATACATCATTAAAATTTCATTTTTTATTGAAAAAAACTATTTTAACAAAAATGTAAGTAGGAAGTTTATTTATAGTAAATTATTTACTTACATTGAAATTTAAAAAAAAACTTTCAATGTAGCTTAGATAACAGTAAATTCATCAAAAACATAAAATTACACGGGACAAAAGTTAAAATACGTTACATAGAGTTTCATATCGTAACTAAATTAAACTAAAATATAGGTCATAAAATATATTTAGTATTTTGTTGGTCCACCTCGTGCTTCAATTACTGCTTTTAGACGGCGTTGCATAGATTTTCTGTTTCCGATGGCGCCATTTTCGACCATGCCTATTTCAGAGCTTCTTTCGTTCGTGCCAATAGCTCCCAAACATGCTCAATCGGGTTCAAGTCTGGTGATTGTGGCGGACTATAGAGTTGAGGAGGAGCATAATACAACAGCCATTTCTTCACCAAACCCGCGGTATTCTTAGGATCATTGTCTTGTTGGAATATCCAAGAACTTCCGAGGCCTAAGCAATCCACCAAAGACTGCATATGTTGTTCAAAAATATTTTTATAAACATATTTGTTCATTATACCATCGATAAACGTTAGATGTCCTACGCCAGCTGCTCCCATCGCTCCCCAAACCATTACGCTACGCCCACCATGCTTAACGGTTGGTATTACATTTTGGGTTTGATATGCTGTTCCTGTTTTACGCCAAATTTTTCTACGACCATAGCTTCCGAAGGGGTTGAACTTAGATTCGTCAGTAAACAGGACTCTTCTCCAAAAAAATTCATCCATATCCTTGTATTTGTTTGCAAATTCAAGACGAAGTTGCTTATTTTTCTCAGATATGAGAGATTTTTTTCGTGGAACTCTGCTTTGATAACTATTTTCCCGTAAAGCTCTTGCTATAGTTTTTGGGTGAACAGTTTTACCAGATGCTGCAGCGATGTTATCGGCTATCTTTGGATCACTTATTTTGGGAATTTTTGTCACTTCTTTGGTCTATTTTCCACGGACTTGTGCGTTTTATATTTTACACATTTGCACAAGGTAGATCAAGGATTTTCCCTATATTTCGGTAAGATTTTCCATCTTGAAAATGTTTATTTATTAAATTTTTAACGCCACTCTCTATTTGTTTTCTTTTAAAGATGTGAAAAAATCATTAAAAGACACTGTTGCCCTTACAACAGTAGTGTGAGACTTTAACCCACTGAAAAAAACATCTCAAGAACATATCTCATAGCTTTTTTATGATTCCCCTGCGGAACTACCGTTAAGTATTAAATCGCAGGGGTCGCTAAGCCTATTGGCTACAACGTCTTAGGGATTTAAAAGCTGATTTTGGCTGTTTGCCGTACTATATCGCAGTCGCTCTAATCTTCGCTGCTCTTCAAGAACCTTTGTGGCCCGACATCTTACATAATCCCACACCTGCTTTGACCGTTGCATGTGTAGAACCAGATTTTCTGGCATCAGTTTCTCAAAAACTTGGGTTTCCAAATTCTTTCTATCAATCGCATATTGCGGACAAAGGAAAAATACGTGTTCTGCATTCTCTTTCTCACTGCCACAATATGAGCACATTTTTGCCTCATCGTGACCATATTTATAAAGGTATTCCCTAAAACAACCATGCCCACTTAGGAGCTGCGTCAAATAAAAGTCAACATTGCCATGTTTTCTATTACACCAGGTTTTAACGTCTTTGATCAACCTGTGTGTCCATCGTCCTTTGGGCGCTGTATCCCAACGTGCTTGCCATTCATTTACACTCTGCTGTCTTTCTTCTTCGCGCTCTTTAGCTGTTAGAGGCCTGCCTAGATTTTTACTTTTATCGTAAACTCTCTTATACTCCAGAGCCATTATGTCAGGTGGCATTATACCAGATATCACTCCAGCGGCTTCGTGCGACACTGTGCGGAAAGCGCTGGCAACCCTAAGTGCACTTAACCTGAACAAGGATCTAACTGGTTCGGCGTATGATTTTTGCTTTAGAGCGTTGGCCCACACAGGCGCTGCATACATTACTATTGATTGGGTTAATTTTGTCACTTCTGTTCTGACTAGATCCGCCTATGTAAGCCATTATTCGACTTAAGGCCGTGTTTCCTCGTGCAGCTTTTTCGCAAGCTTTCTCGACATTTGTTTTATAGTTTATTCTCGCGTCAATTATTACGCCTAAATATTTGAGAAATGGCTGTGACGTGATGCTATGTCCGTCAATATTTAGGGTGATGGCTTCAATTTTCTTCCTGCTTGAAATTAATAAGGCTTCTGTTTTTTGCCCTGCCAGTTGCAACTTCGCTGTTGTTAGCCATACTTTAATTTTTAGTGCAACAGTACTGCATATGCGCTCAATTTGGTGCAGTTCTTTTGCCACGATTGTCACCGCAATATCGTCAGCATACTCAATTATTATCACTTCTTTCGGCATTGGAAGGCGAAGGATTCCGTCATATAATATGTTCTATAGAAGTGGACCCAGTACCGATTATTGTGGTACTCCACCAGTCACTTTGTACCGCTTGACACCGTCATCTGTGTCATATAGCAACACTCTATTGTATAAATAACTATTAATAGTTCGCCGGAGATACAATGGCGTTTTAAGGGTCTCTAAAGCTTGAGTTATGTGGGCCCAACACGCAGAGTTGAACGCATTTTTAACATCCAAGGTAACGACTGCACAGTATTCCTTGAAGCCATACAACCACCTAGTGCCCTCAACAGCTTTGCCTGCTATTTCGGTCAGTTTTTTTATCGCGTCAATTGTCGAGCGTCTTCTGCGAAAACCGTATTGATAGTCATATAGGCCCTCTACTTTTTCAAGGTGTTTTTCTATCCGATCACATATGATCCGTTCAAAGATCTTACCACTGGTATCAATCATACAAAGTGGCCTGTACGAACACGTAGCTTGTTAGGTTTTGATAGCAGAACCAAACGTTGTAGTTTCCAAATATTCGGAAAAACTCCATCCCGCAGACATTTATTGAAAAGTTCTGTGAAGTATTTAGTTTTGACCTGTATAGCAGTTTTCAATGCTCCTTTTTCCTTGTGATAGCAGCATCGCAAGCTCTGCTGAGATGACAATTAGTAATTTTGCCTGTTTATTCGCGTCATTTGAAGGTAAATACGTCTTCGTCCATGGTTTCGAGTTTCCATCCTTTACGTTGTGCTTTTTTCGTCCGCACGCTTCTCCCTTGGCGTTCGTCATTATTGCCAACTTCTATCATTATGGCTTGGTAGTCGCTATGTGTGTACATTTCACACATCTGCCACTTCGTGTTGCCTGATAGAGATCTACTGACAAACGCTACGTCAATTATTCAGCCATATCCATTCTTTTCAAAAGTGTTCTTGGATCCCGTGTTTAGCAGTACCACGTCAAGTAGTGAGAATGCCTTAAGCAAGGCATTTCCACGTTGATTTGTCTTTCGACTTCCCCACTCCAGAGCCCAAGCGTTGAAGTCCCCTGCTATTAGATTTGGTGTTGTTGTTTGAACATCCCTGACTAGGTCGTCAAGAAACTTTTCAAAATCTGCTAGCGATACGCTTGGTGGCACGTAACAACTATAGATATTTATACCACATACTTTTACTCTTACGTAAAACGATTTACCAAGCAGTGCACCGCTTTGTCGCCGCAGGCCCATATTGCCACTTTTCCTGTGTATTGTTCGTAGATTATAACGACGTCAATTTTCTTTTCATACACCGTTTGTTTCAGCAATTCTTGTGCTACTTCACAATGGTTTAGGTTAATTTGCAGGCATTTCATTTTCCAATCTTACATGCTGCTATGTAAACTGGGCATCTTTTACTACCAATTTGGTGGTTTGTATTTGTCCTTCCAGCGTTTTTGCAGGATATACAGAAAGGTTCCTTACTACAGCTTTTAGCAAAGTGCCCCTTTTCTCCGCACTTAATACAGCATCCGCTCCTGTCTTCTGGGTTAGTGCATCTTTTGGCTACGTGAGCATATTCCAGACATCTGAAACATTTTTTAAGGTTTGACCTTTCCCGGATTCTGCACACAACCCACCCAACTTTCATCTTTCCCGCATCTAATAGTTGCGATGCTTCTCGCACCGGAAGACTTAAAGTTGCGGTTTGTGTTCCTGCCTACGCTTTCCTTATGCTCTTGATGGAATTTTCACCGAGTTTGAGTTGCTTGAACTGCGAACTAATAGCTTGGACTATATCGTCTTTTGTGGTGACATCATCTAAGTGCCGGATTTCTAATAATTTAGTGTGCGTTAGCACTTTAATTTCCGCCTTATTGTGTGTGTGTGTGGATGTTTTTTTTTTGTTTTTTTTTTTTTTTAAGTAGGGGGAAGCATCGAAAGCCGAAGTGTGGAACTTTAATCCGCTAAACCTAACCTACTCCCACCGCATATCCCTCCCACGGAACCACCTGATTAAGTATTACTTCGTGGGGGTGATAAGACCTTTAAGTCTCCTCTATTGTACGGACTGACGAACGCCTAATCTTTTCTATATGTCTCAGTTTTGTCATGATTGAGGCTGCCGCTTCGCTGACAGCGTTCCAGTTCTCAGTGGACTGACACGTGTCGTCAAATTTTCCACCGTAAAACTACCACCAAGTATAGTTTTTAGTTTTTTTCTTATGCTTACAAAGCGAGGGCAGTAAAATAATACATGTTCAGAGTCCTCTAAGCGCTCTGTACACGTCGGACAGTTCGGACTAGTGTCGCGATGGAATCTGTACAGGTAGCTTCTAAAGCACCCATGACCACTTAGTATTTGGGTAAGGTGGAAATCCAGGTCCCCATGTCGTCTGTCTATCCACGGACGGATGTCCGGTATGAGTCTGTGTGTCCACCGTCCTTTGGGTGAGGTTTGCCACCGTTTCTGCCACATTGTCATGCTTTTGTTTCTCTCTTCTTTTTTGGATTCTTTAGTTGTCTCTGCTGACAACTTGTATAGTCGCGCGAATTCTTCACCCTGGATGTCAATGGGCATCATACTGGCTATTAGTTCAGCAGCCTCGCTGGATATTGTTCGGAAAGCACTGATTATTCTTAGTGCCGACAGCCGGTGCACTGTGTTTAATTGTTTGGCATATGCTTTAATGTTAAGCGCCTGGATCCATATTGGGACCGCATATAAGATAACCGATCTTATTACCTTTGCGAGTAAAATTCGCCGGCTGGAACGCACGCAGCCCTTATTTGCCATCATTCTTGATAAGGCGTTGAGGATTTTATATGCTTTACCCGAGGTGTATTCTAGGTGCTCCTTAAATTTAAGCCTTGAGTCTATTATTACTCCCAGGTACTTTAGTTGTGGCTGTGATTATATCTCACACTCCCCTATGGTGAGAGATATCCTTTCCTCCACTTTCCTCGTACTTATTAGAAGAACTTCTGTCTTGTGCTCAGCCAGTACTAGGCTCCTTGAGGAGAACCATTGCCGCAGACTGTTTACACATTCATTGCATTTGCTCCGGAGGTCATCTAGGTGTTTAGCCACTTCTACCACAATAAGGTCATCCGCGTATGCGATTAATTTCACGGCTTCTGGTTGCATTATACTTAGCACCCCATCATACATCACGTTCCATAGAATGGGTCCTAAAACCGAGCCATGCGGTACTCCACTCGAAATAGAGTAGCTCTTGGTGCATTCATCGGTGTCGAATATTAGTCGTCTGTTTTCAAAATAACTTATAATAATGTTTATCAGATATTGAGGAGCGTGTATTTCATATAGAGAATCGATTATGTTTGCCCATTTTGCCGAGTTGAAGGCATTCTTCACATCCAGGGTGATCAGCGCGCAATATTTTTTAGTCCCGCCTCTCCACTTTTTTCCACTTACTGCGCATTTCGCAGTGTCAACGACATTGTTTAGTGCGTCAATAGTGGACCTCTTTTTCATAAAGCCGTATTGTCTTTCTGATAATCCGCCGGCTCTCTGGATTGCTAACTCCAAGCGGTTTCTTACTATGCTTTCGTACACTTTGCCAATCGTGTCAAGCATCTTCAGAGGTCGATATGATGAGGCTTCCTCCGGAGGCTGATTTGGTTTGGGAAGTAGAACCAATCGCTGTTTTTTTGCGAATATATGTGGTTTTAAATTCATGGCTTCTTTTAAGGCCCTGTTTGGTATACCATCTATACCAGGCGCTTTGCTGCTTTTAATTTTTCCCGCTATGGCCAATATCTCATCCTCACTAATTAGTAGCGGTGGCTCTATTACTTTTGTTCGTGGTGTAGCATAGGAAATCAGATGGTGTTTTGGGAATAATGTTTCTACAATATTCTTCATAAAAGATGCGCTTTTGGCTTGCTGTGTCTTGTTTTTGAACTTTGACATGCAGATTTTGTACGCCGTACCCCAAGGGTCTACATTTGCTTCCTCACAGAGCTTTTCAAAATGGTTCCTTTTGCTGCGGGCAATGGCTGACTTTAGAAGCTTCTTTTGTGTTTTAACAATTTCTCTGAGGCTGTTTGCATTTTCTCGACATTGATTACGTTGCAGACGACGTGTAGCTGCATTACAGAGCTTTCTGAGCGTAGCTATTTCTTCATTCCACCAATAGGCTGGCTTTCGTTTATTGTGGTGTACTATTCTACGCATAGTTGCATCGCATGCTGTGACCAGTTCTTTCCGCACTGCGGATACCAAGTGGGTGGCTTCCTCACCTTGTGCAATTGCTGAGCTCCAAACTATCCCAAAAAGGTCGGCATCAAACTCCGCTATTGATTTTGGTAAGATTCGTCTGACCTAGGAATTCTAGTAACAGACGTCCACGATGGCTTGTGCGTCTGCTACCCCAGGCAGTTGACCACGCATTAAAGTCGCCCGCGATTATGACTGGCGATTTCCCTCTGGTTTCTAGAGCAAGCTCCAGGAGGAAGTTTTCAAATTCTATTATTGAGGAGCTGGGAGGAGCATAGCAGCTAACAAAATATATGCCACGTATATTTGCCCATGTGAAACAATTATTGTCTTTGGAGCAGGATATAAAAGGCTGGCCTTTACATGACCATATTGCAGCCTTACCAGATATGTCTGTGATCCAGGTGCTTTCCGAACGCTGGGAGTATTGCTCGCTTAGTAAGGCGACATCAATGTTTTCCTCAAATAATGTCTGTGTAAGCAGATCTTGTGCTGCAGCACAGTGGTTTAAATTAAGCTGTAGTATCCTCATTTTCCTACCGACTTTACCATCTCCAAATACTTGGGGCAAGTCGTACTCAATACTGAGTGTGCACCTTTGCAAAACATGCAGCTTGGGTCGTTGGTGCATGTCTTTGCTACATGTCCGCCGGCGCCACAACGTGTGCATAGGGACGACCTGTCTACGGGGTTGCAGCATTTGCGCGCCATGTGCCCCACGTGGAAACACCTAAAGCCACGGAAAATAGGGGAATATTCCCGGAGGCGGCAGATAGACCACCCGATCTTAACTTAGCCTACCTTAAGCGCAGCCTTGGCATCCTGAGCGCGCAGGCATATGAGAACTATTTGGGTACCGCTTCGGGTCTTTCGCATACTTTTAATGTTTATTTTCCCTAGATTCTGTATCCCGCACTCCTTTTGCAGCGCCTCACAAATTTCTTCCGGAGTTGTTATTTCGTCCAAATCCTTGAACATAATTGAAACGTTGGGGGTTTTGGGCTGTATCACTGCCATTTCACCGATCACTCCCTCTAAAGCGCTTTGAAACGATTCAGCTCTCTTTTCCGCTTGATTTTTAAGTTCCTAAAGCAGGTCTCCCTTCAATGTTTTTCTTATGTAGGTGACGCTTGTTCCCAGTTCCTCTAGTCCGCTGTCACCTTTTATTTTCCGGAGGATGTCGGCGTACGATGCACCATCCTTTTTGGTGAGTATGATGGCGTCTGGCCTTGATCTTATTTTCTTTTCGATCGGCCTTCTTTTCTTGACAACGTCTACCCATGTTTCGCGTATGCCGGGTTTAACCGTGGTATCGCCTTGTATTATTTTAGCTGCCTCGTTGTTAGTAGGTTGCGCTGTTTTATTTATATTTTTTGGCTTTTTTGTTGGTGGTAAAAAGCCTAAAGTCTCACGCTGCCTTTTTGGAGTATTCACATATTTACCCATGGGGGATACTTGGGATGCCTTTCCTACCATAGTCCTTTTGGGTAGGTTTTCTCTTATTTCCGCCTTGGCATGTAGCATCACTATGTTGGTAACTAAGTCGCGCATTGCTTGGTTTATATGCCTTTGTCCAGACATCATACTCTCAAGCTCTTTAATCTTACTACCCAACTGGTTAAAGTTCTGGGTAGTTTCACTATTTTGTGGTTCTCCAGCAGGTTTGGCACATCTTATTGCCTGGTTAGCATTTTCATACATTATTGCTGATCCAGCAACGGTGGATAACTCATTTTTTCCAATAGGAGGCGTTCTCATAACTTTCGAGTTCCTTCTAAATGGATTCTCTGGGGTGCACCCACTACTGTTCTCAGAGGCCATACCTCAATGAGAAAATAGTTGGAAACACCTGACAGTAAGTGTGTTCAGTCACTGCCCCTAAAACCTTGCTAATATTTTCGGTAGTTGGCAATGCCAAAACCAAAAGGGAATATAAAAAGGAGAAACAAAAAAGGACAACAGCTGATTGACCAAAACAAAACGGCAGAGCAAATTAAGCACGCGTTTTTTTTGGATTGCTGTGTCAGGGGAAAAATAATTTGCTTTTCAGCAAAAACCCGCAACCACTTCACTTGAATTCACTACCTATATGTGTGTGTGGATGTGTGTGTGTGTGTGTGGATGTGTGTAAACCTCTTATAACTTTTAAACGGCTCAACCGATTTGAATAAACGGCATTCCAAAGGGTTTCATTGCACTTGCATTTCGTGTAAGTTTGGACCCAATCGGACCAGTAGATTTCGAGAAATCTCAAAAATAAAAATTTTGAAAAATCGTTTTTTTTCTGAATTTCTTCCAAACTTGACCGTATTGTCTTTCTGATAATCCGCCGGCTCTCTGGATTGCTAACTCCAAGCGGTTTCTTACTATGCTTTCGTACACTTTGCCAATCGTGTCAAGCATCTTCAGAGGTCGATATGATGAGGCTTCCTCCGGAGGCTGATTTGGTTTGGGAAGTAGAACCAATCGCTGTACTTTCCATGGGTCGGGGAATATACCTTGCTTTAAGCACGCATTGTACAGTTTTGCGAATATATGTGGTTTTAAATTCATGGCTTCTTTTAAGGCCCTGTTTGGTATACCATCTATACCAGGCGCTTTGCTGCTTTTAATTTTTCCCGCTATGGCCAATATCTCATCCTCACTAATTAGTAGCGGTGGCTCTATTACTTTTGTTCGTGGTGTAGCATAGGAAATCAGATGGTGTTTTGGGAATAATGTTTCTACAATATTCTTCATAAAAGATGCGCTTTTGGCTTGCTGTGTCTTGTTTTTGAACTTTGACATGCAGATTTTGTACGCCGTACCCCAAGGGTCTACATTTGCTTCCTCACAGAGCTTTTCAAAATGGTTCCTTTTGCTGCGGGCAATGGCTGACTTTAGAAGCTTCTTTTGTGTTTTAACAATTTCTCTGAGGCTGTTTGCATTTTCTCGACATTGATTACGTTGCAGACGACGTGTAGCTGCATTACAGAGCTTTCTGAGCGTAGCTATTTCTTCATTCCACCAATAGGCTGGCTTTCGTTTATTGTGGTGTACTATTCTACGCATAGTTGCATCGCATGCTGTGACCAGTTCTTTCCGCACTGCGGATACCAAGTGGGTGGCTTCCTCACCTTGTGCAATTGCTGAGCTCCAAACTATCCCAAAAAGGTCGGCATCAAACTCCGCTATTGATTTTGGTAAGATTCGTCTGACCTAGGAATTCTAGTAACAGACGTCCACGATGGCTTGTGCGTCTGCTACCCCAGGCAGTTGACCACGCATTAAAGTCGCCCGCGATTATGACTGGCGATTTCCCTCTGGTTTCTAGAGCAAGCTCCAGGAGGAAGTTTTCAAATTCTATTATTGAGGAGCTGGGAGGAGCATAGCAGCTAACAAAATATATGCCACGTATATTTGCCCATGTGAAACAATTATTGTCTTTGGAGCAGGATATAAAAGGCTGGCCTTTACATGACCATATTGCAGCCTTACCAGATATGTCTGTGATCCAGGTGCTTTCCGAACGCTGGGAGTATTGCTCGCTTAGTAAGGCGACATCAATGTTTTCCTCAAATAATGTCTGTGTAAGCAGATCTTGTGCTGCAGCACAGTGGTTTAAATTAAGCTGTAGTATCCTCATTTTCCTACCGACTTTACCATCTCCAAATACTTGGGGCAAGTCGTACTCAATACTGAGTGTGCACCTTTGCAAAACATGCAGCTTGGGTCGTTGGTGCATGTCTTTGCTACATGTCCGCCGGCGCCACAACGTGTGCATAGGGACGACCTGTCTACGGGGTTGCAGCATTTGCGCGCCATGTGCCCCACGTGGAAACACCTAAAGCCACGGAAAATAGGGGAATATTCCCGGAGGCGGCAGATAGACCACCCGATCTTAACTTAGCCTACCTTAAGCGCAGCCTTGGCATCCTGAGCGCGCAGGCATATGAGAACTATTTGGGTACCGCTTCGGGTCTTTCGCATACTTTTAATGTTTATTTTCCCTAGATTCTGTATCCCGCACTCCTTTTGCAGCGCCTCACAAATTTCTTCCGGAGTTGTTATTTCGTCCAAATCCTTGAACATAATTGAAACGTTGGGGGTTTTGGGCTGTATCACTGCCATTTCACCGATCACTCCCTCTAAAGCGCTTTGAAACGATTCAGCTCTCTTTTCCGCTTGATTTTTAAGTTCCTAAAGCAGGTCTCCCTTCAATGTTTTTCTTATGTAGGTGACGCTTGTTCCCAGTTCCTCTAGTCCGCTGTCACCTTTTATTTTCCGGAGGATGTCGGCGTACGATGCACCATCCTTTTTGGTGAGTATGATGGCGTCTGGCCTTGATCTTATTTTCTTTTCGATCGGCCTTCTTTTCTTGACAACGTCTACCCATGTTTCGCGTATGCCGGGTTTAACCGTGGTATCGCCTTGTATTATTTTAGCTGCCTCGTTGTTAGTAGGTTGCGCTGTTTTATTTATATTTTTTGGCTTTTTTGATGGTGGTAAAAAGCCTAAAGTCTCACGCTGCCTTTTTGGAGTATTCACATATTTACCCATGGGGGATACTTGGGATGCCTTTCCTACCATAGTCCTTTTGGGTAGGTTTTCTCTTATTTCCGCCTTGGCATGTAGCATCACTATGTTGGTAACTAAGTCGCGCATTGCTTGATTTATATGCCTTTGTCCAGACATCATACTCTCAAGCTCTTTAATCTTACTACCCAACTGGTTAAAGTTCTGGGTAGTTTCACTATTTTGTGGTTCTCCAGCAGGTTTGGCACATCTTATTGCCTGGTTAGCATTTTCACACATTATTGCTGATCCAGCAACGGTGGATAACTCATTTTTTCCAATAGGAGGCGTTCTCATAACTTTCGAGTTCCTTCTAAATGGATTCTCTGGGGTGCACCCACTACTGTTCTCAGAGGCCATACCTCAATGAGAAAATAGTTGGAAACACCTGACAGTAAGTGTGTTCAGTCACTGCCCCTAAAACCTTGCTAATATTTTCGGTAGTTGGCAATGCCAAAACCAAAAGGGAATATAAAAAGGAGAAACAAAAAAGGACAACAGCTGATTGACCAAAACAAAACGGCAGAGCAAATTAAGCACGCGTTTTTTTTGGATTGCTGTGTCAGGGGAAAAATAATTTGCTTTTCAGCAAAAACCCGCAACCACTTCACTTGAATTCACTACCTATATGTGTGTGTGGATGTGTGTGTGTGTGTGTGGATGTGTGTAAACCTCTTATAACTTTTAAACGGCTCAACCGATTTGAATAAACGGCATTCCAAAGGGTTTCATTGCACTTGCATTTCGTGTAAGTTTGGACCCAATCGGACCAGTAGATTTCGAGAAATCTCAAAAATAAAAATTTTGAAAAATCGTTTTTTTTCTGAATTTCTTCCAAACTTGACCGATCGACACCAAAAACTAATCAGTTCTAAACCTTGAAGATACACATCGTTTGCCGCAAACCGGGTCAAAATCTGTTGATTTACTTGCGAGATATTGAAAACGAAAGAAATCACCAAAATTGATTAGTGTTTGAGAAATTTGGGAAATAGTGTTATATAATATTAAACTCCCATTAAATTCGAAGAGCTCAAAAGCAGTGAAAAAAGCGAAATTTGAACGTTAACGTATGAAATTAGCTTGAAGTTGCAGAGATGGCCCTTGAGGCCAACCGTTTTCCACATTTTTTTATTCTATGTTCACTCTTGGAGTAGAAATCGCTTCTAATACCGAATAAAAATGTGTAAGTTGCCGAATTGAATATAACGGCACTTTTTTCTAACGAATTTGTGAAACATATGCGATGCGTATTTTTCAGTGGTTGTATTTAAACTTTTGTGCCGGGTAGTTTTAAATTTCTAATGAATTAACCGTTATCTAAGCTACATTGACGGTTGGTATTGCAGATGGGCGTAATCGGACCACACGCCCACAAAACTCCATTAATCTAAGGTATAAATTGCCATAACTAAGCTCCACAATAAGATATAATGCTGTTATTTGGTATACAGGATCAGCGAGTAAGAAATTAAGCAGGAATTTGGTATACAGGATCACATTAGGGATTAAATTTTTTTTTAAACTGGGCCCGCCCCTGATAGGTTTAATGTGCATATCTACTAAACCGCTAAAGCTATAATAACACAATTCACTGATAACAAATGTATTTAGCACCTATATCGACAGTGTGAAAATGGTACTGTAAAATCGGGGGACAACCCCGCACACTGACCATATAACGGTACTGTTAAGAACTACAAAAGCGCAAAAAATCAAGCACTAAACATGTCAGAGACATTAAATTTTATCTTTGGGATGGTATGAGATGACTTTATAGGAACCGCGTTCAAAATTAGACAGTGGGCGTGGCACCGGCCGCTTTTAGGTGAAAACCCATATCTTGGGACCTGCTTATCAGATTTCAACCAAATTCAGTACATAACATTTTTCTCATATGTCTATGTTAAAGTGCGAAAATGGGCGAAGTCGGATTAAAACGACGCCTTTTTCCCATATAACACCATTTTAAATTCCATCTGATTCTTTCACTTTCCATTATGCAAATCAAGCAACAAGGATTGTATCGGTAGCATTTTAAAACTTTGTGTGAATAATGCACTTAAAGTATGCCACTTTGTGACCAAAAATTGTCAAAATCGAACCAAAACTGTTCAAGCCCCTAGGTACTGAATATGTGGACTCCAATGCCTATTGTTGACTTTTTACCAACAATACGGTCAATGTGTAAGATATATATATAATTGAAATTCATATAATAAAATAATTAAATGAAACTCTCGATAATAGTATGTTTTTGTGTCAAAAATGAGTTGAATCGGATCAATACTTCCAATAACCCACATATGCCTAATTTAAAGATTTTTGAACTTCCGGGTGACTTTATACCGCATATATCGGCCAATATGGGAGTTATTTCAATGAAAATGAGAGAGCGTGTTTTTCTCATAACAAGGTATCTTTGTGCCTAAAATGGAAATCGGGTAAAAATTTGTAACTAATATCAGGATTTTCGAAGATTCGTCTGACCTTACTCCATATGATTGGTGATGGTATGCGAGGTACCTTAATGAAACAGTGGGAGCATTTTATTAGTCTGTGGCATGTTAGTAGTATGTGGTATTGACAAAAATTGATAAAAGCGGGTTAATACTACCCTCAACTTCCATATACTACTTATTCTAACCAAATGCCGAATATGTCTGTCAGTGTGTATCCTCTTGACCGTGCTGGCATCGAGTCCAACTCGGGCCCCAAGGGATTCTTCTGCTGCATTTGCGCTAAAAGGCTCCATTCAAACTCCACCTCGGTTAGGTGCAGCAAATGCAATGCATGGATCTATCTTAAGACCTGCTCAGGCCCTAAGGAGCTCAAGGCAGCATGACTCCCAGTCCTACCAACCTTCATACTGTACAACACCGTGCAGTATCGTCTAATCGATGGTGACATCGACCGCTGGGGCAATACCCTTGAATTTCAGGGTATAGCTGTCAGGTCAGGCGATGTCGAGCTCGAGATATTTAACATATACATCCCCCAGTTACATGTTGCCCAGCAGGATATCTCCCGCACATAGGTGCGATACTTCGTGGTGAAAACCGAAGTTCTTTAGCATTCCTGCTTGTCAAACGATCGAAGGGGATGGAGCTGGCGGAACAGATTGACGATTCGACATTCTGCACAATGAATGACGAAGCCTCCACCAGAATTATGGACACCTGTAAATGCTTGCCTAATATTACCATCGCTAGCGGTGGTCTGATAAATAGCATAAGCTGGCGACCTATGCTAACTCTTGCATCCGACCATCTGCCCATAATTATCTCGATAGAGAGACCTCCCGACTTTATTTCTGTGGACAATCGCACCTTCATTAACTTTAACATAGCTAACTGGGTCGGCTTCACAGAATTTACTGAGAGCATTTTCAACGCACTACCATTCCTACGACACGTCATCGTTGGCGAGCGTCAATTCCGCAAGGTGATCACTACTGCTTCTGCTCGCTTCATACCGGCTTGAAGAACCGCGGAACTCCGCCCTAATTTCCCAGCCGAAGCAGCTGTATTAGCACACGAGCGCGACACCTTACGCCATGCCGTTCCCTGTGATCCCCGAATATGGGATCTCAATTTGGAGATTCGGCAAATGGTAAATCAACATAAGCGGACAAAATGGATAGAGCACCTGAAGTCATGCAATCTCTCCACCGGTGTGAATAAGCTTTGGACTACTGTCAAGGCCTTGTCTAATCCGAGGAAACATGACGACCGGCTTGAAATTCAATTCGATGGCCATGCCTCCTCGGATCCGAAGAAGTGCGCAAGCTATTTTAGCCGGCAATTTACACTGCATCATTCGACCAAGAAGGCCAAACGCGCACCGCTTACTTTCACCGATGGGAAGGTTCAGAGTGCCATAAAAAAGGCCAAATCGTGTAAATCTATTGGCCCTGGCGGAATAAGCATGCTGATGCTAAAACATCTGGGCTCGACGGGAGTAAGCTACCTCATCAAGGTCCTCAACTTGTCGATTTCCACTCTTCAAATACCCGATGTTTGGAAAGTCGGAAGAGTGGTCCCACTACTGAAACATGGGAAAGCCGCCAACAAAGGGGAGTCTTATCGTCCGATAACTCTCCTTTCCCCAATAGTAAAGACACTCGAGGCCTTCCTACTCCCGACATTCACTCACCGCCTGAGTCTAGCAGTCCATCAGCATGGATGATAGTCCACACCCAGATAGTTCATGGCCTAAACTAGAAGCCAATCCACGCTCTCTCCGGGGCTGAAGCGGTGGACTATGAACTATCGCCTGCACTGTTTCGAAGTCAAAACTCCAAACTTAAAAGAATTAAACAGGGGGTTCCGCAGGGTGGTGTCCTCTCCCCACTACTGTTTAATTTCTACATCTCGAAACTCCCCCAACCACAAATGGGAATTTCCGTGACTTCGTACGCTGATGACTGCACGATATTGATGTCGGGCAATGGAATCGATGGCATGTGCTCGAAAGTAAACAGTTATCTCTCCGACCTTTCTCCCTTCTTCTCTGCAAGGAGTCTGACACTCTCCCCCACTAAATCCACAGCAACCATTTTCACAAACTGGACGAAGGAGTACAGACTAGATCTGAACATTTCAGTCGATGGCACAAAAATTCCGACAGTCAACAACCCTAAAATTTTAGGCGTTACATTAGACAGTCTGTGCTCCTTCACTCCTCACACGACCGCGATAACTGCCGAAGTACAGAGCCGCAACAAAATCCTCAAATCGCTTGCCGGCAGCTCTTGGGGGAAAAGACAAAGAAACGTTGTAGGCAACATACAAGGCAATCGGCTGACCGGCCCTAAACTATGCATCACTTATATGGTCGCCTGGATGTAGTGCAACGCAGACGAAGAAGCTTCAGACTTGTCAAAACACTGCACTCCGGACTATCACGTAATGCCTCTTGATGTCCCCAATAGAACACCTGCACAGTGAGGCCCTTATGCTTCCGGTTAAGGAACATAACGAGCTCCTCTCCGCCTCCTAGGAAAATCAAGAGGTCCTTCCTTCATTACGTCGCCGACATTGGACAGTACGCCGACCGGACTCGGACGCAACGAACTTTAAACAAGCACTGACTGCCATTCACATTGGAGCCATCAACACTTTCACCGACTCCCTCTCAGGAATGGCGTACTAGGAGTCAAACCACCACTCATAGCAGACGTAGAGCTCGAGCTGCCTCGCGTTCCGTTCCCACGACAGTCGGGTCTACGTAACCGGAACGGACCCGGATTTATTCCGGCCAAGGACTGTCAACTCATTAAAATTCTGCCGCTACAACAACAACAACAGTTGCCTCGCGAAACCAAAGTGACCCTCGCGCAACTTCGTTCTGGATATTGTAGCAGGTTAAACTCCTACTTATCCAGAATAGACCCCGACATTCCAACACCCGACCCCGACCCCGTCGAAACAGCTCGTTTCTTGGGCCTCGCGTTAGATGACCTCGACGACAACCCAACTATGACTTATCACCCAAGCGGGGACTAGGTAACCGTTACAACAACAACAATCCTTAAAGAACCCCTGCGAACAGTGCGAAAATAGAGGAAATCGGATGATAATCCCGCTCTCTCCCCATATAACGGTTTTGTTAAAAACTACTAAAATTGCGATAAATCTATAAATGAATGCACCAGAGACATACAATTTTACACCCGAGATGGTACAAGATGGCTTTGTAGGAGCCAATAACAAATTTGGACGATGGGCGTGGCACCGTGGTTGCTAATATTATAGCATACTAACGTTACAATATGAAGATGGGCGAAACAGACGCCTTTTTTCCATATAACAAAGTTTTAAATTCCATCTTGTGTCACTTGATGCCCAAAAATTGTCCAAGTCGGACTACACATATTCAATCCCTCATATACCCAATATGTGGACCCCAGTTCCTGTTGCAAATAGAGATATATTATAAATATAGATAAGAGAATCCTTTTCTGATAATAGTATGCCTGTATGTCAAAAATGGGTTGAATCGGATCAGTAAGCCCCCATATACCTAATAGAAGCCTCCATATTCGAAAGATTTTCCTATGTCCGGCTGACTTTATACCGCATACAAGTAGTTGACTTCAGATATGTTTTTTTGACGTTGTTTTTAATACAATTTTCGCCGACAGGAAATAAAATATAGGTATAAAAGTAATTTAATATATATTACATATATTTATGATATAAATTTGATTGCAATCCATTCACGATTTTTGCCAACACCTGAACGTATTTCCGCGGTTTTAATCCTGGTAAGTTGCAAGAGTATAAAATATTCGGTTACACCCGAACTTATCCCCTCCTTACTTGTTTTATATTACTGTTATTAATGCTTATTGAAATGTTATTATAATCGGGTGTATTACATATGTTAAGGTATTAAATTTATAAGTGGGGATTTTCCCGCACGCTTAAAAGAGGGTTGATTCGATAAGCCAAATTATCAACGTTACTCAAGCCTACAGTAATTGTTTGAAGGCTGAATTACCTCCGAAAAAGGTGTCTGGCGGTGAGAAAAATTTGTCTGCTTAAAATTGTCTCAAGCGAAAAACCAAAGAAAAATTTTTAATTAGAATAGACCTATATACACATATTTAATTCGTATATTTCAACATTTTTTGAATAAACTGTAACAATCTGAATCGTTTTGATAATTAATTTTAAAGTTATTTCAATATCTAACGTCATTAAATGTACATTTATCACAATCCGATCATTCGATGCGTGTTTTAATTTAAAACTTTTTATTTTAAGAAACGTGTAAAAGTTTAAACTCTATTTTATAACCGGTTTTATTTACAATGTAAAAAGCTTAATTTATTGGATCAGCGACAGTAGCGCGGTTTGTTGAATCCAACGTAAATCATTTTAAAACCAAAAACAGTTATATGTTCCATAAGGTACATAATTTTTAATCAACGCACGTGAACATTTAATAGAAAATTATTATAAAATATTTACTTCAATTTCGCACTAAATTTGCAAAAACACACCCTAATATAATATTTCACAACAAAGTCATTCTCATTACCTGCCAAATGTATTGTATGTCGTGGTCGTGTCGGAGAATTGACTCTCGTTTGAGAAAAATGCGTTTAAAATTCATAAGACAGGTATAAAAATACTCGTAATTTAGTAAAATTTTAAATTTTATTCATTATGATATTAAAAGTGTTTTCTATTCTTCTTCTCATTATTTTTGTTGTGATCTTGTGTAATTTGATAACAAAATATATATATGAGAATACTGAAATTTAGATAATTATAAAGTTTTCAGAACAAAATTTGTCCACAAATATTGTCCACAAGATCTCACGTCTAATATTTTTTAAATAATCATAACTTACCAAGCCCTCAGATACCGAATATGTGGACCATAGTTCCTAATCGGGTCAATACTACCCGTAATCCCCATATACCTAATGTAAAAATTTCAAAATTTCAGTTAGTTTTATGGCGTATATATTATATGATATGGAACCGATCTTAGCAAAATTAAGTGAACGTAAAATTCCTAATATACTCTAGTTCAATGCCAAAAATAGTTCGCCCTCGAATTACCTTAGCTTCCATATACTACATTTAATAATTTTTGTTATTTTAGCAGACTTTATACCGAATATATCGGTAAATTTTTGAGTTATCTTCCTAAAAATGCGTGGAAACATGTTCTCCAGTATAATTGAGTAATGTTACTGCAAACAGTTCACACATTCTTGTGTGGTAGTAATGGTAGGTAATGTGGTTTAGTACTGAATTTGAATGAAATTGGTCCATACCTTGGTCTAAACCCCATATCCTTAATATAATGTCTTCCGATACTCTCATTGAACTTTCCCAGTAAAATAGGTTGATTTTAAATAAAAAATTCCTTCCTGTTCAATTAGAATTTGAATTTTTTTAGACATGTGTTGCGAAACTCTGTTGAAATGATTAATGCAACACTGAACGCCATCTATAGTTAATATTTTGTACTTGTCAAAAACTTTTTACTGTTGGCAACCTTACTCTGTAATCTATTATTGTCATTTTATTTTTACAATATAATATATTCCGTCGATTTGCTCAGTTCGTGGTTTTGTTTTAATTTCCTACTTTATCAAGTAAATACTTAAATACTAACATATAATAAGCGGTTATGGGCAATATATGTCCGATAGTATATTAGGGAAGTTTTTCAAAATATAAGCGCTGTGATTCACTTAGATTGAAGTTAGTTAACCTAAAAATTCAAATCAAAATCGGCCATTGCCGGCGTGCTCATTTTTTTCCAGCAATTTCAGCTTATTTTTTTGAGAAAAGTAGGTAATAAAATGGCATCACAAATAACAATGGGTACTATTGAGAAACTAATTGGAAGAGAAAATTACCAAAGTTGGAAGTTTGCCGTAAAAAACTACCTCGAACATGAAGAATTGTGACAACAGATTGAACCGGATCCAGCCTATGTATCTGATAGCAAGAAAAATACGAAAGCAAAATCGAAAATAATACTGTTGGTGGACCCAGTTAACTACGTCCATGTACAAGAGGCTACAACAGCGAAACAGGTTTGGACTAAATTAGAAAAAGTGTTTGATGACTCAGGGCTTAGCAGAAAAGTAAGTTTATTGAGAGATTTGATCACCACTAGCTTGGACAATTGCTCGAGTGTCGAAGAATATGTCAATAAGGTAATGTCAACAGCTCACAAGTTAAGAAATATCAATTTTGTAGTAGGTGACGAGTGGCTGGGTACGTTGCTGCTCGCTGGTCTCCCAGACTACTACAAGCCAATGATAATGGCTTTGGAGAGCTCCGGTGTGAATATTACTGCAGATTATGTAAAAACTAAGTTGTTACAAAAAGTTAAGGTATCAGATTTAGCTGCTTACTATGCCAAGTCATATAATAAACAAAATATGTGAAAGCAAAAAAATCCTAATAACCAATATCAGAGGAAAGGGCAACCCAAAGGGCCACGGTAGGGATTGCTACTTTAAAGGCAAAAAGAAGGTTCTCTCAAACAATGATAATTCAAATAATGGTTATTATGCGGCTTTTCCAGCTGCTGCTGCATTGGATGGGAGTTGCTGGTATGTCGATTCCGGAGCATCACTGCATATGTGCAATAACAAGAATTGGATGTATGATGTATCCCCATCAACTATCAACAATATTAAGGTTGCAGACAATAAAACAGTAGCAGTAAAAGGCAGTGGCAAGGTGGATTTTCAGATTAGAGACTCAGATGGCATAATACGGACAATACAGGTCAGTGATGTCTTATATAATATGTACCCATACTGACAGTTAATTTACTTTCTGTAAGTCAAATGGTAAATAAAGGCTGTGAAGTGAAATTTGAGAGAGATAGTTGTCAGATATACCAAAATAATAAGTTAATATTGACAGCATTGCATCGCAATAACATGTATATATTGAATAATGTTTCTGAAGCACCGGCATTGCTATCAACAGCAGATGAGCGAGATATAAATTTATGGCATCTAAGAATGGACCATCTCAATTTCACAGACTTACAGAAGGTAACTGATAGTGCAGACGGGGTTAAATTATCAAAAAAAGGTAATCAAATTTGCGCAACTTGCTTAGAGGGAAAAATAAGTAGACAACCATTTAAAAATACATATACACCACAGCAAAACGGTATGGCAGAGCGTATGAATCGCACATTAGTAGAGAGAGCTAGATGCCTAATTTTGAATTCCAGATTACAGAAAATATTTTGGGCTGAAGCGGTCTCAACAGCGGCATATATAACAAATCGTTCACCATCGAAAGTTTTGGACTACAAGACGCCATATCAATTGTGGACAGGTAAAATACCAAACTTAAATAACATGAAAATATTTGGTTGTCACGCAATGGTTCATGTACCAAAAGAAAGCAGACGAAAATGGGACTCGAAAGCTACCAAGATGATATTTGTGGGGTATCGCGAATATACTAAAGGCTACAGATTGTATGATGAGAGTAAAAAACATATATACAAGAGTAGAGATGTTGTTTTCTTGGAACACACAGCTAGGAATAATTGTGTAATTATGCCACTTACTTCTTTGCAAGAACAGGAAACAACAGCCAAACAAGAATCTGATACCGATACTTTAGTAAATGAAAGTTCAGAAGAGGAACAATTGTATGATACCAGCAGTGATATGTCAAATTCAGAAAGAGATAATGACCCAGATTACACACCGGAAAGACATGATGACGATACTATACCATTAAGAAATATAACTCTGAGGCCAAGGAATATCAAACCCAAACCTACTACTTATTTTCGTTATGAAGAGAAACCAACATGTTCATCAGCATTATTAAAGGAACCAGAGACTGTGGAAGATGCTCTATCAAGCCCAAAAGCAAAAGAGTGGAAAGAAGCTATGGATAGCGAGTATGAATCGCTTCTTCAGAATAATACATGGACATTGGTAACTCTACCTGAAGACAAAGAATAATCCCTTGCAAATGGGTTTACAAAATGAAAATAGATGCAAATGGTGAAGTTGTACGATACAAAGCAAGATTAGTAATAAAAGGATTCAGACAGAGGAAAGGAACTGAATATAATGAAATTTTTGCTCTGTAGCATGGCACCAGTTTGCACTAGCTGTAAAAGAAAATTTATATATAGATCAAATGGATGCAGTTACAGCATTTTTGCAGGGAGATATAGATGCTGAAATATATATGAATCAACCACCTGGCTATGAACACGGACAAGTTTGCAGATTAAATAAGTCTATTTTTGGCTTAAAACAGGCGAGTCGCCAATGGAATTTGAAACTTACTTCTGTTCTCAAACAGTTAGGATTGGAAAGTACGTCTGTTGATCCATGTATTTACTACAAAAATGATAATGGAAACATCATCTTTATATTGATCTCTGTTGATGATTTATTAATTTTTTATAATAATGAAGAGAAAGGTAAAGAGATCAAGCTACAACTTAAAAGTAAATTTGAAATGTAATCACTTGGACCTGTCAATTATTTTATTGGCTGGAGGATAAGTCAAAACGCGGCCAGAGACCAAATTTATATTGATCAGACTGCTTATATAGAAAAAATCCTACAGAGATTCAATATGACAGATTGTAATCCAGTCCATTCGACCTGTGATCTTAGTTCCAAATTGATCAGCACAGGAGATGAAAATAATATTATTAGTAATGCACCTTATCAAGAAGCTATTGGAAGTTTACTTTACCTATCACAAGGAACAAGACCACATATTTGTTTTGTTGTAAACAAATTAAGTAGTTTCAACAACAAACCAGAAACACAACACTGGTTGGCAGTAAAAAGAGTGCTACGCTACTTAAAAGGAACTAAGGATTATAAATAAAAATTTTGTCAAGATAGAGATGAAAGAGGAGTGTTTGGCTACTGTGATTCAGATTGGGCTTCTGACATTAACAGCCGGAGATCATGCTCGGGCTACATTTTTTTGTTTCAGGGTGCTTCAGTCTCATGGTGTTCTAAACGACAGAACACAGTTGCCTTATCAACCATGGAGTCTGAATATATGGCACTAGCTACGGCCACTCAAGAGGCTATGTGGCTAAGGCATTTAGAGTCGAAACTAAATTGGAAGCTTCCTTTTCCGTTTTTACCTAATGTATGTTTTCTAATGGTTTTACTATTTTTGCATAATCTTTGCTAAACTTCCTGTAATATCCAATCACTCCCAGAAAACTTTTAACTGCCGTAGTTACCGGAAAATTTTAAATTGTTTTAACATTTTTGCAACCATGTGTTCCAGAAATTCAACTTCTTAGTAAAATTTGGATTTTTGTAATGAAATCTTCATATGTATTTGCATTTTTTATATTTCTGTTATTATACTTAAATATTTTCTATGCTCCTCCAAATGATAATATGATGAATATAAAAAGAGGTGGAATAATCTAATATAATTTCTTCTTAAGTGTGCCTAGTGTGATCGCTGAAAAAATATGGCATTTTAAAATGGTTGATTGGCTTCTAAAAAAGGACACTGATCGTATGCAAAATTAGATTATTGGTTTCTTATCTATAAAACCTATTAAAATTTATGCTAAACAATGATTTTTTAAGAACAAGTATTAATGCGAATTTTTTCAAATCACATACTATAAATGTGTATTTATTGAACAAGAATAGTTATTGAAAATATGCCCTTCAAGCTTAAAAGTAAAAGTTAAATTTTTGGCAAGTTCAAGAACTTAAAACAAATATGTTAAACAGCTAATAATAACGGAATGAATACAACATATTTTTTTGGCTTTTCTTTTATCTTAAACGTTAAAGTTAAATTTACCATAATGTAACGTTGGAAACACAAATTTGTGCTATTTACAATTATTCCGACCGGTAAACTTGCATGTATCCATAAAAAGGGAATTCCCCTAAATTTGTGATATGAAAATATTTCACAAAAACTAAATATAATTAAAGCCCAAAAGAATCGTGCTAAATGGAATAAAATCGTGTAAAAAAATACAAAAAAATTTTATTTTCAAACCGTGTCAAAACAGAATTAGGTGTATATTTATTCACGTTTGGGGAATATATTAATGTAAGTCTCCACATCATCTATATAAAGGTATATACATATTTTTGTAATTAAAACTACATATTATATACAGGGGTGTTGTTGAATACAAAACAGATTTGCGTAGCTGTCAGAATTGCAAACCAATTCTGATTTTCAATGGTGTCACAGAATTTGATTGGATACAGTGTTTTCGAACATATGCAAAACCAATATTCGAATTAGCTGTTTACTAATCTGACAAAACTTGCAAATGGATAAATTTGGAAGTGTTTGATAAATTTACAATCAATATATTTAAAAGAAAGTCCTGTTAGTTACACTATTTATAACTCAAGAACGATTTGGTTGAAAATTGGTGGGGCGGTAGTCTAAAACCAGGGGACGGACATAGGATTTCTTTACGTTAAAAGTCAATACAATTCATATATACAAAAAATATTATTCAAATCATAAACATGCGCTCAAAATTCATGTAAACATCATTTGAACACTTTATTACTCCCAAAAAAAACATAATAATAATAATAACAACACGTAGCTACTGCAAGGCTACAGTAATTTTCGTATACATATATGGATTATATTGATCCAAGGCGGTTTTTTTAGAACTCACCATATGGAACCGGTAATACATTTTAATAACACCACAGATAATCTCATATGTCTGCAGTGTTGATAAAAAGTTCAATTATAAGTTGAGATGAGTGCATAATGGCTCACAAATATTCACAATATTTAAACGACAACGATGAAACTTCGGTGGTGCTGCCTTACCACTGTCTGGTGATTGCCGACGCCTGGTCGTCCATCGCTTTTCTTAAGCCAATGAGATTAACTACTGTTTGAGCAATGGCTCTTATGCAAAAAGGTGGCAACACTTCAAGCTGTAAAGCTGTAATTTTTTTGCTGTGAACTATTGTGTTTAATTTTGCAAAATTCTTAAACTTTAATTGATTTTTTAGTGATTTAATTCAATATTTAGTGATTTAACTCTGAGTAGCAAGCTAAGTATTAAATGTTCTTAAGTTTTGTGCATTATTAAAAAGTTTAAATTTTCGAATTTTTGGTGCCGAGTCAGCTTTTTGTTTCATTTTGTTTTATTTTATTCTATTTTCTCTCTTTATTTATCTCATTTACTTCTTTATTCACAGCTGTGTTGCGTGTAGCTTTTTATTTGTTCCAGTGCATCTACTGACTGCTATATTGCTTTTTCAAACTGTCTTGGTTTTGAACTTTGATGAAAAAAAAAACAAAATTGCTATTATTTTTGCGTTTGTTCTTAATTGAATTTATTATTATTAGTATTTTATTAACACACTAATTAATTATTTATACATCAAATTTTGTTTGACTTACTCTTTTATTTGATCTTCATTCTGGTTGTTTATTATGTCTTGTAACTTCCCCAATTGTAACATTAAAGGCGATTCAGATCGCTATGTTTCATGCTGGCTTTGTGATGGGCTTGCCCATATTAAAAGACTGACAGGTAGAATCTTAGATTCTATTCTCGACTGTAAGGGATGCGTTGGTACTGTTTAAATTGTAGAACTATTGAAATCGATCTATTTAAAGTTTATAGGAAGAAACGCAATGGCTTTAACAAAATCGGTCGAGATCTTGTAATCCTCACTGAAAAATTTAGGCACTACGAAAAAATATTCAAATCTTTTAAGTGCCTGAATGATTCTCATGAATCCTCCAAACCTGCTCCTAAGCGTAAACGTCCTTCCGATGAAGTCACACTTAGTTCTTCTGTACAGAAAAGAACGTCTCCGCCCGAAGACCTTATAAATCTCTCTTTTTCTTGCCCTCAAGGTGATAAGCCGTCAACTTCCAAAGAGCTCAATTCCCCAAAAGCTCTATCTAATAGTAATAAATGTCTCACAATTCCAGAGGCTCCACCTAATAACTTAGTAACATCTATTAAAAATTTGGTAGTTATTCCACCTAAAAAGTCTATATTTATTTCTAGACTTGCCAAAGATACCTTGATGGAGGACATTAAGTCTATCATTTCGTCACGTTTAAAAATTGATGATATCAATATCCGTAACTTTAACTTCATTTATGATAGAAGTATATCGTCAGTTAAAATAGACGTATCTCTTGAAACATTCAAAAAGATCTTAGATAGTTCATTCTGGCTACCTGAGGCTTTTGTACGCGAATTTAAGCCTAAACTTAGAAGTCAAACTGAGGAAAACATTGCTAAATTACCAAAATCAACCATCGATATAAAAAACTGATTGGTAAAAATTCGCTAAGCATTTATTATCAAAATGTTAGAGGTCTTAATACAAAATTAACCGACTTGTAACTAAACAGTTCCAATTTTAATTTCCATATTATTGGATTTACAGAAACATGATTAAAACCTCACATTTTTGATAATGAGATTTTAAACAGTGAATTTAAAAAATTTAGAATTGATTAACTGAACAAAGTCGGAGGGTTGTTCTATTTGCCGTACATTCCTCTATCCCATCTGAAGATGTTCTTGTTCCAGGAATCGACTCATTTGAATTTAAATGTATTATAGTCTATAAATAGTGCTACTTCGATGGCAAATAATGCAGATTCAATAATCGCATTAGGAGATTTCAATTTACCATGTGCTTCGTGGAAAGCTTTCGATGACTATATCGTACCGATTTGCACTCGGTTATGTTTTCATGAGTTTTTCGAAAAAATGTCCGAGTTGGGTCTGAACCAAATTAATTTGATTCCGAATAAATTTGGTAAATGCTTAGATTTAGTATACGTAGATACCTCTTCAAAGTGTTCCGTTATTCAGAGTAATCCTCTTGTTCTACCAGAGGACTCGTATCATCCTGCTTTGGAAATATCTGTCGAAATCATGAGCAATGTACGCGATAATAATTATCAAACTTCGTGCTTCCGTACTCGGTTCAACTTTGCAAAAGCTAATTTTAAAAAGTTAAATACAGAACTTTCTACAATATCATGGCCTAATTATAATGGTGATATTGAATTGAGTGTTTCTCCTATTAATAACATTATTACGAAATTATTTGAAAAGTATGTTCCAATAGTAATTGTTAATAAAAGTAAAAGTAGAATTCCGTGGTCGTCGAAAGAGTTACATAAGTTGAAAAACAGAAAAACTCAAGCCTTTAAGCATTTAAAAAAAAACCGGTTCACTTGTCGACTATTCTAAATATTCCGTATTGCGTCGACAATATTTTGACCTAAACAAAAAATGTTATAATAATTACTTAAATAAAGTAAAAAAGAATGTTGTAAGTTATCCAAAACCGTTTTATGATTTCGTCAACTCCAAACGCAGGATTTCCAAATTTCCGTCCGCGATGAAATACAAATCTATCATTTCAACTGACAATGTTATTATATCCAATATGTTTGCAGAATTTTTCAAGTCAAACTACTGTAATAATTCTTCCAAAACTTTATCTTATCAGCACGTGTTGTGTTCGAATACTTTAATTAACGCTCCAATTATTTCTGAAGAAGACGTCCTACTTAAATTAAATAAGTTAAAACCATCTTTTAGTTGCTACCCAGACATGATACCCTCATGCTTCCTAAAAAATAGTGCCAAATATATTTACTTGCCTTTGACAAGGATATTTAATTTCTCTCTTAAACACGGTATATTTCCTTCAATATGGAAACAGTCATTTATAATTCCTTTGCATAAAAGTGGATTTAGATCCAACATTAAAAACTATAGAGGTATCGCAAACTATCAGTTATACCTAAACTTTCATCACTGACCATATAACCTTTTCGATTTCTCCGATAATTTCCTCATCTCAGCATGGATTTCGTAAAGGGAATTCGACTATAAGAAACTTGCTTGAATTTATAAACCATGTATCATTGGGTTTTAAAGAACATAAGCATACGGATGTTATATACACAGACTTTAGCAAAGCTTTCGATAAAGTAAATCTCTCGATTCCTATACATAAACTTGATCTGCTGGGCTTTCAGCCAAGATTCCTTCAATGAACACAACGAGTGATATTTGAGGATACACCTTCAGATACAATTAATGTTTCTTCAGGTGTTCCGCAAGGTAGTCATCTTGGCCCGATTCTGTTCTTGTTGTTTATTAACGATATCTCTTCAGTAATTGAATTCTCAAAAATGTTATTATACGCTGATGACGTAAAGCTTTTTAAATCATACACTTCAACTGAGGAAAGGTGTCTGTTGCAAACAGACTTAAACAATATGGTTGCATGGTGTGATAGAAATGATTTGCCATTGAATCTGAATAAATGTAAGACGGATGTGCTTTTCCCGTAGATCTGTGCACCACTCTTCTTATGTAATAAAACACCATATTCTGGAGCAAGTTTTTAAGTATGTTGATTTGGGAGTTAATATGGACCCTAAGCTTAAGGCAGGAAATGCTGGGCATAATATTCTTAGTGAAAATCTTGAATGGAACAGCTTGCAGTTCTTTTATCCTGTCCGAAATTAAATTTAATTCGCTTTTCGAGGCAGTTTAGACCTTTACTGTTAAAATCCTGTAGATCAAATTTTGAACTAAACGAGCCATTCCTCCGTATATGTCATGATTTTAATTCTCATTTCAGCACATTTGACTTATCTGACTCACTTTTCAAAATTAAAAATACTTTATTGTTTTCTCTTAATGAATAAAAATGTAACAATTTATTATATTGTAACTATAAATCTTAGCTGTTGAAATTTTTGTTTCTTTAGCTGAGCAGTTTTAGATCTCAACACTAAAAAAACGTATACGGATCGCGCCCCTCGCGTCGGTTCGGCGGGAGGAGGGTAATCGTTGGGTTATTATTATTATAAAGAAACCTTTAGTTCAAAATAGAGACACAAATACTGTCATGAAAGCTGTGTACTGTCTCAAAAGTAATTGCATTAACATGACAAGGATTCATGTTTGAAAATGCCCAATAAATTTGTGTACCGGCAAGTGTAGCTGAATATTCTACACCTAGCAGGGAACTAAAGAGTTGCCTTGCCTTGGAACAGATTTCCTATTGTAGTCCCTCTAGACATTAAACAAATGTTAAAATCTCCAAAAATTACCACATTTTGATTGCATAACTCGGAAGTAAGGACTTTTTGAAGCTCTACAATTAAATGCTTGACAGAAAGCTGAATTTCTGTATAGAACCAGAATATTAATATTAAACATTTAAACAAAACCGCTTTTAAAACTTTGCGGCCTGTATACATTTTTTTTACTGCCTTTGGTTCTATAGAGCTAGCAATACTATGATTTGGTTTATCAAAATGTTCGTAAGGATAACTCCAAGGTTCTACAAAATATAAAATATGTGAAGATAGCAGTAAAAAGTCGCTTTTATATTATATCATTAATGTCAGCATGAAGACTCTAAACATTATGGAATAAAATTTGATGTCCTGATGTTCGGGAAATCATAAAATTAAAATTTTTTTTCAGAGCTTTATTTGTGTTCAATTCCCTCAGTTCCTTAAATACAGGATCCGATTCAGAAAATTTGTTAGGAGGAATAAAATTTTCTATGATGAATAGACCTTCTGGAGTAGTAGTTCGTCTGCACGCGACATATATTCAAGCTCTAGGCATTCTGGGTCGCGTATGAACTACTACTTTATTATATGTGGCACCATGACTTATATGAATTATTCCTTCAGCCGGAACAACTGGAAACTGATTTCTTTCAATTGAAATTTGTTCATTTCTTTTATATGGAAAAGATTTTGGAACTTTTTCAATTGGTGTTTAGGTACTTTCTAGAGGATGAGGATTTTTTGATCGTGCTATCAAACCAACAGAAGGTTCAAAAAAATTTATTCCACAGAGTTGTTGCAAAAGAACAATGGAAATCAATTTGCATAAGTTCTCCAGCTGCCCGATTAACCAAGCCATCACACGTGTTTATATTCACTGCAATCATATATATTTGGCGGAGGTTTTCAGTGTCAATTCATAGGGCAGCCCTGCGTTTCAGAAGTTTTGAAAAGTTTAACTATTTCCAAAATATTCTAATTTTTATTACACCAATTTCTTTGGGATTCGAACGAGCTTAAGGGCATTGGGAAAATTCGTGGACAGATTTCACACATTTTCGACATTAAACTATTGAATATCTAATATTTTACGTTTCTATAAAGCCATACGGAAGTTTGAATTTTTTACATAAAGTATGTTGGTTCTAGGGATAATGGGTAATAAGGCGGAACCGACCATTTTGTACTCAGGCACAACCTTATTTTAAAAAAATATTGAGAAATAATTCAACATCCATTATTCAATGAAATCGTGATTAAATTACAATAAAATTTGGTATCTTCTTGACTTATATTAAAGGTTATAAACTTAGTCTCAGTTTAATTGCTATATTTTATTTTGCGTCAGCGAAAATTATATGAAAAAAAAACAAAAAACATCTTGAAGTGACATATACATAAGTATGAATGTGATATTAACTAATCAAAGTGGCTAAATTTTATATTATAAGCTTGTGTGGAAAACGTCAACCAGAGAATCGGAATTCATTATATGAAGGTGAGAGGTTTAGACCAAGGTATATACTAATTTCATTCTAATTCAGCATCAAACCACATAATTTTTAAGAAATCATATCCACTTTATTTCATTAAAATATCACATTTTGATCAACCGGAACGGTTTAAAGTCAGCTGGAAAGACGGAAATCATATATATATTATATATTTGGGATAGAGAAAGATATTAATTTTGACATTGCTCAGCTATACTCGAGAACATATTTTGAAGCAATTTTATATATAAAAAAATATTAGTACTCACTGCGTGCGGCAACCAAGGGCTGCGACCTCCTAAACCAGGGTATTATGCGACTCCCGTGCCCGTTGGACGATTTGCAGCCAGGAGGCTAATCGCAGACTTCGGTAGGACTTCAACTATCGAAGCTGCAACGACTTGACTGCCCGACGGCAGCACTGGAGGTTATGCTGGAACTCACACCGCTCCACCTAGTAATCAAACAAGCAGCCAAGCGTACAATGCTTCAAATGACAGCAGAAGGGTTTGGCAAAGGGCAGGTAATCGCGTCCCAACAAATGATGGTCCTAAGTGATGAAACACCACTGGCTCTTCTCCCATGGGACAGCATTACCAAAACGGTAAACTTCACCAGGAAGTTTAAAGTTGCCGTTGCAAACAAGGCTGAATGCAATGATTCCACGCTCGACCTACTGCTGAGAGACAGCACAATCAAGTGGTACACCGACGGCTCGAAAACGTCGACGGGAATTGGTGCAGGAGCCGCAGGACCGCGTACCAAACTCTCTTACCATAAGTAAGGTGGTTACTATCTCAGCAGGTTAAAAATCTAATGAATCTCCTGAGGAACAAATTACAGCTACTTGTCGCATTCTACACTGGCCATTGTAAGCTCAAGAAACACTTATTAAAAATGGGTGTAGCCTCTTCTGCAAGCTACCGGTTCTGAGAGAGTAGACAACGGCCTGCAGACGGAGGATTTAGGCCCTCGGATCCATGTTTCCGAAAAGGGATTATATCGCCTCATTAGCACCTAGCAGTATATTGAAATTGATAGCTGGGGCTATGTGAGTCATTGTGACAGAGGAGAGGGCACAATAGACCTAAGGTGGAGGTGCAAACCATTATCCATACAAACCGGTAGTTCGAAAATCATTGTATCAAGTATATGGCAACTAAGAGAAGCCCTTATCCGATTCAACTATTTTTTTATATACAGGCATACTGTTATCAAGAAAGGATTTGCTCCGACAATTAGGCAATATACAGTCAGGGATAGTACTGGCGGTAGGTTAGTTCTGGCTCTATCAGATTCACTTTTAAAACTTAGGTGCTTAGTAAAGTATACTAAAAATTAGTATAGGTTGGAGTACATATTTTAAGAAAAGTCAGTCAATAAAAAAGTGCGTGAAGTAAACATAGTAAAATTCCATCACATCAAAAATTTAATGGGATCTTAAAAAAAAAAAATTTTTCCTGCTAAAGGAGACTGGGGCCTCCAACGGTGATATTGCAAGACGATTGCAATGTGAACGATATTAAAGGAAATATAACCAATCGAAACAATTTGGTGGCCGAGTCTCTGAAGGAAGACCCCAAGCGTTGAATTCAAGGCAAGAAAGACATTTACAAAACTTATGTCTCAAGGATCGTTTTAGCTCTGCTTCAAAACTTTGAGAGAAACTACCTGGCACCATGGAAAGCTCATACAGCACTCGGACAATCCAAAGAAGATTAGACGACATATGTGTGAAATCTTGCAGAGCCGCAAAAAACCTCTTCTCACTGCGAAAATCACGACTAAATGGCGAAAGTGGACCTCTGGCGAATGGGAGAATGTTATATTTTCCAATGAATGCAAAATTAATTTTATCGGCACTAATGGTGGATAGAGGATAAGACGGAGAAATGGAGAACGCTTTCAAGAGGAATGTGTATTGAGCACTCTAAAGCATTCTCCATACATAATGATCTGGTGAGCGGTCACAAGTCAAAGAGTTGGGTCTTTACTTGTAATACTCCTCGAATGCCATCGAGCAGTTTGTGTAAGTTAGACACTTGTTTTCAAAAACTTGAGATGATTCTAAGAATTTTCAAATGATTTTTACATCAGCAAACAGCCCGGACTTAAATAATATCGAAAATGTGTGGTCAATCGTAAAACGCAAAGTTAGGCAAAAAGAACCGAAAACACATTAAAAGAAATACAAATGACATAAGTATTAGTTGATATTATATAATATTATGATCTTCTTGGCTAAGCTGGAATTTTAGTTATCATTTTTATACACTGAAAAGGGTATATTAAGTTTTCCACGATGTTTTTAACACCCAGAAGGCTACGTCGGAGACCCTACAAAATATATTCATATATAATCAGCATGATGAGCTGAGTTGATTTAGCCATGTCCGTCCGTCTGTATGCAAACTGGTCCCTCAGTTTTTAAGTTATCGATCTGAAATTCAGCACCTGTCCTTTTCTCATTAAGAAGCTGCTCATTTGTCGGAACAATCGGAATCCAGTGCTTGTATGGGAAACTTTTTATTTGACGAGATACATATATTGACGAAATTTGGCATGGATTATTATGTAAGGCAATAATACAATCTTCGAAGAAATTGTTCAAATCAGATCACTATAGCATATAGCTGCTATACAAACTGAACGATCGGAATCCAGTTCTTGTAAGGAACCTTTGTATTTCTGAAGGGCATTATAGCTTCGGTGCAACCGAAGTTAACGTTTTTTCTTATTTTCGATTAGATTAGAGTAAACCCCGTCAAGTGGATCCTAAAAATATCGTTAAATCCGCGATTTTAAAAAGTAGCTCTTCATTAGATGACGGACCAGACGCACACCCCGTGATCTAAATATTTTGTCAAAATTCTTTGTCAAGCTATTGCATAGCTTCTTTACGGGCTTTCAGCGTGGGGACTGAATCAAGAAATTCCGTGACCGAAATATACCTAACATGATCACAAAGTATGCGCAAACAAAGCTGTACTTTTTTTGCTGTGAACTTTTGTGTTTAATTTTGCAAAATTCTTAAACTTTAATTTATTTTTTAGTGATTTAATTAAATATTTAGTGATTTAACTCTGAGTAGCAAGCTAAGTATTAAATGTTCTTAAGTTTTGTGCATTATTAAAAAGTTTAAATTTTCGAATTTTTGGTGCCGAGTCAGCTTTTTGTTTCATTTTGTTTTATTTTATTCATTTTTTTCTCTTTATTTATCTCGTTTACTTCTTTATTCACAGCTGTGTTGCGTGTAGCTTTTTATTTGTTCCAGTGCATCTACTGACTGCTCGCTATATTGCTTTTTCAAACTGTTTTGGTTTTGAACTTTGATTAAAAAAAAAAAAAATTGCTATTATTTTTGCGTTTGTTCTTAATTGAATTTATTATTATTAGTATTTTATTAACACACTAATTAATTATTTATACATTAAATTTTGTTTTACTTACTCTTTTATTTGATCTTCATTCTGATTGTTTATTATGTCTTGTAACTTCCCCAATTGTAACATTAAAGGCGATTCAGATCGCTATGTTTCATGCTGGCTTTGTGATGGGCTTGCCCATATTAAATGTGCTGGACTGACAGGTAGAATCTTAGATTCTATTCTCGACTGTAAGGGATTGTGTTGGTACTGTTTAAATTGTAGATCTATTGAAATCGATCTATTTAAAGTTTATAGGAAGAAACGCAATGACTTTAACAAAATCGGTCGAGATCTTGTAATCCTCACTGAAAAATTTAGGCACTACGAAAAAATATTCAAATCTTTTAAGTGCCTGAATGATTCTCATGAATCCTCCAAACCTGCTCCTAAGCGTAAACGTCCTTCCGATGAAGTCACACTTAGTTCTTCTGTACAGAAAAGAACGTCTCCGCCCAATGACCTAATAAATCTCTCTTCTCCTTGCCCTCAAGGTGATAAGCCGTCAACTTCCAAAGAGCTCAATTCCCCAAAAGCTCTTTTTAATAGTAATAAATGTCACAATTCCAGAGGCTCCACCTAATAACTTAGTAACATCTATTAAAAATTTGGTAGTTATTCCACCTAAAAACCCTATATTTATTTCTAGACTTGCCAAAGATACCTTGATGGAGGACATTAAGTCTATCATTTCGTCACGTTTAAAAATTGATGATATCAATATCCGTAACTTTAACTTCATTTATGATAGAAGTATATCGTCAGTTAAAATAGACGTATCTCTTGAAACATTCAAAAAGATCTTAGATAGTTCATTCTGGCTACCTGAGGCTTTTGTACGCGAATTTAAGCCTAAACTTAGAAGTCAAACTGAGGAAAACATTGCTAAATTACCAAAATCGACCATCGATATAAAAAACTGATTGGTAAAAATTCGCTAAGCATTTATTATCAAAATGTTAGAGGTCTTAATACAAAATTAACCGACTTGTAACTAAACAGTTCCAATTTTAATTTCCATATTATTGGATTTACAGAAACATGATTAAAACCTCACATTTTTGATAATGAGATTTTAAACAGTGAATTTAAAAAATTTAGAATTGATTAACTGAACAAAATCGGAGGGTTGTTCTATTTGCCGTACATTCCTCTATCCCATCTGAAGATGTTCTTGTTCCAGGAATCGACTCATTTGAATTTAAATGTGTTATAGTCTATGTTAATAGTTGTTTTATTTATTTAACCCTTTCTTATATACCACCCCATTCGGACTTATCTGTATACATGCAGCATGCTTCTTTAATAAATAGTGCTACTTCGATGGCAAATAATGCAGATTCAATAATCGCATTAGGAGATTTCAATTTACCATGTGCTTCGTGGAAAGCTTTCGATGACTATATCGTACCGATTTGCACTCGGTTATGTTTTCATGAGTTTTTCGAAAAAATGTCCGAGTTGGGTCTGAACCAAATTAATTTGATTCCGAATAAATTTGGTAAATGCTTAGATTTAGTATACGTAGATACCTCTTCAAAGTGTTCCGTTATTCAGAGTAATCCTCTTGTTCTACCAGAGGACTCGTATCATCCTGCTTTGGAAATATCTGTCGAAATCATGAGCAATGTACGCGATAATAATTATCAAACTTCGTGCTTCCGTACTCGGTTCAACTTTGCAAAAGCTAATTTTAAAAAGTTAAATACAGAACTTTCTACAATATCATGGCCTAATTATAATGGTGATATTGAATTGAGTGTTTCTCCTTTTAATAACATTATTACGAAATTATTTGAAAAGTATGTTCCAATAGTAATTGTTAATAAAAGTAAAAGTAGAATTCCGTGGTCGTCGAAAGAGTTACATAAGTTGAAAAACAGAAAAACTCAAGCCTTTAAGCATTTAAAAAAAAACCGGTTCACTTGTCGACTATTCTAAATATTCCGTATTGCGTCGACAATATTTTGACCTAAACAAAAAATGTTATAATAATTACTTAAATAAAGTAAAAAAGAATGTTGTAAGTTATCCAAAACCGTTTTATGATTTCGTCAACTCCAAACGCAGGATTTCCAAATTTCCGTCCGCGATGAAATACAAATCTATCATTTCAACTGACAATGTTATTATATCCAATATGTTTGCAGAATTTTTCAAGTCAAACTACCGTAATAATTCTTCCAAAACTTTATCTTATCAGCACGTGTTGTGTTCGAATACTTTAATTAACGCTCCAATTATTTCTGAAGAAGACGTCCTACTTAAATTAAATAAGTTAAAACCATCTTTTAGTTACTACCCAGACATGATACCCTCATGCTTCCTAAAAAATAGTGCCAAATATACTTACTTGCCTTTGACAAGGATATTTAATTAATCTCTTAAACACGGTATATTTCCTTCAATATGGAAACAGTCATTTATAATTCCTTTGCATAAAAGTGGATTTAGATCCAACATTGGAAACTATAGAGGTATCGAAAAACTATTTCGGCCAAGATTTCTTCAATGGGTGGCTTGCTACCTTTATAATAGAACACAACGAGTGATATTTGAGGATACACGTTCAGATACAATTAATGTTTCTTCAGGTGTTCCGCAAGGTAGTCATCTTGGCCCGATTCTGTTCTTGTTGTTTATTAACGATATCTCTTCAGTAATTGAATTCTCAAAAATGTTATTATACGCTGATGACGTAAAGCTTTTTAAATCATACACTTCAACTGAGGAAAGGTGTCTGTTGCAAACAGACTTAAACAATATGATTGCATGGTGTGATAGAAATGATTTGCCATTGAATCTGAATAAATGTAAGACGGATGTGCTTTTCCCGTAGATCTGTGCATCCCTCTTATGTAATAAAACACCATATTCTGGAGCAAGTTTTTGACTATGTTGATTTGGGAGTCAATATGGACTCTAAGCTTAATTTTTGTCTTCATATTGACACCATGGTCTTGAAAGCAATAGCTGTCCTCAGTTTTGTTAAACGTTGGTCTAAAGAATTTAGAGATCCGTATATTTCTAAAACACTTTATGCAACTTTGGTTAGACCTATATTGTAATATGGCTCTGCTGTATGGAACCCTAACTACCAAACTGACAAGTTAGAGTGTGTTCAAAACAAGTTTTACTTTTCGCTTTAGCATATTTCCGATGCGATTCTAGGGTAAGTCTACCTCCATACACTAGTCGTTTAAAACTTATTAATCTACCTACACTTTCTAGTCGTAGGGAAATGCTTGGCATAATATTCTTAGTGAAAATCTTAAATGGAACAGTTTGCAGTTCTTTTCTGCTATCTGAAATTAAATTTAATATCCCGATTCGCTTTTCGATGCAGTTTAGACCTTTACTGTTAAAATCCTGTAGATCAAATTTTGAACTAAACGAGCCAATCCGCCGTATATGTCATGATTTTAATTCTCATTCCACCACATTTGACTTATCTGACTCACTTTTCTAAATTAAAAAGACTTTATTATTTTCTTTTAATGAATGAAAATGTAACAATTTATTATATTGTAACTATAAATCTTAGCTGTTGAAATTTTTGTTTCTTTAGCTGAGCACTTTTAGATCTCAACACTTAACGTATGCGGATTGCGCCCCTCGCGTTGGTTGGGCGGGAGGAGGGTAATCGTTGGGTTATTATTATTATTATTATTATGGTGAAGTGTTCAAACACTTCGATGGACCATAAATATGCGCGCAGAATAGCAAATTGATTCAACAGCACAAATATGTTTTGAACAATTGCTAGATATTGGAAATAGTAAAATAGAACATTAGGCTACAGTTCTATTTTACTATTTCCAATATATGCATTATACTACCAGACAATTTTTGCACTCCTGTTCACAAAAAAAATTGATTACTTGAGAGTATATTTCTGAGAGCAAAAATTAATTGTTTGGATCATAACTGACTCAGTAATGAGGCTACATTGCGGCCAAAAATGTAGAGGTTGACAAAATTAGTTTCCAAATACAACAGTTGTTGCAGGCCATCATATGTATTTTACAAGTAAATCATTCGCTCCTATTGTTGATCAAATTGAAAACGTAAATCATATACCCAGGATCAATTATTATTCTGCATAATTTCAATCCAACTCAATTATGCAACGGTACACGTTTGGTAATCAAAAAGTTTACAAAAAATATTATTGAAGCAACCATTTTGACTGGAAAATTTAATAGAGAAATGATCCTGTTACCACTTTTTCCATTGATACTGTCAGAATCTACGATACGAAAGAGCTGAATTAAATTGAATTTAAAAATATTTATATTATAATTAAAAACTATTAATATTATTATTAAAATTTAAGAATGATCTACCCTCTTTCATTATCTTAAATGTTATCAACTAACAACTTTGAAAATTATTCATTTGTTACAAACTTGAATATAAAATTAATAAAATAAAAAATTCAACATCTCTTAGTATCTTTGTGTTTAATAACAATTCTAAGAAAATTTGGAGCAATCATTTTCAAATTTGGAAGTAATGTCAACATCTTAAATTATAACTCCAAAATTTTTTGAACAATTCATTTAAATTTTTAGTACGTTTTTTTAAAGGGGAATAGGGAATAAAATAGACTGTCAAAATATACAAAAAGTAAAAATGTTTTTTTTTTTTTAATTTCACACTAGGTGTGCCCCTTAAGAGCTCCAGGTTGCAAGCAAAAGGTATTGTGCTCAACTCTCCACTGAATAGTATTGATTACAGTGTTTCGTTTATTGGACTCATTTTAGCCACAAAATTCACTGGGATCGGGCTTTTTGCAGTCGTTCTGTAATCTCAATTGTACATGGTCCACGTTTTGTGCATCAAGAGTTTGTTTTAATGACTGTTCAGATACAACTTTTATTTAACTTTTCATGAGGCATAAGAATTATTAAACCCAAATTTTATATTGTAAAAACAATTAAAATATATATTTTTGGCACTAAAAAAGAACTTTCTTGTTGCTGTTTGAGTTACAAAGAATTAAAAGCAAAGTGTTTATTCAAAAAAGTCAGAGACAACGATGACGTCATATACTGTAGGTAGAACAGAAAACTGTGAAAACGCAAACACTTTGTTAAACTCGTAAAATAAACATTATTAATTATTGTAGTTTGTATTGAAAAAGTTTTAGTGAAATGAGTAGAGGAATGTTATGAGCCAAATATTTGAGTAATTTTTAAATAAATACTTTAATTTGTTGCCTTAATTGCTAATTAAGTAGATGATTTAACAAATTGAATTTTTGCTATGTTTTCAGCAATACTTCTTTTTTATTGTAAAAATAAATATATACGAATATTAATAACAGTGTCGATATACTTATGTGAAACTAAAGTAATTAAATATAAAAAATTTCAAAATATTAATTCCGCCTACAAAAAATGTCGCTTTTTTGGGCAGCTTGTACATTGGATGGTAAAGTAGAAAAACTTTTCTTTAACGATTTATTTGCACTATTGGTATTAACACTATCGGTACTTACTACTTTGTCTTAAATACTCATTTACGAAATGTTCGTGAATGAGTGGATAAATTTGGTTAATCGGTGGTAATATTATAACTAAACTGAAATTTATATTTTTCATTGATTAAACAGAAGCAATGCGAAAAATACCAAGCCCAATGCAGTATTATATACTATTAGTTTAAATTATTTTAAATTTGTATGTCTCAGGTAAAATATGCTTTTGTTATGAGATGAATTTGGAATGATATCATGTTTTCAGCGTTTATTCAGTTTAAGAGAATAATAGCTAAATAAAGCACTGAAAGCCAGAGCATATGAAAAGGATAAATTGGTATTGCCCTTCATGTATTCGACGATTTCTAAATCTGGAACATTATATTTATTAATCCTCTTTACTTTTAACATTTATTCAACTTCAGAGAATGATAAAAACTCAAAAAAGCACAGAATGAAAAATTGCTTGAATTATATTTTAATATCTATTTTCAAAAATTGATTTAGTACGTTGTTAGCTAAACTATAAAAATTTTCTTGACCCTATTTTTAGAGGTGCTTTTTCTGAAGTACGCCTGGCTGAGAGCAAGGAAAATCCTGATGAGCATTTCGCAGTTAAGATTATCGATAAAAAAGCGTTAAAAGGAAAAGAAGAATCACTTGAAAATGAAATTCGGGTACTAAGGAGGTAAGAAACTTTTTAATACATACACTAGCCGTCTTAAGTATACGCTACTCTGCAAATAAATCTTTACTGCTTTAAATCATAGTAATTATTTTTTAAATAACTGAACATTTTTATATATATATTATTTTCAATAAGATGCTAACGGTACTAATCATGCACACAGATAGGCGACGCCATAGATAACGGGACTTTTGTTGCCGCATCAAAGTAATACATGAGTCAAAAGTGTACGCTCATCTCATTTCTGTTCTATTTATTATTTCGTAAGCCCCTCGAATTTAAATAAAAACTCGTTTTTAAAGCAATCTTATTAAAGTATAATTTTGAAGATTTTTAAGCATTTTGCGGTTTTGGTAGCAATGGATGCAAAGCGAAAAAAAGGTGAAAGGCAAATTATTATTAAATGGCACAATAAAGATCCAAAATAGCCGGCAAATAGTAAAATCCGTCGGTAGAAAATCATGTCGGAAAATTATCGTTGTCTGACCTACTAATATATGTATATACATATATATAATATATATTTATTTATTTAGTTAAACGCCAATCGGCAATATACATAGATATAATAAAGAATTAAAGTGTTATACAAAAGTAGCTAGGGTATATTAGTGTAATATCTGGAAAATATTTAAATAATTCTAAGTTAATATGTAATTCAGACTTGAAGATGTCGATAGCAGGATGGTACTTATCTTCCGGGACAAGAGCAACTGCGTGTTCCGGAGAAGAGTCAATGTCAGTGAAACAAAGGTCAAGTGTTGAGTTCCAGGCATTTTGAATGTAATTTTGTTGGGTGCAGTTTAATGAGGCAAATCCATCATAAAGTTGCTTTTCACAGTCGACACGAGGCAAGCTGCTAGAAATATTGAAGTCGCCGACAATCATGACGTTGGAATTTCGGTATTTGTCCATTATAAATGAAACGGTAGCTATGTGGCACTCGAAGATCTCAAGAGTTGATTGAGGAGGTATGTAGATGCAGCCGATGATCATATCGCGAGAAGCTCCCTTGACACGGATGAATATTTGCTCTGCTCGTTGATGAGCGAAACACGGTCTTTACGGTAAATACTATATGTTGAATCAATGACTTCACCATCACATATGGATGAGTGAAGCCAGGATTCCGAAATACATACAACGTCGTACTGGTTAGCCGCTAATGCTGTTTGAAATGTTGAGAGTTTTGTACGCAGACCTCTGACGTTCTGGTAGCACAGGTGGACGTAAGATACTTTCTTCTTGCTCGTTGAGCGGACGAAAATTTCTTTTAACGATTCTTGGGACACCATTGATATATAATTAATTGTGTTACTGTCATCACCACTCTTCACGATTGAATCAAGCTCTTGACGCAAATTTTTCTGATGAAGTTGTTGAGAGGCAGTTAGATCAGTCATGAAAATAAAACCTGAGTTTTCGTCTGTTGGTCTGTATTTAATAATGGAAAGTGCATCGGCTGCTGAACGGGTGGTAATGTGAAGAGGACGTGTACGTCCAGGTGTAGGACGACCCAGTTTACGTAACTTGAGTTCAGTGGCCTCATCCTTGATACTGGGAGGCAAAGCTGTGACTAACTTTGTTCTGTCATCCTCTAAACGGTCCTTTCCAGCAGCTTTATCAGACTCAGGAATATTTAGGGCAATCACGTTGGTTTCACGGCGTTTTCGTTCCGACAGTTCAGTGAAAAACTCTTCCTGGCTGGTAGGCAGCCTCATATCTACGTTTAGCTTGTCTTCAACTGATGTAAGTTTGTCATCCAGGGCAGAACATTGATTTGATAGCGAGACGTTTTGTTCTGACAGTTTGCTTACGTCTTTTCTTAAGTCCTTGATTTCACTTACAACTGATTTTTTTAGGTCCCTGAACTCACGTTCATAATTTGTTGTAAAACGTTCAAAGTGTCTCTTGAGTAAGGTTTCAATATCCTTTGACGGTGGCGGATCATCTGATGCCTCCTCATCGGAATCCAATACATCACATGTCTTAACACTAATGTCACTTGCACATGAGTCACAGTTCCGAACTGTTTCTTTTTTCTTAATGCTGTTGGCGATGGATTTAAACTAATCGGATGAAAGGTTGGTGCACTTTGAGTGAAACCAACGTCGACAAGCCGCACATTGAATACTTGGCTGCGTTTTATCCCGGATTATGTCTGAGCAAAAACCACAAATCTGTTGTGTTGTATTTACTTTTTTGGGTGGCATTTTGTAAGTACACGATACAGGAAAAAAAGATATGTTCCAAATAATTCCGGAGTAATTTTTTATTTCCGTGTATTATTAATGCATTCATTCACTCTATGATGCCTAATTCACAATCAATGTTAATGTTTGTTATGCTTTGTATTATTACACCTCACAATATTACGTCGCACACACCTTTCTTTGTTGTACGAAATTCAATTATGGTTCAATATCAAAATTTAATCGAACTTTTCTTTGTACATCCTTTTTATTTTCTTATAAGAATTATTATTTCCTTTTAAGGAAACTTATATGAGGCATTAATTTAATATTCTTTCACTTTTATATATGCGATTGATGTAATATTTTCAGATATTACGGAGCACTTTTCACTATACACACTGCACATGTTTACAGCTACCTAACCAAATATATATACGACAACACGTTGCTTTGGCTATGGAATACATCAGTGGTGCTCACTTGGCACCCAACAATATCAAGTGACTCCGTTTTGCTCCGGAAAACATCTTTTACAACAAACACAGCACTTTTAATGAGAACACGCAAAATGATCGGAACAAGCAAGTTGACTTGCACTGGCGACGTCTGGCTCGCGGTAGCTCGCTCGAAACTAACGGGATAATCGTCATTCATTCACTGCTGGCTGACATTGCCTCGCATTCACTTAGTTTTGGCAAGCATTTAACATGGAGTCCACAAAATAATAGGAATGACATTATAAGAAATATATTTATATTATATATTGTAACGGGTTTCTCGATAAATCGTCTAACTATAACTCGCTCTTGAGATCGATCACTGGATTGTTAAATTAAAGTCCCAATTTAATGATATACACTTATCTTTATTTCCAATTCCAACAACTTAACACTTATTGCTCGCTATTCGAACTTACAACTTATTGCTTATAGCTTAATTGCTCTTGACACGACAACACTCTAATTAGAACTGTCCAGCTGCACAAAAGTTCGCTACTAGAACATTCTGGCAACTACGAATTCGCTGTCTAGTTGCTTCTGCCAATTTATCGTCAATTCTGATTTGTTCTGGTACTCGTGTTCGCCACACTGCCCTCTACCTAAGTCTGATCGACCCGATTAGACATATTTGCGGTACCAAACGCTGCAAGCCGTTCCAGATGAACCACCTTCATTTTATTCCTTGGTCTTCCAATGGTCTTTATGCGATACACTACATCATTGAGTCGTTTAATAACCAGGTATGGTCCTTCCCAATTACACTGTAATTTGGGAGACAGCCCTTTCTTTCGTTGTGGGTTATATAACAATACCCAATCGCCTTCAATAAAACCCTCAGAGTTTATTGCCTTGACGTATTTTGCTTTCATCTTATCGCTCATAATTTTGGTGCGCTGTCTTACCATATCCCTCATCTCGTCTTCTTGGATGCTATTGAACTCCTTAGTATTCTTTCCTCCGTTGGCGTTATTTCCAAATTTTAAATCAATCGGTAGTCGAAGATCATTACCAAAAATTACCCTTGCTGGCATGACTACCAAAACATATCTGTTTCCTAATTTACTGATAGGAAATGGACCAGCTTCATCCATGGCTACTCGCTCAAACGGCGCACCTGAATTGTACTGCTTCATCTGAGCGTGACTCCTGGACCGCGGCCCTTTAGCAGCAATGCACTCGACACAATTGGCGATTAACTCCGTAACTGATTGACGACAACCAACCCAATAAAATCATTGTTTAAATTTCACCAAAGTTTTAGTGATACTCATGTGTCCTCCACTTGGACCGTTGTGCAGCTCGTTGAGAGCTTCAGGAATTCTTACTTTTGGAACAATCATCAGAGCCCGTGAACTTTGCCCATCTTCGCTTTCCCATACGCGATGCAAGCAGCCAGACACTAACTTCAAACTATTCCATTGTGACAAATAAGCCTTTGCGACTGGGCTTTCTGCAGCTGTTTCTTCTCTCACTTGACGTTTATTCATCTCCAATCCGTGTATTACACTTTTCAAATCTGGATCTTCTTGCTGACATTTCCGTAGCTCCTCCGGATTCCAGTCTGCTCCTCAGCTTTTGAGCAATGTCTGCATTCCAGATTACAGGGACGGCGGGACATGGCATCAGCATTGCCATGACTACTACCTTTGCGATGTTCTATAGAGAAGTCGTAACTTTGGATTCTCTCAATCCACCGTGCCAACTGTCCTTCAGGGTTCCTGAATTGTAGAAGCCATTTTAATGCTGCATGATCTGTCCTCACCCGAAATCGCTGGTCATAAAGGTACTTATGAAAATGTTTGATGCACTTCACTAACGCCAGTAATTCCCTCCGAGTAACACAATAATTTCTCTCTGGCTTGCTTATGGTCTGGCTGTAATACGCAACCACTTTCTCATGCCCATCAATGACTTGTGATAAAACGCCTCCTACTGCAAATCCACTAGCATCTGTATCCAAAATAAACGTTGATCCTGGGACCGGGTATGCTAACATTGGCGCAGTACCGTTTCTTCAGAGTTTGGAAAGCCACTTCTTGTTCTTTATTCCATTCAAAAACTCTGTTCTTGTTCGTGAGTTCATGGAGGCTACTAGCTACGCTAGCAAAATTTGGAACGAATCGTCTATAATAAGTACACAGTCCAAGGAAACTCCGCAATTCGTGTAAATTTTTAAGAGCGGGCCAATCTCTTACTGCCTCGATCTTTTCATTAGCTGTGCAAATGCCCTCCGTTGTCACTTTGTGTCCTAAGTAGCTTACTTCCTTTTTGAAAAGGGAACACTTCTTTGGACACAGCTTCAGACCAGTGCTAGCTATCCGTTGGAAAACCTCTTCCAAGTTCTTAAGGTGTTCATCGAAGCTTTTACCCAACACGATGATATCGTCGAGGTATACCAAACAGGTCTTCCAGTCTAATCCTTTTAATACCTGGTCCATAAGAGTCTCAAAAGTAGCAGGAGCGTTACATAATCCAAAGGGCATTACGGTAAATTGCCATAGACCATCTCCCACGCTGAAAGCCGTCTTTTCTTTGTCTTCTTCGTTTACCTCCACTTGCCAATAACCACTTTTCAAATCAAGTGTTGAGAACCATTTTGTGCCTGATAACGAGTCCAGTGTATCATCGATTTTAGGTAGTGGATAACTGTCTTTCTTCGTTACATCATTCAACCTTCTATAGTCCACACAAAATCTCATGTTGCCATCTTTATTCTTCACAAGTACTACAGGTGAGCTCCACGGACTCTCTGATGGTTCGATTACGCCGCTTTCGCTCATTTCACGTATGGTCTGGCTTTCAACTTCACGTTTTGCTTAAGGAACGCTTCGAGGAGCCTGGCGGATTGGTCTTGCATCACCTGCGTTAATGAAATGTTTCACAACTTTGGTTCTTTCTGGTTTGGCATCGTCTTTATCAAATATGGATGAGTATCTGAGAAGAAGTTGTTTAGCCATAGTTTGATAGTTTGCCTCTAGTTCTTCAGTCCATGCGTTAATTTCACTCGATATATCGTTTTCGTCCATGGAATCTTCCTCAAGACGTATTTCGCAATTTATCACGGCCTCAATCTCTTGACACTGCCCTAATAGAGCTCCTTTGGAGAGCTTTATTGGTAACTTGCACTCATTAAGTACTCTTACTGGAACACGTTTATCTTGCCTTGTCATAGCCAGGGTTTTGCACATAAGTAAGTTTGGTGTAGATTCTTTTGTGGGCTCAACAATCCACCACTTGTTTGACACATAGTCTCCATCTAATTCTGCCCAAATAACTGCTTCTGATGTTGGTGGAATCTGCTGGCTCTCTGTTGTTATTACTCGTCTAACGTTGTACTTCGTAACCGAACATAAGTGGAAATTCCATATTTCTATATTATATGATTCGCTAGAAAATCTACTCCAATTATGACTTCGTCAACGATATCTGCCACTATAAAATTGTGCAACACGGCTGCCTTTCCAATAACGATCTCGCACGTTACCTTTCCGAGAACTAGGGTATCTTCTCCAATTGCAGTACGCAACTTTGCCACAGCTAACGGTCTCACTTCTTTCTCAACCAGATCAGATCGAATTATGGAATGTGATGCGCCCGTATCCACAGTCAGTATGCGCTTTTTACCGTCTACACATCCACTAACGGTAACGTTACTCGTATTCCTGATTATTTGTGAAATGGAGATTACAGGGCATTTGCTGGCTCGCTTTAGTTTAACGATTGGTTTGATTTGACATTTGCTTGATCTTCCTCAGCTTTGCGTTTACGTCCAACTGGATTATTGGGCTGGTTACAGTTGCGTGCAATATGGCCACTATTTCCGCAGTTGAAGCATTTAAACCCAGCATAATTTTTCTTATGCGCTTCCGTATATTTTTCCAGTGCTTTCTGCATGTTGTCCATTTTTTCAAGTAATTGGTTCACCCAAGTGTGTTCCTTTATTTCTACTTTGTAAGCTTTAAATGTTTGTTGTTTGCAAAGCAGAGATGCAGTTTCCTGTGTCAGAGCATACGAGACGGTTTCTGCAAACGTCAATTTGGGACATGCTAATGCAGCGAATCGTGTAGTGTTATCTCGTATTCCATTGACGAAAGTCTGAATTTTCGTGTTCTCGATGTATTCCATGGATTTATGTGCATAAGCTAAGTGAGCTAACCTCTCAATCTCTGTAGAAAACTCCTGCAGAGACTCTTTGGCTTTCTGGCGGCGATTTCGCAACTCGATTTGAAAGATCTGCTTCCTGTGCTCACTACCATACCGTCTTTCTAATGCACCCATCAACGTTTCATAACTACTCGCCTCGCAGTTTGGAATGGTCTGTAATATTTTCGCTGCAGATCTTTTAATGCAACGAACAATGCAGCTACTTTATCTTCAGTGTTCCAATTATTTGAAGATGCCGTCTTTTCGAATTGAAGCTTAAAAACGGGGAACGGCACAGTGGCATCAAAGGATGGGGGTTTTACCTTGGCAGAAGCTGTTGACACAATTGGCCGATTTAATTGTAGCTCGCGCAGACGATCTTTTAATTCATCCATTTCAGTTTTAATTCTATCCCCTTCTTCCGAAATCTGTAAGAACACTTCTGCTATTTGTGAGGTCACCTGTGCTGATATATGTGCATCTTGCGCTGCAAACTGCTCTTCCAACTGTGTGGACACCTGTGCTGATATACGTGCATCTTGCGCCAACATTTGCGATGACACCTCTGCTATTTGTTGGGTTATACTTCCATCCTGCTCTCTAAATTGTGTCGATATTTCTGTTGATATTTGCATTGACATTTGCGTTGACATTTGAGACATCTCTTTCCCCATCTGCGATATTGCAGCAAAAATCATGTTTATGTCCACAATCTTTGACGAGCATTGAGTTTCTTCCTTTTCTGCTATCTTTGTTGTTTCTTCCTCTAATTCCATGTGAAAGACATATTCCTCAACATTAATATTTTCCGATTCCATGGCCTCTCAACCGTGATTGCAATTCAGTTTTTAATCCATTTGTCGGCAAACTACGTTGCTCCAGCTCCTTTTTCAGTTTTGGAATCTTCAGATCGTTAAACTTGGCCATTTTCAAATAATTATCTCCTTGGGAATTTATTTGACAATCCCACTTCTGACACCAATTGTAACGGGTTTCTCGATAAATCGTCTAACTATAACTCACTCTTGAGCTCGATCACTGGATTGTTAAATTAAAGTCCCAATTTAGTGCTATACACTTATCTTTATTGACAATTCCAACAACTTAACACTTATTGCTCGCTATTCGAACTTACAACTTATTGCTTATAGCTTAATTGCTCTATACACGGCAATACTCAAATTAGAACTGTCCTGCTGCGTAATCCGGCAGCCTCTCGATAAATCGTCTAACTATAACTCACTCTTGAGCTCGATCACTGGATTGTTAAATTAAAGTCCCAATTTAGTGCTATACACTTATCTTTATTGACAATTCCAACAACTTAACACTTATTGCTCGCTATTCGAACTTACAACTTATTGCTTATAGCTTAATTGCTCTATACACGGCAATACTCTAATTAGAACTGTCCTGCTGCGTAATCCGGCAGCCCTTATATAGTAAATTTTTAACAAAAGTTCGCTACTAGAACATTCTGGCAACTACGAATTCGCTGTCTAGTTGCTTCTGGCAGTTTATCGTCAATTCTGATTTGTTCTCGTACTCGTGTTCGCCACAATATTATATATATACAACAGCAGTACATATAACGGGATATTCACATTAAAACAGAACGAATTTTTAATGTGATATTTGTTATTCTCGTTCAGTTTCGCTAGTTCACGGAAATCATTTAAATTGCTTTCCACAAAAATATAGGAGTGTTAGACATTTCCGTTCATAATATTTAATTTTTACTAGTAAGTGTAGTCTAGCAGAAATTTGAATTAGTAATTGTTACAATAATTCAATGATTGGATTTTTCTTCAGTAGGAGAGAAAAACATTCTACAGAAGTAATGTGGGAAACGATAAAAACAAACCAAAAACAAAATGGGCGAAAGCGCCAAACATCCATTGTTGACTATCCAACATAGGCCACTACTACAACATTAATGCTTTTGCGTCGGCCAGGAGCATCAGCGATGTACGAAATGTATCACCTAACACTAACTCCTTGAAGGCGATTGTCAAAGGACAAAAAGTCTACGAAAAGTACCGCTACTAAGAAAACACGTAGAAGCCCGTATACTAAAGCAAAAAGTATGTTTCCTGGCCTATGTTCAAATGACGAAAAAAATTGTGTTCAGATGAATCCAAAATTAAATTATTTGTTAGTAAAAGTTCTGGACCTTTTGTCCGACATTCCCCCAATATGTTAGCAAAGTCAAATGGTATACTCGTTTTAGATTTCTTTGTGGATCTTACCGGCTTGTTCTATGATGACCGATATTTTGGGTAAAAAGTCAGCTATAGGCACTGGGGTCCACATATTCAGTACCTAGGGGCTTGAACAGTTTTGATTCGATTTAGACAATTTTTGGTCACAAAGTGGCATACTTTAAACGTATTACTCTTACAAAGTTTTACGCCGATATAATCGAAAGTAAAAACATCAGATGGAATTGAAAATGCTGTTATATGGGAAATAGGCGAGGTTGTAATCCGATTTCGCCCATTTTCGTACTATAATATAGAAATATGAGAAGAATATTATGTACCGAATTTGGTTGAAATCGGTTAAACAGATCTAACTGACTAATTTTAAACGTTGTTCCTATAAAGTCATCTCATACCGTCCCATAGATAAAAATTTAATGTATCTGGCTTGTTTAGTGCTTGATTTATCGCGCTTTTAGTAGTTTTTAACAGTACCGTTATATGGGGAGTGGGCGGGGCTGTCACCCGATGTCACCCATTTTCAAACCGTCGATAGAAATGCTAAAAACATTTGTTCCCAGTGAATTTTTTTATTATGGCTTCAGTGGTATAGGAGATATGCACATTAAACCTATTAGGGGGTGGGACCACGCCCACATGTTAAAGTAAACTGCAGATGCCCCTACCTAATGTGATCCTGTATACCAAATAACAGCCTTGTATCTTATTGTGGAGCTTAGGTATGGCAATTTAATTGTTTTGTGAGGGTGGCAGTGGTCCGATTACGCCCATCTGCAATACCGTCTTATAAACATAACCCTATATCTAACACGATTAGTTTTAGGCGATACAAACAACCGTTTGGTGAACAAAATTATTATACTCTGTAGCAACAGGTTGCACGAGTATAAGAAGTAAGGAAGGGCTAAGTTCGGATGCAACCGAACATTTTATACTCTCGCGTAGTCAAATGGTATACTCGTTTGAGATTTCTTTATATATTTTTATAATTAGAGCAATCGTTCTTGTGTTTTGTTGTATACGCTTATAATTTATTTTATATAAAATGAATTACAACTGTATTGAGGAGTATGAAAATAAATCGTTTTTTGACAATGAATAACATTTTTTATTTATTTTATCGATATTATTATACATGATTAGCTTAAAAATAATAAATATTAACAAGTTTAAAATAATTACATACTCGTATTCCTGCTTATTGGTGAAATGGAGATTACAGGCCATTTGCTGTCTCGTTTTAATTTAACGATTGGTTTGATTTGACATTTGCTTGATCTTCCTCAGCTTTGCGTTTACGTCCAACTGGATTATTGGGCTGGTTACAGTTGCGTGCAATATGGCCACTTTTTCCGCAGTTGAAGCATTTAAACACAGCATCATTTTTCTTATGCGCTTCCGTGGATTTTTCTAGTGCTTTCTACATGTCGTCCATTTTTTCAAGTAATTGGTTCACCCAAGTGTATTCCTTTATTTCTACTTTGTGAGCTTTAAATGTTTGATTGCAAAGCAGAGATGCAGTTTCCTGTATCAGAGCATACGAGACGGTTTCTGCAAACGTCAATTTTGGACATGCTAATGCAGCGAATCGTGTAGTGTTATCTCGTATTCCATTGACGAAAGTCTGAATTTTCGTGTCCTCGATGTATTCCATGGATTTATGTGCATAAGCTAAGTGAGCTAACCTCTCAATCTCTGTAGAAAACTCCTGCAGAGACTCATTGGCTTTCTGGCGGCGATTTCGTAACTCGATTTGAGAGATCTGCTTCCTGTGCTCACTACCATACCGTCTTTCTAATTCACCCATCAACATTTCATAACTACTCGCCTCGCAGTTCGGAATGGTCTGTAATATTTCCGCTGCAGATCCTTTTAATGCAACGAACAATGCAGCTTCTTTATCTTCAGTGTTCCAATTATTTGAAGATGCCGTCTTTTCGAATTGAAGCTTAAAAACGGGGAACGGAACAGTGCCATCAAAGGATGGAGGTTTTACCTTGGCAGAAACTGTTGACACAATTGGCCGATTTAATTGTAGCTCGCGGAGACGATCTTTTAATTCATCCATTTCAGTTTTAATTCTATCCCGCTCTTCCGAAATCTGTGAGAACACTTCTGCTATTTGTGAGGTCACCTGTGCTGATATATGTGCATCTTGCGCTGTAAACTGCTCTTCCAACTGTGTGGATACCTGTGCTGATATACGTGCATCTTGCGCTGCGAATTGCTCTTCCAACTGCGTATTTAACGAGGACAATTGGGATTGTTGTGCCAACATTTATGATGACACCCCTGCTATTTGTTGGGTTAAACGTGCATCCTGCTCTTTAAATTGTGTCGATATTTCTGTTGATATTTGCATTGACATTTGCGTTGACATTTGAGACATACGTGTATCCTGCTCTTTAAATTGTGTCGATATTTGCGTTGACATTTGAGACATCTCTTTCCCCATCTGCGATATTGCAGCAAAAATCATGTTTATGTCCACAATCTTTGACGAGCATTGAGTTTCTTCCTTTTCTTCTATCGTTGTTGTCTCTTCCTCTAATTCCATGTGAAAGACATATTCCTCAACATTAATATTTTCCGCCTCTGTGGCCTCTCAACCGTGATTGCAATTCAGTTTTTAATCCATTTGTCGGCAAACCACTTTGCTCCAGCTCCTTTTTCAGTTGTGGAATCTTCAGATCGTTAAACTTGGCCATTTTCAAATAACTATCTCCTTGAGAATTTATTTGACAATCCCACTTCTGACACCAATTGTAACGGGTTTCTCGATAAATCGTCTAACTATAACTCACTCTTGAGCTCGATCACTGGATTGTTAATATAAAGTCCCAATTTAATGCTATACACTTATCTTTATTTCCAATTCCAACAACTTAACACTTATTGCTCGCTATTCGAACTAAAACTTATTGCTTATAGCTTAATTGCTCTATACACGGCAACACTCTAATTACAACTGTCCTGCTGCACAATCCGGCAGCCCTTATATAGTAAATTTTTAACAAAAGTTCGCTACTAGAACATTCTGGCAACTACGAATTCGCTGTCTAGTTGCTTCTGGCAGTTTATCGTCAATTCTGATTTGTTCTCGTACTCGTGTTCGCCACAATATTATATATATGCAACAGCAGTACATATAACGGGATATTCACATTAAAACAGAACAAATTTTTAATGTGATATTTGTTATTCTCGTTCAGTTTCGCTAGTTCTCGGAAATCATTTAAATTGCTGTCCACAAAAATATAGGAGTGTTAGACATTTACGTTCATAATATTTAATTTTTACTAGTAAGTGTAGTCTAGCAGAAATTTGAATTAGTAATTGTTACAATAATTTAATGATTGGATTTTTCTTCAGTAGGAGAGAAAAACATTCTACAGAAGTAATGTGGGAAACGATAAAAACAAACCAAAAACAAAATGGGCGAAAGCGCCAAACATCCATTGTTGACTATCCAACATAGGCCACTACTACAACATTAATGCTTTTGCGTCGGCCAGGAGCATCAGCGATGTACGAAATGTATCACCTAACACTAACTCCTTGAAGGCGATTGTCAAAGGACAAAAAGTCTACGAAAAGTACCGCTACTAAGAAAACACGTAGAAGCCCGTATACTAAAGCAAAAAGTATGTTTCCTGGCCTATGTTCAAATGACGAAAAAAATTGTGTTCAGATGAAACCAAAATTAAATTATTTGTTAGTAAAAGTTCTGGACCTTTTGTCCGAAATTCCCTCAATATTATTAGGGGAAATTTAATTATGACAATTAGCAAAGTCAAATGGTATACTCGTTTTAGATTTCTTTGTGGATCTTACCGCCTTGTTCTATGTTGACCGATATTTTCGGTAAAAAGTCAGCTATAGGCACTGGGTTCCACATATTCAGTACCTAGTGGCTTGAACAGTGAATAAAAATATACCCAATTTATTGGGAGCACGAAATTTATTTTCACTAGCTTTAAATAGGATTATAAAGGAAGCACTCGAATTATTAGTTTTATAATTGAACTCCGTTCAAATTTATTTATTTAACAAATTATTAATTATTAAACAATTAAAATTTAATAAAAGTAGTTGTGCTGGACTGGAAACAAACCAGCTGATTGTGCGAAAATGATGTCCGAACAATGAAGGTTTGAGTTATCGACGCGCTGTACCGCTGAGAAGTCTAGTTAGCGCGTAGGATCACTCTTTAATCGAATGTGTATAAGCGAATGATGATGTGGCGCTCAGGCCCGTAGACGATAACGAATGACATATAGCGAATGAGAATGGTATGTTGTGTTGTCCTGTGTGGTGTCATCTGGTGTGGGGTGAAATTCCTTGAGTGTTCACAGGTGTGGTGTGTTTCATTAAGGCGTGTCAGTGTTCCCGAGTAGAGTGGTGCACTTGGAGGAGAGAGTTAAAACTCATTTAAACAAACAGTTTTGAATCGATTTAGACAATTTTTGGTCACAAAGTGGCATACTTTAAACGTATTATTCTCGCAAAGTTTTACGCCGATATAATCAGTGTTGCTTGATTTGCATACTGGAAAGTAAAAACATCAGATGGAATTTAAAATGCTGTTATATGGGAAATAGGCGAGGTTGTAATCCGATTTCGCCCATTTTCGTACTATAATATAGAAATATGAGAAGAATATTATGTACCGAATTTGGTTGAAATCGGTTAAACAGATCTAACTGACTAATTTTGAACGTTGTTCCTATAAAGCCATCCCAGAGATAAAAATTTAATGTCTCTGGCTTGTTTAGTGCTTTATTTATCGCGCTTTTAGTAGTTTTTAACAGTACCGTTATATGAGGAGTGGGCGGGGTTGTCACCCGATTTCACCCATTTTCACACCGTCGATAGAGATGCTAAAAACATTTGTTCCCAGTGAATTTTTTTTTATTATGGCTTCAGTGGTATAGGTGATATGCACATTAAACCTATTAGGGGGTGGGACCACGCCCACTTAAAAAAAAAATTGAACTGTAGATGCCCCTCCCTAATGTGATCCTGTATACCAAACAACAGCCTTGTATCTTATTGTGGAGCTTAAATATGGCAATTTAATTGGTTTGTGAGCGTGGCAGTGGTCCGATTACGCCCATCTGCAATACCGTCTTATATACATAACCCTATATCTAACACGATTAGTTTTAGGCGATACAAACAACCGTTTGGTGAACAAAACTATTATACTCTGTAGCAACAGGTTGCGAGAGTATAAGAAGTAAGGAAGGGCTAAGTTCGGATGCAACCGAACATTTTATACTCTCGCATAGTCAAATGGTATACTCGTTTGGGATTTCTTTATATATTTTAATAATTAGAGCAATCGTTCTTGTGTTTTGTTGTATACGCTTATAATTTATTTTATATAAAATGAATTACAACTGTATTGAGGAGTATAAAAATAAATCGTTTTTTGACAATGAATAACATTTTTTATTTATTTTATCGATATTATTATACATGTTTAGCTTTAAAATAATAAATATTAACAAGTTTAAAACTATTATATACTCGTATTCCTGCTTATTTGTGAAATGGATTTTACAGGGCATTTGCTGGCTTGCTTTAGTTTAACGATTGGTTTGATTTGACATTTGCTTGATCTTCCTCAGCTTTGCGTTTACGTCCAACTGGATTATTGGGCTGGTTACAGTTGCGTGCAATATGGCCACTTTTTCCACAGTTGAAGCATTTAAACACAGCATCATTTTTCTTATGCGCTTCCGTGGATTTTTCTAGTGCTTTCTGCATGTCGTCCATTTTTTCAAGTAATTGGTTCACCCAATTGTGTTCCTTTATTTTTACTTTGTGAGTTTTAAATGTTTGATTGCAAAGCAGAGATGCAGTTTCCTGTGTCAGAGCATACGATACGGTTTCTGCAAACGTCAATTTTGGACATGCTAATGCAGCGAATCGTGTAGTGTTATCTCGTATTCCATTGACGAAAGTCTGAATTTTCGTGTCCTCGATATATTCCATGGATTTATGTGCATAAGCTAAGTGAGCTTACCTCTCAATCTCTGTAGAAAACTCCTGCAGAGACTCATTGGCTTTCTGGCGGCGATTTCGTAACTCGATTTCAGAGATCTGCTTCCTGTGCTCACTACCATACCGTCTTTCTAATTCACCCATCAACGTTTCATAATTACTCGCCTCGCAGTTTGAAATGGTCTGTAATATTTCCGCTGCAGATCCTTGTAATGCAGCGAACAATGCAGCTTCTTTATCTTCAGTGTTCCAATTATTTGAAGATGCCGTCTTTTCGAATTGAAGCTTAAAAACGGGGAACGGAACAGTGCCATCAAAGGTGGAGGTTTTACCTTGGCAGAAACTGTTGACACAATTGGCCGATTTAATTGTAGCTCGCGGAGACGATCTTTTAATTCATCCATTTCAGTTTTAATTCTATCCCGCTCTTCCGAAATCTGTGAGAACACTTCTGCTATTTGTGAGGTCACCTGTGCTGATATATGTGCATCTTGCGCTGCAAACTGCTCTTCCAACTGTGTGGACACCTGTGCTGATATACGTGCATCTTGCGCTGCGAACTGCTCTTCCAACTGCGTTTTTAACGCGGACAATTGGGATTGTTGTGCCAACATTTGTGATGACACCTCTGCTATTTAATGGTTTATACGTGCATCCTGCTCTTTAAATTGTGTCGATATTTCTGTTGATATTTGCATTGACATTTGCGTTGACATTTGAGACATACGTGTATCCTGCTCTTTAAATTGTGTCGACATTTGCGTTGACATTTGAGACATCTCTTTCCCAATCTGCGATATTGCAGCAAAAATCATGTTTATGTCCGCAATCTTTGACGAGCATTGAGTTTCTTCCTTTTCTTCTATCGTTGTTGTCTCTTCCTCTAATTCCATGTGAAAGACATATTCCTCAACATTAATATTTTCCGCCTCTGTGGCCTCTCAACCGTGATTGCAATTCAGTTTTAAATCCATTTGTCGGCAAACCACTTTGCTCCAGCTCCTTTTTCAGTTGTGGAATCTTCAGATCGTTAAACTTGACCATTTTCAAATAACTATCTCCTTGGGAATTTATTTGACAATCCCACTTCTGACACCAATTGTAACGGGTTTCTCGATAAATCGTCTAACTATAACTCACTCTTGAGTTCGATCACTGGATTGTTAAATTAAAGTCCCAATTTAATGCTATACACTTATCTTTATTTCCAATTCCAACAACTTAACACTTATTGCTCGAAATTAGAACTTACAACTTATTGCTTATAGCTTAATTGCTCTATACACGACAACACTCTAATTAGAACTGTCCTGCTGCACAATCCGGCAGCCCTTATATAGTAAATTTTTAACAAAAGTTCGCTACTAGAACATTCTGGCAACTACGAATTCACTGTCTAGTTGCTTCTGGCAGTTTATCGTCAATTCTGATTTGTTCTCGTACTCGTGTTCGCCATAATATTATATATATACAACAGCAGTACATATAACGGGATATTCACATTAAAACAGAACAAATTTTTAATGTGATATTTGTTATTCTCGTTCAGTTTCGCTAGTTCACGGAAATCATTTAAATTGCTTTCCACAAAAATATAGGAGTGTTAGACATTTCCGTTCATAATATTTAATTTTTACTAGTAAGTGTAGTCTAGCAGAAATTTGAATTAGTAATTGTTACAATAATTTAATGATTGGATTTTTCTTCAGTAGGAGAGAAAAACATTCTACAGAAGTAATGTGGGAAACGATAAAAACAAACCAAAAACAAAATGGGCGAAAGCGCCAAACATCCATTGTTGACTATCCAACATAGGCCACTACTACAACATTAATGCTTTTGCGTCGGCCAGGAGCATCAGCGATGTACGAAATTTATCACCTAACACTAACTCCTTGAAGGCGATTGTCAAAGGACAAAAAGTCTACAAAAAGTACCGCTACTAAAAAAACACGTAGAAGTCCGTATACTAAAGCAAAAAGTATGTTTCCTGGCCTATGTTCAAATGACGAAAAAAATTGTGTTCAGATGAATCCAAAATTAAATTATTTGTTAGTAAAAGTTCTGGACCTTTTGTCCGACATTCCCCCAATATTATTAGGGGAAATTAAATTATGACAATTAGCAAAGTCAAATGGTATACTCGTTTTTGATTTCTTTGTGGATCTTACCGCCTTGTTCTATGTTGACCGATATTTTCGGTAAAAAGTCAGCTATAGGCACTGGGTTCCACATATTCAGTACCTAGGGGCTTGAACAGTTTTGATTCGATTTAGACAATTTTTGGTCACAAAGGGGCATACTTTAAACGTATTACTCTCGCAAAGTTTTACGCCGATATAATCAGTGGTGCTTGATTTGCATACTGGAAAGTAAAAACATCAGATGGAATTTAAAATGCTGTTATATGGGAAATAGGCGAGGTTGTAATCCGATTTCGCCCATTTTCGTACTATAATATAGAAATATGAGAAGAATATTATGTACCGAATTTGGTTGAAATCGGTTAAACAGATCTAACTGACTAATTTTGAACGTTGTTCCTATAAAGCCATCCCAGAGATAAAAATTTAATGTCTCTGGCTTGTTTAGTGCTTTATTTATCGCGCTTTTAGTAGTTTTTAACAGTACCGTTATATGAGGAGTGGGCGGGGTTGTCACCCGATTTCACCCATTTTCACACCGTCGATAGAGATGCTAAAAACATTTGTTCCCAGTGAATTTTTTTTTATTATGGCTTCAGTGGTATAGGTGATATGCACATTAAACCTATTAGGGGGTGGGACCACGCCCACTTAAAAAAAAAATTGAACTGTAGATGCCCCTCCCTAATGTGATCCTGTATACCAAACAACAGCCTTGTATCTTATTGTGGAGCTTAAATATGGCAATTTAATTGGTTTGTGAGCGTGGCAGTGGTCCGATTACGCCCATCTGCAATACCGTCTTATATACATAACCCTATATCTAACACGATTAGTTTTAGGCGATACAAACAACCGTTTGGTGAACAAAACTATTATACTCTGTAGCAACAGGTTGCGAGAGTATAAGAAGTAAGGAAGGGCTAAGTTCGGATGCAACCGAACATTTTATACTCTCGCATAGTCAAATGGTATACTCGTTTGGGATTTCTTTATATATTTTAATAATTAGAGCAATCGTCTTGTGTTTTGTTGTATACGCTTATAATTTATTTTATATAAAATGAATTACAACTGTATTGAGGAGTATAAAAATAAATCGTTTTTTGACAATGAATAACATTTTTTATTTATTTTATCGATATTATTATACATGTTTAGCTTTAAAATAATAAATATTAACAAGTTTAAAACTATTATATACTCGTATTCCTGCTTATTTGTGAAATGGATTTTACAGGGCATTTGCTGGCTTGCTTTAGTTTAACGATTGGTTTGATTTGACATTTGCTTGATCTTCCTCAGCTTTGCGTTTACGTCCAACTGGATTATTGGGCTGGTTACAGTTGCGTGCAATATGGCCACTTTTTCCACAGTTGAAGCATTTAAACACAGCATCATTTTTCTTATGCGCTTCCGTGGATTTTTCTAGTGCTTTCTGCATGTCGTCCATTTTTTCAAGTAATTGGTTCACCCAATTGTGTTCCTTTATTTTTACTTTGTGAGTTTTAAATGTTTGATTGCAAAGCAGAGATGCAGTTTCCTGTGTCAGAGCATACGATACGGTTTCTGCAAACGTCAATTTTGGACATGCTAATGCAGCGAATCGTGTAGTGTTATCTCGTATTCCATTGACGAAAGTCTGAATTTTCGTGTCCTCGATATATTCCATGGATTTATGTGCATAAGCTAAGTGAGCTTACCTCTCAATCTCTGTAGAAAACTCCTGCAGAGACTCATTGGCTTTCTGGCGGCGATTTCGTAACTCGATTTCAGAGATCTGCTTCCTGTGCTCACTACCATACCGTCTTTCTAATTCACCCATCAACGTTTCATAATTACTCGCCTCGCAGTTTGAAATGGTCTGTAATATTTCCGCTGCAGATCCTTGTAATGCAGCGAACAATGCAGCTTCTTTATCTTCAGTGTTCCAATTATTTGAAGATGCCGTCTTTTCGAATTGAAGCTTAAAAACGGGGAACGGAACAGTGCCATCAAAGGTGGAGGTTTTACCTTGGCAGAAACTGTTGACACAATTGGCCGATTTAATTGTAGCTCGCGGAGACGATCTTTTAATTCATCCATTTCAGTTTTAATTCTATCCCGCTCTTCCGAAATCTGTGAGAACACTTCTGCTATTTGTGAGGTCACCTGTGCTGATATATGTGCATCTTGCGCTGCAAACTGCTCTTCCAACTGTGTGGACACCTGTGCTGATATACGTGCATCTTGCGCTGCGAACTGCTCTTCCAACTGCGTTTTTAACGCGGACAATTGGGATTGTTGTGCCAACATTTGTGATGACACCTCTGCTATTTAATGGTTTATACGTGCATCCTGCTCTTTAAATTGTGTCGATATTTCTGTTGATATTTGCATTGACATTTGCGTTGACATTTGAGACATACGTGTATCCTGCTCTTTAAATTGTGTCGACATTTGCGTTGACATTTGAGACATCTCTTTCCCAATCTGCGATATTGCAGCAAAAATCATGTTTATGTCCGCAATCTTTGACGAGCATTGAGTTTCTTCCTTTTCTTCTATCGTTGTTGTCTCTTCCTCTAATTCCATGTGAAAGACATATTCCTCAACATTAATATTTTCCGCCTCTGTGGTCTCTCAACCGTGATTGCAATTCAGTTTTTAATCCATTTGTCGGCAAACCACTTTGCTCCAGCTCCTTTTTCAGTTGTGGAATCTTCAGATCGTTAAACTTGACCATTTTCAAATAACTATCTCCTTGGGAATTTATTTGACAATCCCACTTCTGACACCAATTGTAACGGGTTTCTCGATAAATCGTCTAACTATAACTCACTCTTGAGTTCGATCACTGGATTGTTAAATTAAAGTCCCAATTTAATGCTATACACTTATCTTTATTTCCAATTCCAACAACTTAACACTTATTGCTCGAAATTAGAACTTACAACTTATTGCTTATAGCTTAATTGCTCTATACACGGCAACACTCTAATTAGAACTGTCCTGCTGCACAATCCGGCAGCCCTTATATAGTAAATTTTTAACAAAAGTTCGCTACTAGAACATTCTGGCAACTACGAATTCACTGTCTAGTTGCTTCTGGCAGTTTATCGTCAATTCTGATTTGTTCTCGTACTCGTGTTCGCCATAATATTATATATATACAACAGCAGTACATATAACGGGATATTCACATTAAAACAGAACAAATTTTTAATGTGATATTTGTTATTCTCGTTCAGTTTCGCTAGTTCACGGAAATCATTTAAATTGCTTTCCACAAAAATATAGGAGTGTTAGACATTTCCGTTCATAATATTTAATTTTTACTAGTAAGTGTAGTCTAGCAGAAATTTGAATTAGTAATTGTTACAATAATTTAATGATTGGATTTTTCTTCAGTAGGAGAGAAAAACATTCTACAGAAGTAATGTGGGAAACGTTAAAAACAAACCAAAAACAAACTGGGCGAAAGCGCCAAACATCCATTGTTGACTATCCAACATAGGCCACTACTACAACATTAATGCTTTTGCGTCGGCCAGGAGCATCAGCGATGTACGAAATGTATCACCTAACACTAACTCCTTGAAGGCGATTGTCAAAGGACAAAAAGTCTACGAAAAGTACCGCTACTAAGAAAACACGTAGAAGCCCGTATACTAAAGCAAAAAGTATGTTTCCTGGCCTATGTTCAAATGACGAAAAAAATTGTGTTCAGATGAATCCAAAATTAAATTATTTGTTAGTAAAAGTTCTGGACCTTTTGTCCGACATTCCCCCAAATTATTAGGGGAAATTAAATTATGACAATTAGCAAAGTCAAATGGTATACTTGTTTTAGATTTCTTTGTGGATCTTACCGCCTTGTTCTATGTTGACCGATATTTTCGGTAAAAAGTCAGCTATAGGCACTGGGTTCCACATATTCAGTACCTAGGGGCTTGAACAGTTTTGATTCGATTTAGACAATTTTTGGTCACAAAGGGGCATACTTTAAACGTATTATTCTCGCAAAGTTTTACGCCGATATAATCAGTGGTGCTTGATTTGCATACTGGAAAGTAAAAACATCAGATGGAATTTAAAATGCTGTTATATGGGAAATAGGCGAGGTTGTAATCCGATTTCGCCCATTTTCGTACTATAATATAGAAATATGAGAAGAATATTATGTACCGAATTTGGTTGAAATCGGTTAAACAGATCCCAAGATATAGGTTTTCACTTAAAAGTGGGCGGTGCCACGCTCACTGACTAATTTTTAACGTTGTTCCTATAAAGTCATCTCATACCATCCCAGAGATAAAAATTGAATGTCTCTGGCTTGTTTAGTGCTTGATTTATCGCGCTTTTAGTAGTTTTTAACAGTACCGTTATATGGGGAGTAGGCAGGGTTGTCACCCGATCTCACCCATTTTCACACCGTCGAAAAAAAACTGCAGATGCTCCTCCCTAATGTGATCCTGTATACCAAATAACAGCCTTGTATCTTATTGTGGAGCTTAAATATGGCAATTTAATTGGTTTGTGAGCGTGGCAGTGGTCCGATTGCGCCCATCTGCAATACCGTCTTATATACATAACCCTATATCTAACACAATTAGTTTTAGGCGATACAAACAACCGTTTGGTGACCAAAACTATTATACTCTGTAGCAACAGGTTGCGAGAGTATAAGAAGTAAGGAAGGGCTAAGTTCGGATGCAACCGAACATTTTATGCTCTCGCATATTCAAATGGTATACTCGTTTGGGATTTCTTTATATATTTTAATAATTAGAGCAATCGTTCTTGTGTTTTGTTGTATACGCTTATAATTTATTTTATATAAAATGAATTACAACTGTATTGAGGAGTATGAAAATAAATCGTTTTTTGACAATGAATAACATTTTTTATTTATTTTATCGATATTATTATAAATGTTTAGCTTTAAAATAATAAATATTAACAAGTTTAAAACTATTATATACTCGTATTCCTGCTTATTTGTGAAATGGAGATTACAGGGCATTTGCTGGCTTGCTTTAGTTTAACGATTGGTTTGATTTGACTTGATCTTCCTCAGCTTTGCGTTTACGTCCAACTGGATTATTGGGCTGGTTACAGTTGCGTGCAATATGGCCACTTTTTCCACAGTTGAAGCATTTAAACACAGCATCATTTTTCTTATGCGCTTCCGTGGATTGTTCTAGTGCTTTCTGCATGTCGTCCATTTTTTCAAGTAATTGGTTCACCCAAGTGTGTTCCTTTATTTCTACTTTGTGAGCTTTAAATTTTAATTAAAATTTTGGACATGCTAATGCAGCGAATCGTGTAGTGTTATCTCGTATTCCATTGACGAAAGTCTGAATTTTCGTGTCCTCGATGTATTCCATGGATTTATGTGCATAAGCTAAGTGAGCTTACCTCTCAATCTCTGTAGAAAACTCCTGCAGAGACTCATTGGATTTGAGAGATCTGCCTCCTGTGCTCACTACCATACCGCCTTTCTAATGCACCCATGAACGTTTCATAATTACTCGCCTCGCAGTTTGGAATGGTCTGTAATATTTCCGCTGCAGATCCTTTTAATGCAGCGAACAATGCAGCTTCTTTATCTTCAGTGTTCCAATTATTTGAAGATGCCGTCTTTTCGAATTGAAGCTTAAAAACGGGGAATGGAACAGTGCCGTCAAAGGATGGAGGTTTTACCTTGGCAGAAACTGTTGACACAATTGGCCGATTTAATTGTAGCTCGCGGAGACGATTTTTTAATTCATCCATTTCAGTTTTAATTCCATCCCGCTCTTCCGAAATCTGTGAGAACACTTCTGCTATTTGTGAGGTCACCTGTGCTGATATATGTGCATCTTGCGCTGTAAACTGCTCTTCCAACTGTGTGGACACCTGTGCTGATATACGTGCATCTTGCGCTGCGAACTGCTCTTCCAACTGCGTTTTTAACGAGGACAATTGGGATTGTTGTGCCAACATTTGTGATGACACCTCTGCTATTTGTTGGGTTATACGTGCATCCTGCTCTTTAAATTGTGTCGATATTTCTGTTGATATTGTGTCGACATTTGCGTTGACATTTGAGACATCTCTTTCCCCATCTGCGATATTGCAGCAAAAATCATGTTTATGTCCACAATCTTTGACGAGCATTGAGCCTCTTCCTTTTCTTCTATATTTGTTGTCTCTTCCTCTAATTCCATGTGAAAGACATATTCCTCAACATTAATATTTTCCGCCTCCATGGCCTCTCAACCGTGATTGCAATCAGTTTTTAATCCATTTGTCGGCAAACTACGTTGCTCCAGCTCCTTTTTCAGTTTTGGAATCTTCAGATCGTTAAACTTGGCCATTTTCAAATAATTATCTCCTTGGGAATTTATTTGACAATCCCACTTCTGACACCAATTGTAACGGGTTTCTCGATAAATCGTCTAACTATAACTCACTCTTGAGCTCGATCACTGGATTGTTAAATTAAAGTCCCAATTTAATGCTATACACTTATCTTTGTTTCCAATTCCAACAACTTAACACTTATTGCTCGCTATTCGAACTTACAACTTATTGCTTATAGCTTAATTGCTCTATACACGGAAACACTCTAATTAGAACTGTCCTGCTGCACAATCCGGCAGCCCTTATATAGTAAATTTTTCACAAAAGTTCGCTACTAGAACATTCTGGCAACTACGAATTCGCTGTCTAGTTGCTTCTGGCAGTTTATCGTCAATTCTAATTTGTTCTCGTACTCGTGTTCGCCACAATATTATATATATACAACAGCAGTACATATAACGGGATATTCACATTAAAACAGAACAAATTTTTAATGTGATATTTGTTATTCTCGTTCAGTTTCGCTAGTTATGGAAATGGATAAAAAAAAAACCAAAAACAAAATGAGCGAAAGCGCCAAACATTCATTGTTGACTATCCAACATAGGCCACTACTACAAAATTAATGCTTTTGCGTCGGCCAGGAGAATCAGCGATGTACGAAATTTATCACCTAACACTAACTCCTTGAAGGCGATTGTCAAAGGACAAAAAGTCTACGAAAAGTACCGCTACTAAGAAAACACGTAGAAGCCCGTATACTAAAGCAAAAAGTATGTTTCCTGGCCTATGTTCAAATGACGAAAAAATTGTGTTCAGATGAATCCAAAATTAAATTATTTGTTAGTAAAAGTTCTGGACCTTTTGTCCGACATTCCCCCAATATGTTAGCAAAGTCAAATGGTATATTCGTTTTAGATTTCTTTGTGGATCTTACCGCCTTGTTCTATGTTGACCGATATTTTCGGTAAAAAGTCAGCTATAGGCACTGGGGTCCACATATTCAGTACCTAGGGGCTTGAACAGTTTTGATTCGATTTAGACAATTTTTGGTCACAAAGTGGCATACTTTAAACGTATTACTCTCGCAAAGTTTTACGCCGATATAATAAGTGGTGCTTGATTTGCATACTGGAAAGTAAAAACATCAGATGGAATTTAAAATGCTGTTATATGGGAAATAGGCGAGGTTGTAATCCGATTTCGCCCATTTTCGTACTATAATATAGAAATATGAGAAGAATATTATGTACCGAATTTGATTGAAATCGGTTAAACAGATCCCAAGATATAGGTTTTCACCTAAAATGGGCGGTGCCACGGCCACTGACTAATATTGAACGTTGTTCCTATAAATTCATTTCATACCATCCCAGAGATAAAAATTGAATGTCTCTGGCTTGTTTAGTGCTTGATTTATCGCGCTTTTAGTAGTTTTTAACAGTACCGTTATATGGGGAGTAGGCAGGGTTGTCACCCGATTTCACCCATTTTCACACCGTCGAAAAAAAATTGAACTGCAGATGCTCCTCCCTAATGTGATCCTGTATACCAAATAACAGCCTTGTATCTTATTGTGTAGCTTAGGTATGGCAATTTAATTGTTTTGTGAGCGTGGCAGTGGTCCGATTACGCCCATCTGCAATACCGTCTTATATACATAACCTATATCTAACTCGATTAGTTTTAGGCGATACAAACAACCGTAGGGTGAACAAAACTATTATACTCTGTAGCAACAGGTTGCGAGAGTATAAGAAGTAAGGAAGATCTAAGTTCGGATGCAACCGAACATTTTATACTCTCGCATAGTCAAATGGTATACACGTTCTTGTGTTTTGTTGTATACGCTTATAATTTATTTTATATAGAAGGAATTACAACTGTATTGAGGAGTATGAAAATAAATCGTTTTTTGACAATGAATAACATTTTTTATTTATTTTATCGATATTATTATACATGTTTAGCTTAAAAATAATAAATATTAACAAGTTTAAAATTATTATATACTCGTATTACTGCTTATTTCTGAAATGGAGATTACAGGGCATTTGCTGGCTCGCTTTAGTTTAACGATTGGTTTGATTTGACATTTGCTTGATCTTCCTCAGCTTTGTGTTTACGTCCAACTTGATTATTGGGCTGGTTACAGTTGCGTGCAATATGGCCACTTTTTCCGCAGTTGAATCATTTAAACACAGCATCATTTTTCTTATGCGCTTCCGTAGATTTTTCCAGTGCTTTCTGCATGTTGTCCATTTTTTCAAGTAATTGGTTCACCCAAGTGTGTTCTTTTATTTCTACTTTGTGAGCTTTAAATGTTTCATTGCAAAGCAGAGATGCAGTTTCCTGTGTCAGAGCATACGAGACGGTTTCTCCAAGCATCAATTCTGGACATGCTAATGAGGCGAATTGTGTAGTGCTATCTCGTATTCCATTGACGAAAGTCTGAATTTTCGTGTCCTCGATGTATTCCATGGATTTATGTGCATAAGCTAAGTGAGCTAACCTCTCAATCTCTGTATAAACCTCCTGCAGAGACTCATTGCCTTTCTGGCGGCGATTTCGCAACTCGATTTGAAAGATCTGCTTCCTGTGCTCACTACCATACCGTCTTTCTAATGCACCCATCAACGTTTCATAACTACTCGCCTCGCAGTTTGGAATGGTCTGTAATATTTCCGGTGCAGATCCTTTTAATGCAACGAACAATGCAGCTACTTTACTTTTCAGTCAGCTTAAAAACGGGGAACGGAACAGTGCCATCAAAGGATGGAGGTTTTACCTTGGCAGAAGCTGTTGACACAATTGGCGGATTTAATTGTAGCTCGCGGAGACGATCTTTTAATTCATCCATTTCAGTTTTAATTCTATCCCCCTCTTCCGAAATCTGTGAGAACACTTCTGCTATTTGTGAGGTCACCTGTGCTGATATATGTACATCTTGCGCTGCAAACTGCTCTTCCAACTGCGTTTTTAACGAGGACAATTGGGATTGTTGTGCCAACATTTGTGATGACACCTCTGCTATTTGTTGGGTTATACGTGCATTCTGCTCTTTAAATTGTGTCGATATTTCTGTTGATATTTGCATTGACATTTGCGTTGACATATGAGACATACGTGTATCCTGCTCTTTAAATTGTGTCGACATTTGCGTTGACATTTGAGACATCTCTTTCCCCATCTGCGATATTGCAGCAAAAATCATGTTTATGTCCACAATCTTTGACCAGCATTGAGCCTCTTCCTTTTCTTCTATCTTTGTTGTCTCTTCCTCTAATTCCATGTGAAAGACATATTCCTCAACATTAATATTTTCCGATTCCATGGCCTCTCAACCGTGATTGCAATTCAGTTTTTAATCCATTTGTCGGCAAACCACGTTGCTCCAGCTCCTTTTTCAGTTTTGGAATCTTCAGATCGTTAAACTTATCCATTTTCAAATAATTATCTCCTTGGGAGTTTATTTGACAATCCCACTTCTGACACCAATTGTAACGGGTTTCTCGATAAATCGTCTAACTATAACTCACTCTTGAGCTCGATCACTGGATTGTTAAATTAAAGTCCCAATTTAATGCTATACACTTATCTTTATTTCCAATTCCAACAACTTAACACTTATTGCTCGCTATTCGAACTTACAACTTATTGCTTATAGCTTAATTGCTCTATACACGGAAACACTCTAATTAGAACTGTCCTGCTGCACAATCCGGCAGCCCTTATATAGTAAATTTTTAACAAAAGTTCGCTACTAGAACATTCTGGCAACTACGAATTCGCTGTCTAGTTGCTTCTGGCAGTTTATCGTCAATTCTGATTTGATCTCGTACTCGTGTTCGCCACAATATTATATATATACAACAGCAGTACATATAACGGGATATTCAAATTAAAACAGAACAAATTTTTAATGTGATATTTGTTATTCTCGTTCAGTTTCGCTAGTTCTCGGAAATTATTTAAATTGCTTTCCACAAAAATATAGAAGTGTTAGAAATTTCCGTTCACAATATTTAATTTTTACTAGTAAGTGTAGTCTAGCAGAAATTTCAATTAGTAATTGTTACAATAATTAAATGATTGGATTTTTTTTTAGTAGGAGAGAAAAGCATTCTTCAGAAGTAATGTGGGAAATGATAAAAAAAAAAACAAAAAAAAAATGAGCGCAAGCGCCAAACATTCATTGTTGACTATCCAACATAGGCCACTACTACAACATTAATGCTTTTGCGTCGGCCAGGAGCATCAGCGATGTTCGAAATTTATCACCTAACACTAACTCCTTGAAGGCGATTGTCAAAGGACAAAAAGTCTACGAAAAGTACCGCTACTAAGAAAACACGTAGAAGCCCGTATACTAAAGCAAAAAGTATGTTTCCTGGCCTATGTTCAAATGACGAAAAAAATTGTGTTTAGATGAATCCAAAATTAAATTATTTGTTAGTAAAAGTTATGGACCTTTTGTCCGACATTCCCCCAATATGTTAGCAAAGTCAAATGGTATACTCGTTTTAGATTTCTTTGTGGATCTTACCGCCTTGTTCTATGTTGACCGATATTTTCGGTAAAAAGTCAGCTATAGGCACTGGGGTCCACATATTCAGTACCTAGGGGCTTGAACAGTTTTGATTCGATTTAGACAATTTTTGGTCACAAAGTGGCATACTTTAAACGTATTACTCTCGCAAAGTTTTACGCCGATATAATAAGTGGTGCTTGATTTGCATACTGGAAAGTAAAAACATCAGATGGAATTTAAAATGCTGTTATATGGGAAATAGGCGAGGTTGTAATCTGATTTCGCCCATTTTCGTACTATAATATAGAAATATGAGAAGAATATTATGTACCGAATTTGGTTGGAATCGGTTAAACAGATCCCAAGATATAGGTTTTCACCTAAAATGGGCGGTGCCACGCCCACTGACTAATATTGAACGTTGTTCCTATAAAGTCATCTCATACCATCCCAGAGATAAAAATTGAATGTCTCTGGATTGTTTAGTGCTTGATTTATCGCGCTTTTAGTAGTTTTTAACAGTACCGATATATGGGGAGTAGGCGGGGTTGTCACCCGATTTCACCCATTTTCACACCGTCGATAGAGATGCTAAAAACATTTGTTCCCAGTGAATTTTTTTTATTATGGCTTTAGTGGTATAGGAGATATGCACATTAAACCTATTAGGGGGTGGGACCACGCCCACTTAAAAAAAAAAACTTAAACTGCAGATGTCCCTCCCTAATGTGATCCTGTATACCAAATAGCAGCCTTGTATCTTATTGCGGAGCTTAGGTATGGCAATTTAATTGTTTTGTGAGCGTGGCAGTGGTCGGATTACGCCCATCTGCAATACCGTCTTATATACATAACCCTATATCTAACTCGATTAGTTTTAGGCGATACAAACAACCGTTTGGTGAACAAAACTATTATACTCTGTAGCAACAGGTTGCGAGAGTATAAGAAGTAAGGAAGGGCTAAGTTCGGATGCAACCGAACATTTTATACTCTCGCATAGTCAAATGGTATACTCGTTTGAGATTTCTTTATATATTTTAATAATTAGAGCAATCGTTCTTGTGTTTTGTTGTATACGCTTATAATTTATTTTATATAGAAGGAATTACAACTGTATTGAGGAGTATGAAAATAAATCGTTTTTTGACAATGAATAACATTTTTTTTATTTATTTTATCGATATACATGTTTAGCTTAAAAATAATAAATATTAACAAGTTTAAAATTATTATATACTCGTATTTCTGCTTATTTGTGAAATGGAGATTACAGGGCATTTGCTGGCTCGGTTTAGTTTAACGATTGGTTTGATTTGACATTTGCTTGATCTTCCTCAGCTTTGCGTTTACGTCCAACTGGATTATTGGGCTGGTTACAGTTGCGTGCAATATGGCCACTTTTTCCGCAGTTGAAGCATTTAAACACAGAATCATTTTTCTTATGCGCTTCCGTAGATTTTTCCAGTGCTTTCTGCATGTTGTCCATTTTTTCAAGTAATTGATTCAGCCAAGTTTGTTCCTTTATTCCTACTTTGTGAGCTTTAAATGTTTGATTGCAAGGCAGAGATGCAGTTTCCTGTGTCAGAGCATACGAGACGGTTTCTGCAAACGTCAATTTTGGACATGCTAATGCAGCGAATCGTGTAGTGTTATCTCGTATTCCATTGACGAAAGTCTGAATTTTCGTGTCCTCGATGTTTTCCATGGATTTATGTGCATAAGCTAAGTGAGGTAACCTCTCAATCTCTGTAGAAAACTCCTGCAGAGACTCATTGGCTTTCTGGCGGCGATTTCCCACTCGATTTGAAAAATCTGCCTATTGTGCTCACTACCATACCGTCTTTCTAATGCACCCATCAAAGTTTCATAACTACTCGCCTCGCAGTTTGGAATGGTCTGTAATATTTCCGCTGCAGATCCTTTTAATGCAACGAACAATGCAGCTACTTTATCTTCAGTGTTCCAATTATTTGAAGATGCCGTCTTTTCGAATTGAAGCTTAAAAACGGGGAACGGAACAGTGCCATCAAAGGAAGGAGGTTTTACCTTGGCAGAAGCTGTTGACACAATTGGCCAATTTAATTGTAGCTCGCGGAGACGATCTTTTAATTCATCCATTTCCGTTTTAATTCTATCCCCCTCTTCCGAAATCTGTAAGAACACTTCTGCTATTTGTGAGGTCACCTGTGCTGATATATGTGCATCTTGCGCTGCAAACTGCTCTTCCAACTGTGTGGACACCTGTGCTGATATACGTGCATCTTGCGCTGCGAACTGCTCTTCCAACTGCGTTATTAACGAGGACAATTGGCATTGTTGTGCCAACATTTGTGATGACACCTCTGCTATTTGTTGGGTTATACGTGCATCCTGCTCTTTAAATTGTGTCGATATTTCTGTTGATATTTGCATTGACAATTGCGTTGACATTTGAGACATACGTGTATCCTGCTCTTTAAATTGTGTCGACATTTGCGTTGACATTTAAATCATCTCTTTCCCCATCTGCGATATTGCAGCAAAAATCATGTTTATCTCCACAATCTTTGACGAACATTGAGCCTCTTCCTTTTCTTCTATCTTTGTTGTCTCTTCCTCTAATTCCATGTGAAGGACATATTCCTCAACATTAATATATTCCGCCTCCATGGCCTCTCAACCGTGATTGCAATTCAGTTTTTAATCCATTTGTCGGCAAACCACGTTGCTCCAGCTCCTTTTTCAGTTTTGGAATCTTCAGATCGTTAAACTTGGTCATTTTCAAATAATTATCTCCTTGGGAATTTATTTGACAATCCCACTTCTGACACAAATTGTAACTCACTCTTGAGCTCGATCACTGGATTGTTAAATTAAAGTCCCAATTTAATGCTATACACTTATCTTTATTTCCAATTCCAACAACTTAACACTTATTGCTCGCTATTCGAACTTACAACTTATTGCTTATAGCTTAATTGCTCTATACACGGCAATACTCTAATTAGAACTGTCCTGCTGCACAATCCGGCAGCCCTTATATAGTAAATTTTTAACAAAAGTTCGCTACTAGAATATTCTGGCAACTACGAATTCGCTGTCTAGTTGCTTCTGGCAGTTTATCGTCAATTCTGATTTGTTCTGGTACTCGTGTTCGCCACAATATTATATATATACAACAGCAGTACATAGGTATAACGGGATATTCACATTAAAACAGAAGAAATTTTTAATGTGATATTTGTTATTCTCGTTCAGTTTCGCTAGTTTTCGGAAATCATTTAAATTGCTTTCCACAAAAATATAGGAGTGTTAGACATTTCCGTTCATAATATTTAATTTTTACTAGTAAGTGTAGTCTAGCAGAAATTTGAATTAGTAATTGTTACAATAATTTAATGATTGGATTTTTCTTCAGTAGGAGAGAAAAACATTCTACAGAAGTAATGTGGGAAACGATAAAAACAAACCAAAAACAAAATGGGCGAAAGCGCCAAACATCCATTGTTGACTATCCAACATAGGCCACTACTACAAAATTAATGATTTTGCGTCGGCTGTGCTGTTATATGAGAAATAGGCGAGGTTGTAATCCGATTTCGCCCATTTTCGTACTATAATATAGAAATATGAGAAGAATATTATGTACCGAATTTGGTTGAAATCGGTTAAACAGATCCCAAGATATAGGTTTTCACCTAAAATGGGCGGTGCCACGGCCACTGACTAATATTGAACGTTGTTCCTATAAAGTCATCTCATACCATCCCAGAGATAAAAATTGAATGTCTCTGGCTTGTTTAGTGCTTGATTTATCGCGCTTTTAGTAGTTTTTAACAGTACCGTTATATGGGGAGTAGGCGGTGTTGTCACCCGATTTCACCCATTTTCACACCGTCGATAGAGATGCTAAAAACATTTGTTCCCAGTGAATTTTTTTTATTATGGCTTTAGTGGTATAGGAGATATGCACATTAAACCTATTAGGGGGTGGGACCACGCCCACTTAAAAAAAAAAACTTAAACTGCAGATGTCCCTCCCTAATGTGATCCTGTATACCAAATAGCAGCCTTGTATCTTATTGCGGAGCTTAGGTATGGCAATTTAATTGTTTTGTGAGCGTGGCAGTGGTCCGATTACGCCCATCTGCAATACCGTCTTATATACATAACCCTATATCTAACTCGATTAGTTTTAGGCGATACAAACAACCGTTTGGTGAACAAAACTATTATACTCTGTAGCAACAGGTTGCGAGAGTATAAGAAGTAAGGAAGGGCTAAGTTCGGATGCAACCGAACATTTTATACTCTCGCATAGTCAAATGGTATACTCGTTTGGGATTTCTTTATATATTTTAATAATTAGAGCAATCGTTCTTGTGTTTTGTTGTATACGCTTATAATTTATTTTATATAGAATGAATTACAACTGTATTGTGGAGTATGAAAATAAATCGTTTTTTGACAATGAATAACATTTTTTATTTATTTTATCGATATTATTATACACCTTTAGCTTAAAAATAATAAATATTAACAAGTTTAAAATTATTATATACTCGTATTCCTGCTTATTTGGGAAATGGAGATTACAGGGCATTTGCTGGCTCGCTTTAGTTTAACGATTGGTTTGATTTGACATTTGCTTGATCTTCCTCAGCTTTGCGCTTACGTCCAACTGGATTATTGGGCTGGTTACAGTTGCGTGCAATATGGCCACTTTTTCCGCAGTTGAAGCATGTAGACACAGAATCATTTTTCTTATGCGCTTCCGTAGATTTTTCCAGTGCTTTCTGCATGTTGTCCATTTTTTCAAGTAATTGATTCACCCAAGTTTGTTCCTTTATTCCTACTTTGTGAGCTTTGAATGTTTGATTGCAAGGCAGAGATGCAGTTTCCTGTGTCAGAGCATACGAGACGGTTTCTGCAAACGTCAATTTTGGACATGCTAATGCAGCGAATCGTGTAGTGGTATCTCGTATTCCATTGACGAAAGTCTGAATTTTCGTGTCCTCGATGTTTTCCATGGATTTATGTGCATAAGCTAAGTGAGGTAACCTCTCAATCTCTGTAGAAAACTCCTGCAGAGACTCATTGGCTTTCTGGCGGCGATTTCCCACTCGATTTGAAAGATCTGCTTCCTGTGCTCACTACCATACCGTCTTTCTAATGCACCCATCAAAGTTTCATAACTACTCGCCTCGCAGTTTGGAATGGTCTGTAATATTTCCGCTGCAGATCCTTTTAATGCAACGAACAATGCAGCGACTTTATCTTCAGTGTTCCAATTATTTGAAGATGCCGTCTTCTCGAATTGAAGCTTAAAAACGGGGAACGGAACAGTGCCATCAAAGGATGGAGGTTTTACCTTGGCAGAAGCTGTTGACACAATTGGCCGATTTAATTGTAGCTCGCGGAGACGATCTCTTAATTCATCCATTTCCGTTTTAATTCTATCCCCCTCTTCCGAAATCTGTAAGAACACTTCTGCTATTTGTGAGGTCACCTGTGCTGATATATGTGCATCTTGCGCTGCAAACTGCTCTTCCAACTGTGTGGACACCTGTGCTGATATACGTGCATCTTGCGCTGCGAACTGCTCTTCCAACTGCGTTTTTAACGAGGACAATTGGGATTGTTGTGCCAACATTTGTGATGACACCTCTGCTATTTGTTGGGTTATACGTGCATCCTGCTCTTTAAATTGTGTCGATATTTCTGTTGATATTTGCATTGACATTTGCGTTGACATTTGAGACATCTCTTTCCCCATCTGCGATATTGCAGCAAAAATCATGTTTATGTCCACAATCTTTGACGAGCATTGAGCCTCTTCCTTTTCTTCTATCTTTGTTGTCTCTTCCTCTAATTCCATGTGAAAGACATATTCCTCAACATTAATATTTTCCGATTCCATGGCCTCTCAACCGTGATTGCAATTCAGTTTTTAATCCATTTGTCGGCAAACCACGTTGCTACAGCTCCTTTTTCAGTTGTGGAATCTTCAGATCGTTAAACTTGGCCATTTTCAAATAATTATCTCCTTGGGAATTTATTTGACAATCCCACTTCTGACACCAATTGTAACGGGTTTCTCGATAAATCGTCTAACTATAACTCACTCTTGAGCTCGATCACTGGATTGTTAAATTAAAGTCCCAATTTAATGCTATACACTTATCTTTATTTCCAATTCCAACAACTTAACACTTATTGCTCGCTATTCGAACTTACAACTTATTGCTTATAGCTTAATTGCTCTATACACGGAAACACTCTAATTAGAACTGTCCTGCTGCACAATCCGGCAGCCCTTATATAGTAAATTTTTAACAAAAGTTCGCTACTAGAACATTCTGGCAACTACGAATTCGCTGTCTAGTTGCTTCTGGCAGTTTATCGTCAATTCTGATTTGTTCTTGTACTCGTGTTCGCCACAATATTATATATATACAACAGCAGTACATATAACGGGATATTCAAATTAAAACAGAACTAATTTTTAATGTGATATTTGTTATTCTCGTTCAGTTTCGCTAGTTATGGAAATGGATAAAAAAAAAAACCAAAAACAAAATGAGCGAAAGCGCCAAACATTCATTGTTGACTATCTAACATAGGCCACTACTACAACATTAATGCTTTTGCGTCGGCCAGGAGCATCAGCGATGTACGAAATTTATCACCTAACACTAACTCCTTGAAGGCGATTGTCAAAGGACAAAAAGTCTACGAAAAGTACCGCTACTAAAAAAACACGTAGAAGTCCGTATACTAAAGCAAAAAGTATGTTTCCTGGCCTATGTTCAAATGACGAAAAAATTGTGTTTAGATGAATCCAAAATTAAATTATTTGTTAGTAAAAGTTCTGGACCTTTTGTCCGACATTCCCCCAATATGTTAGCAAAGTCAAATGGTATATTCGTTTTAGATTTCTTTGTGGATCTTACCGCCTTGTTCTATGTTGACCGATATTTTCGGTAAAAATTCAGCTATAGGCACTGGGGTCCACATATTCAGTACCTAGGGGCTTGAACAGTTTTGATTCGATTTAGACAATTTTTGGTCACAAATGGCATACTTTAAACGTATTACTCTCGCAAAGTTTTACGCCGATATAATAAGTGGTGCTTGATTTGCATACTGGAAAGTAAAAACATCAGATGGAATTTAAAATGCTGTTATATGGGAAATAGACGAGGTTGTAATCCGATTTCGCCCATTTTCGTACTATAATATAGAAATATGAGAAGAATATTATGTACCGAATTTGGTTGAAATCGGTTAAACAGATCCTAAGATATGGGTTTTCACCTAAAATGGGCGCTGCCACGCCCACTTACTAATTTTGAACGTTGTTCCTATAAAGTCATCTCATACCATCCCAGAGATAAAAATTGAATGTCTCTGGCTTTTTTAGTGCTTGATTTATCGTGCTTTTAGTAGTTTTTAACAGTACCGTTATATGGGGAGTAAGCCGTTATATGGGAAGTGTACCGTATCGGGTTGTCACGCGATTTCACCCATTTTCACACCGTCGAAAAAAAATTGAACTGCAGATGCTCCTCCCTAATGTGATCCTGTATACCAAATAACAGCCTTGTATCTTATTGTGGAGCTTAGGTATGGCAATTTAATTGTTTTGTGAGCGTGGCAGTGGTCCGATTACGCCCATCTGCAATACCGTCTTATATACATAACCCTATATCTAACTCGATTAGTTTTAGGCGATACAAACAACCGTTTGGTGAATAAAACTATTATACTCTGTAGCAACAGGTTGCGAGGGTATAAGAAGTAAGGAAGGGCTAAGTTCGGATGCAACCGAACATTTTATACTCTCGCATAGTCAAATGGTATACTCGTTTGAGATTTCTTTATATTTTTTAATAATTAAAGCAATCGTTCTTGTGTTTTGTTGTATACGCTTATAATTTATTTTATATAGAAGGAATTACAACTGTATTGAGGAGTATGAAAATAAATCATTTTTTGACAATGAATAACATATTTTATTTATTTTATCGATATTATTATACATGTTTAGCTTAAAAAATAATAAATATTAACAAGTTTAAAATTATTATATACTCGTATTCCTGCTTATTTGGGAAATGGAGATTACAGGGCATTTGCTGGCTCGCTTTAGTTTAACGATTGGTTTGATTTGACATTTGCTTGATCTTCCTCAGCTTTGCGCTTACGTCCAACTGGATTATTGGGCTGGTTACAGTTGCGTGCAATATGGCCACTTTTTCCGCAGTTGAAGCATTTAAACACAGCATCATTTTTCTTATGCGCTTCCGTAGAGTTTTCCAGTGCTTTCTGCATGTTGTCCATTTTGCAAGTAATTGGTTCACCCAAGTGTGTTCCTTTATTTCTACTTTGTGAGCTTTAAATGTTTGGATGCAAAGCAGAGATGCAGTTTCCTGCGTCAGAGCATACGAGACGGTTTCTGCAAACGTCAATTTTGGACATGCTAATGCAGCGAATCGTGTAGTGTTATCTCGTATTCCATTGACGAAAGTCTGAATTTTCGTGTCCTCGATGTATTCCATGGATTTATGTGCATAAGCTAAGTGAGCTTACCTCTCAATCTCTGTAGAAAACTCCTGCAGAGACTCATTGGCTTTGTGGCGGCGATTTCGCAACTCGATTTGAGAGATCTGCTTCCTGTGCTCACTACCATACCGTCTTTCTAATTCACCCATCAACGTTTCATAACTACTCGCCTCGCAGTTTGGAATAGTCTGTAATATTTCCGCTGCAGATCCTTTTAATGCAACGAACAATGCAGCTACTTTATCTTCAGTGTTCCAATTATTTGAAGATGCCGTCTTTTCGAATTGAAGTTTAAAAACGGGGAACGGAACAGTGCCATCAAAGGAAGGAGGTTTTACCTTGGCAGAAGCTGTTGACACAATTGGCCAATTTAATTGTAGCTCGCGGAGACGATCTTTTAATTCATTCATTTCAGTTTTAATTATATCCCGCTTTTCCGAAATCTGTAAGAACACTTCTGCTATTTGTGAGGTCACCTGTGCTGATATATGTGCATCTTGCGCTGCAAACTGCTCTTCCAACTGTGTGGACACCTGTGCTGATATACGTGCATCTTGCGCTGCGAACTGCTCTTCCAACTGCGTTATTAACGAGGACAATTGGGATTGTTGTGCCAACATTTGTGATGACACCTCTGCTATTTGTTGGGTTATACGTGCATCCTGCTCTTTAAATTGTGTCGATATTTCTGTTGATATTTGCATTGACATTTGCGTTGACATTTGAGACATACGTGTATCCTGCTCTTTAAATTGTGTCGACATTTGCGTTGACATTTGAGTCATCTCTTTTCCCATCTGCGATATTGCAGCAAAAATCATGTTTATCTCCACAATATTTGACGAGCATTGAGCCTCTTCCTTTTCTTCTATCTTTGTTGTCTCTTCCTCTAATTCCATGTGAAAGACATATTCCTCAACATTAATATATTCCGCCTCCATGGCCTCTCAACCGTGATTGCAATTCAGTTTTTAATCCATTTGTCGGCAAACCACGTTGCTCCAGCTCCTTTTTCAGTTGTGGAATCATCAGATCGTTAAACTTGGTCATTTTCACATAATTATCTCCTTGGGAATTTATTTGACAATCCCACTTCTGACACAAATTGTAACGGGTTTCTCGATAAATCGTCTAACTATAACTCACTCTTGAGCTCGATCACTGGATTGTTAAATTAAAGTTCCAATTTAATGCTATACACTTATCTTCATTTCCAATTCCAACAACTTAACACTTATTGCTCGCTATTCGAACTTACAACTTATTGCTTATAGCTTAATTGCTCTATACACGGAAACACTCTAATTGGAACTGTCCTGCTGCACAATCTGGCAGCCCTTATATATTAAATTTTTAACAAAAGTTCGCTACTAGAACATTCTGGCAACTACGAATTCGCTGTCTAGTTGCTTCTGGCAGTTTATCGTCAATTCTGATTTGTTCTCGTACTCGTGTTCGCAACAATATTATATATATACAACAACAGTACATAGGTATAACGGGATATTCACATTAAAACAGAAGAAATTTTTAATGTGATATTTGTTATTCTCGTTCAGTTTCGCTAGTTCTCGGAAATCATTTAAATTGCTTTCCACAAAAATATAGGAGTGTTAGACATTTCCGTTCATAATATTTAATTTTTACTAGTAAGTGTAGTCTAGCAGAAATTTGAATTAGTAATTGTTACAATAATTTAATGATTGGATTTTTCTTCAGTAGGAGAGAAAAACATTCTACAGAAGTAATGTGGGAAACGATAAAAACAAACCAAAAACAAAATGGGCGAAAGCGCCAAACATCCATTGTTGACTATCCAACATAGGCCACTACTACAAAATTAATGCTTTTGCGTCGGCCAGGAGAATCAGCGATGTACGAAATTTATCACCTAACACTAACTCCTTGAAGGCGATTGTCAAAGGACAAAAAGTCTACGAAAAGTACCGCTACTAAAAAAACACGTAGAAGCCCGTATACTAAAGCAAAAAGTATGTTTCCTGGCCTATGTTCAAATGACGAAAAAATTGTGTTCAGATGAATCCAAAATTAAATTATTTGTTAGTAAAAGTTCTGGACCTTTTGTCCGACATTCCCCCAATATGTTAGCAAAGTCAAATGGTATATTCGTTTTAGATTTCTTTGTGGATCTTACCGCTTTGTTCTATGTTGACCGATATTTTCGGTAAAAAGTCAGCTATATGCACTGGGGTCCACATATTCAGTACCTAGGGGCTTGAACAGTTTTGATTCGTTTTAGACAATTTTTGGTCACAAAGTGGCATACTTTAAACGTATTATTCTCGTAAAGTTTTACGCCGATATAATCATTGGTGCTTGATTTGCATACTGGAAAGTAAAAACATCAAATGGAATTTAAAATGCTGTTATATGGGAAATAGGCGAGGTTGTAATCCGATTTCGCCCATTATCGTACTATAATATAGAAATATGAGAAGAATATTATGTACCGAATTTGGTTGAAATCGGTTAAACAGATCCAAAGATATAGATCGCATTCCATTGGATCCCCTGTATTTTTATGTTGTACTGCCCTTTTCAAATTTAAGGAAATTAGTGTACAACAAATTTTCTTTTCGAATACTTAGTAATAAATCTCGATGATTTGATTGAATTATAGTTATTTGTGTTTTTAACACTGGGGTTGTCAGAACAAACTCTCACATGGTTTTTTGTGCCAATTTGTAGAGTGTTGGAAGTTTGTGGCTTTGGTGGTAGTCGTACGACGTGCCGGCCATTATTAGATCGATTAGTTGTGGCTTTGTAGAAGTCTTTACAATTTTGATCTTTAGGGGTTGTGATTGATATGGGGGGGGAGTTTTCTAACTCCCAAAATTTTTTCAATTGTGAATTAAGGTATTCGTTTGAGATTTCCTCAACCTGAGTGGTCATGGTGGTAACTGGTTCCGAAACTAGTCCACTTAGGATCCATCCAAAAATAGTATTTTGTGCCAATAGTTTGTTTGAAATTTTCTCAACACCCTCGAGTATTATCTGAGGTATGAGATCGCTGCCTAATAGAATGTCTATTTGAGCGGGGGTGTTGCAGTTGGGATCTGCTAGCTTTAGGTGTGAAACCTTTTGCCAATGCTTGCTATTTATATGATAGCTTGGAAGCATATTTGTTAGTTGCGGTAAGACTTGCTTCTGCTTTAATTCTCTTATCCGCTTGGGGGGAAATTTGGGTAATGGGGCAGATTTTATTTGAGTTTTGGACTACTCTTCCGCCCATTCCCGTGATTTCAAAGTTGGCTTGTTTTGTTGGCAGTTGTAGCCTATTTTGTGCCCTAGACGCTATGAAAGATCGTTGTGATCCTTGGTCTATTAAGGCTCTAAGTTTAAACAGCTCTCCTCGGTGTTCGATGGAGATGACTGCTGTGGGTAGTAATACCCTGTTTTGTATTTCTCTATGTAGCGTTTGAGTTTTTAATGCCTTTGAGCAACTTGGTGTCTTTTGGCAATTTTCGGCATTTTGGTTTTTGGGAGTTTTGGTTACCACTAAACCTGTGGTTCTTTTTCTATAAGCGCTTCTTTGGGGGATATGGGTAATTTGCTGTAATGAAGCATTGAGTTGTGTCTTTTGTGACAATATAAGCAATTGAATTTGCTTTTGCAATTTTTATATGTATGCGCATGTGACAAGCAATTTGTACATAATTTTTTTGATCTCACGATATAGTTTCTTTCTATAATTTTTAATTTTTTGAATTTCTCGCAAGATTGTAGTTTATGCCCTCTCGTGCATAGTTCGCATGACGTATGATTGTTCTGTTCAGATGTGAACGATTGCGTTTAGTACAAGCTTCTGTCTAATTTGTTTTTGCTACTAGCTTGGGGTCTATTGAAGCTTCTTTTTAGGTCGTGTTGTACAATTTTTGTTTTAATTAGCTTTTTGTCTACCCTTTCAGCAATTTCGTACTGGGTAGTAAGAAAGTCTTTCATTTGTTGCCACGTGGGGCATTCCTTTCGTGATGAGAGCGATTGCTCCCATAAAAGTAACGCTTTTTTTGGTAATGCGGCGGTGCATATGTTTACCAGTATAGGGTCCCAGCTGTCTGTGGGAATATTTTGTGTCGATAGAACCGACAAACAATTAGAAACAGTGGATTGTAGTCTAACAAATTCTTCACTTGTTTCTTTTCGAATTTTAGGCAAGTTTATTAGTGTCGTTACTTGTTTATCGACCAATATTCTTTCGTTTTCGAATCTTGAGTTAAGAGCTTCCCAAGCCAAATTGAAATTGTCGTCATTTAGTGCGAACTGTTTGACTGTGACGCCTACTTGACCTTTTGTTTTGTATCGGAGGTGATACAATTTCTGCGCTTTTGTTAAATTTGGATGGTTGATGTATACGGCAGTGAACATGTCCCGGAAGGACGGCCATTCTTCATGACCTCAATAAAATATTTCTGTGTCACATGCGGGCACCTCGAGATGGATGCCTGAACTTGCCTCTTGACTTAGAATTTGTGGCAGCTCTACTCTCGGATGTAGAGTAGGTGCAATCGCTTCTATTAGCTTTAATTGATCAGAACTCATAGCTTTTGTTTCTTCGTACTGGTTTAAGCAGTTTTCGTATAGTGCGTAAGCCGATGATTTAAAATCGTGTGGTAGATCTGAATTGTCAGAATCTACTATGGCGTCATGAGCCGTTGGGAGACGAGTCCAAAAATTGTCAATATTTTGTTTTTTTATTTCCAATAACGATTCAGAGATGTCTTGAATCGGTGAAGATGAAAATCAAGTGCAGTATCGTGTTAATCTGTCACTCTCAGAAATGAATTTGGTGGCACAAATATTTTTGCCTTTTATTTGCTTTGTTGTAACCTGTCTTGCGCGTGTAGCTTTTGCAGGTGTAATTTGATTTTTATCGTCATTAACCATTTTTTTTATGTTATTTATTACTATATGTGTCAAAGTTAATTAAAATTTTCTCAGTGTAAACTGATTTAAACGCAGCAATAAATGATAATTAATACCGAATACTCTTTTACGTATACTTGTATACGAGTTTTTTTCGGACTAGATAAATATTTAAATGCGAAATAAATTTTTTAATTTGTATTTTATTTTAAATATTTTGTTGTGAGTGTAATTTAAATTTTCTTAATTTAATTATTAAGAATCGCACTTTTAATTTAACAATACTTATATGTCCTTATGTTTGTGTATTTAGGTACACCCTACGGTGTACACGGACTTGTTAGTATATATTATATTTATGTGCTCGTGAAAATGAGAGCTCGTTAAAGAGATCAATACACTTTGTACGTAAGTATGCACGGATTGTTTGTGCGTATGTGTGTATATTTTCTAATGCAATTGAGAGCTCGTTGAAGAGATCAATGTGCTTTTAGTTTTTTATGTACGCAATCCTTCTTGTTTGTTACAAGGGGTATTGCGGGGTGTATGCCAATGTGGACTTTGAAAATATGTACAACTATAACTGTATATGTTTTAATATGTGTATATTTAAATATTATTTTTGTTTGTGTGCAATTAAGAGCTCGTTAGAGAGATCAATGCGTTTTTGTGTTGTTCGCAATCCTGCTTGCTTGTGTTTTAACAAGAACAAGAGGTTTTGCTTGAATAGATGTACATATGCGTATGTACTTTAGTTCTTGTTAAAAGAATATTTTATGTATTTATATATATATATATATATATCTATTTTTTTTTTAAGAGTTTGTTTGTTTTTTTTTTGTTTGCGTTTTAATAAAAAATAAAATTAAGGAAATTTTATTTCACTTTGTTTATTCATTCGCAATTTGAAAATTACTTTTTAGTGAATGTTTAAAATTTTAATAATTTAATATTACCCAATGTTGAGTATGATAGTTCTTGTTAAAAGAATATTTTATGTATTTATATATATATATATCTATTTTTTTTTTAAGAGTTTGTTTGTTTTTTTTTTGTTTGCGTTTTAATAAAAAATAAAATTGAGGAAATTTTATTTCACTTTGTTTATTCATTCGCAATTTGAAAATCACTTTTTAGTGAATGTTTAAAATTTTAATAATTTAATATTACCCAATGTTGAGTATGATATAAAAATATATGTTGTATGCCGTACGTATGTATAAGCTGGGCTTCTATATTTTGCAATAGAAAGAGAGCGCGAAAAAGGAATTGATAATGTGCAGGTATTCTCCGTATGCACATATATGGATGTAAATATGTACTTGGTTTTTGAAAATATATAAATATGTCGTTTGTAGTTATTTTGTTCCTTTTTCTTTGTCTTTAAATTTTTGTTATATGTTTGTGCCTTTGCTTACTTATTTTAGGCAATCCTGCTTACTGTTTTTGTTAAAAATAACGGGTATTGCCGGAAAATATTTGCAAGTAAATACTTGAATTCTGTTTTTGTTTTTTGTGTTTATGTGTGTTTAAAAACACAAAGGTAAGCAAAGACATACAGGTAAGGTAGGCATACATCAATTATTTACATAATATATATTTGGATATATATATTGTACCAAACTGATACGTGCTTCTGCGTTTGTCCCAGTGTCTGTCCTCTTCGGCATCCAGCTGGCTAGCTCCTTATGCGTGTTTGTTGTTTGTATTTTTGTGGATAAATTTGCGCCCGTTTGCTTTGTTTTTATTTATGTGTATACTGTGTTTTTAAGTTTCGCGCCCGTTTATTGCTTTTGTCTTTTGGTTTCGCGCCCGATTGTGTTGTTTTTTATTTGTTTAAGATGTTTAGCAAATTTTGCACTGTATATTTATGTATTTGTTATTTTCACCGCACTTATTTTTTTCACAGCACTTCAACCTTTTCGATAAGTTATATATGTATGTTTATGTTTATTTTGTTTGGTTCGTATTTGGTCACTGTGTATATGTAACTAAGTTTTTTTTTTAAATGTTTTTTCACTCCATAGTGCCTCTGACTATGGCTCGAAGGACCTTGAATAATTAATTAATAAGTCAATTTTAACTTCACTCACCGTTGGCAAAATTATTAAAAAAGGGAGTCGATTTAGGCGGGTGCTCAAAGATCGCTAGCGAGTCGATGAAAAAAAGGCCGGAAAGTTGATGCGGCGCTTAGGCCCGTAGGCGATAAGCGAATGATGAAATCGTATGTTGTGTTGTCCTGTGTGGTGTCATCTGGTGTCGTGTCATCTGGTGTGGGGTGAAATTCCTTGAGTGTTCACAGGTGTGGTGTGTTTCATTAAGGCGTGTCAGTTTTTCCCGAGTAGAGTGGTGCACTTGGAGGAGAGAGTTTAAACTCATTTAAACAATGTTATTATATTAATTTGTACATTATATTTACATTATAAACAGAAATTTTTATATAGATTTTTATACATATATCCAAATTATATTTCTTTTCTCCTCATACTATTTAATTTCTAGCATATATTTATACAATAATGTCTTATATAATAAAAAATTATACATATAATTTAAATTTTCTTAATTAGAATATTTACATATTTTTCTTAAAATTGTCATAAAAACTACTGTCAAAATTGCTATACCATTTCTTAATATAAATTAAAAAAAAAAAAAATTAAGAACTATTGCAATAAGTCTGAAAACTTTAGTTGGAAATAGAGACCCAAATACTGTCATGAAAGCTGTGTACTGTCTCAAAAGTAATTGCATTAACATGACAAGGATTCATGTTTGAAAATGCCCAATAAATTTGTGTACCGGCAAGTGTAGCTGAATATTCTACACCTAGCAGGGAACTAAAGAGTTGCCTTGCCTTGGAACAGATTTCCTATTGTAGTCCCTCTAGACATTAAACAAATGTTAAAATCTCCAAAAATTACCACATTTTGATTGCATAACTCGGAAGTAAGGACTTTTTGAAGCTCTACAATTAAATGCTTGACAGAGAAAGCTGAATTTCTGTATAGAACCAGAATATTAATATTAAACATTTAAACAAAACCGATTTTAAAACTTTGCGGCCTGTATAAATTTTTTTTACTGCCTTTGGTTCTATAGAGCTAGCAATACTATGATTTGGTTTATCAAAATGTTCGTAAGGATAACTCCAAGGTTCTACAAAATATAAAATATGTGAAGATAGCAGTAAAAAGTCGCTTTTATATTATATCATTAATGTCAGCATGAAGACTCTAAACATTATGGAATAAAATTTGATGTCCTGATGTTCGGGAAATCATAAAATTAAAATTTTTTTTCAGAGCTTTATTTGTGTTCAATTCCCTCAGTTCCTTAAATACAGGATCCGATTCAGAAAATTTGTTAGGAGGAATAAAATTTTCTATGATGAATAGACCTTCTGGAGTAGTAGTTCGTCTGCACGCGACATATATTCAAGCTCTAGGCATTCTGGGTCGCGTATGAACTACTACTTTATTATATGTGGCACCATGACTTATATGAATTATTCCTTCAGCCGGAACAACTGGAAACTGATTTCTTTCAATTGAAATTTGTTCATTTCTTTTATATTGAAAAGATTTTAAAACTTTTACAATTGGTGTTTAGGTACTTTCTAGAGGATGAGGCTTTTTGGATTGTGCTATCAAACCAACCGAAGGTCAAAAATTTAATCCACAGAATTGTAGGAAAGGAACATTGCAATCAATATGCATAAGTTGTCCAGCTGCCCATAAACCAAGCCATCACACGTGTTTATATTCACTGTAATCATATATTTGGCGGATGTTTTTAGTGTCAATTCATAGGGCAGTTCCTGCGTTTCAGAAGTTTTGAAAAGTTTAACTATTTCCAAAATATTCTCATTTTCACTTATACCAATTTCTTTTAACTGAGTCTTTTGAGTTGAAAGGATAGCTTCAGTTGGGATTCGACTGAGTTTAAGGGCATTGGAATTATTTGTCTCTTCATTGGACCATAATAAATGTATGGCATCATCGGGAACTTCCTCGAAATTAACTACGCGAGTTTCAATGAGTGATATGTTCTCATTTGTCATACTACCAGGTGCCATATGGTTTAATGCAATTGCAAAGGCCTGATCCTCCCGTTGTTAATTTACCAGAATATTGAATGAAGGATCATTCCACCTATTCCGAATGCTGATTTACCCGTAGGTGCGCAAAGAAGAACTTTTAAGGAATTTGGATTGGATCCAGGTATAAAATTGTAACGATAGTTAAGAGCTTGATATATTGCAGATATCAAACGACTCTTTCCTACACCTGCACCGCCGCCAATGAACTCATAAAATGGACGATTTGTTTTTAGCTGGTGCATCAAATGTGTCAAATAGGTTCTTTGCTTAGTATTTAGACTTTGAACTAAAGAAAATAATTTCTCAACTGGAATTAAAGAAAGTAGTTTAATAAGTCTAATATTGCAATCAGATTCAGTGCCATTTTCTGTTGAATCTTCACCAAGCAACTCCAGAAAATTTGCATTTGGAGTAATTTCTGGAAGTGCCAACGCTCTGAACTCATTTTCCACGATAGATAGCTCAGTTTGACCACCTTTTTTTCAAGTTCTCTATGCTCAAAAACATCATATTTTCTTTGATTTTCCTCAATTATAATACGATGTGTTATGCAAGTCTGCTCATTATCGTTTTCAATGAGATCTTGCTGTTCATTCCGCCAAGGATAGTAAAGCATTACTATCTACTGTTGGAGTTGTTAATATAATTCATTATATATGAACAGCAAGCATATGCATCCACTATATATTGGATATCCATATTTGCTTTATGGAGTTCTAAAATCAGAGGATTAAAAACGTTTATAAAACGATCCTGTAATTTTCTTTTTAGAAAAATTTTGGGTTTTGTTAAACTTGACCTAAGGGCTAACAAATAGTCATCAAAAGACATATGTATTCTACTATCAGACAGGAAATGTTCAAAATCTCTTAAATTAGAAATGTCTTCTGTAGTCATATTTGAATTTAAAAGGTTTTGAATTTTGAAAAAGTTTTCCTTGTGTCTTTCTGAGTTTTGACTTGTTCTTGTAAGAGGTAACAGTATTTGCGTTAAAGGCATTGGTGGATATGGTATACCAAAACGACAAAACTGTTGTCCTCTTATTTCCCTAGTGCAAGACCGACTGTGGTTATGCTTTTGATAACCCAAATAATTTTCTAAGTGGCTAACCGAACCATCTGTAGAAATATAATTGTCAATAAAACTAATGACATCAGGGAATGTCTGAGGATCTTGAAGGTTGATTCTGGGAGCATTATTAAGCCAATACACGCCATGTATCATCGTGTTGAATCAAGTTTTGAACAAAGTTTTCATTTAATAGATTTTGGGCCGTAACTCGGTTGCGTCCTGAAAATTTTCTAAGGCAAATGGATGTACTATTCTTAATTTATAGCAGTTCTAATTTTTTGTAATCATAAAACAACTTGGGAATGGTACACGCTCTTCTGTCAAAACGGCGAATTTCAGAACGTATTATCTTGCTATACGTTTCAGAGCATGTACGCTTCTGCAAAACGTATAGTGTTCCAAATGACAACTCTTCTGAATTATTATCTTGAATTATGTCAATTGGTCTTTGTCCTTCACCTAGCGCTATAACTAAACGGTTATAGTCTAAGTTTTCTACGGGAATATTGTCCAAAAGAGTTTCTTGACCGCCTGGATTTAGCTCTGTAGGTAAAAGACCCGTGGGAGTATTATTACCTGAGAGATTATCATGAGAAGTTTGTGCCGCATGAAAAGATTGAACCAATCGGGAACTTCTTCTTGGTAATTAAATTCTGAAATCCAGTTTTCATTAATATGTATATTGTGCTCACGATACAGAGGGGTGTTCACTAAGAACTGCAAAGCTTCCATAATATTTGCGGGGCGTATGGTATCGATCATGTAATCATGATTGTATTCCAAACGCTTTCTTAAGTGAATTTGTATAACATGAGCCTCATCAAAGGACCTTGGTAGTGATGTCACAATATTGTTAACAGAAATTGGTATATTAACAACAGCACCTTTGAGAGAACTCTGACCATGATATCCTAACGGACGGATTGTCATAAAAGGCAATCTAGTTATAATGAGATATTCTTCAATTGGGGTTAAATCTTTCAAACAATCCGGTATTTCAGGAAAGTCTAGACCGCCAGCCATATTTTTGGAACGTTCTTTTTAACAATGGCATTTTTGCAAGTAGCACAAAAATTGCAATTTCCATCTTCCGAAGGAAATTTTTGCATTAAATAGAAGGCGGATGCAGCATTCGGGTGACCTTGCGCAATAGTTTCGAAATTTAATTTGCGAACTTGGTGTGAAAACCATAATCCGCCGCAGCAAATTCATGTTTCAGTAGGGCCCTTATTAATATTTTGCAAATAGATATTTTTGAAATCTGTTAAATTGCCACTTTAATCATTTTCTATAACATTATTTTCTCTCGTGTATCGGATTCGTTGGGACTGTCTTTCGTTTTCAATTTGCCTATTGACCGGGTTATCTCTACAAAGGCGAACTTGACTTTATCTAAGACGTCTCTGATTCAAAATTTCTTCTCTCATACCCCTCCTACTAAGCTGTCGACGTTGTGTTTCTCTATCACGCTCCTCTCTCCATATTTCAGGATTCTTCTTGCATGTTCTCTTTGCATTTGATCACGAATGCGCTCCAAATTCCTATACTCAGGATTTCGTGCGCGAAATTCTCTATGATCCCTAGTGTTCCTACTTTGCTCATCATAACGTACCTCGGGATTTTCTCGACGAGACCTACGACCTCGAGTATTTCTTATTTGCTCTTCAGAGCGAATTTGTGGATCTTGCCGTCTTGTTCTATGTTGAACAGTATTTCTCATTTGCTCAACAGATCGAACCTCGGGGTCTTCGTGCCAGGATCTATGACCCCAAGCTGCTCTTATTTGCTCTTCACAGCGAATTTGTGGATCTTGCCGCCTTCTTCTATGTTGAACAGTATTTACAACTTGCTCAACAGATCGAACCTCGGGGTCTTCGCGCCGAGATCTGTGACCTCGAGTATTTCTTATTTACTCTTCAGAGCGAATTCGTGGATCTTGCCGCCTTGTTCTATGTTGGACAGTATATAAAATTTGCTCAACAGATCGAACCTCGGGGTCTTCGCGCCGAGATCTATGACCCCAAGTATCTCTTATTTGCTTTTCACAGCGAATTTGTGGATCTTGCCGCCTTTGCTCTTCAGAGCGGATTTGGGGATTTAGACGTCTTGCCCTATGTTAAACAGTATTTAAATTTTGTTCAAAAGACTGTATCTCGAGATTTTCCTGCCTGGTTCTATGTTGATTTGTATTGATAGTTTGTTCGGACAGACGTGCATCGGGATCTAATCTAGCTTTAGCGTGACTTACAGTATCTTGTGATTGCTCACTATCTCTATATAAAGAGTTTGCACGAAGAAATCTCATACGTCTTCTATTCTGAAGACGACTTAGTAATACACATTTTTTACTTAATCTGGGCATAATTAATAAATAATGAATGGCTTAATATATAAAATATTTATATATAATATTTATATAATTCCGTCCGTCCGGGTCTGAAAAGTTGGATCCTAGGTACTGCTCTCTTTTACTGTAATTGAATCCTTGCTATGACTCCTTTCCTGTTCGGTGTATAGGTACTATGGTATACTGGTGCACATATGTATATGTGTTTGCTCGCCACTCTATTTAATACTGTTTTTCCCGCCACTGTATATAACAATAGTTTAAACATTATATAACTAATACACTGAAATTAGTTTGAATACATCAGTTTGCTCGTCAAGAAATCTAGTGTAACTGAAACTACAAACACAGTGTACTGATATTTATTATACTCTTGCAACATGTTGCTACAGAGCATAATAGTTTTATTGTGGTATATTTTTGTACACACAGCTTACGTACTTTTGTATACCTATATATTACATAGATATTCACTATCTTAATAATACAGATTATTTAGTTATATTTATATTTTAGAAATTAGTAGTTTATTTCATTGTATTGAAATTAAGTGCTCGGAAAACCCCTCCGTAAATTGCTTTTGTCTAACGCTTTTTAAAACAGGGATCTATGGTACCTATTTTGAGAGGTCTGCTAATGAAGGCTAAATTAACAATAACTTACATATAATTAAGTATGGTACACACATATGTAGATCAGGTATGTAGATTTTCTTCTTTCTGTCTTAATATCTAAACCTTTTATAAGCTGCCAACGGCGCTGGGTAAATCCCAAAAAGTACTTAAATGTAATTTTCTTGAGTTTACAGTTCACCTCATGACCTTCATATTAAAATGTGTCGCAAAACTGAAATAATAGATAATAGCATTTTAACCGATGGGGTCGCAGTTTATCTATTATCACATAAAAAGGATCTTTAGCCCTTTTGATACTACACTACTAATATTTATCTCACGCGATTTATTCTAGAAAGATATTTTTGCTCTATACAAAGTCCAGCATGGTATATTTTGTTATAAGTTCAACATGATGGCTGAGAAAATATACTTATCCACTGATTATCACCAAATATCAGAAGAAATATTGGTATACATAAATCTATATCTATCTCGATTAGTTTTAGGTGATGCAAAAAATCGTTTGGTGAACAAAACTATACTCTGTTGCAACATGTTGCGAAAGTATAAAAATGTTGCGAAAGAATTCAAGATTTATTATTCGATTATTATTTGGTATCTTATTAATCATAGATTTACTATTTTAGATATATACTATTTTTTCTCCGAAATGTTAACTTTAACAAAAAGAAGCTATTTAACTCAAACATAATATATGTGATATAAACTGAACCAAAGGGGGTAGATTTAATATGTGGGGTCTATGCGGTTGCTGTTGTACGAAAGGAGCGGAAATCAGTATATTAGGGTTTTAAGGTTTAAACAAAGGTCAAAGGTGTACACTAATTTCATTCATATGCAGCGGTAAACCACATTTTTTTTAAGAAAAACTGTCCATTTAATTTCATTAAATTATAAAATTAACGAAATAAATTATACCATAAGTAGTACATGTATGCTGGTTAAATCCGCGGATCGATTTCACCCATTTTCGGCATTAAACTGTTGTACCTATATATAATATTTTACGTCTATATAAAGCCAAACGGAAGTTTGAATTTTTTACATAAAGTATGTTGGAGCTAGGGTCAATATATACCCGATAATGGGTACTAGGGCGGAACCAAGAATTTTATACTCTTGTAATTTGCAAGAATCAAAGGCCAGGAAATTCCTTCAGGTGTGGCAAAGTTGAGAAAGAATTAAGCATCCATTATTAAATGAAATCGTGATTAAATTACAATCAAATCTGGTATCTTCTTGACTTATATCTTCAGCACTTGTAACGCTATTTTATGACGCATAACTTTTTTAAATTATAACAGAAATGAAAGACATGAATTGATCAAATGTTGCGAAGATAAAAGTAATTGAAAAAATATTGAATGCAGGCGATGGATAATATAAAAACGAATCAAACTAATGGAGATGAAATGATACTCGCAATAAGATGCCGAAAAACGTCTTCTGAAAATAACTATAAATTAATCAATATGATATGAAAATATGTTCAAGAAAAATGGAAATATTTTTAATTAAAACATAGATTAGCATGTAAATTGTAAACAAAAACGTAAACGCTTTTGTTAATTCGTGTAATAAATTTAAATTATTAGTTTTTGCTGAAATTTTTTTAGTGAAATGAATAGAATAATGTTGCGTGCAGCAACAAAAACAGCGCAAGTGGTCTGAAAACAATACGTAGCGCAATTAATAGACTCAACTAGCTGGATGTGCACACACAAGGAAAACAAAAACAAAAAAGCGGAGAATAGTAATGAAAGCAGCACAAAAGAACGAAGAAGGGGTGATTGGAAGAGACGGCGTAGAGCAAAGTGCGGTGAAAATTTCTGCAGCAAAATGCAAAAGTGCAAGCAAGAACAGGGACGAAGCTGCGCAGCTTGGTGGTAATTGTGACGAAACTTTTAAGTGTCATTCAAATATGAAAATTCCTAAAATTGTAATTTGCATTATATGTGAATGTGTTTATCACGAAGGTGACTTCAATAGATTTAAAAAAGGTTTTTACGTGGGTAAGCGATTGATTGTGTGTCCAGATCATGGTGATGTAAACATAACCTCATCCGACCACGCCACGCTGGATGAAATCTCAAGAAAAATAATAGCATATATAAAACAGCACGAAAAAGAAGATCTTAAGTTATGTTTGAGCAGCAGTGTAATGTTAGATACATCAAGCTCACAAGATCTTCTCAATAAAACAGTGAGAAACAATGAGGATGAACAGCTCCTGAATGCTACGGTTGAAATTGAACTGCTACGTGATTGAAATCAAGAATTGAAATCTAAAAACAAATTATTAACTGAATTACTGGAACCAAATAAATCAGAAGTTAACAAATGTCGTACGCGAAAATTTTAAAAGAGGATAAGAAAGTTCCAGCGATTGTAGTTAAGACCAAGACTTTAAAATTGTAGCTGAATTTACTAATAGTAAGAACAAACGTAGCTTAATTCTTGAAGTGTCTTCTAACATTTATCTCAGTGCGATGTCTAATAAAGTTACCTATGTTGGCCATAAGAGCTGTAGTGTGTTTGATGTTTTTGGCTTGAGTATGTGCTTTCAATGTGGCCGGACTAATAATAGCCGCAAAAAATTTAACAATGAATCAGCTTGTCTAATTTGTGCTCGAAAGCATGATACTATTGAATGCACCATCACCATAAAATCATGTACAAACTGTGTTTATTACAATAAACATTTTAATAAAAACAACCCCACTGATCATGCGGCAACGGATATCAGCGCATGCGCATACCTCAAATTCAAATGCCTCAGATTCCGACTCACTTTAATAAAGTCCTTGAACCAAAGAGAGCATCAACTTAGAACATATAACACTATTTTCTCACCAAAATAATAGTAATCAAAATAATCTAGAAGATTTAAACAAGAAGTTCGCTGTCAGTGACATTCTCATACTTCATATCAACATCAGAAGTCTCAATGGCAATTTTGAAAAACTTTTGCTAAAAGGTCTAATATGTAAACCACATGTTATAGTTTGTAGTGAAACGTGGAATTTAATTGAACATAAATTATATTCATTAAATGGTTATAGCATACATTATAATCAAAGCAGCATAAATAAGGCAGAGGGCGTAATAATGTATGTCTCAAATGCTCTAAAACACTCCACATCCGTAGATACTATCGGGCGTTGCTATTTTCTCTCTACATGTATAAGTATTAACAATAATTTAAATTTAAAGGTAACTGGAATGTACAGATGTTATGACATCCCTAAGGATGAATTTATTAACAATTTAAAAATATACATGGATACTAATTCTAAGATTAAAAATCATATATTAGTTGGAGACTTCAATATAAATTTAAATGATGTAGACTATCACTCAGATCTACTACTATCAAGTGTTTTAGATATGAATTATGTACCGTTTTTTAATAATACTACCAGGCCTTATAGTGAGGATGGATCATGTATAGATAATATGTTCGTTGAAACAAATATTCCCAACGTAAAATCAATTACATATAAACAAATGATCACTGATCATTATATTTTGTTTTTGTCATTAAATACGTATAAATTATTAAATCATAAAGAACCTAAGAATTATCTCAGTTATAAAATACTGTAAAAATGTACTTTGGGAAGACATATTAAATATGCAGGATCCAAATATTGCTACCAATAGTCTCATAGCTAAAATACAAAATTTAATAAAAACGCTCATGTAAAACCAAAACACACCAATCGTAAATTTAAACAGCGTAAAAATTGGATTACGATTGGCATTATGAAGTCATGTCGTACTAAAGAGAAGTTATATAATAAAACAAAATACAATACTTACTGTAAAAAACTGGACAAAGTTATAAAAATTGCTAATTGTAATTATGAGAGTAATTCGATAAATAGTAAATCTAATTGTAGTAAAGACTTATGGAATTATGTAAATCATAAATTAGGCAAAAATGTAAAGGCATCTAAAGATATAGACTACTTAATCGAACATGATGTGAAGATCACTAACTCTGCGGAAATTGCTGATACTTTTGTAATAATGTGGGTATAGAGTTAGCTGCTAAAATGAAAAAAACAGATAACAGTACGGTTTATAATATAGAAAATCAATTAAATTTTCTTTAAGCCAACTGATGAACAAAAAATTGAAAAAGTAATCAGAAACCTAAAAGACAAAGCTGGGGAAGTTGATGGAATTAACACTAAAATCTTAAAAATAATAAGTAAATTTATTAGTAAACCATTGGAATTTATCTTTAATAACTGTATGACTATAGGAATATGGCCAAATGGATTAAAATGTGCCGAAATCCTACCAATCCATAAATCAGGAGACAAATATAAAACTAATAACTATCGTCCAATATCCTTTATTTCTAATATAGCAAAAGTTTTTGAAAAAATTATTTATAAACGAATTTATAACTTCATAAAACAAGACTCAAAAATTATTGCCAAAAACCAATATGGCTTCTTAAAAAATAAAGGCACTAAGGATGCAATTGTAGCAATTACCAGTTTTATAGGTATACACTAATATTGATAAAAATAATTCAACAGTGATAGCTTTCCTGGATTTAGCAAAAGCTTTTGATACAGTAGATCATGCTTTATTTTATTGCTGGATAAATTATATAGATATGGAATCAGAGAAATCGCTGTTGATTTAATTCGTGACTACCTTAAAAACAGTATCAAGTAGTTAAAGTTAACGAGGTAAAAAGCAAATCATGCAAAGTTCAAATAGGGGTGCCGCAAGGTAAAATCTTGGGACCACTGCTTTTTCTTCTATATGTAAATGATATCTTTAAGGAACTACCTGAAAACTGTTTGGCAGCTTATGCAGATGATACAATAGTTAAATGTATAGGTAATTCTTGGGCGGAAGCTGAATCACAGATGAATATGGAGTTAAGTTTAATAGCTAATTGGATGTGTAATAATAACTTAACTCTAAATGTTGGACTCTAAATGTCGCTGCTTCGGCTTTTTTTTTTTTTGGTATATTTGTTTATTTGAATAAAATTAATAAACTTAATTACTACAATAAACAATAGTATAACGATAATATATACGTACAGTGTCTCTAGACGAGCTCTCGAGTACTTCGCTATCAATAATTAGTAACATTTTATTAACTAATGATATTATTTATATCTTAACTTAGTAGATATATAGTATATGCTTGTATTTGCTTGCAAGGAAAAAGTAAAAAAAACGATGCATAAATGATTTTATAATATAAAATGGTTAAAAGAAGAACAAGAAATCAGACCAGTTGCGTCAAGAGTGAATTAGTTATCATTATCATTTAATAGCCACCAGCAGTTCTGTTTCGTCAAAGTGGTTTCAGTTTTGTCTCTAAACGAGATGTATGTGTCGAATCGTTTATTTTCAGCAGTGAGTATTTTTGAAGTGACTACTTTGTTGTTAGCTCTTCTAAATATGTGATATATTATTGGGATGTTGTCTTCGTTTTCGATGAAACCATTTTTGTCCAAGTAGAGAAAGGATTCTGGTGGTGCAAATCCGTTTGCAATAGCTAATGCAAAGTAGTCATCACTTTCGTAAAAAGGAGCTCTTATTAAAGAGTTATTGTCATCATATAGGCAGCGACTTATATGCTTTCTAATTAGATTTATGATGTGACAATCAATTCTGGGAACTTTTGCCGTGTCGTATAGTTTAGAGTTAGATATAAATTTGGTAAAATTACTATTCTGTGACCTATGCAGCGATGTGCATGATCGGAGAATTCTTCTCTCGAATCTTCTGAGTCTTTCCATGTATGAAGGAGAGATATTAAACCAAATTGAACATCCATATGAAAGTATTGGTCTCACTAGTGATTGATACATGATAATTTTAAGCCTGTTATATAGCAGTTTTGAAGAAAACATTTTTTTATAAGTATAAAGGGCTCTATTTGTTTTTAGGATTTGTATGTTGATATGATCATTAAAATATAAAAACTTATCGAGGTGAATACCAAGATATTTGATTCTCTCCTTGCGCTGTATTTGGATATTTGCTACACTGGATTTTATATTAAACTCCTTCCATTTTTTTTTAACGTTTGAGTTACATTTATTAACGGGAGGGCGAAAAAGGATACTTTCGCATTTGTTAATATTTATTTTCAGATGCCAGTTTATTGTATAATTCTCAACAGTATTGTATTTGAGTTGCAGGTTCTTATTAACACTGTCGATCGTTCTGTCGGAGTGGTAAATGACAATGTCGTCAGCGAAGGCTACAATGTTGTCCATTTTTTGTACTAAGTCGAGGATGAAAAGATTAAACAGAATTGGAGCATTTACTGTCCCTTGTTGCAGACCATTTACTACGTGAAATTCGCGACTGCTTTTTATATTATTTATATGAACAGAAAATTTTTTGCCGGATATCATGTTATAAATAAGTATAATCAGATGGAGAGGGAATTTATAGCTGATGAGCTTACATATTAACCCTTCGATCCATACTTGATCGAATGCTTTCTCAAGGTCAAAGAAACATGCACCTGTGACATATTTCTTATTCCAGTTCCAGCTTATTTCGGAGACGAGAAGATTAATGGCATGTATAGTCGAATGCCTGTGTTTGAACCCGAATTGCTTAGGGCTAATTAAGTTGTTGGTTTTAGTAACTTTATTTATATTTATGTTAACCAAAACTTCAAAAACTTTACTAATATTTGGTAGCAAGCTAATTGGCCGAAGGTTTTTCAAGTTATTTTTGTCCTTATCTTTCTTTGGTATCACAATTAGTTTAGCTGTTTTCCAATTAGGTGGGAAGTAGGCATTGTTTAACATATTATTGAATAAAGTGCAATATTCTAATATTATTTCTGGGGAGAAATTTTTTAGAATGATATTGGGTATTTGATCTAAGCCGGATGATAGTTTACCTTTTAGTTTAGAGAATACGTCTGTAAGGTCGTTTAAACTAACAAAAAAGTTTTCCGTTTGGTCGTCATTCAAATTATTGGCTATTTTGTTGGTATTGAAGTTTGTTTTGGTCGCTCGAGTGCTGTCGAATAAAGTTTTCATTTCCAAAAACTTTCTGAAACATTCTTGTACCTGGTAGTGAACTGGATTGTTGGGTTTACTTTCTTTTGAAGCATGGACTGCTTCGAAATGAGTCCCGACTATTTCATTTATAAATTTGTTGTTGTTGATGACGTAGTTGTTTTTAACTAAGTCTTTTTGCAGAAGGTCGCGGTCTAAGCCAGCGTTTTGGATTATGTTTGATGAGTTTAAGGGGATATTTATGTGACTGATTGTATTATTGTTATCTTTTATAAACAATTTTTTAATAACGGAAAATTTTGAGGGATCTTTAGTCTTAAGGCTAGTAAGTCTCTGTTCGAGTTGGTTATTAAAATGTTTCATAATATTGTCATCTATTAGTTTTTTTACAAGTTTCAGTTTTGCTTTTTCTACTTGAAGTGTCGTGGGAGGTAGGTATGTTTGAAGTCGATTATGTTTTTTGATGGCTGAAAGGATTTTACTTTTTTCTGCTAGCAGTTTTTTTATGATAGGCAAGTTTACAAGAGATTGAGTAGGGCTAATGATTTTTGCTTTTGGTACATTATTTTCTATGGCTTCCAAGACAATATTATTTAAATGAAGCAAATGGTGATCAATCTCTGTGTTGTTCTGTTTCATTCTCTGTTTACACCGACGCAAAACCGTGGACCAAATCAGCTGATACGACCTATCTTATTAGAGCGCAATGTAAATGATCAGTCACCACCGCTTCTACCGTCCGCTTTAACAGATCGTACGGTAGGATATCCGCGAAAATTGGACTTTTTCCATAGAAACGAGTGAGCTGAGAGTGAGAGAGCAATCTCTTGCAACGTGGGCCTGCCAATCTCGATATCTTGTAGTAATTAAAAAATTAATTTGATTATATTTGAAATACTCTTAAAATAACTCAAAATCACTGTCGAATACACTTATTTATAAATAGGTAAACTATTTTAAATAGTTGGATTTTAGTTTTGAGCTTTTACATTACGAAAAATTATAACTTAAAAACTAAATGTGTGAAAAATCGTATATATTGTACAAATAGAACAAAGGCAACGTTGGTGAAATTATGACAAAAGAGAACAACCTATTTCTGCGGTGCAACTACGGGCATAACTTTCGACAAATTTGGTTTGCTACGGGCGGTAAGTACGGAAGGGGGGATGTCGGTGACTGTTTAAGCTATAACTTTTGACAAATTTGGTTTGATACCGGCGGTAAGTACGGAAAGGAGGAATGTCGGTGACTGTTTGTGCACTAAGCGTACGTGTGAAATTAGCTTGCACTCCAACCACTGTTCTAGTGTGGTTATAATTAGCAACAGTTGAATCAATTTTGTGTGTTCTATTCAGATGTTTAATCAAACTAGTTTTTCTGTTATATTATATATTGATTATATTTCTGCTACTTCGCACACTTATTACACTGGACATTAGATCGATTATTTACTTTTTCAAAATAAATCTCCACTATTGAAAAAAAATTAATATTTAGTTGTAAATATATAAATAATCAGTACTGTACAAAAAGTGGCAACACTTCAAGCTGTAAAGCTGTAATTTTTTTTGCTGTGAACTATTGTGCTTCATTTTGCAAAATTCTTAAACATTAATTGATTTTTTAGTGAATTAATTCAATATTTAGTGATTTAACTCTGAGTTGCCAGCTAAATATTAAATGTTTTTAAGTTTTGTGAAATTTTAAAAAGTTTAAATTTTCGAATTTTTGGTGCCGAGTCAGCTTTTTGTTTCATTTTGTTTTATTTTATTCTATTTTCTCTCTTTATTTATCTCATTTACTTCTTTATTCACAGCTGTGTAGCGAGTAGCTTTTTATTTGTTCCAATGAATCTAAAACTGCTCGTTATATTGCTTTTTCAAACTGCCTTGGTTTTGAACTTTGATAAAAAAAAAAAAAATAAATTGCTATTGTATTATTTTTGCGTTTGTTCTTAGTTGAATTTATTATTATTAATATTTTATTAACACACTAATTTATTCTACATCCATTAAATTTTGTTTTACTTACTCTTTTATTTGATCTTCATTCTTGTTGTTTATTATGTCTTGTAACTTCCCCAATTGTAACATTAAAGGCGAGTCAGATCGCTATGTTTCATGCTGGCTTTGTGAAGGGCTTGCCCATATTAAATGTGCTGGACTGACAAGTAGAATCTTAGATTCTATTCTCGACTGTAAGGGTTTAAATTGTAGATCTATTGAAATCGATCTATTTAAAGTTTATAGGGAGACACGCAATGGCTTTAACAAAATCGGTCGAGATCTTGTAACTCTTACTGAAAAATTTAGGCTCTACGAAAAATTATTCAAATCTTTTAAGTGCCTGAATGATTCCCATGAATCCTCCAAACCTGCTCCTAAGCGTAAACGTCCTTCCGATGAAGTAACACTTAGTTCTTCTGTACAGAAAAGAACGTCTCCGCCCAATGACCTAATAAATCTCTCTTCTCCTTGCCCTCAAGGTGATAAGCCGTCAACTTCCAAAGAGCTCAATTCCCCAAAAGCTCTATCTAATAGTAATAAATGTCTCACAATTCCAGAGGCTCCACCTAATAACTTAGTAACATCTATTAAAAATTTGGTAGTTATTCCACCTAAAAAGTCTATATTTATTTCTAGACTTGCCAAAGATACCTTGGTGGGGGACATTAAGTCTTACGTTTCGTCACGTTTAAAGATTGATGATATCAATATCCGTAAAATTAACTTCAATTATGATAGAATTATATCATCGTTTAAAATAGACCTATCTCTTGAAATATTCAAAAAGATTTTAGATAGTTCATTCTGGCCACCTAGAGCTTTTGTACGCAAATTTAAGTCTAAACTTAGAAGTCAAACTGAGGAAAACATTGCTAAATTACCAAAAGCAACCACCGATATAAAAAACTGAGTGGTAAAAATTCGCTAAGCATTTATTATCAAAATGTTAGAGGTCTTAATACAAAACTAACCGACTTGTATCTAAACAGTTCCAATTTTAATTTCCATATAATTGGATTTACAGAAACATGGTTAAAACACACATTTTTGATAAAGAGTTGCAAACAGACTTAAACAATATGGTTGCATGGTGTGATAGAAATGATTTGCCATTGAATCTGAATAAATGTAATACGATGTGCTTTTCCCGTAGATCTGTACACCCCTCTTCTTATGTAATAAAACACGATATTCTGGAGCAAGTTTTTAACTATGTTGATTTGGGAGTTAATATGGACCCTAAGCTTTATTTTTGTCTTCATATTTACACCATGGTCTTGAAAGCAAAAGCTGTCCTCAGTTTTGTTAAACGTTGGTCTAAAGAATTTAGAGATCCGTATATTACTAAAACACTTTATACAACTTTGGTTAGACCTATATTGGAATATGGCTCTGTTGTATGAAACCCTAGCTACCAAATCCATTCTGACAAGTTAGAGTCTGTTCAAAAACAATTTTTACTTTTCGCCTTAGCGCATTTCCGATGGGATTCTAGGGTAAGTCTACCTCCATACACTAGTCGTTTAAAACTTATTAATCTACCTACACTTTCTAGTCGTAGGGAAGTGCTTGGCATAATATTCTTAGTGAAAATTTTGAATTTAATAGTTTGCAGTTCTTTTCTCCTGTCTGAAATTAAATTTAATATCCCGATTCGCTTTTCGAGGCAGTTTAGACCTTTACTGTTAAAATCCTGCAGATCAAATTTTGAACTAGACGAGCCATTACGCTGTATATGTCATGATTTTAATTCTCATTCCAGCACATTTGACTTATCTGACTCACTTTTCAAAATTAAAAAGACTTTATTGAGATCTCTCAATGAATGAAAATGTAACAATTTATTATATTGTAACTATAAATCTTAGCTGTTGAAGTTTTTGTTTCTGCAGCTGAGCAGTTTTAGATCTCAACACTTAAAAAACTCTCTTGCCTTTTCTAACTTGGCTAATTCCGCACGTATGCGGATTGCGCCCCTCGCGTCCGTTGGGCGGGAGGAGGATAATCGTTGGGTTATTATTATTACATACAATAAATAAATATATATATGTATGACTTTCTATCACACGGTTTGTTATCATATCAAAATGGTATGTAGAACTTAAAACTAGTCACGGCACCTCCTCTGGCAGTGTGAAATCGAGAGATAACAACGCGCTCCTCCATATAACGGTTATGTTCAAAATTTTTTAAAGTACGATAACCAAATATATGAACCTAAGTGCCTGTAGCTCACCTACCAATCAATACCGACCACTGCAATAAAGGCATAAAATTCAAGTTGAATGACAATGAGTGCAATAAAACATTTTCAATATTCCTATTACATCTTTGTGCGTATTGTTATTATTTACAGATTGGTTGTAAGGTTTCTTCGCTCGAAATGAAAAAATATTGCTTTTGGTACGAAATATATATTTTTTTATGCAATATAATCTCCCTTAATTTCAATACACTTATTCCAATGATCCTCCAATAATTGTATGCCATTCCTATAATGACTTTCCGGAAGCGCTGCAAAATACCCGTATACGGCTTTAATATCTTCTTAATTCGTCGAAAAACGCTTTCCACGAAGGAATTGTTTCAGGTTTCTGAAGAGGTAGTACTCGCTGGGAGCCAACTCTGGTGAAAACGATGGATGCTCAAGCAATTCGTACTCTAATTCGTTGAATTTTGTCATTGTTACACCTTTGTGAGCAGGTGCAATGTCTTGATGTAAAATTATTTTTCTCACGAATTTTTTCATCCAGCTGATTCAAAAGGCTGCAATAATATTCAGAGTTGATTGTTTTACTTTTCTGCAGATAATCAATTAACAAAATTCCTTTTGCCTCACAAAAAACTGATGCCATAACCTTCTTTGCTGATCGTTGTGACTTCACATGCTTTGGAGCTGAACAACCATCTTCAGTTCACTGTAAACGTTCTTGTTTCATTTTAGGATCATGGTGGTAGATCCAAGTCTCATCCATAGTTATAAAACGACTGAAGTAATCGGTTTTATTCTGCTCAAAACGCTCCACATTATGCTGAGAAATTTGCTTTCGATCCAGCTTTTGTTGAATTGGTAACGTACATATGTAATTCTCCATGTAAAATATGAAGTACTCGATCGCCTGAGATGCCTATGGCATTAGCAATTTCACGCTTAGTCAAACTTGGATCTACACTAATAATAATTTGAAGTTGCTCAATGATTTCTGGTGTAGTTGCGGGTTTTGGCCGTCCCTCGCGTGGATCATCTTCAAGCCTAGTACGACCACGTTTAAGTTCATCTACCCAAAGTTTAACGGTACGTTTTGAAGATGAGGACTTCTTTTACATTTCTAACAATTGTTCATAAATTTCCTTTGCTTTTAAATCTCTCAAAACAATAAATCTAATCACTGCGCGATAATAATTTTTTTCCATAGTCTCCTGACACGTCAACCTTAAATGGCTTGTAAACAAAGAAGTAATTGACAGAATGACTTGTAAGTTTGCATGTGTTCTCACGACAGATGTACCAACTTGAGAAAAAAATTTGGAGCTAGTAGTGCTATTTCTTGGTGAGCACTACTCACTTTTCAACCAACTTGTATTAATGACGTTCCTATCATATTTAGGCTGAGCAGATTCTATTTTATAAAAAATTACATATTATGAACCATATTACAAATTAGTTGTAAACATATAATCAAGTCTGTGCTAATAGATTTACTCGATCTGAATATTAAAAACACGTTGCATGCTTGTGTTACTATACATATAAGGTCCAACAAAATACTAAATAATAAATATAAGTTACTTTATTTATTTGCACTAGTATTTTAATTGTACTATTATTACATATTACAGTTTTAAATGAAATTTTAAGCGCACATCGACTATAAAAATTTTAAATCGAAATCATTTTCTAACATTTCTTTCCTTTTTTTCCATGCATATAGCATGTGCTATTAAGTACAGTACGTTTATGATAAGTAAGTATATGATGCACGCACTGCTTTTTAGGTAGACAACAAAAGCAATGTTTTACATTGCATTGTCTGCTTTGCTACGAAAAACGAACAAGCCTTTTGCTGTAAATGATACCAAACAATGTTAATGCAATAGGTCACTCGTTACTTCGGTGATATCAAGTGCAATTGTGTACCAGTTTAGTATATACTAACTACTATAATAATACTCTTTCAATACAGTGAAAATATTATTTTCGAATTAAGACGAAAATGTTATTGCCGATATAAATGATTGATACAAATATTTGTCAATGTAAAAAAAAATGACTTTTCAAAATCTAAACCGAAAATTGATATTTTTGTCTTTGAGACTTATTTATAGACTTAATTATAGTATTTTAAATTAATCACTACTGTTGTTGATGAAAATGAAAAAGTAAATTCTTCAATTTTATTTCCAAATTCTCCAGATACATATGATGCCTTCACATATAGAAATTGTCAAAACCAATACGCAAGAGTAGCACAATTTTGAGTAATCGGGGGCATCATTGTCAAGCTTCACGTCCATTACTATGCACACACAGTTATATAGGATGATCCATTCCAGAAGAAAAAAATACAGAAAATTCAATTTCGAAAGAACATTCTTTTGCATTTATTTTTCTGTTTCAAATGTTGGCCGCGACTACGTCTCAAATGGTCCATCTTTTGAGTCCAGTTTCCAATGACTCGTTTGTCCGCATAGACTTTAGACTTTACATATTTCCACAGGAAAAAGTCTAACAGTGTGATATCCCACGATCTTGGTGGCCAATCGACCGGCCCAAAACGTGAAATATCTGATTGATATCTGCTCACCGAGGTGTTCTTTTAATAAATCTATTCATTAATGCGATGTGTGGGAAGTGGCGCCGTCTTGTCTGCAGACTGCTGTGCAGTTCATTAGCAGATGTTCTGGGGTTTCCGGCTCCATGTCGAACCGGCAGTTTGCAGAAGAGGCTAAGCCCATGTTGAAGAGATTCTTCATGAGCCTGCAATGGCCGGTGTAGAAAGCGACAAGCAACCGATAACGGTTACGTTCTCACCGGCCGATAAACCACACCAAAACGTTGTTTTTTCTGGATGAATTCGCAGCTTTTGAATCTCTTCAGGTTGCTCTTCGTCCCAAATGCGGAAATTGTGCTTGTTTACACATGTTGTTTCATACGTCAGTCCAAGTTGCTGCGAACGGTGCCGAATCGACTCTCCTCGGTCTTCGTGTACACTGCGTGCTGGATGTGGTCTATTCGGTTGAATATTATCCAATAATGAATGCTGGGTCCCAATATGAGTGATGATGTTGCGAATATTTTGGTATTATTTGACATTTTACTACTCACGCGTGATCTGTTAAGAACCGTCTATTGAAAAAAGTATATCTACTTGGATCACCCGTTATATACATACGAATATACACAGGCTCACATAAGTATACATACGCCACACATTTCTTCAATATGTGTGTAGAAAATAGTAAAAAACTTAACAAATTAACTATAATTATAATTAGGTAATATAATTAAATTTACTTGTGCTTACTGAAAGCATTAAACAAATTTTTGGAAGAAAATCCCGAAAGAACGAAAAAATTCGAATAAAAAATTTAAGGAAGTATAGTGATAAGTTCCGCGTGGCCGCAGGTGTATACACACGCTTTAAATATAAATAAAAAATAACTAATAATCTAATAGGTTGTGTGACCTCCTTTAGCTTTTTTCAATAGCAGACAGTCTTGATGGCATTGAAAGAGTCATTGAAAATGCATTGAAATAGCGTTCCGAAGTTTTAATTTTTAAAGATGATCCCACAAATGCTCTGCTTGTATGACATTTAAATCTTACGACTGTGGAGGATATTCTATGATCTGTTTAACATTGTATAGTATCCATTCTCGCACTAGTATCAAAGAATGTTTGGAGTTATTAGTTAGTAAAATTAGACCTTAATAAGATTGCTTTTACTATAAAAACGAGTTTTTATTTAAATTCGAGGGGTGTACGATACAATAACTAGAACTGAAACGAGATGAGTGTACACTTTTGACGCATGTATTACTTTGGTGCGACAACAAAAGTCCCTTAATCTATGGCGTCTGTGTGCATGATTATTACCGTTAGCATCTTACCTTGTTGAGAATAATAGTATACATACATATGTAAGTTTATAAAAAGTTTTAGTTATTTAAATAATAATTTCTACGATTTAAAGCAATTTATTTTGCAGAAGAGCGTAGACTTTTTACGGCTAGTGTATATCGAATTTAGGATGTGAAGTATGAATATTTTAAGTTAAATTTATAATAGAAACATACAATGTCACTATAAGAAAATGAGATATTTTTTTATAAAGTATCTTAGTTAAGAAAAGGAATCACCAAATCAATACAACACAAATAAATTATTTTTAAACATATGTATATACATATACATATGTGCATATTTATGTAAATATGCATCCATAGACGTTTGATTAAACGTACTTAAAATTTTTGAAATGTTTTCTATTAAAATTTCATTACAACTAAGAAGTGTAACCTATGATATTCTAAGTGATCGCAGTTTGTTGTAGTCCTAACGGTACAATCGTTATCTCTCGTCTCGTCTTGGTGACGCGTTTATATGAGTGTAAATAAAAATAATAAATTTTTGCAAACTTTTTTTATTTATACGAGTAAGTAATGAAAATTTACAACTCAAATTGGATATTTGGATAATTATAAAAACAGTTCTAGACATTGGAAATAAAAAATAAAAATAAAATTTTTTAATGAACAACATTTGTCGAATCGGCAAATTGCACTCAAAATTAGAAGGTCTGAGGCAGTTGTTCGAAATTTATTAAAAAAGCGCTAAATTATGGTAAAATAAAAGCTGGGCTTGCGAGATAAAGACCGAATTTGTGACGAAGCCACGCAAAACATGCTGACATGTGCACAAATAAAAACAAAAAAAGGCTTTTTGTGACCAAACGACACCTTGTGCGTGTTTTTAAAGAAAACCGGAGGCATAATATGGAAAAAAACGGTCGGGCGTCTTGTTTGTCTAAGCTGTTAAAAGAGAAGAGGTCGGAGTTTGCTCAAAAGTGTATCCACTGGAATTAGGAGTGGAAATACGTCATATTTTCGGACGAGAAGAAATTCCATCTTGGTAGTCCTGATGGTTTGAGCTACTCTTGGCGTGTTACCGTCCAAAAACATCACCAAAGAATGAGATGGAGTTTTGGAGGGGGTTCTGTAATGGTATGGCGTGCCATTACGTATACTCATAAACTACCGCTGTGCTTCATTATCACAAAAATGAACTCCAAGAAGTATACAGAGTTGTTGGACGATACGATAATTACGTTCATGGAAAACAATGTAGAAATAGAGTACATTTATCAGTAAGACAATACCGCCATACATAAGTCGAAGGAAGCGAACGAGTGGTTTCAAGGGTGAGAAATCAATTAATTGGGCTGTCCCGCATGTAGTCCACATTGCAATCCCATTGAAAATTTATGGGGCATATTATCTTCAAAATGTGTATGCGAATTGTATATAATTTAAAATGTTTTCTGGGCTTGAGGAACGAATAAAAGCTTGTTGGATGGAAATTGAACTTGATGACATTATAAAACTAGTAAAGACATTGCCCGATAGAATTTTTAAACTCATAACATCTAAAGAAAGTGTAATAAATTATTAAACTACTGACTATTGACCAGCCAAATGCATTTCTACTTTTATTCTTTACAAAAAGTATCACCAGTTATTTTCCAAATTAAATATTTTGATTGTTTTTTTTTGTCAATTAATTAAACACTATTTTTAAAATGATTTCTTAATTAGTGCCGAGTGCCATTGCGAAAAAAATATAATGAAAGATGGAACATTTTTAAAAATAACAAGAATGTAAGTGCTTTTTAATCAAATGTCTATGACTGTATTTATTGTAATTCAAACTCTGGTATACCTAGGTAAAACAAAGAGCGTTTCAAACAAAAACATACAAAAGTACATTATATGGCTCACATAGTTAAGTATTTTGCATAATCCTTTTGGCGCACTAAATTGCATTTTTACAGTAATAAGAAGCCAAACCTAACTGATTTTCATGTGCTTACTTATTACTTTGTTGAACGAAACTATTATGCGATATACACAAGGGTGTGCGGTTTTATGAAACTTAGTTGAAAGTGGAACTTTTTATGTTGTGGGTAATCAATTGAAATTTTTCGGAAAATTATTCGATTTTGGTTGTTAAAATCACGTATTTAATCTAAACTAAATAATTATTAAGGGAAATGATAATAGTAGACAACATATCCAAATATAAGGTTGTCAAATATCTCCGCTTTTTTGCTCTTCATTCAATGCTTTATAAAAAGTGTTACAGTGATCGGATTTAGTTAAAATATGCGCCGTTTTGTTCGATGATCTGTTTCCATCTAGACGGCAACTTCATAATACCTTCCTCGTAGAAGCCCCCCTCCTTATTTGCGAAGAATTCGGACAGCCACTTTTCACAAGCCTCTTTTTAGTTCAACTTCACACCACCAAGGGCATTCGCCATGGACAGGAACAGGTGGTAATCACTTGGCGCTACGTCCGGGCTATATGGTGGATGCGATAAAACCTCCCATCCGAGCTCCCGTAGCTTCTGACGAGTCATCAACGAAGTGTGTGGTCTGGCGTTGTCCTGGTGGATCACTACACACTTCCTGTTGGCCAATTCTGGACGCTTCTGGTCGATCGCCTGCTTCAAGCTGTCCAGTTGTTTGCAGTAGATGGTAGAATTAAGCGTCTGGCCATATGGGAGCAGCTCATAGTGGATGATTCCCTTCCAATCCCACCAAACACACAGCAAAACCTTCCTGGCCGTCAATCCCGGCTTGGCCACTGTTTGGAACGATTCATCGGCCTTCGACCACGACCGTTTTCGCTTGATATTGTCGTACGTGATCCATTTTTCGTCGCCAGTCACCATCCGCTTCAAGAATGGGACGAGTTCGTTCCGTTTCAGCAGCATATCGCAGGCGTTGATTCGGTCCAGAAGCTTTTTTTGCGTCAAATTATGCGGCACCCAAACATCAAACTTTTTTTTGTATCCAGCCTTCTGCAGATGGTTCAAAATGGTTTGGTGACTAACTCCCATCTCCTGGGCGATGTCACGAGATGCCATATGCCGGTCTAACTCGATGTATTCCATGATTTGATCGGTATTTGTCGTCACAGGTCTTCCGCCGGCTGGCTTATCCATGGTGTCGTTTTCACCGGCTCTGAATCGTCGAAACCATTCCTCCGCGGTTCGAAGTGATAGAGTACCATCCCCCAAAACACCATTAATCTCACGGAACGTTTCTCTAGCGGATTTGCCTTTAACGAAGGAAAACTTTAAAATAGCGCGAATTTCGGCGTTAGTGAACTCCATGTTTACACGTCTATAACTGTTGAACGCAATATCCAAACTAATCATGCATAGCGTTGTTTTGTAGGTTATGTCAAGACCTTTCAAATTATGTATAGTGTTGCCAGATACGAGCTCTGTAGCGCTTTGTACATAGCCGCGAAATTCAAAAGACAAAAAAGCGGAAGGGAGATATTTGACAACCTTATATAAACTTTTATTTCACTCTGCGTATTAGAATCATTCAGATACATATATTAAAAACTAAGAAAAATATTTTTTTATTTGGTTGAACTATTTTGAACTCCAGTTGTCACTAACTTCATCTGCGCCCTGAGAATTACAGTTCATAAACGTAACGGGAAAACATCCATCCACGCTATTACATAAATTTAAAGTTGGTACCTTTGGCGAAAACTATGTTCCGAACCTAGCCATTCGAACTCTCTACAAATTCGCAAAGTCAAAATTCCTGCTGGTAATCCCGGAGTTAAAAACACAAATATATACAGATATGCGATATCTTGTCTGGAAGTCAAGGTCTTCCACAAGCGTATGGTTCACAAATCACGAAGCCCTCAAAACCGCGGTGTTCTTAAAAAGACATATATCGTTATATTGAAAAATAGCGTTCTGTTAATTAATTCTGGTGTTGAATATGGTATTGATTTAGAATTAAATTTAGTTTATATTAAGTTATTCATATAAAGGCAACGTACTTTATTATGTTCTTAAATAATAGTTCCACGGTGTAAAGGTGACTGAAATGAAAGCAATGATGTACATAGTCTACTTGAAATAAATAGAAGATTTGTAAACGACTTGGTAAGAATAAACAGTGTACGCGAAATGATGAGTTCAAATAACTTACCAACTAAATTAACTATTTGGATATATAATTGTATGTGCTAGATTGTGCGATTTTCCAAGTTTAAAAAAAAATCAATTAATACACCACATTTTAGTTATTTATTGAAAGGTAATAATAATAATAAGACCGAACACTTAAAATTTGTATTCTCTCACAACATGTTGCACAGAGTATAATAGTTTCGTTCACCTCACTGTTATTTGTATCACATAAAGATCAATATAATGAAATTAATTGTATTCGTTGAGGTTGCTATTGTATGTACCCACATATTGCACCATTGTACTGCCATTAATCATAAATAATATAATGTGCTATAAACTAGCTATGGAACTTTATCTTAGTGCAGAGTTTTACATTAGAGATGCAACTCTCATTTGAAAATGTTCAAAAAGGGAAGGCTTTTTTACACAAAGTCCCTAAATCTAAATATTTTCGTTAGACCATTTGTCGAATACATAGGAGCCAGTGAAATAACATTGATACAAATATAATATGTTATTATTTTTATACCCTTGCTTGTACAACACTAGTTCTCGTTTAACTATGTTATGTATTAAAGGCAGCACTCACTTTTTTGTGTTTAACTGCTACTTTTTTGGTTGTCGACTTACTTTGGTAAGGTGTTGGTTAGGGCAGTCCAGGATTTATAACAAACCTAATACTTCACGATCATGAATATATTATTCTATAGGTAGAATATCGAAAAAATGTTTCTGTCTAATGTGCAGTAGTGCAAAAGCGTTGAATTTACTCCTTTTTTCTGTGAAGAACTGATCATTTTATAAATTAAATAAATCTAACTACGTACTTTACTAGCAAGACTTATGTATATTAAGATCCCGGTTTTAATGATAAAGAGAAAATCGATTCTGTTTCCCTTACGCCCAGAGTCAAAGTTAACCTCTTTCAGATCACTAGACGGATTAACCCCTAAAGGAAGTATTTTTATTATTGTTTGTATTTTTGTTTGCTTTATAAAATTCCTGTCTTCTTTTTCACTTCCTTTTTCTTTCTATAGGTTCAGTGCAAATGATTCCGAGAACGGACAGCGGTGAGTTTACAAAGGATAGAAAATATAAATATTATAATCAGCTTGTACATATGAATTATTATTTTTTATTTATGAGCTGCTGGTGTGATTGTATAAATACCTTTTGAATAATTTTAATGCTCTTCAACTAATACCGCCTAGAAACAAGATAATACTTACACTTACTAGAAAAAAGGAGTTAATTTTCTCGGGCCCAGAGTTTTCGGAGGAGCACGTAGAAAACTACATTTATTTTGCGTTATATCCATTTCGATGCTGAGAAGAGTCTTACTAACGTTTCTTCGCTCCTGTAGATTGTCAAGAAAAAACCGGCAAACACGGGCTACGATATTGGTAGTTATATGAGCGGTAAATATAAAGGAGCGCAAAATCACATCCAAGGTAAAAATAAGTATGAATTTATTTCGCCCTGAACGTCCACACGCTGAATTTGGCTAAAGTCGACTGGGATGAATGCTATCCTGGTCCAATAACTTTTTTTGGTGTCGTTCAGAAATGTCAATATTTTCACAACGTTGGGAAATTCTGATATCCAAAATACCCTATTCAGTGTCTTTCTAATACAAGATGATCTGGTAGATATTGATAAACACTTTGAAAGAAGTTAAAAACTCAACCTTACAGCAGAAACTCTTCGAGACGTTGATGGAATTTTGAAATATTATATATAAGCAAACTTCAGTTCGTTTTGATGGCCTGGATATGGTTTAAAATCCTTCAGTTAATCAATGAAAGAAACTTGGTTCTTCAAGAGATCAATGCCACCATCGACGCTGAAGTTGGAAATATACCATAGAAAGCCTTCTTGTAAATTTGCATTTTTTGAGCGTCCAGGGTAAACCAATTAATAATGACTGCAAAATTGTTTCAGAGAATTCAGAGCATGTCGAGACGATGTTACCATCAGCAATGGATGAAAATTACAGTAAAACGTAAATTGAATTCAAAAGAAACACTTTCTGCGTCATTCTTGACAGCGTTATCTGTGGAATGAAGAGAATATTCGCCGCAGTGAGTTACATAAACGAATCGTTCTCATTTCTATTGCAGTTCCATGATATGAAAGAAGATAAACTCAACACAGTTGCCAAAAATTTTGCAAATAAGGACTCCGTTTATTTATCTCATAAGTTGTCCAATGAAGCTATTCAGTTCAGACACGTTTACGATACAAATTATGAAACACGTCTTACTCCATAAAACTTATCGAAGCCATCTGAACAATTCTATACTTAATTTGCGTGGGAGCACACACCACTGATTCAATATTAATATAATAAACGTAAGGGTCTCGGTGTATCAATAATTTTGGTTTATTCCGCAATATAATAATAATGTATTTTACATTAGCGAAATTAAATAGATAACATAGAAAATGATATTGATTTGTGGACGGAATCGAACGCAGTACGGGAACTGTTGTCGAAACGAATTATTTTAGCGAAATGCAGGTAGCGCACTTGATCGCTTTCGTATCGATGTTTTGTTTACGCAGCGCAGTATCCTAACGAATGTTGATCCTCTGATGTGGGGACCATCCTTTTTGTTGCTTGGTGGTGTTGGGTGTCGTCGTGTGGTGACATTTTGCTGAGTGTGGTGGTGTTCTCAGGTGTGGTGTTTATTAGTAGTGTGCGCTAGTTTTTGCCGAGTAGAGTGGTGTGTTTAGTTACTGAGGCTTAGCTTATTTAAACATCCTGGGCCCCACTAGGCGAATATTTTGCCTAGTTTTACACATGTTTACTAAAAATGATATATGTATGTATTGCGGCATGCTGCTGGTTGAGAGTTGAGGGGTCACATGGTGATGGAGTAATGTTATATCCACATTTATCTGTAGTGTATAAAACGGCTTTGGTTTTAAAAACATATCTTGTATGCATTTTAATATGCATGTAGGTGCTTTAAGGTAAGTAACTTTATTTTGCGGGTTTCTTTTATAAAAATAATAATATTATTATTATTATTTGTATTCTTTGTTTAAAATTTTTACCATCGGCTTATTAAGGTTAGCGACTCCACGCCTGGCTAAGATATGACCAGAATGGGTGCTCCTTTGAAACCTTTGAGAGATCTTGCGAGAGTGAGATTTGTGATTTTCGCTTACTTTTTTTAAGTGGGATATGAAGCTTTTTATAGCTGATTTCCATAAACTACCCATATGAGGAGCGCTTAGATAAATGCGACGTTTGCTTTTTGCAAATCTAGGAGCATCGCTGTATCACCTTGGGTATGGTGATCCCTTAATTTTATTTTTGTGTTGTACTATAAATTTGAGAATTTATAATACTAGTCTGATGGGCTCGGGAGAACGATAAAATCGTTCAAGGATGTTAGTATCATCCAATATTGTGTACTGTGTCGATTTTTCTAGGAGAATTGTGGCGCGCATGGACGAGTGTACGTGCGATGGAATATACTTGGATATGTGTTTCATGCACACGGTGGTCTTTCTAGCCAGGCTATTCGGAATTGGAGCAGCGAGATAGTTTATATTTTACCAGGTTGAAATGCTACATACGTGGATACTAATTTGGCAATACCACATAGCTCATGATTTTTGTATCATTATTGGCGAAAGCCATCCTGCGGGGTCGCCAAGTTATATATGTATCTGTTTTTAATATTGGGGATGTCCAAGGAAATTCTGACTTTATTTTATTTTATTTTTCTGCCAATTCGTGGAGAGTCGGAAAATTGTGGCTTTAGCGGTAGTCGTACGACGTACCGACCATTATTTGATCGAGTAGTTGTGGCTTTTAGTCTTAACAATACTGATACTCTAGGGTTGTAATTGATATGAAGGGGCGTTGTTCTAACCCCCGAAATTTCCTTAATTGTGAATGAAGGTATTCTTTAGAATATTCGTCAACTTGAGTTGTCGATGTGGAAACTGGTTCTGTAACTAGTCCACTTAGAATCCAACCAAATATAGTGTTTTGGGCCAGAAGGGTGTTTGAAATTTTCTCAATACCTTCGAGTATTATCTGTGGTATGAGATCGCTGCCTAATAGAAGATCTATTTGAGCGGGAGTGTTGCAGTTGGGGTCTGCTTGCTTTAGGTATGAAACCTTTTGCCATGCTGGCTGCTATTTATTTGATAGCTTGGAAGCATATTTGTAAGTTGCGGTAAGACTATAGCTTCTGCTTGTATTTGCTTATTCACTTGGGGGGAATTAGGGTAATGGGGCAGGTTTTATTTGAGTTTTGAACTACTCTTCCGCCCATTTCTGTAATTTCAAAGTTGGCTTGTTTTGTTGGCAGCTGTAGCCTATTTTGTGCCCTAGACGCTATGAAGGATCTTTCGCAATCTTTGAGTGAATGCGCACGTGGGGCATTTTCTTTGTGATGAAAGTGATTACTCCCATAGAAGTAATGGTTTTTCTGGTAATGCTGCAGTGCATATGTTTACCAGTATAGGGTCCCAGCTGTCTGTGGGAATATTTTGTGTCGATAGAACCGACAAACAATTAGAAACAGTGGATTGTAGTCTAACAAATTCTTCACTTGTTTCTTTTCGAATTTTAGGCAAGTTTATTAGTGTCGTTACTTGTTTATCGACCAATATTCTTTCGTTTTCGAATCTTGATTTAAGAGCTTCCCAAGCCAAATTGAAATTATCGTCATTAAGTGCGAACTGTTTTACTATTACGCCTGCTTGACCTTTTGTTTTGTATCGGAGGTGATACAATTTTTGTGCTTGTGATAAGTTTGGATGGTTGATGTATACGGCTGTAAACATGACCCGGAAGGACGGCCATTCTTCATAACCTCCATAAAATGTTTCTGCGTCACATGCGGGCACCTCGAGGTGGATGCCTGAACTTGCCTCTTGATTTTGTATTTGTGGCAGCTCTACTCTCGGATATGGAGTAGGTGCAATTGCATTTATTAGCTTTAATTGATCAGAAATCATAGCTTTTGTTTCTTCGTGCTGGTCTAAGCAGTTTTCGTATATTGCGTAAGCCGATGATTTGAAATTGTGTGGTAGATGTGAATTGTCAAAATGTACTATGGCGTCGTGAGCCGTTTGGAGACGAGTCCAATAATGGTCAATATTTTTTTTTTTCCAATAATGATTCAGAGATGTCTTGAATCGGTGAAGATGAAAATCGAGTGCAGTATCATGTTAATCTGTCACTCTCAGATATGAATTTGGTGACACAAATATTTTTACCTTTTATTTGCTTTGTGGCAACCTGTCTTGAGCGTGTAGCTTCTGCAGGTGTAATTTGATTTTTGTCGTCATTAACCATTTTTGTTAAGAGAACATATTTAATTGAACAATACTTTTTTTGTCCTTATGTTGAGGTATTTTGGTAGACCCTAATACACGGACTTGTATGTATATATTTATGTGCCTGTGCAATTGAGAGCTCGTTGAAGAGATCAATACACTTTGTACATAGGTACGCACGAATTGTTTGTGCGTTGGTATGTTCATTTTCTAATGCAATTAAGAGCTCGTTGAAGAGATCAATGTGCTTTTAGGTTTTTTTTTTTGTACGCAATCTTGCTTGTTTGTTACAAGGGGTATTGCCGAATAATTGCCAATGTGGACTTTGTAAAAATGTACAAATGTACGTACCTATGTTATCGTATTTTTATACTCTCGCAACCTCTTGCTACAGAGTATAATAGTTTTGTTCACCTAACGGTCCGTCCGTCTGTCCGTCCGTGCAAGCTCTAACTTCAGTAAAAATTGAGATATATTTATGAAACTTGGTAGACATGTTTCTTGGTACCGTGAGACGGTTGGTATTGCAGATGGGCGTAATCGGACCACTGCCACGCCCACAAAACGCTATTAATCAAAAACAAATAACTTGCCATAACTAAGCTCCGCAATAACATACAAGACTGTTATTTGGTACACAGGATCACGTTAGGGAGGGGCATCTGCAGTTAAAACTTTTTTTAAAAAGTGGGCGTGGTCCCGCCTCTAATAGGTTTAATGTGCATATCTCCTAAACCGCTAATGCTATAATAACAAAATTCACTAGAAGCAAATGTTTTTAGCACTTCTATTGACGGTGTGAAAATAGTTGAAATCGAGTGGCAACTCCGCCCACTCCCCATATAACGGTACTGTTAAAAACTACTAAAAGCGCGATAAATCCAGCACTAAACACGCCAGAGACATTAAATTTTATCTCTGAGATGGTATAAGATGACTTTATAGAAAACGCGTTCAAAATTAGACAGTGGGCGTGGCACAGCCCTTTTTTAGGTGAAAACTCATATCTTGGGATCTGCTTAACCGATTTCAACCAAATTCGGTGCATAACGTTCTTTTCATATTTCTTTGTTATAGTGCGAAAATGACTACAACCGCGCCTATTTCCCATATAACACCATTTTCAAATCAATCTGATTGTTTCAATTTCCACTATGCATATCAAGCAATAATGATTATATGGGGGTAAAACTTTGCGTGAATAATATGTTTAAAGTATGCCACCTTGTGACCAAAAATTGTCTAAATCGACCCAAAACTGTTCAAGCCCCGAAGTACTAAATATGTGGACCCCAGTTCCTATAGTTGACCTTCTACCGAAAATATCAGCCAATCCACAAAGAAATCTCAAACGAGTATACCATTTGACTTTGCGAGAGTATAAAATGTTCGGTTACATCCGAACTTAGCCCTTCCTTACTTGTTATTTTTATTTTTGAGAATTTTTTTGTTTCCGTTTTAATAAACAATACAATTAGGAAAATTGTATAAATTTTTACCACAATGTTAATTTATTCGCAATATGAGAATCACTTTTTTAGTAAATGTTTAAAATTTTAATAGTTTTATATAACCGAGCGTAGGGTAGACAAGCAGATTCTATGCCGTATGATTGTATATAGTATGCGTACAGATGTTCGCATTACATAGAGAGCGCGAAACGAAACTTGCAGGTACTTGTGCAATTATGTTTCTATGTTATTATACTTATGTAAAAGTAACTGTATATATAACAGGTATGTATGTTTGGTTTGTTGTTTCTCTTTCTTTGTCTTCTAATTTTTGTTATTTGTTGGTGCCTTTGCTTATTTTACGCAATCCTGCTTATACTTGATAAAGTATAAGGGGTATTGCCGGAAATAGGTGCAAGTAAATACTTGAATTTGTTTTTTGTGTTTGTTAATAGGTGCGTTGGAATACACAAAGGTAAGCTTCTAGTTAGGCAATAAGTTAATATTAATTTTTGTTTGTTTTAATATATAAGTATGTATTTTGAAATATTATATATGTTATTCCAGACTGTGTTCGGTTTTTCCCCGCAAAAAAAAAACTCGAAACTGTGACAGTTTGATAACCGTTTTTATGATAAACGTATTTGTTTTTACAGGTTCTATATATATAAAACTGTAATTTTTACATACATATATGCATGATAAAATAAAAGAATAGGAAACGATACGACTCACTTTATGCTCCCTCAAGGGTTTTTTGAGGGCATAATATATGTATATATATGTACGTGTGTGTATTCCTTTGTTGTCAATTCCTTTTTCTCCGCTTTTAGTTGTGCCAGGTTTTAGTGAGTTTTTTGTTTGTTTAAAATGTTCTCTACTTTGTGTATTTTGTTTAGTCCGCACTTATATGTATGTATGTTTGAATTTCTCTTCTTTTTCATATATTATATTTAATTGTATCTTTTCATTTTTATTTGTCACTACATTGCACTGTACTTATGATTTTGTTTGTGTTTTTTTCCAATTGCTTATTTCACTTGTGTGGTCACTGCACTTTTAATATTTATGTGTATATGTATATATTTTTGTTAAAAGAAAAATTTTGTAAATATGAATATTTTTTTCTCGAACTGCACTTTTGTGAAACTGCACAGTATGTATGTAAGTTTAGTTTATTTTATTGTAAAACTAAAAGTGCCATTGGGTATGGCTCGAAGGACCAGGAAGAATTCTATACTTAATTTGCGTGGGAGCACACACCACTGATCCAATATTAATATAATAAAAGTAAGGGTCTCGGTGTATCAATAGTTTTGGTTTATTCCGCAATATAATAATAATGTATTTTACATTAGCGAAATTAAATAGATAACATAAAAAATTATATTGATTTGTGGACGGAATCGAACGCAGTACGGGTCGTATCGAATTGATGCGGTATCGCGTAGGAACTGTTGTCGAAACGAATTATTTTAGCGAAATGCAGGTAGCGCACTTGATCGCTTTCGTATCGATGTGTTGTTTACGCAGCGCAGTGTCCTAACGAATGTTGATCCTCTGATGTGGGGACCATCCTTTTTGTTGCTTGGTGGTGTTGGGTGTCGTCGTGTGGTGACATCTTGCTGAGTGTGGTGGTGTTCTCAGGTGTGGTGTTTATTAGTAGTGTGCGCTAGTTTTTGCTGAGTAGAGTGGTGTGTTTAGTTACTGAGGCTTAGCTCATTTAAACACCATCAATGCTCGAAAATTAGAAAGTATTTTCGATCATGCTCGTCACAGGGCAAGATTTCAGGACTAAGTACACTGTGCTTAAAGACAAAATTAACCAAGAAGTTGGATTTTGAGACTATTACCGACGCATTCACTGCCGCCAAAGCTCGAAAAGTTCACTTCTAAGTTCCATCTAATTGAAAATTGGAGAAATTTAAACTGCATGTTCCAAAACTTAATCATGATAGTCACCAGATTCCAAAAGAACCGTTTTTTCATTATAAAGATCGATAAATGAATGTTTGAACGAGATGTTTCTGTCTTTTTATTAACTGTCGAAGTCTTGTATAGGTATGTCGAAGTATATAGGGATAATACAAAACAAATTTGTTTCACAAAGTTCAAGAAAGAAAATTTAATACAGATGTAATAAGAGCATAAAACACTACGCCGTATTTGGTTTATTCTTCGAAAACATTGAAGTAGTAAGTGCGAAGATAATTATAATTATTTATAAAGCATAAGAAATACTCCTGTAGTTAAGGGCTCACCTTGTTACCCCTGGGACCGGTTTTTCCTTCGGTGGCCCTGGGAAAAGAGTGGAAAGTTGAGGCCAATCATATGAATTCTCTATATAGGGGGTGAGGGCTGAAGAAATCCGGAAAAATGCTTCACGTGAGTTATAAATGCTCTCTTATTGCAAAGTGCTGAAACACTTCAAATTCGGCCATTTTCACATTGCTGGACTGAAATGTTCCTACGGTCGGTTGATATAATTTCAATAGTTTGCAAGAAGTTTAAATTAATTATTAAAGATCGGCGTCACGCTTACTTTCCGATTTTTTCCCCCACAATATATTTTAACGAAAGACCGACAGACATCCGGAACTCTTTATCTATTTCCGTTAGTTTTAGACGTTTCAAACAGCAATTAGGTGAACAACACTGATAGCCAAAGCTTTCGAATTGTGAAGCCAGATTTAATTTTTAAGATTTCTAAGCTCCGAGTTTTACATACGCTTTATCCGTTTCCTTTTTATACTCTCGCAACATGTTGCTACAGAGTATAATAGTTATGTTTACCTAACGGTTGTTTGTATCACCTTAAACTAATCGAGTTAGATATAGGGTTATATATATTTATATAAATGATCAGATGAAGAGACGAGTTGAAATCCGGGTGACTGTCTGTCCGTCCGTGCGTGCAAGCTGTAACTAGAGTAAAAATTGAGATATCTTTATGAAACTTGGTAGACATGTTTCTTGGCACCGTAAGACGGTTGGTATTGCAGATGGGCGTAATCGGACCACTTCCACGCCCACAAAACGCCTTTAATCAAAAACAAATAAATTGCCATAACTAAGCTACACAATAAGATATAAGACTGTTATTTGGCACACAGGATCACTTTAGGGAAAGGCATCAAGAATTTAAATTTTTTTTAAAAAGTGGGCGTTGTCCCGCCCCCTAAAAGGTTTAATGTGCATATCTCTTAAAACGCTAAAGCTATAATAACAAAATTCACTGGAAGCAAATGTTTTTAGCACCTCTACCTACAGTGTGAACATCGGGTGACAACCCCGCCCATTCCCCATATAACGGTACTGTTAAAAACTACTAAAAGCGCAATAAATCAAGCACTTAACACGCCATAGACATTAAATTATATTTCTGGGATGGTAAGGAATGACTTTATAGGAACCGCGTTCAAAATTATATAGTGGGCGTGGCATCGCCCACTTTTAGGTGAAAACCCATATCTTGGGACCTGCTTAACCGATTACAACCAAATTCGGTACATAACATTCTTATCATATTTCTATTTTATAGAGCGAAATCGGACTACAACCACGCCTTTTTCCCATATAACACCATTTTAAATTCCATTTGATTCTTTCACTTTCCAATATGCAAATCAAGCAACAATGATTGTATGCCATCTTGTGACCAAAAATTCTCTAAACTGTTCAAGCCCCCAGGAACTGAATATGTGGACTCCAGTGCCTATAGTTGACTTTTACCGAAAATATCGGTCAATGTATAAGATATATAATTAAAATTCATATAATAAAATACCTAATATAAAGATTTTTAAACTTCCAGGTGACTTTATACCGCATATATCGGCGAATATGTGAGTTATCTCAATGAAAGTGAGAGAGCGTGTTTTGCTTATAACAAGGTATCTTTGTGTCTAAAATGGATGAAATCGGGAAATTTTACCTATCATCAGGATTATCGAACATTCGTCTGACTTTACTCCATATGATTAGTGATGGTATGTGAGGTATGGTTAATGAAACAGTGGGAGCATTTTATTAGTCTGGCAATTGGTATTGGCAAAAAGTGATAAAAGCGTTTTAATACTACCCTCAACTTCCATATACAACTTATAATGCTTCTCGTTATTCTAACCAGTTTTATGCCGAATATATCGGTCAGTGAGTATTAATATTTTTTTATATATAAAATTGCTTCAAAATATGTTCTCGAGTATAGCTAGCAATGTCAAAATTAATATCTTTCTCTATCCCCAATATATATATATGATTTCCGTCTTTACAGCTGACTTTAAACCGTTCCGGTTGATCAAAATGTGATATTTTAACGAAATTAAGTGGATAAGATTTCGTAAAAATTATGTGGTTTGACGCTGAATTAGAATGAAATTAGTATATACCTTGGTCTAAACCTCACACCTTCATATAATGAATTCCTATTCTCTGGTTGACGTTAGCCACATAAGCTTATAATATAATTTTTAGCCACTTTGGTAGAGTTAATATCACATTCATACTTATGTATATCTCACTTCAAGCAATGAAACTGAGACTAAGTTTATAACCTTTGATATAAGTCAAGAAGATACCAAATTTGATTGTAATTTAATCACTATTTCATTTAATAATGGATACTATTAATACTTTCTCAAAATTTTTTTAATATAAGATTTCAAGGAATTTCCTGGCCTTTGAATCTATCTCCAACATACTTTATGTTTTTATGTAAAAAATTAAAACTTCCGTTTGGCGAAATCGGTCCACGAATTTTCCCAGCTCACATGTACTATTTATGGTATAATTTTTTTCGTTAATTTGATAATTTAATGAAATTAAATGGACAGTTTTTCTTAAAAATAACGTGGTATATCGCTGCATATGAATGCAATTGGTCTAGACTTTTGTTTAAACCTTATTACCCTAATATACTGATTTCCGCTCCTCTGGTACAACAGCAACCTCATATACCCCAACATATGGGTTAGATTTAATATGTGGGGTATATGAGCTTTGGTTTAGTTTATATCACATATATTATGTTTGAGTTAAATAGCTTCTCTTTATTAAAGTTAACATTTCGGAGAAAAAAAAAGTATTGTCACTAAATAAATCTATGATCAATAACCTAAGTTAATAAGATACCAAATAATAATCGAATATGAATGTTGAACTCTTTCGCAACATTTTTATACTTTCGCCACATGTTGCAACAGAGTATAGTTTTGTTCACCAAACGGTTGTTTGCATCACCTAAAACTAATCGAGATAGATATATTGTAGATTTCTGTATACCAATATTTCTTCTAATATTTGGTGATAATCAGTGGATAAGTATATTTTCTCTGCCATCATGTTGAACTTATAACAAACAAGAAAAAACCTTAACTTCGGTTGCGCCGAAACTATAATACCCTTCACAAATACAAAGGCCCCTTACAAGAACTTGATTCCGAACGTTCAATTTGTATGGAAGCTATATGATATAGTGATCTGATCTGACCAATTTATGTGGAGAATAATTTGTTGCCTTAAGCAATAACTCGTGCCTAATTTCGTGAAGATACCAAATAAAAAAAATTTCCATGCAAGCACTTTACTCCGATCGTTCAGTTAATATGGCAGCTATATGCTATAGTCGTCCGATCTATACAATTTCTTCGGAGATTAAATTAATGCCTTAAATAATAATACATGCCAAATTTCATGAAGATACCTCATTAAATGAAAGAGTTTTCCATACAAACACTTGATTCCGATTGTTCAGTTTGTATGGCAGCTATATGCTATAGTGATCCGATATCGGCGGTTCCGACAAATGAGCAGCTTCTTGGGGAGAAAAAGAAGTGTTCAAAGTTTCAGATCGATATCTCAAAAACTGAGGAACTAGTTCGCGTATATACAGACGGACAGACGGACGGACGGACAGACAGACGGACATGGCTAAATCAACTCAGCTCGTCACGGTGATCATTTATATATATACTTTATATGGTCTCCGACGTTTCCTTCTGGGTGTTACAAACTTCGTGGCAAAATTAATATACCCGTTCAGGGTATAAATATACCATGCTGGACTTTGTATAGAGCAAAAATATCTTTCTAGAATAAATCGCGTGAGATAAATATTAGTAGTGTAGTATCAAAAGGGCTAAAGATCCTTTTTATGTGATAATAGATAAACTGCGACCCCATCGGTTAAAATGCTATTATCTATTATTTCAGTTTTGCGACACATTTTAATATGAAGGTCATGAGGTGAACTGTAAACTCAAGAAAATTACATTTAAGTACTTTTTGGGATTTACCCAGCGCCGTTGGCAGCTTATAAAAGGTTTAGATATTAAGGTTTAGATAGAAAGAAGAAAATCTACATACCTGATCTACATATGTGTGTACCATACTTAATTATATGTAAGTTATTGTTAATTTAGCCTTCATTAGCAGACCTCTCAAAATAGGTACCATAGATCCCTGTTTTAAAAAGCGTTAGACAAAAGCAATTTACGGAGGGGTTTTCCGAGCACTTAATTTCGATACAATGAAATAAACTACTAATTTCTAAAATATAAATATAACTAAATAATCTGTATTATTATGATAGTGAATATCTATGTAATATATAGGTATACAAAAGTACGTAAGCTGTGTGTACAAAAATATACCACAATAAAACTATTATGCTCTGTAGCAACATGTTGCAAGAGTATAATAAATACCAGTACACTGTGTTTGTAGTTTCAGTAACAGTAGATTTCTTGACCAGCAAAGTGCTGTATTCAAACTAATTTCAGTGTATTAGTTATATAGTGTTTAAACTATTGTTATATACAGTGGCGGGAAAAACAGTATTAAATAGAGTGGCGAGCAAACACATATACATATGTGCACCAGTATACCATAGTACCTATACACCGAAAGGAGTCTTAGCAAGGACTTACAAGAAATTACAGTGAAAGAGAGCAGCACCTAGGATCCTACTTCTCGCACTCGGACGGACTGAATTATGTATAAGTATTTTATACATTAATCCATTTATTATTAATTAATTATGCCTAGATTAAGTAGAAAATCTGTATTACTAAGTCGTCTTCAGAATAGAAGGCGTATGAGAGTTCTTCGTGCAAACTCTTTAATATAGAGATAATGAGCAGTCACAAAATTCTGTAAGTCACGCTAATCGTAGGTTAGATTATGATGTACGCCTGTCCGAACAAATTATTAATACAAATCAACATAGAACCAGGCGGGAAAATCTCGAGGTACAGTCTTTTGAACAAAATTTAAATACTGCTCAACATAAGGCAGGACGTCTAACTCCCCAAATCCGCTCTGAAAAGCAAAGCAGAAATACTCGGGACATAGATTTCGGCGCGGAAATCCCGAGGTTCGATCTATTGAGCAAGTTTTAAATACTGTTCCATATCCACAAATTCGCTCTGAAGAGCAAATAAAAAAAGGTTGGAGATCATAGATCGCGTCAAGAAAATCCCGAGGTACGTTATGAGGAATAAAGTAGGAGCACTAGGGATCATAGAGAACTTCGGGCAAGAAATCCTGAGTATAGGACTTTAGAGCGCATTCGTGATCAAATCCAAAGGGAACATGCAAACCAAAATCCTGAAATAAGGGGAAAGTAGCGTGATAGAGATACACAACGTCGACAGCTTAGTAGGAGGGGAATGAGGGAATGAATTTTGAATCAGAGACGTCTTAGACAAAGTCAAGTTCGTCTTCGTAGAGATAACCCGCTCAATAGGCAAATTGAAAGCCAATGGCAGTCCCAACGAATCCGATTAACGAGAGAAAATAATGTTATAGAAACTGATAATAGTGGCAATTTAACAGATTTCAAAAACATTTATTTGCAAAATATAAATAAGGGCCCTACTGAAATATGTATTTGCTGCGGCGGATTATGATTTTCACACCAAGTTCGCAAATTAAGACTACACGGTGCGTTCCAAAGTAAACAGGACTTTTAAAAAGAAGACAGAACAAATGGTTTTATCGGCAAAATCAATTAATTTTATTCAAAATAGTCTCCTTCTGCTTTAATACAGCTTTTTGCACGGTCCAAAAGCATGGTGCAATCTGCTACGGGATAGGCAATCATGCCCATAAACTTGTTTCATCAATTGAAACGTTTCGGTAAAAGTTTAACCAATTTTAAAACAAAATTTAGTGTTGGCTCTTTGTTCAAGGCTCATTTTCGCACCGATTACAAAAACATACTGACACTTAAAACGCGATAACTTCACTTCCAAAAGATGAAATGTCATTGAAATTTACTGGAAGTCGATAAAGGATAGCAGATTCTAACGCACTGGTCAACATATAGATGGCGCCACTAGAGTTTACTTTGTTACTTTTGTCCTGTTTTCTTTGGAACGCATCTTGTATTGCGCAAGGTCACCCGTATGCTGCATCCGCCTTCTTTTTAATGCAAAAATTTCCTTCAGAAGATGGAAATTACAATTTTTGTGCTACTTGCAAAAATGCGATTGTTAAAACGAACGTTCCAAAAATATGTTTAGCTAACGGTCTAGACTTTCCTGAAATAACGGGTTGTTTGAAAGGTTTAACCTCAATTGAAGAACGTCTCATAATGCCTCGATTGCTTTTTATGACAATCCTTTCGTTAGGGTATCAAGGTCAGAGTTTGCTCAAAGGTGCTGTTGTTAATATACCTATTTCTGTTAACAATATTGTGACATCTCTACCAAGGTTCTTTGATGAGGCTCATGTTATACAAATTCACTTAAGAAGGCGTTTGGAATACAGTCATTACTACATGATCGATACCATACGCCCCGCAAAGATTATGGAAGCTTTGCAGTTCTTAGTGAATACCCCTCTGTATCGTGAGCACAATATACATATTAATGAAAACTGGATTTCAGAATTTAATAACCAAGAAGAAGTTCCCGATTGGTTCAATCTTTTCATGCGGCACAAACTTCTCATGATAATCCCTCAGGTAATAATACTCCCACGGGTCTTTTACCTACAGAGCCAAATCCAGGCGGTCAAGAAACTATTTTGGACAAGGCTTTCCTGAAATACCGGATTGTTTGAAAGGTTTAACCCCAATTGAAGAACGTCTCATAATGCCTAGATTGCCTTTTATGACAATCCGTCCGTTAGGATATCAAGGTCAGAGTTTGCTCAAAGGTGCTGTTGTTAATATACCAATTTCTGCTTACAATATTGTGACATCTCTACCAAGGTCCTTTGATGAGGCTCATGTGATACAAATTCACTTAAGAAGGCGTTTGGAATACAGTCATTATTACATGATCGATACCATACGCCCTGCAAAGATTATGGAAGCTTTGCAGTTCTTAGTGAATACCTCTCTGTACATATTAATAAAAACTGCATTTCAGAATTTAGTAACCAAGAAGAAGTTCCCGATTGGTTCAATCTTTTCATGCGGCACAAACTTCTCATGATAATCCCTCAGTGTCTTTTACCTACAGAGCTAAATCCAGACGGTCAAGAAACTATTTTGGATAATATTCCTGTAGAAAACTTAGACTATAACCGTTTAGTTATAGCGCTAGGTGAAGGACAAAGACAAATTGACATAATTCAAGATAATAATTCAGAAGAGTTGTCATTTGGAACAATATACGTTTTGCAGAAGCGTACATGCTCTGAAACGTATAGCAAGATAATACGTTCTGAAATTCGCCGTTTTGACAGAAGTGCGTGTACCATTCCCAAGTTGTTTTATGATTACAAAAAATTAGAACTGCTATAAATTAAGAATAGTTCATCCATTTGCCTTAGAAAATTTTCAGGACGCAACCGAGTTACGGCCCAAAATCTATTAAACGAAAACTTTGTTCAAAACTTGATTCAACACGATGATGGTTACAGGCTTTTGAAAGGCATTTAATCCTCACTTGCGCACGGGGAAGCCGAGAAGAAAACGGCTACCGCTATGATTCGCCAATTAGGGCTTCCAACCTTCTTTATCACTTTATCGGCTGCAGAATCTCAATGCGTTGATCTTTTGGTCATCCTCTCTAAAACTGTTGGTTCTAAAGATATTTCGGAAGAGGAAGCCAACAATTAAACAACCCAAGATAGATATCGCTTATTTCGGTCAGACGCGGTTAGGTTAGGTTAGAGGGTCGATCCTAAGAAGGATCACACTTGGACAGCCTAAACGCCGGTCCGTTGTGGTACCCAAAACTCCTATGAGCCGGATCAATAGACCCTTACATGTCGACAAAGCGCTTTGTGCCTATGACAAAACTTGTTGAGACGGCCAATATCTGTTTCGGGCAGATCTTCTGGTCCGCCAAAAGTGTGATTGACGAGAGATGGACAATGGAGGAGAAAGTGCCGGGATGTTTCCACTTCACCCTCCTCCATACAGCTTTGACAACTTCCATCAGGTAGTATTCTGAGCCGCACCGCATGAGTTCACATTGGACAGTGCCCAGTGAGAACTCCTACCATGGCGGCGAGGTGAACTTTGTTCAAGGCGAGAAGATCCCCCGACCTCCTGCGATCCACTCTCGGCCAGAAGGATTGCGCAGGAGCTGGTCGTCGACCAGCGTCTGCTGAGCGCATGCGAGGTCCATTGGTCCAGAGCCAGAATGCAAGACGTTAGTGGAGAACCAACTCGATCCCATTCCGATGTGAGCGGGGCAAGGGTATCCCCCCTGGCCAGCTCATCGGCCTTGCAATTCCCAGCGATTTCGCTGTGACCAGGCACCCAAACGAGCCTGATATTGAAGTAGCCTGATGCTAATTCCAGCGAGGACAGACACTCCTTGACTAGCTTTGAATGCACGGTTTGCGCACTCAGGGCTTGTATTGCCGCTCTGCTGTCGGAGTGAATGCTCACCTCTCTAAACGAAGCTACACTACGTAACAGTACTTTTACTGCCACCTTGATCGCGGCCACTTCCGCCTGAAAAACGCTACAGTGGTCCGGTAGCCTGAAGCAAAGATTGACGGAGAGCTCTTTACAGAAAACCCCCCCTCCAACTTTCCCTCCTAGCTTCGACCCATCCGTGAAAAAACTCATCGCGCCTCTTCTCCAGCGGCTTCTTCCCCTCCACATCTCCCTCGTCGGGATATGAGCAGAGAAAAAGCCGCCTCGAGTGGCCGCTGTGACGCAGTGATCCAAATTTTGAGGAATGCAGGTGAAGGAGGAGAGAATTGCGGCGTGTCTTTGTTCGGACCTCTTCACAAGCCCAGCTTCTCTGAGCCTAATAGCACACCTCGCAGCAATGCACCCACCGGCAATGTCCACAGGTGCTATATTTAATATAGCGTTGAGAGCTATCGTTGGTGTGGTTCGCAGTGCACCGGAGATTCCGATGAGCGCCGCTCTTTGGACTCGCTCAAGCTTTTTAGCCAGGGTAGTCATTTCGAGCGCCTTCCACCAGACGAACACACCATAGAACAGTATTGGCTTGACTACGGTTTTGTAGAGCCAGAACACCACCTTTGGTGAGAGTCCCCACCTTTTCCTTATAGCTCCCCTGCAGCAGTATAAGGCGACCGATGCCTTCTTGACTCTCTCCTCGATGTTCGGCCTCCAAGAAAGCTTTCTATCAAGGATGAGCCCTAGGTATTTTACCTTATCAACAGGTTGAAGAAGTGAACCCCCGAAGGAGGGCAGAGGCACATTTGGAATCTTATATATCCTAGTGAATAAAACCATTTCGGTTTTACTTGGGTTGACGGCTAGGCCGCTTCTGTTTGCCCAGTTGGATACCACCTTTAGGTACCCTTCGGTGAGCTCATAGACGGTATTCAGGAATTTACCTTTAACCATAAGAACCACATCATCAGCATAGGCTATCACCTGACAGCCTTCCTCCTCGAGTTCTATAAGTAGGTCGTTTACCACCAAGATCCAGAGCAGTGGTGAGAGTACTCCACCCTGCGGAGTTCCCCTATTAGCCTAGTGGCACTACCCCACTCCGCTACGACAGTTCTGTCGCAAAGAAGACTGAAAATTAGGTATTTGAGGTTCGATTCCACCTCAAACTTTTCGAGGGCTTTAACCACTGCCTCTGGCCGCACGTTATTGAAGGCCCCCTCGATGTCGAGAAAGGTGCCCACTGCAAATTCCTTGTGCATCAGCGCTGTCTCCAGCCACGACACTACATCATGCAAAGCAGTGTCGACCGACCTGCCCTTGATATAGGAATGCTGCGCCCGTAACAGTGAACAGATCCATAAGTCTCTCCAGCGTTTTCAACAGAAACGAGGACAGGCTGATGGGTCTGAAATCTTTTGCACCGACATGAGAGGTTTTACCGGCCTTCGGAATGAATGCAACCTTAACCTGTCTCCAGGCCTTCGGGACGTGGCCCAATCTAACACAGTTCGCGTAGATAGGGGCCAACCAGCTACATGACATCTTAACCGTTCGCTGTAGTTGCGCCGGTATGATGCCATCAGGACCCGGGGACTTGAAGGGCTTAAAATATTTCAGCGCCCAGGTAAAATGACACTCATCCAGAAGGTCCAAGAAGGCTGTACAGCCTTCCTGAAGCTCCCCCAGTGGCACTTCTTCAGCAAAGCGATTCAGTGGAAAATGAGCATCTAGGAGTAACCTCAGCGACTCCACGCTACTCGTAGTCCACCCGCTATCTGCATTTCTTAGATACCCCACCGGAGTAGGATTTTTTGCAAGAATGCGTCTAAACCTTGAGGACTCGTGACAGCCCTCTACACTGCCGCAGAAGGCTTTCCACGAAGCCCTCTTGGCTTTCTTCAAGTCGGACTTGTAAATGGCCAATCCGGCCTTGTACAACGCCCAGTCGTCGCTAGAGCCACTTTTACGGGCTTTGTTGAAGAATCTTCTACTCGAAGATCTGATCTACGTTAGCTCCGAAGTCCACCAAGAGTGTTTCCCTTTACTTTTCTAAGTTTTCAGAGGACAGGAGCTTTCAAGAGTAGATCTGCTAACAGAGCTGAAAACCTCGACGAGCTCCTCAATCGCTTCCGCAGATAGGATCGAATCCCTGTCAGGCGCGGTTGGAAGAGCTGATCGAAGCTTCCTGCAATACAGGACCCAATTGGTATTCCTGAAGTTTCTGTAGGTTCTATGCTTCGGGCGCGAGGCGTCCAAGCTGAACCCAATATATTTATGATCAGAAAAGGAGTGGTTGTCTAGAACTCTCCATTTCGAGATCAAGGGAGCAATTTCCCTAGAGGCTAGCGTGACGTCAAGGACTTCTGCCCTGCTAGCTGTCACAAAAGTAGGGCAGTTTTCCCTATTAAAGATAGAAAGGTCTACATCACAAATAAAATCAAAAAGTTACTTACCTCTTGCGTTTGTGTCCGAGCTCCCCCAGACGGTGTGCCTTGAGTTGGCATCCGAGCCTACTATAACCGCGGCTCCTTTGCGCCTGGCCTCTGCCAGAGCCATCCTCAGCAAGTTCGGAGGTGGTTCCACCTCGTCGTCGTGAGGCATGTAGGCTGAGACAAGCCAGATTTCCCTAGCACTGTCCTCCAGCCTAGCGGTTACGACGTCCTCGTTACTGAAATTAGGTAAACGTTAAGTTCATTTCTGACCAACAGGCAGGCTCTGGTTCTACCTGTGCTGCTTGCCGCCAGGAGCTTATGGCTTTTTGTCCTTAGTCCAGATATCCCATAGCTACTCAGCCACGGTTCCTGGATAAGGACAACGTCGGCTTCGTCCCTGCCTAGACGAAGCACTAGATCGGCGGAGGCCGCCTTTGAGTGCGGGAGGTTAATTTGGAGGATCTTCATCCTCCAAACTCCTCTCCAGCAGTACGAGTTCCGCACCATCGTCCATAACATCGACGCCAGCCTCCTCGAACAGATGCTCGAGACTGAAGACGGATCCATCATCACCTGACGATCCGCCGCCCGTGCTCACCGCGTCCTAGAGGACAGGGTCGACATCCAATTTCGAGAGGGGAGCTTTCCCACTCTCTTCCGCCCCCGCAGCGGAGGCAGCGGGCCATCCGCCCTGGCTTCTGTTGGGAGCGTCTTGAGAACGACCCTCTCGAAGCCATAACTTATGGGACCCTTTGTGACACTGAGAGGAGCGAGGGACTCCTTGTTTAGGAGTATCAGCGCTTGCCGATATGGTGCCTCGGTCCTCTCCAGCCTGATCACCCTCCAGTCTTGGGTGGGGAGAGATGGGTTGCAGTACCGCAACAACTCTTCAATTTCGGCCGGGGTGGAAGGTTCGGCCGGAAGCCAGACCCGAGCCCGAGGCCGCATCGGGAGATCCGATTTGGCCACCGCCTCGAGCCTTGCTCCTTTCCACACCTCCCCTACCCTGGCTACCGCCTCTTTATAAAGGAGAGCCGACCGTTCGTCGGCACACCTAATCAGTTTGTGAATGCCGAGGTTCCACCCGGCACTTGCACATCTAGGGGGTGGTCCAGGGCTTCCCCTGACCACCTTCATAAAAACAGCGGAGATAGCAGCCGCTACCCGCTTCCACTCGTCATGAGAGATGGCTCCATCTCCCCTGCTTCGGTCGTACACCCCAAGCTCCACTGAGCTTGCGAGTTTAGCGATTTCGCTAAACATAGGTGCGGGTCCGACCCGAGGTTTTTTGCCGAGGGAGGATTCCCTTCCTGCGATCTCTGCCGCTTTATTGAGGTATGGGGCCCGCTCGGCCCCACTTTCCCGTCGCCCACGTCGCTCAGCACCTTTTTGGCTCACTCCAGTGTGCTAGCATGCTGGTCAGATTTCTGATCAGCCTGCTTGCCACCGTAGCGCTCCAAAATCTTGGCAGCCAATCGACGATCAGACTTCAGCTTTTTAGCTGAAGTCACTCGCTTCCCCACCGGGCCCTTAGCGTTCGCCGAGGACCCCGTGACCCCCATGAACTTAGCAGAGGTTCCTCTGCTTGTGCTGGCGATTCCGCCTCGCACTTCCGCCCTACCCAAGGTTGCCGTCGGCAGTCTCCTGCCGACCCCCCTGCCTTACCGCCCCCCGTGACGGTACGCCAGGCACCCCCTGGATTACCTTTCTCACCCTTAACCGGGGACGTTTTCGTCCCCCTCGGTGAAAGTGTCCCCCCCAGGGAACCGTCCACTACAGCGGAGGTCGGTTTCGACGCGCTTCCTCCCTCGTCCTTATTGTTTTTGTCTGTTAGCATATTGTTCTTGTTGGGTCCCCACTCAGAGCCGCTATCCGTCTCCCGGAAAGGTAGTCGCCTTTTATGATCCCAAGGTTGTCTCAGTTACGAGGCCAAGGCGAGGGTTGACGCACGCCCTTATGAGGCAATACGTTCAGAGCCGACCAGCGCAAAGAAGGAGTCATCTCAACAAACACCTACCACACCAACTTAATGATGATGGGAGGGTAACGTACTCCGAGGCCTGCCATGGTTTTAACGGGACGGAGGCGACCTTGGCATTAGCCTATCAGCCATTTCTGCAGGGTATCACCCCTTCATACTCAGGTGACAGAATACCAAGACCACCAGCCCAGGGTTCAACCGAATCCATCTAATTGTCCAAGCTATGTCCAGGTCGAGCAAAGGTCAGATCAGGAGTTCAAGAAAAAGGCCGTAAAGGCCGCAGGTCATTTGGCGTTACCCAGGATGCACCACGCGGTAGCGAACCTGCTCTACATCCCAATACGTCAGACGCGGTTACTTGTGCTAGATATTTTGACTACCGCTATCGACAAATTCTTAAGCTTTTTAAAGATAACGCCGGCATTTTTGGAGAGCATTTTGTTACAAATTTCTACTGGAGAGTGGAGTTTCAACAGAGAGGTTCCCCGCATGTACATGGCGTGTATTGGCTTAATAATGCTCCCAGAATCAACCTTCAAGATCCTCAGACATTCCCTGATGTCATTAGTTTTATTGACAATTATATTCTACAGATGGTTCGGTTAGCCACTTAGAAAATTATTTGGGTTATCAAAAGCATAACCACAGTCGGTCTTGTACTAGGGAAATAAGAGGACAACAGTTTTGTCGTTTTGGTATACCATATCCACCAATGCCTTCAACGCAAATACTGTTACCTCTTACAGAAATAAATCAAAATTCAGAAAGACACAAGGAAAACTTTTTGAAAATTCAAAACGTTTTAAATTCAAATATGACTACAGAAGACATTTCTAATTTAAACGATTTTGAACACTTCCTATCTGATAGTAGAATACACATGTCTTTTGATGACTATTTGTTAGCCCTTAGGTCAAGTTTAACAGAACCCAAAATTTTTCTAAAAAGAAAATTACATAATCGTTTTATAAACGCTTATAATCCTCTGATTTTGGAACTCCATAGAGCAAATATGGATATCCAATATATACTGGATGAATATGCTTGCTGTTCATATATAATTAATTATATTATATTAACAAGTCTAACAGGGGAATTTCTAGGCTCTTAACCGAAGCTATATCAGAGGTAAATGCTGGAAATTATACTATAAAGCAAAAACTTAAACATACCTATAAGTCACAAATTTATATCAGGCACAGAAATATCTGCACAAGAAGCAGTATATTGCTGCATTGGGCTCCATCTTTCGGAAGCAAGTAATGTATAAATATTTATAAATACCTATCGACCTGAGGAACGTGTTCGAATGGTAAAACCTAGAGCGGAACTTCAGAACCTTCCTTCAGGCTTGACTGATATTCGTAGCCGGTATTTTGGACCGTTATGTTAGAGGATCCGTTCAGTTAGAAACTTTTTGTTTAGCTGATTTTGCACCTAAGTATATATATTTTAAATCTAGTAGAAGAGCACAAGACTGTGGTCATGAAGAAGAAGAGGGGGAAGACGATAAGTAACCAGAAAGTGGGGTTGTCATGTCTCTTAAAGACGGTAGCGGTTTTGTTAAAAAACGTACCAAACCTAATATAATGCGGTATAGAAGGTTTAACCCAGATTTGGCCAGAGTTGTGTATTTCCGCGAAATGGTAATGCAGTACTATCCATGGCGGAATGAACAGCAAGATTTCGTTGAACACGATAATGAACAGCCTTGCATAACTCATCGTATGCTAATTGATCAATGAAATATGATGTTTTTGAGCAAAGAGAACTTGAAAATGTTCTAGAAAGTCTTTATAATGAAATAGACTTGGAGGAAGGTGCGTGGAAAATAAGTTCAGAGTGTTGGGAGTTCCAGAAATAAACTCAAGTATAAATTTTCTGGACTTGTATGGTGAAGATTCAACAGATAATGGCACTGAATCTGATTGCAACATTAGACTTATTAAACTACCCCTTTAATTCCGTTGAGGAATTTTTTTCTTTAGTACAAAGTCTAAATACTAAGCAAATAACCTATTTGACATACAAGTATTTGATGCACCAGCTAAAAACAAATCGCCAATTTTATGAATTCATTGGCGGCGGCGCAGGTGTAGGAAAGAGTCGTTTGATATTTGCAATATATCAAGCACTTAACTATCGTTACAATTCCACACCTGGATTCAATCAAAGTTCCTTAAAAGTTTTTCTTAGCGCACCTATGGGTAAAGCAGCATTTGGAATAGGTGGAATGGCCTTTCCATGTTATTAAATATTCTCTTTACCTGTTAATCAGTTGAATAGAGAGCTAAGGCCACTTAGCAATGACACAGTTGATTCATTGTATTCCAAACTTATCGATTTAAAATTAATCTTAATTGATGAAATATCGATGGTAGGTGCTCGTTCACTCATTGAAACTCGAGTAGTTAATTTCGAGGAAGTTCCCGATACATTTATTTTGGTCCAATGAAGAGACAAATCATTTCAATGCCCTTAAGTTCATCCTGAAGCTATCCTTTCAACTGCAAAAGACTCAGTTAAAAGAATTTGTATAAGTGAAAATGAATAGAATGAATATGAGGTTTGCACTGCGACCCAGGGTCTATTGTGCGCTCTCCTCTATCACATGCTTTTCCAAAGTCCCAGCACCTTGAAAAACTCCAACAACTTGCTGAGTGCTATTCAGGCAATGTGATCCCTGTTCACATAAGTGGAGCCTAGGGCCTTGAGCCTGCGTCTACAAATTGCGGGGCAATCTAGAATCAGGTGTTCTGGTGTTTCCGGCCCCATGTCGCAGAATCGGCAGTTGCCACAAGAAGCCATGCCCATGTTTGACAGGTGTTTCTTGAGCCTACAATGCCCAGTGAAGAGTGCGACTAGGAGTCGGAGTTTGTCTCTGGGGAGGTTTATCATTATTCTGAACCTGGCTAGGTTGAACCCTCCCAGTAGCAGTTTAGCATGGCGCATCCGTGCAGCCTGTTGCCAGTGACTGTCTCTGTTCGCTCTCTCCTCCGTACGGAGCAGCTCCTTTATTGTATGGGGCCCCACCGCAATGCATGGTTCTGGCCCTATCATTCTGGTAGCAGCAGCAGAGCGGGCGAGTTCATCTGCCAGCTCGTTACCTGCTACCCCTTTATGCCCCGGCACCCAGATCAGGTGTACACGGTTGCAAGCTGATAGGCGGTTAAGCCTTCCTATACACTCCTCCACTAACAGCGATCGAATCTCGTAAGCCGATATCGGTTTTAGCGCCGCTTGGCTATCGCTGAGTATTGCGATACTCTTATTACGGTAGTTGCGTTGGTGATTTATTACTGCACACTGAATAATGGCAAACACTTCTGCCTGAAAGATGCTTGAAAAACAACCCATAGGAATGGAAAGCTTGGTATGTGGTCCCGCAATGCCAGCTCCAATTCCTTCTGGTGTTTTTGAGCCGTCAGTGTACCACTGAATAGTGCTGCCTCTCAGCAGTTGGTCGAGTGTGGAATCGCTCCAGTCCGCCTTACTGCCGAGAGTAACCTTAAACTTTTTCGTAAAGTTTACTCTCTTCGTTACCCCGTCTCTTGGAAGAAGGGCTAATGGCGTGTTGCCTTGGGCCCTCATTGATAGCACGATCAAAAAAACCTCATCCTCTTGAAAGTTCTTGAACACCAATTAAAAAAGTTCTAAAATCTTTTCAATATAAAAGAAATTAACAAATTTCAATTGAAAGAAATCAGTTTCCAGTTGTTCCGGCTGAGGGAATACTATTTATGAAAGCCAGGGTGCCACATATAATAAAGTTGTAGTTCATACTCGACCCAGAATGCCTAGAGTTTCAATATATGCCGCTTGTAGTCGCGCTACTTCTGCAGAAGGTCTATTCATCATAGGAAATTTTATTCCTCCTAACAAATTTTTTGAATCAGATCCTGTATTTAGGGAACTGAGGAAATTGAACACAAATAAAGCTCTGACAACAAGTTTCAATTTTATGATTTCCCGAACATCAGGACTTCAAATTTTATTCCATAATGTTCAGAGTCTTCATGCTCACATGAATGATATAAAAAGCGACTTTTTGATGCTATCTTCACATATTTTATGTTTTGTAGAACCTTGGAGTTATCCTTGCGAACATTTTGATATACCAAATCATAGTATTGCTAGCTCTATAGAACCAAAGTCAGTAAAAAAACGTATACAGGCCGCAAAGTTTTAGAAGCGGTTTTGTTTAAATGTTTCAATATTAATATTCTGGTTCTATACAGAAATTCAGCTTTCTCTGTCAGACATTTAATTGAATTGTAGAGCTTCAAGAAGTCCTTACTTCTGAGTTATGCAATCAAAATGTGTAATTTTTGGAGATTTTAACATTTGTTTAATGTCTACATAGACTACAATAGGAAATCTGTTCCAAGGCAATACTTTAGTTCCCTGCTTGGTGTAGAATATTCAACTACACTTGCCGGTACACAAGTTGATTGGGCATTTTCAAACATGGATCCTTCCCATGTTAATGCAATTACTTTTGAGACAGTACACAGCTTTCATGACAGTATTTGTGTCTCAATTTCGAACTAAATATTTCAGACTTAGTGCAATAGTTCTTCATTTTTTTTTTCAAATATAATCGAATAAAAATGGCATATCAATTTTGACCGTAGTTTTGAAGACAATTTAAAACAAAATTAGTAAGGAAGGGCTAAGTTCGGATGTAACCGAACATTTTATTCTCTCGCAAAGTCAAATAGTATACTCGTTTGAGATTTCTTTGTGGATTGACTGATATTTTCGGTAGAAGGTCAACTATAGGCACTGGGGTCCACGTATTTAGTACTTAGGGGCTTAAACAGTTTTGGTTCGATTTAGACAATTTTTGGCAGCAGGGTGGCATACTTTAATTGCATTATTCACGCAAAGTTTTACCCCGATATAATCATTGTTACCTGATTTGCATAGTGGAAAGTGAAAGAATCAGATGGAATTGAAAATGGTGTTACATGGGAAGTAAGCGTGGTAGTAGTCCGATTTCGCCCATTTTCGCACTATGATATAGAAACATGAAAAGAACGTTATGCACCGAATTTGGTTGAAATCGGTTAAGCAGATCTCAAGATATGGGTTTTCACCTAAAAGTGGGCTTTGCCACGCCCACTGTCAGAGATAAAATTTAATGTCTCTGGCGTGTTTAGTGCTTGATTTATCGCGCTTTTAGTAGTTTTTAACAGTACCGTTATATGGGGAGTGGGCGGAGTTGCCACCCGATTTCAACTATTATCACACCGTCAATAGAAGTGCTAAAAACATTTGCTTCCAGTGAATTTTGTTATTATGACATTAGCGGTTTAGGAGATATGCACATTAAACCTAAAAGAGGCGGGACCACGCCCACTTAAAAAAAAATTAACTGCAGATGCCCCTCCCTAATGTGATCCTGTGTACCAAATAACAGTCTTGTATCTTATTGCGGAGCTTAGTTATGGCAATTTATTTGTTTTTGATTAATGGCGTTTTGTGGGCGTGGCAGTGGTCCGATTACGCCCATCTGCAACTCCAACCGTCTCACGGTACCAAAAAACATGTCTACCAAGTTTCATAAAGATATCTCAATTTTTACTCAAGTTAGAGCTTGCACGGACGGACGGACGGACGGACAGACAGTCACCCGGATTTCAACTCGTCTCTTCATCCTGATCATTTATATATATTATATATAACCCTATATCTAACTCGATTAGTTTTAGGTGATACAAACAACCGTTAGGTGAACAAAACTATTATACTCTGTAGCAACAGGTTGCGAGAGTATAAAAATGTTAATAATCTAATTAACATAATTTAAATTATATGCATAATTTGTTATTATATAAGACATTATTGTATAAATATATGATAGAAATTATATAGTATAAGGAGAAAAGAAATATAATTCGGATATATGTATAAAATTTTATGTTCAATCTTGTAAATACTGTATACAAATTAATATAATTATATAAATCATTTCAGTTACATCCGAACTTAGCCCTTCCTTACTTGATTTCATATAATATATGTATTCTGAAAACAAAAAGTTGAGCGTTAATTTTTGTTAAATTTTTCATTTTCTTTCAATATGTTATATACAGTGGCTCATAGTAATAATTGAACGTTAGAAAACAACCTAAATATATAGTATTCTAAAAATTTAGTAATCATTAAGAATTTAATTTTAAAAAGTGGTAAATGTGCACAGTAATAATCAAAAAAACTTCAGCGTTTTAAACCTTATTTCAGAAATTGTAAGGATAAATGTGATGAACATCGAATTCAATATCAAAGTAATTGTTGAACACAAAAGAAATTCAAAGTAAAATTTCAACCCAGAAAAAGTTTGATAATTTTTATACTCTCGCAACCTGTTGCTACAGAGTATAATAGTTTTGTTCACCTAACGGTTGTTTGTATCACCTAAAACTAATCGAGTTAGATATAGGGTTATATATATATAAATGATCAGGATGAAGAGACGAGTTGAAATCCGGGTGGCTGTCTGTCCGTCCGTCTGTCCGTCCGTCCGTGCAAGCTCTAACTTGAGTAAAAATTGAGATATCTTTATGAAACTTGGTAGACATGTTTCATGGTACCGTGAGACGGTTGGTATTGCAGATGGGCGTAATCGGACCACTGCCACGCCCACAAAACGCCATTAATCAAAAACAAATAACTTGCCATAACTAAGCTCCGCAATAAGATACAAGACTGTTATTTGGTACACAGGATCACATTAGGGAGGGGCATCTGCAGTTAAAATTAGGCAGCCTCTAATAGGTTTAATGTGCATATCTCCTAAACCGCTTATGCTATAATAACAAAATTCACTGGAAGCAAATGTTTTTAGCACTTCTATTGACGGTGTGAAAATAGTTGAAATCGGGTGGCAACTCCGCCCACTCCCCATATAACGGTACTGTTAAAAACTACTAAAAGCCCGATAAATCAAGCACTAAACACGCCAGAGACATTAACTTTTATCTCTGAGATGGTATAAATTGGCTTTATAGGAACCGCGTTAAAAATTAGTCAGTGGGCGTGGCACAGCCCACTTTTAGGTGAAAACCCATATCTTGAGATCTGCTTAACCGATTTCAACCAAATTCGGTGCATAACGTTCTTTTCATGTTTCTATGTCATAGTGCGGGAATGGGCGAAATCGGACTACAACCACGCCTACTTCCCATGTAACACCATTTTCAATTCCATCTGATTCTTTCACTTTCCACTATGCAAATCAGGTAACAATGATTATATCGGGGTAAAACTTTGTGCGAATAATGCAATTAAAGTATGCCACCTTGCGGCCAAAAATTGTCTAAATCGAACCAAAACTGTTCAAACCCCTAAGTACTAAATATGTGGACCCCAGTGCCTATAGTTGACCTTCTACCGAAAATATCAGTCAATCCACAAAGAAATCTCAAACGAGTATACCATTTGACTTTGCGAGAGTATAAAATGTTCGGTTACATCCGAACTTAGCCCTTCCTTACTTGTTTAGTATATTGTTGGCAATCCTTTTTGTTGTAAAACTGTTCTGAAACGATTTGGCATCGACTCCACCAACTTACAGCAGAAAAAGATTGGTATATTGTCCACTCTTCTTTTAAAGCTTATCCACTCTTCTTTTAAAGCTATCCACTCCGTTTTATTGTATATGTGGTGGTTTTTTTTCATTTTTGCTGTGAAAAATTCCACACGTGGTCAACAACGTTCAAAGCAACAGACTGCGTAGGAGTTTCCAGCACACGGGGAAAGTTGTAAAGGAGTCAACAGCGGACGACGTTACCTTTGTTCTTGGATTCGTTATCCTAATAAAAAAAATTAATCCGTCTTCTTTTCCCAACTTTCGAGCATTTTCTTTTATATGGGTTTTCAAAAGATTCAAGTAATAAGTTTTATCCATTATTATTTCGGCAATATGCGAATTTCCCGGTTCAGAAACAGATACTGCATCCCACACCATCACTGCTTTTCGCCATACATAAGATTGTCCATCTGAACGAAATATATTGAATTTACATTTCATCTGTATAAACCTAACACCCGTTTCCAGAAATAAAAATCTTTATTTATGTCAGGGATAATGGGATGCCCAACTCTTTCCAGTGTGAGAGCGCCTCAAAATTAGCGTTTTTTTATAACATTTTCCATTGTAGCCAGATCGGAATTTAAATTAAAATACCCATCATTTATTAAGATTATATATTATTATACATGTATCCGTTAAACATATGCAGAAACTTTTTATACTCTCTTTTTGTGATTTTGTGATATATTAAACAATTGATTTTTGAACTTTCAATACGTAATCAAAAGAATAAATGTATTAGCTTTCAATTAATAAATGTTTTTAAAAATTTTCAATTGAAAATCAATACCACTTAGCATGACATCACAAAAGATATCATCACATACATTTCAATTTCGCGTTTTCTTTCATTTTCATTGTTTTCTAATTTTTGTTAGTGATCTTCAACAGCAGCACAAATCTCTCTGTTTACATATTTTTCTGTAGGATTTTAATCTGGCCGTCCCTCTTTTTCCAATTGCTAAACGTCAGACCTACTGAACTTTGACAGTTGCTTGAGTTCAGTAGGTTTTGACGTTTATCAATTGCGCTCTCATTTCCAGTGAGAGACGAGTTGGGCATCTCCTCATCTCTGATTTTTGTGCTTCTGTCCAAAGTTTTCTCCCTTCTTATATTAGTCTTGCTCACGTGGTTTCCTTATCTCCACTCTACCATTGTATTGGTGTTTTCGAGGCACATTGCTGATAGTTTCGGGATAAGCTTTCTTACCGAGATACTTTTTAGTTGCGGATGCTAACTTTGGGGCACTCGTATACGGATTTCTCTTCATTTTTGCACTATCCAGCATACAAGTCATCAGCTACGGAAAATATTTTTCGTCCACTGGGTTTGGAATTGTTTTTTATTGTTTATATCTCGCTCAGGCTTTGCCGCTTTTTGGACGGCTTGTACCATTGTCTCATCGGGAGGCATGAACCACTAGTGGTACAAAGAAAGAAATCAATTAAATGTGTAGTAGTAGCTAATGAAAAGAAAAAAGTTTGTAAATGAACTGAATTAAAACATATATTATGGGGTTGCAGAGCCGCCAGATGCCGAGAACAACAAATTCGGTCGCCGGCGGGAACGTGTTAAACCGAAGTTGGTTTCTGTTCAATTCCTCCGAATTGACGTCATGCCACTAGGTGTTCCGTTATGACACTTATATTAAATTCGATATTTCTATTCTCTCGCAATGTATTAACTTAATAAAGAATCTTTAGACTCTTACCGCTGGTGAGGAAAAATAAAGATCTTCATTGAGCTAAGAATATATTCATTTTGGATTTATTTTACTAAATTCATCGCTTATACTTGTATACTATTTACAAATCTTACTTATCTAATTAAATGTATATGTATGTGTGTATGTTTGCATGCAAATTAACTCCCATCGATTAGGAAGTGTTTAAAAATACAAGTTGCGTTCCAAAGTAAACAGTAAAAAAGTAACAAAGTAAACTCTAGTGGCGCCATCTATATGTCGACTAGTGCGTTATAATCTGATATCCGTTATCGACTTCCAGTAAAAATTTCATGACATTTCATCTATTGGAAGTGAAGTATTAGTATAGGTATTGGTTAAACTTTTACCGAAACGTTTCAATTGATGAAACAAGTTTATGGCGATGATTGCCTATCCCGTAGCAGAGTGCACGAGTGGTTTCAACGTTTTCAAAGTGGTCGTGAGGACATAAATGAAAAATGAGCCGAAACCCAAAAAATCGCGCCTGGAGAAGTCAAAAGTGAAGACAATGCTGTTTTGAAACGTTTGGGGCGTCGTATTCGACGTGTTCGGCCCGAATATCGCGAAGATGGAAGTTGTCGTTTGTTGCACGATAATGCGCCGTCTCATCGATCGACGCTTGTGGCCGATTATTAGACCAAAAATCACATTTTAACAATCAACCACTCCCCGTATTCACCTGATATGGCACTGTGCGAGTTCTACCTTTTCGGAAAAATGCATTTGCCGATGAAAGGAAAGCGTTATGCAGACGTGGAGGCCATTCAAAAGGATTGCACCGGCATACTGGCGGCTATACCGGGCAACGAGCTAAAACACTCGTTCGACATGCTTTTGGACCGTGTAAAAAGCTGTATTAAAGCAGAAGGAGACAATTTTGTGTATGTACGTTGCGTGAGCAATTGCCTATTGAGCAAAGAATAACAATAAAACGGTGGCTAAGCGGCCGCGTTTCCACTTTGGGGTGGCTGAGGTCGTAAGCGGGAAGGGGTTAAGCACAATCCGAATACGAACCTATACGTTCGAATCCTAAAACTCATGAAACTGAAATTTTATTTAATTTTTTATTGTATTAATTGGAATCTAAGCATATCTCAATTCAATTACTTTAATAGCATATTTTACTTCCTGAGATAATTAAAATATTTCAGGAAAATCTGTTCATATGTTTAGGTTTATTGCATATTCCCTTATTTATGCGTATTTACACAAATGTGATAATCACACAAACATTCACAAGTACACGTACGCTGATGCTTGCTTCTTCAAGCAATGACTTTTGTCTACACTTTTTGCTTTTTGCGAGAAGCAAGCTGAACGATCGCTGTTGATTTATGTTAAAAACGATTATAAGTACGAATTTATGTGTATATATATTTTTACGTATATTATTATTATATTACGAAAATAAGTCATTTATGCATCAGTATTTTTCAATACTCATTAAGCAACATATTAATGTATTATGAGCCCTCACAGAGGCGTGTCAACTCTGTGTATGGTGGCAAGCCAACGAAATAACGGCGAGTTCGCGCGGACATTGTGTTGTTGAAAAAAGCCAAATGACGATTTTGTCGACAAACATACAAATATACATATGAGCTCGCATACATATTGACGCCGAATTTTGCGCATCGTGGCGGAGTTGACAAAATTGGTGTCAATCGACAATTTTGCGACAATGTCGATCGGCTATGTTGTCTCGTTTGTTCTTTTTGCAGGGCTTAGCTGTTGAAAGTTGACTTATGCTCTTTTGAAATGCTACGATTAACGAATGGTCTGCATTTTCATAGCGTCGTATTTAGATAAAATGGGCTAAATCGACAAACTATGAAATAATGATAATAAGTAAACATATAAAAGTACTATATGGACTGTGCTTAGAATATATAGAAGTATCTAAAAATTTCATATGAATGTCAATTTTATATAAATTTTATAATTTAATGCCATAAATAGTGCATAATATGAAACAAATTAAAATAATATTTCAAATCGCTAAGAGGTCATGTTGCCAATTCTCCTTTTTGAAGGGAACATCAGACAAATTCTTCAATTTCTGATTTTTAGCAAATGTTTTGAGGAAGCAGCTTGTGGGCAACATACAAATGCGAGGGGGATGGTAGGATTTTCAGTGATACAAATCGTAAAATTGGAATTTTGTTGATTCTTCAATTTTACTGAAGACATTCAAATTCAATTTCATTCATTTTTATATTCGCGCATTTGCGGTAGGAATTCTATATGCAAACCAAATGTGGTTTACCAGGCGCACAGAAAAAATAGCGCGGCGCAGAGTTATGAACGAACGCACTTTGTTTGATTTTTTGCGAAAGACACATTGAAGAACATTGGAAGGTTCCAAAGAATGGGGCCTAAGACCGAACCTTGTGGTACTCCACTCGAGATAGAGTAGCTCTTGGTACCCTCATCTGTGTCGAAAAGCAGCCTACTGTTCTCAAAATAACTTATAATAATATTTATAAAGTATTAGGGAGCGCGTATTTCGTACAGGGCCTTGATGATATTTGCCCATTTCGCAGAATTGAATGCATTCTTCATATCCAGGGTAATTAGCGCGCAATATTCTTTGGCGCCACCTTTCCATCTCTTGCCACTTATTGCACATTTCGCAATATCAACGACTTCACTTAGTGCGTCAAAAGTGGACCTCTTTTTTATAAAGCCGTATTGTCTCTCTGATAATCCGCCAGCTTTTTGGATTGCTAACTCCAAGCGGTTTCTTACTATGCTTTCGTACACTTTACCAATCATGTCGAGCATGCGCAGAGGTCGATATGATGAAGGTTCTTCAGGTGGCTTTTTCGGTTTTGGAAGTAGAACCAAACGCTGCACCTTCCACGGGTCGGGAAACACGCCTTCCAGTATACACGCATTGTACATTTTGTACTTTGGATTTTTTATTTCTTTCGCAATGGCCAGTAGTTCTTCTTGTGTAAATAATAGAGGGGGCTCTGTAACATCGTTACGCATAGCATAGGAAATAGCCTCATGTGTTGGAAATAATGCGTCGACGACTTTCCTCATAACTGATGGGTTCTTAGGTTGCTGCGGCATATTTTTAAATTTTGACACACATATGGTTCCCCAGGGGTCTATGTTTGCTTCTTCACAAAGCTTTTCAAAACAACCTCTTTTGCTACGAGTGATTGCTGACTTCAAGAGCTTTTTTTGGCGTTTAAATGCTTCTCTGAGGCGATTTCCATTCTCGCCTCCTTGGTTACGCTGGAAGCGACGTCTAGCTGAGTGACAGAGCTTTCTCAGCATGGCGATTTCTTCGTTCCACCAGTACACTGGCTTTCGCTTGTTATTGTATATCGTCCTGCGCATAGTTGCGTCGCATGCTGCAACTAGTTCCTTCTGCACAGCGGATACCAAGTGGACAGCGTCGCCGCCTGGTACCTTGGCCGTTATCCAGACGATATCGAAAACGTCGATATCGAACTCCTTTTGTCTCCAACTTCGTTTTCGAGAGGTATTTCTACCTAGGGGTTCCGTTTCTCAGGAGAATAAAACTTCAGCAATTATGGTCATGTGGTCCCTATTTGTGTACATGTCTGACACCTCCCACTTAATGTGCCTGCTAAGCGCGTCGTTAGCAAACATTAGGTCTATTACGGAACATTTATTGCCCTTTTGAAAGGTGTTTTGCGTGCCACTGTTTATTATTGTAGGGTTCGTTTGACTCAAGAATTCTAGGACAAGACCATCGTCCACGATGATTCGTGCTTCTGCTACCCCAAGCAGTAGACCAGGCATTAAAATCTCCCGCTATTATTCTCGGGGATTTGCTTCTTGTCATTGGAGACAGCTGCAGGAGAAAGTATTCGAACTCATTTATTGACGTGCTAGGGCGAGCATAGCAACTTACAAGATATATTTCATGTATGTTCGCCCATGTGAAGCTGTTTTGGGCATCTCTGGAGCACGATGTGAAGGCTTGGCCTTTGCAAGACCATATTGCTGCCTTGCCACTTATATCTTTAATCCAAGTGCTTTCCGAACGCTGAGTATATTGTTTGCTTAGCAGGGCGACCGTCTGTTTTAGCAGGTCTTGAGCTGCAGCGCAATGGTTAAGATTTAATTGTAAGATCTTCATTTTTCCATTGACTTTTTCATATCTAGATACTTAGGGCAGGCCGTACTCAACACAGATTGTTTCCCTTTACAAAGCATACAGCTCGGGGCATTAGTGCATACTTTTGCCACGTGTCCTAAGGTTCCGCAGCGTGTACAGAGGGAAGACCTGTCAATGGGGTTGCGACATTTATGCGCCGTTTAAGTACGGTCTTAGCATCCTCGGCACGCAGACATATAAGCGCTATTTGTGTGCCGCTTCTGGTTTTTCGCATACTTTTAACATTTTCTTTCTTTAGATTTTGAATTCCACACTCCTTTTGTAATGCGTCGCAGATTTCTTCGGGAGTGGTTATCTCGTCTAGGTCTTTGCACATAATGGTAACATGATGTGTTTTGGCTGTATTACCGGCAGCTCACCAATCACTCCTTCTAAGGCACTCTCGAACATGTCGGCTCTTTTGTGTGCTTGGTTTTTTAATTCTATAAGCAGGTCTCCTTTGAGGATTTTCCTGATGTACCTTACGTTTGAGCCCAATTCTTCAAGACCACTATAGCATTTAATTTTTCTTAATATACCCGCTCCCATTTTTTTTTTTAGAATAATAGCGTCAGGTTTCGATCTGATTCTGTTTTCGATCAGCTTCCTTTTTTTTTAACTACGTCCACCCATTTCTCGCCTGCTGGCTTATCTCCTGAGCTGTCTTTCTGCATTATTTTGTAACCTCACTATATGAAGCCTGCGCTTTATCATCTGCGTTTTTAGGCTTTTTTTGTTGGAGGTAAATAGCCTGATATCTCACGTAGTCTTTTTGGCGTGTTTCTATCTTTATGAATAGGGGAGACTTGCGACGCTTTTCCTACCATAACTCTTTTCGCTGGATTCTCTGATTTTTCAGTCTTGTCATATAGGCATGATATACCGCTTACAAGGTCGCGCATAGCTTGATTTATGTGTCTCTGACCAGACATCATGCTTTCAAGCTCCTTAATTTTCATGCTCAATTTGCTGAAAATATTGGTAGTTTCACTACTCTTTTCTTGCCCGATTCACAAATTTCTGTTGGTCCAGCAGCGGTGGATTCCTAATTTTTTGCTTTGGGGGCGTTCTCAAAATTTTAGAGTTCCTCCGAAAAGGATTCTCTGGTGTACACCCCACTCTAATTTCAGAGGCCATACCTCTGCTAGAGAATCGTTGGGGACACCTGTCAATAGGTATGTAGTCCTTCGTCCTAAAAAACCTTATTTGTCTTTTTGATGGTTAGCAATGCCGTAATCAAAAGCAAACGAAAAAGGAATAGCAAAGAAGGAGAAACAAACGCGGAGAAACAGCTGATTGTTAAAAACAAAACGGCAGTTAAAATTGAGTGCACGTTTTGATATGCTGTTATTAGGGGAAATTGTAACTTAATTTATATTTCAACAAATTTACCGCGAAAAAGGGGCAGGTACGTGCAAATAAATTTTTAATTTAATCTGATTAGTACTTATCTATTTCTTTAGGTTTCGTATCCTCTTAGAAGGTCCAGTCTCCCGGTCAGTCACTAAGAAGAACTATAATGGTTTCACTATACAAAACTAGGGGTATGTAGCAAGTATTCCTAGAGCGCTAAAAAACACGTTCACTTTACTCAAACATTAGCGTATACATATGTCCAAAATACATGTGTGTTTGTCCGTATGTATGTAGCACATTGTTTATGCTATAGGAATGTTTTCAAGTGCACATGTGCACTTTTGATCAATTGCCTAAATGTATATCTTAGGTCAACAAGTTATCATATGAATAATTGTTGAGTGCATGCGTATTGCACATAGATGCATTCGTGACTCATATAAATGTATGCGTGTTGCATATAACTGCAAATATGTTTATGTATGTATGTATGCCCGTTAACTATATTTTAACATACATATATTTAAGGTTAGTGGACTGTATTTGTCCTTAAATGTTTCTTATCTTATCTTAATTGACATTTTTAGTATGTAGAATATTAAAAACCAAATATATTGTTGTATACTGAAAGTGATGGCCCTTGGCATCATAGCACATGTTCATTTCTAACACACAACATGTTGCTGCAGAATATTACAGTTTTCTTCACCTAACGGTTGTTTGTAGCACCTAAAACTAATCGAGTTAGATATAGAGTTATATATGTATATATAAATGATCATGATAAAGAAACAAGTTGAAATCCGGGTCTGTCCGAACGTCTGTGCAAGCTGTAACTTAAGTAAAAATTGAGATATCTTGATGAAACCCAGTACACATATTTCTTAGCGCGAGGACGGTTGGTATTGTAGATGGGTATAATCGGAATATTGGCACGCCCGCAAAACACCATTAATCGAAAACCAATAAATAACCATAACTAAGCTCCACAATAAGATACAAACCTGTTATTTGGTGTAGCGAATCACATTAGGGAGGGGCATCTGCAGTTGAAAAAGTGGGCATGGCCGCGCAATCTTATATTTTTAATGTACATATCTCTTAAACTGCTAAAGCTATAATAAGCAAATACACACAGGACAAATCTTTTTAGAGCCCCTATCTACAGTGTAAAAATGGGTGAAATTAGACACACCAGATATATACCTTCTGCTCAACGCAAAACGAGACTTTATCCATAACTCGACAAGGACATGACATATGGCCACACTTTTTTTTGCTTAGGTTGGCAGGACTGTTTTATGTTTACATGTCAAATTTGAGCGCGATCTGTCACATAGTTTTTTTTTAAGGCACTATAAACAAGTCAACCTCGAGTGTGTTTTTCGAATTTTACTATGGAAATTAACGTTGAGCAAAAAGTGTTTGTTTGAAATTTTGTTATTCCAATGGAATAAGTGCGACGAACGCAATAAAAATGTTGCAGAAGGCATATGGGGAGTCTTGCCTATCACGTGCACGTATTTTTGATTGGTACAAGTCGTTCAAGGACGGCCGTACATCGCTGGAGAACTTGCCCCATGATCGTCGTCCAGCAACGTCAATAAACGAAGAAAACGTCGAAAAAGTATAGAAAATTGTGTTGGAAAATCGTCGTGTGACTGAAAGAGAGATAGCTAGTGAGCTCAACATATCAAATGGATCCGCTCATAGCACTATTCACGATGTTTTGGGCATGAGACGTGTGTCTGCTCGACTTGTTCCAAAATCCAGCTCATACGTCTTGTACGCGATTATTTGACCAAAAACAACGTAAATATTGTTCCGCAAGCACCGTATTCACCCGACATGGCACGTGTGACTTTTTTCTTTTCCCTAAACTCAAATTGCCGCTTCGTGGAAAGCATTTTCAGTCGATTGAAGTCATAAAAGAGAATTCGAAGAAGGAACTGAAAGCCATACCTAAAGCGGCCTACCAGAAGTGTTAGGAAGATTGGAAAAAAAGGTGGCATATGTGTATCGCCTCTAATGGTGACTATTTTGAAGGGGATAAAATAAATATTGAAGAATAATTAACCGTTTTTGTTGTTTGAGCCAGTCTCTTTTATATTTGAGCAGAAGGTATAAGCGATAAATTTATAAATAAAAGCGTCAGAGACAAATTCTTACACATAAAATGGTACAAAGGGGTTTATTAGAGAGTATGTAACATTATTCTGATATTTCTATGTTACAGTCTGAAAACCCTCCATTATACAAATCAAACATTTATATTCATAATATAACGAGATAAAACTTTGCACGAATAGTTCCCTTCAAGTATGCCGCCTTATGACCAAAAATTATCCAAATCGAACTTCAAGCTCATAGGAACCGAATATATGGACCCTATTGCGAACGTTTTATAGAAAATATCGCTAAATCTGTGAGATATACCTATAATAGAAATTGTAAGGAAATCGTTTTCTGATAATAGTATGTCTGTGTATAAAAATTGGATTGAATCGCATCCTAAGTTCCCATATTCATAATAGAAAAAATGTCGAGTTTCGGGCTGATTTAATAACCCATATATTGGCTAATATGAAAGTTACCTTAATTAAATTGAGTGAGCGTAACAGTGCATCTGTGTGCCTAAAATGGAATGTAATGAAACTCAGAGAGCATCTAGTGCTGTTAATAATATGTAGTAATGCCAAAAATAGATTAAATTGAGTCAATAGCTGTAGTTATCTCTCAAATACCTAATAAAAGATTTTCAAACTTCCGGTTGGCCTTATACCGGATATATCGGTCTATATGTAAGATATTTTAGCAAAATTAACCGAACGTATAGTATTGGATATACTTTAGTTTAATGCCAATAATATGTGAAATTGTTTTATACTACATATAATAATTTCCGTTATTCTAACAAACCTTATTATGTATGGTTTAGTAATGAACATGAATGGAGTTGGTGTAGACCTTGGTCTTCTGGTTAACGTTTTGCGCGTCAAATGTGAAATTTAGCCTCTCCGGTTAAGTTTATGTAAAGTATATCTCATTTGAGGATGATTGTAATATAATTTTCGCTGACGGGAGGTAAAATATAGTTTTAAAACTAATTGAGTCTAAGACATATAACATAACTTAATAAAATACCAAATTTGATCGTAATTCATTCACCGTTTTGTCCAAAAATTAATTTGAATTCTTTCGCAACATTTTTTAATATGAAGTTTGGCAACACCTGAAGGTATTTCCCTGATTTGCTCATTGCAAGTATAAAATGTTCGGTTACTTTATTAAAGCTATATCACCCAAATTTGCACAGGTCAAACTTTTTCAACACTTCGTACTAGAGTTTAAAAATAGGTGAAATCGGATAATAACCCTGTCCACTCCCCATATAACGGTTTTGCTAAACATTACTAAAAGTACGAAGCATGTCAGAAGCATTAAATTTCTTACCCTTTATGGTATGGAGGGTTGGCGTGTCACCGCTCATATTTAGCTAAAATTCCATATCTTAAGACCTACTCAGCCAATTTCAACCAAATTCGGATCATGACATTTACCTGATACTCCCTTATTACGGTGTGAAAACAAACGAAATCAGACGAAAGTCACTCCTACAAATACTTCGCATATTTATAAATTACATCCATTTTCCAGTACAGAAATAAAGTTATTATGAAAATATCGGGATAAAACTTTGCGCGAATAGTGCCTTTAAGGTTTACCTTCATGACTAAAAATTGTCAAAATCGGACTACAACTGTGCAAGGCGCTAGATACCGAATAGGTGGATATTGATTAATCTGTGAGATATTATATATTATTGAAATACGGAAAGTATCTTTTTATGATAACAGCAGGAGGCGTCTAAAATGGGTCAAATCGGGTAAGTCCTTCCCCTAGCCCCATATACGTAATATAAAGATTTTCGAGCTTCCGTTTGACTTAATACTGCATACATCGATCAATATCTAAAATATCGTAATGAATTTAAGAGAGAATCGTTTTCTAATAATAATGTACCCTTGTGCCTAAAATAGATAAAATCGTTGCGATTTTTTCTTAGTGATTTTATTATTATTTTTGAGCGATATTTATTTACGGGTTAGCCTTACGCTGCTATAAATTCTCGCGGAATTTTGTTTTGTGAGGTCATTCGCTAATACGTGTACGTTGGTTTTGCTCGGGTACGGGACCGCGAGTGTGTTTTTCGGTCGAGTGCACATTTTTGCGAAGTTTTGAATTTTTGTGCATATTTTTGGCGAATAGGTAGCGTATATTGCGGTAAGTGCACATTGTGTATTGTAAAGGCTTACCATTAGGTATTCGCGCAACGTGGTTATCCACGTTGTTGTTGGTGGATACTTCGCACGGTTCCAACTCAATTTCGTGTTGTTGGCATCTTTGCTGACTGAACTACCTACCAGGAATACTGTGTCGAGCATCTGACGTTCAGTGGTCTCTGTGTCAGGAGGATCTGGACAGGATTGCCCAAAAGGTGCCGGTGTCTGTCCCAGTACTGGAGTCTGCGATTCCTGTGTAGACCAACGGTCGTAGCAGTGAACTGTTAACCCACGGATCGATTGGTGCAGTGCCACATCGGTTCACTCAGGACCGTTACGGGGACATTGCTCTGTCCGGCGGCCAATGGGGTAACCTATTCCAGTCAATTGGCTGGAGTTGTGGGCTGTACCCCTGCGAGATTGCGTTAATCGACCGCTTGGGTGATCGCTGCTACTGAACGGGATGATTCCACGTCGGGTGGGGAAGGAGAACAGTGCTCGTTAAGTCGCCATCGTTGGCGTGCTCACATGACGGTTCTAAGGGCAGTTGCGGTGTTGACAACACAACTGCGAAGAAGGGTGTTCTTGCCGAAAAGAACGGGGGCAAACGTGCGCGGAAAATAAGCTCGCGGAGGTAGACGCTGCCAAGGTCACCACCGTGAAGAATAACGTGGAGAAGGGGAACAGGAAGAAGAGGGGCGTTGTCGTTGTTGGAGGTGGTGGGTGAGTCACATCGCGGCTGTAAAAAGCATCACGGGGGAGTTATTTGGGTTGGTTTTTGGAGATAGGACTTTTGAAGTGGGAACTGTGAAGGGGCTGATGGAGCTTGCCTCGAAGTACGAGGCACTCTTGATGACGGTCATTACCGAGAATGCCCACCTTCGCGGTCAGGTTGACGCCCTAAGAGGAAGTTGCGGAAGACACTCCTCGCCGCCGGGCAGGCCAATGGCGGCTCCACCAGCACCGATATCTGCGCCCCCAGCACCTGTACTGGAGGCGATTGCATCGGTGACGCCGAAGCTTGTTGAGACCTGGTCCGTCGTGGTCAGGAGTAAGGGGCCTGCAACTTCCTCTTAGTAAGTTATAAAGAAAGTTGTTTAGGAGGTAGGTCCTTCCCTGGGGGTAAGGATCCACGAGGTTAGGCAGGTTAAGGGTGGTGGGGCGGTGATCCGCATTCCCTCTGTTTTGGAGAGGGAGAAAGTGGCATCGAACGCAAAATTCGGTTAGGTGGGGTTGGACGTGAGTGTTAACCGGAAGTTGGGTCCTCGGGTTCTTGTCCAGGGTGTTCATCTTCCGGTGTATGGGTTTTGATCACCGAGTGGCTGAGTGTAGGGCCAAATCAGATGTCTGTCGGAGGTGCGGTCAGGAAGGCCACAGAGCTGCCGGTTGCGTCAATGCACCCCATTGCCGCAACTGCGCATTTAAGGATAAACCAGCTGGGCATCTTATGATGTCAACTGTCTGCCCGATATACTGTGGCATTGTTGAGCACGCCCTCGCCAGACACTGATGGGGGGAATAATTCAGTTAAACTACCAGGGAGCGTATGCCGTCATGTGTGAGTTGGGGAGTTGTATGACTGAGGGGAGGTGCGGCATTGCCTTACTCCAGGAGCCCTACGCCACCAATGGTGTGGTTCGGGGTCTTCCTGGGAGTTTCAAGGTCTTTACGGACCTCGGTAGGCTGATTGTAGCTAGTTTGTACTGCAAATTTAGCGAGCCCCTAGAGCCCTACCTGGCCTACATGGAGAAGCTACTACTCCACAGCTATTACAAGCCACAGTCGAGGCGAGGCGAGGCATTAAGTGAATGGGTGGTGGCTAATAACCTCCACATTGTGAATGAGCCGAGTGAATGGTAAACGTTTGATGGGCCTAGGGGTGTGAGTGACATTGACGTGACGCTTATGAATCAGGCAGCAGATAGGGAGTTTGTACCTAGATGGAAGGTTAAGGGAGGGTGGGGATTGAGTGATCATAATTTGATCCAAATTATGGTTACTCCCAAATCTTCTCCCTCGCTCTATTAAAGTCCATTGCGGTGATGGCGTTCCTCTGGTATCGACTGGAACCAATATGGACGATTTGTTAGGGAAGCGGTATTAGGTATACCGCTTAGAGTGTTTGAGGATTTGGGGGTTGATGAGCAGATTTATGAGGTAGTGTGGGAGTTAAATGATAGGGTACTTTGAAAGTGTGAAAGTGTGGTTAGGAAAAGTGGTGGTCGCGTGAGTTAACCTCGAAGAGGAGGACTGTCCGGCGATTGAGGCGAAAGTTTCAACGCGCTCGACGGTCCAATTTTGACAGGCCCCAGCTTAGGCATGAACTTAGTTGTGCGGTTAGGGAATATAAGGATAAGTTAGTTAAAGTTAAAGAAGAGGAGTGGAGGAATTTTGTGGGTGAGAATAGGGACGACCCGTGGGGTCAGGTCTATAGGATCTGCCGTAGTCGTAAGAGGGAGGACATCACCTCTCTTCGCGTTGGTGACACTATGTTATTAAAGTGGGGAGAGTGTGCGGGGGCTTTGTTAGGAGCGTTCTTTCTTAGGGCGGAGGTTCAGGTACCCAATGCACAAGAGGTACCTGTCCCTCCATTAGATGATGAGGAGTTGGGGTACGCCTTTGGCCTGGTCAGGTCTAAACGGTCCCCAGGTTTTGATGTTTTGATCGGAGAGATGTGCAAAAGCTTGTGGAAGTTCATTCCGGAATGATTGGAGGCCATTTATGATAAGTGCGTGTGGAAGGGTTATTTTCCACTCGAGTGGAAAATTGCTAGGGTTGTTCCTCTCCTGAAGTCTCCTGATAGGATCAGGAGCGATCCTGGTTCTTATCGGATCATCAGCCTCCTTCCAGTACTTGGAAAAGTGCAACGTCGCAAGTCAAATACCTGAGTGTTTGTGTGGGGCGCGATGTGAAGACCGGGTTTACTTGATCGCGGAGTGGCCGATGTACTCGGACATTAGGGACCTCGGGGGTATGGGGATTAGCTGGACTGATGGACGTTTAGATGTTAGCGGTGTGATCTCCACTAGTCGGAATACCGAACAGTTAGGGTCGTTTGCGCGTGAATTGTTAAGGCGGTGGAGGCGTTTAACTGAGAATTAGGGTTAGCTTCTTGTGTGAAAGGTGTGTGCGTGTAATGTGCGTATGGGGTTCAACCCTTGGTTTCCAGTCCAGAGCTGTATGGAGGCTCCACTGGCAGTAGCTTCGGCTACAGAGTCTTACCGAAGACTCAACTGTGGTACCACGGGGAGCAGAATGCTCTTGGACATCGGTCCAATCTGCTCATTGGGTTTGACCCTTTGGGAAGATTCGTGATGGCTGTGGTTTAAACCGAAATGCTGGAAGAACTGAATTTTCAGTTCAAAAAAAAAGAAGTTGCACACGCAACTGGGTTTCGTACCCGAAAACGGAAGAGGTTTTAGGTTGGCCTCGAATCCTACCAAGATGGTCAGTGTGCCCCTACACACTGGCCACTGGTAACCAAATTAATACTTGCAAATAGCTCGTATTATTTGGGGCGCTGATAAACGCATTGTTTTGATACGTTGTGCTTTTGAGCACCGTGAGCTATGGTCGTCGCCGGCAGGTACTCACGTAAAACACACCGGACGTTGTTCATAAATCCCGTATTATATTAGGGCCTTTGGTTTATATCAAATATATTTCATTTATGTTAATAATTACCTTGATTTAAGCATAAATATTTCGGACAAGCAAAATATAGTAATCAAACTAAGTGAGTCTATGACCAATAATATAAAATAATAAAATACAGAATTTGGCTGTAATCCATTGGATTCTTCAAGTACTGATGTATAATATGTTGTGAACTTAGCCCTTTCTCACTTCGTTAATATAAAGTTTTGCCAACATCAGCAAATAACTTAAGCGCAAATTGTGAAAATATACAATGTTTGTATATACCAAATCTCAGCTCTTCCTTATTTGTTTTAGATATGTGTTATTTGCCACATAGCACAATAAGAAAATCCAAAGAAAGGTTAATTTCATAGTAAAACGTATCGAAATATAATATGTTCGAATAATTGTTGGGCGTTTTTTTCGAGATTTAATCAAAGCCCAAAAAAATGGTGTTAACCTCTTTATGTAAAAAATGAGCTTACTAAATATTTGTATGTGGAAAGAATGGAATGATTTATATAAATTAAATAATTATTCTTCTATCTTACAAATCACCCTGATGGAAGGAAACATGGTGGTAAGAAATCGATTGAGTTACATGGTTTAAAATTTCATGGTACAGTGTTACAAGCTTAATTAATATTTGTAAAACCTGTCCACCTCGTTTTAATATAAAGCATAGCCAATTCAAAGACTTAACAAAAATTTGAATCCAAAAAAATCGTCGAGACACGATAATATTACTCTAAAAATCCTATTGAAGCTAGCAAATATTGCAATAGTAGTGCTCTCTTTGCTCCAAGTTCGTGGAAAAAGTCGCAGTCAAAAAGTATTTGAAAAGGTGCTACTATCAAAGAAGCCTCCATATGGCAATAAACCGGTTTCGTGCCAAACATGACAGTGCAGAGCAAGTAAATACAATTACTATCGAAATCAGACTAGCATTCGAGCGCAGAGAGTACTGTTCAGCAATGTTCCTGAAAATGGCTCAGGTATTCGATAACGTGTAGCATTAAGCTATTTTATATAAAATTCAAACAATATTACCTTTCGAATTACATAAAATATTGGAGTCTTTTTAAAAAACTATTAATATTTTAGTTAAAGTAGTTAATTTCATCTAATGAAGGGCTGGTATAACTCAGGGCATTGTGCTAGGTCTAACTTTATATATCTAAAATACAGCAGATATTTCAACTGCTAAATAAGTATTGACATCCACTTTAACGGATGACACAGCCGTGGCATACCATAATAAATGCCCCATCAAGCGGCAAAGGTAGAAGAGGAGATGAAAGATCTTTTTTTCTGTATGATATGGATACACCTATTTTAACGATCTGCCAAAAATCTACATCTACATATGCATATACTTAGTACTTCACGTAACAAAGAGTAAAGTGTTGAAGTGTAAAGAGCGGTTTTCGTTGTCACTTTTCGTTGTCGCACCTTTGGATTATGTTTGGAAGTGTCTCAAATAAACCCTGAGCCGCAATATTCAATATTTCTTTCAAAAACATGCCTAAAACCATAAACCAATATGAAGAGTCCAAATAGCCCCAATCCTATGACTATTTGAAACATCTAACACTTTATATACAAACTTTACGCGTACTCCCCGAACATGCGTATATCTGTATAATATATGCTTGCTCATACATAAACATTTCGCATGAATCAATTAATGTACATATTTATAGGGTGTATGCATTAATTCGTGCGGTTTTCTAAGAGAGGGCTCTGAAATCGAGTCAGACGATCAATGGGGATCTCTACCGAAAACAATTGATTCGTTTGAAAAAGGCCATCGCGCAAAAACTACCAGAATATGCGACCAGACACGAATCAATAATTTTTCATCATGACAATGCTCGGCGACATGTTGCAAGGCCAGTTAAAAACTATTTGGAAAACTGTGGGTGGGAAGTTCTACCTCACCCGCCTTATAGCCCAGAAATAGCACCTTCCGATTACCACTTGTTCAGATCAATGCAGAATGCCCTCACCGGTACGCTTCACTTCAGAACAGGGTATCAGAAATTGGCTCGATTCTTTCTTGACCTCCAAGCCGGAGAAGTTCTTTTGGGATGGCATCCACAAACTGCCAGAAAGATGGGCAAACATCGTAGCTTCCGATGGGCAATACTTTAAACATTAAATGTATAACATTTTTTTCACAATAAAGTCTTAATTTTCGAACAAAACCGCATGAATTAATGCATCACGCAGCACCCAATACATATGTTGCGTTTAGACAGATATACAAACATTACGCTTGTTTATTTTGTTAGTTAATAAAATAATGTTACTAATATTATGACTTCGAATATTGAATAATTTATTTAATAATAAATAATATAATTTTTAATTAAATTCCACATTTTTATTTGCCATTAAAGAAAATATATGCCTAAAAGTATGCAAACGCTGAGCGCACAAGGTTTATTTCCGTTACGGAATTTCTTGATTCAGTCCCCGAGCTCAAAGCCCGCGATAGAAGCTATGCAATAGCTTAAAAAAGTAATTATCATTAATATTTTACATTTAAATTGTACCACACAATACAAAGCTTCATGTTTCCTCATAGTTAAAGAGTTAAAGTGTGGCATCCTCTTCCATCCTTCGATTTATCATTAAAAATACAAATTTTTTATCCATTTTTTTTACAATAACAAAAGTTGCTTCACTCAAAATGCTATATTTCACAAATCAATGACCCGACAGCACACTCGACTTTTGAAAGTTAGAACTAACTTAAAATAATATGGGTTTAATTCTAGTAGCACCATCTATGTTTCAGGCCGGCGACTTTTCAATTGACCTGTTAAGTTAGTATAGGCTTAGAATAATTTTTGGGGTCATTGCCTTGCATCACCTTCAAATTAGCGCCTAAACCAAGTTTCTGTACACTTAAACCAAGCTTTTAAAATAGATATTGGTTTGATCCGCAGGGATGAGGTTTTCCTTTCTCAGTGCAGTATTCGCTTTTCTCCATCCGACCCAAATATCATCTGATCCAATTTGATTTGGACTGGTCCATTTAAACGACGTTGTTAAACTTGGTGTTTTCAATGAAATCGGTGAATCTCTTATGGATCGACTCAACACGTTTTGGCTAATATTTTCAGTAGGAAGCTTTTCCATGCGAGATTCTAAATCCTTTGCAAAAACGATGTCGAGTAGAGGTCTCAAAAGATATGCTTGACGACGTGGCTGAGAACCCTACATTCATCAAACGCATCATTACTGGTAACTAGTTGTGGGTTTATGAATATCACGTCGAAATACTCCAAAAATGGGCCGAAACCGAAAATTGTTTTACCGTGTTGTACTTGACCATGAATTCGTTCCACAGGGTCACGTGGGCAAAAAGGAATACTACTTGGTCGTTTTGGGGCGTCTACGTGAAGCAATTCATCGTAACCGTCCGTATTTTTGGTCAGAATTGGAGTTTTCACCACGATAATGCCCCGCCACATTCCAGCCTAATTTTGGCCAAACATGAAACGAGAGCCATTGCTTAGCCACTGCATTTGACTTGTATATTTGATATTTCCCTATGTATTTTTTCCACTTCGAGGAACGCGCCATGGCTCCACTGAAGCCATAATGAAACAGAGAAGTAGAAGATGTGATGCTGGACGAACAGGGACTCAAAGCAATGAAGGCGGAGATCAACCCTTTAGAATACAAGCTCAGTTATAAAAAAAAACGACCAAGAAAAAAGTGACTCTGTACAGTAAATGAATTATGCGGTTAATAATGATAAATATTGGGAAGAAGTCGGCGAAATAACACAAAGAAACGTTTATGCTGACATAGTACTATTACAGTCAAGGCTTCATTAACACGAAATGCCATCATCCAAGCAATACCCGTATCAAGTACTCACTATCAACATACATAATCTAGGTAATGCGAATATATGTACAACTTTATATTTAGAATCTGGGTTCTACTAAATTCTCACCAAAGAATCTAACAGGGGGAACACAACATTTAGCGTGGAGTTAAATACGAATTCCTTCGTATACCCTTTGGTTTAAATGCTCCATCAATTTATTTAAGATGTGCAAAGGCTATTCTCAAACATAAACGTGCCTCCCCCAATACAACAATAAGATTTACAATGCGAAATCAAATTTTTTTCAACACTAAAATATTTATATTAAATACAAAATGACTATTGTTGATTCCACCAAAATACAAACTACAAAGATATCCCTATTCCGATATCGCTGATGGAACTTATACAAGTATTCTTCCTGGACCTCGCCAGTTACTATTGAAAATTTATACACACTTACTACCTTTAACGAGCCTGCACCAGAAGCACTAAATAAGTAAAAGACGAACTGCAATTCCACGGTTAATTTTTCTAACCAAATTTTAACAAAACTTTTGACAGAATATTATTCTATTTGTCCGTATATTGTAAATATTGTCTTTGTTGTCACATTAAAATGAAACGTGATAGAAATATTTATTTTGCATTTCTTTGAACTTGTAAACTTACAATAAATTTTAACTTCTTCCGATACATACATACATTGTTGTGTTCTTTACAAACATTTCGATAGCTTCGAAGTGTAAAATAGGCCTAAAACCAGGGGACGGACATAGGATACTTTTCATTTCTTTACGTTAAAGGCAATACAACCCATATATACAAAAATTATATTTCAAATCATAAACATGCGCTCACACTTCATGTAGGAATCATTAGAATATTTTATTACTTCAAAAACAAAAAAAAAAAAAACACAGCTACTACAAAGATACAATAACTTTCGTATACATATATGGATTATACTTGTACTGATTGTTGCTACTGAACGAGGCGATTTTTTTTTTTTAGAACTCATCATGTGGAAACGGTATGGCATTTTTAACATTGCAACAGATACCTCATTGACAGTTGCATCGTCAAGGCATTGCGGCTACTAGATTATGGGCGAACGACGCACAGGCATTCATAACAAACGAACTGCAACATTTAACATAAAAAAAACAGTGGAATAGCTACAATGTTGATAAAAAGTTCAATTATAATTTGAGATGAGTGCATAATGGCTCACAAATATTCTCGAAGCAATGCACAGAACAATGTAATATTTAAACGGCAACATTTAAGTTTTCGCTGGTTCTGCCTCACAACTGTCTGGTGATTGTCGACAGCGCTGTCACCTTCGCTTTTCATAAGCCAATGAGATTATCGAATGTTCAAGCAATCGCTCTTATGGTAAAGTGTTGAAATATTTCGATGGACCATAAATATGTGAGCACAATAGCAAATTGATTCTACAGTACAAATATGTTCCGAATTGCTAGATATTCGAAATAGTAGAATAGAACAGCAGCCTAATATATGCATTATACTACCAGACAATTTCTGTACTCCTGTTCACGACGAAAATTGATTACTTGAGAGTATATTAATGAAAGGAAAAATTAATTTAAAAATTAACTGCCTCAGTAATCAGGCTACATTGCGGCCACAAATGTAGATGTTGATGAAATTAATTTTCAGATCCAACAGTTGTTGCCAGGCTATAGTTACATTTATTCGCTGTGGCAACATTATGATCTATATTAGAAGAAGGTTGGGTTTTCTGGAGTGTGTGGCGTAATGTTCGTGGTACAAATTTAAGTGCCTATTCTTGAGACAATATACAGTATCACAAATGAATTATAATGATGGCAAAAACGAATGAATTGGGTCTCTCACATCACATTTCATTTTGAAAGCAAATTTGCAGATGATAACTATGTTGAATAATAAAATTATTTTTGACAGTTCACGTTTCAACGAAAGTCTTATCACTTATTTTACCGGCTTGTCAATTCTTTTAATAGAATGCATAATATCTCAAGAATATTATGTCAAAATTTCAAATCGATTGGACATAATTATGAGTTAGTTTAAAGTGCTTTTATTAGCTTCTCATGTATATTTGTCTGTTTGTAACTTTATTGGCGCTGAAACGTCAGTAGTAACAAACAAAATTTTGAAAAACCCTCTAAGTGGTAACTCAAGTATTATTTATCGAATGAACTTTGACTCTTCTATTTTTTTTCGGAGACACGTCCGAATAATTGCCGTATTTTTTAATATTTCTTCATAAAAATCATTTTTCGATTATCATACTTTAATACAGGAATAACAAGAGTGCATGTTATTCACATAAATTACGCAAGTTTGCGCGGTGATCATTTACTTCAATACTTCCTATTGTTCAGGGAGCCGCAAAAAGTATGATTAAGTCAGATCAAACACTCGTGCCGAAATCACAATCAAATCATACACAACATTGTTGATCAATTCACCGAATAATCTATTCTTCGGCAATCACGATCGAGTAAATGGTATGGCCGACTTCGGTTCAAATCAAATCATATCAGCACATTGCGTTGCGACCATATTTAATATTAAATTGAACCAATGTATGCTTGCAGGTAAGCCACTTGTATAAGCAAATTTACTCGAGTAATGTAGGATTGATTAAAATCATGCGAGGTAAAAATATAAAAATTGGTTATGCGCGCATGTTGAAAGGTTTAAAGCATCTTCGTCAATATGTATATATTTGAAGCTGAATGAACTTAACTCCTATTTATACAAAGTTTAAATATTCACTAATTTTTAATTCCCTCAATGTTTCATTTTTTTAATAACATAAAATAAAAAGTCAAACAAAAAAATTTAAAAGCATATTTTTTTCTTTCAATACGTATGTTACGTATATTAACACCCTAATAAACGAATTTGTGTATATGTACATATAAATGTACATGTGTAAAGCAAGTACACGAGTAAATCAGTGTATCGGATACAACCCGAACACTGTCGAGAATTTCAATCATACGTACATAGCAAAGTGAAAGAATCAGCCAGAGCAACGGATCAGCACTCGAGTTTGAACAAAAATGTATTACTTGTTGCAATTCTCTGTTATAGTTATGCTCGGGGGAATAGCCGGTTAACAAATCCTAACCATATTGAACGAGCAGCGAGAAAAAACGTAAACATCGGCTGCACCGAAGCTAAAATACCCTTCACAAATAAAGTTTCCATACATGAACTTAATTTTGACCGGTCAACTTGTATGGCAGCTATATGATATAGTGCTCCAATCCGCAAATTATAGCGAAAGTTCATGTCAAATTTCGTGCAAATAACTTGTAAAATAAAAAAAATTTCATGCAAAGACTTGATTTGCATCGTTCGGTTTGTATGGTAGCTATATGCTTTGGTAGTCCGGTCTGAACAATTTCCTTAGCATCAAAGATTTGGCTAGGAGAGAAGTCCCTGCCAATTTCGTGAAGATATCTCCTCAAATAAAAATGTTTTCAATACAAAGATATGAACTTGATCGTTGAATTTATTATATGCTATAGTGATCCGATCTAAAAAATTCTTTCATATATTATAGTGAGGCCTTGAAAAATAGTCCCCAAATTTCGTGAAGATATCTAGTCAAATAAAAAGTTTTCCCTACTTAGAACTTAATTTTGATCGTTTAGTTTGTATGCCAGCTATATGCTATAGTGGTTCGAGATCGATATCGGTTCCGGAAAATGATCAGATTCTTGAAGAGAAAATTACGGATGCAAAATTTCAGATCGGTATCTCAAAAACTGAGGGACTAGTTCGCATATACAAGTATACTGATAGACATGGCTAAATTGATATAGCTCGTGATACTGATCATTTATGTAATATATTATATATTTTTTAGGGCCTCCGACATTTAATTTTGGGTGTCACAAACATCGTGGTAAACTTAATATATCCTATTCGGGGTATAATAAATCGACCAATATTGATGATTTTCAAAATACGTATGTATGTCAAGTAAACGTGCCACGGCACATTTAAAGTTTAATCTGAATTGAAAATAGAGTCCATAAAAGCGATATTATTACTTTTAATTTACAATAATACACGTTGTTCGAAAAGTTTCTGCACTCGAAATGAAAAAATACTGTTTTTGGTACAAAATATATGTTTTTAATCAATATAATCTCCCTTAACTTCAATACTTATTCCAATGATCCTCCAATAATTTTATGTCATGCCTATAATGACTTTCCGGAAGCTCTGCACAAAACCCGTCTACTAAAAGCTTCTTCATTCGACGAAAAACGCTTTCCACAAAGGAATAGTTTCAGGTTTCTGAAGAGGTACTAGTCGCTGGGAGCCAAATCCGATGAATACGGTGGATGCTCAAGCAATTAGTACTCTAATTCGATGAATTTTGTTATTGTTAAAACACCTTTGTGAGCAGGTGCATTGTCCTGATGAAAAAGTTATTTTTCTCACGAATTTTTTCATCCAGCTGATCCAAAAGGCTGCAATAATATTAGGTTAAGTAAAAAGTTCGTTCGGTTTTTTTTATTGATTTTTCAAAAGATGATAAGTTTGTGTGCATTTGTCTGATTTAAGTCAAATAAGCGCCGTTTTGTTCATAACCTTGTTGCCAACGAGATGCGAACTTCATTATACCCCTCTCGTAGAAGGCTGCGTCACTATTGGCTAAAAACTCGGAGAGCCAATTTTCACAGGCCTCTCTTGAGGCTAACTTCTCACCATTAAGCGCGTTCGCCATGGACAGGAAAAGATGGTAATCACTTGGTGCCAGGTCCGGACTATAAGGTGGGTGCATTAGGACCTCCCATCCGAGCTCCCGGAGCTTCTGGCGCATCACCAAAGACGTGTGTGACCTGGCGTTGTCCTGATGGAACACAATTCGGCCTCTTCTGGATGAGTGCTGCCTTCAAGCGGTCCAGTTGTTGGCAGTAGAGGGCCGAATTGAGCATTTGGCTATAGGGGAGCAGCTCGTAGTAGATGATTCCTTGCCAATCCCACCAAACACACATGATGCGACACGTAACACTAATTCTATGGACAATAACGCCATGTCTTAGATAAAAACCGAACGAACTTTTTACTTTACCAATATTTAAAGTTGATTCTTTTACCTTTCTGCAGATAAGCAATCAACAAAATACCTTTTGCATCCCAAAAAACTGATGCCATAACCTTCTTTGCTGATCGTTGTGACTTCACCTGCTTTGGAGCTGAAAAACCAGCTTCAGTTCACTGTAAACGTTCTTGTTTCATTTTAGGATCATGGTGGTAGATCCAAGTCTCATCCATAGTTATAAAACGACTGAACTAATCGGTTTTATTCTGCTCAAAACGCTCTAAATTATGCTAAGAAATTTGTTTTCGATCCAGTTTTTGTTGAATTGGTAACGTACATATGTAATTTTCCATGTAAAATATGAAGTACTCGTTCGTATGATGTGCCTATGGCATTTGCAATTTCACGGTTAGTTAAACTTGGATCTTCACTAACAATATTATGACACAACGGTGCGTTTTGAAAGTGAGGACTCCTTATATACTTCTAACAATTGTTCATAAATTTCTTTCGCTTTTAAAACTTTTGCGTTTTGAAAGTGAGGACTCCTTATATACTTCTAACAATTGTTCATAAATTTCTGTCGCTTTTAAAACTTTTGAAAACAAAGAATTCAATCACTGCGCGATATTCAAGTTTTTCCATTTTCCTCAAACGAGTCAACTTCAAATGACCTGTAAACAAAGAATTATTTGACTGAATGATTTGTAACTTTGCATGTTTTTTTCACAACAGATGTACCAACTTAAGAAAAAAAAAATTGGAGCTGGTATTGTTATTTCTTGGTGGTGGTTTTCAACCAACCTGTATTAATACGATTATTCTAGTATTCAATTTAAGCATAAAACAGTATAAGATGTCATCTTATTTTATTTTGAAATCTCTTTCATTTACTATATATGCTAATGGTTTTATGAATCCGAAGATCGCTAATAGTTACATGATAGGGGAGCGTGGCTATTACTTGTTGTAGTTAATTTTCTAGCTATTTCATTAATTAGCGAATTGTAATGCAACCACCGAATTTGATTGGCATGGCATGGTTTTAGTAATTTACGAGATGTGTACATCGAAACTTTTGAAACCTTGCATTCCTTCCCAATGTGACCCTTTGTATTGAATTTTCTAAATTGAATTTTCTAAAAAAAGTATGTGCATCGTCCTGGATTGCAGTCATAATAAATAAAAAATAACATGAATCTTAAAAGAATGTTTCAATAAAATGTGATGCACTTTCTTTACATGTTTTTTCGTGGAATATTTGTGTATGCAATTGCAAACCTTTATTGTTTTTATAGGTAGGTAGGTAGGTAGAGTGGCTGTCTAACGACACACCTAGGCCTATAGGAGGCCCATTATGATACCACCGGGCGATTTCGGTGTCTAATGTTGCGCAAAAGACACCACCTCCCACTCGATTATCCAGTTTGGATCCATCAGTGTAGATGCTAATTTCTCTATTCCTGTCCACCTCGTCCCTTTCCCACTCCTCTCTTGTGGGGAAGGCAATATTGTGGACCGAATTTAGCTTCAATTCTATTGGATTGCGGATATCCGTGGTTTTGGGTAGGAACGGGAATATACTGAGTATCCCTAGAATGCCCCTTATTGCATGCGACTAGTTGGGAGGATTCGCTCAGTCTGAGAGCTGACTTTGCTGCCACTTGCTTACAGAACAGGTCTGTTGGCAGTAAACGTAGAATGACGTTTAGAGCCTGGCTTGGCGTTGTTCTAAGAGCTAATGCACATACTGGCTGCTCTTTGTATACTTTCCATACGCTTTACCGCGTATTTCTTTTCCATTATTGGCCACCATACCAACATACCGTATGTCATGATTGGTTAGACAACTGCTGTATAGAGCCAATAAGTTACCCGAGGCGTTAGCCCCCATTTGGGGCCCACCATCCTTTTACAGGTGTAGAGTGCTGTGGCTGCCTTCTTCACCCTAGCATCCAGGTTTTGTTTCTTTGTAAGCTTCCTGTCTAAGGTTAGTCCCAGGTAGCTTGCCTTATCTCCAATTGTTAGTCTGACACCATTTTTTAATGGCGCCGTAACTTCTGGAGTATTATGTTTTCTGGTGAACAATACTAGCTCTGTCTTACCAGCATTTAAGTTTAATCCGCACGATACAGCCCAACGATTTATATCGTCCAAGATCGTTTGCATAAGGTTTGCGAGAGTATTCGGGAATTTACCTCTAACCCATACTGTCACATCGTCAGCGTAGGCCACAACATGTACCCCCATCTTTTCTAGATCCAACAGCAACTTATTCATTGTCAGGACCCAGAGAAGTGGGGATAACACGCCTCCTTGAGGTGTACCTCTTTGGACAGATCTGCACATTGTTGACGCTCCCAGCGTTGAAATTATTGACCTGCTCTTGAGCATCTGTTCAATTAATTTTCTGAGAGCTTCAGAGATGTCCAGATCCTTAAGCGCACTCAGTATGGCCCTAGGCTGGATATTATTGAAGGCTCCTTCTATATCTAAGAAGGCAAATAGAGTGTATTCTTTAACTTCCAGAGATTTTTCAATCTCCGCCACCACTGATCTTAGTGCTGTTATCGTGGATTTTATTTTAGAATACGCATGCTAAGAACCAGCCAACTTTTCTGTATTCAGTTAGTTTCTTATATGTAATTATATTAGTCTTTCCAGCGTTTTTAGAAGGTATGAGGAGAGGTTAATTGGCCTGAAGTCCTTTGGACTTGTATGCGAGCTTTTGCCTGCCTTTGGTATGTATATTACCTTGACTTCCCTCCAAAGCGAAGGGATATAGTTTAATTGCAGCGCCCCCTTAAGAATGGCAATTAGCCAATCTATTATGTAATTCTGCGACTGCTGTAATTGAGCCTGGAATAGACCGTCTGGTCCCGGCGACTTGAAGAGCTTAAAGCTATTTATTGCCCAGCGTACGTTGCCTTCTGACATTGTGTTTATAAGAGTGGAGTCTATTTCCGCTCCCCTGTCTTGAGTATATTCAGCAGTATGGCTTTCAGAGCTGCCTGGGAAGTGGGTATCCATTAGTAGTCCCAGGGACTCTTCACTGGATACCGTCCAACCTCGGTCTGGCTATATATCAACACAAAAATATTTCTATGAATTTCTTTTTGCTCTCTTAACTTCCTTTTTGTATGACCTAAGGAGGTTGTAGTAATAATCCCAGTCTGACTCGCCTTGGGATTGCTTAGCTAAATTGAACTGCTTTCTGTATTCTTTCTGTAGCTTTTTACGTTCTAGAGATCACCAGGGGGGCCTAATTCTACCCCTACTTCTTGTGACAAGCCACTTCAAATGCTTGTCGGCACGATTCCGTGAGTCGATTAACGCGGTTATCTAGATCCTCCTTGCTATTGGGCTGAAGCGGTAGAATCATAGGGATACGTTTTTCCAGCTCTTGCATGTGCACCTGCCAGTTCATTTTCCTATGATTCCTGAAGTCGGTTTCTTGTAATAAACGTTGGCGTGCTTCCCTTATTACACACCAGTAACTTAGTGCCTAATAGGTAATTAAAGAGACACTCACCTCTCCCCTCTGTCATTGACATCTGTGCTGCCCCAGATTGTGTGATGCGCGTTTGAGTCGCATCCAAGTATCGTCATGCACTTTAATGCCTCGCTATCCCGTACCACCTCTTTTACCATCAGAGGTGGTACCAGCTCTTGCTCGTATGGCATATAGCACGACACCAGCCGGTAACTTTGTAGAAGACGCACTAACTATTGTTATATCTGCGTCTTCCTGAAAGTCGCTTAAAAGCTCTCTCTCTGGCAGCAAGCTCAGACCCGGAAGAAGAACACTCACCTTGCTCTATACTTTCCGTGTCGCTCGAGGACTCCATAGGATCTTCCTCTACTTCGCATATCGCTTTCTCCGATGCCAGAGGGTCTGCAGCATCGGCGTCTGACTTGTAGGGCGTTATCCTCACTTTCGTGAACCCGTAATTTATCTCCCCGCCACTTTTCGCCAGCGGTTCGATGGATTCTTTCGTTAATAACAACAGAATCTGCATCGTGGCCCTTTTGGTCTCCACGGCAGATTCTGCTACGCTGTCCTCAAATGTCTTGACGTATTTCCACCCTTCCGTGGGTAGGCTCGGGTTGCAGGCTCTTATGAGCTGCATAATCTGGTCCGGCTGTGATGGTGTAGCCGGGATCCATACCCTTGCCTAAGGTATGTCCTTTTTGTTCACTGCTACCAATTTTGCCCCGCGGTATACCTCTCCCACCTTGGCTATAGCAGTTTTGAATAGAGCGACCGATCTCTCGTCGTCGCAAGCAATCATTTTTATCTGGCCCTGGTACTAGCCGGCATCTGTGTATGACGGTGGCGGACTCGGATTGCTTAGTAGCACTTCCAGCGCCATATTTGTCAGCGCAGCCTGCACCCATTTCCATTGGGCTCTGGGGATTCTTCCTTCGGGATCTCCCTCATCCAGAACGACAATGAGAGTTCGGTTCCTTGCCACTTCTGCAAATGATTTGGCGGGCGTTACGCCCTTTGTCTTCGGCCTCTTGGCTGCCGGCTTAGCCTCTTCAGCTGACCTCTGTCGCTTGGCTGCCTTTACCGTCGGCTCTAGCTTAAAATTGGGTATGACTGCTCTCGCGCAGCCAATCGATGCTTGGAGCTCCTTCGTTAGCTCCTCTTTCGTTGGCAGCTTTAACTCTACCAACCTTAGTAGGTATGTGGCGCGTCGCCGCATACTTTGCCTTTGCCGGGTCCTGAATGCTAAATTCATGGTAAGGCTCCTTATCTGTATGCTGTGCTATTGAGGAACACCGAATACACAGATAAGAAGTCTGACCTTAGCTAGATTCCTCACGTTTACGGCAGGGGCAGACTGTTACCAGCTCATCCACGCTTGCATCGTGAATCTGTGGTATCTATTACCAGTCGGCACCCTCGGGGAGGGTTCAGTGGGGGATTTTGACCAACCAATTGTTTTTATAAGTACAACTTTTCTTTGTGGTTGAAAAAAGTAGTTTATAACATCTATTGAGAAATCTTGTAAAGGAGCTAAGTTATGATCCTTCAACAGTTAGTGACTGTAATTTTGAAATATCACTGTTTTGGTGAGTCCAATTGTCAATTTTTTTTTATTATGTTGATATACAGAAATTTCTGAAGACACCTCGCATTGTCAATTATTACCAGTTTTCCTCGAAATTATCATATATATAGTATCCTCAAGGGTACTTCGCTGACTTATGTGACTCTGTTTTGTTACCTTTATAAACTATAAAAGGTCTGCTGAGGAAATGCTTGCATTCCCAAAAAAGTTCACCGTGGATCGAGAATTTTCCTTGACATATGATAAAAGGCTAAGATTTGATATTATTAACTTCGTTCAATGTAATCAAATGTTTATACACGTTTTATTGGGTTTATATTTCAGATTAGCACATCCAAATATCGTTCAGCTTTTGGAGACATTTGAAGACAAATGGAAAGTTTACCTGGTGATGGAATTGTAAGTAGAAAATATGTATCATAAATTTACTTAAAATATATTAAACCTTGGTCGTACTAAATCGTCTTTCAATTATCGGAATTCGGCAAGTGAATAACTTCTATCTTTGTTGTTACGTAAGCTATCTCAGACTTTCAAAATTATATTCTGTGTTAAGTGCGCTTAATTATTTATTTTAAAAATGGAATGAAAACTTTATCGGCGAAATAAATAGGTAGTTTTGCAACAAGCAACAATGTTAACTTCGATTGCACCAAAGGTAGAATCCCCTTCACAAATGAAAGTGTCCATACAAGAATTTGATTTTGATCGATCAGTTTGTATGACAGCTATTGTAGCGTTGCCTTGGGAAATTATTCATGCCAAACTTGTGAAATGTTTTTCATACAAAAACATAATTTTGATTGCTCAGTTTATGTAGCAAATTTATTTGATAGTGGCCCGATATCGGCGGTGCCGACAAATAAACAGCTTCTTGGAAAGAAAAAATGCGTGGAAAATTTCAAAGCGATATCTCAAAAGGAGGAGCTAGTTCGCTTATATACAGAAAGACAGACATGGCTAAATTAACTCAGCTCGCAACAATTTTTTGTATCTTTTGTATAAAGAAGGATGAGTATATTATGAAATCGATAGACTCAGAAACTATTTGACCGATCATTATGAAAATTGATATTCCCATTGACGTAACTCGCCACCAGGTGGGGCTGCATGTACCGACTTCTGTATAGTTTAACCGGTTGTTACGAAAATTAGTACGTGCATGTATTTTTTTTTTATGGAGAAGACGATTATGCTATCCCCATTGACGCAACTCGCCTGCTGCAATGTACCGACTTCAGTATCGCTTAAATGATTGTTATGAAAAATAGTATGCACTTGTACATGTATTTTTTAATGGAGAAGACAATTATACCATTGACGCAACTCGCTGTTAGGTGGTGCTGCGATGTATAGATTAAATAATAAAATTCATTCATAAAAAAATGAACTAACTTCAGTCAATAAACCTTAAATAAGAACACAAATATATAATATCAATAAGTTGTAAAAATTATTTTATGGTAAGATGATTATACACAGAAAAAAGTAATTAGTTATTTAGTTATTGGTAAGCATATTTATAATTTTGGTTATAATGAATAGTTAGTTAACAATTTAAGTTCAAGACAAATAACTAGTCGCTTTCTTATATAAATAGATTAAACTGACAATACACTCTTGATAATGTTTACAATGCCACATACCGGAAAATCGACGAGAAACGCGATGCGTCTTAAAACAATAAGAAATTCTGCAACTAAAAACTAAAACCAATTTTAACAAAAAAGAATTCAATTACGATGTGTGCATTGGTTTAATGGATGTAGTGAACATTGTCAAGCTAAGAAGTTTAAAAGAGAAACTGATGGCTACGTGCGACTTCAATGGTAAAGTTTATTTACCACCATTGATTGAACCACCAGAACCTCTTTTAACTTACGTAACTGGCACTACTAAGGAGTCTAAGCGTTTTCCTCAGCATGTTAGAAAATACAATTCATGTCTTTAAATGACATCGTTTGGAGCAACAAATATTGTAAAATTTAATAATTTTACGCCTACATTTAAAGTGCAAGGACAAGTATAAAATCAGATTAGTTCACTACTTTCAGTATCTGAAGAAAATCCCCAGTTTTTGCAGATTTATTTCATAGATAATGTAGAAAAAGAAATTGATCGACAGTGCACGTTCACGGGAAATCATCGTTAAATTACGGATTGTGCTGCATGAAAATATTTGTTTAGCTAGAGATTTTAAATTTGCTTTAAAAGCTGAGACAGCAGATGATTTCAAACTCATTATTAGAGCATGAAAGACGCTTCAATGCTCCTTTGGCTCCTGTTGCAGCGATAATTGTCGGTACAGAAATTACAAGACGAGATATTGTTATCACTAAACGAGATAAAGCCAAGCAACGTGTCGCTGAAACACACAGGTCGTATGACGTCCTTCAATATCCAATTCTATTTCCGCGAGCAGAAGATGGATATCATCTCAAACTGATCTCACAACAGGCGCGATGACATTAAAAGGAGTTAGTTGTAAGGATTTTTATGCATATCGTATCATGATTAGAGATAATCAATCTGATTATATTCTGAAGTGTCGCCAACTATTTTAACAATTTATTGTTGACATGTACGCCAAGGTCGAGAGCGAGCGCCTAACCTACATTCGATACAACCAATCGAAACTTCGAGCAAAAGAAAAAAAATTACGAGATACAATATCGAATGATAAAGTAGCTACTGATATTGGACAAAGAGTAATAAATCTACAAAGCAGTTCTGCAGAAGAAAACGCGGCACAAAACACTATTTGGTGGCTGGCATATTTTCTACTAACGCACTGGAAAGTGTCTACACTGATCATCCTAATAATAGCGAATACTACTATTTACGAATGCTGCTTCACGTAGTTAAAGGGCCGACATCGTTTCAAAGAATCAAAACTATCGATGGTCAGAAGTGTCAAACATATAGAGAAACGTGTTTCACACTTGGTATACTTGAACATGATGAACATTGGAACCATACATTAACAGAAGCATCTGAAATACGTCACCCTCACCAAATCCATACTCTATTAGCTATAATTTTAACTACCTGTGCACATTCTGATCCGATAGATTTATGGAAAAAACATAAACAGAGTATGAGTGAAGATATATTGATGCGAAAACGTCAAGACAATCCAAACCTGGATATACAGTACTCTGAAAACATTTTTAACAAATCGTTAATTTTACTTGAAGATATATGTGTATCAGTTAATAATATAAGTCTTAATCAACTGGGCCTTTTTTCACCGGATTTATTAAGAGAAAAACAATACGAGGTCGAAGCTTTAGAAGATTACGTTGAGACTCAGAAAAATATCTTAACAAATGATCAAAGACTTGCGTATAACTCAGTTATGGAATATCTACAGAAGGAAACGGTGTAATTCTTTTTCTTGATGCATCAGGAGACACTAGAAAAACGTTCCTGCTTAATTTGATACTCGCAGAAGTTCGAAGCATGCATGAGATTGCTATGGCTGTGGCATCATCAGAGATCGCAGCTATGTTACTCGATGGGGGACGCACGGCACATTCAGCTTTTAAGCGGCCATTGAACTTAAATGTAACTGAAAGGCCAGTTTGTAACATCGGAAAATCATCTGGAATGTCTGGTGTCTTAAAGAAATGTCAACTCAAAAAGGATATTTTTTTAATTTTTTGTGGGATATAGGTGTTATGACTAGAAGCTAACACTGCAAAGAAAATGTGTGCCAATTTTCATAAGAATCGGTGAAGAGCTTTCCGAGTTGTCTTGCACGCCAGTTTTCAAAAAGTCGTTTTGAGAAAATCGTGTTTAAAGTTTCGAACATGGAAACTTCACGGTTACAAAAACTTACCGTCTAATCAGCGATTCCAGCACCATACAGAAGTCCTTCGGTGCGTTTATAGTATTTGTTTTTTTTCCTAAGCTCTTCCTGATATCCTTGACGAGCTTTTTTAGTCGTCACAGAGCTGCGGCGATTTTCTCGGTTCACTCTTTGTTCATCAATTTTATTTTTGCAAGACATGCATTGGTGAACAATCACCAGCTGTAATGAGTTCATAACTCGTAAAATATATTTGTAACCGTCATTAAATAATCCAACAGATATAAAAGCACTAATTTCAACAATTTTGAATCCAGAATTGAGATGTTTCGTACAAAGTCGCTAAATAGTAGAGTTGAAACTTTCGTTTGCATTTTGCGTGTGATCGCCCAAACATCTTTCAAGTAATTCATCCCTGGATAAATCTTCAAAAATGGGCTTTACATGGGTTTGGACATCAGTATGTAATGGAGCAGGGTGTTTATTTTTTTTTTGAATCTTCACCCAAAGCTTCAGCTTTACACCACTTGCACCAGCTTCCGGGACCGGACGGGCAATACTTGTGTCTTGGTTTGTCGTCTGTAGAGCACATATGATAGTATGTGGCCATAATTGCATTCTTCATATCTTTAATGCAGTATACGTTTCTTCGGATAGATAATCCACAATACAAAGACATTTTTTTAACCAAAGCTTCAGTAAGTTTACCTCTTTCACCCAGGTGATTATCAGGTCTAGTTTTCTGAGTCGAGTGCCCATTCTTTTCTGAACGTGCCCAATGCACTCGCTTTTTACAACTTGGCAATCTTCGCCGTACGGATTCAAATCTAGAATACCTCTAAAGGTTTTCGAATCCCCATCCTCTATGTAATTCCCGTACTTGACGCCAAATAATACTTCAGAGCATGAAAACATTTCTTTAACCGCATCGACTTCCATCGCAAGAGAAGAACCTTTATGGTTTTCTTGTCAGCTTGGTTCGTGTTCTTCAAACCTTTCCTGGTATTCTTTAGTATCAGTTTTATTTTTCCAAAGAACAATACCTGCACAGAATTAACTTTTAACGACTAAATTAATAACTTTACCACAATAATATCCAATTAAAGTTGTGACTCCATATAATGACTTGAAACCCCACTTCTTCCAGGTGCCATCTCCAGAAACTTTTAAATTTAGAATTGGCCGTTCGTGCTTTTCATTTTCAGCCTTTTCTTCACTGACAGCTTTTACAGACGAAGCTCGAAATGAAGATTGCGTAATGCTATGTATCAACGAGATAATATTTTGTAGGAACTTTCAGTGATACCGTTACAAATGTCCATCATGTTACAAAATAAATTTATTCCTTCTCTAGCAACACCTAAAAGACGCATAACAAACACAGTTCTGCGATTGATCTCAAACCCATTATTAATTAACGGTCCTGAATTATTAACTGTGCGACAACACTTGCACAGCACGGCGATTTTAAACTCTAGTCCTCGGCTGCCACTCTCGTTAAATGTTACTGGTAATTTACAATCATGACATATTAACATCTCTGAAAGAGCTGTGAACACTGTAAACTGTCAATAAAACGATACCCATGATGTTCATTACAATTAACGTTTTCTTAGCCTGCGTTTGAGAGTTTTCTCGCGCTCCTACTTTCCGGTTTGAAATGCTTTTCATTACTATTTTTATCACTATACTGATTACCCTGGAATTTTATCTTTGGTGGTTTTGAAGCACGAGAAGATTCATTCTTAGTAGTTTTAGGATAAGATTGCATTTTGTTTAACTGTCACTGACAAAATAACTTTACACACTACAAACTCCACAAGTAAGTTAAACTGAACTGAACTGAAATAACATTAATACTGGTTTTTGTGCGCTCCGGTACGGACTCATTGACGCTCGAGCCGCGAGTTGAGGCAGAACAATTAAATTCATTTTTTCTTAATAAATAGTGCGATTTTCATTCTAAAAATTTACAGGCATATTTTTAATATGTTAAACTAACTATTTATGAAACAAACAAAAAATCGATTTTTTTATTTTATATGTATCGCCCCCCTTAAAGATGATTCTGCAAAAACATTTGCCCAAACACTTTTAAATATGGGCGATGGTGAACTTTCGGTATACCCTTCAACACAGGAAATATCATTTCCTCAGTGTTTTTTCAAACTTCAGTTGTCTCAATAGAAGATCTTGAAGATTAAGTTTTCCCGAACATCGGTAGCAACTTTAAGAATCCTGATTGGCTTTGTGAGCGTGCTGTCTTAGCTCCTGAAAATGATAGTGTAAATACAATAAATGATAGGATTCAGTTAAAATTTCCGGGAACAGTTACGGAATATAAATTTATTGACACAGTTACAGAAGAAAATAATGCTATTAATTGGGAAAAGTAGTATAATAAAATAGGGAAAATAAAAGTAGGGAAATTTAAAGGATCCGATAATTCCCATCGAATTACCCTTTACGTTTAAGCGCTTACAGTTTCTTATTCGTCTTGCTTTTGCAATGACGATTAACAAAGTTCAAGGCAAGTCGCTGCAAGTTACTGGATTTAATTTATCAAATCCATGTTTTTCACATGGTCAGCTATATGTTGCTTAATCAAGATTGGGTAATCCAAAATTTTTGTATATTTATACGCCTAATCAAAAAACAAAAAATATTGTGTACCCTCTGGCTTTGAAATAAATTATTAATTACTCGCTGGCCTTAAAATAAGTTCTTAAATAAGTATCAAGTCAGCTTTATCTAATTTTAATTATTTATTGTTTATATTTGTTATTCACAGTTATATTGTTGTTTTAATTCCCTAAAAAAATAATCAATTAAATTTTATTCTATATTCTTAAAAGGGACTATACATTTTTGTAAAAATCTCTGTTTAATTTTCTTGAAGAAATTATTTTTTTTATTTACACTACTTATAAATATTTACATGACAAGTGGAAATAATAATATCAATACTACAATAATAGTAATAAAATCGTCAAAACGGTTAAGTCTGGAAAAGCTGCTTACTTTTGCTGAAAAAAAATAAATATACGTATCAGTAAATACCGAGTCAACTGACATTTTTATTGAAAATAATAAAAATACACAAAAATTATATTTATTTGTAAAATTAATAAATTAATTAATTATCAAACAAGTTCACTATTGGTTTTATAAATTTTAATAGTCAAACGTAATGGCAGCTGTCGGACAAATTTTCCAAATCAGAAATACAGGTAAATTTTAATTTAATAATGTAATTGAATTAATCATTTAAAAAATTTGATATCAGTGTTTGTCGGTAAAAAAATGACAACTTATTTCTTTATTATTTGTACAAGAATTGTTGAAGTAATTTAAAGCGCAATCGGTGCGAGATCGTCTGAAAATATTAGCTATTTATGTTCATTGTTGAGCATAGCAATAATAATGTCTTAATGATGCTGAGGGATTTTTAGGCGCTCTTTATTTTGAAATTCAATAAACATCAGGTAAATTATTGGTCAATTCACTATATTCGATATTCATAAATTTAATTTTTAGGTTGTTCATATTTATAATGCACGAGCTGTACAACGAAACTATAATGTCAACGCTAAAGCACGCCAAATTTATTTATTGGTGTGGGTCGAATTCTTCACCCGCTAGAAATCGAGTTGAAGAAAACGAAATTGAATAAGAATGATGATCATAATTGTGGCGATTTAAATATTATCTTTCTGGGTGTTACAAAAACAACAACAATAATTGACTCAAAAAAAAACCGACTTCAATGGAGCTCGATTGTTATGACAAATCATCTGTTCATTTATTTTTATTAACTAAATACAATGTTTAGGAACTGCAAAAGTGTGAAATAAATACATCAACCGCCTCATAATATTATACTTTACAATTTGTAACAACATACACCTAGCGAAATAATTAACATGTTTGGATGCTATTTTTTTAATGACTTGCTGTAGTCTTCGAAGCATTAGGCAAATTAATTTATTTATTGGTTTTTGATCAATTTTAATCCATTCTTGGTTTTTGGTTGGTCATTGCATTTCTGAGACTTTTGACATTATCAAACTGCCTTCCATTCTTAAAAACAGCTTGAGAAGGAATTGGCCATTCCAGGACGGGTACATTTTTGGATCGCACGTATTCCGATGTGCTGATTTTTCTTATAAACCAAAACTTTGAAGCACGTCGTCCAAGCTCAATGAATCTTTGCCTATTCATTGGCTCCAATCTTTGCCCATACCATAACAGGTTCACCACCGAAATTGCGCACGAATATTTTATCCTTCTTACGTTTATCGTGCCAACGCACTTGGAAACCGTCTGGACCATCCAAATTAAAATTTTAATTACCTCGTCCCACTTTTCATCTCAAAATTGGTATTTTTCAGCAAATGTCAATTTGGCTTGTTTGTGTCGCAGCGCCAACTTAGGGGCTCGCTTTGTATATTCCAGTTTGATGTCAACACTCAAAATTTGCTACTTGTAAATCAAGGCTTGGTATAATTTGAGCGGGTCTATTAGCTTTATTGACAGCTAGCCGTTTTATTTTATTTCATATTTATGTTTTCTTCCACTACGCTTCTTTTGTTCATATATTTCTTTAAGATTAAAAAAGTTTATGACCACAGTTTTGCCTATTTTTAATTTAGACGTGGACGTCCAATTTTGACACCGGCTTCTATAAAGCCCCCTTGTGCCATCCTGGAAGTAAAATTTAATATCTCTGACGCATTTATTTATTGATTTATCGCACTTTTAGTCGTTTTTAACTAAACAGTTATATGGGGAGTGGGCAGTGTTATCATCCGATTAAATCTATTTTCACACTATCGTAAAAAGAAGAAGAAAACATTTGTCCTGTGCAAATTTGGGTGATATAGCTATATTTGTTTGGAAGATATAACATTAAATTTATTAGGGGGCATTTTATAAGTTTTCGATTAATCGCGTTTTCTGGACGTGGGATATCTTCACTTTTACTCAAGTTACAGCACAGACGGACGGACTGACTGTCACTCGGAATTCAACACATCTCATCATCCTGACCTTGTCACCTCTTCAAACTCTGTGAAAATGGGTAAAATTGGATAACAAACACCCCACTCCCCATATAACGGTAATGTTGAAATCTACTAAAAGTATTATAACTAATACGGGAGGGGCAGCGCCCACCTTTAGATTTTAAATATCAATGAAGTTATCAGAATAAAACTTTGTAAAAATATTCCCCTTAATTTCATCTTACGCCCAAAATTGTCGAAATCGGAATATAAGTTTTCAATGAGCTGGCTACCAAATATGTGAACCCCAGTGCATATGGCTGATTTTTGACCGAACATATCAGTCAAGCCGTGAGGTCTAGTGTTGAAATTCAGGGAGAATATTTTTGGGATGACCACATGCCCTTGAGCCAAAAAATGGGTAAAATCGGGTTAATACTTCCCTTAGCTCCCGCATACCTAATATAAATATTTTCGAACTTACGTTTGGCTATATACCGTCTATCGGTCAATATGTAAGAAATCTTAATGAAGTTCGGAACTAAGCGTTTTCTAATAACAGTGTATCTTCTTTCCTTAAATGGATGAAATCTCGGTGATGCTTTCCTTAGTGTGATAAAATGATTTGAAGAATGAAGATGTTTCTCCGCCATTGTTCCTTGCAAGTTGTAAGAGTATGAAATGTTCGGTTGCACCCGAGTTCTTACTTGTTACTGTTAGAATTCTCTTACTTAGTTCAATGTGTATTTGTTTATACTTAACACACTTCTATTGTACTTGCTATCGTTTTCTCTAATGTTAAGGAAAGGCGCATTTACTACTTTGTTCTTCTTTGTCCGATCGTTTTGTATACATAGATGTGTAAAATACACAAGTAAGCATGAAGTCTATTCTTTGTTGGAGTGCTCTGTTTCAGTTCTCTGGTATGTACACGCTTAAGTTATATTTTCATTTGTTAAAAAATATCTTACATATACTTAATTTTAGAATAAAATCACACAAAGTGCTTTATTACTCGTCTATTGCATAATCCTATAGAATTTGAAGCGGTGAAAATCTGATACCATAGTTTTATCGATAAATTTACACAAAATCGTCATTTCGAAGCGCAGAAAAAGTCTGCGTATAAGTAGTAACAAGGAAATTCTTCGCACCAAGAGTAAAAATGCCGGAAAGGTATAATTTTACTTGTTTTCGTAAAAGTAGCAATTTGAAACGATTTTTGTTTTTTTCAGTTTAAATTTAGAACATCGAATCTCGCCGAAAAGAAAACAAAGGGATCCTCTGAAAGGGACTTAACTTTTGGAAGAAGGAAAGACCTACGGTGAAATCGGTCGATTGCAAGAACACATTCTTCCAGAAAATAATAATAAAAAATTACACCGGTAAGCTGGCTTTTTTATATCTCGGTCCGTCCAGGGCGGGCAAAAATACTAGCATATTGTGAAACACGTAACCATGTGACAAAAAATATGAAGTAAAACCCCCGATTTACTGCAACCAAAATCACTCAAATTTTAAGAAATCCTTCTGACATGATTCGCAAAATTAATAAAGAGCAGAGTTTAATGGTCAAGTCGCACACAAGAAGTCATTCATATCGTCAGTCAATAGATAAGTACATAACGCGAAAGAGCACTTAAACAAGTCCCAGTAGCTTGAGCCTCTTTTGTCCGATGAAAACAAGTTTTTGGTCTTTGGAATCAAAAGCTGAAAGATTATATGGCGAAAAACAAGCAAGGCACTTGATAAGAAAATATTAATTCATACTGTAAAGCACAGTGGTGAAAAAGCAATAATATGGCGGTGCTTAGCTAGTAATGGTGTGGGCCGAATGGAAATTATTGAGTTCACAATGGATAAATATGCATACCTTAATATCTTAAAAATAAATTTGAAACAAAGAGCGGAAGAATTGTATCTTGGATGTGACTGCTATTCTACACCAGAATTAGCAGACCAGCACCTTTGGGATTCACTGGAACAAAACATCCGCCAATGTACAATTACTTCAAAGGGTATGCTCAAGGATGTGCTGAACGAGATATAGGCTTACATCCCTTCGACAGAAACCTCTGAGCTTGTCTGTTTCATGTAAGATATAAGAATATCTTTGCTCGAATTATGTAGCTTATACGCAGACTTTTTATAAATACAATGGATTTTTTTATTACATATTTAATATCCTAATATCGATTGTGATGAAATTTGGTGTGTTATCTGGTATGTCTGAAAATCGGCCAACATCCTTTTTTTCATACCCCTAAATTTTAAGGGTATTCTACCCCAAATATTACTTTTTTTTATTTGAAAAAAATGTTTTGTTTATATTTTCTCACGATTTAGCATTGGAATTTTTAAAGGCAACAAAAAATTAAAAGGTAGATATTAAAAGATCACAGTAATCCACTTAATGCACCAGTAGGTAGTCGCATGTGAACTCTACATCCTCCCAACGTTTAGGCTTGCATTTACTAGTATGCTTGTATACATGCTTACTTAACAGATTTACATCACATTATCGACTGAAAAAAGACGGAAGGTGTCAAATTACTTTTATTACGTTTTTCTATAAACTCAATTGTGACATTTTGTGTTTTATACTTATGTTTTCCCCTATAGAAATAACGATAAATTAAATCTTAACAATAATATAAATAACTTTCTTAACATACATTTCAAATTTGTCAGCGACGATCTTCTTGCTTTATTTCTGATAACAAAACCGATATTGGTTTTCGTGACACCCAAAACCGATACAATTTCTGTTTCGAACGTCAAACCAACAATATCTGAATTTATGACATCTGATACATTTTTTTTTATCGGTTTCAATTCTGATTCCGACAACTATCAGATTCCACAACACCCTTAGTTTAGTTTTTCAGTGCCAGGAGATGTTCGAGCCAGAAAATAACTGCACCAATATTGCAATCCTGTTCTTCTGCAGATACACAGCTAATACTTTATCTAATCAACGCAAATATTTTACGAGGAATATAAAAATTTGAGAATTGGGATCTAAAAATGAATTTTGGTTCACGAACGAAATAGCGTTTGACCGTGAAATCTGCCAAAAACTATGCTCACCGAATTTTTTTAATTGTGTAATCGTGCGTATGTTTTGGTGCTTTTTCGCAAAGACTTCTCTATTCAGAAGTACCATACTATTTTACGCCCCGAAAGCAAGGCACACCAGTTGATGCATGCCCAAGTTTATTCAAATAAAATAATTTGGGTCGTGTACATACAAGTACAGTCTTACCAGGGCAGACCGAGTGCTTTTATCTGCGAGCGTTTTCGGTTAGTGTCACTAGACCATTGTCATTTCAAGATGTACATGCGTAAAGTAAATGGACAACAATATCCAACTTATAGAGATGAATGCCTTGCACTAAGCTTGTTAGTAGAATACAATTATTGGGACAGTATGTTTGCTGCAGCAGCATTAAATTGAAGAGGAACACAAATTCGTCTATTATTTGCTATAGTACTAACGACATGTTTCCCGGCTCGCTCAAAAATGTTTTGGGATAATCACAAAGATTCGATGACTAATGATACATTGTATCCACATCGTAGAAGGAGCAACGTTCTAACAATATCATTCACAAACGCAATATACAATGAAGCACTGATTGCTATTCAAGAACATTGCATTGTCATTGCGAAGTCATTTCGTCATTTTAGTATGAGCTCACCAAATCGAAGTGCATTTGTAGTAAGCACATACATATATAAATCGTGAAATGAAGTATGTTACTGTCGAGTTGGCAGCGACTGTTTCTCGCAATGTTCCACTACTAAATGATGAACGAAAACAATTTATGACCGCATTGTACTGCCAGTTTCGGCAGGACAAGGGGGATTATTTTGTTTTTGGATACTCCAGGTGGAACTAGTGAAATATTTCTTATTTCGCTACTTCTTGCTAAGATAGATCAAAAAATGGCATCGCCGTTGCATCATCTGGCAATGCAGTAACTTTATTAGTTGTAGGAAGAACAGCTCATATATCATTAAAGCTGCCATTAAACATTCAAAATAACCCTGGTACAGTGTGCAACATAAAAACACAATCGCCACATTACTTAACAATGTAAAATTATCATTTTGGATGAATGCACTACGGCACACAAACATTCAAGCAAGTAATTGGATAGGATATTGTAAGACTATGTTACTCCTTTCTGGTTATTTCTGACAAACACTTCCATTATTCCACGTTCAACATACGCTGAAGAAATCAACACTTGCTTAAAATCATGGCGACTGTAGCGTAATGTGAAAAAGTACAACTGACAGTGAACATGCGCGTCCATATGCTTCAAGATATATTTCTAGAAACTTTATCAACACAACTGTTAAATATTGGCGACAGAAAACTTGCTGTACATGAAAATACTGGATACATAAAAATACCGTAGGATTTAGCACTTATCAACTCACAAAATACTCTCATCGACAATATATTTCCCGATGTGCACACAAAATATAAAAATCGTGAGTGGCCGGCAGAAATAGTGATTTTGGCAGCAAAAAATGTGGACGTCAATGAATTAAATTTAGAGATACAACATATGTTGCCAGAGAACTTGGTGTCACACAAATCTATCAGTGCTGTTTGCGATGCGATGATTCTTTCAGATCAGCCAATTGAATTGAAACGCACTCAATTTCCAATTCGATTGGTATTCACAATAACACTCGATAAGTTGTAGGGACAAAAGTTGTCTTTTTGTGGCTTAGATTTGCTTATACCATACTTTTCCCACGGACAATTTTATGTGACATGTTCCTTCCAGTTTGTTTGCATTCCGTAAAGACGGACTGACCAAAAATATTGTACAATCCATTGCGTGGAGAAATTAATCTTTGTTAACTTTTAATTGCCATAATTAGTAGTAGAAATATAAACTATTTTCGATGTACACATTGCTATCAATAATTGTAATTTAATATATTATATATATATTTTTTTTTACTTTATTAAAGAACAATAAATTACCTTAAAAAAAGTATACTTTAATTGTCTACAACTCTTCATTATTCTTTCAATTATAATAACATTCCCCACATATTATTGTATAATGTTTGTTATTTCTAAAAGTATTTCCTAACAAGTAAGGAAGAGCTAAGTTCGGATGTAACCGAACATTTTATACTCTCGCAAAGTCAAATGGTATACTCGTTTGAGATTTCTTTGTGGATTGACTGATATTTTCGGTAGAAGGTCAACTATAGGCACTGGGGTCAACATATTTAGTACTTAGGGGTTTGAACAGTTTTGGTTCGATTTAGACAATTTTTGGCCGCAAGGTGGCAAACTTTAATTGCATTATTTACGCAAAGTTTTACCCCGATACAATCATTGTTACCTGATTTGCATAGTGGAAAGTGAAAGAATCAGATGGAATTGAAAATGGTGTTACATGGGAAGTAAGCGTGGTTGTAGTCCGATTTCGCCCTATGACATAGAAACATGAAAAGAACGTTATGCACCGAATTTGGTTGAGATCGGTTGAGCAGATCTCAAGATATAGGTTTTCACCTAAAAGTGGGCTGTACCACGCCCACTGACCAATTTTGAACGCGGTTCCTATAAAGTCATCTCATACCATCCCAGAGATAAAATTTATTGTCTCTGGCGTATTTAGTGCTTGATTTATCGCGCTTTTAGTAGTTTTTAACAGTACCGTTATATAGGGAGTGGGCGGAGTTGCCACCCGATTTCAACTATTTTCACACCGTCAATAGAAGTGCTAAAAACATTTTCTTCCAGTGAATTTTGTTATTATAGCATTAGCGGTTTAGGAGATATGCACATTAAACCTATTAGGGGCGGGACCACGCCCACTTTAAAAACAAATTTTTAACTGCAAATGCCCCTCCCTAATGTGATCCTGTGTACCAAATAACAGTCTTGTATCTTATTGCGGAGCTTAGTTATGGCAAGTTATTTGTTTTTGATTAATGGCGTTTTGTGGGCGTGGCAGTGGTCCGATTACGCCCATCTGCAATACCAACCGTCTCACGGTACCAAGAAACTTGTCTACCAAGTTTCATAAAGATATCTCAATTTTTACTCAAGTTAGAGCTTGCACGGACGGACGGACGGACGGACGGACGGACGGACAGACAGTCACCCGGATTTCAACTCGTCTCTTCATCCTGATCATTTATATATATATAACCCTATATCTAACTCGATTAGTTTTAGGTGATACAAACAACCGTTAGGTGAACAAAACTATTATACTCTGTAGCAACAGGTTGCGAGAGTATAAAAATTACGTATATGGCAAAACAACGTTTGCCTGGTGAGCTAGTAGTAATATGTATGTCTTTCTTTACATAAAACTGAATTTTTTTTATATTTAAAATTAGGCTTACATATATATATAAATATATGTGTGAATGATTTTATTCAAAAATAGATTATGAAAAATTAATTATGTCATCTTAATAAAAAATATTTGGTCGATATGTGTTCTAAGAATATTCTAAAACGAATAATACAATTTAAAAATGCGTTCAGCATACATAAAACAAAAAAAAAACATTTCTCAAAATGCAACGCTCAAAACTCTAAAGCGCATGAAAAAAATACAACCACAAAAAAAGCGCAAATACGTCTCTGTTTGTCATGACTTTTTGTTGTACTTTTTTTGATAAGCAAGACCGCCACAAGTTTGTGCAAATAAAAACGAAGAGTTTGAAAAAGAAATACAACTACGACGCATCAGCAAATACGCGAGGCGATCAGTTGTTTCTCTCGTTCATATTTCTTTGTGTAGATATTTGCACAACATAGATGTTATGAGTGTGAGTGGCCATGTCCACCGATTTTAACCTTCATCAGCCCAGAAGTCTTTCGGACTCCAATTTTTTTTAAGGATAAACAAAAGCTAGAAATGCATATATTTCTAGAGACTAACAGACCTTTGAAATAAAGTATAATGAACATGAATTAGGTTTTATAATATAATTAAAATCTCTACAAATAAAAATAAAATATTAAATTTTAAACTGCGACACAAAAGCTTCGAATAGTCTCTCAGACTCTTTTTCAAAGATGCTTGTTTATTACTATACATACATGTAATATATTGTACTTATTTTGAAGGAAAAACGATTTAGGAGTTTAGTTACAAAGTGGCTGCTGCATAGTGTATTATAGATATAAAAGTGATTTGAGTAAGTAGGTAGGTAGGTAAGTAAAGTGGCTGTCACTCGACACACTTTGGCCTTTAGGAGGCCCATTGTGATACCACTGGGACTGTGATCCCCTCACTCTATTGGCTCCTCTCTGAACCACCCCGTACTTTTGATGAACTTCATCAGTGAGACAAGTTTTATCTGTGCAACCTCCGAGACGTCATCAAGAAACCCACGACCGATGGTTGCGATTCTTTTCCTATATAGTGCTGCGCAATCGCATAGAAGATGTTTAATGGTCTCCTCCTCTTCTACGTTATATGGCGTGCCAAGTCTACTTGCATGTCTGCCTATTAGACAGTGGCCTGTTAGTACTCCTACGAGAGTTCTTATATCATTCCTCTTGAATTTTAACAGTCGGCATGTGCGGCTCATATTCCATTCTTGCCACGTTTGCCTGCTAGTTGAGCAGGTCAGGGATTGATTCCACTGACACTCGGCTATATTAGTGACATTTTTGTCGATTAGGTATCTACAAGTAGCCAGAGGCATATTTATGTCCTCCTTACCAGGATCTAGTTGTAGGGTGGTGCCTGTTCTGGCTAGTTCATCTGCTACGCAGTTTCCAGGGATGTCACTGTGTCCTGGGACCCATTGAAGATTTACCGTGAAATAGGATGACAGATCCGCTAGAAGATCATGGCAATCTTTTACTGTCTTCGACGAAATCCTATGAGACATCAGAGATTTCAAAGCCGCCTGGCTGTCTGTATATATAAATACACTTCTTGTTGTGATTACACTTTTTGTTAGTACAAGAAGGCTTTCTTTAATTGCAGTGACCTCTGCTTGGAAGAAACTGCAGTGGTCTGGTAACCGGAAGGCGATTTTGGTATCTAGTTTAGCCGAGAAGACACCGCCGCCTACTCGGTTATCCAGTTTGGAACCATCCGTGTAGAAGCTTATCCCTGCTTCCTTGTCCACTACGTCCCTTTCCCACTCCTCTCTGGAGGGGAAGGCAATATTGAGGACCGGATTTAGGTTCAGCTCCATAGGATTGCAAAATACATTGTATCCACATCGTAGAAGGAGCAACGTTCTAACAATATCATTCACAAACGCAATATACAATGAAGCACTGATTGCTATTCAAGAACATTGCATTGTCATTGCGAAGTCATTTCGTCATTTTAGTATGAGCTCACCAAATCGAAGTGCATTTGTAGTAAGCACATACATATATAAATCGTGAAATGAAGTATGTTACTGTCGAGTTGGCAGCGACTGTTTCTCGCAATGTTCCACTACTAAATGATGAACGAAAACAATTTATGACCGCATTGTACTGCCAGTTTCGGCAGGACAAGGGGGATTATTTTGTTTTTGGATACTCCAGGTGGAACTAGTGAAATATTTCTTATTTCGCTACTTCTTGCTAAGATAGATCAAAAAATGGCATCGCCGTTGCATCATCTGGCAATGCAGTAACTTTATTAGTTGTAGGAAGAACAGCTCATATATCATTAAAGCTGCCATTAAACATTCAAAATAACCCTGGTACAGTGTGCAACATAAAAACACAATCGCCACATTACTTAACAATGTAAAATTATCATTTTGGATGAATGCACTACGGCACACAAACATTCAAGCAAGTAATTGGATAGGATATTGTAAGACTATGTTACTCCTTTCTGGTTATTTCTGACAAACACTTCCATTATTCCACGTTCAACATACGCTGAAGAAATCAACACTTGCTTAAAATCATGGCGACTGTAGCGTAATGTTGAAAAAGTACAACTGACAGTGAACATGCGCGTCCATATGCTTCAAGATATATTTCTAGAAACTTTATCAACACAACTGTTAAATATTGGCGACAGAAAACTTGCTGTACATGAAAATACTGGATACATAAAAATACCGTAGGATTTAGCACTTATCAACTCACAAAATACTCTCATCGACAATATATTTCCCGATGTGCACACAAAATATAAAAATCGTGAGTGGCCGGCAGAAATAGTGATTTTGGCAGCAAAAAATGTGGACGTCAATGAATTAAATTTAGAGATACAACATATGTTGCCAGAGAACTTGGTGTCACACAAATCTATCAGTGCTGTTTGCGATGCGATGATTCTTTCAGATCAGCCAATTGAATTGAAACGCACTCAATTTCCAATTCGATTGGTATTCACAATAACAATCGATAAGTTGTAGGGACAAAAGTTGTCTTTTTGTGGCTTAGATTTGCTTATACCATACTTTTCCCACGGACAATTTTATGTGACATGTTCCTTCCAGTTTGTTTGCATTCCGTAAAGACGGACTGACCAAAAATATTGTACAATCCATTGCGTGGAGAAATTAATCTTTGTTAACTTTTAATTGCCATAATTAGTAGTAGAAATATAAACTATTTTCGATGTACACATTGCTATCAATAATTGTAATTTAATATATTATATATATATTTTTTTTTACTTTATTAAAGAACAATAAATTACCTTAAAAAAAGTATACTTTAATTGTCTACAACTCTTCATTATTCTTTCAATTATAATAACATTCCCCACATATTATTGTATAATGTTTGTTATTTCTAAAAGTATTTCCTAACAAGTAAGGAAGAGCTAAGTTCGGATATAACCGAACATTTTATACTCTCGCAAAGTCAAATGGTATACTCGTTTGAGATTTCTTTGTGGATTGACTGATATTTTCGGTAGAAGGTCAACTATAGGCACTGGGGTCAACATATTTAGTACTTAGGGGTTTGAACAGTTTTGGTTCGATTTAGACAATTTTTGGCCGCAAGGTGGCAAACTTTAATTGCATTATTTACGCAAAGTTTTACCCCGATACAATCATTGTTACCTGATTTGCATAGTGGAAAGTGAAAGAATCAGATGGAATTGAAAATGGTGTTACATGGGAAGTAAGCGTGGTTGTAGTCCGATTTCGCCCTATGACATAGAAACATGAAAAGAACGTTATGCACCGAATTTGGTTGAGATCGGTTGAGCAGATCTCAAGATATAGGTTTTCACCTAAAAGTGGGCTGTACCACGCCCACTGACCAATTTTGAACGCGGTTCCTATAAAGTCATCTCATACCATCCCAGAGATAAAATTTATTGTCTCTGGCGTATTTAGTGCTTGATTTATCGCGCTTTTAGTAGTTTTTAACAGTACCGTTATATAGGGAGTGGGCGGAGTTGCCACCCGATTTCAACTATTTTCACACCGTCAATAGAAGTGCTAAAAACATTTTCTTCCAGTGAATTTTGTTATTATAGCATTAGCGGTTTAGGAGATATGCACATTAAACCTATTAGGGGCGGGACCACGCCCACTTTAAAAACAAATTTTTAACTGCAAATGCCCCTCCCTAATGTGATCCTGTGTACCAAATAACAGTCTTGTATCTTATTGCGGAGCTTAGTTATGGCAAGTTATTTGTTTTTGATTAATGGCGTTTTGTGGGCGTGGCAGTGGTCCGATTACGCCCATCTGCAATACCAACCGTCTCACGGTACCAAGAAACTTGTCTACCAAGTTTCATAAAGATATCTCAATTTTTACTCAAGTTAGAGCTTGCACGGACGGACGGACGGACGGACGGACGGACGGACAGACAGTCACCCGGATTTCAACTCGTCTCTTCATCCTGATCATTTATATATATATAACCCTATATCTAACTCGATTAGTTTTAGGTGATACAAACAACCGTTAGGTGAACAAAACTATTATACTCTGTAGCAACAGGTTGCGAGAGTATAAAAATTACGTATATGGCAAAACAACGTTTGCCTGGTGAGCTAGTAGTAATATGTATGTCTTTCTTTACATAAAACTGAATTTTTTTTATATTTAAAATTAGGCTTACATATATATATAAATATATGTGTGAATGATTTTATTCAAAAATAGATTATGAAAAATTAATTATGTCATCTTAATAAAAAATATTTGGTCGATATGTGTTCTAAGAATATTCTAAAACGAATAATACAATTTAAAAATGCGTTCAGCATACATAAAACAAAAAAAAAACATTTCTCAAAATGCAACGCTCAAAACTCTAAAGCGCATGAAAAAAATACAACCACAAAAAAAGCGCAAATACGTCTCTGTTTGTCATGACTTTTTGTTGTACTTTTTTTGATAAGCAAGACCGCCACAAGTTTGTGCAAATAAAAACGAAGAGTTTGAAAAAGAAATACAACTACGACGCATCAGCAAATACGCGAGGCGATCAGTTGTTTCTCTCGTTCATATTTCTTTGTGTAGATATTTGCACAACATAGATGTTATGAGTGTGAGTGGCCATGTCCACCGATTTTAACCTTCATCAGCCCAGAAGTCTTTCGGACTCCAATTTTTTTTAAGGATAAACAAAAGCTAGAAATGCATATATTTCTAGAGACTAACAGACCTTTGAAATAAAGTATAATGAACATGAATTAGGTTTTATAATATAATTAAAATCTCTACAAATAAAAATAAAATATTAAATTTTAAACTGCGACACAAAAGCTTCGAATAGTCTCTCAGACTCTTTTTCAAAGATGCTTGTTTATTACTATACATACATGTAATATATTGTACTTATTTTGAAGGAAAAACGATTTAGGAGTTTAGTTACAAAGTGGCTGCTGCATAGTGTATTATAGATATAAAAGTGATTTGAGTAAGTAGGTAGGTAGGTAAGTAAAGTGGCTGTCACTCGACACACTTTGGCCTTTAGGAGGCCCATTGTGATACCACTGGGACTGTGATCCCCTCACTCTATTGGCTCCTCTCTGAACCACCCCGTACTTTTGATGAACTTCATCAGTGAGACAAGTTTTATCTGTGCAACCTCCGAGACGTCATCAAGAAACCCACGACCGATGGTTGCGATTCTTTTCCTATATAGTGCTGCGCAATCGCATAGAAGATGTTTAATGGTCTCCTCCTCTTCTACGTTATATGGCGTGCCAAGTCTACTTGCATGTCTGCCTATTAGACAGTGGCCTGTTAGTACTCCTACGAGAGTTCTTATATCATTCCTCTTGAATTTTAACAGTCGGCATGTGCGGCTCATATTCCATTCTTGCCACGTTTGCCTGCTAGTTGAGCAGGTCAGGGATTGATTCCACTGACACTCGGCTATATTAGTGACATTTTTGTCGATTAGGTATCTACAAGTAGCCAGAGGCATATTTATGTCCTCCTTACCAGGATCTAGTTGTAGGGTGGTGCCTGTTCTGGCTAGTTCATCTGCTACGCAGTTTCCAGGGATGTCACTGTGTCCTGGGACCCATTGAAGATTTACCGTGAAATAGGATGACAGATCCGCTAGAAGATCATGGCAATCTTTTACTGTCTTCGACGAAATCCTATGAGACATCAGAGATTTCAAAGCCGCCTGGCTGTCTGTATATATAAATACACTTCTTGTTGTGATTACACTTTTTGTTAGTACAAGAAGGCTTTCTTTAATTGCAGTGACCTCTGCTTGGAAGAAACTGCAGTGGTCTGGTAACCGGAAGGCGATTTTGGTATCTAGTTTAGCCGAGAAGACACCGCCGCCTACTCGGTTATCCAGTTTGGAACCATCCGTGTAGAAGCTTATCCCTGCTTCCTTGTCCACTACGTCCCTTTCCCACTCCTCTCTGGAGGGGAAGGCAATATTGAGGACCGGATTTAGGTTCAGCTCCATAGGATTGCAAAAATCCGTAGTTATGGGAAGAAACGGGAACTTTCTAAGTATCATAGAATGCCCCTTGTTGCTGGCGACTAGTAGGGAGGATTCCCTCAGTCTCAGAGCTGACTTCGCTGCCATTTGCTTGCAATACAGGTCTGCTGGCAGCAAGTGTAAAATTATGTTGAGTACCTGGCTTGGCGTAGTTCTGAGAGCTCCATTGATGCAAATACTAGCTGCTCTTTGTATACTTTCCATGCTTCTAGTCGCATATTTCTTTTCTGATTTGAGTAAACGATGTGAAATTGCTTCAAAAGGAGCTAACAGTATTACAGATGATTCGCCAAGCCTTTGAAGCTGAATCAGATGATCAGTATCTAGATGATGAAAACGTTGAAGGGAGCTGCAATGATTGTTCGTTAGATGAGGAATATGCTGTGACAAGTAGCTTCTGAAGATGATATAGACGAGACGGATAAGGAGCAATTGAGTGAAGATAATAACGAAGGCCACGAATGCACTGATACATATGATACATATTGGTAAAGATGGAGCCATCTGGAATTCGTTGCCACAAGAAGCGTTATTCCTTCATTTAGAAACTCATCAAATAAAGTTGTTTTGCCACCCAGATATAGTGTAGACAAACTAGTTGAGTAATTGGCAAGGTCGTAAAATATACGATCGTAGAGGCAATTCAAATACTGGGAAGTGCTTGACGGCCGACTAACTCAGTAAAAATGTATGCTCTTATTGGTCTTCTTCTAACTGTATGTGTCAATAGTCAATACAAGCTTGCTTATACAGAGTTTTGGGATACGATTTTCGTCATCGTTATCTTTCGACGATTCTAACGACTATGGGAAAAGAAAGATTCTAATCAATTATGAGATTTTTAAGATTTGATGACAAAGAGACGCGAGCTATGCGCAGACAGAAAGATACATTTTCACTAATTAGAGATGAGTGGGAAATCGTCAATAATAATTTTTTTAAGTACTATTGTATATTCCTGGAAAAAATGTAATGATAGATGACCAGTTGGTGCCTTTTCATGGTCGTACATCACTCAAACAATACAAGGTGCGTTCCAAAGTAAGCAATAAAAAAGTAACAAAGTAAACTTTAGTGGCACCATTTATATGTCGACTAGTGCGTTAGAATCTGCTATCCTTTATCGACTTCCAGTAAAAATTTCATGACATTTCATATATTGGAAGTGAAGTTATTGCGTTTTAAGTGTCAGTATGTTTTTGTCATCCGTGCGAAAATGAGCTTCGAACAAACAGCCAACACTAAATTTTGTTTTAAAATTAGTAAAAATTTTACGGAAAGGTTTCAATTGATGAAACAAGTTTATGGCGATGATTGCCTACCCCGTAGCAGAGTGCACGAGTGGTTTCAACGTTTTCAAAGTGGTCGTGAGGACGTAAATGAGAAATGAGCCGAAACCCAAAAAAATCGCGTCTGGAGAAGTCAAAAGTGAAGACAATGCTGATTTGTTTTTATGATTCCAAGGGTATTGTCCACAAAGAATCGATAAGTTGTAGGGACAAAAGTTGTCTTTTTGTGGCTTAGATTTGCTTATACCATACTTTTCCCACGGACAATTTTATGTGACATGTTCCTTCCAGTTTGTTTGCATTCCGTAAAGACGGACTGACCAAAAATATTGTACAATCCATTGCGTGGAGAAATTAATCTTTGTTAACTTTTAATTGCCATAATTAGTAGTAGAAATATAAACTATTTTCGATGTACACATTGCTATCAATAATTGTAATTTAATATATTATATATATATTTTTTTTTACTTTATTAAAGAACAATAAATTACCTTAAAAAAAGTATACTTTAATTGTCTACAACTCTTCATTATTCTTTCAATTATAATAACATTCCCCACATATTATTGTATAATGTTTGTTATTTCTAAAAGTATTTCCTAACAAGTAAGGAAGAGCTAAGTTCGGATGTAACCGAACATTTTATACTCTCGCAAAGTCAAATGGTATACTCGTTTGAGATTTCTTTGTGGATTGACTGATATTTTCGGTAGAAGGTCAACTATAGGCACTGGGGTCAACATATTTAGTACTTAGGGGTTTGAACAGTTTTGGTTCGATTTAGACAATTTTTGGCCGCAAGGTGGCAAACTTTAATTGCATTATTCACGCAAAGTTTTACCCCGATACAATCATTGTTACCTGATTTGCATAGTGGAAAGTGAAAGAATCAGATGGAATTGAAAATGGTGTTACATGGGAAGTAAGCGTGGTTGTAGTCCGATTTCGCCCTATGACATAGAAACATGAAAAGAACGTTATGCACCGAATTTGGTTGAGATCGGTTGAGCAGATCTCAAGATATAGGTTTTCACCTAAAAGTGGGCTGTACCACGCCCACTGACCAATTTTGAACGCGGTTCCTATAAAGTCATCTCATACCATCCCAGAGATAAAATTTATTGTCTCTGGCGTATTTAGTGCTTGATTTATCGCGCTTTTAGTAGTTTTTAACAGTACCGTTATATAGGGAGTGGGCGGAGTTGCCACCCGATTTCAACTATTTTCACACCGTCAATAGAAGTGCTAAAAACATTTTCTTCCAGTGAATTTTGTTATTATAGCATTAGCGGTTTAGGAGATATGCACATTAAACCTATTAGGGGCGGGACCACGCCCACTTTAAAAACAAATTTTTAACTGCACATGCCCCTCCCTAATGTGATCCTGTGTACCAAATAACAGTCTTGTATCTTATTGCGGAGCTTAGTTATGGCAAGTTATTTGTTTTTGATTAATGGCGTTTTGTGGGCGTGGCAGTGGTCCGATTACGCCCATCTGCAATACCAACCGTCTCACGGTACCAAGAAACTTGTCTACCAAGTTTCATAAAGATATCTCAATTTTTACTCAAGTTAGAGCTTGCACGGACGGACGGACGGACGGACGGACGGACGGACAGACAGTCACCCGGATTTCAACTCGTCTCTTCATCCTGATCATTTATATATATATAACCCTATATCTAACTCGATTAGTTTTAGGTGATACAAACAACCGTTAGGTGAACAAAACTATTATACTCTGTAGCAACAGGTTGCGAGAGTATAAAAATTACGTATATGGCAAAACAACGTTTGCCTGGTGAGCTAGTAGTAATATGTATGTCTTTCTTTACATAAAACTGAATTTTTTTTATATTTAAAATTAGGCTTACATATATATATAAATATATGTGTGAATGATTTTATTCAAAAATAGATTATGAAAAATTAATTATGTCATCTTAATAAAAAATATTTGGTCGATATGTGTTCTAAGAATATTCTAAAACGAATAATACAATTTAAAAATGCGTTCAGCATACATAAAACAAAAAAAAAACATTTCTCAAAATGCAACGCTCAAAACTCTAAAGCGCATGAAAAAAATACAACCACAAAAAAAGCGCAAATACGTCTCTGTTTGTCATGACTTTTTGTTGTACTTTTTTTGATAAGCAAGACCGCCACAAGTTTGTGCAAATAAAAACGAAGAGTTTGAAAAAGAAATACAACTACGACGCATCAGCAAATACGCGAGGCGATCAGTTGTTTCTCTCGTTCATATTTCTTTGTGTAGATATTTGCACAACATAGATGTTATGAGTGTGAGTGGCCATGTCCACCGATTTTAACCTTCATCAGCCCAGAAGTCTTTCGGACTCCAATTTTTTTTAAGGATAAACAAAAGCTAGAAATGCATATATTTCTAGAGACTAACAGACCTTTGAAATAAAGTATAATGAACATGAATTAGGTTTTATAATATAATTAAAATCTCTACAAATAAAAATAAAATATTAAATTTTAAACTGCGACACAAAAGCTTCGAATAGTCTCTCAGACTCTTTTTCAAAGATGCTTGTTTATTACTATACATACATGTAATATATTGTACTTATTTTGAAGGAAAAACGATTTAGGAGTTTAGTTACAAAGTGGCTGCTGCATAGTGTATTATAGATATAAAAGTGATTTGAGTAAGTAGGTAGGTAGGTAAGTAAAGTGGCTGTCACTCGACACACTTTGGCCTTTAGGAGGCCGATTGTGATACCACTGGGACTGTGATCCCCTCACTCTATTGGCTCCTCTCTGAACCACCCCGTACTTTTGATGAACTTCATCAGTGAGACAAGTTTTATCTGTGCAACCTCCGAGACGTCATCAAGAAACCCACGACCGATGGTTGCGATTCTTTTCCTATATAGTGCTGCGCAATCGCATAGAAGATGTTTAATGGTCTCCTCCTCTTCTACGTTATATGGCGTGCCAAGTCTACTTGCATGTCTGCCTATTAGACAGTGGCCTGTTAGTACTCCTACGAGAGTTCTTATATCATTCCTCTTGAATTTTAACAGTCGGCATGTGCGGCTCATATTCCATTCTTGCCACGTTTGCCTGCTAGTTGAGCAGGTCAGGGATTGATTCCACTGACACTCGGCTATATTAGTGACATTTTTGTCGATTAGGTATCTACAAGTAGCCAGAGGCATATTTATGTCCTCCTTACCAGGATCTAGTTGTAGGGTGGTGCCTGTTCTGGCTAGTTCATCTGCTACGCAGTTTCCAGGGATGTCACTGTGTCCTGGGACCCATTGAAGATTTACCGTGAAATAGGATGACAGATCCGCTAGAAGATCATGGCAATCTTTTACTGTCTTCGACGAAATCCTATGAGACATCAGAGATTTCAAAGCCGCCTGGCTGTCTGTATATATAAATACACTTCTTGTTGTGATTACACTTTTTGTTAGTACAAGAAGGCTTTCTTTAATTGCAGTGACCTCTGCTTGGAAGAAACTGCAGTGGTCTGGTAACCGGAAGGCGATTTTGGTATCTAGTTTAGCCGAGAAGACACCGCCGCCTACTCGGTTATCCAGTTTGGAACCATCCGTGTAGAAGCTTATCCCTGCTTCCTTGTCCACTACGTCCCTTTCCCACTCCTCTCTGGAGGGGAAGGCAATATTGAGGACCGGATTTAGGTTCAGCTCCATAGGATTGCAAAAATCCGTAGTTATGGGAAGAAACGGGAACTTTCTAAGTATCATAGAATGCCCCTTGTTGCTGGCGACTAGTAGGGAGGATTCCCTCAGTCTCAGAGCTGACTTCGCTGCCATTTGCTTGCAATACAGGTCTGCTGGCAGCAAGTGTAAAATTATGTTGAGTACCTGGCTTGGCGTAGTTCTGAGAGCTCCATTGATGCAAATACTAGCTGCTCTTTGTATACTTTCCATGCTTCTAGTCGCATATTTCTTTTCTGATTTGAGTAAACGATGTGAAATTGCTTCAAAAGGAGCTAACAGTATTACAGATGATTCGCCAAGCCTTTGAAGCTGAATCAGATGATCAGTATCTAGATGATGAAAACGTTGAAGGGAGGTGCAATGATTGTTCGTTAGATGAGGAATATGCTGTGACAAGTAGCTTCTGAAGATGATATAGACGAGACGGATAAGGAGCAATTGAGTGAAGATAATAACGAAGGCCACGAATGCACTGATACATATGATACATATTGGTAAAGATGGAGCCATCTGGAATTTGTTGACACAAGAAGCGTTATTCCTTCATTTAGAAACTCATCAAATAAAGTTGTTTTGCCACCCAGATATAGTGTAGACAAACTAGTTGAGTAATTGGCAAGGTCGTAAAATATACGATCGTAGAGGCAATTCAAATACTGGGAAGTGCTTGACGGCCGACTAACTCAGTAAAAATGTATGCTCTTATTGGTCTTCTTCTAACTGTATGTGTCAATAGTCAATACAAGCTTGCTTATACAGAGTTTTGGGATACGATTTTCGTCATCGTTATCTTTCGACGATTCTAACGACTATGGGAAAAGAAAGATTCTAATCAATTATGAGATTTTTAAGATTTGATGACAAAGAGACGCGAGCTATGCGCAGACAGAAAGATACATTTTCACTAATTAGAGATGAGTGGGAAATCGTCAATAATAATTTGTTTAAGTACTATTGTATATTCCTGGAAAAAATGTAATGATAGATGACCAGTTGGTGCCTTTTCATGGTCGTACATCACTCAAACAATACAAGGTGCGTTCCAAAGTAAGCAATAAAAAAGTAACAAAGTAAACTTTAGTGGCACCATTTATATGTCGACTAGTGCGTTAGAATCTGCTATCCTTTATCGACTTCCAGTAAAAATTTCATGACATTTCATATATTGGAAGTGAAGTTATTGCGTTTTAAGTGTCAGTATGTTTTTGTCATCCGTGCGAAAATGAGCTTCGAACAAACAGCCAACACTAAATTTTGTTTTAAAATTAGTAAAAATTTTACGGAAAGGTTTCAATTGATGAAACAAGTTTATGGCGATGATTGCCTACCCCGTAGCAGAGTGCACGAGTGGTTTCAACGTTTTCAAAGTGGTCGTGAGGACGTAAATGAGAAATGAGCCGAAACCCAAAAAAATCGCGTCTGGAGAAGTCAAAAGTGAAGACAATGCTGATTTGTTTTTATGATTCCAAGGGTATTGTCCACAAAGAATTTGTTCCACCCGGCCAAAACGTTAATGTGGTATTCTACCTTGGAGTTTTGAAGCGCTTGGTGCGCCGTATTCGACGTGTTCGGCCCGAATATCGCGAAGATGGAAGTTGGCGTTTGTTGCACAATAATGCGCCGTCTCATCGATCGACGCTTGTGGCCGATTATTTGACTAAAAATCACATTTTAACAATCAACCACTCCCCGTATTCACCTGATATGGCACCGTGCGACTTCTACCTTTTCGGAAAGGAAAGAAAAGCGTTATGTAGACGTGGAGGCCATTCAAAAGGCTTGCACCGGCATACTGGCAGACATATCGGGCAACGAGCTAAAACACTCATTCGACATGCTTTTGGACCGTGCAAAAAGCTGTATTAAAGCAGAAGGAGACTTTGATTAATTGATTTTGCCGATAAAACCATTTATTCTGTCTTTTTTTTTAAAGTCCTGTTTACTTTGGAACACAACTTGTATATACCAATCGAACCGGACAAATACGGAATGAAAATTCATACCCGTATTTAGCTAAAGAAAATAATCAAAAAGCCTCTAGCCTATTCCAACACGTCGTAGAGCAATTATGTCAGCCCTTTTACCGTACATATAGAAATACTGCGTTTTAAAACTATTTCATCAGCTTCAAACTTTGTTCTCAAATGGTCTAACGAACATTGCGAAAAAATAGGTTATGCATATCAATTTCAAGCACATCCATCTAAAACTGTAACTAAAAGTAATATGTTTGAATTTCGGAATACAATGTCGTTGAACTCATATGTACTCTCCACGAAACAGCATTCACGAACTGAAGATGCCGAAAATAAAAACAGGTCAAAAATGATTTTATTTTAGGATGTAAAATAACTAGGAGTGGATACATTGGATAAGCTGTGCCATGCGTATACTGTACGTCCCAAAACAAATCGCTGGCCTATAGCATATTTTCACAACATGTGTGAAGTGTGTGGAGTTGCAGCTTTAGTTATTGAGAATTCTTTGTATCCTGAGTGGAATTCTAACCAGCCACGCTCTAAGAGAAAGCTGTTCATTCGCGAAATCGTTTTAGGATTCTTAAAACCACAGATTGTGGCTTGATCCAAAAAGGGAATTACGGAATGCCATATATGTTATGTGCATTTCCAACGAAAGAAGCGAACCATCAAATTTAAACGTAGCTAAGGCTAAAAAACGTTGCCATATATGTCCAACCAAAATTGGTCGCATGTGAAAGCAAATTTGTAATGAAGGTAGAAAATGTTTGTACAGAACATTCAAGTAAAATATTGAAATGGAATAAATGTGAAATAAATATAGATGTTTCGATTTTCGTATGAAACGTTAATACCGATTTATATGTATTAATACTCAATATCTTAATTAAGAGTTAATAACTATGTTCTTAAATATTAATTTCTTTGTTTTAAAAGCAAAAAACTGAACTCAATAGTGACATTGCAGTGAAAAAAAAATTAAAACTTCACCACCCACAATAAAGCAGCACAATTCAGTCATCAAGACACAAAACGTTTGATTAGAGAAGATTGGAACAGGCTCAACACATGGCACAGGTAGACCTAGTGGAGCAGCTGACCGGAAGAGAACAACAGCTGGAGCAGCTTAGAGCCGCATGCCTGGAGCTACAAGGAAGAAGTACAGATGAAAACAACAGAGATGCACATGCCAATATTCACCGGAACAGGTAGCATCACAGTTTCTCAAAGGAGTAGAGTATTTACTGTCTACGATACCAGACGAAAAAATTAAAAAGGTAGTGCGGACGATTTATTACAGCAACAAACAAGGAGAAGCAAAAAGCATAGTGATAATTGAAGCCAAATTAAAACCACTGTTAGAGCAAGAATCGTATTTCTTGCCTTTTTTCAATATTATAATAATCGGGGGTGTTCAGTCAACGGCGACGTGCAAAAAACAAAATTGAAAAAAACCGTACTATATTTCCATCGACCGATCGAATAACGATATTCACATGCTAGCAATTCATAACCAAATGAGTTAATTAAATAGTTGATCATATGTATAGACATGAAGAAAGAGATGAAAATTAATAAAATCAGAGTAACAATATTTATAGATTTCATTAAACGTTTTATTCTTGAAAAATAATTGTTTGAGGTCCTTTAACTGGTTACATGCGCCCACAAAATTGGTAGCATTGTCGCAAAAGATATCACATGGCATTTTGCGGCGACCACTCATTCCCTTTATTACATTTAAGAATGCGTTGGTTGATAAGTCGGAGACCACCTCGATGTGCACAGCTTTGGTTACGAGGCACACAAATACAGCTAAGTATGACTTGGTAGGTGGTTTTCCTCGAATTCGAAGATATGTGTTTATTCGAAGATCGTGTTGAATGTCGTTGCTGAATATTGAAGATAATGCAACATGATGCGTGTCGTAATTCGTCAGGAGATGCCGATAAGGTGATTACCGTAGGCGATAAGGCGCAGTCAATGCAGATAGGAGCTCATGCCATCAATGACATCGATCAAGTAATTTTCCTCCTTAACCACAGCAAATATCTTCTTGCGTTTCTCTGCGTTCACAATGTCCATGCCAAGCTCAATATCGCAAGTTTGTTTTGACCATTTCAGTGCATTTTCCCGCAAAAACTAAGGGCCAGAAAGCCATATCGAAGATTTCAACTCAACAGCAGGGCAGCTTCAAGATACTAGGTCGGCTGGATTCCCCTTGGAAGGCACGTACCTCCATTGTCCGCTTGCTGTCAGTTTTTGTATGTCAGATACCCTATTGCCCACGAACGTTAACAGCGTAACAGAGTGTTGTTTTAACCAATATAGAACTTATTGCGAGTAAGTCCAAAAAAAGTAGTAGTCACGCCAAATCCACATGGTATAGAGTCATCGGTAATACTTAGCTCATTCATAGTTTGGCTTTCCATGATATCTGGATGATTGGAATGCCATTTGGAGAGAGGAAACTGGCCGCGTCGAAGTATCTCAATAACTACTGCCTTTAATGTGTGTGAGGCATCAGTACCATCCGCATTACACAGAGGATCATCAACATAAAACGAAGTCCTTATAGCCGCAGCGCTCATTTGAAATTTCCTTATATGCTTATTTGCTAAGTAGTGAAGGCTTCGTATTGCTAGATATGGAGCTGAGGCAGTGCCATATGTCACAGTGTTGAGCTGGTATGTGAGAAAGTCTGCGTCTAGATAGTGAAATTAACGATCATTTTTATGCAAGGATACAGATGTCGTATTTGCCTATACATTTTAGTGACATCTACGGTGATAGTGTAATGATACAGACGAAAGCGTTGGTCCAACCAAGAGTAAGTCGTTTAGCGATGTTTGTGTCGTAGATCGGCAAGAGGCGTCGAACACTACTCGTAACTTCGTTGATGCGTTTGTAGGTTTCAGTACGCAGTAATGTGGAATATAATAGCATGGTTCATCTAAGTTCGGCGTCTTTACTACAGACATGTGACAAAGCCGTTCGTACTCTTCCATGAACAAGACGTACTGGGAATAAGTGGCGAATGCAAAAGACGGCGTTTGATTGCAAGGAATCAGCGACGAGCGACGACGAATGAGACTCCAAGTGCAGAGGGCATGTCCTTGAATGGCAGCTTTACAATTATGCGTCCAGTAGTATCTTGATGCGTGATGCATGTTTGTGTCGATAGAGTCTTCGCTAAACAGCAGACGTGACTTTAAAGGTGCATAGTGTTTCGACTGGTATCATCCAGAAACCACCCATTTAAATAATGTCTAATGCAATATAGGTTTAATTTGGCCAACAGCGAGGGATTCAAAAAATGTCTCTGTTCTGTTTCTTGGAACAGAGTCAAAATTAACCGATACGTCGATGTTTGAAAAAGGTTTCGTCGGCCAAAGTTGTGTTGGCTGGCGAATTCCAGTTTCCTGTATCAATTTCAGCGTCAGGTTGGTATGCAATATGGGGTGTAATACCAAACTGGAGCGAAATGTGGAACGCTGATGTGCGTGACTTAATTGTTGTGGTGATTCGTGCTTTAAGATTGGTAACTGAATCACTTATACTGCGAATGCCAATGTGATACCTTTCTTGACGAAGGTGAGGTTTGAAACGATTGTTGACAGATGTCATATTTCTTGGCGGTATCGGATTGAGTTTTGCCCCCGGTTAGTGATACGAATTTGTTTGGTGAAGTCAGACTTATGATGTGATAAGGAGTCGGATGAATGCATAAATTGACAGTGGCGTTTTAAAACTTGGGTGCATTGTAGCCAGGTTGGAATCGATTTGTCTAGCAATTCGTTCCATTTGTTACGAGTTTGCTGATCGCATTTGCCAATGACAATGTAAATCAGCATTGCTTGCGCGATATAGGAGCTTGGGCCCAACAATTCTTACGAACTGAATATAGCTGATGCCTTTTTGATCAAACTACGCAATTGTTGTTAGTTTGATTTATCGGCTGGTTGCAGCGCACATAGCGAGGCAATAACTTCCAAAAAAATCAAAGTGGGATTACCGAGCCCCTGAGTCTATCTAAAGCCTTCGGATAGTTTTCGTTGGTTATCTGGAAGGCTCGTACGGTTTTCAGAACTGAATCCCTAAGACAGGACAATAATTAAATAAATCGTTCTATATTTGAAAGCCTAGGTTCACGAGCGATAAGAAAGTTGAAATAAAATTGACCTGTGTCTGATGGATCCAAGTCTTCAATGTCAGCTTGGACAGAGAGTGCTTGCTTGAAGTACGACTGAAATATTCCCAGCCGACATTGTAACTCAGCATGTGAAGTTTTTCCATCAGAGTTCTTTGATACCTCAACTATAGATTTAATACGTGAGATATTGCGTTTTATATTAGCACGTTTGCCTTTAGAGTATTCAAGAGACATTATCCTTTTTACGTTTATTTTTGGATACGCCTAATGTAAAACGAAGAGAATAACTATCAGCGGACAGCGATAGCAACGGCAAAAACGAAGTTGTATACAGCCCACTAACAATGCGTTGTATCACTGAGCGATTAATAGAGGCAGATTATGCAAAAAGAGTGTAGATAATGCATATAACGAATAAAGTGAGCGACAATAACTGTTGCTAGCTGCAGTGCAGTTTAGCGATAGTAGCGTAGCGTTGGCAGAATAGATTCGACGGTGGAGCAGTCAAGCGCGTAACGTTTTCAATTGCCGGCAGAGCTACAAGCAGCGTACAAACTTCGCAACGGTGATTTATGCTGAATATGCGACGATGCTTTCCATTGAACGGTAAATTCAGTAACGGCAAATTCAGCACGAATCAATTTTTTGTATACAGGTATCCTTTTCTGCAGTTGATGCAATATATTGTTCGATAAGCACAACCAAGTTGTTCAAAGTTTTCTTTTGCAGAAGAATTTAGTCTGTTGTTCTACACACATGCCTCACGTTGGGCGCCACAAATGTTGAAGCAGTAAGCGTTTTTCTTGCCTTTTTTTTAAATATAATAATAACTGAGGGTGTCTGTCAACGACGACGTGCAAAAAAGCCATAGTGTAAAAACCGTACTATATTGCCGACCGACCGTCTAACGAACTCCGATATGCTCCTGGTAACAATTCATTAGCGAATGATTTATTTTACAATAATAGTTGATCATATGTATATACATTAGGCTTATTCAAAAAAATATTTTTATTTATTTTTTTGGAAATCCTCACTTAAAAACTTACGTGGAGATGTAAAATGACGCCTGTTTATATATTCATTATACATATTGTTCTCGTTACAAAGTTTGAGAAAATAATGAAAAGAGATTTACGAGTACAATGCATGTATGTGTGTGTGTATGAATATAAGCAGTGAATTTACGAAATGAGAACTATGACAGTATTTTATCAATTATTTTTATGTCAATAGCGTGACCCATCAACCACGTTAAAATTGAGATACAGACCGTACACCGAACCACATTAAATATACCGGCGGATAGCAAGTCTTCGTGCAAACAATGTAAGTGAATTAGTTATAGACATACAAAACGCTAAATATAGGAGTGAGGAACTAATTGTGTATTAGGGATAGGAAAGTCGACTCTGACTTTGGTCAAGAATCGATTTTTAACATTAAATAATCGACTTTGAATGCTTCAAGTCGATTAAAATCGATTCTCACTCGATGACTTCGACATTCGATGGTAGTACAGTTTGTATCGTTTTCATGTACCGACTCTTTTATATTTTTTTATACCTTATCGTTAAACTAACCTCTTTCTGATTGGACAAAAATAAACATCATCGCTGGTATTCGTGGTAACGGTTTAAAATAAGCATAGTATAACATAACTGACGGAAATATAATTGTTTAATTTTTAAAAAAGTCGACTTTAAGAGTCATAAAATTCCAAATCGACTCTAAAATCGAAAGTCGACTTTTCGCGTGCTGTTACCATCCCTATTGTGTATTATGAGGGTAATAGCTGTATTGACTTAAGCCACACGGACAATTTACTAGTGAACCTTATTAAAGAAATTACACAAGGAACTCTACCCAAAAATTATGGCGAACCCGATTTAGGTAGAATTTTAGAATTATTTACAAGAAGAAGATAGTTGCATCAGACCAGAATATAGAAAATGCACAACAAAAACGTTTTCAGATACCAATGGCGACCAAATGACGACACGTTCAATAATAAATTCAATAATCATTATAAACAACAGATGCAATGTAACACAAACAACAATAATGATCACAGAAATAATTCCAATTAAATAAGGCGACCTCGCCTCGGGTCCTGTGCTAGTCCCTTTTGAGTGTTAGGTTGTGTAGAGTTGTGGTGTGATGGGATGTATATGTGTGGGCAGTCTGAGTGGTGTGATGTCGGCTTGCTGTGATGTCTGCAGGGGTGGTGTGTGTTTGTGTGTGTTAGTGGGTGGAGTCTTCTTGTGGATCGTGTTGATGTGGTGTGTTGGCGCTCAGTGGCGTGTATGGAGGGGGAAGGCATAACTCATCTAGACATCTCGGCCCCCCTAGGCGAATTCTAGCCTAGTAACCGCTGTAGTTGCTGCAGCGTGGTGTGGAGCGGCGGTATGTTGGCCCGGGATGCCGACGCCGCGTTGATGCCTCCTGTCGCCTCGGTCTGGATGGAAGTGGAGCTACCGGTCTTCGGAGTCGATCCGGATCACTGCTTTTCTGTGATATGCTTCTTGGGGCGAGTTATCGCCCGACGGCCCGCTTTGGGGTGCGATGCAGCATGGTGTGGTGCTGTCTATTGGACAGTAGGCAAAGCGTAACGGACGTACACTCCGGAGTCGTGTGGACCTTAGCCAAACAATTGAGGCATTGCCCGTGAGCTTGGGCAACCTGCTGACGTTGGAGGGGCTGCATTGAGGTACCGTTGCTGGTGCTGATGAAGGTGGTAGTGGTCGCGGGCCAGTACGGGGAGCGGTTGCAAGAACGTTTGCCGCTGCGGTTCGTGGTGCTGGAGTTGCCCCAGGGCGCGGCACATTGATGGCGGACCTCACAGCTGGTGTTGGTGTTGTGGCCATATCTACTTCCATTTTTATCTGTATGAAGAAGTTAGAATGGTTACATTTGTGGCTTGTAAATTTATGGCGAATGTGCCACTGTAGGTGGCAGGAATGGATCGTCAACTTGATCGATCATTGTGGTTAGAATGGTTAGCATTTACAACAGTTTTGTCATTTGCGGGTTTATCGGTTTGTTATGATTAATTCATTTGCGTTGCGGTAATATCTGCGGATTGTTCGTTATTTGCGGTTTCGTCATTAGATGCGGTCGGCAGAAAACATAATTTCCTGAGCGGTCTTGTTAGCCTTCCGCTTTGAGTACGGAGATCAACTACTCGTATATGACCGTCGGTACCGTAAAATAGTTTTTCTATGCGGCCAAGCTGCCATTCTGTGGGAGGTAGATAGTCATCATGTATGATGACACAGTCTCCAAGCTTTGGTGCCCTCTCTGGAGTTTTCCATCCGTACCTTTTATGAAGGTTCTCTCTTCGCCTTCGACTTTACCCATCGTGGGATTTGTATCTGGGAATGTCTTTCATATTGTTTGCGAACTGTGACCGTTTTTCTAAGCGAAGAGGTTTCACTTGTTCGTCCCAGTCGGTTCGGTCTAGCCATAATTCTTGTATCAAGATTTTCGCTTGTATCATAATTAGCGATAGCCATCCTGCGGGGTCTCAAAGTTTTGCCACAGAGGATAAAATTTGGCGTTTTGCTATGGCGGGTAATGCTGTCCAACAGATTTTCATGCGGTATATTTTTTTAAATATTAGGGTAGTTCGCCGATATCTTTTCAACGGAAACCCGGCGGGTTTTGAGGGCTTTTACCATCGTGTATTTGTGGAAAACTGTGACTTCCAGACAAGATATCGTCTACATACGTTGGTGTTTTCTGCCAATTGGTGCAGTGTTCGAACAGCTAAATATGGAGCACAGTTGGCGAAAAAGGTAACTGTTTTCAATTTATAGTCGCGGAGTGGACTGTTGGGAGATTTTCGGAAAATAATTCGCTGAAAATCTTGATGGTCTTTATGTACGACTATTTGTCTATACATTTTTTCGACGTCTCTGTTAAATATACGCAAATTTAAAATTAGTAGCATTAAATCTGGTTGGAGCGTGGGTCCCGTAAGTAGGATATCATTTAGGGAGTTCTCCGAGCTGGTGGATCTTGATGCATCAAAGACAAGTCTTACTTTAGTTGTTTTTTTTTTGTCTGGATTTACCACTGCATGATGCGGCAAGTAAAATGAGTAGTATTTGCCGTTGATGATTTTTTCGCATGGGCTTATTTCCTCCATGTGGTCTAAATGGAGGTATTCTTCCAACACACCATCATATTCTTGTTTGAGTTCGCCTTTTTTAAGTAGGTTTTTTTCCATACTTTGAAACTGCTGTATTGCAGAGGTGCGAGAGTGACCTGAGGCGATTGTGTTGGGAAATTGTTGTTTTAGTGGTAGGCGTACGATATACCGACCATTATCTGATCTAGTAGTTGTGGCTTTGTAAAAGTGTTCACAATACTGATCTTCTGGGGTTGTAATTGAAATGGGGGGGAGTTCTTCTAACTCCCAAAATTTTTTCAATTGTGAATTGAGGTATTCGTTTGAGATTTCCTCAACTTGAGTTGTTATTGTGGTAACTGGTTCCGTAACTAGTCCACTTAGGATCAAACCAAAAATAGTATTTTGTGTCAATAGTGTATTTGAATTTTTCTCAATACCTTCGAGTATTATCTGTGGTATTGTGGTATGAGATCGCTGCCTAATAGAAGGTCTATTTGAGCGGGAGTGTTGCAGTTGGGATCTGCTAGCTTTAGGTGTGAAACCTTTTGCCAATGCTTGCTATTTATGTGATAGCTTGGAAGCATATTTGTAAGTTACGGTAAGACTATAGCTTCTGCTTGAATGAGCTTATCCGCTTGGGGGAAAATTAGGGTAATGGGGCAGATTTTATTTGAGTTTTGGCTAGTTTTTTTTGGCAATTGTAGCCTATTTGGTGCTCCTTGGTCTATTAAGGCCCTAAGTTTAATGGTGTGGTGCTGTCTATTGGACAGTAGGCAAAGCGTAACGGACGTACACTCCGGAGTCGTGTGGACCTTAGCCAAACAATTGAGGCATTGCCCGTGAGCTTGGGCAACCTGCTGACGTTGGAGGGGCTGCATTGAGGTACCGTTGCTGGTGCTGATGAAGGTGGTAGTGGTCGCGGGCCACTACGGGGAGCGGTTGCAAGAACGTTTGCCGCTGCGGTTCGTGGTGCTGGAGTTGCCCCAGGGCGCGGCACATTGATGGCGGACCTCACAGCTGGTGTTGGTGTTGTGGCCATATCTACTTCCATTTTTATCTGTATGAAGAAGTTAGAATGGTTACATTTGTGGCTTGTAAATTTATGGCGAATGTGCCACTGTAGGTGGCAGGAATGGATCGTCAACTTGATCGATCATTGTGGTTAGAATGGTTAGCATTTACAACAGTTTTGTCATTTGCGGGTTTATCGGTTTGTTATGATTAATTCATTTGCGTTGCGGTAATATCTGCGGATTGTTCGTTATTTGCGGTTTCGTCATTAGATGCGGTCGGCAGAAAACATAATTTCCCGAGCGGTCTTGTTAGCCTTCCGCTTTGAGTACGGAGATCAACTACTCGTATATGACCGTCGGTACCGTAAAATAGTTTTTCTATGCGGCCAAGCTGCCATTCTGTGGGAGGTAGATAGTCATCATGTATGATGACACAGTCTCCAAGCTTTGGTGCCCTCTCTGGAGTTTTCCATCCGTACCTTTTATGAAGGTTCTTGATGTACTCTTCCTTCCATCGGCGGCTGAAATCATGTTGGAGAATTTTGATTCTTTCCCATCGATTTAATAAGGATAGCGAGCCCACGCCTGGCCGTGAATTGAGAACGGCTTCAATTCGGATTAATAAGGTAGTGAATTCTTCATAATTGAATTTATAATTTCCAGCTACTTTTTTGAAATAGGATTTGAAGCTTTTTACAGCTGATTCCCATAAACCACCCATATGAGGAGCGCTTGGGGTGATAAACTGCCAATTATTGCCTTGGCGAGCATACTTCTGAACAATTTCAGGTAATACTTGTTTAGTAAAATCCACAAACTGTTTTTCAGTGGCTCTTTGGGCTCCAATGAAGGAGTTAGTTTTGACGGGAAGCCGCGTCGTCCGACGAAGCGAGCAAATGCCGCGTGAAAAGCCTCCTTAGTCAGATTCGTACATAGCTCGAGGTGCACTGCTTTTGTCGTAAAACAGACAAAGACAGCCACATAGCCACCAAATCATCCACCTTTATTTGAAAAAGTCCAGCAAAATCGACACCCTAATCTGCGTTCGCAACTTCTGCTTATGCAGAGTGCAGATCTTGCACATGAAAATGCATTTTTTTATTTGGGGCTTAAGTCGGGGAATATAGAACTCTTGGCTGTGTTGCGTGGAGCATAAGAAAGCGCATATAATTGAGGAGTAAAGTGGCAAGTCGAGATTTCTCTGGTATGATTAGAGGGTGGCGTTCGTTATATGTGAGGCTTGAATTGGCAACCCGACCATTCGCACGAAGCAGACCTTTCGGGTCTAGGAATGATTTAAGAACTAAGAGTGAACTCCTTCTGTCAATGGGTTTTGATTCTCTTAGTAGTGTTATATCGCGGCTGAAGTAGCGCGTTTGAGTTGATGCGATTAGAGCAACCTTTGCCTTCTGCAATTCTAGGTGAGTCAATGTATCGCATTGGGAGTACTTTAAAGGACTTCCTTTAACTTTAATTTTAAGTCGCTCTATGAACTTTAACATATAGGCGATTACTCTGAGGGCTTGGGAGAACTATGAAAATCGCTCAAGGATGTCAGTATTCTTCTCTGCTGTGTGAAAGGAGTCGATTTTTCGACTTTCTGGGGCTATTATATTGCGCATGGACGACATGGGGACCATTCCACCAGAGGGTGGTGGTTATAAGGTGCAGCGGTTTGCACCCTCTTGTACCTAGATCGGCAGGATTGTCAGCACTGGCTACGTGTCGCCAAGTGGCTGATCCCACTAGGTCAAGTATTTGAGACGTTCGATTAGCAATGTACGTCTTCCATGCATCTGGTGGTTTTTCCAACCAGGCTAAAACAATTTCAGAATCGGACCAGAGATACGATCGATGTTTCTTCATGTTTAAATGGGTCTGCATCACGGAAGCTAACTGTGCGAGTAGTACAGAGCTCAAGTCGAGGTAGACCTAGCGTTTTTAAAGGAGCCACCTTTGCTTTTGCTACTAATAAGTGGCTTGTGGTCGCAGTATCGCTTTGTGTGCACACATGGATAGTAGCACAGTATGCCTTCTCAGAGGCATCACAGAAGCCATATATTTCGCCTTCGACTTTACCCATCGTGGGATTTGTATCTGGGAATGTCTTTCATATTGTTTGCGAACTGTGACCGTTTTTCTAAGCGAAGAGGTTTCACTTGTTCGTCCCAGTCGGTTCGGTCTAGCCATAATTCTTGTATCAAGATTTTCGCTTGTATCATAATTAGCGATAGCCATCCTGCGGGGTCTCAAAGTTTTGCCACAGAGGATAAAATTTGGCGTTTTGCTATGGCGGGTAATGCTGTCCAACAGATTTTCATGCGGTATATTTTTTTAAATATTAGGGTAGTTCGCCGATATCTTTTCAACGGAAACCCGGCGGGTTTTGAGGGCTTTTACCATCGTGTATTTGTGGAAAACTGTGACTTCCAGACAAGATATCGTCTACATACGTTGGTGTTTTCTGCCAATTGGTGCAGTGTTCGAACAGCTAAATATGGAGCACAGTTGGCGAAAAAGGTAACTGTTTTCAATTTATAGTCGCGGAGTGGACTGTTGGGAGATTTTCGGAAAATAATTCGCTGAAAATCTTGATGGTCTTTATGTACGACTATTTGTCTATACATTTTTTCGACGTCTCTGTTAAATATACGCAAATTTAAAATTAGTAGCATTAAATCTGGTTGGAGCGTGGGTCCCGTAAGTAGGATATCATTTAGGGAGTTCTCCGAGCTGGTGGATCTTGATGCATCAAAGACAAGTCTTACTTTAGTTGTTTTTTTTTTGTCTGGATTTACCACTGCATGATGCGGCAAGTAAAATGAGTAGTATTTGCCGTTGATGATTTTTTCGCATGGGCTTATTTCCTCCATGTGGTCTAAATGGAGGTATTCTTCCAACACACCATCATATTCTTGTTTGAGTTCGCCTTTTTTAAGTAGGTTTTTTTCCATACTTTGAAACTGCTGTATTGCAGAGGTGCGAGAGTGACCTGAGGCGATTGTGTTGGGAAATTGTTGTTTTAGTGGTAGGCGTACGATATACCGACCATTATCTGCTCTAGTAGTTGTGGCTTTGTAAAAGTGTTCACAATACTGATCTTCTGGGGTTGTAATTGAAATGGGGGGGAGTTCTTCTAACTCCCAAAATATTTTCAATTGTGAATTGAGGTATTCGTTTGAGATTTCCTCTACTTGAGTTGTTATTGTGGTAACTGGTTCCGTAACTAGTCCACTTAGGATCAAACCAAAAATAGTATTTTGTGTCAATAGTGTATTTGAATTTTTCTCAATACCTTCGAGTATTATCTGTGGTATTGTGGTATGAGATCGCTGCCTAATAGAAGGTCTATTTGAGCGGGAGTGTTGCAGTTGGGATCTGCTAGCTTTAGGTGTGAAACCTTTTGCCAATGCTTGCTATTTATGTGATAGCTTGGAAGCATATTTGTAAGTTACGGTAAGACTATAGCTTCTGCTTGAATGAGCTTATCCGCTTGGGGGAAAATTAGGGTAATGGGGCAGATTTTATTTGAGTTTTGGCTAGTTTTTTTTGGCAATTGTAGCCTATTTGGTGCTCCTTGGTCTATTAAGGCCCTAAGTTTAATGGTGTGGTGCTGTCTATTGGACAGTAGGCAAAGCGTAACGGACGTACACTCCGGAGTCGTGTGGACCTTAGCCAAACAATTGAGGCATTGCCCGTGAGCTTGGGCAACCTGCTGACGTTGGAGGGGCTGCATTGAGGTACCGTTGCTGGTGCTGATGAAGGTGGTAGTGGTCGCGGGCCACTACGGGGAGCGGTTGCAAGAACGTTTGCCGCTGCGGTTCGTGGTGCTGGAGTTGCCCCAGGGCGCGGCACATTGATGGCGGACCTCACAGCTGGTGTTGGTGTTGTGGCCATATCTACTTCCATTTTTATCTGTATGAAGAAGTTAGAATGGTTACATTTGTGGCTTGTAAATTTATGGCGAATGTGCCACTGTAGGTGGCAGGAATGGATCGTCAACTTGATCGATCATTGTGGTTAGAATGGTTAGCATTTACAACAGTTTTGTCATTTGCGGGTTTATCGGTTTGTTATGATTAATTCATTTGCGTTGCGGTAATATCTGCGGATTGTTCGTTATTTGCGGTTTCGTCATTAGATGCGGTCGGCAGAAAACATAATTTCCCGAGCGGTCTTGTTAGCCTTCCGCTTTGAGTACGGAGATCAACTACTCGTATATGACCGTCGGTACCGTAAAATAGTTTTTCTATGCGGCCAAGCTGCCATTCTGTGGGAGGTAGATAGTCATCATGTATGATGACACAGTCTCCAAGCTTTGGTGCCCTCTCTGGAGTTTTCCATCCGTACCTTTTATGAAGGTTCTTGATGTACTCTTCCTTCCATCGGCGGCTGAAATCATGTTGGAGAATTTTGATTCTTTCCCATCGATTTAATAAGGATAGCGAGCCCACGCCTGGCCGTGAATTGAGAACGGCTTCAATTCGGATTAATAAGGTAGTGAATTCTTCATAATTGAATTTATAATTTCCAGCTACTTTTTTGAAATAGGATTTGAAGCTTTTTACAGCTGATTCCCATAAACCACCCATATGAGGAGCGCTTGGGGTGATAAACTGCCAATTATTGCCTTGGCGAGCATACTTCTGAACAATTTCAGGTAATACTTGTTTAGTAAAATCCACAAACTGTTTTTCAGTGGCTCTTTGGGCTCCAATGAAGGAGTTAGTTTTGACGGGAAGCCGCGTCGTCCGACGAAGCGAGCAAATGCCGCGTGAAAAGCCTCCTTAGTCAGATTCGTACATAGCTCGAGGTGCACTGCTTTTGTCGTAAAACAGACAAAGACAGCCACATAGCCACCAAATCATCCACCTTTATTTGAAAAAGTCCAGCAAAATCGACACCCTAATCTGCGTTCGCAACTTCTGCTTATGCAGAGTGCAGATCTTGCACATGAAAATGCATTTTTTTATTTGGGGCTTAAGTCGGGGAATATAGAACTCTTGGCTGTGTTGCGTGGAGCATAAGAAAGCGCATATAATTGAGGAGTAAAGTGGCAAGTCGAGATTTCTCTGGTATGATTAGAGGGTGGCGTTCGTTATATGTGAGGCTTGAATTGGCAACCCGACCATTCGCACGAAGCAGACCTTTCGGGTCTAGGAATGATTTAAGAACTAAGAGTGAACTCCTTCTGTCAATGGGTTTTGATTCTCTTAGTAGTGTTATATCGCGGCTGAAGTAGCGCGTTTGAGTTGATGCGATTAGAGCAACCTTTGCCTTCTGCAATTCTAGGTGAGTCAATGTATCGCATTGGGAGTACTTTAAAGGACTTCCTTTAACTTTAATTTTAAGTCGCTCTATGAACTTTAACATATAGGCGATTACTCTGAGGGCTTGGGAGAACTATGAAAATCGCTCAAGGATGTCAGTATTCTTCTCTGCTGTGTGAAAGGAGTCGATTTTTCGACTTTCTGGGGCTATTATATTGCGCATGGACGACATGGGGACCATTCCACCAGAGGGTGGTGGTTATAAGGTGCAGCGGTTTGCACCCTCTTGTACCTAGATCGGCAGGATTGTCAGCACTGGCTACGTGTCGCCAAGTGGCTGATCCCACTAGGTCAAGTATTTGAGACGTTCGATTAGCAATGTACGTCTTCCATGCATCTGGTGGTTTTTCCAACCAGGCTAAAACAATTTCAGAATCGGACCAGAGATACGATCGATGTTTCTTCATGTTTAAATGGGTCTGCATCACGGAAGCTAACTGTGCGAGTAGTACAGAGCTCAAGTCGAGGTAGACCTAGCGTTTTTAAAGGAGCCACCTTTGCTTTTGCTACTAATAAGTGGCTTGTGGTCGCAGTATCGCTTTGTGTGCACACATGGATAGTAGCACAGTATGCCTTCTCAGAGGCATCACAGAAGCCATATATTTCGCCTTCGACTTTACCCATCGTGGGATTTGTATCTGGGAATGTCTTTCATATTGTTTGCGAACTGTGACCGTTTTTCTAAGCGAAGAGGTTTCACTTGTTCGTCCCAGTCGGTTCGGTCTAGCCATAATTCTTGTATCAAGATTTTCGCTTGTATCATAATTAGCGATAGCCATCCTGCGGGGTCTCAAAGTTTTGCCACAGAGGATAAAATTTGGCGTTTTGCTATGGCGGGTAATGCTGTCCAACAGATTTTCATGCGGTATATTTTTTTAAATATTAGGGTAGTTCGCCGATATCTTTTCAACGGAAACCCGGCGGGTTTTGAGGGCTTTTACCATCGTGTATTTGTGGAAAACTGTGACTTCCAGACAAGATATCGTCTACATACGTTGGTGTTTTCTGCCAATTGGTGCAGTGTTCGAACAGCTAAATATGGAGCACAGTTGGCGAAAAAGGTAACTGTTTTCAATTTATAGTCGCGGAGTGGACTGTTGGGAGATTTTCGGAAAATAATTCGCTGAAAATCTTGATGGTCTTTATGTACGACTATTTGTCTATACATTTTTTCGACGTCTCTGTTAAATATACGCAAATTTAAAATTAGTAGCATTAAATCTGGTTGGAGCGTGGGTCCCGTAAGTAGGATATCATTTAGGGAGTTCTCCGAGCTGGTGGATCTTGATGCATCAAAGACAAGTCTTACTTTAGTTGTTTTTTTTTTGTCTGGATTTACCACTGCATGATGCGGCAAGTAAAATGAGTAGTATTTGCCGTTGATGATTTTTTCGCATGGGCTTATTTCCTCCATGTGGTCTAAATGGAGGTATTCTTCCAACACACCATCATATTCTTGTTTGAGTTCGCCTTTTTTAAGTAGGTTTTTTTCCATACTTTGAAACTGCTGTATTGCAGAGGTGCGAGAGTGACCTGAGGCGATTGTGTTGGGAAATTGTTGTTTTAGTGGTAGGCGTACGATATACCGACCATTATCTGATCTAGTAGTTGTGGCTTTGTAAAAGTGTTCACAATACTGATCTTCTGGGGTTGTAATTGAAATGGGGGGGAGTTCTTCTAACTCCCAAAATATTTTCAATTGTGAATTGAGGTATTCGTTTGAGATTTCCTCTACTTGAGTTGTTATTGTGGTAACTGGTTCCGTAACTAGTCCACTTAGGATCAAACCAAAAATAGTATTTTGTGTCAATAGTGTATTTGAATTTTTCTCAATACCTTCGAGTATTATCTGTGGTATTGTGGTATGAGATCGCTGCCTAATAGAAGGTCTATTTGAGCGGGAGTGTTGCAGTTGGGATCTGCTAGCTTTAGGTGTGAAACCTTTTGCCAATGCTTGCTATTTATGTGATAGCTTGGAAGCATATTTGTAAGTTACGGTAAGACTATAGCTTCTGCTTGAATGAGCTTATCCGCTTGGGGGAAAATTAGGGTAATGGGGCAGATTTTATTTGAGTTTTGGCTAGTTTTTTTTGGCAATTGTAGCCTATTTGGTGCTCCTTGGTCTATTAAGGCCCTAAGTTTAAACAGTTCTCTTCGGTGTTCGATGGAGACGACTGCTGTGGGTAGTAGTACTCTACTTTGATTTTCGCTGTGTAGCGTTTGGGTTTTTATTGCCTTTGATCAGCATGGTGCTTCTTGGCAATTTTCGGGATTTCGCACTTCGGGATTTGCTGTTGCAACTAAACCCGTGGCTCTTTTCATATTTGCGCTGTTTGGGGGTGAGCTGGAAAATGTGCTGTAATGCAGCATTGAATGATGTCGTTTATGACAATATATGCAATTAAATTTGCTTTCGCACTCTTTAAATATATGTCCATGTGATAGGCAATTTGTACAAAGTCTTTTTGTTTTTACAAAATTGTTTCGGTCGATAATATTAAATATTTTAAATCTCTCGCAATGTTTGAGTTTATGCCCTCCTGTACACAGTTCGCATGACGTTTGTTTGTATTGTTCGGAGTTGAACGATTGATTTTTAAAAAAGCTTCTATTTAAATTGTTGCTGCTACTGGCTTGGGGTCTATTGAAGCTTCTGTTTAAGTTGTGTTGAACGCTTTTCGTTCTGACTATTTTTTTGTCTACCCTTTCTACGATTTCGTACTGGGTAGTTAAGAAATCTTTCATTTGTTGCCACGTTGGTCATTTTCTTCGTGAAAAGGGTGATTGCTCTAATAGAAGTAATGATTTTTCTGGTAATGCTGCGGTGCATATGTTTACCAGTATAGGGTCCTAGCTGTCTGTGGGAATATTTTGTATTGATAAAACCGACAAACAATTAGAAACAGTGGATTGTAGTCTAATAAATTCTTCACTTGTTTTTTTCTGAATTTTAGGCAAGTTCATTAGTATCGTTACTTGCTTATCGACCAATATTCTTTCATTTTCGTATCTTGCTTTTAAAGATTCCCAAGCCAGATTGAAACTATCGTCATTTAGTGCGAACTGTGTGACTATGACGCCTGCTTGACCTTTCGTTTTGTATCGGAGGTGATACAATTTTTGTGCATTTGATAATTTTGGGTGGCTTATGTAAACGGCTGTAAACATGTCCCATAAGGACGGCCATTGTTCATAACCACCATGAAAGATTTCTGTATCACATGCGGGCACCTTGAGATGAATGCCTGAATTTGACTCTTGACATTGAATTTGTGGCAGCTCTACTCTCGATTGTGGAGTAGGTGGAATTGCTTTAATTAATTTTATTTGATCCGAAATCATTGCTTTAGTTTCTTCAAACCGGTCTAAGCAGTTTTCTTATTTGGCGTAAGTTGAGGATTTGAAATTTTCAGGTAGATCTGAGTCGTCAGATTCTACGATTGCGTCATAAGCAGCTTGGAGACGTGTTCAGAAATTATCAAGATTTTCTTTTTTGATTTCTAATACCGATTCAGATTTGTCCTGAATCGGCGAAGATAAAATCGAGTGCAGTATCTTATTGAGCGGATCAGCTGATACATATGTACTTGTCGTTATGCGCAATTGAGAGCTCGTCTTAGAGATCAATGCACTTTGTACATATGTATGTATGTAATATATTATGTATTATAATATTTTGCGCAATCCTGCTTGTTTTTGTTGGTCAAAGAACAAGGGGTATAGCAAATATGTGCCAATGTGGACTTTGAAGCGAAGTACTTATGTATGTTTGTATACCTGAGCGTGTATATATGTACGCAGTGCGAAAAGACCGCGAAAAGGAAAAAATATACCGCTGGTATTCTTGTAAAATTTATGTATATATATATGGATATCACGTAATATATTTGTGCGGAATATACGTACGCAGTGCGAAAAGACCGCGAAAAGGAAAAAATATACCGCATATATTCGAGTAAAATTTATGTATGTATGTATGTATATCAATTATCAGTATTATATGTATGTTTGTATGTTTTCATACATGAATATATTAATGCTGTAAACGGAGGTTTTCTTCTAGTATAGTATGTATATTATTATATCTGTTAAATATAATATGTATATGTATGTATCATAAATTGCATTGGCCTTTATGTATGTATGTTTAAATTTATTTTGTAAGTTTTCGCTTTTTTTTTCTTTTAATTTACCTTTGCTTATTTTACACAATCCTACTTATACTTGATAAAGCATAAGGGGTATTGCTGGAAATGGGTGCAAGTAAATATTTGAATTATTTGTTGTATAGATATTTTTGTGCGTTTGAACACAACGGTAAGCAGTTAGGCAATCAAGAGTTCGTTGGATATTTATTTTTTACCAAACTGTTATATCTGTTAGCGCTATTTCGGTTTTTACCGGAAAATAAACCGAAATATAGAAACAGTTTGGTAACCGCTCTTTTTATACTCTCGCAACCTGTTGCTACAGAGTATAATAGTTTTGTTCACCTAACGGTTGTTTGTATCACCTAAAACTAATCGAGTTAGATATAGGGTTATGCATATATAAATGATCAGGATGAAGAGACGAGTTGAAATCCAGGTGACTGTCTGTCCGTCCGTCCGGGCAAGCTGTAACTTGAGTAAAAATTGAGATATCTTATGAAACTTGGTAGACATGTTTCTTGGTACCGTGAGACGGTTGGTATTGCAGATGGGCGTAATCGGACCACTGCCACGCCCACAAAACGCCATTAATCAAAAAAAAAAAACTGTCATAACTAAGCTCCGCAATAAGATACCAGACTGTTATTTGGTACACGAGATCACATTAGGGAGGGGCATCTGCAGTTAATTTTTTTTTTTTAATTGGGCGTGGTCCCGCCTCTAATAGGTTTAATGTGCATATCTCCTAAACCGCTAATGCTATAATAACAAAGTTCACCGGAATCAAATGTTTTTAGCACTTCTATTGACGGTGTGAAAATAGTTGAAATCGGGTGGCAACTCCGCCCACTCCCCATATAACGGTACTGTTAAAAACTACTAAAAGCGCGATAAATCAAGCACCAAACACGCCAGAGACATTAAATTTTATCTCTGGGATGGTATAAGATGACTTTATAGGAACCGCGTTGAAAATTAGACAGTGGGCGTGGCACAGCCCACTTTTAGGTGAAAACCCATATCTTGAGATCTGCTTAACCAATTTCAACAAAATTCGGTACATAACGTTATTTTCATATTTTTATATTATAGTGCGAAAATGGACGAAATCGGACTACAACCACGCTTACTTCCCATGTAACACCATTTTCAATTCCATCTGATTCTTTCACTTTCCACTATGCAAATCAGGTAACAATGATTATATTGGGGTAAACTTTTGCGTGAATAATACGTTTAAAGTATACCACCTTGTGACCAAAAATTGTCTAAATCGAACCAAAACTGTTCAAGCCCCTAAGTACTAAATATGTGGACCCCAGTGCCTATAGTTGACCTTCTACCGAAAATATCAGCCAATCCACAAAGAAATCTCAAACGAGTATACCATTTGACTTTGCGAGAGTATAAAATGTTCGGTTACATCCGAACTTAGCCCTTTCTTACTTGTTTGTTATTGCCTTTATTAAGACGAATTTATGTAATAAATAAACCGCAAAGGCATAAATTTTAACATACATATAATAATAGGATATATACAGATACTAAATGGAATCGATACGACTCACTTTGGGGTCCGCCATGGGGTTTTGGGGACAATATTGTATATGTGCTTGTGCGTGTGCCTTTCGCTATGTTGCCCAGTCCTTTGCTGCTTAGCTGCGGTGGGTGACTTTGGTGAGCTGGTGTGGTTGTTGTTGTTTGCTGTTGAGGTTTTGATTTAATTCGCGCCCGTTCTGTATTGTTATGTATGTATTTTTTTGAAATTCGCCTACGTAATTAGGGATGATTTCGCGCACGTTGTTGGTTTTTTTTTTTGTTATGTATATACCTATGTTTGTGTCACTCACACTTCACTCACTTTCTTCTCTTTTTTATTTATTTTTTTGTTTTCTATGTGTCTCCATGTCACTCCATTGCACCGCACTTCTATCTATGTGTATATATATATATATATAAATTTTTTTTTTGTTTGTTTTACTCTTTTGTTTTTTTTTTGTATGCGTATATGTGTTATTCCACTGCACTGCAAAGCACTTATATGTTTTTGTTTCTTACTTAAGTTATATATATATATATATTTTTTTTTTTTCGTTTTTATCGGTTTTTTTTGTTTTGTTCACTTCATAGTGCCGCTCACTATGGCTCGAAGGACCATGAATATTTGTTTCGATTACGCACTCACCCTTTTGCGCTTGTTGCACTTTCAATCATCAATATATTAAAAAAAAAATTGATACGGCCGGTACGAAGGCTTATAAAAATATGGGCGGAAAATTGTGACGTCTCGATGGCTCGATTTGCTAACGAAAAAGAAGGCCTCGGGTCCTATGCTAGTCCCTTTTGAGTGTTGGTATGTGTGGGTAGTCTGAGTGGTGTTTTTTTTTTTTTTTTATTATAGCGAAGGAAAATACGTTTACGTATCTCGGGCGGCTTAGATGTTTTGCCTGGTATGTCGGACTCGAACATTAGCTTAAGATGACTTGCTAATGTTAATACCGACTAAAAGCCTCCGCTATCCTCCAGCCTCGTATCCCCATGGAAACCGCCGCTAGGCATTACTTCGTGGGGGGAGGACATAGCTAATGCTCTGTCTTCTGGTAGCTAAGATGTTATTTTATCTTCCTTCTAGTTGATGTCATTTGCCCTTTTTCTTTCTATGGAACGCAAATCTACAGGATTTCTGTTGCAAATGTGCTAACGGCGTTCCAGGCGGCGTTTGATGACACCATTGTTTCGACTACTGTCTCTGGTTGGATCTTCTGGTTCAGACTCGACGCCAATTCCTCTCGTTGATGATAAAACCGTGGGCACTCAAAAAACACGTGCTCTGCGCTTTCATTAACTCCTGGGCAGGACGGACACTCCGGTGAATTATCGTGCTTGAAGCGGTGAAGATAGGCCCGAAAGCAACCATGTCCTGACAGCATCTGTGTAAGATAGTAGTTGACCTCACCGTGGTTCCGGTTCAGCCAGAAATCGATCCTCGGGATCAGACGATGCGTCCATCTACCCCTCCGACATTCGGCATCAGTCGTGCTAGACTTGCTCTCACTGCTGATGCTTTCGCACTGACGTGTTCAACTTGCTGCTTGAAATTCAATCGGGCATCAAGCATCACTCCCAAATATCGGATATAAGGTTGTGATGTAATTTTTTGTTCACCGACTTTCAGCTTGATGGTCTCTACCACTTTTCTGCTAGTAATAAGCACTGCCTCGGTCTTATGTTTCGCCAATTGAAGGTTCATTGTGTCCATCCACTGGTTGACTTGCTCGAAGACGATACCGAATATATGATTTATCTCGTCTAGGTGTTTTGCGACGATCACTACGGCTACATCGTCCGCATATGCGACAAGTTTGACGCTTCGCGGCAGTTTCAGTCTTAATAGGCCATCGTACATGATATTCCACAGAAGTGGACCAAGTACTGAACCCTGGGGTACACCTCCGGTAATATCGTACTCTTTGGGACCATTCGTCGTGTCGTATTTGAGAACTCTATCCGTGAAGTAGTTGGCCACTATCCTACACAGATATTCTGGGACGTTTTTCTCTTGGAGGGCTTGCATGTTGCAGTCCCATTTGGCGGAATTGAAGGCGTTTCTGATGTCCAAAGCGGCCACCAGACAGTACTTCTTTGTACCACCTTTCCATCTAGTTCCAGCGATTGCCTCCTTGGCCGTGTTAACAACCAGATTGATCGCGTCCAGGGTTGATCGTCCTTTTCGGAATCCGTACTGATTGTCTGCCAGGAGCGGATCGACAACTGCTTCTATCCGTTGGTGGATTATACGTTCGAATATCTTGCCCACCGTGTCTAGCATGCACAGAGGTCGGTAGGATGACGGCTCTTCTGGTGGTTTTTTACCTTTAGGTAGTAGTACCAGTCGTTGCTGTTTCCACTTACGAGGAAAAGTCCCCTCCTTGAGGCAGGTGTTGTAGACGTCAAGGAATAACGCTGGTGCCGCTTTTACAGATGTTTTTAAAGCGATATTAGGGATTCCGTCCAATCCCGGCGTTTTATTATTCCCGACGCAGTTGCTGGCCTCCATCAGTTCTTCCTTCGTGACAGGTGGAATGTCTTCGGAATTCAGCTGCAGTGATGAATACATAAAATCACGTTGCCGTGGAAACAGCGCAGCTACGATCTTCAGTAGAAGTTGTGGGCACGTTGGCGATGGCATTGGCTGGCTCTTCAGGTGGGTTATGACCACCTTATACGGTCTACCCCATGGGTCCCTCTCCACTTCTTCGAAGAGTTCCGTCCAGCAGCGTCTTTTGCTTTCCTTGATGGCTTTGTTTAGATTCCGACGCGCCTGTTTGTACTCTGCAACCAGCTCTGCAGAGTTAGGTCGTCGGTAGCCACACTGAGATATTCTTCTTTTCTTAAGACACTTTGCCCGGAGCGTACTGATACGGTCGTTCCACCAGTGCATCGATGGTCGTTGATTATTACCTCGTTTACGAGGCATGCTGGCGTCACAAGCTCGGGTCAGTCTCGTCAACAGATCTTTGGTCTTATCTTCTGCAGGTCCAGTGATAATCGGGTCAGAGTCTAGAGATACTAGCAATACACTTGGATCAAAGGATTTCACTTTCCAACCGATGCTGTTCAGTTGGTTATTAGACCTTCTAGGGCTCTGGTGGTTTGCTGTTTCCCACAGAATTGCATTGTGATCGCTGGCAGTGTAGATGTTTAACACTCTCCAGTTGCAATTTTGTCTGGCAATACTGCTGCTGACAAAGGTGAGATCTACAATCGAGCTTGCGTCGCCTTTGGTGTAGGTCGGCGTGGTGTGATGTCTGCGTAATGTGATGTCTGCAGGGGTGGTGTGTGCTAGTGGGTGGAGTCTTCTTGTGGATCGTGTTGATGTGGTGTGTTGGCGCTCAGTGGCGTGTATGGAGGGGGTAGGCGTAACTCATCTAGACATCCCGGCCCGCTTAGGCGAATTCTAGCCTAGTAACCGCTGTAGTTGCTGCAGCGTGGCAACAACGCTGCTGAGGCCAGTGGAGCGTCGGTATGTTGGCCTGGGCTGCCGACGCCACGTTGATGCCTCCTTTCGCCTCGGTCTGGATGGAGGTGGAGCTACCGGTCTTCGTAGGCGATCCGGATCGCTGCTCTGCTGTGATCTGCTTCTTGGGGCGAGTTATCGTCCGACGGCCCGCTTTGGGTTGCGGTGCAGCAGGGTGTGGTGCTGCCAATTGCACAGTAGGCAAAGCGTAACGGACGTACACTCCGGAGTCGTGTGGACCTTAGCCAAAGAATTGAGGCAGTGCCCGTGAGCTTGGGCAACCTGCTGACGTTGGAGGGGCTGCATACCTCGAAAAATGCTGCAGTGTTGCAGCCGGTGTGTGCGTCGACACAGTGGGCATCGGCTGCGTTGAGGTACCGTTGCTGGTGCTATTGAAGGTGGTAGTGGTCGCGGGCCACTACGGGGAGCGGTTGCAAGAACGTTTGCCGCTGCGGTTCGTGGTGCTGGAGTTGCCCCAGGGCGCGGCACATTGATGGCGGACCTCACAGCTGGTGTTGGTGTTGTGGCCATATCTACTTCCATTTTTATCTGTATGAAGAAGTTAGAATGGTTACATTTGTGGCTTGTAAATTTATGGCGCATGTGCCACTGTAGGTGGCAGGAATGGATCGTCAACTTGATCGATTATTGCGGTTAGAATGGTTAGCATTTACAACAGTTTTGTCATTTGCGGGTTTATCGGTTTGTTATGATTAATTCATTTGCGTTGCGGTAATATCGACGGATTGTTCGTTATGTGCGGTTTCGTCATTAGGTGCGGTTGGCAGAAAACATAATTTCACGAGTGGTATTGTTAGCGTTCCGCTTTGAGTACGGAGATCAACTACTCGTATATGACCGTCGATACCGTAATATAGTTTTTCTTTGCGGCCAAGCCGCCATTCTGTGAGGGGTAGATAGTCATCATGTATGATGACACAGTCTCCAAGCTTTGGTGCTTTTTCTGGAGTTTTCCATCCGTACCTTTTATGAAGTTCCTTGATGTACTCTTCCTTCCATCGGCGGCTGAAATCATGATGGAGAATTTTGATTCTTTCCCATCGATTTAATAAGGATAGCGACCCCACGTCTGGCTCAGGTATGGCCAGAATGGGTGTTCCTTTCAGAAAACGCCCAGGAGTTAGGGCTGTAAAGTCGGAGGGATCTTGCGAGAGTGTTGTGAATGACCGTGAAGTGAGAACGGCTTCAATTCGGATTAATAAGGTAGTAAATTCTTCATTATTGAATTTATAATTTCCAGCCACTTTTTTGAAATGGGATTTGAAGCTTTTTACAGCTGATTCCCATAACCCACCCATATGAGGAGTGCTTGGGGTGATAAACTGCCAATTATTGCCTTGGCGAGCATACTTCTGAACAATTTCAGGTAATACTTGTTTAGTAAAATCCACAAACTGTTTTTCAGTGGCTCTTTGGGCTCCAATGAAGGAGTTAGTTTTGACGGGAAGCTGCGTCGTCCGACGAAGCGAGCAAATGCCGCGTGAAAAGCCTCCTTAGTCAGATTCGTACATAGCTCGAGGTGCACTGCTTTTGTCGTAAAACAGACAAAGACAGCCACATAGCCACCAAATCATCCACCTTTATTTGAAAAAGTCCAGCAAAATCGACACCCTAATCTGCGTTCGCAACTTCTGCTTATGCAGAGTGGAGATCTTGCACATGAAAATGCATTTTTTTATTTGGGGCTTAAGTCGGGGAATATAGAACTCTTGGCTGTGTTGCGTGGAGCATAAGAAAGCGCATATAATTGAGGAGTAAAGTGGTAAGTCGAGATTTCTCTGGTATGATTAGAGGGTGGCGTTCGTTATATGTGAGGCTTGAATTGGCAACCCGACCATTCGCACGAAGCAGACCTTTCGGGTCTAGGAATGATTTAAGAACTAAGAGTGAACTCCTTCTGTCAATGGGTTTTGATTCTCTTAGTAGTGTTATATCGCGGCTGAAGTAGCGCGTTTGAGTTGATGCGATTAGAGCAACCTTTGCCTTCTGCAATTCTAGGTGAGTCAATGTATCGCATTGGGAGTACTTTAAAGGACTTCCTTTAACTTTAATTTTAAGTCGCTCTATGAACTTTAACATATAGGCGATTACTCTGAGGGCTTGGGAGAACTATGAAAATCGCTCAAGGATGTCAGTATTCTCCTCTGCTGTGCGAAAGGAGTCGATTTTTCGACTTTCTGGGGCTATTATATTGCGCATGGACGACATGGGGACCATTCCACCAGCGGTTTGCACCCTCTTGTACCTAGATCGGCAGGATTGTCAGCACTGGCTACGTGTCGCCCAAGTGGCTGATCCCACTAGGTCAAGTATTTGAGACGTTCGATTAGCAATGTACGTCTTCCATGCATGTGGAGGTTTTTCCAACCAGGCTAGAACAATTTCATAATCGGACCAGAGATCTATCAATCTATGTTTCTTCATGTTTAAATGGGTCTGCAGCACGGAAGCTTATTTTGCGAGTAGTAGCCCGCCACAGAGCTCAAGTCGAGGTAGACTTAAAATTTTTAAAGGAGCCACCTTTGCTTTTGCTACTAATAAGTGGCTTGTGGTCGCAGTATCGCTTTGTGTGCACACATGGATAGTGGCACAGTATGCCTTCTCAGAGGCATCACAGAAGCCATATATTTCGCCTTCGACTTTACCCATCGTGGGATTTGTATCTGGGAAATGTCTTTCATATTGTTTGCGAACTGTGACCGTTTTTCTAAGCGTAAAGGTTTCACTTGTTCGTCCCAGTCGGTTCCGTCTAGCCATAATTCTTGTATCAAGATTTTCGCTTGTGTCATAATTGGCGAAATCCATTTCTGCGGGGTCTCAAAGTTTTGCCACAGAGGATAAAATTTGGCGTTTTGCTATGGCGGATAATGCTGATATTGACTCTTTAGTGTATGTAAACTGGTCAGATATCGCACTCTAATGGATCTCAAGAGTTTTTGTTGTACTTTCCTTTTCGAATTTAAGGAAATTAGTGTCCAACAGATTTTCATGCGGTATATTTTTTTAAATATTAGGGTAGTTCGCCGATATCTTTTCAACGGAAACCCGGCGGGTTTTGAAGGCTTTTACCATCGTGTATTTGTGGAAAACTGTGACTTCCAGACAAGATATCGTCTACATACGTTGGTGTTTTCTGCCAATTCGTGCAGTGTTCGAACAGCTAAATATGGAGCACAGTTGGCGAAAAAGGTAACTGTTTTCAATTTATAGTCGCGGAGTGGACTGTTGGGAGATTTTCGGAAAATAATTCGCTGAAGATCTTGATCGTCTTTATGTACGACTATTTGTCTATACATTTTTTCGACGTCTCTGTTAAATATACGCCAATTTAAAATGAGTAGCATTAAATCTGGTTGGAGCGTGGGACCCGTAAATAGGATGTCATTTAGGGAATTCCCCGAGCTGGTGGATCTTGATGCATTAAATACAACTCTTACTTTAGTTGTTTTTTTTTGTCTGGATTTACCACTGCATGATGCGGCAAGTAAAATGAGTAGTATTTGCCGTTGATGATTTTTTCGCATGGGCTTATTTCCTCCATGTGGTCTAAATGGAGGTATTCCTCCAACACACCATCATATTCTGGTTTGAGTTCGTCTTTTTAGGTAGGTTTTTTTTCCATACTTTGAAACTGCGGTATTGCAGAGGTGCGAGAGCGACCTAAGGCGATTGGATTGGGAAATTGTTGTTTTAGTGGTAATCGTACGACATACTGACCATTATCTGATCTAGTAGTTGTGGCTTTGTAAAAGTGTTCACAATACTGATCTTCTGGGGTTGTAATTGAAATGGGGGGGAGTTCTTCTAACTCCCAAAATTTTTTCAATTGTGAATTGAGGTATTCGTTTGAGATTTCCTCAACTTGAGTTGTTATTGTGGTAACTGGTTCCGTAACTAGTCCACTTAGGATCCAACCAAAAATAGTATTTTGTGTCAATAGTGTATTTGAAATTTTCTCAATACCTTCGAGTATTATCTGTGGTATTGTGGTATGAGATCGCTGCCTAATAGAAGGTCTATTTGAGCGGGAGTGTTGCAGTTGGGATCTGCTAGCTTTAGGTGTGAAACCTTTTGCCTTTTGCTATTTATGTGATAGCTTGGAAGCATATTTGTAAGTTGCGGTAAGACTATAGCTTCTGCTTGTATGAGCTTATCCGCTTGGGGGAAAATTAGGGTAATGGGGCAGATTTTATTTGAGTTCTGGACTACTCTTCCTCCCATTCCCGTGATTTCAAAATTGGCTAGTTTTGTTGGCAGTTGTATCCTATTTTGTGCCCTAGACGCTATAAATGATCGTTGTGATCCTTGATCTATTAAGGCCCTAAGTTTAAACAGTTCTCCTCGGTGCTCGATGGAGACGACTGCTGTGGGTAGTAGTACTCTACTTTGATTTTCGCTGTGTAGCGTTTGGGTTTTTATTGCCTTTGAGCAGCATGGTGCTTCTTGGCCATTTTCGGGATTTCGCACTTCGGTATTTGCTGTTGCAACTAAACCCGTGGTTCTTTTCATATTTGCGCTGTTTGGGTGTGAGCTGGAAAATGTGCTGTAATGCAGCATTGAATGATGTCGTTTATGACAATAAACGCAATTAAATTTGCTTTCACACTCTTTAAGTGTATGTGAATGTGATAGGCAATTTGTACAAAGTCTTTTTGTTTTTACAAAATTGTTTCGGTCGATAATATTAAATATTTTGAATCTCTCGCAATATTTGGGTTTATGCCCTCCTATACACAGTTTGCATGACGTTTGTTTGTATTGTTCGGAGGTGAACGATTGATTTTTAAAAAAGCTTCTATTTAAATTGTTGCTGCTACTGGCTTGGGGTCTATTGAAGTTGTGTTGAACGCTTTGCATTCTGACTATTTTTTTGTCTACCCTTTCTGCGATTTCGTACTGGGTAGTTAAGAAATCTTTCATTTGTTGCCACGTTGGCATTTTCTTCGTGATGAGAGTGATTGTTCCCATAGAAGTAATGATTTTTCTGGTAATGCTGCGGTGCATATGTTTACCAGTATAGGGTCCCAGCTGTCTGTGGGAATATTTTGTGTCGATAAAACCGACAAACAATTAGAAACAGTGGATTGTAGTCTAATAAGTTCTTCACTTTTTTTTTCTGAATTTTAGGCCAGTTCATTAGTATCGTTACTTGCTTCCCAAGCCAATTTGAAATTATCGTCATTTAGTGCGAACTGTTTGACTATGACGCCTGCTTGACCTTTCGTTTTGTATCGGAGGTGATACAATTTATGTGCATTTGATAATTTAGGGTGGTTTATGTAAACGGCTGTAAACATGTCCCATAAGGACGACCATTGTTCACAACTACCATGAAAGATTTCTGTATCACATGCGGGCACCTTGAGATGAATGCCTGAATTTGACTCTTGACATTGAATTTGTGGCAACTCTACTCTCGATTGTGGAGTAGGTGCAATTGCTTTAATTAATTTTAATTGATCCGAAATCATTGCTTTAGTTTCTTCAAACTGGTCTAAGCAGTTTTCGTATTTGGCGTAAGCCGACGATTTGAAATTTTCAGGTAGATCTGAGTCGTCAGATTCTACGATTGCGTCATATGCAGCTTGGAGACGTGTTCAGAAATTATCAAGATTTTCTTTTTTGATTTCTAATACCGATTCAGAATTGTGAAGATGAAAATCGAGTGCAGTATCTTATTAAACTGGCACTCTCAGCAATGAATTTACTGTATGTAATGTATTTCCCCCTTTTTTGCTTTGTAGCACCTTGCTTTGAGCGTGTAGCTTCTGCAGGTGTAAATAGACTTCTTTCGTCAGAAATCATTTTTGGAACTTTTAGCAACTGAGTTGTTTTAGAATCTTTCGAGTCTGAACTCATTTAAAAGATGTGCCGAAATAAAATAAAATATTTTCAATGTAAGAAATATATGTATATGTTTGAAACCTCTTTTAAGAAATGAAGAGTTTTTTTTTTTGAAAAAATTAATAAATTAATGACGTTTTTAAACTCGTATGAGTCACTTAACTCTTTTAAGATAATAAGAGTTTTTATTTAAAGAAATTTTTTTTTTAATATTACTTAAATGATTATTATTAAACGCAAATGTTTTTTATTTTTAATTTTATTTGTATGTATTATGCGTCCGTAATTCCTATAGGGTATACCTATAAGCGGATCAGCTGATACATATGTACTTGTCGTTATGCGCAATTGAGAGCTCGTCTTAGACATCAATGCACTTTGTACATATGTATATATGTAATATATTATGTTTTAATATATTTTGCGCAATCCTGCTTGTTTTTGTTTAACAAATAACAAGGGGTATTGCGGAACATTTGCCAATGTGGACTTTGAAGCGAAGTTCTTATGTATGTTTGTATACCTGAGCGTGTATATATATACGCATTGCAAAAAGACCGCGAAAAGGAAAAAATATACCGCAGGTATTCTTGTAAAATTTATGTATATATGTGTGGATATCACGTAATATATGTGTACGCAGTGCGAAAATACCGCGAAAAGGAAAAAATATACCGCAGGTATTCGAGTAAAATTTATGTATATATGTATGCTTTGCTTATTTTACGCAATCCTGCTTATACTTGATAAAGTACAAGGGGTAATGCTGGAAATAGGTGCAAGTAAATACTTGAATTATTTGTTGTAGAGATATTTTTGTGCGTTTAAACACAACGGTAAGCAGTTAGGCAATCAAGAGTTCGTTGTATATTTATTTTTTACGAAACTGTTTTATCTGTTAACGGTATTTCGGTTTTTACCGGAAAATAAACAAAAAGATAGAAACAGTTTGGTAACCGCTCTTTTTTGTTATTGCCTTTATTAAGACGAATTTATGTTATAAATAAACCGCAAAGGCATACATTTTAACATACATATAATAATAGGATATATACAGATACTAAATGGAATCGATACGACTCACTTTGGGGTCCGCCAAGGGGTTTTGGGGACAATATTGTATATGTGCTTGTGCGTGTGCCTTTCGCTATGTTCCCCAGTCCTTACCTGCTTAGCTGCGGTGGGTGACTTTGATGAGCTGGTGTGGTTGTTGTTATTTGCTGTTGAGGCTTTGATTTAATTCGCGCCTGTTCTGTATGGTTATATATATATATATTTTTTTTTTTTTGTGTGTTATTCCATACATGTCTTTGTTTCTTACTTAAGTTATATACAAGTATATATATTTATACCCTGAACAGGGTATATTAAGTTTGCCACGAAGTTTGTAACACCCAGAAGGAAACGTCGGAGACCCTATAAAATAACCTATCACATATATACATAAATGATTAGTATGATGAGTTGAGTTGATTTAGCCATGTCCGTCTGTCTATATATATACAAACTAGTCCCTCAGTTTTTATGCTATCGATCTGAAATTTTGCATGCGTTATTTTCTAAGGAAACAATGAAATTCCCGAAGAAATTGTTTTGATCGGATGACTATAGCATATAGCTGCCATTCAAACTGAACGAGCGGAATCAAGTACTTGTATGGAAAACTCTTTCATTTAACAAGGTATCTTTCCGAAATTTGGCATGGATTGTTATTTAAGGCAATAATGGAATCTCCGAAGAAATTGTATAGATCGGATGACTATAGCATATAGCTGCTATACAAACTGAACGATCGGAATCATGTATGGAAAACTCTTTTGTTTGACGAGGTACCTTGACGAAATTTGGCATGAGTTATTTTCTAAAGCCAGAATATAATCTCCGAAAAAGTTGTTTAGATCGGATCGCTATGTCATATGGCTATCATGTAAACTGAACGATCGGAGTAAAGTGCCTGCATGGAAAAAAATTTTATTTTTTATTGCCCATTCACGAAATTAGATCTGAATCAAGTTATTGGAAGGAACCTTTGTATCTGTGAAGGGTATTATAGCTTCGGTGCAACCGAAGTTAACGTTTTTTCTTGTTTTAAATTAGAAATCAGTGAATTTCATAAATAAGCCTCTTGACGCCAAAGAAATTTGTTCACTTGAACCAGTAAATGGTGAATTTACAACTCGATCATTTAAATAAAGAGGAATATGATGAAAAGTACAAAATATTAAAACGATATAATATATTGTATTATTTTTTAAAGGAGGAAAGGTACTTACCAGAAATTACGAAAATTAAACATGAAATGATGACATCGAATTAACAAATAAATTCAAAACTTTTTAGATATCCACCTCAACATGAGGAAGAGGTAAGAAAACAAATTAGAGAAATGGAGGAACAAGGAATCATTACAAAAAGTTCATCAAGATATTAAAGCCCTTTAATAGTTGTTCAGATAAAAATGGAACTCAGGCATACACAAATTTTGGCTCGTAGATTATAGAAAATTATGTGAAGTAACACTAGATGACAAATATCCTTTGCTCAATATTGATTAGATTGTCAGATAAACTAGGCCTTGCCCAATATTTTACAACAATAGATATAGCAAAGGGGATCGTCAAATTTTATTAAAAAGGAAAATAGAGAAAAAACTGCATTTGTAACGCTACACGGTTTATATGAACTTATAAGAAGGCCATTCGTGTTAAAGCACCAGCTACTTTTCAACGACTGATGAACGAAATTTTAAGATATTATATCAATAAAACATGTGTTGTTTGTTTAGATGATATTATGATTTTTGGCACGTCCTTAAGTGAACATAATAAAGCAATAACAGATATTTGCAAAGTCCTAGAAAATCAAAATTTAAAAATTCAAATAGATAAATGTAATTTCATTGGAAACAGAATTTTTAGGACATATTTTAACAAAAGAAGTAATGAAGCCGAATCCAAACAAAATTAAGGTAATAAGCAATCTGCAGTTACCACGATCAGAGAAACAAATCAAAAGTTTCTCAGGCGTTAATGGGTACTATAGAATGTTTATTAAAGATTATGCGAAAGTAGTTGAAAGATTCAACGTATATCGAAGCATTCGAAAAGTTAAATACGTTAACAAGTACACGTCCGATTTTGAGAAACATTTTACGTTGACAACAGATGCATCCAATTATGCAGTGAGCAGACATAAAATATGGCTATTAAAATTAGTATAAATTTGAGATCGAATATTTAAAAGGTAAAGAAAACCAAGTAGCAGACTTCTCAATAGAATAGAAAATAGTAAACACTCAATTTCAGAAAAGGTGGAAGATGAAATACATACAAGTATATGTTAAAAAAATGTCTTTCAGTTAATATATATGTGGAAGACGATGAAGAGATAGTGAATGAGTACAAAACTCAAATAATTTTAACAAACAAAAAAATAGAAGAGTTTAAAGCAATACTGGGGTTTATTTTTTTATCGCAGAAAATTATTTTGATATAAAGGCAGACATTTTTAGGAGATATATTTCAAAAGGGAAGGCAGTCATATTCTCGGAAATATCCGAATATAGTTATAATATAGTACACGAAAAGGTAATAGAAATTTTATTTTATTATATTAGGGAAAGCGTGCACTCAGGCATACAAGAAATATATAATCAATTAAAATACAAAATCTATTATCTGAATTAATGGAAATGATTTAAATAGTTGTTAATCAATGCGAAATTTGCCAAGAAATTTAAACGATAGAAATCCAATTAAACCTGAAATGAAATTCACTGAAACACCCACAGAAAAAAACCAAATCATACACTATGACACGTTTGTCATAAAAAATATTCATATTTTAACCTTTATTGATAAATGTTCAACATATGGTATTCGAAATACGCCTATCCACTAAACGGCAGAAACCATATAGCTATGATTGAAAATTTAGAAGATCATTTTACGAAATTAGGAAACCCATAAAAAAATAAGTGCTGACAACGAATTTAAAGCCGTCAGGATAAAATAAAAACAAAATAATTGACAGTATTGGAAAATAGAAAAAGACGAGGTTCAATAAATGGAATAGATAGCTTGACGAAATGATTATTTAGAATTATGGACGACGTAAACACACAGGAAATAAAGATACGTTTAGTGAATATTGATAATATAATAGATGCATTAAATCAACAGGTGCAGATTAATGCCTATATTAATAATACAATAAGAAATATTAGAAATATTTATTAAAATGATAGAAAAGAAATAAATAAAATAAGTTAATTTGTAAACCAGGAATTCTGAACAAAATATGTACGTATGTATTTAGAACAACTAAGTAGAATACAGTTATTAAAAGGTGAAATTTAATAAATTCAGGAAAATGTTATATCGTCTAAATATAGAAGTATACACCCAAATATTTTAACTAACAATGAAATAATAAAATATGAAATAGATTTTAATAAACTGAATCGCCTTCAATTAGGAACCGCCATTTTTAATAATACTAACTTAATCTTTGCTATAAAAATCCTGCGAACATTTGTAACCATTAAGCTAAGAAAAATTGTACCACTACTTACCGGCATTTCTAACGAAATTAAATATAAAGTAGAAGAAGTATTCAATTTGGATAGTAAAACTTATAAATTTGAAAATAATAAAAATTTTAAACAACTAAAGTTAAGTTCACATTGTACTATAAAAGAGAATTGTGAAAAAAAAACAAAATAAGAATTTTGAAATCATTGAAATAGATATAGACACAATAATTGAAATAAATATAACATTAGAGCAAAATTTTAACATGGATAATATGGCAGTAAATAGCAACCTTTTATTATTTGAATCACTTTAAAATTAAATAATATTACCTCTCTAATGTTATAGAAAAATCAGAAGAAAAGTTAATTTGTGACAGAAATATTGAAGAATTTTACTACAAAATTGTCATTCGAACAAAAAAATAAACAAAATCAAAGCAACGTACAAAATATAAGGATATTGGAAATTCACAACAAAATAATTTGTGGATGTAATTTTGAGTATATGTATCATTGTTATATCCATAATTGTAAGTTGTCATTTTGCGCCAACGCATAGTTATAAAAATAAATAGAAGAGTTCAGGAGAATTCCAATTTGAAGCAAGGAGTAGTTACATATGCAAAGACTTCCAACCCAAATCAAATATACAAACTTGTGGATAATGTTAATTATAAGTCACTCCAAAATAAGCATACAGAAATGCCGACGATATAGATGAATTTAATACTACAATAAATAAAACAACGCAACAACAACATTTCAATACAATGTATTTAAGTGCTGATGATAGTAATGATTTTACTAAAAAAAAATCAATACACTGTAATTTTCATTCATGTAAAGTACGGTAAATTACAAACTTTTGTTTGAAGAAATACTGTTCAATGAAATCAGTTTGATTTCCACATTCTCCAGCGATTGTTTGCTATTATAGATGAATTCATTACTACAATAAATAAAACAACACAATAAAAACATGTTTATAAGGATTTCAATACAATGTAATAAAATGCTGATGGTATTAATGATTTTACTAATAAAAAATCAATACACTGTAATTCAGCTTAAATGATCAAAATTGTGAAATTCAATAATACCAAATCATAATAAGCACTTTTTTAAATTCATGTAAAGTATGGTAAATTACAAACTTTCGTTTGAAAAACACTGTTCAATAAAATCAGTCTGATTTCTACATTCTCCAGCGATAGTTCGCTGCTAATCAACGACGAAAAATTTTTGTGAATTTTTTGGCGTGTTTGGCGCGTGGGTAGGGTAACTGCAGGATGTATATACTTGTATATTTTAGTACACTGTACCTTTAAGTAGTTGCGCAAAGTGGGTATTAACGTTGTTGTTGTTGGCGGATTCTTGGCTTGGTTCCAGTTAAGTACCGTGTTGTTGGCATCTTGCATTCAGTTGCCTTAGTGCTAGAAGGATCTGGGAAGTGCCGTTGTCTGTCCCAGTTTTGGAGACTGCGATTCTTGTGCAGACTAACGGGCATAGCAGCGAACGTTTTATTCACGGGTCTTTTCGGCGAAGCTCTACATCCGTTGACTCAGGACCGTTACGAGAATATTGCTAAGTCTAACGGCTGTTGCAAAACCCCTGCTGTCCGGATACCCCATTGCTAGCTGATGATGTGATGAAGGTACCGTCTTGTCTGAGTTTGGGTTTCCTGCTTACAGAGTATGGGCCTCTTAAAGCATTGTTACATCAGAGGCAGCTATCTGTAAGGTCGGAGTGTATGTGTGGGCGTGTGGAAGATTAGTTCTCTGTGATCGCAGTGTGTCTAATATTCTCGAACATTAGAGATATCAGGGGCATGAGAATTAGCTGGACAGACGATGATTAGATGTTAGCGAATTAGGATTGTCATTTTGCAACCCTTATGTTATTGTGTGAATTAATAGAATTGAACAGTAAGTTAAATATTGAATGAAAGCTATTTCTGTACTATGTAATATAAAATAAATGTGTTAAAACGAATTAGTGAATTGAAACATATGAGTGAAAAATTCATTTTAAATTGAAAAAATACGTATTTTAAATAGTTGAAATTTTCAACCTTAAACGTAAAAATCTCTAAAGCTATAAGTTCCCCCAGCTATATCTTTATATATTATTTATCCCCGAAATCCTGGGGTGTTATTTTAAAGCCGACCTACATATATCTTTGTTGTTGCTCGGGTACGAGACCGCGAGTGCTTCTTTGGGCTAGTGTACATTTTGTGCATTGTGTTTGACGTGTTAAACTTACCAATACCCAAGCTCCAACATTGTGTAGTTTGAGTGCCTTGTACTTTTAGGTATTAGCGCAACGTGGACATTCATGTTGTAGTTGTTGGCGGACTCTTTGCACGGTCCCAGTTATGTTGTGCTGGGCATCTGTGGTCACCGCGTAACGCGAGCGGAGAAGAGGGCAGGAGCGGGAGTACTAGCGGTAAAGGTGACAGCGCTGTATAAGCAGATGTCAGCCCGCACAGATGGGCATGATTGAAGGGGCGCCCGTGATATCAAGAGACACGAAAAAGGTGAGCGCGAAGTAGGGTAGCGCAAGCAACGGAAAGTAGCTAATGAGGGTGTGTTGGGGTCGTTTTTGGAGGCGGCGCTGTAAGCCATATCGCGGCCATAAAGAAAATTAGCAGGGAACTAAGCTAGTTCAGTTTTTGGGGACAAAAACTCTGTAGTAGGAAACGCGAAAGGGCTGATGGAGCTTGCCTTGAAGTACGAGGCGCGTCTGATGACGATACTTACGGCTCTTGAGGCTAATGCAGCAATAGTTGTGGGTGAACCCAATTACGATTGCGAAATTGTGGATTCTTTACAGCTCGATGTATGTGTTGCTAGAGTTGTTGTGTAGAGGGGGAGTTCGATAGAATGATTGAAGCTGATTTGTGTTTCAAATTTAGCGAACCCCTAGAGCCCTACCTGGGCTATATGGATAAGCTACTACTACCGGCGATTAGTAGCTCACTTATTATAGGTTTGGATGCGAATGCCTTGTTTTTGATGTTGCTTAGTAAGGCATACGTTTGGATGTTTGGTGGGAGGTTAAAGGAGGGTGGGGATAAAGTAATCATAATTTGATTCTAATAATGGCTCTTCCTCAATCCCCTCCCTCGCGTACCTCTGGTATCGACTATAACCAAAAGGGGCTCTCTGTTGGGGAAGCGAAATTAGATACACCGCTTTGGATGTTTGAGGATGGGGGGGGTTGAACGAGCAAATTTCTCGGTTGTATGAGGTAGTTTGGGGGGTAAATGATAAGTAACTTAGAAAGTGTGAAAGTTTTATGGCTAAGAAAACTGAATGATGTACGCGTGAGCTCACATCGGAGAGAAGGACTGTCTGGCGATTGAGGCGAAAGTTTTGAACGTGCGATGAGAGAATATATGGATATGTTAGTCAAAATTAAAGTAGAGGTATCTAGGTTCTGAGGTTTTGATGGTTTGAACGAAAAGGTGTGAAAAAACATGTGGAAGTTCATTCCGGAATACTTGGAGGCCATCATTGCGTGGGAGGGATATTTTCCACGCTAGTGGAGAGTGCGAAAATTCCGCAGTGGGCAACGTTGCATGATGATTGCATGTTTGCCTCTATGTCGCATCTTTAGATGCTATGAAGATTTTATTAGGTACACCCCTTCTTGACCTGATTGTCGAACACGGTGCTGTTGCGTTCAGGTTAAGAAAACTGCTTATGCTTTTGACGGTGCCCACGTACAACTCACCGGACGTTGTCCATCCTTCCGTCTGTCTGTGCTAACGATGACTTAAATATAAAATAAGATATCGTCATGGAAGTTTGTACACGTGTTCCTTGGTGATGTTGGTATTGCAGATGGCCGTAATCGGACTATTGCTAGGCACACATAAGGTCATTAAGCAAACATCTATAAAGTAAGCCACAAATGAAGATATAAAGAGAGGCGATGGCAGCAGTGAGGATCACCTGTGGAGTCAAGACCTTTAAAAAGTGGACGTCGCCCCTAACCCTGATACGTTTAATAAACATATCCACACATATCGATTTACGGCATCTCAGTAAATCTGAGTAGATGAAAATTATGATAAAAGACGAAGAGCCGGTATACGAGAGGCCAAGCCGAATAGCCTACGCAGATAGGGTTTCGGTCAATGAAGAAGTTGGGCGATGGTATGGTTGTTAAGCCCAGCACATCAGAATACGCACCACCAATTGTTTTCATAACTAAAGAACAAACGGTGAAAAGAGTTTCTGTTGCGGCATATTCAGAGATTTGAAGTGTCAGTTTCTGGTGAAGAAAGTTAAATTCCTGGGATTCATCGTTTAGAAAAGTTGCATCGTACTTTACGTGATTTATTGAACCAAGTTACGAGCAATTAACAACATTTCCGCAAATAAAATCAGCATTAATCAACGCGACAATTTTAACAATATACGCTCTGAGTCATGGCGGTGGAGAAACTTGACGTGGCCTTGAGAGTTTCGTGCTCGGAATGGTATTTGCAATATTTTGATTACTACAAGACGTGGACTTGTAAATACATTGCAACACCGATTGATGTAAACTCAACAGAAGGATCTGAGCTGTGCGAAATATTTTGGAAAAGGACGAATACGAGGACTGCTACATGAAGTACGGTGTATTACGCAAGGATCCCACCAAGGAGTTGATTGTAGTACCCTCGCTTATGGAAGTGGAAGTGATAAGGATGACAGCAAGATAACGCGAGAAGTCGAAGAGGAAACCTTTTAAATTCCACAATTGAAAGCGAAATCATCTTGTAGTAGAAATGTTTGATAAAGGCAAAAACTGGATTAATCCAAAAACAAGGAAGGACTGTCCAATGGGTAAGTAACACATTAATCACGTAGGGCCTATGGAAATGTCGAATATATTTTATAATTATTTACTGGATGTCGACTCATTTTCGTAATTTGTTGGGCTTTATCTAACAAAAACTACTGGAGCAGAGGCGATAGTTGGCTTAAGAAGCAGTCATCGGTGTTCGGATCCGAAGCGCATCATTACCGACAGAGGCGTAGCATTTACGTTAACTCTTTTTAAAAAGTGTTGTGAGAAAGAAAATATTCACCATCTAACAATTGCCTGGGGTGTTCCAAGAGGAAACAGGCAGCTTGAGCGAATACACAAAATCGTGGTACCCATGATATCGAAAATATGCAACGAAAGTCCCGGTGAATGGTAAAAGCATGTGGGTAGGACGCGTACAACAGACTATTAACAGCACTATACGCCTTATCACCGATTAAGAGTATCTTAGTAACTGGATTTGTAATGCGGGTGCTGATATGTCGAATCATCAAAAGCTTCTGGTTAACTTTGTAATAGATGAAATCAATTCTGAACGTGTTAAAAGCCGCCTTCAAGCGAAGGATAACTAGCTCGTCTACAAGAGGAAAATCGTAAAACCAACAATCCTCGTCATAAAGCTGAAGTTAACATAGTATAAATGAACTGGTGTAATCAAACGTACCCAGTATGGCTCTGGACTGAAGGTGAAACCAAAATGCCTTGGGTCCTACAAGGTCTTTAAGAAGTTAGAACATGGCATGGAGATCACGAAAGACGTGGACGTACCTACCGTCGCGGAATTCAAAAGTTTTCAGAAATCTGTTTAACAGTATTCTCACATTTGGCAAATACAAGGAACAAATCACTCAATAATAAGACTTTTTGCCTTTCTTTTTGTTCTTTTAAGCTAATACTATATAATATTTCTGGTTTTAGAGAAACTTACAAACTGCACGACAAGTTAGCATTGGTTAACGCTATTTCGTGCATGTATGTTTGTACATTATATCGTACATATGTATATATTATATTATTGTGACTTTTGAGTTGTAATTTCAACGTATATTTATTCCTATTTTGTGTAAATATAAAAAAAACTTGTTTTTTTATTTCAGAGTAACTGGTGGTGAACTATTCGATAGAATTGTAGAAAAAGGTTCCTATACCGAAAAAGATGCATCTGATCTTATACGTCAAATTTTAGAAGCTGTTGATTATATGCATGAACAAGGTGTTGTTCACAGAGATTTAAAGGTAAGAAACGTAATATCATTATCTCTATTTATTTAAGAATTCACAGAAGATTATGAATAATTTAATCCACTTTCGTTACCAAATTATATCATAAGTTAACATGCCGATGTGGATAAAATAAAGTCGTTGTAAAGGGAGCCACAAATCAGTTGTTGCTTGGGCTTTATGTTAGCTTAGTTACGACAGATGTAATGTAGATGTAAAACAATTAACATGAGAATTAAATAATTGAAAAATAAATAACTACGATTTTTACTTATATTATTAATTCCAATTTTTCTATACAATCAAGGCGCCTGATATATTTATTAATATATATTATATATACTTGTAAGTCAATGGTCCTTATATTCGATGAGTGAAGGTTCTGAGAAGATATAAAGCGATTTCACCAATTCACTGATGTAATGAGCATATATTCAACCGGTCGGAACTAATGATTTCAATAGTTTTTCTGTTAAATTGTTTATATGAAGATAAAAAAGTATTGCTAAGAGTCAAACCACGTCAAGTGGATCCTTAAAACTTTGCTAAATCAACGATTTTCTAGCGCTTCATTAGATGAAAAACCAGACACACATCCCGTAATATAAATAATTCGTCAAAATTAATTTTTGATATTGATGGTTGAATTTAGAGCACAAAAAATTGTAAAAGTATGTCCTTGTAAACTTTTAAATACTACTACCGAATCGATGAAATTTTGTGAACTCAAATAAAAATGTTCCTACTATGTTGTACATATTTTTCCACGGTCAATTTGTTTGAATAATTATATTTCACATCAATTCTTGTCAAACAATTGAAATTTTTATGCGTTCTTTACGCAAAAAAAAAATGGAAAATATGTGAAACAACGCGGATAACGTTCAGCTCTAATAATCTCCAAAGAAAAGTTTGGTCATTCATGCCATTCCGCAGATATTGAATTTTTTATCCTCTTTTGCGCTCTCTCCACGCGCGACAAATCGACCAACACGCTGCGCAAAGAGACTCAAAGTACGTGCGGAGCTGAGCAGCGGACAGGTTGAAATGTGCAAAAAGATGATTTCTCATCATCCATTCTCATCGTCATCCAACACGTCTCGTAACTGTCCATAGTCAGTCTGCTGTGAGTTCCAGTATACATTAGTCATTTACATTTAGTGTATTTTTATTACAAATATGTGTATATTACTGGCATGGTTTTTGTAAATGGTAACTTTTATTTCTTTGAGTATCTTTTATACTTGGTAACAAGTTTCATAGTTTTATGTTTGAAAGAAAACGTTTTCAATGTATACTTATGATATTTCAAATACATTGTTTTATTATGTTATTTTATACACTTAACATATACGTCAATGAATAAAAATCGTTTTTTTTTTTTCAAATCTTAACACTAAATTCAATTGGATTCTAAAACAATAGGTGATCGATTTTGTGTACAAGAATGGCAAGAAAAGCTCGAAAACTCAAGCTTGAAAATGGATTTGCATCTGTGCCTGGTAAAGAAAAGTGAAACAAGTGTTATGTTCCTTATATTTTATGATATTTTTAAATTGATATACACATAAAAGATAGACTAAAAAATCGTATCTCTTAATCTGCGGTTAAAGTAAAAATACAAAGAAACGTAAATTATGTTACATTATTCTAATTCTGTATGAACGCATATTCTGCTACATGGACGTAATAATTGACAATAATGTAATTAACAATTAATCCCATTAATAGAGTTATTGATTATTTTCCTGTATCATTAATTTAATTTTCTTGCGGCACAGATGTCGAAAGCTTAGCGCGTCGGTCGATGTGCCGCGCAATCAAAGACCGCAATAGGGGACAAAAAATTCAGAATCTGCGGAATGGCATGAATGAACAAACTTTTTTTTTGCAGATTATTAAAGCTGAACGTTTACTGGGTTGTTTCAAATATTTCATATTTAGCGCGAAGAACGTATGTACGAACATTTTTCTTTGGGTTCACAAAATTTCATTGATTTATCTGCAGTAGTTAGTGGGAAAATAATTTACTACCTGCCACGCCCACAAAACGCCATTAATCAAAAACAAATTAATTTTCCATAATTAAGCTCCACAATATGATACAAGACTGCAATTTAGTATACAGGATCACATTAAGTAGGGGTATCTGCAGTTTAAAATTTTTATTAAAAGTGGGTGTTGTCCTGCCCCGTAATAGGTTTAATGTGCATATCTCCTAAGCCGCTAAAGCTATAAGAACAAAATTCACAGAGAACAAATGTTTTTAGCACCTATATCGACATTGTGAAAATAGGTGAAATCGGGTGACAACCCCGCCCACTGACCATGTAACGGTACTATTAAAAACTACCAAAAGCGTAATAAATCAAGCACTAAACACGCCATAGACATTAAATTTTATCTCTGGGATGGTATGAGATGACTTTGTAGGAACCGCGTTCAAAATTAGACAGTGGACGTAGCACCGGCCATATCTTGGTATCTGCTTACTTGTTTCCACCATATTCGGTACATAATATTCTTCTCATATGTCTATGTTATAGTGCAAAAATGGGCGAAATCGGATTACAACCACGCCTATTTTCCCATATAACACCATTTTAAGTTTCACCTGATTTTTTCACTTTCCACTATGCAAATCAAGCAACAATGATTGTATCGGTTGTATTGTAAAACTTTGCGTGAATAATGCATTTGAAGTATGCCACCTTTTGACCAAAAAATGTCTAAATCGAACCAAAACTGTTTAAGCCCCTAGGTACTGAATATGTGGACCCCAGTGCCTATAGCTGGTTTTTTACCAAAAATATCGGCCAATGGGTAAGACATTTAATTGAAATTCATATAATAAAATAAATAAATAAAACTCTCGATAATAGTATGTTTGTGTCAAAAAATGGGTTCAATCGAATCAATACACTTCCACTTCCGATAGCCCTCATATACCTAATATAAAGATTTTTGAACTTCCGGGTGACTTTATACCGCATATATCGGCCAATATGTGAGTTATCTCAATGGAAATGAGAGAGCGTGTTTTACTCATAACAAGGTATCTTTGTGCCTAAAATGGATCGGGTAATCGGGTAAAAATTTGTAACTAATATCAGGATTTTCGAACATTCGTCTGACTTTACTCCATATGATTGGTGGTGGTACTCAATGAAACAGAAGGAGTATTTTATTAGTCTGGCAATTGGTATTGGCAAAAAGTGATAAAAGCGTTTTAATACTACCCTCAACTTCCATATACAACTTATAATGCTTTTCGTTATTCTAACCAGTTGTACGCCGAATATATCGGTCAGTGAGTATTAATATTTTTTTATATATAAAATTGCTTCAAAATATGTTCTCGAGTATAGCTGAGCAATGTCAAAATTAATATCTTTCTCTATCCCCAATATATTATATAATATATATATGATTTCCGTCTTTCCAGCTGACTTTAAACCGTTCTGGTTGATCAAAATGTGATATTTTAGTGAAATAAAGTGGATATGATTTCTTAAAAATTATGTGGTTTGATGCTGAATTAGAATGAAATTAGTATATACCTTGGTCTAAACCTCTCACCTTCATATAATGAATTCCGATTCTCTGGTTGACGTTTTCCACACAAGCTCATAATATAAAATTTAGCCACTTTGGTAGAGTTAATATCACATTCATACTTATGTATATCTCACTTCAAGATGTTTTTTGTTTTTTTTTCATATAATTTTCGTTGACGCAAAATAAAATATAGCAATTAAACTGAGACTAAGTTTATAACCTTTAATATAAGTCAAGAAGATACCAAATTTTATTGTAATTTAATCACGATTTCATTGAATAATGGATGTTGAATTCTTTCTCAATATTTTTTTAAAATAAGGTTTTGCCAGAGTATAAAATGGTCGGTTCCGCCCTATTACCCATTATCGGGTATATATTGACCCTAGAACCAACCTACTTTATGTAAAAAATTCAAACTTCCGTATGGCTTTATAGAAACGTAAAATATTAGATATTCAATAGTTTAATGTCGAAAATGTGTGAAATCTGTCCACGAATTTTCCCAATGCCCTTAAGCTCAGTCGAATCCCAACTGAATCTATCCTTTTAACTGCAAAAGACTCAGTTAAAGAAATTGGTGTAATAAAAATTAGAATATTTTGGAAATAGTTAAACTTTTCAAAACTTCTGAAACGCAGGGCTGCCCTATGAATTGACACTGAAAACCTCCGCCAAATATATATGATTACAGTGAATATAAACACGTATGATGGCTTGGTTAATGGGGCAGCTGGAGAACTTATGCAAATTGATTTCCATTGTTCTTTTCCAACAACTCTGTGGAATAAATTTTTTTGAACCATCTGTTGGTTTGATAGCACGATCAAAAAATCCTCATCCTCTAGAAAGTACCTAAACACCAATTGAAAAAGTTCCAAAATCTTTTCAATATAAAAGAAATGAACAAATTTCAATTGAAAGAAATTAATTTTCCAGTTGTTCCGGCTGAAGGAATAATTCATATAAGTCATGGTGCCACATATAATAAAGTAGTAGTTCATACGCGACCCAGAATGCCTAGAGCTTGAATATATGTCGCGTGCAGACGAACTACTACTGCAGAAGATCTATTCATCATAGAAAATTTTATTCCTCCTAACAAATTTTCTGAATCGGATCCTGTATTTAAGGAACTGAGGGAATTGAACACAAATAAAGCTCTGAAAAAAAATTTAAATTTTATGATTTCCCGAACATCAGGACATCAAATTTTATTCCATAATGTTTAGAGTCTTCATGCTGACATTAATGATATAATATAAAAAGCGACTTTTTACTGCTATCTTCACATATTTTATGTTTTGTAGAACCTTGGAGTTATCCTTACGAACATTTTGATAAACCAAATCATTGTATTGCTAGCTCTATAGAACCAAAGGCAGTAAAAAAAATTTATACAGGCCGCAAAGTTTTAAAAGCGGTTTTGTTTAAATGTTTAATATTAATATTCTGGTTCTATACAGAAATTCAGCTTTCTCTGTCAAGCATTTAATTGTAGAGCTTCAAGAAGTCCTTACTTCGGAGTTATGCAATCAAAATGTGGTAATTGGAGATTTTAACATTTGTTTAATGTCTACAGGGACTACAATAGGAAATCTGTTCCAAGGCAAGGCAACTCTTTAGTTCCCTGCTAGGTGTAGAATATTCAGCTACACTTGCCGGTACACAAATTTATTGGGCATTTTCAAACATGAATCCTTGTCATATTAATGTAATTACTTTTGAGACAGTACACAGCTTTCATGACAGTATTTGTGTCTCTATTTTGAACTAAAGGTTTCTTTATAATAATAATAACCCAACGATTAAGAGGCAAGAGAGTTTTTTTAGTGTTGAGATCTAAAACCGCTTAGCTAAAGAAACAAAAATTTCAACAGCTAAGATTTATAGTTCCAATATAATAAATTGTTACATTTTCATTCATTAAGAGAAAACAATAAAGTCTTTTTAATTTTGAAAAGTGAATCAGATAAGTCAAATGTGCTGGAATGAGAATTAAAATCATGACATATACGGAGGAATGGCTTGTTTAGTTCAAAATTTGATCTACAGGATTTTAACAGTAAAGGTCTAAACTGCCTCGAAAAGCGAATTAAATTTAATTTCAGACAGGATAAAAGAACTGCAAACTGTTCCATTCAAGATTTTCACTAAGAATATTATGCCCAGCATTTCCTGGCTTAAACTTAGGGTCCATATTAACTCCCAAATCAACATAGTTAAAAACTTGCACCTTTATTACTTAAGAAGAGGGGTGCACAGATCTACGGGAAAAGCACATCGTCTTACATTTATTCAGATTCAATGGCAAATCTATCGCACCATGCAACCATATTGTTTAAGTCTGTTTGCAACAGACACCTTTCCTCAGTTGAAATGTATAATTTAAAAAGCTTTACGTCATCAGCGTATAATAAAATGTTTGAGAATTCAATTACTGAAGAGATATCGTTAATAAACAACAAGAACAGAATCGGACCAAGATGACTACCTTGCGGTACACCTGAAGAAACATTAATTGTATCTGAAGGTGTATCCTCAAATATCACTCATAGTGTTCATTGGAGGAATCTTGGCTGAAAGCCCAGCAGATCAAGTTTATGTATAAGAATCGAGAGATTTACTTTATCGAAAGCTTTGCTAAAGTCTGTGTATACAACATCCGTATGCTTATGTTCCCTAAAACCCAATGATACATGGTTTACAAATTCAAGCAAGTTTGTTAGAGTCGATTTCAATTTACGAAATCCATGCTGAGATGAGGAAATTAATGGAGAAATCGAAAAGGTTATATGGTCAGTGATGATAGCTTCAAAAAGTTTAGGTATAACTGATAGTTTGCGATACCTCTATAGTTTTTAATGTGGGATCTAAATCCACTTTTATGCAAAGGAATTATAAATGACTGTTTCCATATTGAAGGAAATATACCGTGTTTAAGAGAGGAATTAAATATCCTTGTCAAAGGCAAGTAAATATATTTGGCACTATTTTTTAGGAAGCAGGAGGGTATCATGTCTGGGTAGCAACTAAAAGATGGTTTTAACTTATTTAATTTAAGTAGGACGTCTTCTTCAGAAATAAATGGAGCGTTAATTAAAGTATTCGAACACAGCACGTGCTGATAAGAAAAAGTTTTGGAAGAATTGTTACAGTAGTTTGACTTGAAAAATTCTGCAAACATATTGGATATAATAATATTGTCAGTTGAAATGATAGATTTGTATTTCATCGCGGACGGAAATTGGAAATCCTGCGTTTGGAGTTGACGAAATCATAAAACGATTTTGGATTACTTACAACATTCATTTTTACTTTATCTATGTTATTATTATAACATTTTTTGTTGAGGTCAAAATATTGTCGACGCAATACAGAATATTTCGAATAGTCAACAAATGAACTAGTTTTTTGAAAATGTTTAAAGGCTCGAGTTTTTCTGTTTTTCAATTTATGTAACTCTTTTGACGACCACGGACTTCTACTTTTACTTTTATTAACAATTACTATTGGAACATACTTTTCAAATAATTTCGTAATAATGTTATTAAAATGAGAGACACTCAATTCAATATCACTATTATAATTAGGCCATGATATTGTAGAAAGTTCTGTATTTAACTTTTTAAAATTAGCTTTTGCAAAGTTGAACCGAGTACGGAAGCACTAAGTTTGATAATTATTATCGCGTACATTGCTCATGATTTCGACAGATATTTTCAAAGCAGGATGATACGAATCCTCTGGTAGAACAAGAGGATTACTCTGAATAACGGAACATTTTAAAGAGGTATCAACGTATACTAAATCTAAGCATTTACCAAATTTATTCGGAATCAAATTAATTTGGTTCAGACCCAACTCGGACATTTTTTCGAAAAACTCATGAAAACATAACCGAGTGCAAATCGGTACGATATAGTCATCGAAAGCTTTCCACGAAGCACATGGTAAATTGAAATATCCTTATACGATTATTGAATCTGCATTATTTGCCATCGAAGTAGCACTATTTATTAAAGAAGCATGCTGCATGTATACAGATAAGTCCGAATGGGGTGGTATATAAGAAAGGGTTAAATAAATAAAGCAACTATTAACATAGACTATAATACATTTAAATTCAAATGAGTCGATTCCTGGAACAAGAACATCTTCAGATGGGATAGAGGAATGTACGGCAAATAGAACAACCCTACGATTCTGTTCAGTCGATCAATTCTAAATTTTTTAAATTCACTGTTTAAAATCTCATTATCAAAAATGTGAGGTTTTAACCAAGTTTCTGTAAATCCAATTATATGGAAATTAAAATTGGAACTGTTTAAATACAAGTCAGTTATTTTTGTATTAAGACCTCTAACATTTTGATAATAAATGCTTAGCGAATTTCTACTAATCAGTTTTTTATATCGGTGGTTGCTTTTGGTAATTTAACAATGTTTTCCTCAGTTTGACTTCTAAGTTTAGGTTTAAATTCGCGTACAAAAGCCCCAGGTGGCCAGAATGAACTATCTAAGATCTTTTTGAATGTTTCAAGAGATACGTCTATTTTAAACGACGATATACTTCTATCATAATTGAAGTTAAATTTACGGATATTGATATCATCAATTTTTAAACGTGACGAAATGTAAGACTTAGTGTCCTCCACCAAGGTATCTTTGGCAAGTCTAGAAATAAATATAGACTTTTTAGGTGGAATAACTACCAAATTTTTAATAGATGCTACTAAGTTATTAGGTGGAGCCTCTGGAATTGTGAGACACTTATTACTATTAGATAGAGCTATTGGGGAATTAAGTTCTTTAGAAGTTGACGGCTTATCACCTTGAGGGCAAGGAGAAGAGAGATTTATTAGGTCATTGGGAGGAGACGTTCTTTTCTGTACATAGGAACTAAGTGTTACTTCATCGGAAGGACGTTTACGCCTAGGAGCAGGTTTGGAGGATTCATGAGAATCATTCAGGCACTTAAAAGATTTGAACAATTTTTCGTAGTGCCTAAATTTTTCAGTGAGGGTTACAAGATTTCGACCGATTTCGTTAAAGCCATTGCGTGTCTTCCTTTAAACTTTAAATAGATCGATTTCAATAGATCTACAATTTAAACAGTACCAACACAATCCCTTACAGTCGAGAATAGAATCTAAGATTCTACCTGTCAGTCCAGCACATTTAATATGCCCATCACAAAGCCAGCATGAAACATAGCGATCTGAATCGCCTGTAATGTTACAATTGGGGAAGTTACAAGACATAATAAACAACCAGAATGAAGATCAAATAAAAGAGTAAGTAAAACAAAATTTAATGAATAAATAATTAATTAGTGTGTTAATAAAATACTAACAATAATAAATTTAATTAAGAACAAACGCAAAAAAATAGCAATTTTTTTTTTTTTTTTTAAAAGTTAAAAGTTCAAAACCAAGACAGTTTGAAAAAGCAATATAGCGAGCAGTCAGTAGATGCACTGGAACAAATAAAAAGCTACACGCAACACAGCTGTGAATAAAGAAGTAAATGAGATAAATAAAGAGAAAAAAATAGAATAAAATAAAACAAAATGAAACAAAAAGCTGACTCGGCACCAAAAATTCGAAAATTTAAACTTTTTAATAATGCACAAAACTTAGGAACATTTAATACTTAGCTTGCTACTCAGAGTTAAATCACTAAATATTGAATTAAATCAATAAAAAATCAATTAAAGTTTAAGAATTTTGCAAAATTAAACACAAAAGTTTACAGCAAAAAAATTACAGCTTTGTTTGCGCATACTTTGTGATCATGTTATGTATATTTCGGTCACGGAATTTCTTGATTCAGTCCCCACGCTGAAAGCCCGTGAAGAAGCTATGCAAATAAAGTGCTACTTTTTAAAATCGCTTATTTAGCGATATTTTTAGGATCCAATAAACCCCGTCAACTCTAATTTAATCGAAAATAAGAAAAAACGTTAACTTCGGTTGCACCGAAGCTATAATGCCCTTCAGAAATACAAAGGTTCCTTACAAGAACTGGATTCCGATCGTTCAGTTTGTATAGCAGCTATATGCTATAGTGATCTGATTTGAACAATTTCTTCGAAGATTGTATTATTGCCTTACATAATAATCCATGCCAAATTTCGTCAATATATGTACCTCGTCAAATAAAAAGTTTCCCATACAAGCACTGGATTCCGATTGTTCCGACAAATGAGCAGCTTCTTAATGAGAAATGGACAGGTGCTGAATTTCAGATCGATAACTTAAAAACTGAGGGACCAGTTTGCATACAGACGGACAGACGGACGGACATGGCTAAATCAACTCAGCTCATCATGCTGATTATATATGAATATATTTTATAGGGTCTCCGACGTAGCCTTCTGGGTGTTAAAAACATCGAGGAAAACTTAATATACCCTTTTCAGTGTATAAAAATGATAACTAAAATTCAAGCTTAGCCAAGAAGATCATAATATTATATAATATCAACTAATACTTATGTCATTTGTATTTCTTTTAATGTGTTTTCGGTTCTTTTTGCCTAACTTTGCGTTTTACGATTGACCACACATTTTCGATATTATTTAGGTCCGGGCTGTTTGCTGATGTAAAAATCATTTGAAAATTCTTAGAATCATCTCAAGTTTTTGAAAACAAGAGTCTAACTTACACTAACTGCTCGATGGCAAGGCGCAGAATCGTCCTGAAACAATACATCCGGTTTAACTGCCGATAACTGGTCTGTTGTGGGAACAACTCCTTCCAAAATATTTTTGTTTTATATTTTACCGCATTCACAGAACATTCGAGGAGTATTACAAGTAAAGACCCAACTCTTTGACTTGTGACCGCTCACCAGATCATTATGTATGGAGAATGCTTTAGAGTGCTCAATACACATTCACACAAGCGTTCTCCATTTCTCCGTCTTATCCTCTTTCCACCATTAGTGCCGATAAAATTAATTTTGCATTCATTGGAAAATATAACATTCTCCCATTCGCCAGAGGTCCACTTTCGCCATTTAGTCATAATTTTCGAAGTGAGAAGAGGTTTTTTGCGGCTCTGCAAGATTTCACACATATGTCGTCTAATCTTCTTTGGATTGTCCGAGTGCTGTATGAGCTTTCCATGGTACCAGGTAGTTTCTCTTAAAGTTTTGAAGCAGAGCTAAAACGATCCTTGAGGCATAATTTTTATACTCTCGCAACCTGTTGCTACAGAGTATAATAGTTTTGTTCACCTAACAGTTGTTTGTATCACCTAAAACTAATCGAGTTAGATATAGGGTTATATATATATAAATGATCAGGATGAAGAGACGAGTTGAAATCCGGGTGACTGTCTGTCCGTCCGTCCGTCCGTCCGTGCAAGCTTTAACTTGAGTAAAAATTGAGATATCTTTATGAAACTTGGTAGACATGTTTCTTGGTACCGTGAGACGGTTGGTATTGCAGATGGGCGTAATCGGACCACTGCCACGCCCACAAAACGCCATTGATCAAAAACAAATAACTTGCCATAACTAAGCTCCGCAATAAGATACAAGACTGTTATTTGGTACACAGGATCAAATTAGGGAGAAATATCTGCAGTTAAACCTTTTTTTTAAAAAGTGGGTGTGGTCCCGCCTCTAATAGGTTTAATGTGCATATCTCCTAAACCGCTAATGCTATAATAACAAAATTCACTAGAAGCAAATGTTTTTAGCACTTCTATTGACGGTGTGAAAATAGTTGAAATCGGGTGGCAACTCCGCCCACTCCCCATATAACGGTACTGTTAAAAACTACTAAAAGCGCGATAAATCAAGCATTAAACACGCCAGAGACATTAAATTTTATCTCTGAGATGGTATAAGATGACTATACAGGAACCGCGTTCAAAATTAGACAGTGGGCGTGGCACAGCCCACTTTTAGGTGAAAACCCATATCTTGAGATCTGCTCAACCGATTTCAACCAAATTCGGTGCATAACGTTCTTTTCATGTTTCTATGTCATAGTGTGAAACCGGTAGCTTACGAAATCGGACTACAACCACGCTTACTTCCCATGTAACACCATTTTCAATTCCATCTGATTCTTTCACTTTCCACTATGCAAATCAGGTAACAATGATTATATCGGGGTAAAACTTTGAATAATGCAATTAAAGTATGCCACCTTGCGGTCTAAATCGAACCAAAACTGTTCAAACCCCTAAGTAGTAAATATGTGGACCCCAGTGCCTATAGTTGACCTTCTACCGAAAATATCAGTCAATCCACAAAGAAATCTCAAACGAGTATACCATTTGACTTTGCGAGAGTATAAAATGTTCGGTTACATCCGAACTTAGCCCTTCCTTACTTGTTGTAAATGTCTTTCTTGCCTTGAATTCAACGCTTGGGGTCTTCCTTCAGAGACTCGGCCACCAAATTGTTTCGATTGGTTATATTTCCTTTAATATTGTCCACATTGCAATCGTCTTGCAATATCACCGTTGGAGGCCCCAGTCTCCTTTAGCAAGAAAAATTTTTGTTTTTTAAGATCCCATTAAATTTTTGATGTGATGGAATTTTACTATGTTTACTTCACGCACTTTTTTATTGACTGAATTTTCTTAAAATATGTACTCCAACCTATACTAATTTTTAGTATACTTTACTAAGCACCTAAGTTTAAAAAGTGAATCTGATAGAGCCAGAACTAACCTACCCCCAGTACTATCCCTAACTGTATATTGCCTAATTGTCGGAGCAAATCCTTTCTTGATAACAGTATGCCTGTATATAAAAAAATAGTTGAATCGGATAAGGGCTTCTCTTAGTTGCCATATACTTGATACAATGATTTTCGAACTACCGGTTTGGATAGATAATGGTTTGTACCTCGGCCTTAGGTCTATTGTGCCCTCTCCTCTGTCACAATGACTCACATAGCCCCAGCTATCAATTTCAATATACTGCTAGGTGCTAATGAGGCGATATAATCCCTTTTCGGAAACATGGATCCGAGGGCCTAAATCCTCCGTCTGCAGGCCGTTGTCTACTCTATTAGCCGTTGTCTACTCTCTCAGAACCGGTAGCTTACAGAAGAGGCTACGCCCATGTTTAATAAGTGTTTCTTGAGCTTACAATGGCCAGTGTAGAATGCGACAAGTAGCTGTAATTTGTTCCTCAGGAGATTCATTAGATTTTTAACCTGCTGAGATAGTAACCACCTTACTTATGGTAAGAGAGTTTGGTACGCGGTCCTGCGGCTCCTGCACCAATTCCCGTCGATGTTTTCGAGCCGTCGGTGTACCACTTGATTGTGGTGTGGTCCCTCAGCAGTAGGTCGAGCGTGGAATCATTGCATTCAGCCTTGTTTGCAAGGGCAACTTTAAACTTCCTGGTGAAGTTTACCGTTTTGGTAATGCTGTCCCATGGGAGAAGAGCCAGTGGTGTTTCATCACTTAGGACCATCATTTGTTGGGACGCGATTACCTGCCCTTTGCCAAACCTTTCTGCTGTCATTTGAAGCATTGTACGCTTGGCTGCTTGTTTGATTACTAGGTGGAGCGGTGTGAGTTCCAGCATGACCTCCAGTGCTGCCGTCGGGCAGTGAAGTCGTTGCAGCTTCGATAGTTGAAGTCCTACCGAAGTCTGCGATTAGCCTCCTGGCTGCAAATCGTCCAACGGGCACGGGAGTCGCATAATACCCTGGTTTAGGAGGTCGCAGCCCTTGGTTGCCGCACGCATGCCGCCTCTGACAACCCGCATGAGAAGTGCCAGGCAGCACCCCTCACACCGGTTGGGAGGTGCCGAGAATGCCTTGCGAATTAAGCTCCTGCACCACGACAGGCTGCCTGCCAATCGAAGAGGATTCATACTAGTTTACTTTATATCGGCCAATATGTGAGTTATCTTAGTGAAAATAAGAAAGCGTGTTTTATTAATAACAATATATTTTTTTGCTTTAAATTTATACAATCAGATGAAAACTTGCCCTAGCCCTCACATAACTAAGATCACGATTTTCGAACATCCGGCTGACTTTACTCCATATATACCATCACCAATTTATATGGTAAGTGTCCCTTAATGGAACTTGTGTGGCATGTTAATAGTATGTGGCATTACCAAATATAAAAAAATCGGGTTAATACGCCTCTTAGACTACATATACCTAATATGTATATTAGGGTGCTTTTTTTAACTTTTTTTTTTGTTTCAATCCCATGGTGAAATTTTGTTGGAAATACCAAAAATTCCCTGAAAGTTTGAGCTCTTAATATTAATATTAGGTACTAGACCAAGGCCTGTAAAGATTTTCCATCTAAAATACACGTAAAACTTAATTTTTTTTTCTTTTTAAATTTATAACTCAGCGGCCTTTGATAAAATTATCTCACCTGTTATTAGGTGTTCCTCAGAATTGAACGTTCTACAAAAGTCTCCATTGCGGTAAAGTTATACTAACTGCGGGGTAGTACGGGCCCCCAAACCTAATTTTTCCATGAGATTCAGGTTTTTTTGAGTTTATCTCGTAAACAACACTAGCTGCAAAAAAATTGTAAATAACAAACTTGTAGGAAATTTAATTTCCTACAAAGAAGTCTTCAAATCAATAGTAATAGTACCCTTTGAGATACAGAGATTTTAAGTTGAAGTGGTACGGAAATTTTAAGTTGAATTGTTAAATTAGAATTCCGTACCACTTCAACTTAAAATCTCTGTATCTCAAAGGGTATTAATATTAACTTTAACTGACTTTAAACCGTACAGATTGGTCAAAATATGTGATTTTTAATGAAATTAATTGCATAAGTTTCATTGAAAATTATATGGTTTACCACTGCACTTCGTATATATCGGCTAATATGAGAGATATCTTACTTATCAAACTTAACTGAACGTAAAGTATTTGATATACTTTAGTTTAATGTCGTGAAATTATATTGTAATTTTAACAAACCTTATATAAATGGTTTAGAGCTGAATATGAATGGGGTTAGTTTAGACCTATGGTCTCAATCGCATATCCGTAATATAATCAATTTCAATCTTCTGGCTGACGTTTTGATCATCAACTTAATGTATTAAATTTAGCCTCTTTGGTTGAGTTTATATCACATATATCTCATTTGAGGATGATTTAAGCATAATTTTCACTGGCAGGAAGTAAAATATAGTAATAAAACTGAGTCTATACCCTTCAGGATAAGTCAATATACTTGTTATACCAAATTTGATCCTAATTCATTAACGATTTTGTCGAATAATGGATGTTGAATTCTTTCACAAAATTTTTAGCATGAAGTTTTTCCATCACCAGAAGGTATTTCCCCGGCTTTGATCCTTGCATCGTGCAAGAGTATGAAATGTTCGGTTACACCCGAACTCAGCTTCTTCTTTACATGTCGAATTTCCAGTTGACCTACTTATTACCAGCCATTTTAAGCAAGTTCTGGTACATGCTCGTAGTGATCAGGATTTGATAATGTTGATGTAATAAAAAAATATAGATGTAATAAAAAAAATATTTAATAAGCGAAATATCAAAAACGGCGCTTAACCAAAATAAGGTTAAGATATTAAAAGAAAAAGTGCTTAGATGGTTCCATCTCGCTTTTATCCATACAGCTTTTTCAAAAAGCGCCCGGCAAAATATTTAACAGCAGCGCGGTTTATTGGACAGTGTCCAGTCAGAACACTTACAATAGCGACGAGACGAACTTTGCTGAGAGCAAGTATTTTAGAGGACCTCTTACGGTTCACTCTGGAACAGAAGGAACTCGCAGCTGCACAATTATTTATGCGCTAGAGCGCAAGATAACAATATAGTACTGTTTCCAATCTATAGAAATTGGGGTAAGAGTACCCTCTCTAGTCAGCTCATCAACTTTGCAGTTTTCGTCGAATCCGCTGTGACCGGGCACCCAAACAAGTCTAAAAAGAAACAAACTTAACGCAGTGATCCAGATCGTCAGGAATACAATCGAAGTATTGGAAAGTTTCAGCATGTCACTTTTTGGAATCCCTCATGCACCCAGCTTCCCTGAGTTTAACCAAGGTTCACAGAGCCAGAAAATCACTTGTGGTGAGAGTCCCTACCTCTTCCCAATTGTTCCTCTATACAGTGTTAGGGGACCGATGCCTTCCTCGCTCTCTCCTCTATGTTTGACTTCCAATAAGCCCCATGTACTTTACCCTGTTCACCGGTTGAAAAACAGAGCCTCGTAATATGGGGAGAAAAACAACTTGGATTTTTTAGCTGAAACTAGTTCCTAACTATCTCAGTTTAATTTAGTTTGATGGCTAAACCCTTTCTATCTGCCCACTGGATTGCCACATTTTTATGACCATGTATGATCGTAAACGGTGTTTAGAAAATTTTCTTTTACAAAAAGAATTATATCGTCTGCGTAGGCAAACACCTAGCAGCCTCGAAATCCCTCAATAGGTCGTTTACCACTGGGATAAAAAACAAAGGGGGAAAGAACGTTACCTTAGGGCCTTTACTTTCCAAAGTGGCTGTGCATCACCCCCCTCCTTCACAACGGTTCTGTAGCAAAGCTATAGTCATAGATATTATACTTCAGGTTTTTTTCGACCTTGAACTTGCCTTCGGCCGTACGTTGTTTAAGAATACCTTTCGGCCTTAGTAATTATGTTGACTGATAGGATTCTTCGTGAGAATGCATCTCAACCTAGAGGTTTCATGACAGCTCTCTACGCTTTTGCATAAGGCTCTCGAAGAAAACCTCTTGGCCTTCCTAATCTCAAACTTTTATATAGCAAGTTCATCTTTATACAATGCCCAGTCAACACTAGAAACGGTAGCTCCGGTGTCCGTCAAGGTGGTTTCCCTTTGCGAGGACCAGAAGTTTCTATTTACATACGAAGATGATACGACACATTTATAAATCGACTTGTGGATAGCATTAAGCCTTGACCTGGCAGGGATGGAAGTGCTGATCGAAGAGGAGCAATTGCCCCTGATGCCAACTTGAAGTCAAGGATTTTTTCCCTGCCCGCAATTACAAAATTGGGATAGGTTTCCCTGTTACAGAAAAAATAGATCTCGTTGAAAATTGAATCAAAAAGTGGCTCACATCTAGCGTTTATGTCCGAGCTTTTCCAGAGAGTGTGTCTTGAGCTCGTTTCCGAATCAACAATGGCGTTGGCATTCTTTCGCCTGACCTCTGACAGGAGGATGGAGGTGGCTATATCTTGTCCTTGTGCGGCATGTAGGCCTATACAAGCCAGAGTTTTCCAACATCGCCCTCCAACCTAGTAGTAACATTCTTTTCGTTACTGAAATCGGGTAAGAGGAAAACATTTATTCATTTTCGACCAGCAAAGAAGCAGTAATTCTACCTGAACTGTTGGTTCGCCCCCAACGTGACGAGTCTACTTTCTTGCCCGGTTGGTTCCAGTCACTCATGGAGGCTATGGGAAATACGCCTTGGTGTTTTTCGAGAGGATTCTAAAAACTACCCTCTCAAAGCCATTACGGATGCCACCTTCTACATCGGTGAGAGGCCTGCTGGAATTTTGATTCAGGAGAATCAGCGCTTGCTAATATGAATCAACGGTTCTCTCAAGCCTTTTCACTCTCCAGTCCCGAGTTGGGAAAGACGGATTATAGTATCGTAAGTCAGAACCTTTAGTAGCTCTCTTCCACACTTTTCCATTACTGCTTTTATATACCCTGACCACATTTTATATACCTTGTACCGCACTCTCATATCTAGGAGGTGGCCAGGTGATTTCTTTGAACCCTGATGAAGACCGCTGATATAGCTGCCACAACTAGCTTCCATTCCTCGTGGGAGATGGCTCCATTTTTCCTGCGGCTGTCGAGCACACCCAGTTCTGTTTAGCGATTTCGCTGAACGTTGGTGCTTCTATCCCGTGCGAGGCTTCTTAAGAAAAGAGCATTACCCCTCAAGTCTCCTGAACCCGCCGTCGTTCAGCAACCTTATTGTTCACTTAAGTACGCTGGCATGCTGCTCAGCATGCAGTTTGCCTGCCACCGTAGCGAGCTATAATTTTTGCTGCCATGCGACGTTCCGACTTAAACATCCTAGCTGCCGGTGCTTGCTTTCTACCGTGACCCCCCATGAACCGAGCAGAGGCTCTGTTGGTGCTGGCGACTCCGGCAGGTACCCACTCGGAATACAGTCAGATATCGATGTCACTCAGAGCCGATATCTAACTCCTGAAGATAATCTCCTTTAATGATTCCTAGGTTATCTCTGTTGAGAGGCCAACAGAGGCCGAGGGTTGACGCATGCCCTTAAGGGGAAACGCGTTTAGATCCGACCAGTACAAGAAGTCCTAACATACACCTACCACATGAAATGATTGAATAGGGTAGGCGAACGTACTATGAGGCCTGCAAAGGTTTTAGTGGAACGGAGGAAGTGTGTACTTTCAAAGGCAAGCTAAAGGTTCTGTAATAAGTTTTCTCTTTTGTATATTGAGAACCACGATTCTCGTAAATGGGATTAATATATAGGAGAACCTGACGTAAAATATACTGTTACTGATGGTTAAATGTTTCCTTTTAGATTTTTCTGAGTCGGAAGTCGGAAAGGAAAGTTAAATGAGATTTATCTTTTCAGACTCTATTACTTTGTTGATTGTTATAGTCTTCACTGAAAACAATGCCTAAATTTGATAATTATAGACTCAGATTTTGTACATACGAGTACATAAGCAAGCAAGTCGGCCACATGTTCGCTCATGAGACGAGATCTTTTGCGAAATACCATTGAATTATGGTCAAAAGTGCTGTGAAATCATAAGAAGGTGCTGAATAAACTTGAAAGTGACATTGTACAATTGAATTGAAGTGGAAATATGCAATAGTTTGCACGTAAACTTAATTAAAAAAATTTTCACATTATTCTTCGTTGTCGAATTGTCAAATTTCCTCGTACTTTGCATCGGTTCAAAACTATGTCTCGTATATGAATTTAGGTTTTGCGCGAGTAGAATCGTATGTATAGAAAATTGTACACAAAGCAAAGACCGCATTAAAGAGGTGTTAAGAAGAATACACAAAGCGTGCGAATCGGAGTTTGAACGGTGTGAAACTCAGCGAATCGGCGTTGTGAGAATTTGTTAACAGTGCATTATACGTCAGATTTACCAACATTATGGCGGGCGACACTGACATCGCGGATGAGAGCGGTAAAGTTTTTAAATGACACTTAAATTTGAGAGTACCTAAAATAGTAATCTGTCTAGTGTGCGAAAATGTGTATCATGTTAATGACTTTATTCGGTTGTCCAAGGGAAAAGGCAAATTTATAAGTGAAATGTTCGTAGTATGTCCAGAGCACCATGGTAACATAACCTCAGACACAGATAATGTAAACATTGAATTGAGCGAGGAGGCGAGAGCGCTAATTACAGGAATAAAGTTATACGAGAAAGAAAAATGAAAGGAAGATATTAACAAAAGCATTACCTCAAGTCAAGATTAGAAAATGAGCTATTAAAGCAGCTCAATCAAGAAATACAAGATAAAAATGCGCTTCTACAGGAATTACTTGCATGCAAAAATAATAATATAATGTACCAAGATGTAACCAGCTATGCAGATAAAGTTAAAAAAGATAAGAGCGGCACTAGAGAGGTTATTCCTGATATTATTGTAAAAGCCAAAAATAATAATAATACTAAAACTATGGAACATGTAAGAAATAAGATCCTAGTTGATATTGCAGTTCCAATTAAAAAAATGTTTGCTAACAAGAATGGAGAAGTAACGATTAAATGCCAAAATAAAAAAGATGTAACAAGAACTACTACTCTATTAAGTGAAAAAATGGATAAGGACTATAGTATAAATGCAAAAACAGTCAATCTACCTAGAGTGAAAATACACGATGTACAAAATGACATGAGTATACAAGAAATAGAAGAGGACATAAAAAACAGAAATTCATTTATGCTTAGTGATAATTTCTCCTTGACATCTGATTACAGAAACGCTAGAAAACAAGAATTATAATAATGGAAGTCTCCCCTGGGATTTATGAAAACATTGTCAAAAATAATTACAAATTATTTGTCGGTTTTCAATGTTGTAAGTTGTATGACATTGTTAACTTAAGCCTATGTTTCAAATGTGGACAGAACAACCACAACAGTAAAAAATGAACCTAAGTGTCTGGTGACCACCTAACAAGTTCCTGTAATTCAAATACACTGAAATGTCTAAATTGTGACTTCTATTATAAAAAGTATAAGCAAAATAAATGCACAAATCATCACCCAAATGATACATCAGGCTGTGAGTATATCAAGCATAAAATTCAAAAACTCATGAAAGAAATAGATTACCCTACTTTACCAAAAATACCTAAATATCTAGGTAAAATACCGGGTCAAGTACTTATTTTATCCTCAAGCGCAATCAGGAAATAATTTTTATTGAGCGATTAAAATGGAAGAATTTAGTGAATATAAAGAAGCAAATACAGTGGAACCTCTATAACTCGAACTCGAAGGGAGTGGAAAAATAATTCGAGTTATAGAGTTTTCGAGTTACAGAGGATTTCGAGTTAGGCGGTAATAGGTTTCGAGTTAGGGAGGGGACGAACAGAAAGGAGAAAGTCAAATAAATATACATGCAAATTCACGTTACATAACTGCTCATCAACATATTTATTCACAAACTTATTTGAAGAAATCAGTAATTTGTTTTTGCTTTAAAGTAGGTTGTTCATTATCTATAGCATTATCTAGGATACAAAGAGCGGAAAATTCTTTTTCTTCAGATTTGCTTGATTGTTCAATAAAATCACGTAAAGTATTTAATGCTATTCTAGCCTCTTTGATTGAAACTAATGGAGTGCATGGTATATCGATTGGATCTTCTGTATCATCTTCTTCGTTTTCGTTGCTCGGAGATAGTGAATCAAGTATCTCTTCGTCAGATAATTTTCCCGCAGTCATTACTCCATCATCACATGTTATAAAATCGTCAAAACATATTCCACGTGCTATTGTATTCCATTCCTCAGGAGGTCGTAGAGAATCATCTTCAACTTCTTCGGTTGTTGACGAAGAAAAACCACAATGACCAAACAGTTTTTTATAGTGGCAGCAGTCACTTTACGCCAAGCTTTATCAGTCATCCGCATGGCTTGCAGTACATCTATGGAAGTTTTTTTTCCTTCATCTAAATCTCGCGCCATTCTTCTGACTACTTCTTTGCGATATAAAGATTTGAAATTTTTTATAATACCTTAATCCATAGGTTGTAATTTTGATGTAGTGTTTGGAGGTAAAAACTCTACTCTTACAGATTTCATCTGTGGGATATCGTTGTGTGCTGTGCAATTATCTATAAACAACAGGACTTTTCGTTTTTCTCTTGTCATTTTCTTATCGATGTCCATGAGCCAGTGTCTGAAGATTGCAGAAGTCATCCATGCTTTAGTATTCGCTTCATATCTTAACGGCAGTGATGAACATTTTGAAAAACAGCGAGGTTTTTTTGATTTACCAATAACAAAAGGTGAGAGTTTTTCTGTGCCTGACATATTCGCAGCAAGTAATATGGTTAAACGCTCTTTGCTTTGTTTTCCTCCATGGCATTTTTCATCTCTAAATGCTAGAGTTCTGTCGGGAAGACATTTATAAAAAAGAGCTGTTTCATCGGCATTGAAGACATTTTCAGGCTCGTAAACGCTTAACAAACCTTTTAATCTTTCATTTATCCATGAATGACAAGTTTCAATATTTACACTCGCACTTTCCCCGCAAACTTTCTTAAAAACAAGGTCATGCCTACGCTTAAACTTTTCCAGCCATCCATTGCTTGCTTTAAAATCAGAAAATCCTAAAGACTTTGAATAAATTTCTGCCTTTATTTGTAGCAATGGTCCACTGATACTTATATTTTCATCACGACACTGTTTAAACCATTTTAACAAACATTCTTCTAAACCAGGAAACTCAGATATACGCTGTCTTTTGCATGATAAACTTTGGCCGCTCTCAACTTTTTTCAATATATCTTTTTCATTTTTTATTATTGTTGAAAGTGTACTTAAAGGTATATCAAACTGTTTTGCAACATCCGTCTTTTTTTTGGCAAATTTTTACTGCTTCGAGTACTTGCAGTTTTTCAGCAAGACTCAGAGTTTTAAGTTTACGTTTCACACTCATTGCTTATCAGTTCGTTATAAAACTGTTTTACGAAAGATTGTAGGTAGTGGTCGTAGTTGCAGCGAAAGAGGAATTGAAAATTTGAGCTTTGCATGCTCAGCTTCTTGGAAAAGTCGCAAGTAGCTGCGCGCCAATCAAATCATCAGCTTTGCACGCTAGTGGGGGGAGTGAAAAAAACTATAGTCTGCTCTCTCCCTCTACCAGCTTGCAAGTCAAGCTATAGTCAAAATTAATTCAATATTCGAGATAGAGAGGTATGAGTGTAGGTATTCGAGTTATGGAGTGTAAAAATATACAGAAATAGCTTCTAGGGACTCACTGAGTATTACGAGTAATAGAGGGTTAAAATTTCGAGTAACGGAGGTTTCACGGCTTGTAGGGAAGGGGATGAAATATTTCTTCGAGTTGGAGAGGTTTTCGACTTATCGAGGTTCGACTTACAGAGGTTCCACTGTAATATAGAAATACAAGTGAATAGTGTGCAAGAGTTGAATAAAATATTGTTGCCAAGTGATATGCATATAATACACCTAAATGTCAGAGGTTTAAAATCTAACCATAGTAATGTTGAAGTGTTGATTAAAAATATGGATATTAAACCAGATGTAATTGTATGCTCTGAAACATGGAATCTAGAGTTCCATCATTTATATAACATAGACATGTATAAAACATACTATAATAAAGGAAGTATCAACAAAGCCGATGGAGTGGTTATCTACGTAAAATCGTCTCTGATTCAAGAAACTAAGACAGAGGAGATAGGATCCTGTAAAATACTAACAACTACTATTAAAACTGTAAACGATTCATATATTAAAATCTCAGGATTATACAGAAGTCATGATATAACAAAAGAAAATTTTATTAAAGATTTCTACAATTATTTAGTCCGTAGTAAAAAGTAGATATACTGAAATCTGATAATAATTCTACAACATTTTTAACAAATCTTTTAGAAGCAGGTTATATTCCTTACTTTAGTGGAATTACCAGACCTAGTTCTAAAAACATGGAAGGCTCCTGTATAGACAATATATTTGTTAAATCGTCAATAATGAATATTAAATTTTATACATATACGAATATCTTTACAGACAATCCTGATATCAATAGATTGGAAAAGTGAAAAAAGAAAAACTAATTACAAGAAGACTATAGATTATAAAAAACTAAATACACTAAGTCATAGTACTGATTTGACAAATATATTAGAAATACAGGATCCAAATCAAGCCTTGGAAACATTGATACATGAAATAAAGAATTTAACAAATAAAGCTATAGTAAAAAATAGCGGCAAAAATAAAAAGAAAGACGATATTCCAAGAAATAACTGGATAACGAAGGGAATCATTATATCTTGTAATAAAAAAGAAACTTTATATAATATATGGAAGTTAGATAAGAATAACGTAAATACTAAAAAAGAATATAATCAATATTGTAAAATGCTTAACAACGTCATTAAATGTGCTAAAATAAAATATGAAAAAAATTTAATAAGCTCAAATATGCATAATAGTAAAAAACTATGGCAATACTTAAATATAAAGTTAGGTAGAAATGAAAAAACTGAGACTAAAATTGAATGTCTAAATGTAAACGATAAAATAGTAACGACTACAGAAGATATTTGCAAATACATTGAATGAATTTTTTAGTGAAGTAGGCATCAAATTAGCTAATAATATAGGGTTAGATAAAAATATAATAAATAATGCGTCAAATGGCATTCCACATAATAGTAAATCGATCTTTATACAACCGATAACTGTGAATGAAATCTTAAAAGCTATAAATAAAATGAAAGACAAAGCGGGTGGAAGAGATGAGATTAGTACTAAGATAATAAAAAACTTAGATCACTGGGTTAGCCAGCCTCTCGAATATATTTTTAATCTATGTATTTCTAACGGAATTTGGCCAAAAGCCCTGAAATCAGCGCTGATAGTACCGATTTTCAAAGCAGGTAAAATGGATAATCCAAGTAACTATAGACCGATCTCTTTGATATCTAATATAGCTAAACTGTTCGAAAAGATGATGCATAAAAGAATATACGATTTCATGGAGAAGTGCAATATTTTCTCAGATAAGCAATACGGTTTCCTAAAGAACAAAAGTACAGCAGATGCTCACTCTTATATTACTAACTACATATATGCAAATTTTAATTAAGACAATAAAACTGCAATAGGTTTCCTAGACCTAGCCAAAGCGTTCGACACAGTGAAGCACAAGATACTACTAGATAAATTAGAAAAGTATAGTATAAGAGGGATAGCACTCGACTTAATAAAAGATTATCTGAGTAAAAGAACTCAAGTAACTAGATATACCTAGAGATAGTGTAAGTAGTGATAAATATTTAAAAATAGGTGTGCCTCAAGGTACAATCTTAGGTCCACTATTTTTTGTATTGTATATTAATGATATATTTAAATATGTAGAAAGAGGGTCAATCATTTCATATGCGGACGACACTGCTATATTATGTACTGAGAAAAACTGGGATGATATTAAAACCAAGAGGAATATAAGATTATCTAATATTTGTAAATGGCTAAGAAATAATCAACTAACTCTGAACGTTGATAAAACAGTATATATAACTTTCTGTGGTAATACACGTAATATCCCAGATAAATTAATATTAAATATAAACAACAAAGAAATAAAAAGAGTGAACAGTTATAAGTATCTAGGAATAAACATCGATTACCTAATGAAATGGGATATACATGTAAAAGAAGTAATTAAAAAAGTCAGATATTTCGAATTTATAATTCATAAATTAAAACAAATCATGGAAAGTAAGACCTTAAAAATGTTATACTATGCATTATTTGAAAGCATAATAAACTATGGCATCATAGCGTGGGGGGGTGCTTACAGAAATGTAATTCAGCCACTCTTGAACATGCAACAAAGAATACTAAAAAAACTTGACTTAGGACAAAATTCACCTTTAAACATTAAACAAACCTTTGTAATAAATAGCTTATTGTACTTCTATAATGCATGTAAAATATTGTATATCAACTATGAGGGAAGATCAAGGCATAAAAATATAAAACTGTGTAAAGTCAACAAATCAATATATAGTAAAAATTCGTATTATGTAGCTATGAAATATTACAATCTAATGCCGACTGAATATAAGAATCTCAATGTTATAAATAAGCCGAATAAATTTAAATTGAAACAGTGGTTATTGGATACACAGAGTCATTTAAAATAAAGTTTTAATTATTAGAAACTAAAAATGAAAAACTATTTAAAACACTCAAAAGGGAGTGACATTATACATTTATACATTCATATATTTGTATACTTATAATAATATTATACATGTACGATAGGCCTAGGCTTATCTTTTCCCTACCCTATCAACAGGCAATTGTTTTTTGTCTCTATAGGGTTTAATATGTAGTTCAACTGTATATTTAATTGGGAAATAAATATATAGAATATAATAGTGCCCTTGACAGTTCTCATAATATTAAATTATGGCAGTAGGTGCTCACAACCTCTAAACGGAATCAAACACAAAGGAAGAAGAATAAACAAATCAACTAGCGGAAAGGATGAAACTGATTATCTACAAGTTAGATATTAGGCCGAACATTGGATACTTTTGCCATTTGTAGAAATTAAAGGAGTTTGAAATATTGTAAGATATTGTTATACAAGGTGCGTTCCAAAGTAAACAGGACTTTTAAAAAAAAGATAGAACAAATGGTTTTATCGGCAAAATCAATTAATTTTATTCAAAATAGTCTCCTTCTGCTTTAATACAGCTTTTTGCACGGTCTAAAAGCATGTCGAACGAGTGTTTTAGCTCGTTGCCCGGTATGGTCGCCAGTATGCCGGTGCAAGCCTTTTGAATGGCCTCCACGTCTGCATAACGCTTTCCTTTCATCGGCAAATGCATTTTTCCGAAAAGGTAGAAGTCGCACGGTGCCATATAAGGTGAATAAGGGAATTGGTTGATTGTTAAAATGGGATTTTTGGTCAAATAATCGGCCACAAGCGTCGATCGATGAGACGGCGCATTATCGTGCAATAAACGCCAACTTCCATCTTCGCGATATTCGGGCCGAACACGTCGAATACGGCGCACCAAACGCTTCAAAACAGCATTGTCTTCACTTTTGACTACTCCAGGTGCGATTTTTTGGGTTTCGGCTCATTTCTCATTTATGCCCTCACAACCACTTTGAAAACGTTGAAACCACACGTGCACTCTGCTACGGGATAGGCAATCATCGCCATAAACTAGTTTCATCAATTGAAACGTTTCGGTAAAAGTTTTATCAATTTTAAAACAAAATTTAATGTTGGCTCTTTGTTCGAAGCTCATTTGCGCACCGATGACAAAAACATACTGACACTTAAAACGCAATAACTTCACTTCCAATGGATGAAATGTCATGAAATTTTTACTGGAAGTCGATAAAGGATATGAGATTCTAACGCACTTTTTACTGTTTACTTTGGAACGCACCTTATATGCTTTCAACTTACAAAAATTAAAGGTATGAAAAATGTTTCCAGGTGTTTGTAAATTTTTATTAAACATTTTTTTTATAAATAAATCTAACATTAGCGCAGAAATTTTACTGGCTACACTCTTAGGTACGACGATATGGACAAATATTGCCTCATTTAGGTTCCGAATCACATGATACTAATCGCAATTTATGTGTAAAACTTCTTGTACGATATCAATGATTGGGGCGAAAACCAGAGAGCTTCAATAATACATTTATTGATTCAGCAAATTGTGCATGCACATTTTATATACTTGCATAATGCAGAACACGTATTAACCGATAAACCTATATGATGGGAGTTTCAAGTGTTGGTAAAGTGAACTATAAAACTCAATGCATCATGTTGCATAAAAATTCAAAGATTAGGCACGAACACTTCATATATTACATGGAGAATTACATATGAAAAAGCTGTTTGGAATGTTAGTGCCGAAACAAATTTCTCAAAATAATCTGGAGCGTTTTAAGCAAAATAAAACCGATTTCTTGCGCCATGATCCTAAATTGAAAGAAGAACTTTTACAGTGTACTGAAGCTAGTTGTTCAGCTCCAAAGTAGGTGAAGTCACAACGATAAGCAAAGAAGGTTATGAAATCAGTTTTTTGGGAAGCAAAAGGAATTTTGTTGATTGATTATCTGCAGAAAGATAAAACAGTCAACTCTGAATATTATTGCAGCCTTTTGGATCAACTGGATGAAAAAATTCGCGAGAATAGTCCTGGTTTGCAGCACAAAAAAAATAATTTTTCATCAGGACAATGCACCTGCTCATAAAGCTATTTTACAAACAAGTAAGGAAGGGCTAAGTTCGAATGTAACCGAACATTTTATACTCTCGCAAAGTCAAATGGTATACTCGTTTGAGATTTCTTTGTGGATTGACTGATATTTTCGGTAGAAGATAAACTATAGGCACTGGGGTCCACATATTTAGTAGTTAGGGGTTTGAACAGTTTTGGTTCGATTTAGACCGCAAGGTGGCATACTTTAATTGCATTATTCACGCAAAGTTTTATCCCGATATAATCATTGTTACCTGATTTGCATAGTGGAAAGTGAAAGAATCAGATGGAATTTAAAATGGTGTTATATGGGAAATAGGCGTGGTTGTAGTCCGATTTCACCCATTTTCGCACTATGACATAGAAACATGAAAAGAACGTTATGCACCAAATTTGGTTGAAATCGGTTGAGGAGATTTCAAGATATGGGTTTTCACCTAAAAGTGGGCTGTGCCACGCCCACTGACTAATTTTGAACGCGGTTCCTATAAAGCCAATTTATACCATCTCAGAGATAAGATTTAATGTCTCTGGCGTGTTTAGTGCTTGATTTATCGCGCTTTTAGTAGTTTTTAACAGTACCGTTATATGGGGAGTGGGCGAAGTTGCCACCCGATTTCAACTATTTTCACACCGTCAATAGAAGTGCTAAAAACATTTGCTTCTAGTGAATTTTGTTATTATAGCATTAGGGGTTTAGGAGATATGCACATTAAACCTATTAGAGGCGGGACCACGCCCACTTTTTAAAAAAAAGTTTTAACTGCAGATGCCCCTCCCTAATGTGATCCTGTGTACCAAATAACAGTCTTGTATCTTATTGCGGAGCTTAGTTATGGCAAGTTATTTGTTTTTGATTAATGGCGTTTTGTGGGCGTGGCAGTGGTCCGATTACGCCCATCTGCAATACCAACCGTCTCGCGGACCAAGAAACATGTCTACCAAGTTTCATAAAGATATCTCAATTTTTACTCAAGTTAGAGCTTGCACGGACGGACGGACGGACAGACAGTCACCCGGATTTCAACTCATCTCTTCATCCTGATCATTTATATATATATAACCCTATATCTAACTCGATTAGTTTTGGGTGATACAAACAACCGTTAGGTGAACAAAACTATTATACTCTGTAGCAACAGGTTGCGAGAGTATAATGACAAAATTCAACGAATTAGAGTTCGAATCACTTGCGCGTCGACCGTATTCACCAGGCTTGGCTCCCAGCGCCTACGACCTCTTCAGAAACTTGAAACAATTCCTTTGTGGAAAGCGTTTTTCATCGAATGAAGAAGCTTTTATAGCCATAGACGGGTATTTTGCTGAGCTTCCGGAGAGTCATTATAGGGATGACATGAAATTATTGGAGGATCATGGGAATAAGTGTTAAGGAAGATTATATTAAATAAAAATATATACTTCGTACCAAAAACACTATTTTTTCATATCGAACGCAGAAACTTTTCAACCAACCTGTATATAATAATAAATAATAAAATTTTAGAAAACTTTCACAACTTGAAATTTACGAGAACGTTGTCGCATTAAAGCTGTGAAGGTTCGAAACTGTAATACTAGTTTTGTTCACTCTACGTGTGTTTGTATCGCTTAAAAGTAATCGAGATAGATATAATTTATACTAATATTATAAATGCGAAAGTCCGTTTGTTTGTTAAGCTTTCACGCAAAAACTACTTAACAGATCATCATGAAATTTTGTACATATACTCTTAGAGTTGTCAGAATGAATATAGGATACTTTTTATTACAAAATTTATAAATTTTTTACGGATTATTAAAAAAATTATTTTGGAAGATTATATATGTTTGGAAAATAAATTTGAAATTTTTGAAATTGAAAAAAAAAAGTTTGGCAGAAATGATTGTTTGTCGAAAAAATTAAAAATGAAAGAAAACATAAATGTATAAAAAACGTAAATCAGAGAAATAACACAAATAATATTAGTTACTCTTATTAAATATAAAAATGCCTCGAAAGCGGAAATCGGCGCTGTCAAGAAATTCTACGCCGGTGCGTAAGGCTAAAGTTACACGAAATAAAGAATGTGAAGTTCAAGCAGAGCTGAGAAGGCAACAGCAAGCAGATCGACAACGTGTTTTGAGAGCAGCTGAAACTTCTCATCAGGCACGAGTACGTTCGAAAAGACAAGCTAAGCAGCAGGAAGCTAGAAGAGCAACGGAAACGCAAGAACAATTGCAGGCAAGAAGAATTAATGATGCAGAAGTAAGAACCACGCGTCGTCGTAATTTCATTACTAAGAATTGGTCTGTATTTAATGGTACTGGTTTTCAATATGATCCCTTAGTTGAGTATTCTAATCATCCCTTAATTGTTATTGGCTCAATGGATAAAAAATGTCAGTATTGTGATGCTTTTAAATGGAAAGATGAAAATGCTGGAATGTGCTGCAGCACTGGTAAAGTTTCACTTCTATTACTTGGTGAATCAGAAGAACCTTTAAAAACTTTATTGTTTAGTGTCACAGATGAGTCAAAACGATTTCTAAGTAAAATAAGGAAGTATAATTCTTGCTTTAAAATGACATCCTTCGGAGTTGATAAAGTGATAAGAATGCCAGGATTTTCACCAACCTTTACTGTACAAGGGCAGGAGTGCATTTAAAAAAGTCATGCTTTTCACATGGTCAACTATATGTAGCCTGTTCGCGTGTATCTAATGCCCGGAATTTACACATATTTGCACCAAACGGAAAAACGTATAATATAGTTTATAAAAATATACTGGATTAATCATCTATATTGCTTATTTTAAATTGTTCCATTTCTAAATTATGTAATTTCGTTGTAATGAAATATATCTTTGTTGTATTGATTCAATAAAGTATATTTTAAAATTTGAAAATTCATTGCATTTAGTAATCCAAGCCAAGCAATAAAATATATTCTTTATATGGATCCATATTTACTATAATGATATCAGTTATTTATTTGATGGATTCGATGCGAGCGAAGCCGCGGGTAGAAGCTAGTTATATATATATATATGTAAAAATGGTTAGGAAGATGAAACGAGTTGAAATCCGTGTTACTCTCTGTTCGGACAAGCGATAACTTGAGTAAAAATTAAGATATCTTTATAAAATGTGCAGAGAAGAAGTGATTTTATCACCTAAAAAAAATGTTGAAAATTACTAAAAGTACTAGAATTCATTGAATAAATGAGTCCCAAGCATTAAAATTTACAACCAAGATAGTAGAGAAGAGCTTTCTAGGATCTGGTGTAAAAATCGGACAAGGTGCGGGACAGCGCCCACTTTTAGGTGAAATCATATGTCTCGAGAACTACTCGACCAATTTAAACCAAATTTGGTGTGTGAGGTTATATAGACATTACTTTATACGTTGTGAAAATGGGCGAAATCCGATAACAATCTCCCAACTACCTGCAACTTGTATATAACAAACTTTTAAATTCCATCTGATTATTTCACTTTGCAGTATAAAAACCAAATATCAATAAGTTATCAGAATAAAACTTTGCAAAAATATTCCCCTTAATCTCTTTCATCTTACGCCTAAAATTGTCGAAATCGGATTATAAGTTTTCAATGAACTGGACACCAAATATGTGGAATATTTTTGTGATGACCACATACCCTTGTGCCTAAAATGGGTAAAATCGGGTTAAGACTTCCCTTAGCTCCCATATATCTAATATAAATATTTTAGAACCTCCGGCCCAAAAATTATGAAAGCAGGGCAATACTTCCCCTAGTCCCCATATATCTAATATATGGATTTTCTAACATCCGTTTGATTTTATACTTTATATATGGGTCAATCTCTAAAGTTTCTTAATAAAATTTAGAGAGCGTATATTTCTGGTAATAATATGAAAATTGATAAGAATTTCAAACTTCCGGTTGGCTTTATACCGTATACCGTAAGCGCGCGCGCTTTTCGGATCACTAACTCAGTAGATGGCGCTATTTGATGAAAATTAATAAAACAGCTGTATCATTTTGACATGAGGTGGCTGACAAAATATTAGCAGAAAATAATTTAATTTGAATAAGAGAAAAAGAAATGACAAATTGACTTTAAATGTCATTTCTTTGTTCTACAGGTAATGTTTGAACCTTTTTATTGTAAATGTGAAAATTAAAATAAAAAAACTTTGTTTTACGGAGCAAATATTGTTTAATTTGTCATATAAAATCGAATTGCAAGAAAATAAACATATCAGTCAATATGTAAGATATCATAGCAAAATTATGTGAAAGCATAATATTGGATATATAGTAGTATTCCGAAATAACGAATATTCGTTTTAACGAAAACCGATTATTACAAACATGCAAATTTTTTACATTGAGTACCTTAAATAAGAAACAACGGCGATTTGTCAGTACCGGGTTAAACGAACAACATGAAGAAGACATATATATAAATAAATAAAATGAAAGCGTGATGAAAAAGAATTCAAAACAAAATATTAAAAAATTTTAAATATTAATGTTTCTTTACGTTTTGTATTTCTTCGATTTCCATCCAAGTGTAAAAGCATGTGCGCAGTGAAAAAATGAGTGCAAGAAAATAATTTAAACTTGAAAGAAAAAATGGTAAATGAATGTCGGGATTAAATTCTAATTTAGAATTATTCACCGTTGGTGTCAAAATATGGGTACTTTATGTGTCCCCAAATGTTACCCAAAAATGCAATTAGACTAGTAAAACTGCAACTTTCTGTCCAGACTTTTTGCAACTAAGGAAGATGTGATTGCATTTTTGTCGGCTTTCGCTTTAAGATGCTGCGACAGCATTATTTTTGGGATGAAAGTCTATCTCTGAAGCAACTTTTAGCAAATGCTGGAATAAGTTACTTATAGAAAATAGTAATTTTGGTGAAGAGGATGATCTTTCTACCTCCAGTGAGCTTATGATTATACTCTCAAGTTCATGAATCCGCAGAAGCAAGGAAAAAGTGCAGAGTTGAACGTGTTTGCTGAAATAAAGAAAAACGATGGAAGTACATTAGAAGGTTTTATTTACTGTAGAAAATGCAAGCATTTGTTGAATTTTAATGGCAAGCAAACAAGTATCTTGATGCGTCATAAGTGCTTCGTTAACGTTTCTGAACAACAAGTAGTTTTGAAAAATGTAAGCCAAGAAGACAAGAAGTGCGCTATCAGTGTCTGTTCAAAATGGATAATAGAAGATTACCGCCCTTTTATCATCGTTGAAGGATCTGGGTTTGAAAAATTAGCTGATTTTTTTTATTAAGAGTGGATTAAAATATGGTGAAAATGTTAATAGAAATGATGAGAAGAAACACGAAGTTATTGATGAAGGAAATGAATAGTAAACACTGCATTTGACGTCCTATCAAATGATTTAAAACCTTTGATTGGTGCTTGCAAAAGCCTAGTAAAATATTTAAAAAAATCGAATCTCCAACATGCATTGCAAACATCATTGAAAAGTCACTGCCGCACACGATGGAACTCTTACTTCGTAATGCTAAAGTCCATTTCAGACAATTGGTCTACTATCGATAGTATTTTAACAGAAAATAATCAAGAAAGGCGTTTGTTTGAGATTAATAGAAATATCGTCAACTCGTTGGTATAGTTGTTCCAGTACTTCGACACAATTTCTAACAACTTAAAGGGGTCCAATTTTGTGTCTATATGTCTTGTACTGCCTTCAATTTTTTGATTAAAAACGATATGCGAAGCAAGTCAGTCAGAAATTCCTATATCGACAGTATATGGCTTGCTAATATAAGCATATACCACAAAGTAGCTCTATTCTTATATCCTCCAGCAAAAGGTATGCATCAATATCATAATTGATGCTGTGAAACAATTCTGAATTGAGAAGATATCAAGTTTGACACGTCTGAGCATATCAAAATTTGCACTTCCTTCTAATATAATATTCCTGATTCAATATTAAAGACTTACTAAAATGACAGTAAGAACTTCAAAAAGTTAAAAACAATATTGCGCAATGATATTGAATAGTAATTTTGTGGTATACCTCAATCTAAGGATCTGTGAAGGATCTACATATATAATATAATATTATATATTTTTGGAGTTAAATCTTATGTATATCTTGGAGTAGACTTAATGTTTGAGTATTTTTATTTTTTACCGAAATGGACTAAAGTGTGTTATTTTTGTTTGTTAATAATTCATTTAATTTTTATTTTTTAAATAAATTTTAATACAATTTAAAAGAAATGAAATCTCATTTTAGAAAATAAAATATAATATTATAGGTGATAACACGAATGTAAATAACAATTAGGGAAATTTTCTTTTTTTATCATTACATGTAGCCTTTAGTGGGACCAGTCACCAAATCCTTGTTATAAAATATGTTAGTAACTTTTAACGTTTTCGTAATAAATTTTTTAGCCTTTGGTTTATACCGTTTAGGCACAAGTCGCTCAGGTGGCTTGCGTGCAATGGCTTTTCCGGTTACTCACAAGAGTTTCGGATTCATAATTGTAAAAGAAAGCAAACCAGAGATTAATAAGTATTGTGAGCTTATGACCTAACGCTCGTGAGTATTTGCTTACTGTTAACCTGATGATCCGTGGCTTGCAGTCTTATAATCGTTTAGCTAGGCGTTTGCGTACTATGAGAAGTTTTGTAGCTTAAACTATAGTTCCCCCACTAGCCACTGAAGAGTGGAGTTGGTCGTGAGGCCCAAATATTTGACCTCATTTGACATGCCTATTTCTCTGCTGCCTAGGATTATGGTCCTTATGATGGGCAGGCATCTTCTTCTGACGAAAGCGACGATAATCGTTTTTGATGGTTTGATCCTGAGTCCCAACTTATTGCACCATCCCCTTGTCAAGCTCAATCCGCTTTCAACGATGTCACAGAGGTGCTCACCAATTTTCCTATTGCTGTTATAACAATATTATCCGCGTATCACGGAAGTTTTTCCTGTGCCTTTTGAAGTTGGATTGCTTCTGAGCCGTAATCTGCACACATTTACATTTTACAGTTTGGCTTCCTGCACTGTGAGTCGTTGCCCTCTCACTTAGCTGCAGGGGTTATGGTTACAGGACGCTGACTACCATTTCCGCTTCTCAGCTTTGCTGTGGACGCGGTAGAAGCTCCTTTCTGCTTCATAGTCAGGGAATCCAAAGATGGGTGGCTTACTGAGTTCACGTCATCAGTCCATGCTCCTCGGAAAGTGCCCTTACCCGCATTAGTTTCGTCCTTGTTTTTTTTGGTGTGTTTGTGGTTTTTCGTGGTTTGTTCGGACAAATTTCGCATAGCCGAATTTACCCAATGCGCACGGGAGTCGCATAACACTGCCTTGCGGGACCCCCACACCGCATGGAAAAGATCGAATTGCGTTGAAATTGAAACCCCTGCACCGCGATAATGTGCTTCGCAGGTGCTAAAGTATAGTAACCATTTTAATTTGAGAATGCTGTTATCTCTATGCAAGAAGGTGAATATCAAAGTAATATAATAAATCTTTGTTCCAAATTTATGTCTGAAATTTTCTCAAATTTTGTAACTTATACTTACACACATGTACATCGGTACTGTTTACCATTTACTATCAAGTTCTTTTATGGACTTCTCTGTTTCTCCAGGACAATATCCGTTTTCTAAATTAAGATATTCCGTTTGTTTAAAATATCGCAGCTTCAATTTTTATTTTTGAGTGTTAAAAATATCGAGTATTATTTATAAATGCACGAATATTTCGCAATATTTACTAATATTTATTTTCTATACTTTATTACATTTATGTTTTATTTAGTTAGCGAGAAATAATTTCAATTTGAGCATTAAATTATTTATTTTTTACTATTGACACCAAAGGCGTTCGTTGAATATTTTTAATGTTTTTGTTTCAATATTCTTATATTTTTTAGTTCTGAGCACTTCAAATGGCAGTTATATTTATAAAATTTAAGGTAATTTCTTCGATTTATTTGTTTTTTTTTTTTTCAATATTTGCATTAAGCTTTTTTATATATTGCACTCTAAAATGCCTGAGCAGATTGCGTCATAATTGTTTTGTATAGTTTTGAAATTACATTTTTTAAGAAATTAAATTTTTTATTTAATTGTTTATTTCAATTTTTTTTTTCTTAGGAAATTTTCTATATTTTTCTCTTACTTTTGTGCGTTTGGTATAAACTTTTCCTTACATGTGGCTCACAAATTTAAAATTATCGCACGCATCGCTTTGAATCTCTAGTGTCCTCATCGGTGCCGTTAAATGAGCCAGAAATACATGTGGGGTGTTTCTACAAGCTTTCATTGGCTATAAATGTGTGAAAGAATTTTTTCTGAAGATTTTGGATTTGTTGACTTTTTCTTTGCATACGTGGACAATTATGAAGTTTCCATTTCTGGAAACTTATGCTACTATCTGTAGGTTGCCATTGCTTATGGTCTGTCAGCTGAGAACTCCACTTGCAATTTGGACAGCTAGCTCAAAACAATGGAGCTTTATTCTCTCCCATAGTATTAACTAGGTCCAGGTATGATACGATAAGTAGGGACGCCTATAAAACTGGTGAAGAAAAATAGAGACCACAGTAATCAGAAGTCTTTATCTTAAGGATGTTAATGTTTCACTTGGAATTATGCAATTCGATACCATATATAATATTTATAATTAATAAAGCGTAGTAAGCATAGTATCTGAATTAAAAATTCGTACCATACAAAATAGTAGCGGCATTTTCCATTTCACCAATGAATACATACTAATTTCAGCATAAAAATTTTGTTTACTTAACAGTCGTTTGTAACACCCAGAATTAATCCTGTTTAATATCAGGATGACGCCCTCTAGCAGACAGCAACCCCATAAAACTTAACTACAGCTACAAAGTGTAAAAAACACCACTTTTAGCGAGAGAGGCCACCTCTTCCCAATACCCAACCGATGGTTATAACATTGAGGTACTTTTGTGCAGAAATTTCCCATTTGTCAAGAGAATTACGTTGTCAGCATAGGCAATTAGCCGGCAGCCTCGTTTCTCGTGTTCATTCAATAGGTTATTTTCCCAGAGCAAGGGGAGGGAAACCTTCCTTGTGAGATGCTTCTGTTGATCTTTCGAAGAGCACGCACGCTAACCCACTTCGCTACTACAGTTCTGTAGTGGAGAATACTGTGGCTGAGGTGCTTGAAGTTTGGTTCGACCAATTGCCAACTTAACAACTCAACTGCCTCCGGCCGCATTTTGTTGAAGGCTCCTCAATATAGAAGAAGGTACACGCATATTCCTTATGTAAATGGACACCCTTCAGCCATGACATTATATATATTATAGGCTTTTACCTTGAAATTTGGCCACTTATGTACAGATCTGTGAACCTTTTAAACGTTTTCAATAGAAACGAGGAAAGGCTCTTTGGTCTCCAGTGATTTGAGAGCTTTAACCCGCCTTTAGGATAAACGACATTTTAACTTGTCCCCAAGCCCCTGGAAATGGGCCTGAACTAATGCAGTTTGTATTGATGGGGATCAACCAGTTTCATTATAACTCAACCCTCCGCGAAAACTGGAGTGTTAAATAGTTTAAATGACTTAACCGACCATGGTTAATATGATATGAGAAGGCTGTACAGCCCTTCCGACACTCCCGAAAGTGTTTTTCTTTAGCGGACTTGTTTCTATATATGTGAGTATCTAGAAGTAGCTTAGCCATTTCTCATTGCTCAAAGCCACCAGCCTCCTTTCTTATATACCCTCAAGGGTTAGATACTTCGGTAGAATACACATAAACAGCAACAGCCTAGCTCTAGTCACCACAAAAAGGCTTTCCTAAGGTAAGTCAAGAAACCGCTAGAGCTCCCCGGTGTCGCACTCTAGCCTAGCAGCCCTAGCGTTCTCAATTATAAAATTGGGCAAAAGAGAAACATTTTGTTCATTTCTAGCAAACAAGCTCTAATTCTCCTTGTACTATTGTTTGTTATCCCCTTGTGGATTCTAATCGTTAACCATAACTCTTGGATTCGATCTAATAGGATTTTCATCCTCCCGATTCTTCTTCAAGAGTTCAAGTTTCGCACAATTACATTCCCGACTCGGTCGTCTTCGAACAGCCGCTCGAGACTGTAGACAGGTTTGTCCATCGAAGATCTGACCCCAATACTCGCTTTGTCCGAAATCCTATTACAAGCCCGTTTATGCCTCTCATTCTAATATTTCATTACATTAGTTTAGTTCTAACATATCATCGCTTTTGTTTTTATCGTAATTGCCATACTTTGTTTAAGTTGCATTTCGTTTTATCCTAATTTTACATAACTATTTATATGTATAATGATTCGCTCGATCGATTTGTACTTTTGAAATTCCATTACATGTAAATGTAACTAGAGGCGTTTCGTTGGGCCTTCTTATTCTGTTTTAGCATTCCAATCATTGACATGTCTCTATATAACTGGTAGGCTATAAATACGTAGAGAACGTTAGCGGTAACCGAAATGAAATGAGATGCTGATAAGATATAAACTATTTCCTATTATATGCTATATGATATAAAAATATGATTGTCGTTGTTTTCATAGCGCTGGATGCACATATATTAAACATTTTTTTTCGTAATTTGTATAACAGATCAAGAAACCGCAGAATTGGCCATAATTTCAATATGGGAGATGCAGTCGTTCTTCGGACACCTTTATAAAAATGTTTCTTATTAGTTATCACAGCAACATAAGCTTCCTAATTTAACAAAAAAAAAGTCTTAGAGAAGTAGAAGTCCGTGTCAAGCGAAAAAAATAAGTTTTTTTATCCACCGTAATGCAGATGTTAAAGAAATCGCTTTCAAAAGGCAACAATTAGGCGATCTGAAGTTTTTTAAATCAATCGTTATTGTGTTGACAGCATCGATTTTCAAACTGAATTTTTAATTTTTGCAGATATACCCGGAAATTTTCAACAAAAATTCAACAGGTTATGTTGATTTGGGCTTAATAAAATCTCCAAAAAAATATTTATCAATCATTTTAAAATTTGGAAATAATGTTCAAATAATAGGAGCCAAATCTGGTAAATACGGTGGATGCTTCAGTAATTCGTACATTAATTCGTTGAATTTTGTCATTGTTAAAACACCTTGTGAGCAGGTGCATTGTCTTCTGCAAACCAGTTCTTTTCTCACGAAGTTTTTCATCCAGCTGTTCCAAAAGGCTGCAATAATATTCAAAGTTGATTGTTTTACTTTTCTGCAGATAATCAATTAACAAAATTCTTTTTGCATCCCAAAAAACTGATGCCATAACCTTCTTTGCTGATCGTTGTGACTTAACCTGTTTTGGAACTAAACAACCAGCTTCAGTTCTCTGTAAACGTTTTTGTTTCAATTTAGGATCATGGTGGTAGATCCTATCATCCACAGTTATGAAACGACGCAAGATATCGGTTTTATTCTGCTCAAAACGTTCCAAATTATGCTGAGAAATTTGTTTCCGATCCAGTTTTTGTTGAATTGTCAACATGTTCGACACTTTCCACACAGATTTTTCGTATGTAATTAAAATTAAAATATGAAGCACTCGTTTGTCTGAGAAGCCTATGGCATTAGTAATTTCTCGCTTAGTCAAACTTGGACCTTGACTAACAATATTATGAGCTTGCTCAATGATTTCTGGCGTGGTTGCGGTTTTGGGTCGTCCTCCGCGTGGATCGTCTTCAAGCCTAGCACGACCACGTTCAAATTCACCAGCCCAAAATTTAACGGTGCGTTTTAAAGGTGATGACTCCTTATATACTTCTAATAATTGTTCATAAATTTTCTTTGCTTTAAATCTTTCAAAACAAAGAATCTAATCACTCCGCGATATTAAATTTTTTCTATATTAAAAAAATACTCTGACACTCCAAATGGCTTGTAAACAAAGAGTTAATTGATAGAATGACTTCTAACTTCGCATGTGTTCTCAGGACAGATGTAGCGACTTGAAAAAAGTACCCACTTGGAGTTAGTAGTGCTATTTCTTGGTGAGAGCAGAAACCTTTCAACCAACCTATATTATAATTATACCTTAACCGGCTAGAACAGTATCATACAGTGTGATATTGTTCGAAATGCTAACTTCGCTTCCTTGGAATAGGTCTCATGCTTTAGTGCTGATGACGATAAAGATTGACCATTAACAAGGACGAAGTTTTAAAGGCATCTCCATGCCTATTTGTACAGATGCTACTTAATACCATCGCTCATACATTGAAATCGCCTGCGACCATGTTTATGGTAGTTGTCAAAATCCTCTCAGTAGTTCGTCCAATATGTTTTCAAAAGCGTTTTGTGGTACTCTTAGTGGAATATAGTAACTATTCTCCAGATTTTGTCTTGAGAGTAGAATGACGTACCTAACAGCGGCTTGTCTTGGAAAGCTGTTGGAGATCCATGTCGTGTCTTTTATGTTTATGTACTGCTATACTCACCACATCAACTTTCTGCTCATATTCAGACTGCCTTAAAAGCTCTTATGCATTCTCCACACCTCACATGACTCTTATCGTCGGGATTCTTGCATGATTTCGCAGATGTCCGAATTCGAGACATCTTCTCAAATGTTTCGACCTTATTCTGCTTATCTGCATCCAATAGTGTCTTTACTTTCAGCGCAGACACGGTTAGTAACGGTGTTTGTGTTCCTAAGTTCGCTGCCCCAAGACTCTTAATAAATTTTTATCAAAATGGATTAGCTCTTCTTTCGAGTGCGTAAAGCTTCGGCGAAGTTCTCTTTAGCAGTGGTTTCGTCGAGATCCCGTATTTCCGCCATTGCTCTGTGGGTTAGTGCTAAAATCTATCTACGCTTGTTTTTCTAGCACTTTACTTACATTTACCAGATGTTTATCGGTTTTAAAATCACCCGTGTTCTTCATTTGGCTTTCTTTTAGTTCTAGCAAGATTTGTGCTCTGACCGTCTTTCTAAGCCTTGATACTTTTCCCTTAGTTCCTGCAAGGCATCATCTCTCTTGACAGATCTTACGAATTTGTAGTACAGACATTCTCTCAATAAATATAGCATCGGGTCGAGGTGGCGGTTCATGCGGTGTCTGGTGGTTTACGTTTGACTGCAATCCAACCATCTTGCTTTCCCTTTGCTCTTGACAGGGTTATCACTCTTTGCTTACTTGTTCAAGGCGACTTCAGATTTATTTGGCACTTTCTTATGGTTTTGTTTTTCTTGGGACGTGGCATTCGTTTTGGCTGTATTTTGTCACGCAGCCTCTTTGGTTAGCATTTCGCCAGTCGTTACTCCACCATCGTCTGGGCCGTGGCGTTGTACAACGCACACAAGATTCTTAATCGAGGAACTTCCCAGTTTTGGTACGAGCTTAAAGGGGTATGTTTCAACATTCGGTGTCCTTTGTCCCTTGTTATCACCATCACTCAGACTTTTAATTCCGCTGCTCATTATGATACCAAAAATGTTGTTGCTATTGTTGATATAGATTTGGTTCCTCATATTATTCTCCATCGTATACACGATTGCGGCCGAAATAGGTATGATCGGGGGCACTGTCCCTACCTTAGTTCCTTGAGGCCTGTCTTTCAATTGTCGCGGAAAGCACGGATGGACTGACCGTCGACCAAGGCAACGTGGGGTATTATTCCTACGTCTAATGCACACTTTTCAACTAGGGCTCATAGGGCAGACACATCGGCAGAGCAAGCTCACGAAACTTAAGAGGGGGCCTGTACCACTCACAATTTTCTAAAAAAACAATATGCAACTCTTTACTTACCGAATTTCAAGCTTTGTAGATTACTTAAGTATTCCTTCTTTGACAGGCGGACGAACAGACAGATATCCTGAATTCAATTTATTACAACAAATCCCCAAATCTGACTCAAATAATATCTACAATACATCCCATAAGGGGTTACATGGGTTTTACGGCTTCAAAAAACCAAATAATTTTTTATTGTCTTATTTAATTCTATAACACCTCTAGAATATTGCCCTAAATTCTCAAATTTATACCAGTAATAGTTTTCGAGATACAGCTTTGAAAAGTTGCGCGCTCAAGGTCAGCTATATGGCCACTTAAAACTTTAAACGCGTTTTTTTCGAAACTGTGTTTTCAAAGTCGGTTGTCAAAATTTCTCGTGAACTACTCAACCGATCTTGATGAAATTTTATACAGGTGTTTGAGGTACAATTTACTCGTGCTTGGACGAAGAATTTTTTTTCAATTATAACTATTTAAAAAAATATAAGTGTCGAGCAAATTTGACCGAAATTTTAATTTTGTTGTCTGCCAAAATTTCAATTTTATTTTTTTTTCCTTCGTTCAAGCACGAGTTTATGGTCTTAACTAAAACACATATTTGTTTTTTTTTTTTTAATTTTAGATGATCCTGTCAGAAGTTATGCTGACAACGCGGGCGAACCTTTTATTCGAGGGGTCACCGGAAATGACGTTACGATGGCGGAGTTTTAATAATTTTAATCTCAGAAATTATTCTTTAAATGTATATCTTTAAGACAAAAAAAAGTTTGAATCAAATAAATAATTTTTTATATAGAAAAAACTCAACCACAAATAAAGGTAAATAAATACATCAACTCCCCTCTCAAAACGCATTGAATTGGTATAACTACATCTTTTTATATACTGTCAAAATCGTAAAAGGTGTATCAAACTTGTCGTTTTCCTTGTGAGATATGAAAGCTAAGGTAAAAGTAGTCTGTACCGCTTCTGTAGCCCACTGCATTTTTTTAACTTAGCTCGATAAGTTTCAACAAAAATCGAAATGGAGGCACGATAAATTTAAACAGAATTTTAAACCACATTTTTGGTTTTGTATAACATGTTCCTAAGATATACAGGTGGGTAGAAAAGTTTCTGCTTTCAAACTGAAAAAATGCTGTTATTGGTACGAAATAAATTTTTTTATTCAATATTATCTCCCTTTACTTCAATACACTTATTCCCATGATCCTGCAATAATTTTATGTCATGCCTATAATGACTTTCCGGAAGCTCTGCACAATAACCGTCTACGGCTGTAATATCTTCGAAAAACGCTTTCCACGATTGAATTCTGAAGAGGTCATAATCGCTGGGAGCCAAATCTGGTGAATACGGTGGATGCTCATGCAATTCGTATAACATTTTTGTTAGCAGATGTATTGTCTGGATGAAAAATGATTGTCTTGTGCTGCAAACCAGGGTTTGATCGTTGTGACTTCACCTGCTTTGGAGCTAAACAACCAGCTTCAGTTCACTGTAAACGTTCTTGTTTCAATTTAGGATTATGGTGGTAGATCCAAGTCTCATCCATAGTTATAAAATGTTTCAAATTATGCTGAGAAATTTGTTTTCGATTCAGCTGTACTCGTTCGTCTAAGATGCCTATGGCATTAGTAATTTCACGCATAGTCCAACTTGGATCTTCACTAACAATATTATGAAGTTGCTCAATGATTTCTGGTGTGGTTGCGGTTTTTGGTGGTCCTTCGCATGAATCGTCGTTGAGCCTAGTACGACCACGTTTAAATTCAACAGCCCAAAATTCAACGGTGTATTTTGAGGGTGTGGACTTCTTTTACACTTCTACCAATTGTTCATAAATTTCCTTTGATCTTAAACCTTTCAAAACAAAAAATCTAATCATTCCGCGATATTAAATTTTTTCCATATTAAAAAAATACTCTGACGCGTCAACTTCAAATGGTTTTTAAACAAAGAATTAAATATTATTTTTTTTTTGGAAAAATTTTAAAATATTTTTTTTTTTGCGATTCAGCATAGAAAAATATAAGAAATTTTCACATCTATACGATCAACCTCTGATTTTTATTCGCTATTTTTATATTATTATATTCCATCCAGAGGCGATGAAATATTTTAATTGTAATACACTATAATTTGCATGTATTATATGGTAGTTCTATCAACCAATCAGTTATCCCCGCCAGGTGTCTCTCGTTGTCACTTCTCAACTAGCAAACATCACAGAGTAAGAATGAAAATAAGTCGGGTTATTTTATTCTCATCAAGTCAAGTTAATTTTATTCTCATAGCGAATTTAACATTATTTCTTCGTTCATTTGGTTTGTTATGAATAATTGTGCGTCGTTCGCCCTTCGATCTAGCGAAGTAGCCACAATGCCTTGGGATGCAACTATCAATGCTATTTTCTGTTGTGATATAATATTAAAAATGTCTTCCCGGTTCCACAGGGTGCGTCCTAAAAACAACGCCTGGTTCAGTAGCAACAAGCAGTGTAATCCATATACGTATGTAAATTCATATGGCGAGTATATTTTAATATCCAAGGTACGTTCCAAAGTAAACAGTAAAAAAGTAAACTCTAGTAGCGTCATCTATATGTCGACTAGTGCGTTACAATCTGCTATCCTTTATCGACTTCCAGTAAAAATTTCATGACATTTCATCTATTGGAAGTGAAGTTATTGCGTTTTAAGTGTCAGTATGTTTTTGTCATCGGTGCGAAAATGAGCTTCGAACAAACAGCCAACATTAAATTTTGTTTTAAAATTGGTAAAACTTTTACCGAAACATTTCAATTGATGAAACAAGTTTATGGCGATGATTGCCTATCCCGTAGCAGAGTGCACCAGTGGTTTCAACGTTTTCAAAGTGGTCGTGAGGACATAAATGAGAAATGAGCCGAAACCCAAAAAATCGCGCCTGGAGAAGTCAAAAGTGAAGATAATGCTGATTTTTTTTTATGATTCCAAGGGTATTGTCCACAAAGAATTTGTTCCACTGGGCCAAAACGTTAATGCGGTATTCTACCCTGGAGTTTTGAAGCGTTTGGTGCGCCGTATTCGACGTGTTCGGCCCAAATATCGCGGAGATGGAAGTTGGCGTTTGTTGCACGATAATGCGCCGTCTCATCGATCGACGTTTGTGACCGATTATTTGACCAAAAATCACATTTTAACAATCAACCACTCCCCGTATTCACTTGATATGGCACCGTGCGAGTTCTGCCTTTTTGGAAAAATGCATTTGCCGATGAAAGGAAAGCGTTATGCAGACGTGGAGCCCATGCAAAAGGCTTGCACCGGCATACTGGCGGCCATACCGGGCAACGAGCTGAAACACTCGTTCGACATGCTTTTGGACCGTGTAAAAAGCTGTATTATAGCAGAAGGAGACTATTTTGAATACAATTAATTGATTTTGCCAATAAAACCATTTGTTATGTATTTTTTTTTAAAAGTCCTGTTTACTTTGGAGCGCACCTTAACTTCAATTTATTTTACTTGCTATGCAAGTACAACCGTATTTGTTGGTTGAGTTCTTACGACTAATCAAGACATTACATTTTTGCGGAGACAACGACTAAATGCCTGACTACACTAGTACTTGCAGCCGGATGACTTCAAAGCCCTTTGGTGTAATCTGCCTCCCGAAATTGTTTATTATCTCTAGCAAGCTTGCAAATACATTGTCATCAATTCGATGGGGGTGAAATCAGATATGCAATCGCTAAGCTTATGTGTTTGTTGATGTTGACGCATACATAGCACTTTTCGGACATTGTTCCTAATGTTATTCGAATCGCTATGATTATGTTTTCATACAACATATACAATGACACCTTGCACTTGCAGATTCGACTGATGTTCAGAGAACTTAGAAGAACGAGAAGGTGCAGGTTCTAAAGCGAACATTTATTAAATTTCACGCAGGAGAAACAAATAACATTTCTGGCTTTTATAACAGCGGTGAATCTGTGCACATACAGCTCTCTTAACATGCCCAACGGCAAATTTTGAAGAGAATATAATTAGGCAATTCACAAGCATTGTCTTATGTCGTATTTCAATAGTCTTAAAAAATGCGACACTTGTGAGCACCCCTTAATCGTTGTATGTCATATTGTGTCATAATTCTACACTTCATCAGCTGATAGTTAAAAATTAAGAATACAAAAATGCCACGAGAAAGTGACAAAAATAAAATTATAGCTTCTTTATGTGAAAATCATGCATTAACTTTGGCCCAATGAAAGAGAAAGGCTGGAGATTGCGTCTGCCGAAGCCGAAGCTCCAGTTATGCAGCATGAAATTTACTATTCGCGTAAACGTAATATTCTGTAAAAATACAAGCGATTTGCGACTATAAATTGCGCATTAGGCAGGTAACGATAGGTTACCCAGGCAGTGTACATGACGCGAAAATATTTTCAAATTGTTTACTCGCAAAACATCCGGAACAATTCTTATCGTGTTTTCTTGTGTTTTATTCTGCACAACATGTAAATAAATTTCGAAACAGATAATAGAAACAGCAATTAAGTTTCGATGCCTCCATTTCCTTCAACATCAGGAAATATTAGGAGAAATTACTTGCTTCGTTATATAAAAAATCAAAATGCTTAATACTTATACACATATATGTATGTTCTATTATATATTCGTTAATCATACAAGTTAATAAAAATGCGTGATAATTTTACTTCATTTAATACAACTATATTTTTCTTTCTAATTTTTTTATTTTGCGTTAGGAACATTCATTGCAACATGGTTTTCATTGTATTTTCATATATATACTTCAAAAGGCACTAAGAACTATTAATATCACAAAAAAATTTATAACAACATAAAAGCTTCATTTAAAACATAAAAAAAAACACAAAAAAATAACTTAATAACAAATGTGAACTAAAAATGTAATAAATAAATAAATTACTTATATATAAGTCTAAGTTCCAACCTCTCCTGCATTTGCAATTTAATTTTTTCTATTTCTAATTTATCGTCAATTTCTCTTTTTTTTAGCTAAATTTCTTTTTACTTTAACTCTAGTTCTTTTTCTTTAATTGACATTTCCCTTTCCCTTGCTGCCACATCCATCTCTAAATTTTGCTTCCTTATCTTCGCAATCTCGCCATGAACCTCTAAAATATCCGACAAGGCAGTTTTGGAATAAATTCCCTTCTGCCTTCGACAAACGTGCCACATCCTCAACATCAACTGAACTGCCCGCTTCTTCTGCTTCCAATGGACTTGTTGAATCGCTTTCTATTAGGGTCATCAAGCTGTCTTCCACTACTGCAGAACTATTTAATCTGCTGCCGAAAAAAAAATTATGGTCACACCAAAAAAACATGAGATTTCATTAAAAGAATTTACTTTTAATTGTGTCGTCTTCCATACTTTCTGCACCTGTCGACCCTTCCCACGCCTTTGCTTTATTATAACTAGTGCGCATGTTGCGAATTTTGCGCGTTGGTTTCTTTTAAGCCGGTGGTTTCTTTTTAATAAAAATTATTTGACGTTGTTGTCAATACCACGATCGCACGGAAACGACGTTTTGCGCTGTTTGACGCCTTTATTCGCAACATAGAGTTTAAACGAATGCTTAAACCTAGTTTTTAAATTTATGCCCTAAACATTGTCCGGTTATCATATCCAATAGGAAAATAATAAATAAATCCTTAACAATTTAAGAAATGAAAAAAAAAAATTGAAATTGATACTTAATTTTCTCGCTTCATTTTGTGCAGTGTTATCTGAAGAGCAAGAGGTAAGTGTTCCGCGGTGGAAGGGCTTTGCGGTTGGTACAACAATCAGCCGGTTTGCATTATGTTGTTAAAGGTCTGTTTGTTCAGTAAGTATTAAGTTACCTCGTATTTCGTTTTTAAGCTGTTCTGAATTTGAATGAACTATGTCTATCAGTCTCTTTTTAGTTACTAAGTGAATTGTTCGATTGTATTTAGTTGTCGCAAGGAGGATTAACTCAATTGTATCAGAGATACATCTCTCGAGTTTCACGCCGATGATCCGTAAGATCATTCAATTTGACCATTGGTATTACTATGAGCGGGCGGTGTCATGTATATTTTTATTCGAAAATGATTTTTCAATATTGCCTTAATTGTTACATAATTAAAGGATCTTTCATTGTCGCAAACTAAAGTTTTGGCGTTTTTATAAAAATTAAGAAGGTCATAAATAGGCTTTTTTATATCAACTATAGCTCTTGATTTTATTGGAGTAGATAGCAAACTTAAAAAATTTATCTAACGAAGTTAGAAAATGGGTTTTATAAATAGATATATTTCCACCAAATCCTGGACTTTGCGGATGCCTTAGGTATTTGGCCTCACTACGAATTCTGCAACTTGATATAATATTATTTCTTTTGCCTTTTGACGTATGCATTGAAAATAGTAATTTTCTAAAATTTGTCGTATGTTCTCAAGTAATGAGCAAAGAGCTCTGTTATGTTCTGTTATTAAAATTTCTTTTTTGTCGTCCTCATTGAAGATATCTGACTTGTTTTTTTGTATGTCGAATTTTAACGGCCGGAAATTTAGTGATAATTCTATTCTGAATTTTTGCAAGAGTTGGAAAGTTACATAGTAAACAATTAAATACATTCGGATCCTCTATACTATTGAAAATGATATGATGTCTCATTCCGGACTTAAAAATTATTTTTGAGTTTTTGAAAAAGTTTTCCCTTCTTCAATGATTATCTGGTTTCGAAAACAATTTAAAGGATCTTTTACCGATAAGATGGTTTGTGTAAGGGATTCCTTACTATTTGCATAACCACTTTCCGATTCGTTGCTATCATCGAGTGCGTTTATACTTATACTAGCTTTTACCCGCGGCTTCGCTCGCATCGAATTCATCAAATAAGTATTTTACTTTTTTATTTGGAATTGGCTCGTTCGTTGTCGGATTGATGACTGAAGTATTGAAATGATATCCTGATTCACCTTTACTGAAAATTAATGGATACTGCAAAGCGTCATAAAATTTATGAGTATCAGCTACGCGCTTTAACGCATTATCATTTGCTCGTAACACTATGTCTCGAGGTGAGCACGGGTCACCAGTAACCAAAACAGCAACTTCATTGACCATCGGTGCATTATAACGCCTCCTGGTGAACATGAGTGACAACTTTGTAATTATCTAAAGGCCAGTTGTCTATCGCACTTTTAAAAATCTTCACCAAATCATTGTGACTGTGTAACATTCGTTGAATTTTTAATAATATTTCTCTTTCTACTCAATCTATATACAAGCAACGACGATTTACTTAATATACATAAAAATACATAAAATACACCTGCAAAAATTTATGCTGATCATTATTTCCTGGAAATAGTGATCCAATTTGATGATATATTTGTCCTTGTACAGTAGAGATTGGTGAAAATCCAGGCATTCTTATCACTTTATCAACTCCGAAGGATGTCATTTTAAGCAAGAATTATATTTCCTTATTTTACTTAGAAATCGTTTTGACTCATCTGTAACACTAAACAATAAAGTTTTTAAAGGTTCTTCTGGTTCACCAAGTAATGGAAGTGACTCTTTACCAGTGCTGCAGCACATTCCAGAATTTTCATCTTTCCATTTAAAAGCATCACAATACTGACATTTTTTATCCATTGAGCCAATAACAATTAAGGGATGATTAGAATACTCAACTAAGGGATCATATTGAAAACCAGTACCATTAAATACAGACCAATTCTTAGTTATGAAATTACGACGACGCGTGGTTCTTACTTCTGCATCATTAATTCTTCTTGCCTGCAATTGTTTTTGCGTTTCCGTTGCTCTTCTAGCTTCCTGCTGCTTAGCTTGTCTTTTCGAACGTACTCGTGCCTGATGAGAAGTTTCAGCTGCTCTCAAAACACGTTGTCGATCTGCTTGCTGTTGCCTTCTCAGCCCTGCTTGAACTTCACATTCTTTATTTCGTGTAACTTTAGCCTTACGCACCGGCGTAGAATTTCTTGACAGCGCCGATTTCCGCTTTCGAGGCATTTTTATATTTAATAAGAGTAACTAATAATATTTGTGTTATTTCTCTGATTTACGTTTTTTATACATTTATGTTTTCTTTCATTTTTAATTTTTTCGACAAACAATCATTTCTGCCAAACTTTTTTTTTTCAATTTCAAAATTTTCAAATTTATTTTCCAAACATATATAATCTTCCAAAATAATTTTTTTAATAATCCGTAAAAAATTTATAAATTTTGTAATAAAAAGTATCCTATGTTCATTCTGACACCTCTAAGAGTATATGTACAAAATTTCATGATGATCTGTTAAGTAGTTTTTGCGTGAAAGCTTAACAAACAAACGGACTTTCACATTTATAATATTAGTATAGATTGACTAGATAATGTGTCTGCTACCAGGTTTCCCTTTCCAGGTTTGTAATGAAATTGGGGAGAGAACTCTTCTAGAAATGCAAGCCATCGTTTTATTTTAACGTTTGAATTTTTGTCTGATATTGAAAACGTCAGTCTAAGAAAATATTTAAATTTATTTACACCGTATAAGTATTTACGAAGTATTGCTGAGATGAAAGGGTTCTAGAAATCATTGTAATTGATCATCCGCTTTGGGTGAGAACAGCACCTATACCATGAGAAGAGGAATCTGTTGTTAATTCTAATGGTTTGTCATAGTTAGGGTAGAGGAGGAGCACATCTGCGAAGGCAATAATTCGTATAATAATAAAAGCATCAAATGCATTGGTATCTAGTTTTATTTCGATTTTCTTAGACTGATTAGCCTTAATCTTACCATTTTCATCGCGCACATATTTTGTCAGAGGCTTTAATTGTAGCAAAATTGTTCACAAATTGTGGATAATAACTAGCAAGGCCCAAAAATTAGCGCAAGGCTCGTAAAGATTTTGGACTTAAAAATTTATTATATCTTATACTTTATCGGAACAAGTTTGTATTACATTTTTTGTTATTATAAAGTTCAAAAACTCAACACTTTGTTGAAAGAATTTAGATTTTTTCATATGTTAGTGATAAATAATAATTATTAATAATAATTAATAGGGATTTTGCTGTATCTCATAGCTGTCCTGTTTATCCTTTTCTGCCAATTTTATTTCGTGGAAGCCTGACTATAAATCTATTCTTGAGAAGAAAGTAGAGTTACCCATATTTGATAAAATTGCTGTCGTGTCTGGGATTGGGTATCTATCACTTATTGTTTTACTATTAAGTTTCCTAAAGTCTATTACAAGTAGGGATTTTTTATTGCCCTGTTCGTTTTGTCCTTTTTATCTATAACCCAAATACGGGACAGTCTTCCAATTCCTTCACGTAATAAGGTAGAGATTTCTGCATTAACAAATTCTGCTGCTGCCATAAGGTATGGATAGCTCCTAAAGTAGACCGGAGGGTTATCCATGGTTCTAATTGTGGCTACTATGTTTGTTTTATAGGGCAAAGCTCTATCAGGATTTGCAAATACTCTATCATGCCGCTGAAAAATTTGTGTGGTTTTATCTTTTATTGATTCTGGATAATTTGTGTCTTCTTTTGTAAGTTTATTAATATCGGCGAAACGATATTACGATAATTTCCCGTGTCCTCCGTGATATCTTAAAATTCCTAGCTTCATGTGAATGTTGCCGTCTATTTCTTTAAGGTGGTCAAACCCTATAATGTCATAGTATTTTCCAGACTATTTAGCAAAACTAATTAGAGAGCTCTTGTTAAAAATATTAACTGTGCAATAACGGTCTATTAATCCAGAGCCGTATATAGAAATTACATTAAAAGTCCTTTCTAATGTGGAGAGTTATTTCTCATCAGTTCATGATAAACACTGACACTCTAGAGCTAACGCCGAGCTTAGGTCGGTTGGTCTTGATGAAAATAGAATGTCACATTATGTTCTATTAAGACCAGAAATGAAGACACGAAGCGCATCTTTACGATACTTCTTCCAGAGAGACTCAATAAGTGGTTTGTCACCATGAGTCATTGCAGTTTTATTTATCGGCATAGTTAATTTGCTTTCGATCTCATCATAGTACTTGACAACTGATGACGATCCTTGAATGAGCATTAAAAGCTCTTGTTCGATCAAATATATCGCTTTTTTTCTCGCAGTTATCGCAGGAAAATTTAGAAGGATACGTAACGCGCCTGAACACCATAAATTCTGGCATACTTTTACCTAAATCCAAGGATTCGTCGCTGGTAATACTAGATTGAATTGTTACTGGTTGAAATTTGCCTACACGAGGAGTTGCTTCAATGCGGGACAATCTATTAGTTAATTCGTATATTATTAATGGGAAGTCTCGCCGTGTATGGTCAGTTGGAGCACGCACTGCAGCATTAAGCAGTGCTTGAATAGTTTGTGCTTCCATTGATAAGTAAGAGAACAAAAAATATAAAGGGAAAAAAATATCAAATGTTTGGTCCTGTCTGCCCTAGGACTGGCTATTTCTTAATGCATCGTTCTTGTTTTTATTATCCTTTGTCGTTTTACTATTTATGTGGGTTTCAGGATTACCCACTTTAATTTACATATGTTCGTTCCTCTTATTAAATGAGTAATTACTGTATTTTAATTTCGTGGATCGAAATACAATAAGTTATTTGTTTTATTTAAAAATGGATTTATAAACGATTATTGGCTATTTTTAATTAAACTAAAAAATGATAGTACAATATAAATCAATAAAAAATTGTCATTTGAACCTTCATTCCGCAGCACACGTCTTACGTCTTTGGCGATCGTCTTCAATCTTTTTGCTTGCCGCTCGTTGATCTCTTCTCTTCTACAAACTGCCTTAACCCTTTCATTCCCACGATCGGCAATCCTGTTATGCATTCGAACCGAATCTTGCGTCGCTGTCTTTAACCCACGGCTGCATATATTCAGCTGTTGTTGTTGAGTTGATAATGCCTTCTGAGTTTGTAAGCTTTCGTACATCGTATGAATAATTGCTGTTGACTTTAGTTATTTTGTATTGTCCCTAAAATTTTGGTTTTAGTGTAAAACCACTATCGAACTGCGTGCGTTTGATTGCTACCAAGTCGTCAACTTTGTACTGCTGGGCTTGTTTGCGTTTAAGGTTGTATGTTTTCTTGTTCGCGCTGAAATTTAAATATTTCTAACTTTGCTTGCTTATGTTGTTCATTCTGTTTGCTGTTAAATAATTCTGTGATTTATTGATGGATAAGATCACGTGTTTGGGTATCATCTTTTGTTCACATCTTTGCGCCAATCAATAATTCAAAATGCGTTGGGTTTATACGTCATGAAAATGTCGAATTAATTGTTTGTTTAACTCTCTCTACATATTTTTACCATTTCGTTGGGGTTTATACTGAGCTTCGATAAGGCTGAAATAATGACGGCGTTTATTTTCTCGACCTGCCCGCTCAAGCGAGGTAACCCTCTTGTTATCTGGAATAGTTTTATATTTTCGCTATCACAATATGTTTGGAAGTCGTTTTAGGAAAAAGCAGCTGTCGCAGATAATATTTGCTGGATTTCCAAAAATTATGCTCTGATTTTGCAGCTTTGATATGACTTCGGACGTCGTTGTGGATTTTGAAGGATACAGCCAGCAAAACTTAGTGAATGAGTCAACCACTGCTAAAATGTGCAATTGTTAAGGAAATTCAAATGTTTTTTATTTAATGTGAAGTACAATCGATACGAATATAACATCATTCAAATTTCGAGTACTTTTTTCACTAAATAAAGTCGTATGTCACGAATAGCGCGTTCAATATTGACTTATAAAGCTTGAAGAGATTCTTGCTAAAGACCAATGACTTCAAATAACCCCCAAAGAAGTAGTCTAATGGTGTTAAATCAAAACTTCTTGAAGCCATTCAATGTCACAATTTCTTAAAATTATCGAATCTACAATCTTTTGTCGTAATAATTCGGTTGTTGCAAGTGATGTGTGGCACGTTGCTCCGTCTAGTTGGAACCAGATGTTGTCAAGATCAACTTCATTCAATTGCGGCCATAAAAAGATGGTTACTATCGATCTGTACCGCTCTCCATTAACATTAACGGTGTCACCCGCTTCATTTTGAAGTACGGACCGATGTTTCCACCAGACTCAAAACCACACCAAACTGTCAATTTAGATGAATTTAATGGTTGTTCATGAATAATTTGTGGATTTTCTTCGCACCAGAATCGACAGTTTTGTTTATTTACGCACCACTCACCACAACCATAACGACCGTTGATCGCAAAAGCGCACGAAAATTTGCAATTGGAGAAGGATTATTTTGATAATCAAATTTAATAATTAGTAAACGTTGTTCTGGCGTATGAATATCTTTCCGCGATGAAATTTTAATAATTACTGAATACAATGAAAAAAAATTAAAGATCATGACATATTAAAAATGGCCGAAACGACATTTAGAAATCTTATCATGCTTATTTGAAAGCCCGATAGCTTTTATTTGTTGATTACAGTGGACCCAAAAAATCTATGAGAAATGTATGTAGTGGGTTTTCTTCCTTATGCAACGGATTTAGTACTTGTAAACCTTCTTGTTTGTCTTTTTTTCGATTGGTTAATATACACAATACACAACAATTATCGTATTTTTTAAATTTATCGTCGATATTTGGTAATGTAATACCTTCGTGGTAAATTTTAAAAAATCGCGTTTACGTGCCTTTGGAAAGCTCCTGGAGAATTGGACAATCCAAACGTTACTTTTCAAAGTTGTTACTGACTGCGTTACAAACGTGGTATACTTTCTGCTGGATTTTGCCACTGGAACGTGCAAAAGTCCGTTTTTAAGGTCGATAATGCTAAAAATCGTTGCATTTCGTAAGCGATCTAATTAGTCGCATATGAAATATAACGAAAATCAATGCACAGTCTCTGTGACCCCTCTCGGTTTTGATTAAATCTGAATTAGACACTTCTATTACACACCGTTACACCGTCTTTTAGCCATTCATCAATTTAATTATCAACAACAGCTACTTGTGAAAAGCACACGGAGGGGTCTACAAAAAATTGGAGATTCATCACTTAATACGACTCGCATTTCTACATCTTTTGTAGCAGTCTTTATTGGTTTATATTTATAGGTATATCAGTTCGTATACTTTTTGTTTAGCCGCTGCATTCGCTTTAACACCAATATCAAGTTCATATTTGTCAATCACTGTATTTATTTTCATTAAAACCACTTTCACATAATGTTAATTGTCCATCTAGATTTTTTTGAATTTTTAAACTATCACGATTAATTCTTATTTTAAATTTGGTTTTATTTTATTTACACACACTGTATACTCAGTTTTGGTATATTTAAATTCTTTCATCTTAACATTTGTCACCAACCTTTATTGATTAGATCAAGGCTTGTTACAATTTGACGAGTATTTGCATTTACTTCTTTTTTGTTTTCTTCACAATTTTCTGAAATATGTCCGAAACGATAACACCTAAAACACTTTCTGCCTTCTTCCTTGTTTTTTGCAGCTGTTTGACAAATATTCTTTTTCACCACAGTTGTAACGGCAAAAAGTCAGCCATACACACAGGGGTCCACATATTTGGTATGTGGGGGCTTGAACAGTTATGGTCCGATTTTGACAATTTTTAGACTCGAGAGGTGTGCCAATGGCACTATTTTTGCATAGTTTGAACTGATTATATTCATAGGTGCTTGATTTATGTACTGGAAAGTGAAGAGATCATATGGAGTTTAACATGTGCTATATAAAAGTAGGCGTGGTTGTAGTCCAATTTCGGCCATGTTCACAATGTAACATACGATCGTCAGGATAATGTTATGTACCGAATTTGGTTGAGTAAGTCCTTAGATATGTGATTTCACCTAAATGTGGCGGTACCAGGCCGATCGTCCAATTTTGACCCCGGCTTCTATAAAGCCCTCTTGTATCATCCTGGGTGTAAAATTAATGTCTCTGGCGCATTTAATTATTGATTTATCGCGCTTTTAGTAGTTTTTAACGAAACCGTACTATGGGGAAAGGGCGGTGTTATAATATTATACACTGTCGGTAGAGGTTCTTAAAATGTTTGCCCTATGTGAATTTGGTTATTACAGTGTTAGTGTTTTAGAAGATATTTACATTAAACCTTCGAGAGGCCGAAGCCACGCCCGTTTTTAAAAATTTTGAGCCTACAGGTGCCCCTTGGTACTAAAATTCCCTGTACTAAATTGCAGTTTTATATTTTAATTTAATGCTTAAATAAGACATTTTAGAAGTTTTCAATTAATAGCGTCTTGTGGGCGTGGTGGTGGTCCGATTACGTTCATCTACGAACTCGTCCTCACCTTTTTATACTCTCGCAACTTGTTGCTACAGAGTATAATAGTTTTGTTCACCTAACGGTTGTTTGTATCACCTAAAACTAATCGAGTTAGATATAGGGTTATGTATATATAAATGATCAGGATGAAGAGACGAGTTGAAATCCAGGTGACTGTCTGTCCGTCCGTCCGTGCAAGCTGTAACTTGAGTAAAAATTGAGATATCTTTATAAAACTTGGTACCGTAAGACGGTTGGTATTGCAGATAGGCGTAATCGGACTACTGACGCGCCCACAAAACGCCATTAATCAAAAACAAATAAATAGCCATAATTATGCTCCGAAATAAAATACAAGACTGTTATTTGGTACACAGGATCACATTAAGGAGGGGCAGATGTAGTTAAAAATCTTTGGTACCGCCCCTAATAGGTTTAATCTGCATATCTCCTAAACTGCTGAAGCTATAATAACAAAATTCACTGGAAGCAAATGTTTTTAGTAACTCTACCTACAGTGTGAAAATGGGTGAAATCGGATGACACCTCCCCACTCCCTATATAACGGTACTGTTAAAAAATACTAAAAGTGCGATAAACCAAGCACTAAACAAGTCAGAGACATTAAATTTTATCTCTAGGATAGTATGAGATGACTTTGTAGGGACCGCGTTCAAAATTAGTCAGTGGGCGTGGCACCGCCAACTTTTAGGTGAAAACCCGTATCTTGGGATCCGCTTAACCATTTTCAATTATGTCTGATTTTTTCACTTTCCAGTATGCATATCAAGCAACAATGATTGTATCGGGGTAAAACTTTGCGTGACTAATGCGTTTAAAGTATGCCACATTGTGACCAAAACTTATCTAAATTGTATCAAAACTGTTCAAGCCCCTAGGTACTGAGTATGTTAACCCCAGTGCCTATAGTTGACTTTTTATCGGTCAACATAAAATAATTACAGCCCTGAGCCAGATGTCGTATTATATATACATACATACATGATTCAACCATTTCACTAATATCTTGTTTAGAAAGATCCTTTTTTTACAATATTCTATATTTTTTTAAATTAATAATGCTTTATTTAATATTTAAAACTAAAAGTTACTGAAGGAGGTATATTAAAAGCGGCTGCTTCATTTATAAAATTATTTTTTCATTTTTGAGAGTTTGACTCTTCAAATTCGCTATTTCATTTAAAGTTGCTACAATTTTGTAATGTTGTGCTCTTGCACTTGGTATACGATTTTTTCATATCGTGCAATCGTGCAATCTTGCACGAATTAGAGAATAATAGTATATTAATAACAATTTAAGGCTAAAAATAACGAAATAATGAAAAAATATAATTTTAGCACTTTTCGGCTGTTGTCAAATTAATTAATTGTAAAAAAATAACCTTTTTTTGTATATATTACAGCCAGAAAATCTTCTTTACTACAGTCCAAATAATGACAGTAAAATAATGATTAGTGATTTTGGGTTGTCGAAGATGGAAGACTCCGGTATTATGGCAACTGCATGTGGTACACCAGGTTACGTAGCGCCGGAAGTTTTGGCCCAAAAGCCATATGGAAAAGCGGTTGATGTGTGGAGCATAGGAGTTATTTCTTACATATTACTCTGTGGTTATCCACCATTCTACGATGAAAATGATGCAAATCTTTTTGCTCAAATTTTAAAAGGTTAGTTTAAAATATTTATTTAATTTATTATTGTATATTATTATATATACAGTATGTGCTATAGGAATAGGAGAATAATTTATTTCTTTATTAAATTATACTTCATAAGTACACAATTAGTAATATATCAAAAAATGCCGACTAATTAGGTTTCATAGTTTGCCTGTTAATGTAAATGCATATACGTATGTGAGTTTGGTACACAAAAACTGTTTAAATGAGTTAAACTCCCTCCTCCAAGTACACCACTCTACTCGGGAAAAACTGGCGCCCCCTAATAATGCCCACCACATACTCACCAATACACCACACCAGATGACACCACACAGGACAACACAACATACCATCTTTACATTCGTTTTCGTCTACGGGCCTGAATGCCACATCATCATTCGCATATACACCTCATTCGACAAGGTAGCGATCTTACGCGCAACTGTTCGTTGACAACTGTTGGACACCGATACCTCCTGATTTTGATCGCCATCATCCGAAAGTCGTTTCGCGGAATTGGATTCTCAACGCTCCCCTCGTCTACATCATATTGTTACTTTGCATAAGCATTGTTGTTATAATTTTAAATAAACTTGTGGTTTAATCGAAATGGTCAAAATACTAAGTTCAACGGAAACTTTTATTTTTAAAATTTGAATAGAGTGGGAAAGGTATGTGCTTCCCGATAAATTTGTTAAGCAAATAATTATGGTCCTTCGAGTGGACGGCACTATGGGTAGTTAAACATACAAGAAAAAAAAACATATATTAAAATAACGTGAACAACAAATAATGTGAAAAAAAAATTTAACAAACAGTGAAAAAACAAAAAATTAAAAAAAAACAAAAAACAGGTGCAGTGACAAAAGTGCGGTGCCAAAAAGTGAACAAAAACAAAATAAGGTGATGTGACAGCTATTGGGAAAAAAAACAACAACCAAGCCCAGAAAGTGCAGTCATATTATATATAGAAATATATAAATATATATAATTGTTATATGTGTATATAAAGAAAAAATATGGGCATATATATACACATGCATACATACATATCGAAAAAGTGAAGTCGAGAGTTCAGTGACCCAACATATGTTCGTACACATACACGTTCATATATAACACAAACGTGGAAAAGCGGCAAAACACATTTAATGTGTCAAAAAACAAAAACATAAAATCAAATACTTAAACACAAAAACAAACGGGCGCGAAACCAAAACCCAAAAACTCTAAACGCGGCGCGAAACCCAAAAATATAAAAAAAAACAAAAACAGAAAAAAAACAATATTAATCAAAAACGGGCGCGAAATTAACAATAAAATATACATATAGAGCCAAAACACAGGGAGAGAGCTGCACAACAGGCAACAGCTGGCGTCAAGGAAAAAAGGGCATACACAAAAAACCCTAAAAAAAAAAAAACAAAAAAAAAACAAATACATTCTCCCCAAAAGTCCCTTGAGGCGAGACAAAGTAAGTGTATCGTTTTCATTTTTATTTATTATATATGTATGTTTGGAAATCCTCTATACCATTAAAACGAAAAAAAATCCGTTTTAACAGTTTGAAACCACGGGTACAGGAAACGGAAAATATAAAAACAAAAAAAAAAAAAAAAACGGAACTAAAAATTTAAGTACTATATACTGATAATTTTTCCTAACGTTAACGGAAAATTTCAAAAAACAGATAAAAAAAAAACGGGAGAATATACTTATTCACATATATACTTATATTTACATATATATGTATATATATATTATATTAACAAATTATTGATTGCCTTAGTTTATGCGCTTACCTTTGTATATATATATACACACAACAACCACAAAATAAAAAATAAAAATTCAAGTATTTACTTGCAAAGAATTTCCGGCAGTACCCCTTAGGCTTAATAAAGCAATAAGCAGGACTGCGTAACAAAAAGTAAGCTAAAGGCACAATAACAGTTACAGCAAAAAGACAAACATACAAACATACATATATATACATTCAATCGGCAAACAATATGCAAATTGCATTTGCCGATAAATCTTATAACTAAACATTCACTTATATTTTTACACATATATTATATCAGAATATAGTAACATTTGGCAACACTCCAAGCTCTTAAGCTGTAATTTTTTAGCTGTGTACATTTGTGTTTTTATTTTAAAAAATTCTTGAAGTTTAATTGATTTTTATTACCGTGTTTATACAAATTTTTAGTGATTAAACTCTCAGTTTCATGATAAGTATTAAATGTTCTGTTTTGTGCGGTATTAAAAAGTTTAAACTTTCAAATTTTTGGTGCCGAGTCAGCCTTTTGTTTCATTTTGTTTTATTTTATTCTATTTTCTCTCTTTGTTTATCTTATTTACTTCTTTATTCATCTATTCAAATCGATCTATTTAAAATTTATAGGGAGACACGCAATGGCTTTAACGAAATCGGTCGTGATCTTGTAACCCTCACTGAAAAATTTAGGCACTATGAAAAATTGTTCAAATCTTTTAAGTGCCTGAATGATTCTCACGAATGCTCTAAACCTGCTCCTAAGCGTAAACGTCCTTCCGATGAAGTAACACTTAGTTCTTCTGTTCAGAAAAGAACGTCTCCTCCCAATGACCTAATAAATCTCTCTTCTCCTTGCCCAAAAGGTGATAAGCCGTCAACTTCCAAAGAGCTCAATTCCCCAAAAGCTTTATCTAATAGTAATAAGTGTCTCACAATTCCAGAGGCTCCCCCTATTAACTTAGTAGCATCAGTTAATAATTTGATAGTTATTCCACCTAAAAAGTCTATATTTATTTCGAGACTTGCCAAAGATACCTTGGTGGAGTACATTAAATCTTACATTTCGTCACGTTTAAAAATCTATGATATCAATATACGTAAATTTAACTTCAATTATGATAGAAGTATATCATCGTTTAAAATAGACGTATCTCTTGAAACATTCAAAAAGATCTTAGATAGTTCATTCTGGCCACCTGGGGCTTTTGTACGCGAATTTAAACCTAAACTTAGAAGTCAAACTGAGGAAAACATTGTTAAATTACCAAAAGCAACCACCGATATAAAAAACTGATTAGTAGAAATTCGCTAAGCATTTATTATCAAAATGTTAGAGGTCTTAATACAAAAATAACTGACTTGTATTTGAACAGTTCCAATTTTAATTTCCATATAATTGGATTTACAGAAACTTGGTTAAAACCTCACATTTTTGATTATGAGATTTTAAACAGCGAATTTCAAATTTTTAGATGTGATCGACTGAACAGAATCGGTGGAGGTGTTCTATTTGCCGTGCATTCCTCTATCCCATCTGAAAATATTCTTGTTCCAGGGACCGACTCATTTGAATTTAAATGTATTAGAGTATACGTTAATAGTTGCTTTATTTATTTAACCCTATCGTATATACCACCCCATTCGGACTTATCTGTATACATGCAGCATGCTTCTTTAATAAATAGTGCTACCTCGATGGCTAATAATGCAGATTCAATAATTGTATTAGCTGATTTCAATTTACCGTGTGCCTTGTGGAAACCTTTCGATGACTATATCGTGCCGATTTGCAATCGGTCATGTTTTAATGAGTTTTTCGAAAAAATGTCCGAGTTGGGTCTGAACCAAATTAATTTGATTCCGAATAAATTTGGTAAATGCTTAGATTTAGTATACGTTGATACCTCTGCAAAGTGTTCCGTTATTCAGAGTAATCCTCTTGTTCTACCAGAAAACTCTTATCATCCTGCTTTGGAAATATCTGTCGAAATCTCAGGCATTGTACGGGATAATAATCATCAAACTTCGTGCTTCTGTACTCGGTTTAACTTTGCAAAAGCTAATTTAAAAAAATTAAATACAGAACTTTCTACAATAACATGGCCTAATTATAATGGTGACATTGAATTGAGTGTCTCTCATTTTAATAACATTATTATGAAATTATTTGAAAAGTATGTTCCAATAGTAATTGTTAATAAAAGCAAAAGTATAAGTCCGTGGTTTTCGAAAGAGTTATATAAATTGAAAAACAGAAAAACTTGAGCCTTTAAACATTTTAAAAAAACCGGTTCACTTGTCGACTATTCTAAATATTCTCTATTGCGTCGACAATATTTTGACCTAAACAAAAAATGTTATAATAATTACTTAAATAAAGTTAAAAAAAATATTGTAAGTAATCCAAAATCGTTTTATGATTTCGTCAACTCCAAACGCAGGATTTCCAAATTTCCGTCCGCAATGAAATACAAATCTATCATTTCAAGCGACAATGATATTATATCCAATATGTTTGCAGAATTTTTCAAGTCAAACTACTGTAATAATTCTTCCAAAACTTTTTCTTATCAGCAAGTGCTGTGTTCGAATACTTTAATTAACGCTCCAATTATTTCTGAAGAAGACGTCCTTTTTAATTTAAATAAGTTAAAACCATCTTTTAGTTATGGCCCAGACATGATACCCTCATGCTTCCTAAAAAATAGTGCCAAATATATTTACTTGCCTTTGACAAGGATATTTAATTCCTCTCTTAAACACGGTATATTTCCTTCAATATGGAAACAGTCATTTATAATCCCTTTGCATAAAATGGATTTAGATCCAACATTGAAAACTATAGAGGTATCGCAAAACTATCAGTTATACCTAAACTTTTTGAAGCTATCATCACTGACCATATAACCTTTTCGATTTCTCCGTTAATTTCCTGATCTCAGCATGGATTTCGTAAAGGCAACTCGACTATAACAAACTTACTTGAATTTTTAAACCATGTATCATTGGGTTTTAGGGAACATAAGCATACGGATGTTATATACACAGACTTTAGCAAAGCTTTCGATAAAGTAAATATCTCGATTCTCATACATAAACTTGATCTGCTGGGCTTTCAGCCAAGATTCCTTTATCTATTAGTCTATCTATCTATACTATCAGTTATACCTAAACTTTTTGAAGCTATCATCACTGACCATATAACCTTTTCGATTTCTCCGTTAATTTCCTCATCTCAGCATGGATTTCGTAAAGGGAACTCGACTATAACAAACTTACTTGAATTTGTAAACCATGTATCATTGGGTTTTAGGGAACATAAGAATACGGATGTTATATACACCGACTTTAGCAAAGCTTTCGATAAAGTAAATATCTCGATTCTCATACATAAACTTGATCTGCTGGGCTTTCAGCCAAGATTCCTTCAATGGGTATCTTCCTATCTTTATAATAGAACACAACGAGTGATATTTGAGGATACACCTTCAGATACAATTAATGTTTCTTCTGGTGCTCGGCAAGGTAGTCATCTTGGCCCGATTCTGTTCTTGTTGTTTATTAACGATATCTCTTTAGTAATAGAATTCTCAAAAATTTTATTATACGCTGACGATGTAAAGCTTTTTAAATCATACACTTCAACTGAGGAAAGGTGTCTGTTGCAAACAGACTTAAACAATTTGGTTGCATGGTGTGATAGAAATGATTTGCCATTGAATCTCAATAAATGTAAGACGATGTGCTTTTCCCGTAGATCTGTGCACCCCTCTTCTTATGTAATAAAACACCATATTCTAGAGCAAGTTTTAAACTATGTTGATTTGGGAGTTAATATGGACCCTAAGCTTAATTTCAGTCTTCATATTGATACCATGGTCTTGAAAGCAAAAGCTGTCCTCAATTTTGTTAAACGTTGGTCTAAAGAATTTAGAGATCCGTATATTACTAAAACACTTTATACAACTTTGGTTAGACCTATATTGGAATATGGCTCTGTGGTATGGAACCCTGCTACCAAATCCATTCTGACAAGTTAGAGTCGGTTCAAAAACAATTTTTACTTTTCGCCTTAGCGCATTTCCGATGGGATGCTAGGGTAAGTCTACCTCCATACACTAGTCGTTTAAAACTTATTAATCTACCTACACTTTCTAGTCGTAGGGAAATGCTTGGCATAACATTCTTAGTGAAACTTTTGAATGGAACTGTTTGCAGTTCTTTTCTCCTGTCTGAAATTAAATTTAATATCCCGGTTCGCCTTTCGAGGCAGTTTAGACCTTTACTGCTAAAATCCTGCAGATCAAATTTTGAACTAAACGAGCCATTCAGCCGTATATGTCATGATTTTCATTCACATTCCAGCACATTTGACTTATCTGACTCACTTTTTAAAATTAACAAGTAAGGAAGGGCTAAGTTCGGATGTAACCGAACATTTTATACTCTCGCAAAGTCAAATGGTATACTCGTTTGAGATTTCTTTGTGGATTGACTGATATTTTCGGTAGAAGGTCAACTATAGGCACTGGGGTCCACATATTTAGTACTTAGGGGTTTGAACAGTTTTGGTTCGATTAAGACAATTTTTGGCCGCAAGGTGGCATACTTTAATTGCATTATTCACGCAAAGTTTTACCCCGATATAATCATTGTTACCTGATTTTCATAGTGGAAAGTGAAAGAATCAGATGGAATTGAAAATGGTGTTACATGGGAAGTAAGCGTGGTTGTAGTCCGATTTCGCCCATTTTCGCACTATGACATAGAAACATGAAAAGAACGTTATGCACCAAATTTGGTTCAAATCGGTTGAGGAGATCTCAAGATATGGGTTTTCACCTAAAAGTGGGCTGTGCCACGCCCACTGTCTAATTTTGAACGCGGTTCCTATAAAGTCATCTTATACCATTCCAGAGTTAAAATTTAATGTCTCTGGCGTGTTTAGTGCTTTATTTATCGCGCTTTTAGTAGTTTTTAACAGTACCGTTATATGGGGAGTGGGCGGAGTTGCCACCCGATTTCAACTATTTTCACACCGTCAATAGAAGTGCTAAAAACATTTGCTTCTAGTGAATTTTGTTACTATAGCATAAGCGGTTTAGGAGATATGCACATTAAACCTATTAGAGGCGGGACCACGCCCACTTTTTAAAAAAAAGTTTTAACTGCAGATGCCCCTCCCTAATGTGATCCTGTGTACCAAATAACAGTCTTGTATCTTATTGCGGAGCTTAGTTATGGCAAGTTATTTGTTTTTGATTAATGGCGTTTTGTGGGCGTGGCAGTGGTCCGATTACGCCCATCTCCAATACCAACCGTCTCACGGTACAAAGAAACATGTCTACCAAGTTTCATAAAGATATCTCAATTTTTACTCAAGTTAGAGCTTGCACGGACGGACGGACGGACGGACAGACAGTCACCCGGATTTCAACTCGTCTCTTCATCCTGATCATTTATATATATATAACCCTATATCTAACTCGATTAGTTTTAGGTGATACAAACAACCGTTAGGTGAACAAAACTATTATACTCTGTAGCAACAGGTTGCGAGAGTATAAAAAGACTTTATTGTTTTCTCTTAATAAATGAAAATGTAACAATTTATTATATTGTAACTTTAGATCTTAGCTGTTGAAATTTTTGTTTCTGTAGGTGAGCAGTTTTAGATCTCAACACTTAAAAAACTCTTTTGCCTTTTCTGACTCGGCTAATTCCGCACTCGCGTCAGTTGGGCGGGAGGAGGGTAATCGTTGGGTTATTATTATTAATAAGCGCAGTCGGTAAAATACCTGCGTATTACAATTTTTACTTTTCTCCACATTCTTCTCTCACGCCGAAAAATATCACGCGTGTACAGTCATACGCATACACACTTGTACATACAGCATACGATCTGCCTATGCTCACATAACCTATATACAGTGGGTAAAAATACATATTTTTATTAAATTTAATCGTTTAAATATCGATCATTTTAAAACTAATTGAACGGTGCGGTTAAATCTTAGCAACAAATAAATAAATAATTCAATAATACAAAAAAAAAATTTTTTTTGCTAACAGACAGCTAAATAAAATAATATAAAAACATTCTCAAATAAAAATTTCTTCAAAGTCCATTTTGGAAAATATCCAGCAATACCCCTTGTTCTTTGGCAAACAAACACAAGCAGGATTGCGCACAAACATTTCAGCACAATAATTCGTGTATACCTAGGTACAAAGTGCATTGATCTCTTTAACGAGCTCTCAATTGCTCAAGTACATAAATACATATCTACAAGTCCACGCATTAGGGTGTACCTACATACCCCTACATAAGGACATAAAAACGATAAATAAATACAAGTTCGATTGGTAATAAATTAAAAAATAAATACGACCAGTAATTATAAAAACCTAAATCCCCGTATTTAAGAAACTTAATTTGAATTAAAAACTCTTATTAACTAAAAGAGTTTGCGGTTATATACACATACGGAGGTTAAAATTAATTTTGTCCAAAAAATAAAATAAAATCTATTTACCTAAAAGAGTTTCGTTACATACGACATATAGCTTGAATTCCATCGGTCGACACTGAGGAATTTTAAATTTATTTCTTTATTTTCTAAATGAGCTCAGATTCAAAAGGATCCAAAGCAACACAGTCGCTAAAAATACCTAAAATGATTTCTGAAGAAAAGAGTCCATGTACACCTGCAGAAGCTACACGCTCAAAGCAAGGTGCTACAAAACAAAAACGGGTGAAAGATATTTCATACACCAAATTTATCTCTGAGAGTGACAGTCTAATACGATACTGCACTCGATTTTCATCTTCGCCGATTCAGGACGATTCTGAATCGGTATTAGAAATCAAAAAGGAAAATCTTGATAATTTCTGGACACGTCTCCAAGCTGCATATGACGCAATAGTAGAATCTGACGACTCAGATCTACCTGAAAATTTTAAATCCTCGGCTTACGCCAAGTAAGAAAACTGCTTAGACCAGTTTAAAGAAACAAAAGCAATGGTTTCGGATCAATTAAAATTAATTAAAGCCATTGCACCTGCTCCACATCCGAGAGTACAGCTGCCACAAATTCAATGTCAAGAGTCAAATTCAGGTATCCATCTCAAGGTGCCCACATGTGATACAGAAATCTTTCATGGTGGTTATGAACAATGGCCGTCCTTCCGGGACATGTTTACAGCCGTTTACATAAACCACCCAAAATTAACAAATGCACAAAAATTGTATCACCTCCGATACAAAACAAAAGGTCCAGCAGGCGTCATAGTCAAACAGTTCGCACTAAATGACGATAATTTCAATCTGGCTTGGTAAGCTCTAAAAGCAAGATACGAAAATGAAAGAATATTGGTCGATAAGCAAGTAACGATACTAATGAACTTGCCTAAAATTCAGAAAGAAACAAGTGATGAATTTATTAGACTACAATCCACTGTTTCTAATTGTTTGTCGGTTTTATCGACACAAAATATTCCCACAGACAGCTGGGACCCTATTCTGGTAAATATATGCACCGCGGCACTACCAGAAAAATCGTTACTGTTGTGGGAGCAATCGCTCTCATCTCGGAAAAAATGCCCAACGTGGCAGCAAATGAAAGAATTTCTAACTACCCAATATGAAATTGCAGAAAGCGTAGACAAAAAACTAGTTAGAACTAAAAACGTTCAAAACGACCTCAATAGAAGCTTTAATAGACCCCAAACCAGTAGCAGTAACATTTTAAATAGAAGTTTTTTTAAAAATCAATCGTTCACATCCGAACAGTATAAACAAACGTCATTCGAACTGTGTACAGGAGGGCATAAACTTAAATCTTGCGATAAATTCAAAAAATTAAATATTGTCGATAGAAACAATTTTGTGAGAACAAAAAAGCTTTGCACAAACTGCTTGTGATATTTCAATGAAATTAAGTGGATTAGTTTTCTTACAAAATATTAAGATATATTAATGGTTTAGCGCCGAATATGAATGAAGCTGGTCTAAACCTCATATCCATAATATTATATAATGAATTCCGATCATCTGATTGACGTCTTCCACACCAACCCTTTATATTAAATTTAGCCTCTTCGGTTTAGTTTATATCATATATATCTTTTTCGAAAACGACTTTAATATAATTTTAGCTGACGCGAAGTAAAATCAATTTACGAGAGTACAAAATGTTCGGTTACACCCGAGCTTAGCCTATCCTTACTTGTTTAAATTAAAGTTTTACAAACGCATCGAAAAAATGTCTTCGCCTTTGATCCTTGTAATTTGCGAGAGTATAAAATGCTCAGTTAGCCCTTCGTTACTTGTTTAAATCAGAGTCACCACATATCTTAAGCACAATTAGCAAACTACGCCTGTAGTATTATTTTTTTAAAGCATGACAGCGCATTATATCATAAAACGGCGAAATAAAATGCTACCATAGTAGCCATAGTGTCAGTAGATTATGATAATGTAAATTAAACTGATTCGAGGGTGGTCCAAGCATAAATAATATTTTAAATGTTTAAATCCGCATATACTCTGTTACACTCTGACCCACTCTGCCGTATTGGTTCCGGAGTTATATTTTTTATTGTTTAGTGTTAACAATCGTTTTTTATTATTAATAATTCATAATTATTTTTGCAATAAAAAAGTTTTCTGCGATATGGTCGTCATTTGTACTGCTATGTGAGAATAGATTTCATCTACATTTGCTCATACATATTTTCAAAGGTGTAATGCATTTCAGTTGCTACAAATTATTATACTCGTATACAGTATTTCCTCCTCAAATGGAAGTCCTAGTATGATAATTTTGTTCACGGAACGGTTTGTATCACTTAAAACTAACCGAAATAGATATGAAATTGCCCGCGCTGAATATTTTTTTGTTTTCAAAACCCAAGATTACACTCCGAGGAACGCAGAGGGAACTGAAGTTGATCCCGGACAGCGCCTACAAACCATGTTTCGATGATTGGAAAAAAATGTGGCATATGTGTATCGCTTTAGAAGGAGCATATTTTGAAGACGACAAAATAAATACTGATGAAGATTAAACATTTTTCGTTTTCCTTACAATTTCCGGAAACTTTCTGGTCACAATGTATACTCGCATAAATATGATAAATGATCAGGATAACTAGACTTGAGTAAACACTGAGATATCTTGATGAAACTTGGTTCACATGTTCCTTGGCACCCAAGGAAAGTTGGTATTGAAGATGGGCGGAACGCCCACATAACGCCATTGACAACAAACATATAAAGTCCCATAACTAAGCTCCACAAAAAGAAACAGGGCTGTTATTTAGTACAATAAACTTCATGAGCATAGAACATCTATGGTTGAAAAAAAAGGTTCTAAAGTGGGCAGGGTCCCGCCCTCTAATAAGTTTAACATACATATCTCCTAAACGGTTTTGTTAAAAAAATACTAATAGTGCGATAAATCTACTTGTATGACTAAATGCGCTGGATACATAAAATTTTACTCCCGAGATGGCACAAGAAGGCTTTATAGGAGCCGGGGTCAAATTTAGACAATGGGCGTGACTCGCCTACATTTAGGTGTAAACTCATATCTCGGGACTTACTCGACCGATTTCAACCAAATTCGGAAGGTAATAACATCCTAATATTCCTACATCAGGCAAAATCCACGTTTACATGTAACACAATTTCAAATTCCATCTAACTCACTTTCCCGTATACAAATCAAGAATCAGTCAATGTATAAGGATACAACTTTGCACAAACACTGCTTATGTAGTGCCACCTTATGACCAAAAATTGTCCAAATTGGACCAAAACTATTCAAGCCAGCAGATACTGAGTAGACGCCAGTTCCTATTGCGAGATTTTTATCGAAAGTATCGATCAACCTGTCAGATATATTATTGAAAGAGGAAAAGAATTTTCCCGGCTTTGATCTTTACAAGTTGCGAGGGTATAAAATGTTCGGTTACAACCGAACTTATCCCTTCCTTACTTGTTTACTAGTATAATTATAACTAATATCCACGTAGCTGAACGGGAGATATTTCATTGGAAAATTATTAAATAACTTTAATGGTTTTTGATTATTTGCTTAACAAATTTATCGGGAAGCACATACCATTCCCACTCTATTCAAATTTTATAAATAAAAGTTTCCGTTGAACTTAGTATTTTGACCATTTCGGTTAAACCACAAGTTTATTTAAAATTATAACAACAATGTTTATGCAAAGTAACAATATGATGTAGACGAGGGGAGCGTTGAGAATCCAATTCCGCGAAACGACTTTCGGATGATGGCGATCAAAATCAGGAGGTATCGGTGTCCAACAGTTGTCAACGAACAGTTGCGCGTAAGATTGCTACCTTGTCGAATCAGGTGTATATGCGAATGATGATGTGGCGTTCAGGCCCGTAGACGAAAACGAATGTAAAGATGGTGACCATCCTAAACGGTTTAAAATCAGCTGGAATGTCGGAAATCGCTATAAAAGGTATATTGAGGCAGAGAAAGATCTGAGCTTCTATTAATCGACGGTTGGAAAATTTTATCAGATTTTAAAGCAGCAAACAAATAGTTTCAAGCCCGAGGCCGGGTTCTGTAAAGACAGGAATGGGAACCTGATAACTTCTCAAACCTGCTAAATGACGAAAACAGTGCTACGACGGATGAAAAAAAAAAAAACGTAACAACAATCTACTGTGACAACATTATCGTCTGGCTACTCGATCAAGATGTGATGCAAAAAGCTCCAAGGCAGCTTAAGAAAAACAAAGCCCCAGCTGTTCAAAGCCGACGGCGAGGAGCTGGAAAGGCGTATGTTCCAGCTGCTAAGAATGATTTGGTCGAATGACAAGCCTAATGATTGGAATATGATTATACCCTGCCCTATTAAAACGAAGAGAAATCCCGCAGGCTGCGCTAATTATCGCGGGATCAGCCTTCTTAACATTGCATATAAGGTTCTTTCGACAGTACAGTGCAAAAGATGTAATGTAATTGTAAATAAACTCATTGGATATTGTGAGTGTTACTTTAGACCTGGCAAATCCACCATAGGCCAGATTTTCACAATTCGTCAAATCCTGGAGAAGACCGTTGACACCCATCACCTTTTTGTCGATTTCAAAGCCGTTTTCGACAGCCCTATCAGGAGCTGCCTATTCGACGCCATTTCTAAATTTGGTATCCTCGCGAAACTCATACGGTTATGCAGAGTGACCAGCATCAGCTTTGTTAAAATCGGGAAGTACGTCTCCGAGCCGTGCGATACCAGACGAGGTTTTAGACAGGGTGATTTCCTTCGTCTTCTTTAATTTAATGCTGGAAAAAGTAATACGTGCCGCTAATCTGAACCGCAGTAGTACATCGCAGGCCTTAACAGAGCCGTCAAAGCAGTCTTTTCCAGCTTGGAAAAAGAAGCGAAAAAGGTTGGTCTTGTGGTAAACGAGTTCCAGACAAAGTACCTATATGCCACACACAATGATTTCTCGCGTCTGGAAGATGATAGGTTGGTCTTGTTGTGAACGAGGGCGAGACAATGTACCTAGAGGCCATACACAATGATTCCTCGCGTCTGGGGACTTGCATCACTGTTGGAAGCTATTAGTTTAAAAAAGTTAAGGACTTTTTGTATCTCGGAACCCCCATAAGCTCCAGCAATATTCTAAGAATGGAGATCAAACACAGAATTACTCTTGCCAATAGTTGCTACTTTGGGATCGGTAGGCAATTGAGAAGCAGATCCCTTTCTCGACGAACAAAAATTACGCTTAGCATTTGGAGCATTCGAGAGAACTGTTCTCCGCAAAATCTTTTGAGCCGTCCGCTATAACTATGAATATAGAAAAAGATGGAACCACGAACTGTATGAGCTCTGCGGCGACTTGGAAATAGTTTAGATCTTAAAAATCCAACAAATGCGCTGGTTAGATCATGTCGTTCGCATGGAAGATTCTGTTCTACATAGCAACCTGTTTGCACTTGGGACGTACATCTGTAGTGACCCCACAAGGGATAGAGACACTGTCGAAGTTTTGTCTTCTGTAGTACCTAAGAAGAAGAAACTTTATTCAATATTATACGTTCATTTAAGTTAAGATTTCTAACACATTGACGGATATATACGGTATAGCGAACCGGAAGTTTGAAAAACTTATATTAGGTATATGGGAGATAGGTAGTGTTGACCCGATTTTATCTATTTTTCACATTACTATATATTAGCAACAGAAAATGTTCCTCTCTGAGTTTCATTACCAGCAACAATATACTCGTATAAGCAATAAACTCGACCTGATTTTTGAAAGTCCTGATATTAGTTACATGGGGGGGAGCAAGTTTTTGCCCAATTTTATCCATTTTAGGCACAAAAATGCACAGTTAATAGAAAAATCCGGTCCACATTTCCTACTGGTGGCTAGAACAGTTATGATCCGATTTTGACAATTTTCAGTTAGCATTCTTTAAAGGCACTACTTGTGCAAAGTTTTATCCCGATGTATTGATTGATGCTTCATTTGTGGCCAAATGAGTTACAATTCCCGCCCCGAAGAACTCAGACACACCACACACAAGACAACACTGGCACACACACCACACCTGGAAACAGCAAAACACCCAGACAACACTGGCACACACACCACACACAACACCCACACACCACACAAGGATCTCTACACAACACACCGAACAAAACAGCTGTCCTCGAAGCGGACAGCCTCTTCTCGCAACGACTGTCGATCAGCAAACATCATTTTCTTTGGCGCGCGTGTTAATTTGACCCGGCTATCAACCACCTTTATTACCTCTCCACTGGTATGCGACCAGGAGTGCGTTAAATTAAAAATTTGTAATTATAATAATAAATAAAGTTTGTGAATCATTTTGAAACAAGGAAACATACGCTTCTCATTTGCGGAGTAAAGTAAGTGGTGGTATTAACATATGGTCCTTCGAGCCCTAGTGGACGGCACTATGGGTTACAAAACATATTAAAAGGTTTAAAATAACGTGAAAAAAAAACAAGAACCGGGGAATTTATTGGCAAAAACAAAAAAAAAACCATACAGTGACAAAGTGAACAAAAAAAAAAAATGAACAAACAGTGAAAAAAGCATAAAAAAGTGCAGTGACAACAACAACAAAAAAAAATATATATATATACATATGCTTTGGTGCAGTGATAACAACAACAAAAAAAATATATATACATATGCTTTGGTGCAGTGACAACAACAAAAAAAAAATATATATATATACATAAAAAAAAAGCATAAAAAAGTGCAGTGACCACAACAACAAAAAAAAAAAATATATATATATATATATATACATATGCTTTTGGGGCATAATTAACAGTGCAGGGACCCAAAAAACAAAAAAAAAAACAACGGGCGCGGAAAAACAAAACCCAAAATTAAACTGAAACTGCGCGAATTAAAACCCATATATATGTATATATACATATTAACATATAAAACGGGCGCGAAATTAATACAACAAAAAACCAATCATAAACCTCAAGGAACCTCCCAGGAAAGGATTGGATACATCAGCAGGCATCCACATACCACAGACAGGCTATAGTCCCCAAAATCCCTTGACGGATATTCAAGTGAGTTGTATCGATTCCGTTTTTGTACCTCAGTACTGCAGGGTATATGTATATTTATTACGGTTTTCAAAAACGGTCGCCGAACTGTTGTATTTGCGGTATTTCGGGTTTTACCGAAAAAATTTAGACACATAATATACATATATATATTATATATAGGTATATATATAATCTATATATATATATATATAGCTAAATATATATATATTTTTTTTTGCCTAGGAAAGCTTACCTTCGTGTTTAACACAAATATTCCACATCCAAAACACAAATATATGATATACACATATATATCAAATTCAAGTACTCTACTTGCAAAACTATCCGGCAATACCCCTTATGCTTGATCAAGTAATAAGCAGGATTGCCTAAAACAAGTAAGCAAAGGCAAATAAAAAACAAAAAAAAAAAAAAAACCATATACATATACCCACATATCAAGATATAACGAATAAAAAGAGATTAATAGGACACTATTCTCAAAAAACAGAAAAAAAAAAAAATAACATAATTTCTTACCTATAATCCAAATCTCTCATTTCATACATATTTACATATTTTGTACATAATATATACCAAAATTTTTATCAACTCATAATTTTGAGCGCATGCATATATACCTTCTTAATATTATTGACATATTTTACCTGCAATAAAAGAGAAGAGAGAGAAAGGTAAAGGAAAGGAAAAAATTTAAACATATAAAACATACGTATATTAACTTACTCTTAATATACGTACATTCTTTTACTCTTATACATACGTACATATTTACATTCAATACCAAGAGTACATATTTACGAATCGTAGTGCACATACGATTACTTTGTTGCTAATTACGTTTATGCGCTCTTTCGTAACTGAGAAACAACGTCCGCTCGTTTATATACGTATTTATACAAGTACGGGACATATTATTATACCCTACTAGGGTACCACTAAAAGTTAAAGAACTTCAAAAAAGCGCATTCGAAAAAAAAGCATTTTAAACGGTTCGGTAGAGAAAAAAGAATTCTTAAAAAAAAAAAAAAAAAAATTATTTATATTTATAATTAAATAAATAACAAAAAAAAAAAAATTGTGAACAATATTATATACATTGATTCTATACAATTTAATTTAATATATTCCAAAGTCCAATTTGGCACATACTCGGCAATACCACTTGTTGTTTGGCAAACAAAACACAAGTAGGATTGCATATATATGTATAAAGTACATTGATCTCTTATACGAGCTCTCATTGACATATACTAATTCGCTTATAGGTATACCCTATAACGCATACGAACATAATAAAGATATAAAAAAAGATATTGCAATTTATGCATAATTGTTGAAATTAGCAATACAATCGAGATAAATAATAAATAAATAAATACCGTAACAACGAAACACGCTATCTTATTTAATCCGATTTAAAAAAAAAAAAAAAAATTAAATTAAAATAAACCGATTTACTAATTCTCGTATTTAGATAAAAGAGATTACGCGTTACAATTACGAATTTCGCTTAAATTTAATCAGTTTACACTGAGAGAAATCATTTGATTAATTGAATTTTTTTTTAAATGAACGCAGATTCGAAAGATTCTAAATCTACACAATTATTAAGAGTACCAAAAATGATTTCGGACGAAAAAAGTCCATGTACACCTGCAGAAGCTACACGCTCAAAGCAAGGTGCTACAAAACAAAAAAGGGGGAAAGACATTACATACAGTAAATTCATTGCTGAGAGTGACAGTTTGATAAGATACTGCACTCGTTTTTCATCTGCTCCGATTCAAGATAATTCTGAATCGGCTTTAGAAATCAAAAAAGAAAATCTCGACAATTTTTGGATACGTCTCCAAGCTTCATATGACGCCATAGTAGAATCTGACGAATCAGATCTACCAGAAAATTTTAAGTCCTCGGCTTACGCCAAATATGAAAACTGCTTAGACCAGTTCGAAGACACTAAAGCAATGATTTCCGATCAGCTGAAGCTAATAAAAGCAATTGCACCTACTCCAAATCAGCGAGTAGAGCTGTCACAAGTACAAAGTCAAGAGGCAAGTTCAGGCATCCATCTCAAGGTGCCCGCATGTGACACAGAAATATTTCATGGTGGTTATGAACAATGGCCGTCCTTCCGGGACATGTTTACAGCCGTTTACATGAACCACCCAAAATTATCAAATGCACAAAAATTATCACCTTCGATACAAAACAAAAGGTAATAGTAAAACAGTTCGCACTAAATGACGATAATTTCAATTTGGCTTGGGAAGCACTTAAATCTAGATATGAAAATGAGAGAATATTGGTCGATAAGCAAGTAACGATACTAATGAACTTGCCTAAGATTCAAAAGGAAACAAGTGAAGAGTTTATAAAACTGCAATCCACTGTTTCTAATTGCTTGTCGGTTCTATCGACACAAAATATTCCCACAGACAGCTGGGACCCAATACTGGTAAATATATGCACCGCCGCTTTACCAGAAAAATCGTTACTTTTGTGGGAGCAATCGCTCTCATCACGAAATGAAAGATTTCCTCACTACCCAATATGAAATCGCAGAAAGGGTAGATAAAAAAATGGTCAGAACGAAACCCGTTCAACATGACCTAAATAGAAGCTTCCACAGACCCCAAGCCAGTAGCAACAACAATTTAAATAGAAGCTTCTTCAAAAATCAAACGTTCACATCCGAACAGTACAAACAAACGTCATGCGAACTATGTACAGGGGGGCATAAGCTAAAATCTTGCGAGAGATTCAAAAAATTGAATAATATCGACCGAAACAATTTTGTAAAAACAAAAAGACTTTGTACAAACTGCTTGTCACATGCGCATACACTTAAAGAGTGCGAAAGCAAATTTAATTGCGTTTATTGTCATAAACGACATCATTCTATGCTTCATTATAACAATTTTTCCAGATCACCCCCAAACAGCGCAAATATGAAAAGAGCCACGGGTTTAATTGCAACAGCAAATCCCGAAGTGCTAAATCCCGAAAATTGCCAAGAAGCACCATGCTGCTCAAAGGCATTAAAAACCCAAACGCTACACAGCGAAAATCAAAGTAGAGTACTACTACCGACAGCAGTCGTCTCCATCGAACACCGAGGAGAACTGTTTAAACTTAGGGCCTTAATAGACCAAGGATCACAACGATCATTCATAGCGTCTAGGGCTCAAAATAGGCTACAACTGCCAACAAAGCTAGCCAATTTTGAAATCACGGGAATGGGCGGAAGAGTAGTCCAAAACTCAAATAAAATCTGCCCCATTACCCTAATTTCCCCCCAAGCGGATAAGCACATACAAGCAGAAGCTATAGTCTTACCGCAACTTACAAATATGCTTCCAAGCTATCACATAAATAGCAAGCATTGGCAAAAGGTTTCACACCTAAAGTTAGCAGATCCCAACTGCAACACTCCCGCTCAAATAGACCTTCTATTAGGCAGCGATCTCATACCACAATACCACAGATAATACTCGAAGGTATTGAGAAAATTTCAAATACACTTCTGGCACAAAATACTATTTTTGGGTGGATCCTAAGTGGACTAGTTTCGGAACCAGTTACCACCATGACCACGCAGGTTGAGGAAATCTCAAACGAATACCTCAATTCACAATTAAAGAAATTTTGGGAGTTAGAAGAGCTCCCCCCCATATCAATCGCAACCCCTGAAGATCAGTATTGTGAAGACTTTTACAAAGCCACAACTACTAGATCAGATAATGGTCGGTATGTCGTACGACTACCACTAAAACAACAATTTCCCAACACAATCGCCTTAGGTCACTCTCGCACCTCTGCTATACAGCAGTTTTTAAGTATGGAAAAAAACTTACTTAAAAAAGGTGAGCTTAAGCCAGAATACGATGGCGTGTTGGAAGAATACCTCCATTTAGACCACATGGAGGAAGTAAGCCCATGCGAAAAAATCATAAATGGCAAATATTACTCATTTTACTTGCCTCATCACGCAGTAGTAAAGCCAGACAAAAAAACAACTAAAGTAAGAGTTGTTTTTAATGCATCAAGATCTACTAGCTCGGGGAATTCCCTAAATGATATTCTATTTGCGGGACCCACGCTCCAACCAGATTTAATGCTACTAATTTTAAATTGGCGTATATTCAAATACGTTTTTAACGGAGACGTCGAAAAAATGTATAGACAAATAGTCGTACATAAAGACGATCAAGATTTTCAGCGAATTATTTTCCGAAAATCTCCCAATAGTCCACTCCGCGACTATAAATTGAAAACAGTTACCTTTGGCGTCAACTGTGCCCCATATTTAGCCATTCGAACACTGCACGAATTGGCAGAAAACACCAAGTCGGAGTTTCCTCTGGCAACCCAGGTGTTAAAAACACAAACGTATGTAGACGATATCTTGTCTGGAAGTCACAGTCTTCCACAAGCATACGAGTCACTATCACAAGTGATACAAGCCCTAAATACCGCAGGGTTTCCGTTGAAAAATATAACGGCGAACCACCCTAATATTCTAAAAAATATACCACATGAAAATTTGTTAGATACTAATTTCCTTAAATTCGAAAAGGAAAGTACAACAACGAACTGTTGTATTTGCGGTATTTCGGGTTTTACCGAAAAAATTTAGACACATAATATACATATATATATTATATATAGGTATATATATAATCTATATATATATATATATAGCTAAATATATATATATTTTTTTTTGCCTAGGAAAGCTTACCTTCGTGTTTAACACAAATATTCCACATCCAAAACACAAATATATGATATACACATATATATCAAATTCAAGTACTCTACTTGCAAAACTATCCGGCAATACCCCTTATGCTTGATCAAGTAATAAGCAGGATTGCCTAAAACAAGTAAGCAAAGGCAAATAAAAAACAAAAAAAAAAAAAAACCATATACATATACCCACATATCAAGATATAACGAATAAAAAGAGATTAATAGGACACTATTCTCAAAAAACAGAAAAAAAAAAAATAACATAATTTCTTACCTATAATCCAAATCTCTCATTTCATACATATTTACATATTTTGTACATAATATATACCAAAATTTTTATCAACTCATAATTTTGAGCGCATGCATATATTCCTTCTTAATATTATTGACATATTTTACCTGCAATAAAAGAGAAGAGAGAGAAAGGTAAAGGAAAGGAAAAAATTTAAACATATAAAACATACGTATATTAACTTACTCTTAATATACGTACATTCTTTTACTCTTATACATACGTACATATTTACATTCAATACCAAGAGTACATATTTACGAATCGTAGTGCACATACGATTACTTTGTTGCTAATTACGTTTATGCGCTCTTTCGTAACTGAGAAACAACGTCCGCTCGTTTATATACGTATTTATACAAGTACGGGACATATTATTATACCCTACTAGGGTACCACTAAAAGTTAAAGAACTTCAAAAAAGCGCATTCGAAAAAAAAAGCATTTTAAACGGTTCGGTAAAGAAAAAAGAATTCTTAAAAAAAAAAAAAAAAAAAATTATTTATATTTATAATTAAATAAATAACAAAAAAAAAAAAATTGTGAACTATATTATATACATGGATTCTATACAATTTAATTTAATATATTCCAAAGTCCAATTTGGCACATACTCGGCAATACCCCTTGTTGTTTGGCAAACAAAACACAAGTAGGATTGCATATATATGTATAAAGTACATTGATCTCTTATACGAGCTCTCATTGACATATACTAATTCACTTATAGGTATACCCTATAACGCATACGAACATAATAAAGATATAAAAAAAAAAAAAAAAAAAAAAAAAGATATTGCAATTTATGCATAATTGTTGAAATTAGCAATACAATCGAGATAAATAATAAATAAATAAATACCGTAACAACAAAACACGCTATCTTATTTAATCCGATTTAAAAAAAAAAAAAAAAATTAAATTAAAATAAACCGATTTACTAATTCTCGTATTTAGATAAAAGAGATTACGCGTTACAATTACGAATTTCGCTTAAATTTAATCAGTTTACACTGAGAGAAATCATTTGATTAATTGAATTTTTTTTTAAATGAACGCAGATTCGAAAGATTCTAAATCTACACAATTATTAAGAGTACCAAAAATGATTTCGGACGAAAAAAGTCCATGTACACCTGCAGAAGCTACACGCTCAAAGCAAGGTGCTACAAAACAAAAAAGGGGGAAAGACATTACATACAGTAAATTCATTGCTGAGAGTGACAGTTTGATAAGATACTGCACTCGTTTTTCATCTGCTCCGATTCAAGATAATTCTGAATCGGCTTTAGAAATCAAAAAAGAAAATCTCGACAATTTTTGGATACGTCTCCAAGCTTCATATGACGCCATAGTAGAATCTGACGAATCAGATCTACCAGAAAATTTTAAGTCCTCGGCTTACGCCAAATATGAAAACTGCTTAGACCAGTTCGAAGACACTAAAGCAATGATTTCCGATCAGCTGAAGCTAATAAAAGCAATTGCACCTACTCCAAATCAGCGAGTAGAGCTGTCACAAGTACAAAGTCAAGAGGCAAGTTCAGGCATCCATCTCAAGGTGCCCGCATGTGACACAGAAATATTTCATGGTGGTTATGAACAATGGCCGTCCTTCCGGGACATGTTTACAGCCGTTTACATGAACCACCCAAAATTATCAAATGCACAAAAATTGTATCACCTTCGATACAAAACAAAAGGTAATAGTAAAACAGTTCGCACTAAATGACGATAATTTCAATTTGGCTTGGGAAGCACTTAAATCTAGATATGAAAATGAGAGAATATTGGTCGATAAGCAAGTAACGATACTAATGAACTTGCCTAAGATTCAAAAGGAAACAAGTGAAGAGTTTATAAAACTGCAATCCACTGTTTCTAATTGCTTGTCGGTTCTATCGACACAAAATATTCCCACAGACAGCTGGGACCCAATACTGGTAAATATATGCACCGCCGCTTTACCAGAAAAATCGTTACTTTTGTGGGAGCAATCGCTCTCATCACGAAATGAAAGATTTCCTCACTACCCAATATGAAATCGCAGAAAGGGTAGATAAAAAAATGGTCAGAACGAAACCCGTTCAACATGACCTAAATAGAAGCTTCCACAGACCCCAAGCCAGTAGCAACAACAATTTAAATAGAAGCTTCTTCAAAAATCAAACGTTCACATCCGAACAGTACAAACAAACGTCATGCGAACTATGTACAGGGGGGCATAAGCTAAAATATTGCGAGAGATTCAAAAAATTGAATAATATCGACCGAAACAATTTTGTAAAAACAAAAAGACTTTGTACAAACTGCTTGTCACATGCGCATACACTTAAAGAGTGCGAAAGCAAATTTAATTGCGTTTATTGTCATAAACGACATCATTCTATGCTTCATTATAACAATTTTTCCAGATCACCCCCAAACAGCGCAAATATGAAAAGAGCCACGGGTTTAATTGCAACAGCAAATCCCGAAGTGCTAAATCCCGAAAATTGCCAAGAAGCACCATGCTGCTCAAAGGCATTAAAAACCCAAACGCTACACAGCGAAAATCAAAGTAGAGTACTACTACCGACAGCAGTCGTCTCCATCGAACACCGAGGAGAACTGTTTAAACTTAGGGCCTTAATAGACCAAGGATCACAACGATCATTCATAGCGTCTAGGGCTCAAAATAGGCTACAACTGCCAACAAAGCTAGCCAATTTTGAAATCACGGGAATGGGCGGAAGAGTAGTCCAAAACTCAAATAAAATCTGCCCCATTACCCTAATTTCCCCCCAAGCGGATAAGCACATACAAGCAGGAGCTATAGTCTTACCGCAACTTACAAATATGCTTCCAAGCTATCACATAAATAGCAAGCATTAGCAAAAGTTTTCACACCTAAAGTTAGCAGATCCCAACTGCAACACTCCCGCTCAAATAGACCTTCTATTAGGCAGCGATCTCATACCACAATACCACAGATAATACTCGAAGGTATTGAGAAAATTTCAAATACACTTCTGGCACAAAATACTATTTTTGGGTGGATCCTAAGTGGACTAGTTTCGGAACCAGTTACCACCATGACCACTCAGGTTGAGGAAATCTCAAACGAATACCTCAATTCACAATTAAAGAAATTTTGGGAGTTAGAAGAGCTCCCCCCCATATCAATCGCAACCCCTGAAGATCAGTATTGTGAAGACTTTTACAAAGCCACAACTACTAGATCAGATAATGGTCGGTATGTCGTACGACTACCACTAAAACAACAATTTCCCAACACAATCGCCTTAGGTCACTCTCGCACCTCTGCTATACAGCAGTTTTTAAGTATGGAAAAAAACTTACTTAAAAAAGGTGAGCTTAAGCCAGAATACGATGGCGTGTTGGAAGAATACCTCCATTTAGACCACATGGAGGAAGTAAGCCCATGCGAAAAAATCATAAATGGCAAATATTACTCATTTTACTTGCCTCATCACGCAGTAGTAAAGCCAGACAAAAAAACAACTAAAGTAAGAGTTGTTTTTAATGCATCAAGATCTACTAGCTCGGGGAATTCCCTAAATGATATTCTATTTGCGGGACCCACGCTCCAACCAGATTTAATGCTACTAATTTTAAATTGGCGTATATTCAAATACGTTTTTAACGGAGACGTCGAAAAAATGTATAGACAAATAGTCGTACATAAAGACGATCAAGATTTTCAGCGAATTATTTTCCGAAAATCTCCCAATAGTCCACTCCGCGACTATAAATTGAAAACAGTTACCTTTGGCGTCAACTGTGCCCCATATTTAGCCATTCGAACACTGCACGAATTGGCAGAAAACACCAAGTCGGAGTTTCCTCTGGCAACCCAGGTGTTAAAAACACAAACGTATGTAGACGATATCTTGTCTGGAAGTCACAGTCTTCCACAAGCATACGAGTCACTATCACAAGTGATACAAGCCCTAAATACCGCAGGGTTTCCGTTGAAAAAGATAACGGCGAACCACCCTAATATTCTAAAAAATATACCACATGAAAATTTGTTAGATACTAATTTCCTTAAATTCGAAAAGGAAAGTACAACAAAAACTCTGGGGATCCAATGGAATACGATATCTGACCAGTTTTCATACACTACAGAGTCAATATCTGCATTATCTGCCATAACAAAGCGGCAAATTCTATCCTCTGTGGCGAAACTTTTCGACCCCGCAGGATGGCTTTCGCCAGTTATGATACAAGCCAAAATTCTAATACAAGAATTATGGTTAGATGGTACCGACTGGGACGAACAAGTAAAACCACTGCGTTTAGAAAAGTGGTCCCAGTTTGCGAGCAATCTACCTGATATCTCACAGATACAAATCCCACGATGGGTAAATTATGCCCCAGAGCACAAAGTCGAACTACACGGCTTCTGTGACGCTTCTGAAAAGGCATATTGCGCAACTATATATGTTCGCACACAAAGCGACAATGCGACCACATGCCACTTACTAGTAGCAAAAGCAAAAGTGGCTCCTTTAAAAACAATAAGTCTACCACGACTTGAATTATGTGGAGCGCTACTACTGGCCAAACTCGTGTCCATCGTACAAACGCAATTAAACATGGCACAATATAAATTATATCTGTGGTCCGATTCCGAAATTGTACTAGCCTGGTTAGAAAGACCACCACATGCATGGAAGACGTATATCTCAAACCGAACGTCTCAAATCCTTGACCTAGTAGGATCAGCTACTTGGCGACATGTAGCCAGTGCTGACAATCCTGCTGATCTAGGTACAAGAGGATGCAAACCCCTGCATCTTGCCCCCACCACCATCTGGTGGAATGGCCCCCGATGGTTAACAGAATCTCCTGATTCTTGGCCACAATCGCCCATGCGCAATATAATTGCCCCAGAAAGTCGAAAAATCGACTCTTTTCACACAACAGTGGATGATACTGACCTCCTCGAACGATTTTCATCGTATCCCCGAGCTCTCAGGGTAATAGCTTACATGCTCAAGTTCATAGAGCGACTCAAAATTAAACTTAAGGGAGTAACTTCATTACACTCCCAATGCGATACAGTGACGCACCTAGACTTACAAAAAGCAAAGGTCGCTCTTATCGCATCTACGCAAGCGCGTTACTTCAGCCGAGAAATATCATTACTAAGAGAATCGAAGCCGATAGATAAAAAGAGCTCACTCTTAGTCTCAAATCCATTCATTGACACGAAAGGAGTACTCCGTGCGAATGGTCGGCTTGCTAATTCAAGCCTGACGTATAACGAACGACATCCCATAATTATCCCAGAGAAATCGCAACTTGCCACCTTGTACCTTAGCTATGTCCACGTGCTATTGCTACACGCAGAACATCGCCTCATGCAACAAATCGTCCGTCAAGAGTTTTATATTCCAAGACTCAAGCCCAAAATAAAGAAATGCATTTTCATGTGCAAGATCTGCACTATGCATAAGCAGAAGATGCGAACGCAGATTATGGCAGCACTTCCACCGGAACGCTGTAACTTCGCTCTGCCTTTCACCATTACAGGTGTCGACTTTGCTGGGCCTTTTCAGATAAAGGCATCCATGTTAAGGTCTCCCACTCTCATGAAAGGCTATGTGGCTGTCTTTGTCTGTTTCACGACAAAAGCAGTGCACCTCGAGCTATGTACGAATCTGACAAAGGAGGCTTTTCTCGCGGCATTTGCTCGCTTCGTCGGACGACGTGGTTTTCCGTCAAAACTCATGAGCGACAATGGCAAGACATTTATTGGAGCTCAAAGAGCCACAGAAAAACAATTCGTGAATTTTACAAACAGGTCTCACCTGAAATCGTACAAAAGTACGCTCCCCAAGGTATTATCTGGCAGTTTATCCCTCCAAGCGCTCCTCATATGGGTGGTTTATGGGAATCAGCTGTAAAAAGCTTCAAATCCCACTTCAAAAAAGTAGCTGGAAACTACAAGTTTAATTATGAAGAATTCTCGACCTTATTAATTCGAATTGAAGCCGTTCTCAATTCACGGCCACTAACGACACTCTCGCAAGATCCCTCAGATCTCACAGCCCTAACTCCAGGGCACTTTCTAAAAGGAGCACCCATTCTGGCCATACCTGAGCCAGGCGTGGAGTCGCTATCCTTACAAAATAGATGGGAAAGAATTAAAATTCTCCATCATGATTTCAGCCGCCGATGGAAGGAGGAGTATATAAAGGACCTTCATAAAAGGTACCGCTGGAAAACTCCCGAAAAGGCGCCAAAGCTTGGAGATTTTGTTTTAATTAATGACGATTGTCTTCCCCCTACAGAATGGCGACTTGGTCGCATAGAGAAGCTACATCATGGTTCCGACGGTCATATACGAGTAGTTGACCTCCGTACTCGAAACGGAACGCTAACCAGACCGCTCGTTAAACTATGCTTCCTGCCAATCTCAAATAATAGCGAAAACGCATGTAGTAAACCATCCGTTTAATAATACCTACAAGAAAAAAATCGAAATATCCGTCTAAATACTCGAAAACAGAAATAAAAAACCGCAAATATAATATGACAAATTACAATCATATATACTAACAAAATAATGGGTAGACTAATACGATCACCAAACCAAATAAAGTTGGTCACATATAGAAAGATATCCATACTCTATACCACTGAATCGTAACTAATCACGCCTTTTTCTCCATACAGATAGATATGGATACTGAAATGCATTCCACCCCAACGCCAACAATGCGATCGGCCATCACTGTGCCTCGCCTTGGGATTACGCCAACCGCGGCGCCCCGAACACCAGCCGCAACCGCACCGTCAACCACCGCTCGTAATAGTATTCGAGCATCCGCAGCCGTTCCGTCTCCACCTGAGGCGCCCCATCGCATCCGATGCCCCCTTTGTTGCCGTCCCCACAAGTTGCAGCACTGTGGGCTCTTCAAGGGCATGTCGCCGACACAACGCCAGCAGGTTGCCCAGGCGCATGGGCATTGCAACAATTGTCTGGCACATACACACACGACGCAGGAGTGCGACTCAGGTGCTTTGTGCCAAATGTGTGGCAGGCAGCATCACACGTTGCTTCACCGTACTCCGAGGCGAGAGGTCAGTCGGCAGCCTGCCCCACGGATCCGTGGCGCAAACCGACCGCAGCAAGCCAATCGTGTGGCACGTCGCCGAAGAACGGCACCCCGATCGGAGTCCCGTCCATGGACACACACCGAACAAAACAGCTGTCCTCGAAGCGGACAGCCTCTTCTCGCAACGACTGTCGATCAGCAAACATCATTTTCTTTGGCGCGCGTGTTAATTTGACCCGGCTATCAACCACCTTTATTACCTCTCCACTGGTATGCGACCAGGAGTGCGTTAAATTAAAAATTTGTAATTATAATAATAAATAAAGTTTGTGAATCATTTTGAAACAAGGAAACATACGCTTCTCATTTGCGGAGTAAAGTAAGTGGTGGTATTAACAATTTGTATTGTTCAAATATCTTTGAACACGCTTTTTATTGATATTGCGATAGTACAAAACGTACTTATTATACAAAACATAAACAAGCGTTTTTATGTGTTTATGCATTCACATACAATACGCATGCATTAAACACACAACAATATATTGTAAATATGTTTACTTAAGATGCACATAAAATTGTAAATCGAATGGGTACATACAATAATATATTTATACTCTCGCAACATGTTGCTACAGAGTATAATAGTTTTGTTCACCTAACGGTTGTTTGTATCACCTAAAACTTATCGAGTTAGATATAGGGTTATATATATATAATATAAATGATCAGGATGAAGAGACGAGTGGAAATCCGGGTGACTATCTGTAACTTGAGTAAAAATTGAGATATCTTTATGAAACTTGGTACACATGTTTCTTGGTACCGTAAGACGGTTGGTATTGTAGATGGGCGTAATCGGAAGACTGCCACGCCCACAAAACGCCATTAATCAAAAACGAATGAATTGCCATAACTAAACAAGTCTGTTATTTGATATGCAGGATCACATTAGGGAGGGTCATCTCCACTTAAAATTTTTTTGGACGAGATCCCACCCCCTAATACGTTGAATACGAAATAACGGTACTATTAAAAACTACTAAAAGCGTGATAAATCAAGCGCTGCACACGCCAGAGACATTAAATTTTATCTCTAGGATGGTATGAGATGACTTTATAGGAACCGCGTTCAAAATTAGACAGTGGGCACCGCCCACTTTTAGGTGAAACCCCATATCTTGGGATCTGCTTAACCGATTTCAACCAAATTCGGTCCATAACGTTCATTTCATATTTCTATGTTACAGTGCGAAAATGGGCGAAATCGGACTACAACCACGCTTATTTCCCATATAACACCATTTTAAATTCCATTTGATTCTTTCACTTTCCAGTATGCAAATAAACAACAATTATTGTATCGGGGTAAAACTTTGCGTGAATAATGATTTTAAAGTACCTATGCCAGCTTATGACCAAAATTGTCTAAATAGAACCAAAACTTTTCAAGCCCCTAGGTACTGAATATGTGGATCCCAGTGCTTATATGTGACTTTTTACCGAAAATATCGGTCAATGTGTAAGATATGTAATTGAAATTCATATAATAAAATAAATAAATGAAACTCTTGATAATAATATGTATTTGTGTCAAAAGTGGGTTGAATCCGACCAATACTTCCTTTAATATAAAATTTTGCCAACACCTGAAGTAATTTCTTTGATCCTTGGAAGTTGCGAGTGTATAAAATGTTCGGTTACACCCGAACTTACTTGTTGCCAACCACCCCATGGCGTGTGACAATATATACAAACATATACTTATACATTTACTTACTTCAGATAGACTTAAGGGGGTATTCTAGTCTAGAGACATGAATTTTAGGTAATTTTAAAAGTGTTGTATAAAAAGGCAATCAATATTTTTAAAATCGATTTCTTTATCAGTTATTTATTAATGTTACAAGAGTACAGAAAAAAATTTAAAAAAAGTCCTCCTAGTCATCTGAAATGAAAAAAAAAGATTATCAATCTGCAATAATGTCGCAATTGTATGATAGCGATAAGTAAAAATTTCAGACTAGTAGAGCTCAAGAAATCGTGAGTATCGTATTGAAAAAGTCTGGTCTTTTGGTAAAGTCTTTTGCTCGATTAGACCCAGCCGAACCAGTTTGGAGGTCGGGTCAGTCAGTGTAAAATGTCTATATCTCCGAAAATAAGATATATTCTTAAATAGTTAAATTTTAAAACTATGAAAAAAATCGATTTTTTTGAAATTCTACACTAGAATACCCCCTTAAATTTGTATATAAAGAAGAGAAAAAGAATAATAAAATCCGAATGAATTAAATTTCCACTCAATAAAGTCTTTTCTGTCCACTACCCTCGGTAAGACATTAAAGAAACTGTATTGAGTTTAATCATTGGTCCTTCGAGTCGGATTTAGTGCTCGGCCAAATTAAAGAAAGCCATGTTAATTATACAGTTAAAAAAACTCCATTGAGTTTAAACATTGGTCTTCCGAGCATAAATAAAGAGCTCGACCGAAATAAGTCCTGTTATAACATAGGCAACAGAAAAAAGAAATGTATTTATAAATCAGGAAAAATAAAACTCCTGTAATTCACACAGGCATAAACAATAGCCCTGTTATTGATACAGGCAAAATACAAAGCCCTGCTATAAATAAAAATACAGACAAATTAAAAAAGATGGATACGATCAACTGTACTTAGGATAATAAAGTCTCCACAAAGTCGAAAGATTCAAAAAAGCAATACATAATGTAATAAGTTGTAAAGCAGCAATACTTATCAACTAAAATATTTAGATCCGTACAAGGATATAACAGAAGAATATATTCAATATATTTGTATCCATAAACTTAAAATACTAAAATATGCTATTTAACAGAAGACTCCAAATTCGGTTGGAGCTCTTCTGGCATAAAACAACCAAAAGGTTCTGAAAAAATAACGACAGCGGTACCACATCTAGACAGCAGTTCACGAATCACTTATAGTGGTCTTGATTTGACTACGGAACACGTGTACAAAGTTTCATGAGGACATCTCAATTGTTACTTATGTAACAGCATGAACAGGCAATTTTATATCTATCACGATTAGGCTTAGGTGATACAAATAACCGTTAGGTGATACCAACAACCGTTAGGTGAACAAAAATATTATAAAAATGTCGCGTACAAATTCACCATTCTTGTGTCGTGTGTCGAAATTAATATATACCATATAAATTCAAGGAAAAAGACGAAATTTAATATATTGGTTTGTTGTCGCCAAATATCGAGACTCTGTGTTGTTGTAAGTGTGGGCAGCTATCGAGGATATGTGGTATTGTGAAGTCTTCCGAACCACAAGAAGGACATATGGGTTTGTTTGTACCATTCAAGAGGCTTCCATGTGTAGTAAGTGTATGCCCAATTCTGATGCGTATGAATGTTTTTATATAGTTATAGGTTTGAGAGTTTGTAATAATGATTGATGTGTCTCAAATCGTTTAGACAACAGTCGATGATGTGTTGTTTAACATAGTTCTTAATATCTTTTGTGGTCAAGTATGCAGACGTATGCAGAGGTTCTTTGTTTGCTTCTTTCGCTCGTTTGTCGGCCATTTTGTAGCCTTGTATTGCTGCATGCTTCGGTATCCATATAATTTTGATTATGTTGGTGTATTTATAAATAAGGTTTTTTATTTTTGGGATCAGGGGGGAATAGTTTGATTGGTTAAAAATAGCATCTATGTCGGATTTGCTGTATCTGCAATTAATGGTTTTCCTTCCATTGCTAGAGGCAAAAAGTACCGTTTCCAATATGGCAGCTGTTTCAGCTGTAAATAGCGAGCAGTATGATGGCATAACAAAGGCAGTTATGGTGACACCTATCTTGTTTGTCAGAGCAAAAGTGGTGGAGGTATCACTTTTAGATCCGTCTGTGAAGATAAATTCCGATCATCTCTATATGGTTGTGCAGTTTTTTTGTATAATTGGGCATATTCATTGTTGCTCGGAGATTGTTTGCGATGTTGTCGTGTAACGTTAATATAACATGACGATAATGTCGTGGAAGGGGAAGTTAGTGGGGGTTCAACCAATGTGGGGCTCGTAATTATTCCGAGTTGTTTGGAAATAGAGAGACTACGCATAATGGTTGAAGGTTTGTCGTGTCTGCGGGAACATTGGAGGGTATTAATTATATTGTTAAGTGTTAACTCGGAGTAATTTTGGGATGAGTAACAGGGTGTTATGTAAGGTACTTTGCAGAATATCTGGTAATTTGGATTCTAATAATGTTGCTTTAATTGGTGATATTGGGAAGGCACGAATACCGCCCTAGCTGCCGCATGGTATGGCGCGTTTGAAAGTTTGATATGGGTTTTGACACAGTGTCCGTACATTGCAAATCAATAGTCAAATTTTGATTACAATAAGGCTCTTGGGACGTTTATGAGAGTGTTTCGGTGACACAAACAATTTTTTGGTGATAAGTACTGTATAATATTTAGTCTTAGAAATAAGTTTAATCGAAGAAGAACATAGTAATCTTCATAAGAAAGAGTTTTGTCAAATATTATGCCTGGTATTTTTAAACTATGAGTATGGGGAATTTGTTACTTAAAATAGAAAGGGTGGGGAAGGAGCAATTGTGTTTTGTACATAAATGAAGAAATGTGGAGCTTTTGTTTAATGAAATCTTTACACCGAAAATTTCGGACCATTTGTTGACACTATTTAGAATTTTCAAAAATGTATGATTAACTTGCCTTAAGTTTTTAATTTTTGTAAATCTTGACGTCATCTGCGTAGATAAAGTGTTGAATTAGTGGGTTAGAGATGATTATGGAGTTGAGTTTGTAAAAGGCTAAGATGAAGAGAGTTGTGGAGAGTTCATTGTTGTTCATTGAGTACTATTGTTCAATTTGACAACCTGAGATTGGCAATTATTGGCATACGATGACTTTTCGGTTGTACAAGCAGGATTTTACAATGTTAAACATTTTGGTTCCAATTTTCCAGCGCTTAAGTTCACTGAGAACCATGTGAGCTCCAACCCTATTGAATGCCTTTTCTAGATCCAAGCTTAGTACGGAAACGTGGTTACGAAATGCCAAGTTAGTCGAAGCGAAATGTTCAAGTTGTAAGGGGGTGCGCTTTTTGAAAACCGAATTGAGTCCATTTATCTTCGCATATCACATTAGTCTGGAAGAAATGATTTTCTTTATTGTCTTGGACATACAGGGTAAGAGCGAAATGGGTCTGTAATTCTCAATATAGAAAGAAGGTTTATTAGGTTTAGGAATAAGAATGACTAGGAAAACTTTCCATGGCTGAGGCTATACACCAGCAATAAGTATCTTATTATAGAGGTTGACAAGTATCTCTTTAAGAGAGTATGAGAATTTTTTTAAGATGGGGTTGGATATTTTGTCTGCAGCGGATGTTTTTCCTCTTAGGGTCAAAAGTTCAGTTTCGAACTCGTTAAGGGTAATATCGGCTTCAATGTATGATGCATGTGAAGAATGTGATAAGTTAAAATAGGTTTAGTTTTCTTTTCGTTTTTTGATTGCTTTAAATGTGGTGGGAAAGTTTGTGTCGGAGAAGTATGATTACCAGGTCTCTGTAAATTGTTCCGAGATTTCTTGAGGTGTGTAAATGGGTCCTGATAGCGTGTTAATATGGGGTATACTAAACCTATGTATGGATCCTGTTAGTATCTTTATATCGGATTATTTTTGTTTCGGATTAGTGGTTGGGTTTATATTGGCTGCTAGCTTTTCCAATGACTACTTTTTAGCCAACCTTAACTCATTTCTAAAGTTAGCACTGGCCTTTTTATATTAAATTAAATTAGCGTCAGTTCTGTTGAATGTTGCCCACAAACACCTTTTCCTGTTTCTGAGAATAGTTAGTAGATTAGACCAATACGGTAGTTTTGTTGAAAACCTTTTGATGTTATTTTAGGGAATGGTAAAATGAACTGCAGAACGAATAAAAGCCTTAATAGCATTTACGTTTTCTCTAGAGTGCCTAGTATTGGATAAACTTGATAATATTACTGAATTTTTCCCTGTCTGCCTTTTCGGTTGGAAGTTTGGATTTTGGCTCAACGTTGTACGGTTTGGAGATGAAGAGGGATGTGATTACAGGAAAGTTCGCTACTGTGAAGGTCATCGATTGTATGAGATGAGAGTTTGGGTGCTATTGTAGATGAGGCAAGGATGATATCGGGATGTGTAAAGGTAGTATGTGTAGAGAAGTGAGTTGCTTTACCATCGTTTATTACAATAAGATCATATGAAAGAACTATATTTTTAATGAATTCGCCTCTTTTATTCACTGTTGGTGATCCCCACAGTGGTCTCCATGCATTAAAATCTCCCATTATAATAATTGATGTAGTGAAATGATTTCGAATATTGTCGAATTCTCTAAATAATCTAAGCAAAATTTGTATGAGGTGGGACGTAGCAATTAATAACTGTGAATTTAAATCCAATTTCTATTTTGATAGCTAGGCAAGAGATTTTGCGTACGATATTTGCGGATTTCTCAATAAAAATTGCAATTCCTTGTTTGGCGTATAAGTTTTGTGTACTATTGTGGAAATAACTGTGATATTTATTAGGAGGATAAACTTTTTATTGAAAGAGATATGGGTTTCTTGGAGTAATATAATTTCTGGACGAAATTCTTCAAATTATTGAGGTGATATTTTATTATATTCCATTGTAAAATACGCGTTATTTACTCTATCTTTACATTGTCTGTTGTTAGAGTGGGGAATACTGTAGGTTGAGGTCGGAATATTGTTGGTGTTGTTAGTACAGTAGATGTTAGGTGTGAGAGCAATGAGGAGATCATGCGTGGGTTTGAGAGTCATCGACTGATGCTGTTGTTGTATTGGTATATTTGCTGTGCGGAATTGTTTTTGTTTATTTTGTTTTCTTGTGTTTTGTTATAATTTGTGGTAGCTTTGTTGTTTATAAAGTAGGGAATGTTTTCTGTAAAAGAGATTTGCATGAATTTGTTGTTTTCATTCAAATTGTTGATAGTATTTTTTGTTATACTAGCGAATGTAGCGGAATTTTCACTGAGAGAAGGATTAATTTGTGTTTTTTGTATTTTTTTTGCTTCTCACATGGAGCACTTTTTGTCTGTTTCGATGGTTATTATTTGTTTCAGTTGTATAAATTTTGGGACATATTTTGTCAGAAAATGGGGGATTACCAGAACAGTTAATACAAAAGGAACTAGTGCAAGGAGCGGGTTGATGAGGGGGAGAGCGCACATGTCGCAAATAGGGGCTTTAGTACATCGTATTGTTTTATGACCCAAAAGTTAAGAGCTTTTGCATCTCATGGGGTTAGGATAGTATGGCCCTACCTTAGTTGTGTACTAAGACACTTCAATTTTTTCAGGTAGGTGATATTTATCAAAGGTAAGGAGAACAACTCCACTAAGTGCTGATGTATATATTTAGGGAATCTGAAAATTGATACTACACCCTGTTATTTTAAATGTTCAATGATTTCATTGTCTGGTATTTCATTAAGACATGGTGCGTAAATTGTTCCTTTTGTGTAGTTAAGGTTATGGTGCAGTCTTATTTCTACATTGCATATGCCATGTAATGTTTTTGTTATCATGAATTTTTGAGTTATGTTATTGTTTTTACGAGGGCTGCTATATATATTTCTGGCCTAATAATGAAAATACGAATATTTATCAACGAAAATGGTTTTTTTTTCGGTCGATTGCTGTTTTGTTTCGGGCTCATACGCATAGATCCATGATTCGTCACCTGTGACGATCTTATAAACGTCTTTTGAAGCACCGCGATCGTATTTTTTCAGCATTTCTTTACATTGTCAAATTATGCGGGATATCCGGCCAGGTGTTCATGCAATATCGAATGTATGCTGGTGGGAGAAATGCATAGGCATGCCTCTATCTGATATTATGTTACATGACGGTCTTGCATTATCAGTTCACGTACGGCATCGATGTTTTCTGGCACAACGGCTGTTTTTGGACGACTTTCACGGAATTCGTCTTTGAGCGAGCGTCCGCCACGATTGAATTCGTTGTACCAGTTTATAGGATGGTGCTTTATATCCATACAAAGATTTTAGTTCATCGATGCACTCTTGTCGTGATAATCCACCTCGAAAGTTGTAAAAAATGATCGCACGAAAATGTTCACGAGTTAATTCTATTTTTTGGCCGAGATGAATTTTTTAATTCCCTGTAAATAAAACAATTCACGATTAAATGACAAAACGTTCTGAGTGATGTTATGCTAAAAAATGTCAAACTTTCCAATGGAAATGTCAGATTGCACCTGGAACCACTTAGTGTTGCCTAGGCCAGCCAGCTATATAGCAGCCCTCGTACCAGCATTAATATTTTTCCGTCTCTAAGTTCAGATATATTATTTATTTCACTTCTAATGCTTTTTAATGCTATGTGCACAGCAAAACACGAATATTTGTTTATAGGTTTTTGAGAATTCGTTGCACTTAGCACTAAATATTTTGGATTGTTGTTGGAGGAAGGTTTGGGAAATCGTTAATGCGAATTCCTTGGGTTTTTTTTATTTCGATTTGGAGCGTGTTGATGGCAGGGCGAACCTGTTATCACCCAGACAGTGTCCCCCTGGGGTCATATCTTTTAAAGTTCACTGTACTATAATACAAACACTCTTTAACTTTAAATAAAACTTCTTAAAGTTAGAACGCATTCACAAAAAAGAAGGAATATCAAAAATCACCAGTAGCACAAAACACAACCGTTCGCTTTGAGTATTAGTCGATGACTGTATATACGATATAAATTCAATGAAAAAGACGAAATTTAATATATTGGGTGTATGAGGAAAAATTTAGTCAGAGGGGCGTAAATCATTATATCCGGGGTTTAAACCGAAGTCTCGACCGATATCGTCGTTCATATTCAGCACTAAACAACATGATGTTTAAGAAAACATGTCCACTTAATTTAATAATATATAACATATGATAGAATATAGCTATATAAACAGTTTAAAATCAGCTGGAAAGTCGGAAACCACTATATCAGATTGATTAAGCTTACAGAAAGTCTGAACTGATTTAATTTTGCCATGAAACTAAAGTGTACTCGAGAAAATATTTTCATGCAATTCTATTAAAACATCTCAAAATGTGGCCGATATATTCTGTATAGAGTCCACTGGAATACCGCTAAATATTTTATGGGGTATTCGTGAACGGCCTTCACTCATTTCCGTCATCAAATAAAAATATATTCGATATTATACATTCACTTTGTTTTGCTAAGATAACTTACCGATTTTAATCAACAAAAGTTGTTCTCTGAATTTCATTAGTATATCTCCTAGATTTATATATAAAGTCGATCGGAAGTTTAAATATATTAGGTCAAGTAAAAAGTTCGTTCGGTTTTTATCTAAGACATGGCGTTGTTGTCCATAGTACTAGTGTTACGTGTCGCATCATGTCATACTATACGGCGCTGAAACGTGTTCGCGCTAAAAGTTTGTCTTTGACAGTTTTTCGATTGATTTACTCAGTTCGTTGTGAGCGCTCGTCAAAGATGGACACCAACAAAGAGAAAATTCGATATATTTTACAATTTTTCTTCGATCAAGGCGAAAAAGCAGCCAAAGCGGCTGAAAACATTAATTTATTTTATGGGCCCGATACTGTAAACGAACGTGTAGCACAAAAGTGATTTGCTAGGTTCCGTTCCGGTAATTTCGATGTCAAAGATGCACCACGCGTCGGGAGGCCTGTCGTCGAAAATTGCAATAAAATCATGGAAATAGTGGAAACAGACCGTCACGTGTGCACTTATTTAATTGCTGACGAACTAAAGATAAGCCAGAAAACCGTTTGGAATCATTTGCATAACCTTGGATTCAAAAAGGAGCTCGAACTAACGCAAAAAACATGATGGACCGAATTTCCATCTGCGAATCGCTGCTGAATCGCAACAAAATCGACCCGTTTCTGAAGCGGATTGTGACTGGCGATGAAAAATGGGTCACTTATGACAACATCGAGCGCAAACGGTCGTGGTCAAAGCTCGGGGAAGCGGCCCAGATGGTGGCCCAGACCTGATTGACGGCCAGGAAGGTTTTGCTGTGTGTTTGGTGGGATGGGCAAGGAATCATCTATTGCGAGCTGCTCTCCTATGGCCAAACGCTCGATTCGGCCCTCTACTGCCAACAACTGGACCGCTTGAAGGCAGCACTCATCCAGAAGAGGCCATCTTTGATCAACAGAGGCCGAATTGTGTTCCATCAGGAAAACGCTAGGCCACACACGTCTTTGGTGACTCGCCAGAAGCTCCTGGAGCTAGGATGGGAGGTTCTTATGCACTCACCTTATAGTCCGGACCTGGCACCAAGTGATTACCATCTTTTCCTTTCCATGGCGAACGCGCTTAATAATGAGAGCCTCAAGAGAGGCCTGTGAAAATTGGCTCTCCGAGTTTTTTGGCAATAGGGACGCAGTCTTCTACGAGAGGGGTATAATGAAGTTGGCATCTCGTTGGCAACAAGTTTACGAACGAAACGGCGCATATTTGACTTAAACCGGACAAATGTACACAAAGTTATCATCTTTTGAAAAATCAATAAAAAACCGAACGAACTTTTTAGTTTACATAATATTAGGTATAGGGGGCTTAGAGGAAGTTTTGTACCGATTTTAGACTTTTTAGACTCAAGAGCACATTATTATCTGGAAAATATGCTCTGCATGTTTTACAGATTGAATGATATTTTTGGTAATAGGTCTGTCATATTTACTGAGATCTGCTTATTCGGTATCTTGGAGCTTGAAAATGTATTGTCCGATTTCGACCATTTTCGGTAAGAGATTTCAACGCATTGATTGGTGCTGGATTTTTTTACTAAAAATCAGAATTTAAATTTTTGTTGGATCAGGTAGAGCTATTCCTAGCTGCGGTTTGGTAACAAAATAGCAAAAATAAATGACCTAAAGATTGGGTTGAGTAAATCAATTAGGTGAGAACCAACGAAAAGATTGCGAACGTGGTGGTCAACGATAAACTGAATTATTAAATATGTTCAAGAATAAAATTAGGTATAATATTTAAAGTTACACAAAGATTAATGATGAATATCCATATGTATGCCCATGCGAAAGTGTCACACAAAAAAGGTGACAAAACTCTAGGTATTGTGTAGGTGTGTACATATGTAGACATCCATGCGGAGGTACGTACTACATATATACAAATTACTTATTGTATACAAGTATAGGACAACCAGTAAGGTTTTGGTATGCACATATGTTTGTATATTTATAATTTATGTTATTATATAGGTACAATTAAGCGTATTATCTTTTATTTTTGTTACCCTTAAACAATGAAAATGCATATAATCTTAAGTCTTAAGTTTTTGAAGTAAAAAAAAATATATTATCATATATGAAAAGATTTCTCATTTGTGCCATTCACAATAGTAAAACTGATCTTAAATATGCAGAAAAAAACTAGGTAGCAGTGCTGATAGCTGTTATACCACTTTAATGATGTATCCGGATCTCTCTTGTATGAATTCAACCCCATAAGTTCGTTGTTTTCTATTGACATAATATAAAAAAATACTAAAATAATATTTTTATATTACTTCAATGTGAGTTAACTTAAGAACAATACTTAAATGGATTAACAACAGTTATAACACAAAAACAACTGAAGATATTTTATTACTGCGCATTTGAATGCAACAAAAATATTCACAGACTGCGCCACCATTTGCTTCAATTACCCCTGGCATCTTTTTGGCATCGATTCCACCAATCTTCTAATAAATTCTGATTCTTCATTCTATTTTAATGATCCCTCTTAAATTTGAAACATTACTGGATTTCTGTTTGGCTACTTAGGTTTTCAGATGAGACCATAAGTGCTAAATCGGATTTAAGTCCGGAGACTGAGCAGGTCAGTTTACAACATTAATTTGCTAATTCTGAAGCCACTTCTTTATGAATTTAATCATGATTCCTTCTATAAATTCACATTTTCCTACGCCACTCCAACTCATGCAACCCCATATCATCAGCTTTCCTGCCAAAAATCCATACAAATCGGAAAAAATACACGTAAATTGATTTTTTTAAATTTTTTTAAGTAAAATGTAAACCAAACCTGCACCATGCTTCATTTTGGGTCGTAAACATTCTGATTTATACCTCTCTCCTGGTTTCTATAAACTCTTATAATACCATCAAACCCAAATTAAATAATTTTAGTCTTATCTGACCAAATAATTTGCAGCCATTGTGCCATGGACCAGTTAACCCTTTCTCGCGCCCATTGCAGTCTTATTTTTGGTTCGCTTTTGATATGAAAGGCTTTTTAAGTGCAGTTTTCCCACTGAATCCGGCTAGATTATTTCGGCGACGAACGGTTTGAGCGGAAATTTCAATTCCATACAATTGATTTATTTCGACAGATATTTTTGGAGCTGAAACTCTTCGATTTTTTTTTAACTTCTCTCAATATTGCAACATCAATTCTGGGAGTAGTTTTCTTTTTACCCCCACGACCACTCATAATATATATTTTGCAGTGTTAATAATTTTGTGACATAGTGTATTTGTTTGCTTAGGCTTGCTTTCTACACCTATGCTACCGCTAGGTTTCGCTCACGCAATTATACGTACGTACCTACATATTTTTGTCTGCGCACATTAGCTAGTTTCATTTAACATGTACTAAGCCTAATATGTAAGCAGCCTATTGCAGTACTGCATTCCCATATTTTACATTACTCTTTTTCTTAATAACTACATTACATTCGAAGGAGCAATAGTATTAAGTCTGTACTTGGGTCATTCTCCTTTTATGAACTTTTAACAGTTCATACTTACATGCATACGTACATATGCAATAATACAAAACGAAATTATTTATTTTGTGGTAATGAAATATTTCCTAGAATATTGCTTAAGGAGAAAAACTTTGCAAATAAAGTTAGTAATTTCATTCGTTTTCTTTTTTCAACTTCGCTTGGACTTTTCGCGGTTTGTATATTTGTGCGGTAACAAAAACATCTTTGTAGCTCTACAGACTGTAATATTGAGAATGCGATAATTATATGAGTGACTAAATATACAGTAAATAAGTGTGCAATTGTTTTTAACATAAGGAAGCCTACAGGATGTATGGTTATGTGACCCAATACCCGGACCCCGTTGAAAGGACTTTCAAAAAGATAAAACTTTAATTTTGGAATTGGACGATGCTGATTTGAGTTCTTTCCTGGAACCGCGTCAATAAACGAACAGTTAGCTATCGCATTCTTACCGATATTTCTATGGCCAGTATTTCTCTTTGTAGTCGTGTGACCAAAGTTTCTCAAGAGTTAAGAAGTGGTCTGATATCAAAGCTTCGAAGTTGCTGGGGTCAGATGATAGTGGTGGTATAGGGCAAGAACTTAGGACTGCTTCTATTTCTACCAAGGATGTAGTGAGTTTTTCTACATTAACTATATGATATGGTATTCATGACGCTTCGATTCAAATGTCCCCGGCAGTCTCCCAAATGCCATCTAAAAGGAGGTTCATTTGGAGATCTTAAATGAGAATTACCAAATACTGTTAAAATTAATTGCGTTTTCACAGAAGAAAAATGTGGAATTATTTTTAGCGATGGCAAAATTGAATCCGTTGACAGATCAGAGACGAAATCAATATGAATTTGTCGCGAAACACACAAATATGGTAACGTTAGCTTTATATGGTGCCTTCCCGTTGACATGAAGATAGACGTTGACAGCTTTCGGTTTAAAACGAACGCAATAAATACAAAAAAGGACGATACTTTTAGTAAGATTGTGAATGCCGATTCAGGATTGTAAACGGATTAAAACCATCAGCGCTTAAGATCAAAGATGGTAGTTTTTAATAAGGAGATATCGAACATATCGTGTGACAAATTCAAATTTACTCGGTAGCAACATAGAGTAATTCTGGTTTTCATGAAGATCTGTAATTTCAAATATTCTTGCAACTTTCCGTAGTTCAAATCCTTATGTGATGCCGCTTGTGCCCTAAAAAACTAGGCATCCTTTTCATGGCATTTTTACTGAGTATTTGTTGACGTTTTTCTTTAGCGAGTTAACGCACTTTTAGTAGTTTTCAAAATAACCTTTTTATGGGGAGGGAGCGCGGTTATTATCCGTTTAGTTGATATGACTTTAGTAGTTTCTGAAACATATGTATATATTAACTCTACTAAGAGGCGTGACAACGCCCACTGTTAAACAAATATTATAGGTTAACGTTTCTGGTATATCTTTTGAAACGATGACAATGTTTGAAAGCATTACAAGATAATAAATAAAACTAATGAGCAGTTTGAGTTTAATACCTTAAAAAGATAAAAAATTCTTTCTTTTCTTCGTTATTATTCAGTATTGTAACTATAGACAAAATTATTTGGTTGCTTTCGACATAAGCGACTAGAGTGATATGTATTTAGAAGGAAATTTCTCGCCTTCTTTTGTTCGTTAAGCCTTTTGTTGTTTTTTTTTTCTGCCTGAAATCTTATTTTTTGGCGACTGTAGTCACGATGAATATCAACGTTTCTGCTGTTGCAGAAAGCCTTAACAATGCTTCTTAGCACCTTATTTTGGAAACGTTGAATAATATTTATGCTTTAAGCATTGGCGCAACCGCATAGTTGCGTACCATATAACCCTACCGGCTTGTTCAAATATCTTTGAACATGTTTATCATTGATATGCTGAGGAAGTATCAAACGTACATACTCATATTCATAGCAAACACATACAGTCCACTAAATAATTAATTTCTTTCCCTCGGCAATATGTTCAAATATCTTTGAATATGTTTATTTTTTAGCATCGACAATGCCAAGATAATAAAAGACATATACATATACATAAAAAATCACATAAAATGCATTAACATGCAATACGTATGCATTCCAATCAAAAGTCGATAGTAAAAACCTATTGATTTAAGATAAGAACATGCACATGTTTATATGTACACATTGTACCCAATCGGTTCTAAAAATACATTTAGGCAATTGCATGTGTAAGTTAGGGTTTTTTATTTATTTGCCAGAAAAAAAATATATTTTTTGGCAAGCATAGCTCCTTTATTCATTGGTATAAGGTTTTACACTAAAACTTAATTCTATTCTTACCTAACATTATACTTAACTTCTAAAGCAGCGCTGCCGCTGTTGTTTATGGGAAACGGTTGAGTCATATTGCACTTTATGTTTAATTTGAGAATTTCGTGTTTACGTAGGGAGGGAAAGCTTTTTTGGTGCTAACTCGTCCGCCCTTAAATTTGAACGTCCTCGTTCGACGCTCTTACAAAAAGTCTTGACAAATTTTGAATACCAATTTCATTTGTGTTGGTTTCAGTTACATTAGAATTATTTTTAAGTTTAATTTTTTTAAACATTAATATTATTAATATTAAAATTAAAAATATTGATAGTATATTTATTGAGAAAAATTTATTATTTTGTTTTTTTAATAGATTCAAATGTATAGTTTCGTTCGTTTGAAATTTTTTTTATTGATTCTAATGACAATATTTCTTTTAAATTATTATATTTAGATAGTGGCTGTAATATTGCTGGTAATGGCTTTTTCTCTGTTATTATATTGGAGTTGTACAATATTCCATCTATTTCTAAACTAGCATTATGATATTTTATTAAATATTATATGTGCCATTTACCATTAAACTTTCATTAATTTTTTTTTACATCATTGAATTGATTTAAAAATATTAAGTCGTTTGAAATTTCTTCGACCAATTTTATATGTACATTATTAACTTTCGTACAATTTTCCGTTTTACTATTTAATAAATGTGTGATACATGCATCATCTGATATATCTTTTACTGCGTTTTTAGGGCAAATAGATATGCTGTTATATGATTTACAATTGGTATATATGCCATAAACTTTGTTTGGACATAATAATATTAATTTAAACATTATTATATTTGTTAGTTCATTTTTCTTTATTGGTCGTATTTCTGTAGACCTACATTCTTCAATTCCCGTTGTCGGTAAGCTTATTATATAAATTAAACGGTTTTCGTTTGCTGCTAATTTGACTTCAGCGAATTCTTACTATTCTATATTAAAAAATGGTATATTTTCATTTTCTGTAAATTTTTTTGTTATATTCATTTCCTTATCTGATAATATATAGGAGTTTACTATATTTGCTTTGGCCCAATGAATTGCGTAAGCCGTATTGATTAATTCTTTTTTTATAATTTCTAATTTGAATTTGATGGTTAGAACTAAGTTATATTCCACCTTTTTGTCTTCTTCAATTGTTTTTGTTAATTTATTCATTTATTTTGTTATTCATTAATTTATTTATAATAACTTGTTGGTTATTATTTTCTAAAACATTATTAATTTTGTTAGTTAAGATCTTATAGTCGCTATGGTCAGGATTTCCTGCTATCCATTTCCACGCGGTATCTATAAAATCTAGTGATCTCTTTTCTAATTTTTTATTTATTTTAATTGAATTAAAGTAGGATTTGGATTGGTTTAGCAGCGATGATAGAATAGGATAGAAAGGGTGTGCCATTAATTTTTCCATTACTATTGTTTCAAGAGTACTAATTATATTTTCGTACTGTTCTGTTTCTATAATATGAATAATTTTAAAATTTCCTGTTTGTAATTTTGCTGGTCCGATGTCTATTGTTATTAATTGGGAAGAACTGTAATCTAGAATTTGCACATATGCCGTTGTTATCGCAGCAAGAAATCTAAAAAGGAGAGGATAAGGGTTTTATTTTGCAAAAAAAAATTTTTGTGTTTATTTTTTTTTTCTTATTTTTATGCTTTTATAAGGCTTTTGTGGACTATTTTTCCGGATTTTGTTGTAACTGTAGAGTTATGATTTTCTTTTACTAATTCTTTTTTATATTTTTAAGTCAGTTTATTGCTGTATCTTTTATTAATTTTGATATAAATTGTTTGTCCAATGTTATAGTTTTTAAATGGTTTTCTGTTTTTATTGTGAAGAGTTAAATCTAGTTCCTGTTTCTGTCTCAGTCTGTATATATTATTTTGTCTTGCTTTTTCATATTGCTCAAGGTTGGTATATATTCTTCGTCCAAAAAATAATTCAACAGGTTTTTGTCCTGTAGTTGAATGTATGGAATAATTGTATTCGTAAACTGCTCTATCTAAAAGTTCTGGAAAGGATCTTTCTATATTTTCTGATTTTAAACATCTTATTATTTCTGATAAAGTGGAGTGGAAACGTTCAACTTGCCCATTAGCTGTGCTGGTGTGTGGAGGTATTCTATGTATATTAATCCTAAGTTGGTCTTTTAACATAAAAATTATTGAGTTGGCGTTTAAAGACTTTTCGTTGTCAATTTTAATATTCTGCGGTACTCCAATATCTTCTAAAGATCTTGATTCTATTATTTTGCTTGTGCGTATTTGGAAAATTTGTCAACTGCTGTTAATATTAAATGTTTGTCGGCTATGTATGTATATATCTATATGCACTCTTTGTCCTGGATATTTTGGAATTAGGGTTGCTTGAATTTCTGGATTATTAGGGTGTCTATCGTATTTGTTTACTGCGCAAATGCTGCATTGTTTAACTATTACTTTGATTCTTTTTAACATCTTTGGAAAATAAAATTTTTCTAAAATTAGTTTTTTATTTTCTATTGCATTTCGGTGAGCTCTTTTATGTTCTATTAATATTTGGATTTCCTGTTCTTCATTCGATTCTAGGTCTTTAACTTTTGTTTGTGTTTGTCTTACTTTTTAATTACTAAAATGTATTGGGTAAATTTCTTGAATTCTGCCGATTATTTTTTCTGAAGTAAATATTCCATTTATTACTGAAGGGTTGAGTCGTCTTTTTAAAATTGCTAGTAAGTCTTCTGTTGAGTAATTTGGTTTGATTATTATGCTTGTATGCTTATGGTAAGTTGGGAAGGGTAATTTAAATTGATAGCTATTTTCTTGTCCTATTAATAGGAAGATTTAATTTTTAAAAACATTTACTGGGGCTTCTACTGAGGGAATTAGATTATGAGATGAGCTGTCATCTGAGTTTGTGACTGCTGATAATGAGTTTATTTGAAATGGTCTAGAGAGTGCATCTGCTACTATGTTGGATTTTCCAGGTTTATATTTTAATTCATAGTTATACTCTTCGAGTGTAGCTTTCCATCGTTTTAATTTAGAATTACTATTTTCATTGCTTAAGGCATAAGTGAGAGGTTGGTGATCTGTATGGATTGTTACTTTCGCAGTTCCATAGAGATAGTTTCTAAATGTGTTTAATGCCCAAATAATGGCAAGCATTTCTTTTTCATTGACTGCATAGTTTTCTTCAGTTTTACTTAATGTTCTAGGTATAAAGGTTATGGGTTTTCCATTTTGTTCCAGGACAGCGCCTATGGCGTATTTGGAAGCATCTGTGTTTAAATCGACCTCTTTTTTATAATCAGGATATTGTAGGATGACGTCTCTTGATGTCAATGTGGATTTTATTTTATTGAATGCTGCTTTTGCCTCGTCGTTTAATTGGATTTGAATTTTTTTGGAAATATTTTTTGACATTCTACCTTCTTCGCCACGAAGTAGGGTTGTGAGTGGTTTTGCTAACTTTGCGTAACTTTTATAAAGCGTCTATAGTATCCGGAAAGTCTTAAAAACGATCCTTAAGTGTTTTGGGGTATGGAAAATCTGCAATAATTTTTACTTTAGATGGGCTTGTGGAAATTTCAGCAGATGAAATTATAAATCCTAAGAATTCTACTTGATCTTTAAAGAATTCGCATTTGTCAGCTTGAACTTTCATATTAGCTTTACGTAGCGTTTCGAAAATTCTGTCAATATGCTCTAAGTGTGATTTTGCGTCTTTGCTAAATATTATTATGTCGCCTATATAAACATAACATATTTTTCCAATGTGTTGTCTAAGTATATCGTCTAATGTCCTTTGAAATATGGATGGGACATTTTTTAGTTCAAATGGTAGTCTAGTGAACTCATATTTTCCGTTGTTCACAGAAAAAGTTGTTTTCTCCACGTCAGATTCCTTAAAAAGGAATTTGATGGAAACCACTTTTTAAATCGATTACTGAAAATATTCGGTTTTCTCCTAATTGTGATAGTACTTCGTCGCCTGATAGTTTTCGTTGTATGGTGATCTGAATTTCCTAATTATTTCGTCCTCTAGTAATTTATTTATTGGTTTTTCTACTTCTTACTTTAAACTAATAGGATATGGGTGAAGGGTAATTTTTATTTTACCGCCAACAGAATTTGCATAAAAGTAGTTATCATTTATTTTAGGATTCGGTCCTAATTCAGATTGGATGTAATTTTTATTGGAGCCTGTGTCTACTAATATTCTTAAAATTTGTCCACTCTTCATTTTGCATTTGAAACGAAAAGCAATTTAACCTAAAAAATGTACATCTGTCAGATGTAGGAATGGTTCATTCTCATACCCATGTGTTGTATCGGAAGGATTGTAATTGTAGTCACTATTTATTGTAGTCGTTATTTTGGCAGTCACTGTCGTATTCGTAGTTTTGTTCATTGTTCGGTTCGAGTTCTGAGTTTATATGGAAGTTTCTTTGAATTTTCGGTTGTGGGTGGTTGCTTATTGTTGTTGTTGTTGTAACGGTTACCTAATCCCCGTTTGGGTGATAAATTCTAGATTCGTTGTCGTCGAGGTCATCTAACGGAAGGCCCAGGAAACGAGCTGTTTCGACTGGGTCGGACCATAGGGAGAGGGGTGTTAGATGAGTGGGGTTTTTTGGGCATGCAAAGAGGTGGTTAGTGTCATGCGGAGACTCATTGCATGCAGGACATGTGTTTGGTATGTCAGGGTCTATTCTGGATAGGTAGGAGTTTAACTGTTATAGTGTCTTTCACTATTCCCTTAACGTTACTTTGACCATACACACATACATACACTATTTTAACTCATTAAGAATATTATTAATTGTATTTTCGCAAAGAATTATAAAATATATCTATAAATTGTACTTTACAAAGAATTGTTGTCCAAGTGCATTTCCGCTAACGAAAATGCAACTGTTAACAAAAATGTATCGTTAATTCCAAATAATTTTATTACTTATTTGCCCAAGTGCATTAATTCCAAAGAATTTTAATAACTTTATTTTCAAGTGCATTTCCGCTAACGAAAATGCAACATTAGCGAATTGTTACACTTTTTGTAAACGCACCAGACAAATTTCTTAAGAATTATTGTACATTTATCTTTATCAACAAAATAATAGTATATAAGAAAGTGGAAATAAAGAATAAGCAGCAGAGTTATTGATCGAACCTTAAACCTAATCGTTTTATTTTTTTGTGTTTCTCATTAGGAGAAAAGAAAAGTGGCGCAGTCGGTAGGATACCCGTGTATCCTTGTGTGTAAATCATTTAAATTCGAGTTACATGAGAAAGGATATTGGATATTTTAATATCCGTAACGGGTAAACGAAAATAAGAACAAATCCTTTAAAATATTAAAGGACGTACAAAATTTTTGTGACATTCGAACTTCATAAGATTGAAGAACACATCCTTTAAAAAAATTAAAGGACATATACAATTTTTTGTGACATTTGAACTTCATAAGATTGAAGAACAGATCCTTTAAAAGATTAAAGGACGTACAAAATTTTTTTGACATTCGAACTTCATAAAATTGAAGAACACATCCTTTGAAAAAATTAAAGGTTATATAAAATTTTTTTGTGACATTTGAACTTCATAAGATTAAAGAACAGATCCTTTAAAAAATTAAAGTGCAAAACTCTTAGACTTCATAAGATTGTAGATCTTTTAAAAATTTAAAGAACACATACAAAATATAAAAAAAAGAAAAAAAAACAACACAACGGAAGAAAGTGACAACTTTTTATCCTAATCAACTCTAAACTCAACATAGTGACAACTTTTTATCCTAATCAACTTTAAACTCAACATAGTGACAACTTTTATCCTAATCAACTTTAAACTCAACATAGTGACAACTTTTTCCTAATCAACTTTAAACTCAACATAGTGACAACTCTTATCCTCATCAACTTTAAACTCAACATAGTGACAACTTTTTCATCCCAATCAACTCTAAATCCAACGGTAGAAGCACAGACTCAAGCAGACAGCAATATATATATTTTCAACAAAATTGTCTGAAAGTAAGAATTTGATTAACTATATTATACTATTTATATTATTTTATGTCCATTAATATTATTATTAAATGTATGTAACTCAAAAGATAAGCATAAAATTATAAATTAAAAGAAAACTACTGTATACGTCAGAAAAACAAGAAATCAAAAATTTGCAAGAACTCCTACATAATATAACATTGATAAAAACTAAAGCAAAGAAAAACTATTTATTTTAAAAATTAAAGAGAAAACCGCATTCGTGTGTAAGAGACAATTTCTTTTTCCTTTTCCTATATTTTTTTTTCCTTAAAAATGGCAGTACAGGCTGAAAACTTAATGAACAGATTAACTATAAACCCTCTGAAATACTTAAACAATTTACCTGAATTCTATGGCGACTCAGGAGACCTACAGACATTCACCACACTCATTGACCGAGTACACTCACACCTACAAACATACGACGAAATGTCCCAACTACTTTTTTCGGACATAGTAATGTCAAAACTCAAAGGAAGGGCAAGACAGGCGATAGAAATAAACTGCCACGCGACTTCATGGGCAGAGATTAAAACCATACTACAGAATAATTTCGGAGATAGACGTTCCTGTGAAGAACTCTTCGACGAATTACGCAGCGTGACCTTTAGAACAAATACCCTAGATTTCTATAACGATATGAAAACCAAATTACACAGATTAAATAACAAACTAGTGGTTATTTTAGGGGAAACCGAAGCGACTAGAGAGAGCGCGATAAACAACAAGCGCACTGCCCTTAACATCTTTTAAAACAAGATCCCTGAACCAATGAAGTCTATCCTATTCTGCAAAAACACAGGAGATTTGGAACAGGCTATGGACATACTATTCCAGGCCGGATACGCTAATGTAGGGAATAATAACGGTAACAGCCCGGAGTTTAAAACTCATTCGGGTAATAGGAATAATAACTACAGAAATAGTACACAATACAATAGGAGAGATAGTAGGAATATAACACAACACAGGAACCCCCAACAACCATTCAACAGACAAAATTCCCAACCAATGCCCCAAAATAATGGAAGAGACTTCCAACAACACCAACCATATCAACAACACCGACTATACCAACAACCATCCCAACAACACCGACTATACCAGCAACCATCCCAACAACACCGACCATATCAACAACCATTCCAACAACACCGCCCATACCAACAAGTAAACCCACAAAACCCCAACCAAAATCCATCATTCCAAGGACCAAATTCTAGAAACCAATCAGAACCTATGGACATAGGAAAAATAGAAGTCGCTGAAAATTTTCAGGAACTAGCCTCAAAAATAAATTACCATTTATAATAATAAGGACAAGGATAGGGTTTATAAGACTTATAATAGACACAGGCGCAACAAATTCAATTTTAAATCCGGGGATCTGCGATCCCAAAAGAATTCATTCAACCAGCCCACTTCTAATCAAAACTCTTCAACATCAAATTTACGTTCACGAAAAAGCCATAGTACCTATGTTCAAAGAATTTAGGGACACTGAAAAGGATAAAACACTGGAATTCTATATAATAAGATTTCATAAATTTTTTGACGGTCTGATAGGTAATAATATATTGAGACCATTAAATGCCTGCATCAATTATGGAAAAAAGGAAATAACCATCGGTAACAAGACACTCCCTATGCACTTCGAAGACGGAAACTTAAATAAGAAAAGGATAATATCACCAGATAACTCTGACCTTGTTTATTATAAGGAAGAAAAGGACGGAAAGATTGTAAGAGAAGGAATTTTGGATGTGGAAAATGGAGAAGTAGAAATGAACTTGCTATCCGAAACTAACCAGGTGACTACGCAGAGGTAGATCATGAAAATTTTAGCATAATTGAGAACAAAGAATTTAAACCATTGAATGATCAAATTAGAATAGGACACTTAAACCCTGAGGAAAAATCACAACTATTACAATTAATAAATAGATATTATAGTATTTTTTTACCAGGAGGGCGATAGACTTTCGTTTACTTCCGCAATAAAGCATAGAATTAGAACTACAAACAATATACCCATATATTCCAAGTCATATAGATACCCGTACGTACACAAAAAGGAAGTTATAGATCAAATCCAAGAGATGTTGAAAAATAAAATAATCAGGAATAGCAATTCTCCCTATTCAGCCCCAATTTGGATCGTGCCGAAGAAGGCCGATGCCAGCGGAAAACCAAAATGGAGACTTGTGATCGACTATCGTAAGCTGAACGAAGTAACGATCGATGACAAGTTCCCCATCCCGAACATAGATGAGATTCTCGAAAAACTGGGAAGAAGCCAGTTTTTCACTACACTCGATCTAGCGAAGAGTTTCCACCAAATCGAGATAGAGGAGGAAGACATCCACAAAACCGCATTTAGTGTCGAAGGAGGACACTACGAATTTCTGCGAATGCCTTTCGGGCTAAAAACAGCCCCTGCAACCTTTCAGAGATTGATGAACAATTTACTCCAGGACTATATCAATAAAATCTGCCTAGTATACCTGGACGACATAATCATATTTTCAACATCCCTACAGGAACATATGAACTCACTCAGACTTATATTTGCAAGATTACAGGAAGCAAACCTAAAAATCCAACTGGATAAATCGGAATTTTTAAAAAAGGAAACAGAGTTCCTTGGACATATAATCACAACGGACGGAGTCAAGCCCAATCCTAAAAAGATAGAATGCGTTGTTAACTTTCCGATACCCAATACTCCTAAACAAATTAAACAATTTCTTGGCCTAACCGGATACTACAGGAAATTTATAAAGGACTATTCACTAATCGCCAAAACCCATGACTAAATATTTAAAAAAGGATGTAAAAATAAACACTTCAGACCCACAATATCAGGAAAGCTTCAATACGCTCAAAACATTACTAATTCACGACCCAATCCTTGCATACCCTGATTTTACAAAAATATTCACCCTCACAACAGACGCAAGTAATTACGCTCTAGGTGCAGTTCTCTCCCAGGACAACCACCCCATTTGCTACGCGAGTCGTACTCTTAATGAACACGAAATCAATTATAGTACAATAGAAAAAGAACTCCTAGCAATAGTATGGGCAACTAAATATTTTAGGTCATATATCTTCGGACGCAAATTTTTAATTGAAACTGACCACAAACCTTTAACATGGCTTTTTTCCATAAAGGAACCCAATTCAAAACTTGTCAGATGGCGACTAAAATTATTCGAATTCGATTATGAAATAAAATACAAAACAGGAACGAAAAACAACAACGCAGATGCGTTATCCCGTATTAGACATGAATCAATAAATATAAATACATTAGAATCCGACTCTCTGACAATAAGAGAGACTTTGTCCAAATTAAATCTTTTTAAAAAATCAAGTAGTTATCGAGAAAATTACATCTGGATCTATGAGAATAAAAACCAAGTCTATTTTTAGGAGCACAAGGAAAATAATCCAACTCAAGCAACTAGATAGAGACACTGCTATCACCGTAATTAAAAACCATCTCAACCCTACACAGTTAAATGCCATTTTAATAGATGACACATTCTATGAAGTTTTTAAGACTACTTATGAAGAATTATTTTCTAACAATAATGACTTTATAATTACAAGATGCTTTACCTTACTAGTAGATATAGAAGACGAAAATACTTTAAGTAAAACCATTGAGAATGAACACTTCGATAAAAACCATAGAGGCATACAAGCCGTTTTTGAAGAATTAAAGACACAAATATATAATCCCAAATTAAAATTAAGAATAACCCAATTTATTAACAATTGCGAAATTTGTAACTTAGAAAAACACGATAGAAAGCCCCCTAAAATACCCTACAAAATTACCGAAACACCCTCTAAACCTCGTGAAGTTATTCACATTGACGTTTTTTACACATTAGAAAAACAAATCTTTATGACAATAATCGATAAATTTACCAAATTTGCTGTAGCTTACAGAATCAATGGAAGAACTTGGTTAGAATTTAAAACAAAACTATTACATTATCTTAACACTTACGGTAAAATTGAGAAAATTATTGTTGATAATGAACTCGGCTTCAAAGCCATACCAATGCAGGAATTTCTAAAAGATGAAAATATTACAATACCCTACACTTCTAACAGTAATCATACTTCAAATGCGGACATTGAAAGATTGCACAATACAATCAACGAACGAAAGGAGCCAACACGAAACAGTAGAAGAAAAGATTTTAAGGATAATAGGAAAAATTCACGAAGACAAATATAAACAGATCCACGATTTAATTTTGAAAAAAAAAGAAAAATATATAAATAGATTAAATAAAGACAGAAAGGACGTTGATATCCAAAAAGGTCCGAATTTTATAAAAGAAATCAGAGGCGGCAAAAATCATAGAAAATACAGGAAAATAGATGCTACTATAATTGACAACGAACAATTAAAAGACACTAAGACTGGATTAAAATATTACAAAACACACGTGAAACAAGATAAAAAATATCAGGATAAAAGTAACCCCAAAATAAAAGCTAGACATTAAAAACCAATACTTACCCTTTCAGATGGCACCCTGGATTTTATTGACCACATTTGTGACAACTATATACGCACAATCCATTGACATTCAAGACCTATCATACAATAACGGCTATATACCGATCAAAACAGGGGAGACCAAAATCATTGAACACTACACCAAAATACTACACATAGTAAACACAACAGAATACGAACGTACATTAAAGAAAATTTGAAAAAGAACCTAATAAAAATCAACGATAATTGCTTGAATAATATATTAAATTTTGAAGAAGCCGACTGCAAAATGCAAATATTTAATAGACAGGAAATAGTGGAAATAATTCCAGGCATATTAGTTCTCAAACAATTCAATAGTAACATATCGCTCAATTGCAGTAAGGCTAAACTAAAAATTTCGGGAAATTTGAAAATTGTGAGATAAACACGTTAAACAAAACTTTTAAAAATGTTAAACTTAAAATACAAGACAAATTTATCCTACCTAATCTCATAACGAAAATCAAAGACAACAGTAATACAACGCTTGCAGACATAAAAATTGAATCTTTATATCTAAAACAAGTAGAATACGAAAGAACATTGAAACAAGTACTATATACGAATAAGAACTCGAAAATACTTAGTTTTAGCATAGATACCTCAATTATTATATCAATATGTATCTTAATTATTTTTATATACTTCTTCAGGAATACAAAAACATATATTCCGAACGTACAATTAAAAAACGAAACCACTATAAACAACCCAGCAAAAATAATATAATTTCGTCGGAGCCTCAAACTAACGGTGGGGGTGTTATAGTGTCTTCTACTATTCCCTTAACGTTACTTTGACCATACACACATACATACACTATTTTAACTCATTAGGAATATTATTAATTGTATTTTCGCAAAGAATTATAAAATATATCTATAAATTGTACTTTACAAAGAATTGTTGTCCAAGTGCATTTCCGCTAACGAAAATGCAACTGTTAAAAAAATGTATCGTTAATTCCAAATAATTTTATTACTTATTTGCCCAAGTGCATTAATTCCAAAGAACTTTAATAACTTTATTTTCAAGTGCATTTTCGCTAACGAAAATGCAACATTAGCGAACTGTTACACTTTTTGTAAACGCACCAGACAAATTTCTTAAGAATTATTGTACAAACATTTATCTTTATCAACAAAATAATAGTATATCAGAAAGTGGAAATAAAGAATAAGCAGCAGTTATTGATCGAACCTTAAACCTAATCGTTTTATTTTTTTGTGTTTCTCATTAGGAGAAAAGAAAAGTTTTAACCTGCTACAGTATCCAGAACGAAGTTGCGCGAGGGTCACTCTAGATTCGCGAGGCAACTCGACCTCTGTGTCTGCTATGGGTGGTGGTTTGACTCGTATTACGCCATTCACTGAGAGGGAGTCGGTGAAGGTGTTAATGGCTCCACTGTGAATGGCGGTCAGTGCCTGTCTGAAGTTAGTGGCGTCCGAAGTCTGGTCGGCGTACTGTCTAATGTCGTCGACGTAGTCAAGGAAGGACCTCTTGATGTTCCTAGGAGGCGGCTCCGCTACATGCAGGCGACTGCAGGGGTGGTTTCTACGAAAACATCCCAGCAGAAACTGCTTGGAGAGGAGCTCATTATGTTCCTTAACCGGAAGCATACGGGCCTCACTATGTAGGTGTTCGATTGGAGACATCAAGAGGCATCCCGTGATAGTCCGGAGTGCAGTGTTCTGACAAGTCTGAAGCTTCTTCTTCTGCGTGTCACTGCATCCAGGCCACCATATTGCGGCTGCATAATTAAGGACCGGCCGGCCGATTGCCTTGTATGTTGCCAACAACGTTTCTTTGTCTCTTCCCCATGAGCTGCCGGCAAGCGACTTGAGGATTTTGTTGCGGCTCTGTACTTTGGCAGTTATCGCGGTCGTATGAGGAGTGAAAGAGCACAGACTGTCCAAAGTGACGCCTAAAATTTTAGGGTTATTTACTGTCGGAATTTTTGTGCCATCGACTGAAATGTTCAGGTCCAGTCTGTACTCCTTCGTCCAATTTGTGAAGATGGTCGCTGTGGATTTGGTGGGGGAGAGTGTTAGGCTCCTTGCAGAGAAGAAGCGAGAAAGATCGGAGAGGTAGCCGTTTACTTTTGAACACATGCCATCGATTCCATTGCCCGACGTCAATATCGTACAGTCATCAGCGTACGAGGTCATTGAAATTCCCGCTGGTGGCTGGGGGAGTTTTGAAATATAGAAATTAAACAGTAGCGGGGAGAGGACACCGCCCTGCGGAACCCCCTGTTTAATTTTCCTGAGTTTGGAGTTTTGACCTCGAAACAGTGCGGATGAATGCCGACTGCTCAGGTAGTTCATAGTCCACCGCTTCAGCCCTGGAGGGAGCGTTGATTGTTCCAGGTCCTCAAGTAGGATTGCGTGATTGACTGTGTCAAAAGCTTTTGACAAGTCCAACGCTACGGGGATCGTCCTCTCGCAGGGTGGCTTCTGGTTCAGGCCATGAACTATCTGGGCGTTTATGACGCTAAGTGCTGTGGTGGTACTGTGCACTTTACGGAAGCCATGCTGATGGTCTGCTAGGCTCAGGTGGTGGGTGAATGACGGGAGTAACAAGGCCTCAAGTGTCTTCACTACTGGGGAAAGGAGAGTTATCGGGCGATAAGACTCTCCTTTGTTGGCGGGTTTGCCAGGTTTCAGCAGTGGGACCACTCTTCCGACTTTCCACACATCGGGTATTTGAAGAGTGGATATCGACAGGTTGAGGACCTTGGTGAGGTAGTTTACTCCCGTTGGGCCTAGGTGTTTTAACATCAGCATTCTTATTCCATCAGGGCCGATGGATTTAGACGATTTCGCCTTTTTGATGACACTCTGAACCTCCCCATCGGTGAAAGTAAGTGGTGCGCAGTCTTTTGGCATTTTGCGCAGCCGTCGGGTAACACATCGTTTGGCCTTGTCGGTCGAAGGGTGCAGTATAAACTGCCGGCTAAAGTAGCTCGCGGACTTCTTCGGGTCCGCGGAGGCATGGCCATCGAATTGAATTTCAACCCGATCGTCATGTCTCCTCGGATTTGACAGGGCCTTGACAGTAGTCCAAAGCTTACTCACACCCGTGGAGAGGTTGCAGGACTTCAGGTGCTCTATCCATTTTGTCCGCTTATGATGATTTACCATTTGCCGAATCTCCAAATTGATATCCCTTATTCGGGGATCACAGGCATCGGCATGGCGTAAGGTGTCGCGCTCATTTGCTTATACAGCTGCTTCGGCTGGGAAATTAGGGCGGAGTTCCGCGATTCTTCCAGCCGGTATGAAGCGAGCAGTAGCAGCAGCGATCACCTTGCGGAATTGACGCTCGCCAACGATGACGTCCGTAGGAATGGATAGTGCGTTGAAGGTGCTCTCAGTAAATTCTGTGAAGCCGACCCAGTTAGCTTTGTTAAAGTTAACATAAGTGCGGTTGTCCACAGAAATAAAGTCAGGAGGTTTCTCGATCGAGATAATTATGGGCAGATGGTCTGATGCAAGAGTTAGCATAGGTCGCCAGGTTATACTATTTATCAGACCACCGCTAGCGATGGTAATATCTGGCGAGCAGGTGCCCATAAATCTGGTGGGGGCTTCGTCATTCATTGTGCAGAATGTCGAATCGTCTATCTGTTCCGCCAGCTCCATCCCCCTGCGATCGTTTGACAGGCAGGAATGCCAATGATCGTGATGCGCGTTAAAGTCGCCTAGCACCAAACGGTTTTCACCACGAAGTAGCGCATCTATATTCGGGTGATATCCTGTTGGGCAACATGTAACTGGGGGGATGTATATATTAAATATTTCGAGCTCGACATCGCCTGACCGGACAGCTATACCCTGACATTCTAGGGTGGTGTCCCTGCGGTCGATGTCAACATCGATTAGACGATATTGCACGGTGTTGTGCAATATGAAGGCTAGGCCTCCACCATTATCCCGCTCGCGATCCTTACGTAAAACGTTGAAACCAGCACAAATCAGAAGATCTGAGTGGCTGTTTAGCTTGGTTTCTTGGACCGCAGCTATCGTTACGCGCTCCCGGCTCATAAATTCAACTATCTCCTCGATCTTGCTCTGGAGTTAGTTGCAGTTAAATTGTAGGAGTCGCGTTTGTCGCGGGTGTCCAGTCGTGATCCTAAGGGTGAGTGGGGTGCATGTAGGTGGTGGTTGTTGCAGCTGTGCTATCCGCATGGGCGGTTGTCGCACTGTGGTGTTGGTTGGCGACGCCACTGTATGTGATTGCGGGGGCAGACTCCTACAGTATAGGGCAACATACGACGCACTCCACTCTCGTGTAGTGCGCAGACCAGAACACGACAGAAAGTGACACCAGCCAGTACAAGAATTGCACTTGACTGATGTGACATTCCAGCGTATTATGGTCTGACACACGAAACAGACTGTGCGAGGAACCAGGAGTTGCTGGGTGGTTCTCGCACGAGGATTGGAGCTAGATGAAGGTTGGGGGGGGGGGAGGTTGGTCAGATTGGGAGTTATGCTGTCTGTGTGAGCTCCTTGGGACCGTGGAGGTCCTATCTTGGCCACTCGACTGGAGTGGCAGCGCAGTGCGCGAACATGGTGCAGGTTGCACAGCCGTTGAGGCAGATGTCGCATTATTGCGTTGACAGCATGGGGCCACTTAACTCGTGGTCCACTCCCTGTGTGTCTTAAGGCCTGAGCAGGTCTTAAGATGGCTCCATTCATTGCATGTATTGCACCTAACCGAGGTGGAATTTGGATGGAGCCTGTTTGCGGATACGCAGCAGTAGAATTCCTCGGGGCCCGGGTTGGACTCGATGCCAGCACGGGTCAGGAGGATACGGAGCAACCCTGCTGCTAGGCGTTGCTCCAATGACGACAAACCTAATCTAAAACTTACTGATCCAAACAGGGTTAGATCGCCGAAATAACAGCCCTTGGCCGGATAAAATCCGGGTCAATTCCGGTATCGCAGAACCGGCTGTTGTGGGAATTGGGTGGTTGCTTATAGATGTCTGATATGGTCTTTTGCCGAATTCTTGAGGTCCTGGTCGGTTTGTATAGTTTATAGCGTTCGTTCTTAAACTAACATCTACCTCCATTGGCTGAGGAGGTTTCGGTGGTGTTGGGTGCGGTGATTTTTGTTGTTGTTGGTTGAATAAATTGTTATTTTGAAAACGGTTGTAAAGATTGAAATTTTGATTTGGTTTTGGAATGTGAGCTAGTTCGGGATGGAATTTATTTTGGAGGAATTTTTGGTTTGTTGTTTGACTATATTGTGCTTGGAAATATTTTAATTGAACGAATTGTTGTTGTCGAGAGGGTGGTGGTAAATTGTATTTTTGGTTATTGGCATTATTGTGCTCTGAAACTCTGATTTTCGAGTTTCAAACAAAGATGTAGGCTTCGGGAAGACTTTTTAGTTCTCTAATTCTAAGAAGTCTAGAGAGATCTCCTGAGAGTCCTCTAATAAAGGTATCTAGTGCTTTAGCACGATAGTTTTCTGTCAGTAGATGTACTGCTTCTTCTCCTACCTCCATGCATCCTATTTTGTTAAGAATTAAGGATAGATGCGAATATACTTTTTGGTAGAATTCGTTGATGGATAATCTACCTTGTACAAGACAGGTCATTTGGTATTCCAATGTACCTATGTCTCGTTTGTCAGCATAGTGGGTTGTTAGGCAACGAGATATTGCCGTCGAGTATAGAGGTGTGTTGTACGATTCTAGGGCTATGTCTGCTTTCCCTATTATATTGTTTCTAATAACATTCAGTATACCAAAATATCGGGCGTTCTCTACGGTGTACGTTTTACGCTTTTTTTCCAGGAACTGAATTCTGAAGCATTCCCTGAAAACTCTCTTAATGAACGTACCACGTCGGGAATTTTGTCAATTTCACTCATGTCATTTCTAAATCGTTCATCTATTGTCTGGTTTGTAACGCTTTGATTTGGATTACTGTTTAAAAATTATTGAATTATTTTCTGTCCGTCTGTCTGAAGGATTTGAGTTAAAATGTTCTTTATTAAATGATTTAATTCGGTCGATACTTGGGAAGCAGGGTTAGGAGTGGTTGTTGAATGGGTGTAGGGTTATTGCTTAGCAATGTGGGTCTAATTATGTTATGTAGGTTAGTCATTTTGAATTAAGTTATAATACTATAGATAATATTATGGACTGTACAAGTCTTTGTTTATGAGTATATATTTTTTCTTTATTTATTTGTTAATAATCTCTGGAGGGTCCCGTTTATGGTGAATCGCAGAGTTATTTTTTTGTTATACATGTTTCTTTTCCAATATTATAGACTGTACAAGTCTTTGTTTTTAAAAGCAGAATTAACTTGTTTTAAATATTTCTCAAACAATTTTTTTTTGTTTCCTTTTTTTTTAAGAATTTTTATATTTCAGAATTTCTTTTTCAGAAAATTTAAATTAATTTCGTTTAAAAATTTCGCGAATATAGTTTTTCTGTTTTCCTAAAAAATTTTCATATATTTTTGAACACTTAATTTCTTTTGTTTCTTAACAGTTAATAATATATTTAATATTTTATATATTCTTAATTATTATTTTTTAATAACTTAACTTATGTTTTACATTAAAATCAACTTCCGCTTCATGGCCGGTGACCGTGCCGCTTTCCTCTTTCCTTCCGGTACCAAGGTGCACTCTTTCAGTCCTTGATGCCACTCTTCTTGTGGGAAGAAGTCCGCTCAGCTGCTTCTTTTTCGTACTACATATGGTCCTTTTAATTTGTGCGTGATTTTTAACCACTCCCGGTTTTTCCGATATGTTTTTGCGTGAGTTTTTAGACACGTATGATTTCGCATTACTTATGGTACACTTTTCCGTTATGTGTCTTATTTTTTTAAGTTATCCTTTAAAACATTGCTCGGGTTTCTAGACATGTATGGTTTTGCACTACTTATGGTACACTTTTCCGTTATGCGTCTTATTTTTTTAAGCTATCTACTTAAAACATTTCTCGGGCGCCAGTTATTGTTTTCTATTTATTTGCCAGAAAAAAAAAATATTTTTTGGCGAGCATAGATCCTTTATTCATTGGTATAAGATTTTACACTAAAACGTAATTCTACTCTTACTTAACATTAAACTTTACTTCTAAAGCAACGCTGCAGCTGTTGCTTATGGGAAACGGTTGACATACCGTTCCCACAGGTAACAGGTGTTTGGTCAGCACTTTTCGATTTCGCGTGCAATATGGCCTTCAGGTGAAGAGTTATATTGCACTTTATGTTTAATTTGAGAATTTCGTGTTATTAGGAGGGAAAGCTTTTTTGGTGCTAACTTGTACATCGAAAACGTAACGAATCACGTAACATAAACAATGAGTAACATACATATTCACATACACACATACACATATATTTAGTTAGTTAAGATAGTTTTAAAAATTGTATATAAAGCCGTCAAAAATTAAATAAAAGCGAGAATGAAATATTTCTCAGCTCAATGAAGGTATTTTCTGTCCCCCACCACCGGTAAAACATTTAAGAATCTTCATTGAGTTTATTCACGGCTTGATAGTTGGTTTGTATAAAAGTAATTTAGATTTAGTCATCAGCAAAAGTGACACTGATACTGTCTAACGGTAAGTCCATTATGTAAAGATTATACAAGAGTGAACCTAAAATACTTCCCTGTGGTATGCCTGCTTCAATATCTTTTAGTTGGGAGAATTCATTCCCTTGTTTTACACGGAAAAATCTTGAGGTTATATACGGATCTAGGAGCGCACAATGCACTGGAATACATAATTTTAGTTTTTCCATAAGGCCTCCGTGCCATACCTTGCCGAACACCCGCTCAGCATCAAGAAATACCGCTGAGGACACTTTTCCCCCTTCTCCCAGAATTTTTCGATTTAGCATGTATTGTATGAATTGGTTCTGTTGTTGAATGGTAGTTTCTGAAGCCGAACTGATGTGATGGGTGAATGGATGAACAGTAGATTGAATCATGGTGCTCTCTTAACTTTAACAGTTTTAATTTGATTTACTGAAACGCAATTTCTCTACTCTCATTTGGACGAAAACTGTCAAGTGTGTTGCGAATACATTTGCTTAATTACAATCACTTCAAGCCCATGTGTTACTGTTAATTCTTACTAGCACAACGTGACATGTTAGACGTTTAAGTATTTGGTACTTTTTCAGAGCGAGTAATCATCTCTTTCCTCAACCGATAGTTGAGATACATATTTGTGTATTGACTCATTATGTCACATAAAATGTGTGATTTCTCGTTTTTATTAAGGTTGCTTTTGTCATATAGAGTAATTTCTATAGAGTAATTTGACTATAATTTTCCGCTTTATCTCCGGAGTTCTATCCCAAGCAGCTTGTTGAATTTCTTTTGTAAATCTGTCAACTTCTATATCGAAACTTTCAATTATTATGATTTGTGGATAGTTTATTTTAGTCTGAAGTATTTGTGCATTTTTTAATACTACAGAAGGTATCCTTGTAAAAAGGTTGATTGGTACTTTTTCCTCTAAATTTAGTGCACAAAGCTTTTCTCTGTAATTTGTATAATTAAGTCTTTCTATAACTAAACCTTTCAGTATTTCCCATATGTTGGGGTTTGTGATGGGAACATGTTTTCCTTGTTGATATAAGAAAATTTTAATAGTTGTTGTGCTGAATTCATTATCAAAGTTTAGGTTGTCCTCTTAGTGGTTAATATTCTTGAATTTTACCGTTAATTGTTCTAGTGCTTATTTCTGCTAATAAGAGGCATGTACAATGTTTGAAAAATTTGGCGATGAAAATTATAAACTAATTTTACTAATTAATAATACTTAATTTCGGTGTGAATTATTTCGTTAATTGTTTTTGGTCTATCAGTAAGCTTAAATTTAATTCGAATTGGATTACGATAGAATTTGCTACCGCTGCAAATGTCGCAGTTGTTTATGATCGTATGACATTATGGCTATTTGTTTTTACGTTTGGGTTGTATGATATGGATTTCAGTTTTTCATAATGTCCGACAATTCCTAACGACTGCTTTCTTTCTTGTGGATAAGGATTTTATTATTATTTATTTTTTGTCAATTCATTTTCTGTGTTTTTTGCAAATATGCTTCTATTGATTCATTTCGTTTGATAGAACCTGATTTTGTGAATTTTCTTTAATGCTTTCCTTAACTTCACCTTGATTTATTTCGTCTGATTCTACTTAAGAAATAAACAACTTTATTTATTTGTTTCTTCACAGTACTTTGTGCTTCCTGAATGCTATACATTTTTTTGGTGTTGATTGGATACTGACTCGGTTTTGTTTTTTATATCCTAAACAGGTTAAGTTTGGTACGAAGCTAGTAACAACGTCGGAGGCCCTTAAAGTATATATAAAAAATGATCATCGTGACGAGCTGAGTTGATTTAGCCATGTCAGTCTGTCCGTCTGCCTATGTATATGGAAAATAGTTCCCCTGTTTATGAGATACCGTTTTGAAATTGGAACTATGGAAAACTTTTTTACTTCGCATGCTGCTCATCAACGCTGTACCATTGATATCGGACCACTATAGAATATAGCTGCCTTACAAACTAAACGATCAAAATTAAGTTCTTGTAAAGAAGATTATATGTATGTATGTATGTTTATGTGTAGGAATTAAAGAAACGAGATTATGTAGCGTGAGAATATTGACTTTTTGGCATACTGGAGAAGGCTTTATTTTTACTAAAAAATATAATAATTAAATAAAATATACAGTTAAAAATTTATAAATAAAAGTAGTTACCCCTGGCTTTTTTTAGAAATATGTAATTCATATGAAAAAATGAATTTTTAGAGTAAATTTTAAATAAATAAGAAAATAAAATATAATAAAAACATGTCTTCTGTGAAATATCTCCAGAGAGTCAACTATCGGTATAATTGTACTTTAATTATCAGACCGCTCAACCAGAGATTCAGTATCATTGATTTTCTTAAGGCCGAGTTGATAAAACTACCCAAAACTCTTATGAATATGTGCTCGGTCATCTCTTTCAGACTTAAATGGTTAATGAGTTACAATGTGTGTGCATTAGTTTTCTTAGAAATTATTTGAATTCGGTTAGCCGCACCTTTGTTCAATCTGGCGGTTACAGTTTTTAACTGTCAACTGTAACATGAGAGTTGTACATCTTGTTATCTCAGGAGAATTTTCATGATCACACGTTCCCTTTTCATACGCTTACCTTATACTGGAAGCTGCTGAGAAATTCATTTACATAAATACTGGCAATAACTTCTTCCTCTTCGAAATGTGGTAAAAAGGAAATTTCGTTGAAAATAACACAAGTATTTAAGAGTTTGGTAATATTTTGAAGAAACAATGTAACTCACTTACTGCAATTGGCATCGTAATTCGTTTACTCCAAGCGCTCAGCTCGCTCAGCAATATTTTAGCACGAACAGCCTTTCTGCAAAGTATTTAGACGAAATATATCATTAGAATCCCATATAGATGGCGCAAGTTTTATTGAACTCACCACATTTTCAGATAGTACTAACCTTCAAAAGACAGCTGTTGAAATTTCATGACATTCTATTCATTAGTTTGCTAGTTATTGTGGTAAGAGTAACGCTACATTTGTTATTTTAAAAACAATGGATGATAAAAAGTTTCGCGTTTTAATTTTACACTGCTTCTTGATGGGGAAAAAATACCGTTCAAGCGAAGCAATGGCTTGAAAAGTGTTATGGGGACTCCGCATCATCAGAAATCACAATAAAACGTTGGTTTGCTGACTTCAATCGTGGTCGTAGAGACACCAATGCTGCAAAACACAGTGGGCGTCCAAATGAGGCTGAAAAAAAATTGTTTCATCAAGACAACGCACCGTGTCAGAAGGCAATCATAACAACGACAAAAATGCATGAATTGCATTTTTAATTACTGCAGTATCCACCTTATTATCCAGATTTAGCTCCTAGGGACTATTGGTTTTTCGAAGACCTCAAAAAAGTGTTCGCCGGTAAGAAATTTCGCTCGAATGAAGAGGTTATCACTGAAACTGAGGACTATTTTAAGGCAAAAGGCAAATTGTTCTACAAAAGTGGTATTGAAATGTTAGAGCGGCGCAGGAATGATTGTGTTGCTCTTGATGAAGATTTTATTGATGACTAAAACTAATTTTCAAACCGTGTTTTCTTTGTTAGGCCCGGGAATTTTCAGCCCATGAGTTATGTAAAATTGATATATTAAAGGCTTTTTTCTTTCGCAAACGTTTATATTATATTTTTGCGTTTCCTGCTATCTTGCACGAATCCCTCTAAAATTTTTAAACGAGGTGTGTTCAAAGGAAAATGTAAATTTTGATTTTTTGCTGGCTGTGTGCATTTGATTATCGACATTTTTTTTTGTTATAATCGGTGAGTCCAATTTGTCTCAAAAAAGTGTTTATAAGTGCTGCAAGTGCGTGCCATTCAGAATGGCTTCGAGGATTGGATAAGTGTTGGCACAAATGTATTTATCCGAGGAGATTACTTTAAAAAAAAGGCTAAATTGAACTTTTCCTTTGAACAAACACTTGTTTAGTTGCTTGTCATAGCTGAAAGCACTCATATAGCATTATCTGCAAAGGTATATGGTTGTTCCTATAAGGTTCTTAATACACTAGCTATAAGTTATAACATTACCGTCTCATCAAATGCAGTAATATGTTTATAATATCTTTATTCCATTAGGGGAATTCGAATTTGACTCGCCATACTGGGATGAAATAAGCGAATCAGCTAAGAACTTTATTCAAAACTTAATGTGTGTAAACGTGGATAAACGGTATACCTGTAAACAAGCACTGGCACATCCTTGGTAAGTAAAATAGTTAACATGTACTTAGGAATTTTAGATCATTGTAAAAGTATAGGGCTACAAGTAACAAAATAATTATATGTCTGTCAATATTTATACACCGCTGATTGAAATACTGAGATTTGTATAAAAGGAATTGTAAAAAATTAACTTTTTGGGGGAAACATTTTTTAAATGGAAAATATTAAAAAACTTCCAGGAATTTTCAAAACATAAGTATATTGCATATTTTGTGCTTTTTATCAACAGCTTTGAAGCTGCAATGAAGTCGCGTTACCAACATTTTTCATAGAAATTTATCATATCGGAATCACAATAATAGTTCACTTCTATACTCACCATTTTTTTAAAATAATAATTGAGAAAACTCTATCCAATGGCAAGTAGAATTAAAAAGTTGTGATAAATATCTCCGATTTGTGATAAATAATCTATAAATTCAACGGATTAATTCAATAAATAAATTTTCGATCCAACCTAGGTAGATTTAACATATACAGGTTGGTTGAAAAGTTTCAGTATTCAATATAATCTTCATAAAACTTCAATACACTAATACTAATAATCCTCTAATAATTTTATGCCATCGGTATAATAACTCTCCGGAAGCTCTGCAAAATACCCGTCTACGGCTGTAATAGCTTCTTCATTTGTCGAAAAACGCTTTCCACGAAATAATTGTTTCTGGTTTCTGAAAAGGTAGTAGTCCCTGGGAGCCAAATCCGGTGTATACGGTAAATGCACAAGCAATTCGTTGAATTTTGTCATTTTTAAAACACCTTTGTAAGCAGGTGCATTGCTTTGAAAAAAAATTTATTTTTTTGTGCTGCAAATCAGGTATTTTCTCACGAAGTTTTTCATCCAGTTGATCCAAAAGGCTGCAATTATATTCAGAGTTGATTGTTTTACTTTTCTGCAGATAATCAATGAACGAAATTCTTTTTTCATCCCAAAAAACTGATGCCATATCTTCTTTACTGATCGTTGTGACTTCACGTGCTTTGGAGTTAAACAACCAGGTTTAGTCCACTGTAAACATTCTCGTTTCAATTTAGGATTATTGTGATGGATCCAAGTATTATTATTATTCTGCCTAAAACTCTCCAAATTATGCTAAGAAATTTGTTTTCGATCCAGTTGAATTTTTAACGTGTTCGGCACTAACTTTCCAAACAGCTTTTTCATATGTAATTCTCCATGTAAAATATGAAGTACTCGTTCGTCGGAGATGCCTATGGTGTTAGCAATTTCACACTTAGTCAAACTTGGATCTTCACTAGCAATATTATGAATTAGCTGAATGATTTCTGGTGTTTGCGGTTTGTGGTCGTCCTTCGCGTGGATCATCTTCAAGCCTAGTGCGACCTCGTTTAAATCCACCAGCCCAAAATTTAACGGTGATGACTCCTTATACACTTCTAACATTTGTTCATAAATTTCCTTTGCTTTTAAACCTTTCAAAACAAAGAATCTAATCACTGTGGGATATCCAATTTTTGCCATATTAAAGAAATTCTCTGACACGTCAACTTCAAATGGCTTGTAAACAATGAATTAATTGACAGAATGACTTGTAACTTTGCATGTGTTCTCACGACAGATGTACCAACTTGAGATAAAAAAATTGGAGCTAGTAGTGCTTGAAGATTTTTATACTCTCTTAACATGTACTTGTGACTGATGTCTCTTAATTATGCAGTAAGTACATGTGGCAATGTTATTTAAAATCGAATAGTTTATAAGTTAATATCATAACCTAAAATTAGATGGTTGGAAATACAAGTACATCCAGAACAAAACGAAACTACGCCATTCTGTTCCGTTTGATATGCAATAAAATCTAATATTTATTTCGATTATTTAAAGGTATTCGAAATAACCGTTGGTTCACAAAACTATTAAAATCTAACCAACTTGCTTCAAATGTGGCTCAATTAAAAATAAGTTATAAAGTTTGCAAGTAAGCTTAATTAGCCCGATTGGCAGAAATATAGTAAAAATGAAAAACATTTTTAGTTTTATAGCTATGTTTTTGATAATTTTGAGATTAATTCGATATATTTTATGGTATAATTCAAACAATTTGTTTGATCGGTATCAAAAACACCAATGCTAAATTGAAATGTGTAAATATTTTACATGTGACACTCTCGCTCTTATCTCTTATAAAAATATATAAAAAAATGTATGTATATATCTGTATGCATGAACATTTTCTAACCATAGCTTTTATTGTTGTTTATTGCAAGGATTTCTGGTAACGCAGCGAGCAATAAAAATATTCATGGTACAGTGTCCGAGCAACTTAAAAAGAACTTCGCGAAATCTCGTTGGAAAGTAAGTAGATTTTGGTGAAATTTTACGACTGCATTTTCTATTTCCTCATACTAATTTCAGCAAGCCTATTATGCAGCAACCGTTATTCGCCAAATGCAACGGATGGCACTGAGCAGTAATAGTGGAGGTAGTAGTAGTAAGAGCAATATATTACCAACGGATGTAGTATGTAGCAGCAACGTTGTGACGTCAGAAGCGGCTGAAAGAATTATCAGCAGTAATACTGAGGAGGCAATTTGTATAAGTAATGTGAACTCAAGTATCAACGTAAACTGTTCTCTACATGAGCTCTCAACTGATTACAATGTATCTACTGTCAATGAACGCAAAGATAACCAACCATTGGAAAGTAATAGTTGTAAATGTAATTCTACTGCTTGTGTAAATGGCAGTGAAACAAACATGTAAACCTTTCCGAAATAAAAGGAAAAATACAATCACTTATAACAGGCTTAAAGTCTTATAAAGATAACAATTTCTAGAATTTTTTTTTAACTTCCTTTTGAATAAGTCTGTATTTAGTTCAAGTCTGATCACAAACGCCCCGAAACTTCCATGTAATAACTTAAATAAGAAACGATATAATTTTCTTTAATCATACATGATACATTAGAAAATAAAATTTGAAAATATAGTTAATGAACTAATAACTGTCAGTTTTATTAAAAAGCTGCAAAAAAATCTAAAATTCTATGCGCAATAAAAGAGCTGTACATACTAGTAGATCCGATTACGCGTTGCTGTGGTTATGGTATACAATTAATACTGTTATAATCTATTCAATACAGTGAAAACATTATTTACGAATAGAGGCGAAAACAATATTGTCAGTATAAGAATCCAAGAGAATGTACTTGAGCTTCAATTGTGAAAATAATTGATACAAATAGTTGTCAATGAAATAAATAAATAATTTTCCATTTGGCATTTTTCACAAAATTGTAATTATATTATTGTAATTTTAATTTTTTTTTTGAATACGTGCTTACTTTAAGAAATATATTTTTTATTTATCAAACTGGGCGCAGTGTGCTAACTTTCTAATAATGCAGTATTTTAGGATTTTTATACTCTTGCAACATGTTGCTACAGACTAGAATAGGTTTGTTCACCTGTTTGTATCACTCAAAAATAATCCAGTTAGATATAAAGTTATATTTATATATATTTTTGGAATTGAATTCCGAGTGACTGTCTGTTTGTACGTCCGTCCGATATCTTATTGAAACTTTGTATACGTGTTCGTTGACAAAAAAAGTGAGGACGAATTCGTAGATCCACGTTATCAGACCACAGCCATGCCCACAACACGTCATTAGCCAAAAAACTATAAAATGCCATAACTAAGCATTAAATTAAGATATAAACGTGGAGTTTTGGTACAGGGGATTGCAAAAGCAAGGAGCACCCTATGATGGGTTTAATGTACAGATCACCTAAACCATTAAAGCTACAATAACTAAATGCGCCAGAGACATAAATCTTACAACCGGGATAGTAAACGAGGGCTCTAGACGAGTCGGTATCAAAATTGGACAATGCGCGAGTCACCGACCAACCAAATTTGGTACATCGGATTATTTTGGCGCTCCCATGTCTAAGTGCGAAATCGGATAAAAACCACGCCTACATCCCATATAACGCGACTTTAAGTTCCATTGGATTTCTTCAATTTCCAGTGTACAAAACAACAATTATTTAATATATCCGGATAAAACTTTGCATGAATGGTGCCTTTGAGGTGTGCCACCTTATGACGGAAAATTGTTCAAATCGGACCAAAACGATTCAAGTCCACAGATACCGTGAGATATATAATTGAAATTAGGAGGGTAAGGAGATAATAGTAAGTCTGTATGTCAAAAATGGAATAAATCGGGTCAATATTTCCTTTAGCCCCCATATACCTAATAGAAAGATTTTCAAATTTCCGACCTTATACCCCATACATATATCAATATTATGTGTGAGTTATCTTAATTGAATTGAGTGAGCGTATTTTTTTTCTTTACGGTCCATCTCTGCGCCTGGATTAAATCGGGTTAATACTTACCCTAGCCTCCATATAACTACAATAATATCAGGATTTTCAAACATCCGGTTTACTTTACTTTTTATGTATTGTTGATGGTATGTGAGGTACCTTAATAAAACTCGGAGAGTATCTGATCCTATTAACAATTTGTAGTAATGATAGAAATAGATAAAATCGGGTCAATACTATACCTATATCCCAAATAGCTAATAAAAAATTTTCAAACTTCCGGTTGGCCTTATGCCCATATATCGGTCAATATGTACGATATTTTAGCAAAATTAACTGAACGTATAAAATTGGATATAGTTTATTTAATGCTGAAAATATGTGAATATTAATATTAATAATTATATTGTGCAACATATAATAATTTCCGTTATTCTAACAATTCTTATAATAATGATTTATCGCTGAACATGAATGGAGTTGGTCTAGATCTTAGTCTTAAAGGAGTATTCTGGTTTAGAAGCCCGAATTTCAGGCTCTTTTTCGGACCTGTAAAAAAAAACAAGAAATATTTTGACCATACATTTTTTTATATGTTTTTTATTGATAGATAGAGAAGAATTAATTATAATATAAAAACAAAAATTTCAAAAAATTCCAGGCCGGCAAATTGGGGACTGATAAAAAAAGGGCGTGTCCTTGTGTGCAGTATATCAGGATTCCCAGTAACCCGAAATGAAAATTGTTGAGTGATCCTTTAAGAAGAAGGACGTAGTTATAGCACTACAAGAGGATTTCGGAAAAAAACTTTTTTTCACAAAATGGCGACTGTTAGAAAAATATGTTTCGTTACTTCCCTGTTTTTTGAGTTTATTCCAAAATTCCATAAATCCTCTCGTAGTGCGATAGTATAATGTATAAAGAAGCTCTGTATAAAATTTCTAGTAAATCGATTTAGGTGAACTTGAGATATCATGCACAATGTTTCTAAAAAAGTAGTTAAGAGCAAAACGGCTTTAAAGCTCGCGCCGAGCTGCTAGTCGATTTTGTTGGCGCATCACAAAATGAGCTGTAATTCCGAAAATAATTTAAATTTCTTTTTAGGGACATATTCTTAAAGGATTATGCTACAATAAAATCCAAAAAAAAAAAAAATTTAAATTTCTAAACCAGAATACCCCCTTAGTCTCATATCTTAATATTATTAATTCAGATCTTCTGGTTGACATTTTGCACATCAACTCGATATATTAAATTCAGCCTCTTGGGTTAAGTTTTTTGTCAGATATATCTCACATGAGGATGAGTTTAATATAATTTTTGCTGAGGCAAAGTAAAATACAACAATAAAACTAATATAATATAATATAACTCAATAAATAAATTTGATTCTTATTCATTCACGATTTCGTCGGATTATGAGTGTTGAACTTTTTCGCAATATTTTTTAATATAACGTTTTGTCAACACCTGAAGGGGTTTCCCTGGCTTTGATCCTTGCAAGTTGCAAGAGTATGAAATGTTCGGTTACACCCGAACATAGCCCTTCGTTACTTGTTATAAATATATAAATACAGATTATAAAAACTTATAAACTATAGTTATTATTAGTGAAAGTTTGTGTGACATACGTTTTAAATAGATGTTTTAAACAATTATATGAAGAAAAGCAAGTAGAAGCAAGTAGCCCTCTCCACTCCCTTTGCTGCAAGATATGTCACGTATGTATTATATATAGCCTTTCAAGGAAACGGTCAATAATTTGATTAAACTAGCCGATCTTTGTGACAGGAGTCACTTGCTGACCAACGATTGCCAACCTCGCGTGAGATCCAGATCTTGTGCCATACAGTCATACACTCCTTGACCAACTCCAGTGCACTGTTAGCGAGCCTGTATTGCGGCTCTGATATCGGAGTGAATGCAAATCCTAAAATAAGCTATACTTCGCAGCAGTACAACTCCTGCTAACTTAATGGCCGCGACTGCTGCTTGAAAGACACTACATACAGTATTCTGGCAGCCTGAAGCAAGAGTTGATAAAGAGCTCTCAACTCAAGACTCACGCTCCAACCCTCCCTTGAGCGTCGATTCATCCATGAGAAAGCTCACTGTACCTCTTCTTCAACGACTCCGTCCCAACCTTATATCCTGGAAGTGGTCCAGGTTATCAGGAATGCAGTCGAAGTGACAGAGATCCCCTAATGTACCCAGATTCCAGATGATTGATAGGGACCTTCGCAGCAATACACCTACGACCACGGGTGCTATATATAGAACGGCAATAAGTGCCATCGTTGGTGTTGTACGTTTTGCACCACCGATGCCAATGAAAGCTACTGTTGGAACACGTACTAGTTGAATAACAAGTGTGGCATTACCGTGGGGCTTGTATCAGACAAATACACCATAAAGCATCATTTGCTTAACCATGGTTTCGTTTGCTTCATATTTTTGAAAGGGTGAAATACAGTCTCCCCGTCATGGGTAAGGGTTTTTGGCGACTTTTAGTTTAATAGAAACATAAATAATCAAGCATCGACTAACGTTTCTTTCGCCTGATTTTTTGTGGCGCGATCCCAAAACATAGTTTTGCATCAGTTTTGCGTCCAATCGATGAAAAATAATTTAAAATTAGTATTCAAATAAATGTTTAGAAAGTTTTAATTTGTATCAAAAGTTTGTAGATAAGTAAAAATAATAATAAAAAAGAAAATGGAAATTCTAGATAAATCTTAAAGAATTAACCGTCCAATCGGAAAACAGAAAATATACTTTTATTTGAAATTGGGAGATAATTTCTGTTTAGGATTATTTACATTAGTTTAAGATTATTTTCTGATAATGTCAACTCTAATCTGGCAATACTGTCTTATCTAAGCTTTATATTCGTCATCTCTCTTTTATCATTCATTTGTCTTTATAATTATCTTTGTTTACGCATACTTAAAGTTACGGTATTTTAAATTCCGTTGAACTCCTATAAATGTCAGAGGACTTGTGTATACGACTCTCTTCTCTGATTGTAACTTGGTGCTGATTGTATTCGTCTCTGGTTTGGTGTCAAGCCAACCGGTCACAATCGTTAAGGTCCCAATAAAGCATTGAGAACTCTACCCGCTGGTAATTTAATTATTTAACATTTTGGTGCCTCCTGTGAGGATAAATATTTTAATTTCATTTTGTAATTGCGGTGGTCTGGTTTCATGGCGGAGCTCAATTGGCGTTCATCGGCGGTGAAAGCAATAAAGCGCATACATGCACGTGTCTCGGAAGGTGTCATGGAAGGTCGTGATGTGTTTCATTTTCAACAAGAGCTCAAGTCGCTGGAATCACACTTTGAGCGCTTCATGGAGAACCATAATCGTCTGGTAGGAGGAGCTACGTCCTCCGAGATTGGGTCACATGATGCACTTTTGGAATCAGTAGAGGAGCTGTATACTGCGGCTTGCAGTAGACTGAATCGTCTCATCGCATCGTCAAGGGATGAATCTAATGTCGCTGACGGAGCGCACAATTGTCCCACAACATCTCTGGATGGCCATTTGGTGGATCTCAAATTGGACCCGTTAGCTATCCCATTATTTGATGGAGACATGTGTAAATGGTTAGCGTTCAAAGATGCCTTTGAAACACTGGTACATAATTCGGCATACCCAGAAGCGTTCAAATTGGGAAAACTTCGTCAGGCAGTCAATGCGGCTACTGTTCCGTTAATTGGGGGAATATACTCGGGTGGCTATCAAGAGGTGTGGAGAGCTCTAAAGGACCGCTATGACAATAAAAAGCAGCTAGCGGAAATTCACGTATCCCGTTTTCTTAACCTTAAAACAGCTACCCATGAGTCATCACAATCGTTATTGGCTATTGTGGACACGGTTCATGAGTCGCTGCGTGCATTGCGTGTGATGGATATCCCCATATCTCAGTGGGATGCGCTAGCTGTACCAATAGTGGTGGCAAAGCTTCCATCGGTAACTAAGAGAGATTGGTGTATGAGGTGCTCCACTACAGAAATTCCACAGTTAGAAGACCTATTGAAATTTCTAGAGAGACGTGCTCATAGCCTTGTTACTGAACCACCGGTCTCATTAATGGTTTCCCGTCAGCAACGACCAGTGAGGGCCCATGTGGCTACCAAGGAGGCAGCTCTGTGTGCTCATTGCGGGTTAGCGCATCGAATCGCCAGGTGTCCGACATTATTGGCTCTTAGTATCGAGCAGCGATTTGAAGCCCTTAAGAAAATGCAGATGTGTTACAACTGTTTACGTACAGGTCATTCTTATCGACAGTGTCCATCTAGTAGCTGTTGAAATTGTGGACGTAAGCATAACACGATCCTATGCCGAAACAAGTCCATCAACACGTCAACGTTTGCTTCTACGACTACGGCAGCCGCAGGCAATGAGGTACCTGCGGAGGTGCCGACAACCACAACGGCATGACTAGCCGCACCTGAGAGGCCCCTCGCTGCCAATCCAAAGCCGATAACCCTTTTAGCAACAGCGCGTGTATATGCCGTTGGAGAAGCATCGGTGCAGCGAGTGGCACGAGTTCTATGCGATCCCGGATCACAGGTTAGCTTTGTGACGGATCGTCTAGCGAATTGTTTGCAGCTTTATCGACGGAAATGTGATGTGAGGGTAGAAGGCGTAGGTGCTACCATCAATACTCGAGTGAAAGGCAGCGTTACGTTCACTCTGAGATCAACAACAACTAACTTTGAAATGCGAATTGATGCTTTGGTTTTATCGTCCATTACTTCTCCAATTCCAGCAGTGAAGATTGACATAAACCAATGGCCATATTTGAGAGACATAGATTTGGCGGACAACCGTTTCGGTACGCCTGGAACTATCGACGTTCTGATGGGCGCGGACGTGTGGGGGCGACTCATTGAAGGTAAAATCATCGGTGGAGGACCAGACGAACCTTTTGCCCAGCGTACCCGCTTTGGATGGGTGGTGTTTGGCCCAACAGCAGTGACCCTTCCAGGGTTCACAGGAATCATTGCTCACCCTAACCACTTCGCTAGACAGGGAGGACCACCGGTTAGAGGAACTGGTGTCCAAATTTTGGCAAATGGAGGAAATAGCAGTGGTTGACGATCTGCCAGAGAATGAATGTGCGCAGATCTTCGAGACCACTCATAGCCGTATCTTAGACGGCCGTTATATCGTACACTTACCTTTGCGACGAAAGGCAACGGAACTAGGTGATTCTTACGCACTGGCATTACGGCAATTTCATAGACTGGAGCGTCGCATGGTTGCGGATCCAGTCCTTAGGGAAAACTACATTTCATTTATGAGGGAGTATGCAGCACTCGGACACATGGAACTAGTACAACCACCTTATGATCATACCAATTGCTACTACATTCCTCATCATGCGGTCACAACGAAGTTCCGCGTGGTGTTCAACGCTTCGGCACCTACCAGCACTGGAATCTCACTGAACGATGTTCAACTGGTAGGTCCGACCCTACAGGATTCGCTGAGTAGTATACTTTTACGTTTTCGGCGCTATCGAGTGGCGATAACTGCGGACATAGAGAAGATGTTTAGGCAAGTATTGGTTGCATCTGAACATCGCGACTTTCAACGAATTATATGGCGAGAGACTCCTGCAGACGAGATCCAGGTGTATCGCCTGAAGACCATCACATATGGCATGGCATGCAGTCCTTACAATGCAGTACGAGCCCTACAACAATGTGCTTATGATAATTCAGCTGTGGTTCCTGAAAGGCAACAAGGGATGCGGGCTCGATATTAACCTCGTTTTATGTTGACGACTTCTTAACGAGTTGTGAAAGCGTTACCGAAGCAGTGGAGCTGGCTAAGAACGTGGACGCCATCTTATCTGCGGGACAGTTCACTCTAAGAAAATGGAACTCGAACGATAGTCAGGTAATGATTCGTTTATCTAATGAGCCGTCACTTTCTAATTATGTCTTCCATGCTGGTGAGGCTTCCGTTTTGGGCTTAAGATGGGACGCACTGGAGGATCAGTTATTCTTTCGCGTCGATTCATGTCAAAGAGTAGAAATTCCAACGAAGCGCCGTGTACTCAGCGAGGTGGCACGACTCTTCGATCCTACTGGATTCTTATCGCCTGTTATCGTAACAGGGAAAATATTCATTCAGCGACTATGGTCTGCGGGTCTATCCTGGGACTCACCATTACCTGATGATCTTTGCCGCGAATGGCTGAAGTATCGGTCACAGCTTCCGGAGCTCAATCAAATTCGTATCGAACGGTGGATGGGAATGATTCCACGCGTTCAGACATCATTTCATGGGTTTTGCGATGCCAGCTCACATGCTTATGCAGCAGTTATTTACGCGAAGACGTCGAACACAAACGGTTCGATGCGTTTCACACTTCTAACGGCACGTACCAAGGTGGCACCACTTAAAATCGCTACCATTCCACGCCTGGAACTTGCGGCAGCGCTGCTTCTTGCCGAGACATTTCAGAACGTGCGAGATTCTTTGGGATTAGTTGACGTTCCCTACTATCTGTAGTCGGACTCAGCAATCGTATTGTGTTGGCTCAGGAAGGATCCAGCAACACTTAAACCATTTATATCAAATCGGGTTCGTAGAATACAGGAGCTGACATCCCCCGCCCGATGGCATCACATTCGTTCGGCTCATAACCCAGCTGATTGTGCCAGTAGAGGTATCACACCCGCCGAGCTATTAGTCCATCCCCTTTGGTGGCATGGACCTAAGGAGGCAGAGATGATGTATGGGGACAGTAGTGATGTTCCTCTCAACAAGGATGAGTCAAATGTCTTACTCGCCGAAAACCGAAATACAACCAAATTTATTGTACTCATTTCACATCCGTTGTATACTCGTCGTCCAAACGGACACGCTATTTTGTTAACTGAACGGTTCAGTAGTATCACTCGATTGTTGGGTACATTGGCCATTATACTGCGCTGGTCAAGAAGGCGTCGACACTTTCGTCAACCGGTGATCGTTGCTCAGGAGTTGGAAGACGCATTATACACTATAATCCGTTTAGAGCAAGAGGAACATTTTGCAAATGAAATTCGACAATTGACGTCTAGTTCAGGTTTGTCATCTTCCAGTCGGATAATACCTTTAAACCCATTTCTAGACAAGAACCAAAACCTCCGTGTGGGGGGACGCATCCAACAGGCCGAACTAGGGCATGATCAGCGATTCCCGATTATTTTGCCAAAGTCAACGCCGTTGGTCAAGCTTTTACTAAATCAGGCGCATGAGATTACACTGCATGGAGGCACGCAACTCATGCTGAACACTCTTCGTCAACGCTTCTGGATTCTGAGTGCCAGGCAAGCAGTCAAGAGTTTCATCCATAACTGCACAGTATGCCGTCGTCATAGAGGGGAAGTCCTGAAGCAACAAATGGCTTCCTTACCCGGGCAGAGGATCAGAGCAGCAAGGCCGTTCATATCATCTGGTGTCGATTACTGTGGACCTTTTACGCTACGCATCGGAACGAAACGCTCTCGAACGCACATCAAGACGTACCTCGCAATATTCGTATGCATGGTTACCAAGGCCGTGCACATTGAGGTGGTTGATGACCTATCGGCACAGGCCTTTCTAGATACTTTTACTCGTTTCGTCAGCCGGCGCGGTCCCTGCCGGGATTTATATAGTGACAATGGTACAGCCTTTGTTGGTGCCAACCGCCTTTTGAAGGAGGATCTTGCAGCATGGCAGGGTGAGAATAATCAGCGATCGTTAGCAGATTCGGGCACACGTTGGCATTTCATCACACCCAGTGCGCCACATCAAGGAGGCCTCTGGGAGGCTGCTGTGAAGTCCGCTAAGCATCATTTGACACGATGTGTGGGTACGCAGGTCATGTGGTATAGTCAACTACAGACACTAGCCGTAAGAATATAGGCCTGTCTCAATTCCCGTCCTATAACCCCACTTTACGACGATCCTGAAGAGAAACTTGCATTACCCCAGGTGATTTCCTGATTGGGTCGCCACTCCTAGCGGTTCCTGAACCAGATATCAACCATATTCCTAGCAACCGGCTGAAACAATGGCAATGGATACGTCAAATTCAACAAGGATTTTGGAAGCGATAGAGTGAGGAGTATCTAACCATTCTGCAGAGACGCAACAAATGGTTTCGACGCACGAGGAATATAAGGGTGGACGATATCGTTCTAGTCAAACAAGAGAACCTGCCTCCCACTCACTGGGGCCTGGGTCGAGTGACAACACTACATCCCGGAGCGGATGGAGTGGTCCGCAATGTCACGTTGAGAACCGCTAGAGGATACATGAAACGAGCCATCCAGAAACTATGTCTATTGATAGAGAAAGAAGATTTCGAGTCGACCGACTCGACCGGGCAGGATGTTTAGGATTATTTACATTAGTTTAAGATTATTTTCTGATAATGTCAACTCTAATCTGGCAATACTGTCTTATCTAAGCTTTATATTCGTCATCTCTCTTTTATCATTCATTTGTCTTTATAATTATCTTTGTTTACGCATACTTAAAGTTACGGTATTTTGAATTCCGTTGAACTCCTATAAATGTCAGAGGACTTGTGTGTACGACTCTCTTCTCTGATTGTAACTTGGTGCTGATTGTATTCGTCTCTGGTTTGGTGTCAAGCCAACCGGTCACAATCGTTAAGGTCCCAATAAAGCATTGAGAACTCTACCCGCTGGTAATTTAATTATTTAACAATTTCAATGCGATTTATAATAAGGACCGTATTAGAATCCTTCGAAATATTAAACAAAAGGCGTTGGTCATCGCATAAACAAAACAGCTTTTACCAAAAGTAAAAAAGTGCTGATAAAACGCAGGTAATACGTAAAAAATATTTTTAGGAATGTTAAAAATAATGAGCGCAATTGGACTATTGGCTATTGGCTGTAGCTCCGCCCCCTAATAGGCTTAATGCATATATCTCACAAACCTCTAAACATATATCAACCAAACTTTCTGAGGTTAATCCATTTCAGCACCTCCTCAAACGATGTGAAAATTGGTGAAATCGGATAGTAACCACGTCCATTCCCTATATGGCACGGAAGGGCTTCATATACAAGTATATACATATGAACACACACTGGCACATCCATTGAGTTGTACAATTAAAAACAACCTCATGTCGCGTGAGAATATATTTAAAAATTGTATACATATTAAGCCAAGAAAGAACATAATTAAATCAGAATGAATAAATTCTCACACAATGAACGTATTTATTTTTCCCCCACCAGTTCTTACCACTAAATATTATATTCATACTCTCGCACCCTGTTGCTACAGAGTATAATAGTTTTGCTCACCTAACGGTTGTTTGTATCACCTAAAACTAATCGAGTTAGATAATAGGGTTATATATATATAAAAGATCAGGATTGCCATAACTAACTCCACAATAAGATAAAATACTGTTATTTGCTATACAGCATCACATTAAGGAGAAGCATCTGGTTTAATGTGCATATCTCCTAAAGTTATAATAACAAAATTCACTGAGAACAAATGTTTTTAGCACCTCTATTGACAGTGTGAAGATGGGGGAAATCGGGTGACAACCCCGCCCACTCCCCACATAATGGTACTGTTAAAAGCTACTAATAGCGCGATAAATCAAGCACTTAACATGCCATAGACATTCAATTTTATCTCTGGGATGGTATGAGATGACTCTATAGAAACCGCGTTCAAAATTAGAAAGTGGACGTGACACAGCCCACTTTTAGGTAAAAACCCATATCTTGGGATCTGCTCAATCGATTTAAACCAAATTCGGTACATAATATTCCTCTTATATATGTATATTATAGTGTGAAAATAGGCGAAATCGGATTACAACCACGCCTATTTCTCATATAACACCATTTTTAATTTCACCTGATTCTTTCACTTTCTACTATGCAAATCAAGCAACAATGATTGTATCGGCAAAACTTTGCGTGAGTAATGCGTTTAAAGTATGCCACCTTGTGACTAAAAATTGTCTAAATCGAACCAAAACTGTTCAAACCCCTAGGTACTGAATATGTGGACGGCAGTGCCTACAGTTGACTTCTTAACGAAAATATCGGTATGTACTTGAAATTAATATAATTAAATAAATAAATGAAACTCTCGATAATAGTATGATTTTGTGTCAAAAAAGGGGTTGAATCGGATCAATACTTCCTTTAATATAAAATTTTGCCAACACCTGAAGTAATTTCCCGGCTTTGATCCTGGCGTGAGTATAAAATGTTCGGTTGCACCCGAACTTAGAACTTCCTTACTTGTTTTCATTGAGTTTAAAAAATTTGGTCCTTCGAGTCTTTAATAGAGCTCAGCTAATATAATAAGGTCTGTAATAAAAATACAGGCAATATTAAAAAAAATTACCTGCATTTTTAAAACAGGCAATATAAAAAAAAGTTCTGTTAATCTGGGGACTGTTGTTTTTTTTTTTTGCAAATACTCAGCTGATACTTATACTGCAACATTTTTGCGTTGAATATGATACCTTGCTATAATGCCGCAGTGATTGAGACTCGAACTCCTCTCCTGTTAATCACACAGATAAAAATAAAAACCCAATAGCGACCAAAAGTGAAAGGAATTCGAGTTTTTATCACTGCGGCAGTATTGCAAAGCATCATATTCGACGTAAAAATATGGTAATATTTTAAAATGACAAGCTTGCAAACAATTTAAATTTTGACAGTACATAATTTTCCGAAATTGAATATAGTTGGAAGTTACAGGAGTGAGAAAATAAGGTCTTTAGTGCGCGTGGCCTACACACCTAAATTTTCAAACGTGTTTTTCTTGAAACTACTTACAATTACTGTCGTCCACCATTTCTTAAAAATGGTTATATTGATTGCTTTAAAGTTTCAATGATAGATTCATTACACATGTGGCTATCACCCGAACTAGGATGTTTGAAAATATTGAACCGTGTTTTATTTATTATTCATAAAAAAGTAGTCGCAAAAATTCATAATATTTTGAGTTTTAATGTTTAAAAGCATTTAAAAAATTGAATTTTCCCTGGATTCGGCGATAGGCATCTACCTACAGGTTAACATGCATTTAGTTTTTTTATTTTAGGTTAGCTATTATGTAACTTATTATGCTGGAATCATGAACGCCGTTTGTTTACCTTTTTTCAACATGGGTGCCATTGGAGCGATAAATCTCGCAATAACCAAAATATTTTTACTTTAAAAAATTCAGAATTACAGTTAAAGGCTTAATAAATATATAGTACAAATTTGGGAGCTCTATGTTTTTCGATTCAGTATAAAAAATTCCGAAAAAAACCTTTAAATAAGCAGCCATCATACGGGATAACCCCCTAATATCATTTATTGCGTAAATTATTTTGAGTCAGTATGTACTTTATTATGTCTCATTCATCACTGCCCTTACATTTCACTTACACCTATAGCTTAACCAACGCTACCGTCGCTGCTCTCTGTAGCTATCTGCCGTAGTCGTTGGGAGTGTGTTGAGTCAGCGATTCCCACGGCTTTTGATGTTGGCATTGGGTTAATATGTTCAGCATTGTCTGATCGGATGTTAGGCGGACAATACAGGCTGTGAAATTTGACGGCCATCGTTTTGATTTAACTCCTTCCTTCCTAAGTGAGGATCGTCCGCGATCCTTTCAGTAACCGTTTTTACCAATACATCTATTGCCCTTTTAGCGGTATGTTTTTTGGATATGATCAAAGGCAAACCGCAACATTACTAGGGTAATGAGTGTCGTTATTGTAATTAGGAAAATCGCTGTTTTCGAGTTGACTTCTTCTTGAAGAGCGCCAATATAATTCACATTTTGGACATTCATTTCCTGAAGTTAGTTCAGGCTCGAAGAGTCTAGATGACCCAAAAAATTGATTTCCTGTGCTGTTGGAGTTAAAGATATACAAGAAAAAGCGTCGTTTGGATTGCGTTATTCAGTACCATTTACTTTGACTGACTGTCAACCAATAGGTACTGCTGACGGTTCTGATATTACCATGATGATCCTCTATTTCGGTCGTGACATTATTAATAACAACATGGCATCGTCAATTTCGTTACTACCCTTATTATAATTACGGCAGTTGAGCAATTCGGCACTGCTCCCATAATGGGCTGTTGCCCGCAAGTGGTGGTTTTTTTGTAATTTTGCAAAACGTAGCGCACGCAGTTTTTTAAAATTTTACGGTATACGATTTATTTCCACATAGCAACAGTAGTGGTTTCTCCAAAATGTAGTACTCCTCCTTGATGCAACACAGCAAATAGGCTAATTTTTCTTTCAGCGTTTAATTTAACGTTTGGATTTTTATCCGAAATTGCGAACGTCAGAGGTTGGTGGTCCGTATAAACGTTCAATTGGTTTACTCCGTTTCTTTAAATTTGTTAAATGCGTCTTCACCTTCTGGGGTTAATTGACCTTTATTTTTTTGCGACTGGATGGCCCTTATTTTGCTAATGTCCCCTTTTAGCATGACTGTCAATGGTTTTGCTATGCTGGCAAAGTCTCTAATATAACATTTATAATAGCTTGCTAATCCCCAAAACGAACGAAGTCCTTGAAGTGTGGTTGATTGTTCATAGCATTTTATGCCGGTGACCTTATCAGGACTGATTTTTTACCGATACTCTCACTGTTTTTGAGTAAATAATTACATCATCGATGTTAACTTGGCTTTGTCAATTTGGTTCCTCAGAACATCATCGATTACTCTTTGCCCAAAAGGCAAGCGGAAGACTGTTTTTTCCATGTCTTTTTCCGCAAATCAATCTCATCACCATTGCACTTGGCATCGGGTACTTGTCCTCGAGTGTGATCTCATTCAGTTTTCTGAAGTCAATCACCAAACGTTTCTTTTTATTCCTTGCTTAATCTATTTCTTTTTTTTTATCAACAACCCAAATCGGGTTATTGAAGGGGGACCTTGACGTACGAATGACGCCATTGTCAAGAATTTCAGCTACTTCTTTGTTTACGAAGTTAGCAATAGGATATGGGTAGAATTTGTAGTAAACTGGTTCTTCGGTTTTAGTTCTAATGTTAGCAATTATGTTTGTATTGAAAGGCAAAGACTCGTTAGGATCTGCAAAGGCCTTTCTTTTTATTAGTTATCATGTTACAAAACTGATTTCGGACAGAAGAAGGAATGTCTTCGCTTCTTATATTAATAAAATTAACAATTTTGCATTCATGGAACAACAGGTTGTTCAAGTATATTTGAGGATTTACTTAAATTAGTAATCTAATCCAATTATACCGTCAAAAGTTGATATATTGAAAAATCAATGTGAAAAAAATCTGTGATTACACCTAACATTTTAACTCTTCACTTTTGTCTCATCGGACTATTGCCATGTGAAGACTACTACAAAATGGTCTAGATGCGGGAGTAATGTTTTTTAAGTAGTCGTTTTATTTTTTCCATGCATTTCACTGCCTATTCCATGCTCAATCCACGCAAGTAGGAATTTCCCCTAAAAAAATTGAATTGCTTTTCCTCTTCAATTTCAGCCTCAGCTTCCTGATTATGAGTGTCTTTAAATCTTGATTTAAGGTATTTATTCGTTTTCTCTTCGGTCCAGTAATCCTATCGGAATCCGCCTGCCGTTTTTGTTGATGGTTACTATTAAACCCCTGTCTATATTTATTTCGTTACTGCTGTTGTCTTTGGGATGTTCTCTGCGATGGTTCTATACGCCAATTTATGTTTTGCCGTATTATTGACACCGACGGATCTATATCTATGGGTGTCACTGGCTCCTGCTTGTCATTTCTAGTTCCATTTGTTCTACACTGCTTTTATACAAAGTGGAGATTTCCTTGTTCATGTGGTATAATTTTCTCAGGATTAATGTTTCTTCTTAATATATTTTGTATGTCAAACAGTATGTCGCATAATGGTCTTTTAAGGCCTCATTTAAAACTCGTAACGCATATGCTCTAAACTTTTCGCAAATTGATTCTGCTATTTGACCTTCATGGGTGATTGTATGAAACATTGAAGCACTGAAAGATTACCCTGCCTGCCTTAAGGTGGAAAGTTGTTGCTCAATTAAATATATCGGGTGTTTGTCCGCATATGTGAAGTCTAATCTCGCTATTATCGCATCTAAATTTAAAACTATATTAAATTATGCTAAAATTGCATCAGAAAAACCCTTTATTTTATTCCTAATTGTTCCAACTGCTTGAAAATGTCTCGAGCTGCCTTGATAACTTTTAAACGCTTCATATGCCGTATGGGCGGCCAGTCGTCAGGACACATAGGAACTTATTTGCCAATAAAATTCTGGTAATGATTTTACCAGATCATGGTGTTCCTCACACTTCACGTGGGGTAATATTTTTACTGGTTCGAATGTTTCTGGAGTTTTCTTAGGGTTCAGTGTGGTCATTTGCTCCGGCCATCGCTTTAGTTTAAGTTCAAAAGTCTGTTGTTGTTATTGCATGGCGCCAGTCATGATAGCCTGTATTAAGGCCGTTAATTGATTGGCGTCCATTATATTTGGCCTAGATGTTTGTAAATTACTAATTCTAATCAAGTCTTCTACATTCTCGTTATGGGTCATTAAAACGTCGTTTACGCAAAATAGAATAACAACACTTTCACAGTTTTTTCTTAAAGCTTGAAGAATAGTCCATTGTATTCTGGAACTGCGTCCTTATAGGATTTTTATTTTGACGATTTTTTCAGCCCCACGTTGGGTGCCAATTATCTTGAGTTTATTGTGTCTCATTCATCATTTTCATTTCACTTACAACTATAGCTTAACCTACGCTTCTGAAAAAAACCTTTAGATAAGTAGCCATCATACGGGATGACCACTTAATATCATTTATTGTCTAAATTATTTTGAGTCAGTCTGTCCTCTATTATGTCTCATTCATCACTGCCCTTACATTTCACCTACAACTATAGTTTAACCTATGCTACCGTCGCTGCTCTCTCTGTAGCTATCTGCCGTAGTCGTTGGGAGAGTGTTGAGTCAGCGATTCAAACGGCTTTTGATGTTGGCATTGGGTTAATATGTTCAGCATTGTCTGATCGGATGTTAGGCGGACAATACAGGCTGTGAAATTTGACGGCCATCGTTTTGATTTAACTCCTTCCTTCCTAAGTGAGGATCGTCCGCGATCCTTTCAGTAACCGTTTTTACCAATACATCTATTGCCCTTTTAGCGGTATGTTTTTTGGATATGATCAAAGGCAAACCGCAACATTACTAGGGTAATGAGTGTCGTTATTGTAATTAGGAAAATCGCTGTTTTCGAGTTGACTTCTTCTTGAAGAGCGCCAATATAATTCACATTTTGGACATTCATTTCCTGAAGTTAGTTCAGGCTCGAAGAGTCTAGATGACCCAAAAAATTGATTTCCTGTGCTGTTGGAGTTAAAGATATACAAGAAAAAGCGTCGTTTGGATTGCGTTATTCAGTACCATTTACTTTGACTGACTGTCAACCAATAGGTACTGCTGACGGTTCTGATATTACCATGATGATCCTCTATTTCGGTCGTGACATTATTAATAACAACATGGCATCGTCAATTTCGTTACTACCCTTATTATAATTACGGCAGTTGAGCAATTCGGCACTGCTCCCATAATGGGCTGTTGCCCGCAAGTGGTGGTTTTTTTGTAATTTTGCAAAACGTAGCGCACGCAGTTTTTTAAAATTTTACGGTATACGATTTATTTCCACATAGCAACAGTAGTGGTTTCTCCAAAATGTAGTACTCCTCCTTGATGCAACACGGCAAATAGGCTAATTTTTCTTTCAGCGTTTAATTTAACGTTTGGATTTTTATCCGAAATTGCGAACGTCAGAGGTTGGTGGTCCGTATAAACGTTCAATTGGTTTACTCCGTTTCTTTAAATTTGTTAAATGCGTCTTCACCTTCTGGGGTTAATTGACCTTTATTTTTTTGCGACTGGATGGCCCTTATTTTGCTAATGTCCCCTTTTAGCATGACTGTCAATGGTTTTGCTATGCTGGCAAAGTCTCTAATATAACATTTATAATAGCTTGCTAATCCCCAAAACGAACGAAGTCCTTGAAGTGTGGTTGATTGTTCATAGCATTTTATGCCGGTGACCTTATCAGGACTGATTTTTTACCGATACTCTCACTGTTTTTGAGTAAATAATTACATCATCGATGTTAACTTGGCTTTGTCAATTTGGTTCCTCAGAACATCATCGATTACTCTTTGCCCAAAAGGCAAGCGGAAGACTGTTTTTTCCATGTCTTTTTCCGCAAATCAATCTCATCACCATTGCACTTGGCATCGGGTACTTGTCCTCGAGTGTGATCTCATTCAGTTTTCTGAAGTCAATCACCAAACGTTTCTTTTTATTCCTTGCTTAATCTATTTCTTTTTTTTTATCAACAACCCAAATCGGGTTATTGAAGGGGGACCTTGACGTACGAATGACGCCATTGTCAAGAATTTCAGCTACTTCTTTGTTTACGAAGTTAGCAATAGGATATGGGTAGAATTTGTAGTAAACTGGTTCTTCGGTTTTAGTTCTAATGTTAGCAATTATGTTTGTATTGAAAGGCAAAGACTCGTTAAGATCTGCAAAGGCCTTTCTTTTTATTAGTTATCATGTTACAAAACTGATTTCGGACAGAAGAAGGAATGTCTTCGCTTCTTATATTAATAAAATTAACAATTTTGCATTCATGGAACAACAGGTTGTTCAAGTATATTTGAGGATTTACTTAAATTAGTAATCTAATCCAATTATACCGTCAAAAGTTGATATATTGAAAAATCAATGTGAAAAAAATCTGTGATTACACCTAACATTTTAACTCTTCACTTTTGTCTCATCGGACTATTGCCATGTGAAGACTACTACAAAATGGTCTAGATGCGGGAGTAATGTTTTTTAAGTAGTCGTTTTATTTTTTCCATGCATTTCACTGCCTATTCCATGCTCAATCCACGCAAGTAGGAATTTCCCCTAAAAAAATTGAATTGCTTTTCCTCTTCAATTTCAGCCTCAGCTTCCTGATTATGAGTGTCTTTAAATCTTGATTTAAGGTATTTATTCGTTTTCTCTTCGGTCCAGTAATCCTATCGGAATCCGCCTGCCGTTTTTGTTGATGGTTACTATTAAACCCCTGTCTATATTTATTTCGTTACTGCTGTTGTCTTTGGGATGTTCTCTGCGATGGTTCTATACGCCAATTTATGTTTTGCCGTATTATTGACACCGACGGATCTATATCTATGGGTGTCACTGGCTCCTGCTTGTCATTTCTAGTTCCATTTGTTCTACACTGCTTTTATACAAAGTGGAGATTTCCTTGTTCATGTGGTATAATTTTCTCAGGATTAATGTTTCTTCTTAATATATTTTGTATGTCAAACAGTATGTCGCATAATGGTCTTTTAAGGCCTCATTTAAAACTCGTAACGCATATGCTCTAAACTTTTCGCAAATTGATTCTGCTATTTGACCTTCATGGGTGATTGTATGAAACATTGAAGCACTGAAAGATTACCCTGCCTGCCTTAAGGTGGAAAGTTGTTGCTCAATTAAATATATCGGGTGTTTGTCCGCATATGTGAAGTCTAATCTCGCTATTATCGCATCTAAATTTAAAACTATATTAAATTATGCTAAAATTGCATCAGAAAAACCCTTTATTTTATTCCTAATTGTTCCAACTGCTTGAAAATGTCTCGAGCTGCCTTGATAACTTTTAAACGCTTCATATGCCGTATGGGCGGCCAGTCGTCAGGACACATAGGAACTTATTTGCCAATAAAATTCTGGTAATGATTTTACCAGATCATGGTGTTCCTCACACTTCACGTGGGGTAATATTTTTACTGGTTCGAATGTTTCTGGAGTTTTCTTAGGGTTCAGTGTGGTCATTTGCTCCGGCCATCGCTTTAGTTTAAGTTCAAAAGTCTGTTGTTGTTATTGCATGGCGCCAGTCATGATAGCCTGTATTAAGGCCGTTAATTGATTGGCGTCCATTATATTTGGCCTAGATGTTTGTAAATTACTAATTCTAATCAAGTCTTCTACATTCTCGTTATGGGTCATTAAAACGTCGTTTACGCAAAATAGAATAACAACACTTTCACAGTTTTTTCTTAAAGCTTGAAGAATAGTCCATTGTATTCTGGAACTGCGTCCTTATAGGATTTTTATTTTGACGATTTTTTCAGCCCCACGTTGGGTGCCAATTATCTTGAGTTTATTGTGTCTCATTCATCATTTTCATTTCACTTACAACTATAGCTTAACCTACGCTTCTGAAAAAAACCTTTAGATAAGTAGCCATCATACGGGATGACCACTTAATATCATTTATTGTCTAAATTATTTTGAGTCAGTCTGTCCTCTATTATGTCTCATTCATCACTGCCCTTACATTTCACCTACAACTATAGTTTAACCTATGCTACCGTCGCTGCTCTCTCTGTAGCTATCTGCCGTAGTCGTTGGGAGAGTGTTGAGTCAGCGATTCAAACGGCTTTTGCTGTTGGGATTGGTTAACTATGTTCAGCATTGTCTGGTCGGATGTTAGGCACACAATACAGACTGTGTAATTTGACCCATCGTTTAGGGTTAACTTGTATATTAATCTATATACAAGGTGCGTTCCAAAGTAAACAGTAAAAAAGTAACAAAGAAAACTCTAGTGGTGCCATCTATATGTCGACGCGTTTATCGACTTCTAGTACAAATTTCACGACATTTCATCTATTGGAAGTGAAGTTATTGCATTTTAAGTGTCAGTATGTTTTTGTCATCGGTGCGAAAACGAGCAACATTAAATTTTGTTTTAAAATTGATAAAACTTTTACCGAAACGTTTCAATTGATGAAACAAGTTTATGGCCAAGATTGCCTATCCCGTAGCAGAGTGCACGAGTGGTTTCAACGTTTTCAAAGTGGTCGTGAGGACATAAATGAGAAATGAGCCGGAACCCAAAAAATCGTGCCTGGAGAAGTCAAAAGTGAAGACAATGCTGATTTGTTTTTATGATTCCAAGGGTATTGTCCACAAAGAATTTGTTCCACCCGGCCAAAACGTTTATGCGGTATTCTACCCTGGAGTTTTGAAGCGTTTGGTGCGCCGTATTCGACGTGTTCGGCCCGAATATCGCGAAGATGGAAGTTGGCGTTTGTTGCACGATAATGCGCCGTCTCATCGATCGACGCTTGTGGCCGATTATTTGACCAACAGTCACATTTTAACAATCAACCACTCCCCGTATTCACCTGATATGGCCGTGCTACTTCTACCTTTTTGGAAAAATGCATTTGCCGATGAAAGGAAAGCGTTATGCAGACGTGAAGGCCATTCAAAAGGTTTGCACCGGCATACTGGGAGCCATACCGGGCTAAAACACTCGTTCGACATGCTTTTGGACCGTGTAAAAAGCTGTATTAAAGCAGAAGGAGACTATTTTGAATACAATTAATTGATTTTGCCAATAAAACCATTTGTTATGTATTTTTTTTTAAAGTCCACTTTGGTACGTACCTTGTATATAAAAATGAATTGCTGTTCGTTAGTCTCGCTAAAACTCGAGAACAGCTGAACGGAATTATCTTATCTTGGTTTTGAAATGTTTGTTAAGATCTAGGGAAGGTTTAAAAGGTGAGAAAATTTCATGTAATTGCCGGGAAAACCCTCAAAACAGCCCTTTTTTATTTCCCATACAAAGGTTTTTTAAATAAAATGGTGAGTCAATTTCTAATTTATTATCGCTGCATAAAGTTCAAATTTGCGTGCGCGTTAGAGAATCTAATGTCGCGTGCCGAAACTTTACCAAAGTGAATCGCGAAGTCGACCAAATTGCATAGTCACAAAAGAGACAAAATTGCATAGTCACAAAATACATAGTACATAAATAGTATTCGACTTGGAGAAACTTAATTTGAGCTAACTTCTGTTGTTAATCTCTCAGATCTTTTTTTTTTTATAAGATTGATAAATCTTAAGTTTTGTCACAAATTAAATTTCTGAACGGAATCATAATATTTGAAACTATATTTTTGTGGCTAGAACTTTGGTGATGCTTTGTGATACTGACCAAGTATTGTGCTCTTATTTCATGATAGTGACACTTTACTGCTAAATGAGCGAGAAAATTTCTCACTTTGATGAGAAACAAAAAATTGTAAAGAACAATTAAGCTAAAGGTACTTAAATAATAAAAATTTAAAAAAGTAAGGTTTAGATAAAATAAATTGATTAATTACAATTTACGATGCCGAGAAGAAGACGACCTGACATAGGTCATCGCAGTCACTCACGTGCTAACCGCACTGATAACCAGAGAGAGACAGATCAAATAGAGAAAATAGTCGTATTACTACGTCAGAACTGCGTTCTTTAGTGAGTGACAATGTAGGAGATAGGCTTAGAATGCAACGAGTTCGTGCACATTAAACACAACAACAGCAAGCGAGACATAATGAAATTGAGCGAATCCGCAGACGCAGTGCTCCTGTGATTCTTGAACGAGATGAATTCCGCTATGATCCGGCGTACATAATTTGTAAATATTGTAAGGCGTTAAGATACACTGGTGAATCTACTGGATTATGTTGTGCTGAAGGCAAAGTAAAATTGCCAGAATTGGAATCATCAACTTCAACTGGACGACCAGAGCGTTTTTCATCTTTGAGTGAAAAATCACCAGAACGAAATTTGGCAAATCAATTTTGAAATAACTTTTTGTGAGCGTGCGACGCGTTTTTCCCTTTGCGAAAATAAAAAAGCAAAATATGACTGTGTGAGAATGTTCCTTTTGATCTTCCATTTTTCAACGAACGCCAAACGAAAACTACGCAACCGATCCAAAAACTTTTTTTTACTGATTGACAGCTGACTTGCCAACTATCAAATAACAAAATGTGTTTTACATCTGGACTACGCCAGCAAACCTAAAAATTCAACTGAAGCCATCTATGAATGAAATCCGCAATTACTTAGTTGCCAACCCAATATATAATATAATATAATATTATATACTCTTATAAAAGTAACAAATGATGAAACTGGAGGGATTTACTTCTTAGATGCACCTGGTGGTACAGGAAAAACTTTTTTGATTTCATTAATATTAGCAATAATTCGCTCACAAAATAAAATTGCACTTGCACTCGCTTCGTCGGGAATCGTAGCAACTTTACTTAAAAGTGGTCGAACAGCCCATTCAGCACTAAAATTGCCATTAAATATGCAAAGCAAAATCCTCAAATTTGTGGAAACATGTCAAAGTATTACATTTAAGCAATAATATGCGTGTGAAGTTGCCAAATGACCAATATGGAGATATATTCTCTAAACAACTCATTGACATTGGTAATGGCAAATTTTCTATAGACATGTTGACTGGCTGCATTACCTTTCCTCAAGGTCTTTGTTAGTTAACTCGATCAAAAGATGAACTTTTTCAAAGGTTTTTCCAGATGTTGCTCAAAATTATAGAAACCATGATTGGTTGAGCAAGCGAGCTATATTGACTGCAAAAAACATAGATGTAAATGTTTTAATTTCAAGCCAATTGAGGATATATAAATCGTTTGATTCGGCTACTAACCAAGATGATGTCGTCAACTATCTACCTGAATTTTTAAACTCGCTGGATTTGCCAGGATTGCTACCTCACAATCTTCAATTAAAGGTTGAATCGGTAACTATAATGTTGCGAAATATCAACCAACCGCGTCTTTGCAACGGCACACGGTTAGCGATAAAATAAAATTACTGAACAATGTGATAGAAGCAACTATACTGAAAGAAAAGAATAAAGGAGAAGAATTTAAACGACTACAGTTTCCAGAGCGGCTTACTTTTGCTATGACCACAAATTAGTTCTTCATTATGTGTTTGTGGTATTAATCTAGAAAACCCATGTTTCTCACATGGTCAATTGTATGTTGCTCGTTCACAAAGCACTACAATGAAAATAAATTTGATTTTCTATATATAATATATAAAAATGAAACCCGTTGACCGTTGTCACGCCATAACTTGAGAACGGCTAGACCGATTTGGCGGTTTTTTTTGTAGTTTTCTAATACTCTGTAGAAGGTTCTTACGGAAAAAAATATTAAGAAGATGTCTCAGAAAGATTGAAAAAATAATTTAATTTTGCCTATTTTAAAAAATGCGCGTAACGAATGTCATCGTCATTCACAGCCATAGACTATATTGAAAGAGCATCGTTTGTTCGGAAATGTGGTTCTCTAATCAAATTCTATCGCACTAATTTACTAATTTTTGAAAATTACTCGCGACAATTAAATGTACCGACTTTGACGGTAATATTAATAATACCAGTGATGATTTCATTTTAATGTAAGTATTTAATAATAATAAAATATGTATACTATGAGTTAGATTTCAGAATAGAAGTTAGATTTCATATACTAACTGCAACCAAATACGAAATGCCCTAAACTTCCAGCCAATTTCAGCACTATTGTACACGGACAAAATAATTAAATTTCCCGTATTTTCAAAGTCACACAAAATAATTATTTATATCATAACTGGCTCGATAATCGAGCTATATGGACAGGAAAAAATGCTGAAACTAGTTATAATAATAACATTTTACTAAATTAAACTGCTTACTCAATATAATTTAATTATAAGCCGACCAAGGCGTGGTCGGGGTCTTCTAGTTATTAATTATTATGATTTACTTGATAATCAATAAAGCGATTACTTTAAATGCTTATACACGTTTTATTTCATTATTTTTTATTACATCGGTTAATAATTCGTCTATCTCTATGTTATGTCACTGAAGCACCCATTTTTTGAATATTTGTCGCCTTTAGCTTCCTACTATACCTTTAGATTATTCTCCAATCAGGTTTGAACCTTAAGTTCGCCTATTAGTTTAAAGCCTTCTGGCAAATATACAAGTCGGGGTTTTTTGATTGGTCCCAAAAGGGTGGCCAAAGTTCGTGAAAGCGAAAACACTTTAGTCACCCAAGCTGACCCTTACACACCGCCCTATCATCAGGGCTACGGTTCTGTTCAGGAGAATTTTTCCGCCAACTATAAAATAGGTAGAAACAATAAACTGCCACATTCCAAATCTATTTGACAGAACCAAGTCTGTCGCGTCCGCTAGTGAATAATATATTATTTTAAATGCCTTTTCCAGACCGAAACTGAATGAAAATTTCACCAAGCTTCTCGTCAGATACCGGCTCGACATGGATCAGGAGTTTTCCACGGGAAAGAGTAAAAAATCGGTTTTATGGGACAAGGTGGTGAATATGTGTTTGGTAAATCCTGACTTTTCTCAATCTAAAGACCAAATGCAAAAAAAAAGTTTGAATTTATTTGCAACTTATAAACGCATCAAGAAGCGTAACGGACAAATAGGGAGAGAGGCAACAAGCTGGAAGTTCTATGAACAGTTTGACAAGGTGTACGGTAGGCAGCATTGGCATATGTGAAGTGAGTGGCGACGAAAAGTTTGACGAAAGTCAATTCCTAAATGAATAAAGAAAGCGTCCGAAAACTGCCAACAATGAAGCACTGGATTTCTTGAAAAATTAAGCTCAAATAGAACGAGCTCGTCACGAAGAGTCCCTACAATTTGAAAAGGGAAAGTTGAGCTTTAAAAAAGAAAAAATGAACGTAATGATGAAGATCGGGAAAAAATTGCTGCTTAATATATCTGAAATTAATTTGATTTCATTCTTTAAAAATTCAGGGGTGTTGTAGAATCTGATATGATTGTCAGAATCAGAATTGATACCGATAGAACAATTTATTAGCTGTTATGAATTCAGATATTATTGATTTGATGTTCGAAACAGAAATTGTATCGGTTTTGGGTGCCATGGAAACCAATTTTATCGGCTTTGTATCAGAAACATAGCAAGAAGATAGAAGCTGACAGATTTAAAATGTAAGTTAAGAAATTAATTTATATTAATGTTAAGATTTAATTTATCTTTATTTCTATATAGGAAAACATAAGAATAAAAGACAAAATGTCATAATTATTGAGTTTATGGAAAAAATACAGATATTTTAAGAAAATTACAAATCGTATTAAACGTAATTAAACACCCAATTCGATTTTCCATCTGACTTTAAAGTTATGTCGGTTAATATGTGTGGTATTTCAATGAAATTAAGTGGATTATTTTCGTTAACAATAATGAGTGCTGAATATGAATGAAATATACCCCATATATTAAATTTAGCCAATTGACTTCATACATCGATTCAGGTATTTTATTGAAACTCAGAGAGCATTTTTTCTGAAAATCATATGTCATGGTGCCAAAACTACATTAAATCCGATCAATACTATGCCAAATATATCGGTCAATGTGTGACTTAACCTAAAAAATATACCTCAATGAACATGTCTCAATAGAATTAAACGAGAATATTATTATACCTATTTGATTAGTGTTTTGTCAAAATGTGGCGTACTAGTTTAGGATCATTTAAATCAAAAAAAGCCGACTTTTTTTTGTAGCTTAATCTCTTCCAAACTATCCGAAAACATATATGTAAAATATTAGCTATAATTTTTAAGTGCTTCAAAAGATATTTCAGTTAATAAAATAAAGTGTCAGTCGTTTATCAGTTGAGGTCTTTTTCTGAAAACCATGTTTTTACAATTGACGTGCACGATTGTGCAAAAACTATCTCATCTATCAATCTGATTCAGCTCCTATTTTTTAAAGTATCAACAAGTATTCTATGTAAACCTAAGATATTGATAATTATTTCGATATCTCTAATTTTAAGTGAAAATATGCACAAATTTTACGTTAAAATCGAGTTCAAAATTCAAACATTGGAAAAAATGATTAATTTTCAGTTTTCATTAGCTTTCGGAGGTTCACATAGAGTGAAAAAGTATACAAATTAACAAGATATTTTTATTCACTGTTACAGATAATAATTACGGACGCTACTTTGTACGCCAATGGATGGTATCAGTTGTGACACATTCCATTGAAATATAGCTTCCCCCGCCATTTTTCAACATTTTTGAGTGGTTCAATCATTAAAACAAAACATTTAAATATGCACAAAAATGTATGATGATTTTTTTCTGCCTCTAAATGATCCGACCACTTTAAGCTGATATTAATATAGTTAAATCTCTCGGACACGAAGAAAACGGTTAAGTTCAACCCGTGTATATTGTTGTGATAAATTACCTGTAAAACTTTGCTTTCTGTTTATTGGTTTAATAAATTGTTTGAAATTAAATATAAATATTTTATTCATCAGCATTTGCTGCCTGGTTTGCACGTATTTAAAGAGAATTATAAACAATTCTACTTGTCTTTACATTCAGTAGACATTAAATAGCTGATTTGCATTTAAGCTAATTAAAACAGGTCTCCCGTATTGCTATTCACAATTTCATCGTATAATGAACGCTGAACGTTTCCATCACATTTTTATACCCTGAACAGGATATACTAAGTTTGCCACGATATTTTTAACATACAGAGGAAAACGTCGAGGACCCTATAAAATATAAATATAATATATATGAACAGCGTTGCGAGATGAGTTGATTTAGCCATGTCTGTCTTTCTGTATTACGCGAACTAACTTTGAAAATTTCCACGCATCTTTTTCTCTCCAAGAAGCTGTTCATTTGTCGGGACCGCCGATATCAAGTTCTTGTATGGACAACTTTTTTATTTGATCAGATATCTTCACGATATTGTGTTATTGTCTAAAATAACGCTACAACATTTGAAAACAATTTTCAGATCGGACTACTATATCATATACTTGCCATATAAACTGAACGATCAAAATCAAGTTCTTGTGTTGAATCTTTTGTACAGGGTTTTTCAATAGGAGTAATATGATTAAAAAAAACGCACTAGTTGTTAAGGAAATTAAAATTTTATTTAATGTGAAGTACAATCGATAAAATTATGATCGGAATATAACATCATTCAAATCGCCTTCACGACTTCATTTGCAAGAACGAATTCGATGAAACCAATTTTCGAGTACTTTTTCTCTCTGAATCAAGTCGTGTGTCATGAATAGCACGGTCAATATTGACTTCTAAAGCTTGAAGAGAGTCTGGTTTATTTCTAAAAACCAATGACTTCAAATAATCCCACAAGAAGTAGTATAATGGTGTTAAATCACAACTTCTTGGAGGCCATTCAATGTCAGAATTTCTTGAAATTATCAAATCTCCAAACTATTCTCGCAGTGGAAAACTCAATATTTGTGAAGCGTGTTATAGTTTCGGTACAACCGAAGTGAACATTTTTTTATTTAATATAAAGTTTTACCTACACATGAAACTATTTCCTGGATTTTGAGGCTCACAAATGTTTGGTTACACTCGAACTAAGGCTTTTCTTACTTGTTTAATGTAAAGTTTTTGAAATAACTGAATTTATTGGATGTCTATGATCCCGTGGGTTAAAGATACAAGAGCAACATTAAGGAGGAAAGCATTAGCAATACATACATATACAAAACAAAAAAATATGTCCACACTACCGGACGGACGAAAGATTGACAAAATTAAATCAACTCATGTAAAGAAAAATGATTATTTCCCAATGTCTTCCCTAGTTAATAAAAATGGTTGTACGCTGCCTTATTAACCGTCTCATACCCATCCTCTCAATGTTTTCTTTCGTACGGTGTCAAATAACTAGAAACTCCATCTTCCCAAGAACAAAATATTTGGTTTGATATCTACGGATAGGTACATGTGAACATAGTTGTTGTAAATACATGGACATGCTGTGGCTACTGTATGCTTGTGCGTACTTATGTATTGTATATAAAGCTTTACTATTGTTTATTTACGTTGATATGTTTATGAAATATACAATATATTATTTTTGGCTGATCGATTATGCTACCCATTTTCGTATGCTGGGTTATGTTGGAGATCGCTTTTGACTTATAGATTTTGTTCTCCATTTTCGTATGATGGGATAAAGTAAGAGGTTTTTTACTTGATTGTCAAATGCAGGCAGTCAGCAACAGAGATAAAGAGATGCCCAATTCGTCTCTCACTGGAAATGAAAGTGCAATTGATAAACGTCAAAACCTACTGAGCTCAAGCAACTGTCAAAGTTCAGCAGGTCTGACGTTTAGCAATTGGAAAAAGAGGGACGGCCAGATTAAAATCCTACAGAAAAATATGTAAACAGAGAGATTTGTGCTGCTGTTGAAGATCACTAACAAAAATTGGAAAACAATGAAAATGAAAGAAAACGCGAAATTGAAATGTATGTGATGATATCTTTTGTGATGTCATGCTCAGTGGTATTGATTTTCAGTTGAAAATTTTTAAAAACATTTATTAATTGAGAGCTAATACATTTATTGTTTTGATTACGTATTGAAAGTTCAAAAAAAATTTTTTTAATATATTACAAAATCACAAAAAAAAAGTATAAAAAGTTTCTGCATATGTTTAATAGATACATGTATAATAATATTTAATCTTAATAAATGATGGGTATTTTTATTTAAATTCCCAAAAATTATTATTTTGTCCGATCTGGCTAGAATAGAAAATGTTGTAAAAAACGCTGATTTTGAGGACTCTCACACTGGAAAGAGTTGAGCATCCCATTATCCCTGGTCAGCAACCTTGCACTAACCACAAAGTAAATAGCGTTTTCCTCAACTGTAAGACCTTAAACAAGAAGAGTCCAGTACCTTTGCATTAATTGCTTAACGGTGCTTATATTATAAAAGATAACTAAATAATAAATACTGAATGAAACAACAAAAATGTAATTGGTGCCCAACTCAGCAAAAAAAGGGGTCGGCTTTAGTATACCATCCCACGATTTCAGGGTTAAAAGGGATATGGTTGCATAGAGGAGATTCTCCAGATAAAGAATATATACAATTATAACCGCCGGAAACTTATAGTTTTCGAAATATTTGCATATTAAGTTGAAAATTTCACAAATTTTATCTTACAAGTTCTCGATTTATAGTTCATTTTTCTTTTATATTATGCACTTATTATACACTTACACTTCAGTACAATGTTTCTACATATTTACATTATATTAATTATTTTAATATTTGCTTTAAATCAGCATTTTATTTTTACACAATTTTCGTTTTATGTACAATAACAAATGGGTTCCATGTTGACAGATAATAAGTGTTGCCAAATCTATTTTATATATTTATATTTTGCAAACGAATTAAAATGAATAATAGAGGATTATACCACAAATATATTAACCATAATATTGTTCGTCATCTTCTCTTGATAAAGCATGGTATTGGATTGGCCAGTGTTTTTTATCAGAAAGAAATAGGATATACGACCACCCCGGTGTTCGATCAGCCAGGGTTATTTGTTCGAAGCGCGGCCGAAGGCCGCCAATTCAGAAATAAGTTCGACGCGAAAGGAATAACGACCACCCCCGGTGTTGGATCGGCTAGGGTTATTTTTTTGAAGCGCAGCCGAAGGCGGCCAATGCAAATAGAAGATCTAACCAAAAAAAGTAATGTTAAAGAGGGTATATCACTCTCTTTAAACTTCATTTCCTATAACGGATTATTACGGATATTGTTACAACTAAACTAAGTACCGTTTATTTTTCTTGCTCGTTTTGTCGTTGAATTAGTAAATATTGTGCATATAAGTTAATTTTGTAGAGCGTATTTTATTTAAGATGATTGCTTTCATTCGTTTGGATCTGACAACACTTATTATCTGTTAACATGGAACCCATTTGTTATTGTGCATATTAAGAAAATTATGTAAAAATAAAATGCTTATTTAAAGCAAATTTTAATACAATTAATATAAAATAAATACGTAGAAAAATTATAGTGAAGTGTAAGTGTATAATAAGTGCATAACATAAAAGAAAAATGAACTATAAATCGAGAAATTGTAAGATAAAATTTGTGAAAATTTTCAACTTAAAATGCAAATATCTCGATGTTTAAATGACTATAAACTCCCCTTCCAACTACACCGCTTCATCAGGGTAAATAATGACACACCCTAATACAACACACCTTGGAACACAACTCGCACTCACAACATACACGACCACACTGCACACGATGTACCACAGAAGTAGCCACCATACACGATGACACCCCACACAATCAACAATGAAAGAGGGATTGGATCTTCAATTCAACACATTCGAAATAATTCCGATCTCTTTTGCGCAACGTCACCGTGTAATCGCTATCTCATGGTGCCAAAACTACATTAAATCCGATCAATACTATGCCAAATATATCGGTCAATGTGTGACTTAACCTAAAAAATATACCTCAATGAACATGTCTCAATAGAATTAAACGAGAATATTATTATACCTATTTGATTAGTGTTTTGTCAAAATGTGGCGTACTAGTTTAGGATCATTTAAATCAAAAAAAGCCGACTTTTTTTTGTAGCTTAATCTCTTCCAAACTATCCGAAAACATATATGTAAAATATTAGCTATAATTTTTAAGTGCTTCAAAAGATATTTCAGTTAATAAAATAAAGTGTCAGTCGTTTATCAGTTGAGGTCTTTTTCTGAAAACCATGTTTTTACAATTGACGTGCACGATTGTGCAAAAACTATCTCATCTATCAATCTGATTCAGCTCCTATTTTTTAAAGTATCAAAAAGTATTCTATGTAAACCTAAGATATTGATAATTATTTCGATATCTCTAATTTTAAGTGAAAATATGCACAAATTTTACGTTAAAATCGAGTTCAAAATTCAAACATTGGAAAAAATGATTAATTTTCAGTTTTAATTAGCTTTCGGAGGTTCACATAGAGTGAAAAAGTATACAAATTAACAAGATATTTTTATTCACTGTTACAGATAATAATTACGGACGCTACTTTGTACGCCAATGGATGGTATCAGTTGTGACACATTCCATTGAAATATAGCTTCCCCCGCCATTTTTCAACATTTTTGAGTGGTTCAATCATTAAAAAAAAACATTTAAATATGCACAAAAATGTATGATGATTTTTTTCTGCCTCTAAATGATCCGACCACTTTAAGCTGATATTAATATAGTTAAATCTCTCGGACACGAAGAAAACGGTTAAGTTCAACCCGTGTATATTGTTGTGATAAATTACCTGTAAAACTTTGCTTTCTGTTTATTGGTTTAATAAATTGTTTGAAATTAAATATAAATATTTTATTCATCAGCATTTGCTGCCTGGTTTGCACGTATTTAAAGAGAATTATAAACAATTCTACTTGTCTTTACATTCAGTAGACATTAAATAGCTGATTTGCATTTAAGCTAATTAAAACAGGTCTCCCGTATTGCTATTCACAATTTCATCGTATAATGAACGCTGAACGTTTCCATCACATTTTTATACCCTGAACCGGATATACTAAGTTTGCCACGATATTTTTAACATACAGAGGAAAACGTCGAGGACCCTATAAAATATAAATATAATATATATGAACAGCGTTGCACGATGAGTTGATTTAGCCATGTCTGTCTTTCTGTATTACGCGAACTAACTTTGAAAATTTCCACGCATCTTTTTCTCTCCAAGAAGCTGTTCATTTGTCGGGACCGCCGATATCAAGTTCTTGTATGGACAACTTTTTTATTTGATCAGATATCTTCACGATATTGTGTTATTGTCTAAAATAACGCTACAACATTTGAAAACAATTTTCAGATCGGACTACTATATCATATACCTGCCATATAAACTGAACGATCAAAATCAAGTTCTTGTGTTGAATCTTTTGTACAGGGTTTTCCAATAGGAGTAATATGATTAAAAAAAACGCACTAGTTGTTAAGGAAATTAAAATTTTATTTAATGTGAAGTACAATCGATAAAATTATGATCGGAATATAACATCATTCAAATCGCCTTCACGACTTCATTTGCAAGAACGAATTCGATGAAACCAATTTTCGAGTACTTTTTCTCTCTGAATCAAGTCGTGTGTCATGAATAGCACGTTCAATATTGACTTCTAAAGCTTGAAGAGAGTCTGGTTTATTTCTAAAAACCAATGACTTCAAATAATCCCACAAGAAGTAGTATAATGGTGTTAAATCACAACTTCTTGGAGGCCATTCAATGTCAAAATTTCTTGAAATTATCAAATCTCCAAACTATTCTCGCAGTGGAAAACTCAATATTTGTGAAGCGTGTTATAGTTTCGGTACAACCGAAGTGAACATTTTTTTATTTAATATAAAGTTTTACCTACACATGAAACTATTTCCTGGATTTTGAGGCTCACAAATGTTTGGTTACACTCGAACTAAGGCTTTTCTTACTTGTTTAATGTAAAGTTTTTGAAATAACTGAATTTATTGGATGTCTATGATCCCGTGGGTTAAAGATACAAGAGCAACATTAAGGAGGAAAGCATTAGCAATACATACATATACAAAACAAAAAAATATGTCCACACTACCGGACGGACGAAAGATTGACAAAATTAAATCAACTCATGTAAAGAAAAATGATTATTTCCCACTGTCTTCCCTAGTTAATAAAAATGGTTGTACGCTGCCTTATTAACCGTCTCATACCCATCCTCTCAATGTTTTCTTTCGTACGGTGTCAAATAACTAGAAACTCCATCTTCCCAAGAACAAAATATTTGGTTTGATATCTACGGATAGGTACATGTGAACATAGTTGTTGTAAATACATGGACATGCTGTGGCTACTGTATGCTTGTGCGTACTTATGTATTGTATATAAAGCTTTACTATTGTTTATTTACGTTGATATGTTTATGAAATATACAATATATTATTTTTGGCTGATCGATTATGCTACCCATTTTCGTATGCTGGGTTATGTTGGAGATCGCTTTTGACTTATAGATTTTGTTCTCCATTTTCGTATGATGGGATAAAGTAAGAGGTTTTTTACTTGATTGTCAAATGCAGGCAGTCAGCAACAGAGATAAAGAGATGCCCAATTCGTCTCTCACTGGAAATGAAAGTGCAATTGATAAACGTCAAAACCTACTGAGCTCAAGCAACTGTCAAAGTTCAGCAGGTCTGACGTTTAGCAATTGGAAAAAGAGGGACGGCCAGATTAAAATCCTACAGAAAAATATGTAAACAGAGAGATTTGTGCTGCTGTTGAAGATCACTAACAAAAATTGGAAAACAATGAAAATGAAAGAAAACGCGAAATTGAAATGTATGTGATGATATCTTTTGTGATGTCATGCTCAGTGGTATTGATTTTCAATTGAAAATTTTTAAAAACATTTATTAATTGAGAGCTAATACATTTATTGTTTTGATTACGTATTGAAAGTTCAAAAAAAATTTTTTTAATATATTACAAAATCACAAAAAAAAAGTATAAAAAGTTTCTGCATATGTTTAACAGATACATGTATAATAATATTTAATCTTAATAAATGATGGGTATTTTAATTTAAATTCCCAAAAATTATTATTTTGTCCGATCTGGCTAGAATAGAAAATGTTGTAAAAAACGCTGATTTTGAGGACTCTCACACTGGAAAGAGTTGAGCATCCCATTATCCCTGGTCAGCAACCTTGCACTAACCACAAAGTAAATAGCGTTTTCCTCAACTGTAAGACCTTAAACAAGAAGAGTCCAGTACCTTTGCATTAATTGCTTAACGGTGTTTATAATTTGGAAAAATACTGGCGCTAGTTGTTGAATCTAACAGTGATAGAAGACAACGAGCAAATCCTGAGTTATTGCGTCGGTCGATCATTATAAAAGTAAGAGGAGTTGAATCCTCCTAGTTAAAAATAATTTAAATTATAATATAATATTATAGTAAATTATATTATAAAAGATAACTAAATAATAAATACTGAATGAAACAACAAAAATGTAATTGGTGCCCAACTCAGCAAAAAAAGGGGTCGGCTTTAGTATACCATCCCACGATTTCAGGGTTAAAAGGGATATGGTTGCATAGAGGAGATTCTCATTTCAGATAAAGAATATATACAATTATAACCGCCGGAAACTTATAGTTTTCGAAATATTTGCATATTAAGTTGAAAATTTCACAAATTTTATCTTACAAGTTCTCGATTTATAGTTCATTTTTCTTTTATATTATGCACTTATTATACACTTACACTTCAGTACAATGTTTCTACATATTTACATTATATTAATTATTTTAATATTTGCTTTAAATCAGCATTTTATTTTTACACAATTTTCGTTTTATGTACAATAACAAATGGGTTCCATGTTGACAGATAATAAGTGTTGCCAAATCTATTTTATATATTTATATTTTGCAAACGAATTAAAATGAATAATAGAGGATTATACCACAAATATATTAACCATAATATTGTTCGTCATCTTCTCTTGATAAAGCATGGTATTGGATTGGCCAGTGTTTTTTATCAGAAAGAAATAGGATATACGACCACCCCGGTGTTCGATCAGCCAGGGTTATTTGTTCGAAGCGCGGCCGAAGGCCGCCAATTCAGAAAGAAGTTCGACGCGAAAGGAATAACGACCACCCCCGGTGTTGGATCGGCTAGGGTTATTTTTTTGAAGCGCAGCCGAAGGCGGCCAATGCAAATAGAAGATCTAACCAAAAAAAGTAATGTTAAAGAGGGTATATCACTCTCTTTAAACTTCATTTCCTATAACGGATTATTACGGATATTGTTACAACTAAACTAAGTACCGTTTATTTTTCTTGCTCGTTTTGTCGTTGAATTAGTAAATATTGTGCATATAAGTTAATTTTGTAGAGCGTATTTTATTTAAGATGATTGCTTTCATTCGTTTGGATCTGACAACACTTATTATCTGTTAACATGGAACCCATTTGTTATTGTGCATATTAAGAAAATTATGTAAAAATAAAATGCTTATTTAAAGCAAATTTTAATACAATTAATATAAAATAAATACGTAGAAAAATTATAGTGAAGTGTAAGTGTATAATAAGTGCATAACATAAAAGAAAAATGAACTATAAATCGAGAAATTGTAAGATAAAATTTGTGAAAATTTTCAACTTAAAATGCAAATATCTCGATGTTTAAATGACTATAAACTCCCCTTCCAACTACACCGCTTCATCAGGGTAAATAATGACACACCCTAATACAACACACCTTGGAACACAACTCGCACTCACAACATACACGACCACACTGCACACGATGTACCACAGAAGTAGCCACCATACACGATGACACCCCACACAATCAACAATGAAAGAGGGATTGGATCTTCAATTCAACACATTCGAAATAATTCCGATCTCTTTTGCGCAACGTCACCGTGTAATCGCTATCTCCGCTACCGACCTCTTTAAAATCGTGGTATTAACTTTTAGTTCAAAGGTTGTGAAAAATAACATAATAAATAATAATAAAAAAAACATAATAAAAAAAATAAAAAATAAAAATTTTTAATTTAAATCTAAAAAGAGCGTTTTATGAAAAAAGGGAAATAACATGTCTTACGTGAGTGCTAACATTGTAGCATAATTAATCATGGCCCTTCGAGCCATAGTGAGAGGCACTATGGAGTGAAAAATCATTAAAAAAAAAAAAAAAATTTAGTTACATATACACAGTGCGGTGACCAAATACGAACCAAACAAAATAAACATAAACATACATATATAACTTATCGAAAAGGTTGAAGTGTTGTGACAAAAACCAAAAGTGCGGTGCACAATAATAAATATTATACATATATTTACCAAAAACAAATGCGGTTAATTTAAGTTATTACAACAATAAAGCGCAAACGAAAAAAAATATATGTACATACATATGTACATGCATGGCTACATATATACATATTTCAAAATATACAAAGCCAACTTCAAAACAAAAAAATCAGCAATAGCCTAACACATAGGTCTAACAAGTGCAGTAAAACCAAAAAAAAAAAAACATATTAACAAACGAATTTATATAAACTGAGTGTCAAAACACAAACAAAAAAGGGTACAACTAACTAATACAACACAAATCGAGCACGAAAACTAAAAACAATTGCATACATAAATAGCAATAACTTAAACGGGCTACGAACAAACGATAATAAACAAGAACAACACTCACTAAAACCAGACACAACTGGAAGCAGAGGAAAACGAATTGACAACAAAGGAACACACATGCGTACAAATTAACTTCCTCGTATGTGGAAGTATTAAAAAAATATATTTTCCGCGCAACGCACGGAAGAAATCAAACGATTGGTTTGAGTGCTCCTGATGGAAGACTGAATCTCTTTATTTCAATTTACTCTTATATATACATTTTTCTTATATGCTTAAGTCTTATAATAAGTGTCAATTTACAATATTCGCTTATTCAGCAATTAGTTTTGTTGTTTACATTATATGGGTGGTCTTAGCTTAATAAAAAGAGTATTTGTTGCTTAAATAAGCAAAGATGCTTATTTAAGAAGCTGTGGTCTTAGCTTTATTGAAAAGAGTATTGATTACTTAAATAAGCAAAGATGCTTATCTAAGAAGCTGTATTTTTGCTGAGTGCAAAGAAATTGTTTTGTTTATAATGATCGTAAAGTTACTTTGTGGAGGCTGCTGTTAACTCCCCCCTCTTTAAGATGAATCGTCCCGGATTCAATATCATTTTTTGATAAGTTATTTATTTTATCCAAAATAGCGTTATATGATATTTTTTGATATTCTAAATTTTTATTTATTTCAGAACTTTTATGAGATTTTTTAAATTTTACAATTCTACAAATTATGTACATTATTAACAAAATTACAAGTATGTACCATAAAAATGAATGATGTTTAAAAACTTTCATTCGTTCAGCTAAAATATTAATGTTTTCAAAATTCATTTCTCTATTTTTTGTTTCAATATATTCTATAATTTCAAAATTATTTATGTGATTGTTTTTTAAATATTTCCAAATTTTACAATCGATATTTTCATATATAACATTATTAATATTTGTATAATTCTCAAAAGTAACAAGGTAAATTCCATTTATAGCATAGCCATCAACTGTGTTGTTTCCGGAGACTAATATTGCTCCTTCTTTAATTACATCTATTTCTTTATTTTTTTCTTTTATTTTTTTACATTTACCTTCTGGACAAAATATCTGATAGGCAAGTATTTGTATTATTAATTTTACAATACGTATTTATCATTTCTTTTTTACAATTTTTTATATAAATATTTTCTTTTTTGCATTTTGCAATTTCTTTGTCAATTACTAATTTACCGTCTTCTTGTGTGATTGCTCTTACTTCATAATATTTGCAATCATTTATAATTTTAGGATACTTAATATATATAACAATTACATCTTTATTTTGTAATATCTTAAAGTTAGAAATGTCCATTAAGTCAGTTATAGTCAATCGTCCGTGTTCATTTTGTATTACATTTTTTATTTCATTTAAATGTAAAATTGCAGGGTTTAAAATTCCTATTTTTGCCATAGCTATCGTATGAACCATATTTTGTAGTTCAGTTATTAAAAATTGATATTTCCTTTTCGTTAAAATTTTAACATGTGAATTTTCGTTTACATTTTTAATTGTTTCTGTTAATTGACTGATTATTTTAAAATGTTCAGAGTTTGTTGTGTATTGTTTATTGTTATTTTCAATTAGTTCGTTTAACTTATTATTTATTAACACTAAATCGTCATGATCTGGTGTTCCTGCTATCCACTTCCATAGTGTTCCTAATTCATTTATCCCTCTCTTATATCTTGTATCTTTATTTTGTATTTGCTCTAATAAAGTTTCGATAATTTCAATTTCTGGTTCTGTATCTAAATCATTAATATATGCTACCTCATTTTCATTATTCCCATGTAAATTATTATATCTGTATTTTTTATTACTATAACTTTTGTCTGAATTTATAAGTTCTCTAAAATAAGTTAAATTAGTAATATGAAAAATGTCGCCATAGTCATTGTATAAAGCTACGTCTCCGTCCTCTAATAAGACATAATCTTCTCTTGTATAGTCTACAATGTCCGTCATTGTTTGAACAATTAATATTAGAAATATTAAGGGTATCATTTTCTGAAAATATATATTCAAGATTTAATATTATCTTTATGTACTATTCTATTTCTGTAGTTAATTTTGACCTTATTCCCTAAATCTTCTTTTATTACTTGTTTCTTGTATCTAGGATTTAGCTTATTTCTTTCCCCTATTATTTTTTCATAAATAACATCTTCACATAAATATAATATGTTTTGTTAAATCTATTTTTATTTTGTCTTTCTAGCATCCTAGTTTGTGCTAATAAAAGTTTATCTAGTAAATTATCATGAGAGACCTTGTTATAAAGGACTTCGAATGGTTTCTTATCAGTAACCGAATGTATAGTTTTATTGTATTGGTGAGCGGCTCTATATATTGATTCTGAAAAGCTGATTAAATTATATTCTTGTTTTATACATCGCGATATTTCAATTATTGTTGAATGGACCCTCTCTATCTGACCATTTGTGGTGCTATGATTTGGGTTGCAGAAATAAATTTCAATCTGAAGTCTCTGCATCAGGGATTAAAATTGTACCGTAGTAAATCCTGGTTCATTATCAATTGTTATTCTCTTTACATTAGGGAAACTTTGTAATATATCTAACACTTTATCTTTTAAATTAATCTTATCTTCAATTTGTTTAATAACCAAAAACTTTGAATAACTATCGATACATGTAATGAATTTTAATGATTGTGCATAAAATATAATATATCTATGTGTATTTGAATTCCTTCCTCTTTAGGTATAGGGACCTCTCCAATAGGTATTTTTATGGGATGTCTATCATATTTATTTTTATTACAAATTTCACAATTTCTAATGTATTCTTTAAACTGTTTATGCATTTCTGGCCAATAGTAAAAAGTTGAGATTTGTTTAATATTTTCGTCAAAGCCCCTGTGCGCTCTGTTATGAGTTTGCTCTATTATTGTTCCCTGGTCTTGTTTGTTTGGTATATCCATGGGAAAATTTTTTGTAAATAAAAACTTGTTAGTAAATGTTTCTTTTAATTTAACCTTTATATCATATAAGTCTTCAGGTGTACAATATATTGCAGTTACAAGATTTGGTTGTAAGAATTCTTTTAGAATAGTCATTAAATTTTCCAAGGTATCATATGCAATAATATGCCTAGTTTTCTTAAAATTATTAATAGATTCATGAATGGTAAAGAGACCTTTAGTAAGAAGTATTCGTTGCTTGAATTGTTTCAATGGTTTTTTAGTTTTTTGAATTTGTGTATTATCAGAGCTCTCTTCTGAATGCTGGACACCCATTTCTAAAGAATCATCAGTTATATTATTTAAGTTTTGTCGGGATAATGCATCCGCGACTATGTTAATTTTTCCCGGTTTATAAATCATTTTTGGAGCATATTCCTCAATAATGGTATGCCACCTTTTCATTTTTACATTAGGATATCTCGAAGAGACTGCGAAAGTCAAAGGTTGATGATCTGTATGTATTTCTAAATCTGATACTCCATAAAGGTAGTTTCTTAAAGTTTTTAATGAACAAACTACGGCATAATGTTCTTTCTCATTCATTGCATAATTCTTTTCTGTGGAATTCAATACTTTAGAGATAAATGTAATAGGTTTTCCATCTTGGCTTAATACACCACCTAATGCATCATTTGAGGCATCGATTGCTAATATAAATTTTTTATTAAAGTCTGGTTGCGTTAATTCTACTTGATTGGTTAGTAATTGTTTTAATTTTTCAAATGCTAAAATTGCGTCCTGTCCTAATCGAACTTTAATTTTCTTTGAGCTAGCTATTGCTGCGAAATCCTTGATAAATTTCCTATAATATCCAATCATTCCAATGAAACTTCCAAGTTGTCATTCTGTTTTTGGTAATGGAAAATTACAAATCGCTTCAACTTTATGCGGATCCGTTTTGATTACATCTTTTGCAACTATATATCCAAAAAATTCAACTCCTGTTTAAAAAGATTTTAACTTTTCTAATGATATTTCCATATTCGATTTTTTAAATATATTGATTACTTCATTCAAATGTTTTAAAAGATCGACTAAGTTGCGTGAAAAAACTATTATATCATCAATATATACAAGATAGAATTTTCCAATAAATTCTCTTAATACACTATCCATAGCTCGTTGGAAAATACTTGGTGCATTCTCTAAACCAAATAGCATTCTTAATATATCGTATTTTCCATTATTTACTGAAAATGCAATTTTGTGAAATCCTGATTCTAAATCGATTGTGGAGAAATACTGTGATCCTCCTACATTTGAAAGTATAACATTTGTATGTGGTATTGGATATATATCCGAAATAGTATTTTTATTTAATTTTTTGAAATCTACTACCATTTCTAATTTTGCTGTGCCATCATCATTGATAACCTTTTTTGGTACCACCCAGATTGGATAATTATAAGGGCTTTTACTTGGTCGTAGAACTTCGTTTTTTAAAAGATTATCGATTTCTTTATTCACAAAAGCATTTGATGCTAAAGGATACTGATACTGTTTACTCCAAATTGGAGTATTTACCGAGGTTCTTATTTCCGCACGAATATCCGTTCAAAACGGTAAATTTATTTATTGAAGAATGTATTTCATTTATTTTATTTCTTATTTTTTTCCTCAAATATTCAATTTTTTCTTTATTTATGCCGGTATTTTTTTCGGCTGGTGCTTCAGAGAATTCTTCCTCTAAATTTATTTTGTTTATATAATCTTCTTTATTGTCGGTAAGTACGTCGACTGGCGTTGTAGAACTTTTTTGTTCCACAATAAATTTTTTATTTTTATTGCCGGTATTATCTTCGGCTGGCGTTGTAGGACATTTTTTTGGTCCACATTATATTTTTTATAATTGAATTTTTTACTTTTACTCACAATAAATTTTTTATTTTTATTATATTCATTGTGCTGGTATAAATCTTCAGCTGGCGCTTTAGGAGTCTCTGCTCCCAAAGTAATTATATTTCCTGTTTTCATTTTTTAAATTGTCTTTTATCTCATGTTGCTCAGATTCATTTCCTAAGCTAAATATGTCTTCTTCCTTTTCATTATTTATTATCAACTTTTTTTCTTTCAAGTTGATCACTGCATTAATTTCTTTCAGGAATTTGTATCCAATTAAAAAGTCTGCTTCTAAATTTTCGAGTTCGTAAAAAATTTGTCTTTTACCAAATAGAGTAATAAAATGATAATATCGTATTATCGAAAATCCATTAATTGTTTTTACTCTTTTATATATATTTAATTCGTTTTTATTCTTATAAATTCCTGATTTTATATAGCAACTTGTTGCTCCCGTGTCTACTAAAATTTTAAAGTTTTGGCCATTAACTCTGTCATGTAAGAAAATATATGGCAGAGTTAGTTTTGATCTAAAAAATGATCCTCTTTAATATTATTTACCCTTTGTGTTTTATTTGGTGGTTGATTACTTATTTGTGCGCTGGCATATGGTCGTTTATCTGTGGTATGTATTCTTGTATTCTGTACATTACTTGTATTATTTACATTATAATGTGGTCGATTTTGAATTCGAGTACTTGGATCGACATCCATTGGGATAGGTCTTGCCTGACTGTTTTGTTGTAAGGGCCTTTGGTTGTAGCCTCTGTGAAGTTGGGTTTGTGGAAACCGTAAATTATTATTGAAATTTCCGTTATTGATGTTAGTACGTTGTCTGTAATAATTCGGATTTTTCCCGAATTGTGATGCGAAAATTGCTCGCATATTATTCGATTCTAGTTCTTGTTCTTTTGCCAACGCATTTGGCAAATCACTTGGTGATAATGAAAATATTATATTGGCTAAATTTCCATTTAGACCTGTTATAAATATACGCAACGCATCCCGCCTATTTTTTGCGTTTAATTCTTTAGTTACGGCATTATCCGATCCGTAAGTCATTATTGTTTTATTAATAAGTAAAGTTAATTTTTCATTAACTTTATTATAGTATTCTATAATTGAAGAAGTGCCCTGTCGCAAAATACTCATCTCCTGTTCGATAATAGGAGCTGGTCGCTTATCCGCGTAAGCAAAATCGAGTCGTGCCAAAATAGCATCGAAATTAAGAACCGTCCCGTGATTGTATATAATAAATAATGTGCTTTTACTTTTTATCTTGTTTCTTTCTACCTTATCCCTTTTTCTTTTGAACTTTAATAAGATTTATTTGACCTACATTTGTCTGAGTCAGTTGGTAAAGCGTCTGTCATTTTTGTCAAAATATTGAAAATACATTTTTTGTTTTATTTTCTTATATATATATTTTTATTAGTTTTGCCGTTATTACTTTCGGCTAGATTTGTGGAATCTCTGTTTCCTCTTTTTTTTTTTTAAATAAATTTTGTGATCCTTTCTAGGAAAGGAGACTCTTTTATTCTAGAGGGCCTGGAGTTCAGAATCGCAGAAATGAGTTTATGTTATAAACCGGAGGGTCCCCCTTGCGGTGGTGAATCGCGGTTTTTAAATATTTTGTTATATGGCTGATCGAGCCTTGATTTATAAGATGCTTTTTTTATAATTTTTGATCCTTTCTAGGAAAGGAAACTCTTTTATCCTGGAGGATCTGAGGTACAGAATCGCAGAAATGAGTTTATGTTATAAGCCGGAGGGTCCCCCTTGCGGTGGTGAATCGCGGTTTTTTAAATATTTTGTTATATGGCTGATCGAGCCTTGATTTATAAGATGCTTTTTTTTATAATTTTTGATCCTTTCTAGGAAAGGAACCTTTTTTATCCTGGAGGGTCTGAGGTACAGAATCGCAGAAATGAGTTTATGTTATAAACCGGAGGGTCCCCCTTGCGATGGTGAATCGCGGTTTTTAAATATTTTGTTATATGGCTGATCGAGCCTTGATTTATAAGATGCTTTTTTTATAATTTTTGATCCTTTCTAGGAAAGGAAACTCTTTTATCCTGGAGGGTGTGAGGTACAGAATCGCAGAATTGAGTTTATGTTATAAACCGGAGGGTCCCCCTTGCGGTGGTGAATCGCGGTTTTTAAATATTTTGTTATATGGCTGATCGAGCCTTGATTTATAAGATGCCTTTTTTTATAATTTTTGTGTACTTATACTTAAAATATTTTATGTTACTAGGATTATTACAATAATACAATTTTATTGTTATACATTTAATATATATTAAAATATCAGCTTACTCGTTTTTCGTCCTTCTCTAAAGGGGTTTGTTGATTGGTGTTTAGCTTCCCTTGCCAGTGTTGATTGCTGTTTAGCTTCCCTGGTTGTTTGTTCTAGTTTTTTATTTATTTATTCCCTTATTTTAATTCTTCGATTGTTAGTTTTGGGTGTAAGGTTTTATATTTTTTTACACACTTTATTCTATTTGAATTGCTTCGAAATTGGCGTAGTTATAGAGTAACACTTTTGTTATAGTTCGCTTGCTGTTATTGTTATTTCACTACATAGCGTTGTATTTTTTTGAAGATTCGTTTGTTCACAGCGTTTACGCTTGTTTGCTTGCAATTGCTTTTTCAAACTTTTTAAAAAATCTTTAGTATTAGAACTTATTGTTTTTTTGGTTTTTAAATTAGTTTTTTAGGGTTTTTTTTATTTGTGCACTCGCGTAGCCGTACTTTTGATTTTCGGCCCTTTTATTCGCGTCGTGCTCGCGTAGCCGTATTTTTGATTTTCGGGCGCATCTCACTCGCGTAGCCGTACTTTTTTGTTTTTTTTTCTTTTCTCCTCCCGAGAGGATACTTGATTGCTAATAATTTTTTTTGTTTCGACACCCGTCACTATCCTTTCGACTAGGGATACTTGTTTTTTTCTCCCTTTTTTTGTCGAGGATATCCTAACACATGCCCCACGCGTTGGGCGCCAATTAACTTCCTCGTATGTGGAAGTATTAAAAAAATATATTTTCCGCGCAACGCACGGAAGAAATCAAACGATTGGTTTGAGTGCTCCTGATGGAAGACTGAATCTCTTTATTTCAATTTACTCTTATATATACATTTTTCTTATATGCTTAAGTCTTATAATAAGTGTCAATTTACAATATTCGCTTATTCAGCAATTAGTTTTGTTGTTTACATTATATGGGTGGTCTTAGCTTAATAAAAAGAGTATTTGTTGCTTAAATAAGCAAAGATGCTTATTTAAGAAGCTGTGGTCTTAGCTTTATTGAAAAGAGTATTGATTACTTAAATAAGCAAAGATGCTTATTTAAGAAGCTGTATTTTGCTGAGTGCAAAGAAATTGTTTTGTTTATAATGATCGTAAAGTTACTTTGTGGAGGCTGCCGTTAACTTACATACAAACAGAAACCTACCCCTGCAAAACCAAAGTGAGCGTATTTATTTCACTTATAACTTTATATATGTAAATATGTATGTTTGAATACGGTTTTATGAAACGTAAAACCTCTAGCATTAAATCCGTTTTTACTAATACTCGTAGAAAAACGATTATCATACTGGTATAAATCACGGGAAAAATCGAAATACCGCTGATATTAAAACCAGTTTGGTACAATTTATTTGTATATCCAAATATATATAATATGTAAATAATTATTGTATGCCTATAAGCTTATCTTTGTGTTTTCAAACACACATATTCCACCAACATCAAAAACGAACACATAATTCAAGTATTTACTTGCAAATATTATATTTTCCGGCTTTTTCAAAGTCCACAATTGGCATACATCCCGCAATACCCCTTGTAACAAACAAGCAGGATTGCGTACATCAAATAAAAGCACACTGATCTCTACAACGAGCTCTCAATTCCCCTAGAAAATAAAAATATTACATACGCACAAACAATTCGTACATACTTATGTACAAAGTGTATTGATCTCTTCAACGATCTCTCAATTTCACGAGCACATAAATATATATGTACACACAAGTCCGTGTATTAGGGTGTACCTAAATACACCAACATAAGGAAATAAAAGTATTGTTAAATTAAAAGTGCGATTCTTAATAGTTAAATTAAGAAAATTTAAATTACACTCAAAACAAAATATTTAAAATAAAATACAAATTAAGAAATTTATTTCGCATTTAAATATTTATCTAGTCCGAAAAAAACTCGTATATACGTAAAAGAGTATTCGGTATTAATTACCATTTATTGGTGCGTTTAAATCAGTTTACACTATATAGTAATAAATAACATAACAAAAATAGTTAATGACGATACAAATCAAATTGCACCTGCAGAAGCTACACAAGCAAATAAAAGGAAAAAATATTTGTGCCACCAAATTCATTTCTGAGAGTGACAGATTAACACGATACTGCACTCGATTTTCAGCTTCACCGATTCAAGGCATCTCTGAATCGTTATTGGAAATAAAAAAACAAAATATTGACAATTTTTGGACTCGTCTCCAAACTGCTCATGATGCCATAGTAGATTATGACAATTCAGATCTACCACACGATTTTAAATCATCGGCCTACGCACTATACGAAAACTGCTTAGACCAGTACAAAGAAACAAAAGCTATGATTTCTAATCAATTAAAGCTAATAAAAGCGATGGCACCTACTCCACATCCGAGAGTAGAGCTGCCACAAATTCAAAGTCAAGAGGCAAGTTCAGGCATCCATCTCGAGGTGCCCGCATATGAAACAGAAATATTTTATGGAGGTTATGAAGAATGGCCGTCCTTCCGGGACATGTTCACTGCCGTATACATCAACCATCCAAAATTGTATCACCTCCGATACAAAACAAAAAGTCAAGCAGGCGTCATAGTCAAACAGTTCGCACTAAATGACGACAATTTCAATTTGGCTTGGGAAGCTCTAAAATCCAGATATGAAAATGAAAGAATATTGGTCGATAACCAAGTAACGACACTAATAAACTTGCCTAAGATTCAAAAAGAAGCCAGTGAAGAGTTTATAAGACTACATTCCACTGTTTCAAACTGTTTGTCGGTTTTATCGACACAAAATATTCCCACAGACAGCTGGGACCCTATACTGGTAAACATATGCACTGCCGCATTACCAGAAAAATCGTTACTTTAATGGGAGCAATCGCTCTCATCACGAAAGAAATGCCCCACGTGGCAACAAATGAAAGACTTTCTAACTACCCAGTAGGAAATCGCTGAAAGGGTAGACAAAAAGCTAATTAAAACAAAAATTGTACAACACGACCTAAAATGAAACTACAATAGATCCCAAGCTAGTAGCAAAAAAAAATTAAACAGAAGCTTGTACAAAACGCAATCGTTCACTTCCGAACAGAACAATCATACGAAACTATTTCGTGAGATCAAAAAAATTATGTACAAATTGCTTGTCACATGCGCATAAGTATAAAAATTGCAAAAGCAAATTCAATTGCTTATATTGTCACAAAAGACATCACACAATGCTTCACTACAGCACATTTCCCAGCTCACCCCAAAAGAGCGCATATATTAGTATAAAAAGAACCACGGGTTTAGTTTCAACTACAAATCCCGAAAACCACAATAGCGAAAATTGCCAAATGACACCATGCTGCTCAAAGGCACAAACCACTCAAACGCTACACAGCGAAATACAAAATAGGGTATTACTACCCACATCAGTCATCTCCATCGAACATCGAGGAGAACTCTACAAACTTAGAGCCCTAATAGATCAAGGATCTATTTGAAATAATATGAATAGGCGGAAGAGTATTTCAAAACTCTAATTAAATCTGCCCCCTTACCCTAATTTCCCCGCAAGGGGATAAGAGAATTAAAGCAGAAGCTATAGTCTTACCGCAGCTAACAAATATGCTTCCAAGCTATCATACAAATAGCAAGCATTGGCAAAAGGTTTCACACCTGAAGCTAGCAGATCCCAACTGCAATACCCCCGCTCAAATAGATATAATAGTAGGCAGCGACCTTATACCGCAAATAATGCTTGAAGGTGTTAAAAAAACTCCAACGACCCTTCTTGCCAAAATACCATATTCGGTTGGATTCTAAGTGGACTAGTTACTGAACCAGTTTCCACATCAACAACTCAAGTTGACGAAAATTCAAAAGAATACCTTAATTCACAATTAAGGAAGAAAAATGCCCCCTCATATCAATTACAACCCCAAAAGATCAGTATTTTGAAGACTTCCACAAAGCCACAACTACTCGATCAAATAATGGCCGGTACGTCATACGACTACCACTAAATTCCCAATGTTCCAACACTCCACGAATTGGCAGAAAAAACCAAGTCAGAGTCCCTTCTGACAAAATCAGGTTTAAAAACACAAATATGTAACTTTTCGACCCCGTAGGTTGGCTTCTGCTAATAATGATACAAAAATCCTGCTTCAAAAATCTTGAGTTATGTGGCGCGATACTACTTACCAAAATCGCACTTAACATAACATATAACAAAATTGTCCTAAGAAAATCGAAAAATCGACACCTCTCTTACTATAGTGCCTGATAGTTGACAACATTTTCATAATGTATAAAAATTCAAAAATTAAGTTAAGGGATCACCATATTTACAATGTGATACAGTGACGCACCCAGACTTACAAAAAGCAAAGGTCGCACTTATCGCAACTATCTAAGCGCTCATCAAACGGGTAGTTTATGGGAACCACTTGTAAAAGTTGTAAATCTCACTTCAAAAGTTTGAAAGGAGCACCCATTCTGGCCATATCTGAGCCAGGCGTAGAGTCGCTATTCTATAAGTCGATAATACAGAAATAATAAATAACCGCCAATAAATATAATGTATCTACAAGTATCACATAATAATAAGTCGTCAAGCCAGAAAATTCATATTACGCACAATAAAGCTGCTTATCTTATCTGAGCACTAGTACCAACATAAAAATACAAAATTTGATATAAAACCAAACTCGCCTATGTTATACCTACAGATAAATATGGATATACAATTACTGCCTTATCATGCATAAAGCGCCCTCGGCTACTCCACCTGCAGTAAGCCGTGATACCTGGGACATTTACAGCATATCTGCACTACTAGGCAAAATATTCGCCTAGGGGGCCCAGGATGTTTAAACTCCCCTTCCAACTACACCGCTTCATCAGGGTAAATAATGACACACCCTAATACAACACACCACACCTTGGAACACAACTCGCACTCACAACATACACGACCACACTGCACACGATGTACCACAGAAGTTGCCACCATAAACGATGACACCCCACACAATCAACAATAAAAGAGGGATTGGATCTTCAATTCAACACATTCGAAATAATTCCGATCACTTTTGCGCAACGTCACCGTATAATCGCTATTCCCGCTACCGACCTCTTTAAAATCGTGGTATTAACTTTTAGTTCAAAGGCTGTGAAAAATAACATTTAATAAAAAAAATAAAAAATAAACATTTTTAATTTAAACCTAAAAAGAGCGTTTTATGAAAAAAGGGAAATAACATGTCTTTCGTGAGTGCTAACATTGTAGCATAATTAATCACTCGAAAACTATTAGCTTCCGGCGGCTATAATTATATATATTCTTTATCAGGAGAATCTCCTTTATCCAAACCTACCGCTCTTAACCCTGAAATCGTAGGGTGGTATACTAAAGTTTCCCCAAAAAAAGGATCATAGTATCCTAAAAAGCTGCTCCATCGAAAAGGACCATAGAATCCTAATTAGCTATATTACCCGAAGGATTATAGAATATTTAGAAGCTGTCTCACTTGATGCAGAATATATAAGATAAATAAAAAATGTAAATGATTTTTTAAAATACTTTTAAAGTGTTCTAAAATAAAATAGTTATATATGATAATTATACTGCGTAAACGATTGGAAATATTTCGAATCAAAACACATGTTCATAATTGAACATAGTTTCCGAATTAAAAATTAAAATTTTGCTGCGTTTTCTGTAAAAATTAATGAACTTGTGTCAAAAATTCTTTATTGGTTTTGCCTCATAAATAATATTTGAAACTTTCTAAAGTGCGGAATGTTTAAATAAAATAAATTATTTAGTTTCTTCTATACATTTGTGTGAATAAGTTTAGTTTTTCTGGCATCTAAAGTAAGAACTCAGCTTGCTTTAAGGAAAATTGTCTTGGGTGGTGATTCTGTTTCGCCGATAAAAAATTTGTGTATTGTAATTTTGAATAAAGATATTTTTGATAATTAGAAGAATCAATACTTGCCAACACATTTTTCAAGTAAATTTTGTCTGACCAAAGAAAATTCATAAATAAGTGTTAGTGAGTCCTGTAAATTATTAATGAAACCAATAAGCGCACTAAGTTAGAATTTGCAGAGCAGTTACAACAAATAACTTTAGCAGTTTACAAGTCACATTTACCGAGCTTAGAACCATACCTGCTGGTTGCTATAAACGAATTGGTTCAAGATCATGCAAGTTTGAACTGGATAAAGTCTTTAGCTGAATTCAAAGGGGATTCCGCTTTTTAACCAGATTGGCGAAGGGCCGCGCAATTCACTATAAATTACTACAAAGAGGGTTCAAAGAGGTGTTATTATGCTATGGGAATATTTAGAAAATTTAAAATTATCGGATCTGCTAACTCCACTCGTACATGGTTAAATCAGAGAACTTAAAACAATGAGAAGGTGCAAATTGAATTTTGTATGATGCTCGATTGGTTGGCTGAAAATTTGAGATCAAGGAGTTCACCACTTTCTGTATAGTTTTGCTGTTATTTAACAGAAATGAGAATTTTTAACAACGTTCTCTGATAAAATACGTATCTACCAATATAAAGAGAAAAATTAAATGAAATGAATGAGAAAACAAGAAATACAAATGCCACTTCACATATGTATGATTATTTTTTGCCATATAAACGATTTTTATGATGAAAAATTGATATATTATTTTTTTTTTGCACAAATGCTACATTGATAAAATGTGAAAGATTATGCAAAAAATGATATTTTACTATTTTCATAATTTTCTAATTTCAATTTTTACAGAATTAATAATTTATGTATGTACATATGTATGTACATCAATATGTTATATTATATAATATACTTGTAATAATATATTACCAATTATCAATAAATACATGTGAGCGCACTGCTCTATATGTAAGTATGTATGTACAGATATGCGTATGACCACGCAAAATAAGTAATGCATACACAAATCTACATACATATAAGCGTACAAATGTAGGTACGTCAGCCAATAGGCAAAATACAAACATTGTTGTACAAAAACAACAATTGTCTCAAATAGCATCAGCACCAGAAATCAATATGGCAGCCAAATTGACATATCCTAAATTTGTAGTAAATCACACACCAACAACATTTTCATTCATGAACGCTGGCGCACAAGCAATAAGCTAAGTCGTTTCATTCATAAAAGCAAACGCCTTACACATCTCCCCGAGCATGCGTTTGCCTACAAGCGTCTTTTCGCGACGATGGCAAAAGCTAAAAATCATAAATAGAACAAATTTCTGATATTCCCTCTAGAAGGGAAAAGTGACAACCCCTCAAATATGAGTATTAAAATATTTTAGAATAAAAGTGACAACATAGTAAATTTGTCGATTTACAATTCAAGAAACTTTTTAAAGAAAATATTCAATATTCCTTTGATTTATGTATACAGTAAACCCCGGTTAAGTATCACTCCTCCAATCCCTCTTATCTGCCGGTGTCTTGCTGCATCTCACTTTTTTTTTCTTAATTTTTTAAAGAAAACGGTAATTTTTTTTTAAATACCTAGAAATAATTTTTTTTGGTACCACTCGCTTAAGTACCACAATCGCTTATGTACTACAAAGCACAAAAAATCTGCATCTTTGGTTTTGGCACTTAACCGGGATTGACTGTATTTGTCAAAGAATTTACGTAAGTACGTTCGAATTTTTTGTACACACATTGACTTTGCACTTGCCCATATGCGATGTATGTTTGTAAGAGTGTGTATGGCACATCTCGGATTTTCTACCAACAACACAATGTTGTGACGCTTTGTCGTCGCGTCAGTTCTTCGACAGATTGACTCTTTGACATAAAAGCAAAAAATGTGTCAACGGAGATTTCACATGAAGTAATGAGTGTACATATCTACATAAAAATACATACAAATGTGTAAACGACATAATATATGTATGTATGTCCTGTTGCACATTTGCTTCTACGCCAGTCAAATTTCTATAGGAAAATCAACTGAAATTAGTATTGAAATAAAATAGACTTTTGAGCAACAATATATTTTTTAAAATTTTATTAAAAGTAATATAGAAAGAATACATGTTTATATAAACACAATTCTGTACTTTTATGACTCCATAATGGTGTCAAGTACAATTAATGAATTATTTTAAGAAATATATCAAAATACTTTATTAGTAATAATTTAAAAGTATTTTGATATATTTCTCATAATAAAGTAAAAATGAATTAACATAAAATAATTTAAAAAATAATAAATAATAGTTCAATAAAAGGGAATATATTTCAAATGGCATATCAATATGCCCAGTTTTGCTCACATATTATATTCTCTTCAATATTCGTCGGTTGGTTATATTAAGAGAGCGTATGTGTACAGATTCACCGCTGTTATAAAAGCGAAAAATGTTATTTGTTTCTCGTGCATCTGTGGTGAACTCCTTGATAAATTCCTACAAATTGTTCGCTGTCGAACCTGCACCTTCTCATTGTTTTAAGTTCTCTGGTTAAATACTGTCCTTAACTTTAAAGCAATACCACTGGTAAACAAAATTAACCCTTTTTTTATTTTATGAAGTTTCTAAACTGTTTCTTCCTGTTAAGGTGGCTGATTTTAATTCTACTCTCTATAGGGTAAAAAATTACTAAACTTCATAAATAAACCGTTTTGTCTACATAAAGAAGAACTTGTTTAAATGATCCGAATATTTTTTGGACTGTTTGTGGTGGCTATATGCTTAGAGAATGCCGTTTAAATGAATCTATAAAAAAGGCCTATTCGGACTACTTTGGGAATAAAATACATAAAACATAACAGGCAGATATGTGTCGATCTTAAAATGGTAAATTTTCTTTTAGGTCAACAAGGAGGATATACCAAATACCCTCGTTTCATGTGCTTATGGTATAGCCGAGCCAAGACAGAACACTGGACTAAAAAATTTAGCATTTGAGAGTGAATTTAGTACCGGGTATTATGAATGTGATGAATGCCCCTCGAATAGCCAGAGGCCGCATTATATAATATTACCCCTCTTCATATAAAGTTAGGTCTAATAAAACAGTTTGTAATGGGGAATGTTTCATATATATCAGTTAAATATTTCCGAAATTGAGCACAAAAAACATTAAAGCTGGTATTTTTGACGGTCCTCAAATCAGGGAACTAATAAAATACCAATATTTCATTGATTGTATCACAGATAAGAAGAAATCTGCATGGATTGAATTTATTTAGGTTGTGGAAAATTTTTTAGGAAATAAAACGCTTTCATCAGAATATTCCCACTATGGAAGAGCGATGCCAGGGTAGTGAAATGCAAATATGATGGCTGATTACTGCTGGCGCATTCAAAACAAGACTGATGTTTCTATTTGTGCAAGAAAAGCACATAAAAGAAAGTTTTTTTATGTTAAGTAAGAACAATATATGTTTTAATTCTAAAACTGTAGTACTTTTGACTAAAAATCTAATTCATTTTTCGAAAATTGGAGCTGCTAGAGAAAAACTGACTACATATTTGGAATCAGCGTGGCAAAATCATACAAAACTGGGTAAGAAACTTCATAAACAAAACTACTGTTTCGCAATGTAATCGCTGGGCTTGACCAGACTTATTCAGATAAAAGACTGTTAAATGTATTAGAGAATGAGTAAAGGCTTTTAAGGCAGCATTATTTGTCTATTATTGATTACTACTAGAATAGACCAAACGATATCTTTGATATTAATAAGCCGATTATGACCTAAAGCTACGCTTTACGTGTTCTCATATCTGGTCTTCAAAGACCGTTATGTGATGCCTTTTTCTCCGCTACACCACAGATTCAGATGCAGCGTGGAACTTCCATCAGCACTGACAGTTGCGCATGAACTTCAAACTAGTAATATGCGTTATGAATTTGCTGAAGTATTTGCACAACAACACAAAGAAGCCTTATCGGTCAAGACCAATTTTACACTAATATCAGTCGACAGAAAGCCTGAATTTAAATAAACCTTTCCAAATGGAAATTGATAATGGTTCAAGCTTCTATAGACAACACGAATTCGCGAAATCCTTTATATCCTCAAAATCCGTTAACTTAGAACCACAGAATCCAAATCCTTGTCCGCCACTGGCGACAATTTCTTTCGATTACTCTCTGATCGTTCGCCGTTTCATAATACACAAAAGGCTAATTTTATGCCAGAAAAAGAGTTACGTTGGAATGAATTTGAACACTAAATCATTGATGACAATTGTATTCAAAACGAAGAACCGCAGTATGATTATTTTGAGTTGATGTCACGACATCAGTATGTGAAGATAAAATCAATTATTATAACTCGAACAGGGTATATTACTTGTGCCACGAAGTTTGTAACACCAAGAAGGAAACGTCGGAGAACCTATCACATATATACATAAATGATTAGTATGATGAGCTGAGTTGATTTAGCCATGTCCGTCTGTGTGTATATATGCAAACTAGTTCCTTTAGTTTTTAAGCTATCGATCTGAAATTTTACACCTGTCCTTTTCTCACTAAGAAGCTGCTCAGTCGGAGCACTATAGCATATAGCTGCCATACAAACTAAACAATTGGAAGCAAGTCCTTGTATGGGAAACTTTTTTATTTGAAGTAATATCTTTACGAAATTTTGCATGAGTCATTTTCTAGGCAACAACAAAAAATTGTTTAGATTGGATCACTATAGCATATAGCTGCCATACAAACTGAACGATCGGAATTAAGTGCTTGTATGAAAAACTCTTTCATTTAACGAGGTATCTTCAGAAAATTTCGCATAGATTATTATTTAAAGCAATTGTGCAATCTCCGAAGAAATTGCACAGATCGGATAGATATAACATATAGCTGTCATATTAACTGAACGATCGGAGTGAAGTGCCTGCATGGAAAAAATTTTTATTTGACGAGGCATCTTCACGAAATCAGATCAGAATGAAGTTATGGTAAGCAACATTTGTATCTGTGAAGGGTATTATACCTTCGGTGCAATCGAAGTTAATGTTTTTCATAACAAAAAAGGGCAAAAACGGTCAGGAGCCTCGCATTCTTGTTAACACAGGTACTTCAAAGAATTATATTGCGCCATTACTATTTATTCAAGGAACGAAAACACTGGAAAATAGTTTTAAACTAAAATCGATAAATGGTGAAAATGAAAAGAAATGCGAAATAAACATTTTAGAAAACACATCAACGTTTAATTTGCTATCAAGCACGGGCACGTTTTTTCAAAACAAATTGATGCGAAAATTGACACTGTTAGAGGATATTTATTTTATCGAAATGGTAAAGTTAAATTACATTTTCTCTCATGTAACACCAAAAGCCTCATTACCATAAAAGAATACACCAGTAAAATATCATTCACAATTCCGTAAGATGATAAATAAAAATTGTAATGCCTTTGCTGATCGATATAGAGCTTTGCCACACAATAGTAGAGTACAACTACAGGGGATCCAATTTACACCAAAAGCTATCCCCATTCGATATCAGTAGCTCCATTCATTAACAATGAGATAAAATCGCTTCTTGCAGATGGTATCATCAAAGAATCTTTTACGCCTTAAAATTCTCCTATGCACGTTGTGTCTAAAAAAGGGGTTGATGAAAATGAAAAGTCCAACTTACAAAAAACGATTCCTAAACGATACTCCATCCCCCCCAGATTCGTCTGTAATATTAGCTAACCTAGGAAAATCAAAATTCTTTAAAACTTTAGGTCTTAAATTAGGGTTCGACCAAATTATAATGTGTGAACAGGACAGACAAAAAACAGCCTTCAGTATTAACAACGGGAAATACGAATTTTTTCGGCTACCTTATCGCCTGAGGAACGAACCCAGTATATTCCAAAGGACCATCGAGGATGTGATACGCGAAGTTATAGAGAAATTCAGTCATGTTTATATCCCAGACATAATCATATAAATTAATAAAACGTATTAGGTTATTTTATTCTTATTATTGTTATAACTTAAATAAATTCAAATTCGGAGAAAAAGAGGGCCATTCATCCGCTGAAATGAAACAGGGCATATTGTCTTTGCACCACTGCTGAACAATACTTGCTTTATGAGCCGGGCATAATCTTGTTGAAAGCAGTTTGGAATACATACTGGCCAAACATACTGGATACATAAGCAGAGAAGTGTCCAACAAGCATAATAATATTTTGCGTTAAATTTTACACCTTTATCAATAAAATAGAAAGGGAGTTTTCCTTTTTCAGATATTGCTTCCCAAATCATAACAGAGGTTGTGTTTTGATACACTTTAGCTCTTTTATCAGCTGGAATCTCAGACATCCTGGTTGCATAAACGCAGTCGTTTTGTAAGTTGCGGCTTGCCTGTAACATAAAAAGTTCTCATCAGAAAATAAAATCTCACAATTAGCCACTTTTCTTCCGGAAATTGCACCATTTTCCCTTATTCGCTCACGTACAATCTTCAACTGGCGTGAAACCTCGTCAAATAAAAAAGTTTTCCATGCAAGCCCTTTACTCCGATCGTTCAGTTAATATGACAGCTATATGTTATATTCATCCGATCTGTAAAATTTCTTCGGATATTGCACTATTTTCTTAAATAATAATCCATACCAAATTTCGTAAAGATACCTCGTCAAATGAAAGAGTTTTCCATACGAGCACTTGATTTCGGTTGTTCAGTTTGTATGGCAGCTATATGCTATAGTGGTCCGATATCGGCCATTCCGACAAATGAGCAGCATCTTAATGAGGATACGACAGGCGAAAAATTTCAGCACAATAGCTTAAAACCTGAGGGACTATTTCGTATATATTATATAAAGACAGACGGACAGACAGACATGGCTAAATTAAGTCAGCTCATCATGCTGATCATTTATGTATATATTTTATAGGGTCTCTGAAGTTTCCTTCTGGGCAAACTTAATCTACCCTGTTCGGTGTAAAAAAGGGAGAGTAATGTGGAGTTAGTCTGCCGAAGCCGATCTAGTAGAGCTATATCGAGAAAAATGGGGCAGCTTCGATCTGCTAGTCATAAACAGCTGTGCTATAAATCTCCAATGGCAGTGAGGACAGTCTAAATTAGTCAATAGGTCAAATGTAATCTAATAACTTAAAATTTTTGATGGGAACATGGTATAAAGTGCGCTATTAACTCTAACGTTATAAATGGAACACAGTCTTGTACAGTACCCACTTTGGGTAAAATTCAAAACTCTATATTATCAGAACTCTATACTAAACAAAACTCTATAGTCATCCTCATACATAGATTTAATCAATAAAGATTACTAACTACAAACAGTAGCAACAGAGCACAATCGAGAGTACTATTTTCCCAATATGAAAAAATTCCTTAAAACAATGATTGCAAACTGTAAAATCTGTTGACAAAATAATTACCAACGTTAACCACCGGATCAAGGGGTAGGCCCAACCCCTATTCCTAACAAACCAGGAGAAATTTTTCACATTAAGGAATTTATAATTTCTAAACATTTATTCCTGACCTGTGTAGATAAGTTAACTAAATTTGATATTGTGGAGCCTATTGCGTCCAGATCCATGATCTATATTAGAAATTCACTTTTAGAAACTTTGTTTGTATTTAAAAATATTAAACTATCGTTTCCGACAATGAAAATGCCTTGAAATCAAACACTATTATAACGTTAAGAATTTCGTGTATGCAAATTTCTGGGGAACACAAACCACTTTATAACTGTAAATTTGGTTTTCAGAACAAGGAATTTCATTTGGAAATCACATTCAAAAATTATTTGATTTCTTTAACAGGCAAATTCGATTTTCAAACATTCATACAGAACATGGCTGATAATTATACATATTGTACATAAATTGTTTTTACTTTTAACAGTTCTAAACTACCTCCCCACCTATTTTCATCCAAAGCGGTTCAGCCGTTCTTGAGTTATAAATAGTGTAACTCACATGACTTTCTTTAATATACGTATATAGATTGGAAAATCGACGGGAGTAAAAAAGCCTCCGTTAGGACCTTCTGCAGGAATTAACGAATATCTGTACAAATTTTCACTTCTTCCGTAACTGTGGTTCGGACGTTCTACGGGTACATAACGAAATAACGTTTAATTTTTATATAAGATAAGATAAGTGATAAATTAATTGATTAACATTGACGTGTAATAATTTTTTATGGTATTTTCTATTTCTGGTTAATCCTTATACTTTTTTTTTCGTTTTAGAAAACGCACAAATAGAGAATAAATATAAAGGGAATTACTGTTTTTGTTGACCAAAGACATGCGCGGCATACGAATGTTTAGGTTACAATTTATTTAATTACAATTTATTGAAAGATGTTTTAAAATTGTATTATCATATATTAAAAGTTATTATAGATTATTATTATTCTTCTTTAAACGGTGGATCACTCGGCTCATGGGTCGATGAAGAACGGCAAACTGTGCGTCATCTTACGAACTGCAGTACACATGAACATCGACATTTTGAACGCATATTTCGGTTCATGCTGTTATGTACTTTAATTAATTTTAAAGTACTGCTTGGCTCATATGGTTGAGGGTTGTAAGACTATGCTAAATTAGTTGCTTATTCTCTTAGCCAATTAATAGAATGTGAGCATATGGCATATTATTGGATTGTATTTTTAATCCATAATATAATATTAATAGCATAACAAGAAATATAAAAAATATATTCTTGAATACCTTATATTTGAACGAAATTATATAGTAAATGAGAATCCCATTAAAAAAATTTCAACATTATTTAAAATATATTAAATAATACATAAGAGGAATGTCTGGCATATTATAGATTTTTATTCTAGAATTAATTTTCTATTGTATTTCAAAAATGTATAATAAAGTTATGAAATAATGTTGTTAATTTTGTTAATTAATATTAATGATATATGAATTTAAAAATGGGATGAAAAGATTGTATACTTATTATTAGAATATGGTACCGAGATATGAAATATATTTTTTTTAAATATCAAAAAATTAAATAAAAATCAATATATACAAGTATATACATTATTAAAATTTCAACATTATTTAAAATATATTAAATAATACATAAGAGGAATGTCTGGCATATTATAGATTTTTATTCTAGAATTAATTTTCTATTGTATTTCAAAAATGTATAATAAAGTTATGAAATAATGTTGTTAATTTTGTTAATTAATATTAATGATATATGAATTTAAAAATGGGATGAAAAGATTGTATACTTATTATTAGAATATGGTACCGAGATATGAAATATATTTTTTTAAAATATCAAAAAATTAAATAAAAATCAATATATACAAGTATATACATATATTAGAGGACCACGTCCGCATTGCTGTGGCCAAGGTATACATTCATTATAAATTAATGAAAGAGGGTAGATCATTCTTAATTTTCAACAATAATAAATATAGTTTTTAGTTATAATTACATTTAAACATTTTAATTTAATTCAACTCTATTTGTATCGTACATTCTGGCAGTATCATTGGAAAACGTGGCAACGGGACCATTCTCCAACAAATTTTCCAGTCAAAATGGTTGATACAATAATATTTCCTCTATTCTCGGGCTGTCAGCAATTCCAGACAGTGGTAAGTCAGCACCACCGAAAACTTCATCGTTTCCGTTTAAATTTTGCATTGTTCTGTGCAATGCTTCGAGAATATTTGTAGGCCATGCCTATGTGTCGTTTTCCCATAATCTAGCTAATTAGTCACTTTGCCTTGGCGATACAATATCCATGCGAGTTTCTGTTGTGATATTAAAAATGCCTTACCGGCTCCTCATGGTGCGTCCTAAAAAAACCGCCATGTTCAGTAGCAACAATCAGTATAATCCATATACATATGTATACAGAATTACTGTACTCTTGCAGTAGCTATGTGTTGTTATTTTTATTATTATTATTTAAATGATTCTTACATGAATTTCTGCGTAAGAACCATTCTCGTACTTCAAGCACTATTCTAAAAAAAGAATTAGCGGAATCGGTTCAGTTGTTCTCGAGATTTGCGCTTAGCAACACATTCAGTGATTAATTTTTATATTATATTATGGATAGTATATGGTGAAAATTCTCAAGTTTTTTTGAGATAAAATTAAATTATTGGGATGCGCAACTTGAATAAAAAGTGCCAATTGCCTGTGCCTAGGCGAATTGAAAATACCCGGTTAAGCAAAAAGACGTGCGTTCGCGAGTGTGGTTTTATTACAATAGAATTCTTTATTTTACGTATATTATAATTTAGCCCAAACCTTAATCTAACGGCTTAAACTAATGGTAAGTATGTATTAGAAAAATGTATAAGTATACTTCAACAGTTTCGTTAATTCATTGTTTTATAATAAGTATAAAAAATAAAAGTATTTTACATAGTATAAAACAAATGTAATTTATACCAATATTATTAAATTAATCTTAATTTTTTTAAAGTTAATTTTTAACATACCTATATTATATTTTAGTTTCGAAAACCTTGACAGGATCATGATCCTTTAACATTGATAGGTAGCAGGGCGCGCTTAATTTCGGCCTGCCTTGGTTGCCACATCTACCACTCGTACCTTGCCGTCTTGCCCTTCTACGATTCGGACGGCTCGTCCTAGTACTCACTGTTGCGGTGGTATGTTGTCTTCGTGAACGAGGATGAGATCGTCGGGATCCGCTTCGGATACAGCCATTTGTTGTGCTCCCGAAGGTTCGCAACGTACGTTTTGGAACATTGTCGCCAAAACTGTTGTTTGAGACAGCAAACAAGTTGCCATCTCTAGCAGCAACGAATTGGGTCCGTTGGCACTTGTGCTGGTGGTAGTGCTCGGAAGGAGCACCCTATTAGTAGGTGTGCTGTAGTTAGCGCCTCACCATCGTTGGGGTCCTGGCTCAACCGTACGAGGGGTCGCGAACTGAGGATGGCCTCCACTTCTATATCTATTCTACTATAAAGACGAATTCGAACCATTCTTCGGCGGCAAATCCCATTACTTCTGGACACTGGAACAGAAACGCCTCCCTGAGTTCGCGCAGCCTGCGGTCGGCGCCGACGAAGTTGTTTGTGTTGTCGCTGCATATCGTCTGAAACATCTCTCGGCGTTAACGACCAATGAACCTTTTTAAAGCGAAAACAAAGAAATTAACAAAGTGCGAATTTTTATTCAATAATAATATAAATTTAGCATCGTATGTGAGAGGTGTATTTAATAGAAAACCTCCTACTCAGAATTATTTGAATTAAAGAGACATATCCGAGTGCTCAAGCAAAAACGGATTGAGTTTCTGCATGTTTGCGGGTAGCGTGGTGCCTTTAGCCACAATTGTAGCTAGTGTAAAAGCATTTTTCTTTTTCTCTAATGCTTCGCCTTCTGGGGAGAGTTGAAAGTGAGTGTTAAGTGTGTATATGCAGCATCCATACGCTCTAATTGAAGCGCCGGAAAAGCCATGTATTTGGCAGAGGAATGCTAATTGAAATGAGCTGCAGTAGGTTAGCTTTGAAATTTTGCCAGCTAGAGTCAAGGCGCAATGGAATTAACTCATCCCAATCCAGTTCATTAAAATTGGCATCCAAAACAAGGGTTTTAGTTAGGTTTTTGTAATTGAAGCTTAATGACTTCTCAGTGCAATCATTGTCGAAAAATTTAGGGTGGTTCGAAAACCACTTTGTTAAGGTGAATTCGGCCGAGTTTAAAATTCTAATTACCTTAATTCTTATAAGATCTAGAGACTCAAAATTTTCAGACCCTGTTAACGTTAGTCATCAACATAAAAGTTCCTTTTAATGGCGAATAAACCGAGTGGATTCTTAGTTGTATTAGCATCGCTGAGCATTTGTAAACACCGTGTTGCGAGAAATGGTGCAGGCGCAGTGCCGTAAGTGACGGTATTAAGTTGAAAAATCTGAATCTGCTCTGAGTGGTGCTCTCTCCACACAATAAGCTAAGAGTTTCTGTCTTCTTCATGCATAATTAATTGGCGGTGCATTTTAGTAATGTCAGCCGTTAAGCGTACTTGTGTAAGCGAAAACGAAGAAGAGTTGAGTATGATTCTTCTTGAATGGTTGGACCTACCATCTCATGCAGACTGGCCCTTCGGGGAGTATCGTGGTGGTTGTGGTTGATACCCAAATACGGGAAGAGTGTTTTGATCACTGAATGTGGAGTTGCACTGCAACCGGATGCCAGACCCAAAGTACGGCAGAAGTTTTAGATAGGCCTCGAACCCTACCAAGGAGTGTAGTGTGTCCATTCCATACTACCAATCGGTACTGAAAAAGGCCTGGCATTTTCGGAGCCCTGATCAACGCATTGTATTGATACGCTGTGCTTTTGAGCAGCGTGGGGTAAGACTGTCGTCAGCAGGCACCCACGTTAAACACACCGGACGTTGGACCTACCATCAAAAGTTCATTTATTGAAATTTGAGAAGAGGTACGACTCGACGCATCAAAGACAACTCGTAATTTTGTTGTTGTGCTCTCTGTCGTCAAAACTCACTGATGCAAACTGAAATAGTGTGGCTCACTTGGGATCTTATTATTTGTTGTTCTCATGTGACCCAGTGCTTTATACTCATTCATGAAGTCCAGATACATTTTACGAAGTTCTGGATCTATCAATGTTCTCCTCTCCAGGGCCTGAAACCGCCGAACTGCGCTTTCATGGGAGTGACCGAGTAACTTACTGTCAGATTCAAAGGGCATTTTGAGGGCCGACTTGTATTGTATACAATATATGTACTCTCTATTTTTTTTATACTCTCGCAACCTGTTGTTACAGAGTATAATAGTTTTGTTCACCTAACGGTTGTTTGTATCACCTAAAACTAATCGAGTTAGATATAGGGTTATGTATATATAAATGATCAGGATGAAGAGACGAGTTGAAATCCGGATGACTGTCTGTCCGTCCGTCCGTCTGTCCGTTTGTCCGTGCTAGCTGTAACTTGAGTAAAAATTGAGATATCTTCATAAAATTTGGTAGACATGTTTCTTGATGCCATGAGACGGTTGGTATTGCAGATGGCCGTAATCGGACCACTGCCACGCCCAAAAAACGCCATTATTCAAAAACAAATAAATTGCCACAACTAAGCTCCACAACAAGATACAAGACTCTTATTTGGTATACAGGATCACAATAGGAAGGGACTGCAGTTAAAATTTTTTTTTTAAAGTGGGTGTGTTCCCGCCCCTAATAGATTTAATGTGCATATCTCCTAAACCGCTAAAGCAACAATAATAAGATTCACTGAGAACAAATATTTGGCACATCTATTGGCAGTGTGAAAATGGGTGAGCTCGGGTGGCAACTCCGCCCACTCCCCATATAACGGTACTGTTAAAAACTACTAAAAGCGCTATAAATCAAGCACTAAACACGCCAGAGACATTAAATTTTATCTCTGGGATGGTATGAGATGACTTTATAGGAACCGCGTTCAAAATTAGACAGTGGGCGTGGCACAGCCCACTATTAGGTGAAAACCCATATCTTGAGATCTGCTTAACCAATTTCAACCAAATTCGGTACATGACGTTATTTTCATATTTCTATATTATAGTGCGAAAATCGGCGAAATCGGACTACAACCACGCCTACTTCCCATATAACACCATTTAAAATTCTTTCACTTTCCACTATGCAAATCAGGCAACAATTACTGTATCGGGATAAAACTTTGTGTAAATAAGGCGAATAAAGTATGCCACCTTGTGGCCAAAAATTGTCTAAATCGAACCAAAACTGTTCAAGCCCCTAAGTACTAAATATGTGGACCCCAGTGCCTATAGTTGACCTTCTACCGAAAATATCAGTCAATCCACAAAGAAATCTCAAACGAGTATACTATTTGACTTTGCGAGAGTATAAAATGTTCGGTTACATCCGAACTTAGCCCTTCCTTACTTGTTATTATTACACTTTTCACTTATGTTGTATTTAGTTTTTGTTTTTGGTTTGGTTTACGAAGCCCGAAAAAATAGAAAATGCACAGTCAATTGCAAACAAAAAGTTAAATTAATTTTGCGAAAAGTTGATATACACTTTAAATTTTAATCACGCATTTAGTCTCTTCTCGAGCGCCATGAAAATTCTCAACTATTTTTGAGATTAATAATATAATATATTGGGATGCGCAAGTTAATTAAAAAGTGCCAATTGCATGTGCTTAAACGAATTAAAAGAGTCCGATTTAAAAATTAACGCGATCGCACTTTTGGAGAATAGAATTCTTTATTTAAGCCTAAACCTTAACTTAACGGCTTAAACTATTTTTTCCACATAGGTTATTTTAGTTTTGAAACGTCGCTTGACGCAACACTGGTGTTAAAGTTGAAGCGCTTGAAGAAGAGAACACTGAGTATCTTGAAATATCAACAAAATAATAAAATTTAACTACTTCCTCGAAAGAGACAAAAGAAATCGAATCAAGAGTGAAAGTTCAATGACATTTTTCTCCCCCGGCAGGCCTACATTTTGAATAAATGTGGGAAACTGGTAGTGAAGATTAAGACGAAGCTAAAGTAATCGAACACATTTTTGAAAAAGAAGAAGAAGATTAGATAGACGATGGCGAGCACCCAACAAATAAAGTTCGACGACCCGCTATTATTTTATCATGATGCAACACTGGTCTCTGATTCCCCTGATGTGGAATTTAAAGTCTATGACGATGGTGATATAACAGCAGAAGATGACTCAGATGATTCTGGTATCACAACCAAAAAGCAACGATCTCGACGTGGTGCTAGTGGTAGACGAATTAGACGTAAATCAACGGACATAGTAACAAAAGACTCAAAAGCCAAGGAGAAGAAGCATCGTTATTACAAGCAGAGGATATCTAAATTTAAGAATGTTAAATTTAAGAGCCATATACCTATATACAGTCCACTAAACTAAATTAAATTAAGTAATAATTTCTCGGCTGTGTTTAAATATCTTGTAACAGGCTTATCATAGGCAATGACAAGACAGTTCAAAAAGTACATACATACATAAACAAACACATTAAATTATTTGCATTTACATGCAATACGCATGCATACATATATAAATGTATTCATTGATTAAATAGTACATTTGAAAAACTCATATCACAAAAATAGATAACATATAATATAATATATAATATTTTTAACTTTAAACGTGTACAAAATTTTATTTCAAGGCGTTTGTATTTTAAGAGCTCACTTTTTAATCTCTTATAACTAAATGAAGAATCTTTAGATTCTTACCGTTGGTGGGGGAAAAATAAAGATCTTCATTGAATGAGAATTTATTTCATTCTAGTTTTATTATGATTTTTCATTTCCTTTTATACAATTTTTATCTAATTAAATGTATTTGTTACACATGTTTGTATGTATTGTCATACGACATGGGCTTGTTTTTAATTGTACAACTCAATGCAAGTACGTGTAATGTAATGTGTATATATTATATTATTTAAATATCATTACTAAATGCTAAATAAATACTTAATGTGCACATATTTCCTGCGATTGAACGAATTATTCAATTAAATCAATTGATTTCCCGGTAATTTGAACCAATTTCGGTGCAATTTTTGAAGTACAATCATCCGAGGGATACTGTATATATATAAATATACATATCATGTATGTATGTAGTCTATAATGTAAATAATTTTCACATCAGTTATAAATGTATAAAGTGATACAAGAAATAAACTTTCCTATAAGTAATAAATCTATAAAGCCTTGGAAGTAAATAATTCTCTTATAAATACTAAGTGTATAAATTTATACAAGTAATAAATACTAAATTTATAAAGTTTTACGTGTAAATAATTTTCATATAAAAATTAAGTATATAAAGGGTGCGTTCGAGATGGCAATCACGACAGCAGTGTTGCAAATTTGTCAAAGTATCACGTTCTTCGTGAATTTCTTTTATTATATTTTACTGTCACATTTTGCGCGGAATTTATGCAAATAATCTCTAACATTAAATTTTTGCCTGCAAATCAGCAAATATGCAACACAGTTGCTGTACTGCTGTAATTAATACGTAGCTCGAACGCACCCAAAGTCTTACAAGTACATAATTTTCATATATTTTATGTTTCTATATATAATATTTTAATTAATTATATTTGTTTACTGGTATGAAATTATTCATTTATCACTTTTTTGAACTTATAGATTATGTATATGAAAATTTTTATACTTGATTGATATTATATTATATATAGATTTAGATAAGATTAATTGATTTTATAGATTAAGTATTTATATGGATATTTTTATATAAGTATTTTAGTAAGTAATCAAATATGAGGACTTTTAAATTTTTATTTGGTTTCCTGCAGTTAGTTTAAATAGAAATGATTTGGTTTTAATATGAAAAAATTCATAATGTATACTAACATAATGTAGAGATGTTAAAGAATATTTTTACTTTATTTAAACTGCTTTATAGTTTTTTACACCTAAAATGTATGTGTAAAAGATTTTTATTAAATTAATTAGATAAATTAAAAATTAAATTATTAAAGGAGAAAAAGTATATTCTCTTAAAAGAAGATATATAGACTATATGCATTGAAATAAAAAAAATGTCTAATAATGATATGATTTGAAAGTTTAGCCAATATTAGATGAAATATCGTTCTTACACAAATAAATAATAATATGTTTAGAGAACGAAAATTGTTTTATGATACAAAAGCAAAAACAAAATAGATACGTGTGGCACTCGGGGACTGCCGCTTTAAAGCTATTACATAGCATTTTTTATCAACTTATGCAATGATAATTATTTATTATCTTTTATGCAGTATTTTTTTTTCTTTGATATTAGTTCAAGCTTTTTCTTTGGTATTAATTCAAGTTACACTTTTTGAGCGTGGTGACCGATAAGTAAAAAATTTTTTTCTTTTATTCAAAAAATGAGAAGTTAATATTGTTTAAAATATTTTTTTTTTCTTACAATACATATAGGTTATCCTGGAATTTTTATCATTAAAACCAGGTATAAAGGGATGCCCAATTTATTCCAGTGTGAGAGCGCCTCAAAATTAGAGTTTTTTTAATAACATTTTCTATTGTAGCGAGATCGGACAAAACAAAAATAATGGCCAACTCTGGAAAGAGTTGGGCATCCCATTATCCCTGGTTTATATCAACTGAAATATGAAACATAAGTTTGAAACTTGATATTCTCTAAATATCTGGAAAATACCGCGTCGACGGTGGTCCCATGTTTTATTATGGATTCTTGTGGATCATTACTCGCTTTCAAATTCAAGTTTTCCGAAAGAAAAGACGGTGGTCCCATGTTTTATTATGGATTCTTGTGGATCATTACTCACTTTCAAATTCAAGTTTTCCGAAAGAAAAGTTGTCAACCGCTCTGATTTTTTATCACACAAGATGATGTTGAAATCGTCAGCCAAGATAAGTGGAAATTTATTACCATTGATAATCCGATTGAAATACCTAATTTCAATTGTATTGTTCAATTCAAAGGAGATACTGTTCCAAAAGCTGGGGTAGCTATTTACCAAAATAATAATGTTACTAATATAGTATTATACTATGACACCGAATATTAAATAATTTATTTGTTGTTAAATTCCATATTTTTGTTTGCCATTAAAAAAATTTTAATTGTATATTATTTTTAAATCACCCTGCTGTCTCTTCAATTGATTTGTTCTGCTTGCGATATGCGAAAATACGCCGTATGCAAATATTGTGCGCATACTTTGTGACCGTGTTAGGTTTATTTCCGTTACGGAATTTCTAGATTCGGTCGCCGCGCTCAAAGCCAGCGATAGAAGCAATGCAATAGCTTAAAAATTCATACATCACAAAATGAAAATTAAATGAATGATATCAATAAAGTAATAAGAAGAATAGAAAAATTAAATTATATTGTTGTGTGTATTGGATGTTTTTATGTTTTGTGTATTGTGTAATTTTCAAATATGAAATTTATCATTTTAAATTATATATAATATAAAAAATATTATACAAAAAGAAATATACTTGTATATTATTTTGGTGAATCCTGCCAGTAGTTATATGCTTGTCTCAAGGATTAAGCCATGCATGTTTAAGTACAAACAAATTGAAAGTCAAACCGCAAAAGGCTCATTATATCAGTTATGGTTTCATAGATCTTTAAGAGTTACTTGGGTAACTGTGGTATTTCTAGAGCTAATACGAGTATATGCAAAATAAACACGGTCCTTTTGGAACGTGTTCTTTTATTAGGCTAAAAAAAAACACGCCATCGTTTGATCGTTACATTGGTTGAACTCTAGCTAACTTGCAGATCCTATGTTCTCGTACTGACGATAGATCTTTCAAATGCCTTCCCGATCAACTTTTGATGGTAGTATCTAGGATTACCATGATTGCAACGGTTAATGGGAAATCAGGGTTACATTCCGGAGACGAAGCCTGAAAAACGGCTACCACATCTAAAAAAGGCAGCAGACATATGAATTACTCACTCCCAGTTCGGGAGGTAGTTACGAAAAATAACAATACAGAACTCATAGCCAAGTCCCTGTGATTGGAATTAGTACACTTTAAGTAATTTAACAAGGACCTATTGGAGGACAAGTCTGGTGCCAGCAGTAGCGGTAATTTCAGCTCCAATAGGGTATATTAAAGTTGGTGCGGTTAAAACGTTTGTAGTGGAATTTGTGCTTCATACGGGTAGTACAACTATAATTGTGGTATGAACATTATCTATGTATGTAAGCGTATTGCCAGCGAAGTTCATATATAAATTTAATACAATGTTCCAACTTATGCGAAAGCATTTGCTCAAAATTTTTTTTTATTTATCAAGAACGAAAATGTGAGGTTCGAAGGCGATTAGATAGCGCCCAAGTTCTAACCATAAACGATGCTACCTATCAATTGGGTGTAGCTACTAATATGGCTCTCTCAGTCGCTTTCCGGAAAACCAAAGCTTTTGGGCTCCGGGAGAAGTATGGTTGCAAAGCTGAAACTTAAAGGAATTGACGCAAGGGCACCACCAAGAGTAGAGCCTGCGGCTTAGTTTGACTCAACATGGGAAAACTTACCAGTTCCGAATATAAGCATGTAAGACAGATTGATAACTCTTTCACGAATCTATGGGTAGTGGTGCATGCCCGTTCTTAGTTCGTGGACTGATTTCTCTGGTTAATTTCGATATCAAACCATACTCAAATGTATTAAATAGATGCTTTTATAATTTGTTAGCTTATAAAGTCTTCATTCATGCACAATGTACAAGTAATTGAATGTGTTTATGTTATATGAAAGGAGTCGTACCTGTTGGTTTGTCCTATTATAAGGACACTAGCTTCTTTAATGGACAAATTGCGTCTAGCAGTAACGAGATTGAGCATTAACAGTTCTGTGATGTCCTGCGCCACCACTTTCATGTTTGGGCTTGTGAATTGAGACTGTTTACATGAACTTGGAGTTCCCAATAAGTGTGAGTCATTAACTCGCATTGATTGCGTCCCTGCCCTTTGTACACACCGCTTATCGATACCACTGATTGAATCATTTAGTGAGGTCTCTGAACGTTATCGCTATAACGCCTTGTGTAGGAGCACCTACGGAAGGATCATTATTCTGTTCCTATCTAAAAAAAAAAAATACTTATATAAGAACAAAAAATAAATAAATAAAAATAAAAAACAAAATAAGTATTTTCTGTTTTTTTTTTTAATCGATATGATTTGAATTATTGAGAATTATATTATTATATCCTCTCAAAATAAACCAAAATTAATTAAATTTATGTATATATGAGGAAAATAATGATATCAATAATTCATATACATTTTTTATACTCTCGCAACTTGTTGCTACAGAGTATAATAGTTTTGTTCACCTAACGGTTGTTTGTATCACCTAAAACTAATCGAGTTAGATATAGGGTTATATATATATAAATGATCAGGATGAAAAGACGAGTTGAAATCCGGGAGACTGTCTGTCCGTTTGTCCGTGCTAGCTGTAACTTGAGTAAAAATTGAGATATCTTCATAAAATTTGGTACACATGTTTCCTGATATCGTAAGACAGTTGGAATTGCAGATGGGCGTAATCGGACCACTGCCACGCCCACAAAACGCCATTAATCAAAAACAAATAAATTGCCATAACTAAGCCCCCTAATAAGTTTCATGTGCATATATCCTAAACCGCTAAAGCTATAATAACTAAATTCACTGGGAGCAAATATTTTTAGCACTTCTATTGTGAAAATGGGTGAAATCGGGTGACAAGCCCGCCCACTCCCCATATAACGGCAATATTAAAAATTACTAAAAGCGCGATAAACCAAGCACTAAACACGCCAGAGACATTAAATTTTATCTCTGGGATGGTATGGGATGACTTTATAGGAACCGCGTTCAAAATTAGTCAGTGGGCACCGCCCACTTTTAGGTGAAACCCCATATCTTGGGATCTGCTTAACCGATTTCAACCAAATTCGGTTCATAACGTTCTTTTCATATTTCTATGTTATAGTGCGAAAATCGGCGAAATCGGACTACAACCACGGCTATTTCCCATATAACACCATTTTCAATTCTATTTGATTCTTTCACTCTCCACTATGCATATCAAGCAACAATGATTATATCGGGGTAAAACTTTGCGTGAATAATACGTTTAAAGGATGCCACCTTGTGACCAAAAATTGTCTAAATAGAACCAAAACTTTTCAAGCCCCTAAGTACTAAATATGTGAACCCCAGTGCCTCTGGTTGACCTTCTACCGAAAATATCAGTCAATCCACAAAGAAATCTCAAACGAGTGTACCATTTGACTTTGCGAGAGTATAAAATGTTCGGTTACATCCGAACTTAGCCCTTCCTTACTTGTTAATTGTTTCTTGTTTTTTTTGGGACTCTTTGTACTACTAGTACTATAATAGTTGACCAGGCAAACGTTGTTTTGCCATATACGTAATTTTGTGGAAATATTTTTAAAAATAACAAACATTATAATGAGTGGGGAACTTAATTATAATTGAAAGAGGAATGAAGACTTGTAGCAGTTGAAGTATACTTTTTTTAAGTTAATAATATAATATTCTTTAATAAAGTAACAAATTATATTAACTTACAATTATTGATAGCAATCTGTACATCGAAAATATTTAATATTTTTGAAATGGCAATTGAAAATAAACAAAGATTAGTTTCTCAACGTAGTGCATTGTACAATATTGTTGGTCAGTCCGTCTTTATGAAATACAAACAAACTGGAAAGGTTTGTCCATGCGAGAACATGTCACATAAAGTTGTCCATGAGAAAAGTATGGTATATTCAAATCTAAGCCACAAAAAAAACCGTTGGCCTTGTGTCTTATTGGTTGTTAGTGCGAATGCCAATCTAATTGGAAATTGAGTGCGTTACAATTCAATCGGCACATCTGTAAGAATCATTGGGCTTCGTGGAGCAATGGATTTTCGCTACGGAACTTGCCATTCAAACTGGTGGTTTCGATACTGTTTTCCATTAATTTTTAATGACTAATCTTTTGCCATTGCAAAGCCGTCAAATTACGAAGCAAAATAACCGGAGATCCTTTCTTCAGTTGTAAATGTGGCGGTGGCATTCTCGGTATATCAAATGAATTCAAAAACTCAATTGGATAATTCACAGCTATACTGGCATTGCAAACAGCACTAGTAGATTTGTCAAGTCCTCTGGCAACTAACAGTTATTTTGATACAGTTTCTACAGATGGATCTTGTAGCATATGAACGCGCATGTTCACAGTCAGTTGTACTTTTTCAACATTACACCACATTCGGGAAGTGTCACCAAAAGAGTAACAGTACAAACAACAATTTATGAGCAGCAGTGCATTCATTACAAATGATAAATTCACACTGTTCCAGCACTGTGGCCATGGACGATTGTGTTATTTTGTTGCACACTGTATCTGGATTATTTTGAATGTTTAATGGCAGCTTAAATGCTACATGAACTGTTTTGACTCCATCTAATTAAGTTGTTGCATTGCCAGATGATACAATGACCAACGCGATGCCATTTTCTGATTTATCTTAGCAAGAAGTAGCGAAATAAGAAATCGTTTGCCAGTTCCACCTGGTACATCCAAAAAAATTCAGCCTGCCAGCACATTCGGTCGAAAATTTTTTTTTGTTCATCATTTAGTGGTGGAACATTGCGAGAAACAGTCGCTGCCAATTCGATCGTTTTATATTTCATTTACCCATTTATAGCTGTGTTGACTAAATCAGATGCACTTCGATTTGGTGAATTCATCGAAAATACTTATTGAAAAATTCGCAATGACAATGCAATGATCTTGAATAAGTAACATTGTACATTGCCTCTGTGAATGATATCGTTAGACCGTTGCACCATGCACCGTTGACAGTCATGGAATCTTTAGTCCAGTCATTATAGTAAGTTCACCTCGGAATACAGATACCCAGCTGTAAGTCTGTAAATACTTGTATATTGACACCCTAAAAGTTGTCTCAAAACCTACATATGGTAGGGTGTACGCAACTATTAAATTTCAAGGTCAAAGGTCACAAAAATCGGTTTTTTGCGCTTTTTTTGTAAATATCTCATTTCCTATGGGTTTTTTGCTATTGGTTTACCAATATTGTAGAATACAAAATTCTCTACAAATTTTGTTTAAAAATTTTTTTCATACGGTCAACCGTTTTCGAGATAGAGGCCTTAGAGCGCGCGGTCACAGCATCACTTCAGGTCAACCGGTGCCTCCGATCAAAAACGCGCCATATATAGTTGATGAACTATCGATAAATCAATGATTATAAATATTTGACAATTTTTATTAACTATTATATTATATTTTATCATTTTCTTCATGCCCTAAATCTTCTTCTGCGCTTTTTAAAAAGGGAAAAAAAAACATTTTTAAAAGTTTTTGAGAAACTGACTAGCTGCAGCATTTGAGGAAGAAAATTGTTCGGCCCAGAGATTATTAGAGAGTGGAACTCAAACCTTATTGGCAGTCTATAATGATCCGAAATCTGTGAAAAGTCTCGATCATCTTCGTTATATGCATTACGTCAAGTCTACAAAACTTAATAAACCTGTGCAGCTTTCAAACCAACAAGTGCAGCTGCTCATCAACATTTCGAACGTGTATATTATCAAGTTCAAACTTGGTTAGGGCATGATTTGGAACCCCAGGTATGGGGTTGGGCAATGCGAAACGGTTTTCTGGAGCCTATCATGACAATTTTACCACCTGCTCCAGAACATTTGCTAAATACAATTTTCTGCAACTGCAAGAGTGGTTGTGGTTCGCGATGCGGATGCAGGAAAGCAGGCTTGCAATGCTCTTTAGCTTGTGGCCAATGTAATGGGCAAGCTTGTCTCAATGCTCTACCATATCAGAGCGACATTAACGAAGATGGAACTTTTGACCCCGAAATCATGGAAGAACTTGAAACAAATGTCGTTGAAGATAATGAAGACCAGTTTGAAATTTACCAGCAGCCGGAAGACGACGATGAAAAGGAAGAAGATGATTAAAATTATAAATTGTAGTTTTTGTACCCTTTATTCCATTTTTTTACTTTTAATAAAAATAAATGTATTGAATGATATTTTTTAATATATTTTTTATATTTTTTTTTTATCATGTAAGAAGTTATTAATATTAATAAGGTTTAAATTCAAATATAATTCCTATATTTTCATTAACAATTCTGCAATTTCATGGGCAGGTAAGTGTTGTTAAATAAATTAATACTAAATAAAAAGTGGATAGGTTAGGAAAAAATGATAAAATATAATATAATAGTTAATAAAAATTGACAAATATTTATAATCATTGATTTATCGATAGTTCATCAACTATATATGGCGCGTTTTTGATCGGAGGCACCGGTTGACCTGAAGTGATGCTGTGACCGCGCGCTCTAAGCCCTCTATCTCGAAAACGGTTCACCGTATGAAAAAAATTTTTAAACAAAATTTGTAGAGAATTTTGTATTTTACAATATTGATAATAAATACCAATAGCAAAAAAACACATAGGAAATGAGATATTTACAAAAAAAGAGCGAAAACCCGATTTTTGTGACCTTTGACCTTGAAATTTAATAGTTGCGTACACCCTACCATATGTAGGTTTTGAGACAACTTTTAGGGTGTCAATATACAAGTATTTACAGACTTACAGCTGGGTATCTGAATTCCGAGATTCTTACCTAATTTAAGCTTAAATGACTGGACTACTTTGTGATTATCCCACAACATTTGTGATCGGGCCGGGAAACATGTCGTTAGTACTTTAGAAAATAGTATACTAATTTGTATTCCTCTGCAATTTAATGCTGCTGCAGAAAACATACTGTCCCAATGATTGTCATCTTCTAGCAAGCTTAGTGCAAGGCATACTGTTGTCCATTTACTAACTTACAATGGTCTGGTGTCACTAGTCGCTGGTATGGCTGTATAAGTTAACAATAGTTAACTAAGCTAGTCTTTTGAGCTGCCAAAACTGCAATCCATGCAGTTTGATCGCGCATGATTCAAATGAACTGTATGACCGGCAACTGCAATTCAATACATTATAGTAGCCGTCAGGTGTAACTCAATACCTCGCACAGGTATTGAACTCAGCAGAAACATTAGCAGCGTAAACGGCAGCTACCGCTGCTAGTTGTAATAGTAGGTTATAAATAAAGGAAATATAATTTTAATAAATCAGTTTTAAAACGGAACTCAAATTTTGTTTATTTAAAATACATAATTCCGTAGTAGTCGACAACCCGGTCGCTACCGAATAAACTAACAGGAATTTCAAATAAAAAAATATCTTATATACACGACCCCAAATTATATCATTTGAATCAACTGGGGCATGCATCAAGTGGTGTACCGTGCTTGCAGGGCATCCATTTTTTCAATTGAGTCCATTTAAAATAGCACGGTACTTCTGAAACTGCAAAGACCCCAAAAACAGCCACACGATTACACCATCCAATTCATTTGGTGAGCGTAGGTTTTGGTGGATTGATATCGCGATCAAGCGCTGTTTCGTTTGTGCACAAAGAAGTACTGTTAAATTCGCTATGGGAATAAAATTAACTTGAGATTTGAGGGATGTTCGAGTCTCAATCACTGCGTCGATATAGCAAAGCATCATATTCGACTTAAAAATTTTGTTATTTTGACATTTCATGAGCGCAAAACTGACAAAATCGTCATCAGCAAAATGTATGATTGAAGAAGAATGTTAGGCAAAATCGATGTTTATTTTGGATTGTTATTAATAATGTTTTAAGTACATATATTAATGCATAATATATCACTTTAAATGCCTTTTCTAACCAAAATTCATTTTTAGATTGCACTTCTCAAATGTTAGCCTCGCAAAGTATTTGCATTGATTAGGTTAAGTATTGGCTGAGTAGCTGCAGAAGAACAACAGGATAGCAATATTGGTGCAATTATTTATTTGCTCGAAAATCCCCTGCCACCGTTACAGGAGATTTTTATATTATATTTTAAATGTACCATATATGTTGTTATTTTCGCATACATTGTATTTGAACGCAATAAAAACCTTTAAACATATATAGCTGTACTAATATTTATATAGAACATATATAAAAGATTTTAAAGGAAACTAGCTGGACCCCACGTGCCCTGCTACGTTCTTTTTTATACTCTCAACATGTTTTTTTCACCTAACGATTGTTTGTATCACCTAAAACTAATCGAGATAGATATGGAGTTACATATATAAACGATCTGGATGACAGCGTAATAATATGTCCGTCCTATTGAAATCCTCGTTAAATCTATTTATTATGAGCTAAATGACCAATTTCAACGAAAATATGTTTATAACATTATTCTGACATTCCCATATTACGGTGTGCGAATTCTGTCTAAACTGTCTCTAATAACAAAAGTTGGACAGTGGAAGAGAGAGAGAAGTGGCGTGAGACCCAATAAGACAGTGTTTAGTTAGAACTCCTATCATTGCGACGAGATGAACCTTGCTAAGAGCTAATAATTCAGTACACCTCTTACTTTCCTTTTTGATACAAAAATATATAACTTCTGCACACCTGCTAGATGTTAACTAACGCTTTCTGAGCTCACACGAGATCCACAGACGCAGTGCTACAACTTAAGAGGCCAACGGAGCATCTACCCAGTCAACTCATCATTTTGCAATTTCTAGTCATTCTGCTATGAGCTGGCACCCAAACCAGTCTGACATCGAAGTAACTTTATGCTACTACCATAATTGCGCAGTTACCATGGCCATTCTGCTGTCGGATTGAATGCACGCCTCTCTGAATGAAAAAATAATACAGTGGTCTGAAATCATGAAGCTAAAGTTAATACAGAGCTCTTGACAGAAAACTTTCCATCAAACCTTCCTCCACCTACATAACACTTGTTGGCATCTACGCAGAGAAAAACCACACGTTATAAGTTTTTTGTTTACAAATTACATTTAAATATGTGAATTCGGGTTTCAGAACAAGGAATTTCATTTCAAAATCACATTCAAAAATTATTTGATTTTTTTAACAGGCAAATTCGATTTTCAAACATTCATACAGAATATGGCTCATATTTATATTATACATAATTTTTTTTTACTTTTAACATAAAAAGTATCTATGTCCGTCCCCTGATTCTAAGCTACCTCCCCTCCCAAGATATGAGTTTTCACCTAAAAATGGGCGGTGCCACGTCCACTGTCTAATTTTGAACTCTATTACTTTAAAGTCATCTCATACCATTCTAGAGATAAAATTTAATGTCTGTGTACCGTTATATGGGGAGTGAGCGCAGTTGCCACCCGAGCTCACCCATTTTCACACTGCCAATAGATGTGCCAAAAAATTTGTTCTTAGTGAATTTTATTATTGTTGCTTTATCGGTTTAGGAGATATGCACATTAAATCTATTAGGGGACGGGACCACGCCCACTTAAAAAAAAATTCTAACTGCAGAGGCCACTTCCTACTGTGATCCTATATACCAAATTACAGTCGTGTATCCTATTGTGGAGTTACAGCAATTTATTCGTTTTTGATTAATGGCGTTTTGCAAACTGTGCGTCATCGTACGGACTGCAGTACACATGAACATCGACATTTTGAACGCATATTGCGGTTCATGCTGTTATGTACTTTCATTAATTTTACAGTACTGCTTGGCTCGTATGGTTGAGGGTTGTAAGACTATGCTAAATAAGTTGCTTATTCTCTTAGAATGTGAGCACATGGCATATTATTGGATTGTATTTTCAATCCATAATAATAGGTAAAGTAAAAAGTTCGTTCGGTTTTTTATTGATTTTTCAAAAGATGATAACTTTGTTTAAATTTGTCCGATTTAAGTCAAATATGCGCCGTTTTGTTCGTAAACTTGTTGCCAACGAGATGCCAACTTCATTATACCCCTCTCGTAGAAGACTGCGTCCCTATTGCCAAAAAACTCGGAGAGCCAATTTTCACAGGCCTCTCTTGAGGCTTTCACCATTAAGCGCGTTCGCCATGGACAGGAAAAGATGGTAATCACTTGGTGCCAGGTCCGGACTATAAGGTGGGTGCATTAGAACCTCCCATCCAAGCTCCAGGAGCTTCTGGCGAGTCACCAAAGACGTGTGTGGCCTGGCGTTGTCCTGATGGAACACAATTCGGCCTCTGTTGATCAAAGATGGCCTCTTCTGGCTGAGTGCTGCCTTCAAGCGGTCCAGTTGTTGGTAGTAGAGGGCCGAATTGAGCGTTTGGCCATATCGGAGCAGCTCGCAGTAGATGATTCCTTGCCCATCCCACCAAACACACAGCAAAACCTTCCTGGCCGTCAATCAGGTCTGGGCCACCATCTTGGCCGCTTCCCCGAGCTTTGACCACGACCGTTTGCGCTCGTTGTTGTCATAAGTGACCCATTTTTCATCGCCAGTCACAATCCGTTTCAGAAACGGGTCGATTTTGTTGCGATTCTGCAGCGATTTGCAGATGGAAATTCGGTCCATCATGTTTTTTGCGTTAGTTCGTGTGACACCCAAACATCGAGCTCCTTTTTGAATCCAAGGTTATGCAAATGGTTCCAAACAATTTTCTGGCTTATCTTTAGTTTCTCAGCAATTAAATAAGTGCTCAAGTGACGGTCTGTTTCCACTATTTCCATGATTTTATCGCGATTTTCGACGACAGGCCTCCCGACGCGTGTTGCATCTTTGACATCGAAACTACCACTTTTGTGCGTTTCGTTTACAGTATCGGGCCCATAAACTAAATTAATTTTTTCAGCCGCTTTGGCTGCTTTTTCGCCTTGATCGAAGAAAAATTGTAAAATATAGCGAATTTTCTCTTTGTTGGTGTCCATCTTTGACGAACGCTCACAACGAACTGAGTAAATCAATCGAAAAACTGTCAAAGACAAACTTTTAGCGCGAATAAACACGTTTTCAGCACCATATAGTATGACATGATGCGACACGTAACACTAGTACTATGGACAATAACACCATCTCTTAGATAAAAACCGAACGAACTTTTTACTTGACCTAATATTAATAGCATAACAAGAAATATAGAAAATATATTCTTGAATACCATATATTTGAACGAAATTTTATAATAAATGAGAAAACCATTAAAAAAATTTCAACATTATTTAAAATATATTAAATAATACATAAGAGGAATGTCTGGCATATTATAGATTTTAATTCTAAAATTAATTTTCTATTGTATTCCAAAAATGTGTAAAAAAGTTATGAAATAATGTTGTTAATTTTGTTAATTAATATTAATGATATATGATTGAGCTTGTATATTTATTATTAGAATATGGTACCGAGATATAAAATGTATTTCTGTAAAAAAGCAAAAAAAAAAATAATAAAAATCACTATATATGTGGCGACACCCACATTAAACATGTCTTTAAATTTATTTAATTCATGCATTCACAGGTTAGTATTAAATTAATTTATATTAGTACAACTAAGGGTTAAGTTATCCTAAATTCTACTTTACATTGTTATCCTAAGAGTTACAATACTGCTACTTTCTTACATACTCAAATTAAGCTATCATAATAATGCATACACATTAAGAGCATCATCAGCTGATCACTATTACCTAAATACGCATATAAGATATTAAATCCTAAGCTAAGCATGTCAGTTGGATTTTGACTATCACGTCGCTTAGACGTGTATTAATAAATCAATATACCACAATTGGTGACCCCGACGTGAACTTTAGCGGTCATCTTGGATCAACGGTGGAATTTATAGTAAGCACCCGTTACCAATAACGGCCACACTACTGAAGGTGACGTAACTATTATTTCGTTATTTTCTACATTTATTAATTAAATATTATCCGAAATGCCTGCCGACGATGACACACCACACCTACCGAAAGCTTCCATATTCCTAGGAAACAATTCCAGTCCTGCGACAATACGTGTTCCAAGCTTCAACCAAGACAGGCCAGCCCTCTGGTTTACACAACTAGAATCACAGTTCCGCAATCACAAAGTCACGAACGAAGTGGACACGCTGAAGACATCATTTTAAATCCACCAACTGATAAGCCAAATCGGTTTCTTCTGCCATATCAACCAGCGACACCTGCTGGTACCACAAAAAGTTTGGCAACCTGGGTCAAAAATGCACACCTAGTTGCAAACAAGCGGGAAACGAACCAGAGAGACGTTAGTTGCGGAAAGCGACTCTCTTCCACCATCGTACCGCCTCTTCATCACGAATCGCCACTTACACACGCAGTTTCTAGTGGACACAGGTTCCGAAGTTTCAGTTTACCCTCAAAGACGAGCAACAAATACAAAGATGGCGACCGGCTACCAACTCATCGCAGTTAACGAAACACTCGTAATACTTACGGTGTCGTAATAATCGTTTTAAACATCGGCCTTCCCAAAACGCTAACATGGCGTTTCATACTGATGATGATGAGTTTCAAAAGATGATTAACCTGGGTATTGCAAGACCATCAGACAGCCCATGGTCACCACCTCTACATCTCGCGCCCAAAAGGAGTGGCGCCCATGCGTCGATTACCGTCGTCCCAACGAATGTACCATACCAGATCAATACCCAGTTCGATGCTTAGATGATTTCACCGCAAATTTACATGGTACATCATACTATTCAACATCGACCTAATTCGTGCTTTCAGTCAAATTCCAGTAGCTGATGAAGACGTTCACAAAACGGCTATAATCACACCGTTTGGTCTCTTCGAGTTCCCATTTATGACCTTCGGACTCCGAAACGCAGCTCAGACCTTTCAACGCTTCATCGATGAGGTAACTCGAGATCTACCTTTCGTTTTCGCATACATCGATGATCTTTAATTCGTCCACGTTGCAACCCCGAGACACTTGATCCGCAGGATTTTGAATTGTTGGCAACACATTTTGTCAGTCAATTCTTGGATTTCGGACACTCTATTTGCGACAAAGGTTTATAATGTGGATGGATGTGTTTTAACCAACACGATTTCAGGGTCTGTCCAAAATGTAGTTTTCTCGAATCGTCGACTCAACATAGGCGCTACTCGCGACCATAATTTGGAAAGAAGATGTGCTGCTGACTAATTGAAGCGTCGGAGAAGCTATGTATTTGGCAGAGGAATGCTAATTGATTAGAGCTGCAGTACGTTAGTTTTAAAATTTTGCCAGCTGGTGTCAAGGCGCAATGGAATCGTCTCATCCCAATCCAGTTTTTGGATCCAAAGCTCTTGCAATAAGATCTTTGCTTTGGTGACTAGTGGGGCTAATAATCCAAGTAGATCGAAAAGGCGAGCAGAGACTGACAATATGTTTCGATTAGTGGCTCGCAGATCATTAAAATTGGCATCCAAAACAAATTGAAACAAATCCTCTTTTGGTAACCAATGGGTTCCTAGGGTTTTAGCTGAATTTTTGTCATTGAAGCTTAATGACTTTTCAGTGCAATCACTGTCGAAAAATTTAGGGTGGTTCGAAAACCACTTCGTTAAGGGGAATCCAACCGAGCTTAATGTTTTAACTACCTTAATTCTTATAAGATCTAGAGGCTCAAAATTTTCAGATCCTGTTAATAAGTCATCAATATAAAAGTCTCTTTTAATGGCCAATGAACCGAGTGGATACTAAGTTGTATTAGCATCGCTGAGCATTTGAAAACACCGTGTTGCGAGAAATAGCGCAGTGCCGTAAGTGACGGTGTTAAGTTGAAAAATCTGAATTTGCTCTGAGTGATGCTCTCTCCACACAATAAGCTGAGAGTTTCTGTCTTCTTCATGCATAATTAATTGGCGGTGCATTTTAGTAATGTCTGCCGTTAAAGCGTACTTGTGTAAGCGAAAACGAAGAAGAGTTGAGTATGATTCTTCTTGAATGGTTGGACCTACCATCTCATGCGGACTGGCCCTTTGGGGAGTATCGTGGTGGTTGTGGTTGATACCCAAATGCGGGAAGAGTGTTTTGATCACTCAATGTGGAGTTGCACTGCAACCGGGTGCCAGACCCAAAGTACAGCTGAGGTTTTAGATGGGCCTCGAACCCTAGAAAGGTGTGTAGTGTGTCCATTCCACACTACTAATCGGTACTGAAAAATGCCTGGCATTTTCGGAGCGCTGATCAACGCATTGTATTGATACGCTGTGCTTTTGAGCAGCGTGAGGTAAGACTGTCGTCAGCAGGCACCCACGTTAAACACTCCGGACGTTGGACCTACCATCAAAAGTTCATTTAATGAAATTTGAGAAGAGGTACGACTCGACGCATCAAAGAAAACTCGTAATTTTGTTGTTGTGCTCTCTGTCGTCAAAACTCACTGATGCGGACTGAAATAGTGTGGCTCACTCGGGATCTTATTATTTGTTGTTCTCATGTGACCCAGTGCTCTATAGTCATTCATAAAGTCCAGATACATTTTACGAAGTTCTGGATCTTTCAATGATCTCCTCTCCAGAGTCTGAACCCGCCGGACTGCGGTTTCATAGGTGTGACCGAGTAACTTACGGTCAGCTACACTTGAAGCCACGGACAATCTGACTTGAAGCCTTTCGGTAGGTAACAGTTGCGTTGTATGAACGAAAAAATTTTCACACTTCTTTTGCTCTTCGGGAGAAAGACTTACACTGCTGACATATTTGCCAGACACGATCCATCCCAAAAGGTTGATAAGGACCACTTTTAATTTGGCCAACAGCTAGCAGATCGAATAAGGTTTCTGCTCCCACTAGCATATCAATCTTTTGTCAGACAATGTTATGGTCTGGATGATTTGTCTAAATACATCGCATAAACCAGAATTCCACCGAAAATTCGAAACTGTTTACCCGGGACTTAACAAACGCGCTTAATTTTGCCCCGACTTTCGTATTAGAATTTCCTATTCCTATAATATTTAACGTACTGTTTTGACGTCGAATTCGCAAATTTTGAGCCAAGACCTCCGACATAAAGTTGACTTCCAATCCAACAAAACTCTAGCGGGCAGATATTCTCCATAACTGGTCTTCACAAGGATAACTGCTGTTTCCAACATTACCCGACCTGGTACACTTGTTGTATTCCATGCGTGTATTTGTTGTTGGTTTCGGAAAAGGCAAATGAGACGGCATTCTAGTGCAGTAACGTATGGTGGGATCGATTGCACACTCATCATCGATCCGCTCTGCACTTGGAGACCATATGTCCCTTACGCCAACAATCTATGCATAAGGGCACCGATTTGTCAAACTCAAATCTCTGTTGCACAGAGAGAGTTTTGACAGTGGGGCAGGCAGTAAAATAATGGTCATTTGTAATGGTAATTCGTCGGCTGCTTTGTATTTGCAGCAACTAGAGTTGATTGCTTAATGTGACTCGCGATAGCTGATTGGTGCTGGTACCGTCTGTTGTTTCTTCACAATCCTTCCTCCATGGTAGCTTGTCGTAATCCAGCTGTTTTTCCCACTTGGATCAGGTGGCAGAGTCAACCTTTGTCATGACTATATGTATAATTATCGCATTTATTATTTGCTAATCATAGCCCAATGATAGCAATGAGTCATAAACATCAATCATCCCGCAAAATAAAGGTGCGAATGGCTTAGGGATAGTTGGCAGCTGAAAAAGTTTTGAAATTGTATTAAAAAATATCAAGCATTTATTATCCTAAACTTTTTGGATCATTAGGAACCAAACTCTCAAACAAACTCATGAAATTTACGTCCTCTAATTTACAATTACGTCCTCTAACTCCCTTCGGGCCACGTCGCCTTCATCTTTTTTTTTCAATCTTAGGTTAGCATTTCATCAATTTTTCACTATGTGAATTTAATATGTCGAGACGAGATTCCAATTCGATTGGATCTAGAGACAAAGTATTTTCGAGAAGGCCCGTTTTTATGCGAAAAATGCTACTTTTCCCCACCGTCCTTTGACGCTATAAAGATTTTAAGTCAATCAACTCTTTGCTTGGAGAGAGTTTGGCGATAGTTGACTTTGGCTAGCTCATTTTTGCTTTTTTAATACGCTTTTATTAGCTTGGATTGTATGTATGTAATGGAATCTTAGAGCTCAATTTTCACCGGTTTCCAGAAGTCTGATCAACTTGAAGCTTTGCAGACGTGTCAAGGACCGATGACAATGCAATGATCTGAAAACAGGTTCCCATTATTTTAAAGGTGGGCGTAACCCCGCCCCCTCTAGGGTTTAATGTATATGTCTTGCAAACCGCTAAAGCCACCTCAACCAAATTCGCTGAGAGGAAGTCCTTTTAGCCCTTTTTTATACGCTGTGAAAAGGGGCAAAGTCAGATAAGAACCACGCCCACTTCCCTTATAATAGTTATGTTAAAATATACTAAAAGTATGATAACTGACGAAATAAATGCGCCATAATCATTAAAATTCACAAACAAGATGGTATGGAAGAGCTTTATAGAAGGAGGTGTAAAATTGTAAAGAGGGCGTCTCACCACCAACCTTTAGGTGAAATCCTATATCGCAGAAACTATCGAACTAATGTCAACCAAATTTGGTATGTGAGGTTATCCAGCCATTTTTATCACACACTTTGAAAATGGACGAAATCGTACAACGACTATAAAACTATGCAGCTAAAAGCAGGTACTATCCAAATACAAGCATCTCCAAAAACGCCTTTAAAGCTATGCAGCTAAAAGCATCAACGATTCATTTAATTAACAAATTTACTCAAACGCATCCTTAAAGAAAGTGAAAAAACTACGTGTGGCTAAATAATAAGTATGGTTTAAAATACTAAAAAACATGCATTTAAAGAACATTAAACTAAAAAGTGAAAAATTAATATAGTTTTAAAAAACTAAAAAACACGCTTTTAAACCACTTCAAACTAAAAAGCGAAAAAAATCCTTATATAAACTGACAGAAATATTGACCGATGGCGTGCGATTCGGTACAGATGGTGTGCACCCAATATAGATACAGTTTCCAGCGAAATACAGCTATGGAACTGCTGAGAAACGAATGTTACCATTGATCCTGAGTTGGGCTTCAACCTTCCACAAGATGCAAGGTTGTACAGTTGATCATGCAGTAGTTTATCTAGGCTCCGGACTGTGTGCTGCTGGACAAGCTTATGTAGCATTTAGTCGTGTAAGATCTTTAGACGGTATTCGGATTGAATAACTTGATTGCTCTAAGTTACCAGAAAAAACCCCATTGAACAGTGTGGCTTTAGATGAAATGACTAGATTACGAAATAGTTCGTAAGACATTTCAATACTACAATTAAAGTGATTAAGACAATAATTCAGAGTAAAAAGCGTGGGGTGCTTGATATATTTAATGTGACAATCATTCTATCTGCAACTATTTATGAGAGGAGTAAAAAGTTATGAAAATATAGTAAAAGGCAGCCCATGTTTATAACACTGAATTGAATTATTGTCTTAATAACTTTAATTTTATTTTAAAGTAATTAATCATGATTGATTGTTTGATCTGCTACTACTATTATATAAAGTCTTTGTTTCTTTTTAGTTCGATCAGCTATAAAAGCGTGTTTTTTAGTTTTTTTTCTCTTCCACCATCGTACCGCCTCTTCATCACGAATCGCCACTTACACACGCAGTTTCTAGTGGACACAGGTTCCGAAGTTTCAGTTTACCCTCAAAGACGAGCAACAAATACAAAGATGGCGACCGGCTACCAACTCATCGCAGTTAACGAAACACTCGTAATACTTACGGTGTCGTAATAATCGTTTTAAACATCGGCCTTCCCAAAACGCTAACATGGCGTTTCATACTGATGATGATGAGTTTCAAAAGATGATTAACCTGGGTATTGCAAGACCATCAGACAGCCCATGGTCACCACCTCTACATCTCGCGCCCAAAAGGAGTGGCGCCCATGCGTCGATTACCGTCGTCCCAACGAATGTACCATACCAGATCAATACCCAGTTCGATGCTTAGATGATTTCACCGCAAATTTACATGGTACATCATACTATTCAACATCGACCTAATTCGTGCTTTCAGTCAAATTCCAGTAGCTGATGAAGACGTTCACAAAACGGCTATAATCACACCGTTTGGTCTCTTCGAGTTCCCATTTATGACCTTCGGACTCCGAAACGCAGCTCAGACCTTTCAACGCTTCATCGATGAGGTAATTCGAGATCTACCTTTCGTTTTCGCATACATCGATGATCTTTAATTCGTCCACGTTGCAACCCCGAGACACTTGATCCGCAGGATTTTGAATTGTTGGCAACACATTTTGTCAGTCAATTCTTGGATTTCGGACACTCTATTTGCGACAAAGGTTTATAATGTGGATGGATGTGTTTTAACCAACACGATTTCAGGGTCTGTCCAAAATGTAGTTTTCTCGAATCGTCGACTCAACATAGGCGCTACTCGCGACCATAATTTGGAAAGAAGATGTGCTGCTGACTAATTGAAGCGTCGGAGAAGCTATGTATTTGGCAGAGGAATGCTAATTGATTAGAGCTGCAGTACGTTAGTTTTAAAATTTTGCCAGCTGGTGTCAAGGCGCAATGGAATCGTCTCATCCCAATCCAGTTTTTGGATCCAAAGCTCTTGCAATAAGATCTTTGCTTTGGTGACTAGTGGGGCTAATAATCCAAGTAGATCGAAAAGGCGAGCAGAGACTGACAATATGTTTCGATTAGTGGCTCGCAGATCATTAAAATTGGCATCCAAAACAAATTGAAACAAATCCTCTTTTGGTAACCAATGGGTTCCTAGGGTTTTAGCTGAATTTTTGTCATTGAAGCTTAATGACTTTTCAGTGCAATCACTGTCGAAAAATTTAGGGTGGTTCGAAAACCACTTCGTTAAGGGGAATCCAACCGAGCTTAATGTTTTAACTACCTTAATTCTTATAAGATCTAGAGGCTCAAAATTTTCAGATCCTGTTAATAAGTCATCAATATAAAAGTCTCTTTTAATGGCCAATGAACCGAGTGGATACTAAGTTGTATTAGCATCGCTGAGCATTTGAAAACACCGTGTTGCGAGAAATAGCGCAGTGCCGTAAGTGACGGTGTTAAGTTGAAAAATCTGAATTTGCTCTGAGTGATGCTCTCTCCACACAATAAGCTGAGAGTTTCTGTCTTCTTCATGCATAATTAATTGGCGGTGCATTTTAGTAATGTCTGCCGTTAAAGCGTACTTGTGTAAGCGAAAACGAAGAAGAGTTGAGTATGATTCTTCTTGAATGGTTGGACCTACCATCTCATGCGGACTGGCCCTTTGGGGAGTATCGTGGTGGTTGTGGTTGATACCCAAATGCGGGAAGAGTGTTTTGATCACTCAATGTGGAGTTGCACTGCAACCGGGTGCCAGACCCAAAGTACAGCTGAGGTTTTAGATGGGCCTCGAACCCTAGAAAGGTGTGTAGTGTGTCCATTCCACACTACTAATCGGTACTGAAAAATGCCTGGCATTTACGGAGCGCTGATCAACGCATTGTATTGATACGCTGTGCTTTTGAGCAGCGTGAGGTAAGACTGTCGTCAGCAGGCACCCACGTTAAACACTCCGGACGTTGGACCTACCATCAAAAGTTCATTTAATGAAATTTGAGAAGAGGTACGACTCGACGCATCAAAGAAAACTCGTAATTTTGTTGTTGTGCTCTCTGTCGTCAAAACTCACTGATGCGGACTGAAATAGTGTGGCTCACTCGGGATCTTATTATTTGTTGTTCTCATGTGACCCAGTGCTCTATAGTCATTCATAAAGTCCAGATACATTTTACGAAGTTCTGGATCTTTCAATGATCTCCTCTCCAGAGTCTGAACCCGCCGGACTGCGGTTTCATAGGTGTGACCGAGTAACTTACGGTCAGCTACACTTGAAGCCACGGACAATCTGACTTGAAGCCTTTCGGTAGGTAACAGTTGCGTTGTATGAACGAAAAAATTTTCACACTTCTTTTGCTCTTCGGGAGAAAGACTTACACTGCTGACATATTTGCCAGACACGATCCATCCCAAAAGGTTGATAAGGACCACTTTTAATTTGGCCAACAGCTAGCAGATCGAATAAGGTTTCTGCTCCCACTAGCATATCAATCTTTTGTCAGACAATGTTATGGTCTGGATGATTTGTCTAAATACATCGCATAAACCAGAATTCCACCGAAAATTCGAAACTGTTTACCCGGGACTTAACAAACGCGCTTAATTTTGCCCCGACTTTCGTATTAGAATTTCCTATTCCTATAATATTTAACGTACTGTTTTGACGTCGAATTCGCAAATTTTGAGCCAAGACCTCCGACATAAAGTTGACTTCCAATCCAACAAAACTCTAGCGGGCAGATATTCTCCATAACTGGTCTTCACAAGGATAACTGCTGTTTCCAACATTACCCGACCTGGTACACTTGTTGTATTCCATGCGTGTATTTGTTGTTGGTTTCGGAAAAGGCAAATGAGACGGCATTCTAGTGCAGTAACGTATGGTGGGATCGATTGCACACTCATCATCGATCCGCTCTGCACTTGGAGACCATATGTCCCTTACGCCAACAATCTATGCATAAGGGCACCGATTTGTCAAACTCAAATCTCTGTTGCACAGAGAGAGTTTTGACAGTGGGGCAGGCAGTAAAATAATGGTCATTTGTAATGGTAATTCGTCGGCTGCTTTGTATTTGCAGCAACTAGAGTTGATTGCTTAATGTGACTCGCGATAGCTGATTGGTGCTGGTACCGTCTGTTGTTTCTTCACAATCCTTCCTCCATGGTAGCTTGTCGTAATCCAGCTGTTTTTCCCACTTGGATCAGGTGGCAGAGTCAACCTTTGTCATGACTATATGTATAATTATCGCATTTATTATTTGCTAATCATAGCCCAATGATAGCAATGAGTCATAAACATCAATCATCCCGCAAAATAAAGGTGCGAATGGCTTAGGGATAGTTGGCAGCTGAAAAAGTTTTGAAATTGTATTAAAAAATATCAAGCATTTATTATCCTAAACTTTTTGGATCATTAGGAACCAAACTCTCAAACAAACTCATGAAATTTACGTCCTCTAATTTACAATTACGTCCTCTAACTCCCTTCGGGCCACGTCGCCTTCATCTTTTTTTTTCAATCTTAGGTTAGCATTTCATCAATTTTTCACTATGTGAATTTAATATGTCGAGACGAGATTCCAATTCGATTGGATCTAGAGACAAAGTATTTTCGAGAAGGCCCGTTTTTATGCGAAAAATGCTACTTTTCCCCACCGTCCTTTGACGCTATAAAGATTTTAAGTCAATCAACTCTTTGCTTGGAGAGAGTTTGGCGATAGTTGACTTTGGCTAGCTCATTTTTGCTTTTTTAATACGCTTTTATTAGCTTGGATTGTATGTATGTAATGGAATCTTAGAGCTCAATTTTCACCGGTTTCCAGAAGTCTGATCAACTTGAAGCTTTGCAGACGTGTCAAGGACCGATGACAATGCAATGATCTGAAAACAGGTTCCCATTATTTTAAAGGTGGGCGTAACCCCGCCCCCTCTAGGGTTTAATGTATATGTCTTGCAAACCGCTAAAGCCACCTCAACCAAATTCGCTGAGAGGAAGTCCTTTTAGCCCTTTTTTATACGCTGTGAAAAGGGGCAAAGTCAGATAAGAACCACGCCCACTTCCCTTATAATAGTTATGTTAAAATATACTAAAAGTATGATAACTGACGAAATAAATGCGCCATAATCATTAAAATTCACAAACAAGATGGTATGGAAGAGCTTTATAGAAGGAGGTGTAAAATTGTAAAGAGGGCGTCTCACCACCAACCTTTAGGTGAAATCCTATATCGCAGAAACTATCGAACTAATGTCAACCAAATTTGGTATGTGAGGTTATCCAGCCATTTTTATCACACACTTTGAAAATGGACGAAATCGTACAACGACTATAAAACTATGCAGCTAAAAGCAGGTACTATCCAAATACAAGCATCTCCAAAAACGCCTTTAAAGCTATGCAGCTAAAAGCATCAACGATTCATTTAATTAACAAATTTACTCAAACGCATCCTTAAAGAAAGTGAAAAAACTACGTGTGGCTAAATAATAAGTATGGTTTAAAATACTAAAAAACATGCATTTAAAGAACATTAAACTAAAAAGTGAAAAATTAATATAGTTTTAAAAAACTAAAAAACACGCTTTTAAACCACTTCAAACTAAAAAGCGAAAAAAATCCTTATATAAACTGACAGAAATATTGACCGATGGCGTGCGATTCGGTACAGATGGTGTGCACCCAATATAGATACAGTTTCCAGCGAAATACAGCTATGGAACTGCTGAGAAACGAATGTTACCATTGATCCTGAGTTGGGCTTCAACCTTCCACAAGATGCAAGGTTGTACAGTTGATCATGCAGTAGTTTATCTAGGCTCCGGACTGTGTGCTGCTGGACAAGCTTATGTAGCATTTAGTCGTGTAAGATCTTTAGACGGTATTCGGATTGAATAACTTGATTGCTCTAAGTTACCAGAAAAAACCCCATTGAACAGTGTGGCTTTAGATGAAATGACTAGATTACGAAATAGTTCGTAAGACATTTCAATACTACAATTAAAGTGATTAAGACAATAATTCAGAGTAAAAAGCGTGGGGTGCTTGATATATTTAATGTGACAATCATTCTATCTGCAACTATTTATGAGAGGAGTAAAAAGTTATGAAAATATAGTAAAAGGCAGCCCATGTTTATAACACTGAATTGAATTATTGTCTTAATAACTTTAATTTTATTTTAAAGTAATTAATCATGATTGATTGTTTGATCTGCTACTACTATTATATAAAGTCTTTGTTTCTTTTTAGTTCGATCAGCTATAAAAGCGTGTTTTTTAGTTTTTTTAAACTCTTATTTATTATATATAAGATGATAATTATAACATTTAAGACATTGTCCAGTATTAATTGAATGTTCATAACAAACTGGCTATTGACAATTATTACAGCTTTTGCGAGTCTTTCGTCGTCTTTTATATAGTTGAACCACTGAACCAGGATTTAGTACATGAATTTTTACTGTATGGCCCAAAATGGCAATATTCGTAATAAAATGTCGAATCACTTGAGGGTTCACTGTACGTTGCTCTATCATTGGCAAATTCAGTTTTTCGCCCAATTTACGCAAAAATTTACGACGTTCTGTAGTTTTTCTGGCTATCTATTTATTATTTTCATAACGAATTCTATATATAATATAATGGTAATATCACCAACTCATGCATCTGAATAGATTGTTGATAATAGAATAACAGCGTTGTATTTTTTAGATACATAACAACACATGCTCACCTTTGCATGAAATCCAAAAAGAGAGACTAGGAATGTATGGTTTTTTTTACTGTACCAATAATGGTATAATTCAATGATAGCAAATGCTAAGCAACGGGTAGAATAGTTAAAAAGTTATCTATACAGATGTTCCTGCCACTTGTTCGGTCGCGAATGTTATTTGTTTAACCAGTGTTTATAATAACTCTCAAAGGATATGAATTTTCCGCAATATAGTAAAAGGCAACCCATGTTTATAACACTGAATTGAATTATTGTCTTAATAACTTTAATTTTATTTTAAAGTAATTAATCATGATTGATTGTTTGATCTGCTACTACTATTATATAAAGTCTTTGTTTCTTTTTAGTTCGATCAGCTATAAAAGCGTGTTTTTTAGTTTTTTTAAACTCTTATTTATTATATATAAGATGATAATTATAACATTTAAGACATTGTCCAGTATTAATTGAATGTTCATAACAAACTGGCTATTGACAATTATTACAGCTTTTGCGAGTCTTTCGTCGTCTTTTATATAGTTGAACCACTGAACCAGGATTTAGTACATGAATTTTTACTGTATGGCCCAAAATGGCAATATTCGTAATAAAATGTCGAATCACTTGAGGGTTCACTGTACGTTGCTCTATCATTGGCAAATTCAGTTTTTCGCCCAATTTACGCAAAAATTTACGACGTTCTGTAGTTTTTCTGGCTATCTATTTATTATTTTCATAACGAATTCTATATATAATATAATGGTAATATCACCAACTCATGCATCTGAATAGATTGTTGATAATAGAATAACAGCGTTGTATTTTTTAGATACATAACAACACATGCTCACCTTTGCATGAAATCCAAAAAGAGAGACTAGGAATGTATGGTTTTTTTTACTGTACCAATAATGGTATAATTCAATGATAGCAAATGCTAAGCAACGGGTAGAATAGTTAAAAAGTTATCTATACAGATGTTCCTGCCACTTGTTCGGTCGCGCATGTTATTTGTTTAACCAGTGTTTATAATAACTCTCAAAGGATATGAATTTTCCGCAATATAGTAAAAGGCAACCCATGTTTATAACACTGAATTGAATTATTGTCTTAATAACTTTAATTTTATTTTAAAGTAATTAATCATGATTGATTGTTTGATCTGCTACTACTATTATATAAAGTCTTTGTTTCTTTTTAGTTCGATCAGCTATAAAAGCGTGTTTTTTAGTTTTTTTAAACTCTTATTTATTATATATAAGATGATAATTATAACATTTAAGACATTGTCCAGTATTAATTGAATGTTCATAACAAACTGGCTATTGACAATTATTACAGCTTTTGCGAGTCTTTCGTCGTCTTTTATATAGTTGAACCACTGAACCAGGATTTAGTACTTGAGGGTTCACTGTACGTTGCTCTATCATTGGCAAATTCAGTTTTTCGCCCAATTTACGCAAAAATTTACGACGTTCTGTAGTTTTTCTGGCTATCTATTTATTATTTTCATAACGAATTCTATATATAATATAATGGTAATATCACCAACTCATGCATCTGAATAGATTGTTGATAATAGAATAACAGCGTTGTATTTTTTAGATACATAACAACACATGCTCACCTTTGCATGAAATCCAAAAAGAGAGACTAGGAATGTATGGTTTTTTTTACTGTACCAATAATGGTATAATTCAATGATAGCAAATGCTAAGCAACGGGTAGAATAGTTAAAAAGTTATCTATACAGATGTTCCTGCCACATGTTCGGTCGCGAATGTTATTTGTTTAACCAGTGTTTATAATAACTCTCAAAGGATATGAATTTTCCGCACCACAAATCCACCAAATTTTTTTACTATACGGTATCGACGGTATGTTTTGAGTAAATCCCGGTCATTGTAAATATAAAGTTGTTCCTCGATTGTCAATTTTTCAGTAGGTTTGTATATCTGGGATAGATTTCATTTCAGCATTGTCCGCATATCACCAATTGGTGTTGCCTTGTCTTCCCTTTTCCGTTAACTTCGAGTGTCGCTTTCATCGAATCTTAAAAAACTGCCACATATTAAAAGAGTGATCAGTGTTGCGTTGTCGCAAATAACTAATTAATAAATATCTGGTATCTTAACGGACTTCCACTGGCATTGAGACTCTATATAATTTTCATTGTAATATTGATAAAAAAAAACTTCATCCTTTTTTAGTGTGACGGAAGCTTATGTCCACCATATCATAAGTAAAAATGTTTTTGAGCTTTTCGATCGCACTCATCATAACAAATTAATTATTATATCATATAGTTTGATAATAATACTTTTACACAAAATTATAATAAATATATTTACCTAGCAAATTCAGCTCTCGACGGTTGTATCATAATGTTGTTTTTCATTGCATAGAGAACAACACCAATAAATCTTGCCAAAATTAAAACTATACTGTGAACGCGGTCGCATCAAGTGCGTTTCACAGTTCTACAGAAATTTTTTTTTAATTTTTTCCGAAAATAGTTGAAAGTGTTACTTATATAAATACAATTACTTTCATTATACTTTTGCTATATGTTGCTACAGAGTATACTACACGGTTATTTGTATCACCTAAAACTCATCGAGATAGATATTATAGATATAGAGTATATATGACGAAAATATCGGTCAATGTGTGAGATCTATAATTGAAGTTCTGAAAGAATCCTTTTCTGATAATAGTATACATGTCTGTATGTCAAAAATGGGTTGAATCGGGACAATACTTCTCTTAGGCCCCATTTATGTATCTAATATAGTAGAACGGTTTTTGAACTTCCGGCTGACTAGTACCACATTAGTAGGTTATCTAAATAAAATTAAGTGAGCGCCTTCTTCTAATAACGGTGCATCTTTGTGCCTAAAATGGATTATATCGAGTGAAAACTTTCCCTAGCCCCCATATGACTGATATCCGAATTTTCAAACTTCCGGTTGACTTAACTCATTATATATTAGTGATGGCATGTGAGGTATCTTAATGAAACTCAGGCAGCGTTTTATCAGTGAGGTGGCAGGTTAATAGTATGTGGTGTGACCAAAAATTGAGAAAATCGGTTCAATACTACCCCTATCTCCCATATACGTAATATACAATAAGATTTTCTAACTTCCTGTTGACATTATACCATATACCTATATCAGTCAACATGTAAGTTCTCTTAGCAAAATTAACTGCACGTACAATGTTGGATGTGCTATGGTTTAATGCCGAATCGTCAATTTAGTCTACAAATTAACCAAAATCCAATATACTACATATAATTATTTTCGTTATTCTAACAAACTTTAAGTCGTTATATACATATACTAAGTGAGTTATATACATATTTTTAATTAAATTGATTGAAAATATGTTCTCAAGTATACAACAGCAATGTCAAAATTAATGCAATCACCCTATCCTTTTCCCTGCTCCAGGCTGGTCAAAATGTGTGATACTTTAATAAAATTAAATGGACAAGTTTTCTTAAACATTATGTGATGAATATGAATGAAATTGGTCTAGATCTTGGTCTAAACCTTATATCCCTTATATACAGGGGGTTGCAGAATCCAAGACAGATTTGCGTAGTTGTCAGACTTGCAAACCAATTCTGGTTTTCAATGCTGTCACAGAATCCGATTGGATTTTCGTCTTTTCGAACATACGCAAAACCAATATTCGAATCAGCTGTTTACTAATGTGACAAAACTTTCAAATGAATAAATTTGGATACGTTTGATTAATTTGAAGTACCGAAAAAAGTCTACTAGAGTTTATAATGAGTTCCGCTATTTTACTGGAAAAAGCAACGAAAAAATTAAAAGGAAGATATTAAAAGATCACGGTGATCCACTTGATGTATCAACGGAATCACATTTGAAATTTGGTTTGCATTTACTTATATGCTTGTATACACGCCTACTTGACGCCGCTTGAATAAAGACGTTATTTCGTAAATCCTCTTAACACATTTTTTTCATAAACTCAATAATTATGACATTTTGTGTTTTATTCCTTTGTTTTCCCCTATAGAAATAAAGATAAATTAAATTGCAACAATAATATAAATTTACTAGCTTTTACCCGCGGCTTCGCTCGCATCGAATCCATCAAATAATCCTGGCATTCTTATCACTTTATCAACTCCGAAGGATGTCATTTTAAAGCAGGAATTATACTTCCTTATTTTACTTAGAAATCGTTTTGACTCATCTGTGACACTAAACAATAAAGTTTTTAAAGGTTCTTCTGGTTCACCAAGTAATAGAAGTGACTCTTTACCAGTGCTGCAGCACATTCCAGCATTTTCATCTTTCCATTTAAAAGCATCACAATACTGACATTTTTTATCCATTGAGCCAATAACAATTAAGGGATGATTAGAATACTCAACTAAGGGATCATATTGAAAACCAGTACCATTAAATACAGACCAATTCTTAGTTATGAAATTACGACGACGCGTGGTTCTTACTTCTGCATCATTAATTCTTCTTGCCTGCAATTGTTCTTGCGTTTCCGTTGCTCTTCTAGCTTCCTGCTGCTTAGCTTGTCTTTTCGAACGTACTCGTGCCTGATGAGAAGTTTCAGCTGCTCTCAAAACACGTTGTCGATCTGCTTGCTGTTGCCTTCTCAGCCCTGCTTGAACTTCACATTCTTTATTTCGTGTAACTTTAGCCTTACGCACCGGCGTAGAATTTCTTGACAGCGCCGATTTCCGCTTTCGAGGCATTTTTATATTTAATAAGAGTAACTAATAATATTTGTGTTATTTCTCTGATTTACGTTTTTTATACATTTATGTTTTCTTTCATTTTTAATTTTTTCGACAAACAATCATTTCTGCCAAACTTTTTTTTTTCAATTTCAAAATTTTCAAATTTATTTTCCAAACATATATAATCTTCCAAAATAATTTTTTTAATAATCCGTAAAAAATTTATAAATTTTGTAATAAAAAGTATCCTATGTTCATTCTGACACCTCTAAGAGTATATGTACAAAATTTCATGATGATCTGTTAAGTAGTTTTTGCGTGAAAGCTTAACAAACAAACGGACTTTCACATTTATAATATTAGTATAGATTTCTCAACTTACATTTCAAATCTTTCAGCGACTTTCCTCTGTTGTTTCTAATAATAAAACCGATAAAATTGGTTTCCGTGACACCCAAATCGATACAATTTCTGTTTCGAACGTCAAACCAATGATATCTGAATTCATGACACCTACTACATTTTTTTGTCGGTTTCAATTCTGATTCCGACAACTACCAGATTTTACAACACCCTTGATAATGAATTCCGTCCTTCTGGTTATCGTTTCCGCATCCACTAAATATATTAAATTTACCCTCTGCGGTTGAGCTTATATTACATATTTTTCATTTAAGGATGATTTTATTGTAATTTTCGTTGACGCGAAATAAAATATATTTATTAATAAAACTAAGCGAGTATATGCCCTTCAATAAATGGAAGTTAATACAATACCAAAATTGATTGTAATCCATTCGATTTCTTCGAATAATAATTTTTAATAAATCTATAAATAAATGCGCCAGAGACATAAAATGCTACAAGAGGGCTTTACAAAAGCCGCTGCCATAATTGGATGATGGGCGTGGAGGCGCCCACAATTAGGTGAAAACCCATATCCGATTTCAATTACTTCGGTAGGTAGCATTATCCTGACAGTCCAACGTTATAGTGCGAAAACGAGCGTAATGGGATCACAAACCATACCTTTAACTTAACACAACTTTATACAACATACAGTATTCTTGCATATCAAAAATGGTTTGAAGTAAATGAAGGCTTCCCTTAGCCACCATATACTTAATATAAAGATTTTCGAACTTCTGGTTTACTTTAAACCGCATAAATCTGCCAATATCTGAGCTATCTTAGTGAAAACGAGAGAGTCTGTTTTACTAATAACAATGTATCTTTGAGCCCTAAATTTAAAGAAAACAAATTTGCTCTAGCCCCCACATAACTAACATCACGATTTTCGAACATCCGGCTGACTTTTCTCCATATATATTGGCGATGGTAAGTGTTCCTTAATGGAACTTATGCGGCATGTTAATGGAACTTATGCGGCATGTAAATGTGGTATTGCCAAGAATAGATAAAATCTACAATTCTCAAACTTCCGGTTAGCCTAATACCATATATCGTTTATGAATTACCCCCAGTCCCATATACTACATATAATGATTTTCGTTTTTTAAACAAACCTTATGACGAATAGGTCGTTTAGTGTGTGAGTTATCTTTATACCCTCGCAACTTGTTGCTACAGAGTATAATAGTTTTGTTCACCTAACGGTTGTTTGTATCACCTAAAACTAATCGAGTTAGCTATAAAGTTATATATATATAAATGATCAGGATGAAGAGACGAGTTGAAGTCCGGGTGACTGTCTGTCCGTCCGTCCGTGCAAGCTGTAACTTGAGTAAAAATTGAGGATATCTTTATAAAACTTGGTACAGATGTTTCTTGTTACCGTAACACGGTTGGTATTGAAAATGGGCGTAATCGGACTCGCACTGCCACGCCCACAAAACGCCATTAATCAAAAACGAATGAATTGCCATAACTAAACAAGTCTGTTATTTGATAAGCAGGATCACATTAGGGAGGGGCATCTCCAGTTAAAATTTTTTTTCAAAAGTGGACGAGATCCCGCCCCCTAATACGTTTAATACGAAATAACGGTACTGTTAAAAACTACTAAAAGCGCGATAAATCAAGCGCTACACACGCCAGAGACATTAAATTTTATCTCTAGGATGGTATGAGATGACTTTATAGGAACCGCGTTCAAAATTAGTCAGTGCGCGTGGCACCGCCCACTTTTAGGTGAAAACAAATATCTTGGGATCCGCCTTACCGATTTCAACCAAATTTGATAACATTATTTCCATATTTCTATGTTACAGTGCGAAAATGGGCGAAATCGGACTACAACCACGCCTATTTCCCATATAACACTATTTTAAATTCCATTTGATTCTTTCACTTTCCAGTATGCAAATAAACAACAATGATTGTATCGGGGTAAAACTTTGCGTGAATAATGGTTTTAAAGTATGCCAGCTTGTGACCAAAAATTCTCTAAACTGTTCAAATACCTAGGTGAGTTATCTGAATGAAAATGAGAGAGCGTGTTTTGCTCATAACAAGGTATCTTTGTGTCTAAAATGGATGAACTCGGGTGAAAATTTTACCTAGCCCCTATGTAACTAATATCAGGATTTTCGAACATTCGTCTGACTTTACTCCATATGATTAGTGATGGTAGGTGAGGTGCATTAATAAAACAATGGGAGCATTTTATTAGTCTGTGGCATGTTAGTAGTATGTGGTATTGGCAAAAATTGATCGGGTTAATACTACCCTCAACTTTCATATACTACTTATAATGCTTTTCGTTATTCTAACCAGTTTTATGCCCAATATGTCGGTCAGTGAGTATTAATATTTTTTTTATATATATAAAATTCAATGTCAAAATTAATATCTTTCTCTATCCCCAATATATATATGATTTACGTCTTTCCACCTGCCTTTAAACCGTTCCGGTTGATCAAAATGTGATATTTTAACGAAATTAAGTGGATAAGATTTCGTAAAAATTATGTGGTTTGACGCTGAATTAGAATGAAATTAGTATATACCTTGGTCTAAACCTCACACCTTCATATAATGAATTCCAATTCTCTGGTAGACGTTTGCCACATAACCTTATAATATAATTTTTAGCCACTTTGGTAGAGTTAATATCACATTCATACTTATGTATATCTCATTTCAAGCAATAAAACTGAGACTAAGTTTATGGCCTTTTATATAAGTCAAGAAGATACAAAATTTGATTGTAATTAGATAACTATTTCATTTAATAATGCATGTTTAATACTTTCTCAACATTTTTTTATTATAAGATTTGAAGGAATTTCCTGGCGAAATCGGTCCACGAATTTTCCAGCTCAAATATACTACTTATGGTACACTTTTTTTCGTTAATTTGATAATTTAATGAATTGGAAGTTGTTTTGAATGGACAGTTTTTCTTAAAAATAACGTGGTATATCGCTGCATATGAATGAAAGGCCTTTGTTTAAACCTTATAACCCTAATATACTGATTTCCGCTCCTTTGGTACAACAGCAACCTCATATACCCCACATATAATATTAAATCTAACCCCTTTGGTTCAGTTTATATCACATATATTATGTTTGAGTTAAATAGCTTCTTTTTATTAAATTTCGGAGAAAAAAATTATATTGACACTAAATAAATCTATGATCAATAATATAAGTTAATAAGATACCACATAATAATCGAATAATGAATGTTGAATTCTTTCGCAACATTTTTATACTTTCGCAACATGTTGCAACAGAGTATAGTTTTGTTCGCCAAAAAGTTCTTTGCATCACCTAAAACTAATCGAGATAGATATAGATTTCTGTATACATATATTTCTTCTAATATTTGGTGATAATCAGAGGATAGGTATATTTTCTCAGCCATCAGACCAGACAACAATGTAAAAACGTTTCTTAGAGTGCTGGACTTTGTATAGAGCAAAAATATCTTTCAAAAAAATATCGCATGAAATAAATATTAGGGGTGTAGTATCAAAAGGGCTAAAGACCCTTTTTATGTGGTTATAGATAAACTGCGACCCTATCAGTTTAAATGATACTGTCTATTATTTCAGTTTTACGTCACATTTTAATATGAAGGAGATGAGGTGATCTGTAAACACACTGAAAGGTTTAGATATTAAGACAGAAAGAAGAAAATCTACATACCTGCTCTACATATGTGTATACCATACTTAATTATATGTAAGTTATTGTTAATTTAGCCTTCATGGGCAGACCCTTCAAAATAGGTACTGTTTTAAAAGTGTTTATATAGGTATACAAAAGTACGTAAGCTGTGTGTACAAAAATATGCCATCACAAACTATTATACTCTGTAGCAATATGTTGCAAAATTACAAGTATAATAAATATCAGTACACTGTGCTTGTAGTTTCAGTTACACTAGATTTCTTTACCAGCAAAGTGCTTTATTCAAACTAATTTTAGTGTATTAGTTATATAGTGTTTAAAGTATTATTATCTGTTTGTCAGAACAAATTATCAATACAAATCAACATAGAACCAGGCGGGACAATCTCGAGGTACGGTCTTTTGAACAAAATTTAAGTACTGTTCAACATAGGGCAAGACGTTTAATCCCCAAATCCGCTCTGAAGAGCAAAGCAGAAATACTCGGGGACATAGATTTCGGTGCGAAAGTCCCGAGGTACGATATGTTGAGCAAGTTTTAAATACTGTTCAACATAGAACAAGACGGCAAGATCCACAAATTCGCTCTGAAGAGCAAATACAAAATGCTCAAGATCATAGATCTCGTCGAGAAAATCGCGAGGTACGTTATGATGAACAAAGTAGGAGCACTAGGGATCATAGAGAACTTCGGGTAAGAAATCCTGAGTATAGGACTTTAGAGCGCATTTGTGATCAAATGCAAAGGGAACAGCAAGAAGAAATCCTGAAATAAGGAGAAAGGAGCGTGATAGAGAAACACAAAATCGACAGCTTAGTAGGAGGGGTATGAGGGAAGAAATTTTGAATCAGAGACGTCTTAGACAAGGTCAAGTTCGCCTTCGTAGAGATGACCCACTCAATTGGCAAATTGAAAACCAAAGGCAGTCCCAACGAATCCGATTAACGAGAGAAAATAATGTTATAGAAACTGATAATAGTGGCAATTTAACAGATTTCAAAAATATTTATTTCCAAAATATAAATAAGGGCCCTACTCAAATATGTATTTGCTGTGGCGGCTTATGGTTTTCACACCAAGTTCGCAAATTAAATTTCGGAACTATTGCGCAAGGTCACCCGAATGCTGCATCCGCCTTCTTTTTAATGCAAAAATTTCCTTTAGAAGATGGAAATTACAATTTTTGTGCTACTTGCAAAAATGCGATTGTTAAAAAGAACATTTCAAAAATGTTTAGCTAACGGTCTAGACTTTCCTGAAATACCCGATTGTTGATTGTTGAAAGGTTTAACCCCAATTGAAAAACGTCTCATAATGCCTGAGTTTGCTCAAAGGTGCTGTTTGTTAATTTCCAATTTCTGTTAACAATATTGTGACATCTCTACCGAGGAACTTTGATGAGGCTCATGTTATACAAATTCACTTAAGAAAGCGGTTGGAATACAATCATGATTACATGATCGATACCATACGCCCCGCAAATATTATAGAAGCTTTGCAGTTCTTAGTGAATACCCCTCTGTATCGTGAGCACAATATAAATATTAATGAAAACTGGATTTCAAAATTTAATAACCAAGAAGGAGTTCCCGATTGGTTCAATCTTTTCATGCGGCACAAACTTCTGATGATAATCCGTCAGGTAATAATATTCCCACAGGTCTTTTACCTACAGAGCTAAATCCAGGCGGTCAAAAAACTCTGTTGGACAATATTCCTGTAGAAAACTTAGACTATAACCGTTTAGTTATAGCGCCAGGTGGAGGACAAAGACCAATTGACATAATTCAAGGCAATTCAGAAGAGTTGTCATTTGGAACAATATACGTTGGGCAGAAGCGTACATGCTCTGAAACGTATAGCAAGATAATACGTTCTGAAATTCGCCGTTTTGACAGAAGAGCGTGTACCATTCCAAAGTTGTTCTATGATTACAAAAAATTATAACTGCTACAAATTAAGAATAGTACAACCATTTGCCTTAGAAAATTTTCAGGTCGCAACCGAGTTACGGCAGAAAATCTATTAAACGAAAACTTTGTTCAAAACTTGATTCAACACGATGATGGTTACAAGGTTTTGAAAGCCATTAGATCCTCACCTGCGCACTGAGAAGCTGAGAAGAAAACGACAATCGCTATGATTTGCCAATTAGGTTTTCCAACCTTTTATTGACAATTATATTTCTACAGATGGTTCGATCAGCCACTTAGAAAATTATTTGGGTTATCAAAAGCATAACCACAGTCGGTCTTGTACTAGGGAAATAAGAGGACAACATTTTTGTCGTTTTGGTATACAATATTCACCAATGCTTTAAACGCAAATACTGTTACCTCTTACAGCAACAATTCAAAATTCAGAAAGACACAAGGAAAACTTTTTCAAAATTCAAATATGACTACAGAAGACATTTCTAATTTAAACGATTTTGAACACTTCCTGTCTGATAGTAAAATACATATGTCTTTTGATGACTATTTGTTAGCCCTTAGGTCAAGTTTAACAAAACCCAAAATTTTTCTAAAAACAAAATTACAGGATCGTTTTATAAACGCTTATAATCCATCTGATTTTGGAACTCCATAGAGCAAATATGGATATCCAATATATACTGGATGCATATGCTTGCTGTTCATATATAATTAATTATATTAACAAGTCTAACAGGGGAATTTCTAGGCTCTTAACTGAAGCTATATCAGAGGTAAATGCTGGAAATTATACTTTTAAGCAAAAACTTAAACATATAGGTCACAAATTTATATCAGGCACAGCTATATCAGAGGTAAATGCTGGAAATTATACTTTTAAGCTAAAACTTAAACATATAGGTCACAAATTTATATCAGGCACAGAAATATCTGCACAAGAAGCAGTATAATGCTGCATGGGGCACAATCTTTCGGGAGCAAGTAATGCAGAAATATTTATAAATACCTCTCGACCTGAGGAACGTGTTCGAATGGCAAAACCTAGAGCGGAACTTCAGAACCTTCCTTCAGGTTCGACTGAAATTTGTTCAAAGATCCAATTAGTTAGAAACTCTTTGTTTAGCTGATTTTGCATCTAGGTATAAATATTTTAAATCTAGTAGAAGAGCACAAGACAGTGATCATGAAGAAGAAGAGAGGGAAGACGATAATTTACCAGAAACCGGGGTTGTCATGTCTTTTAAAGACAGTAGCGGTTTAGATAAAAAACGTATTATTCGGTATGGAAGGTTTAACCCAGATTTGGGCAGAGTTGAGTATTTACGCGAAATGGTAATGCTTTACTATTCTTGGCGGAATGAACAGCAAGATCTTATTGAAAACGATAATGAGCAGACTTGCATAACACATCGTAATATAATTGAGGAAAATCAAAGAAAATATGATGTTTTTGAGCAAAGAGAACTTGAAAATGTTCTAGAAAGTCTTTATAATGAAATAGACTTGAAGGAAGGTGCTCAAAATGAACTACCTATCGTGGAAAATGAGTTCAGAGTGTTGGCACTTCTAGAAATAAACCCAAATATAAATTTGCTGGAATTGCATGTTGAAGATTCAACAGATAATGGCACTGAATCTGATTGAAATGTTAGACTTATTAAACTACCCCCTTTAATTCCAGTTGAGGAATTATTTTCTTTAGTTCAAAATCTAAATACTAAGCAAAGAACCTATTTGACACATTTGATGCACCAGCTAAAAATAAATCGCCCATTTTATGAGTTCATTGGCGGCGGTGCAGGTGTAGGAAAGAGTCGTTTGATATCTGCTATATATCAAGCTCTTAACCATCATTACAATTCTACACCTGGATCCAATCCAAGTTCCTTAAAAGTTCTTCTTTGCGCACCTACGGGTAAAGCAGCATTAAGATTTATCAGACTTAACGATTTAAAATTAATCATAATTGATGAAATATCGATGGTAGGTGCTCGTATGTTTAGCTCTGTTAATGCGAGATTAAAACAAATTTTCAAAACAGACAGCCCCTTCGGTGGTATACCGATCATAGTGTTTGGTGATTTGAAACAACTCTCACCTGTTGGAGATACGTGGATATTCTCTTCTAATCTCAGTGATGCATACAGCACTTTAGTTGGTTCCCCTTTGTGGGAATTATTTAAATACTTTGAATTAACAGAAATAATAAGACAACGGGAGGATCAGGCCTTTGCAATTGCATTAAGCCATATGGCATCTGCTACTATGACAAATGAGGACATATCACTCATTGAAGCTCGAGTAGTTAATATCGAAGAAGTTTTCGATGATCCCATATATTTATTTTGTTACAATGAAGAGACAAATAATTTCAATGCCCGTAAGCTCAGTCGAATCCCAACTGAAGCTATCCTTTCAACTGCAAAAGACTCAGTTAAAGGAATTGGTATAAGTGAAAATTATAATATTTTGGAAAGATTAAACTTTTCAAAACTTCTGAAACTCAGGGACTGTCCTATGAATTGACACTAAAAACCTCCGACAAATATATGATTACAGTGAATACAAGGTGCGTTCCAAAGTAAACAGTAAAAAAGTAACGAAGTAATCTCTAGTGGCGCCATTTATATGTCGAAGTGCGTTAGAATCTGCTATCCTTTATCGACTTCCAGTAAAAATTTCATGACATTTCATCTATTGGAAGTGAAGTTATTGCGTTTTAAGTGTCAGTATGTTTTTGTCATCGGTGCACAAATGAGCTTCGAACAAAGAGCCAACAATAAATTATGTTTTAAAATTGATAAAACTTTTACCGAAATGTTTCAATTGATGAAACAAGTTTATGGCGATGATTGCCTATCCCGTAGCAGAGTGCACAAGTTGTTTCAACGTTTTCAAAGTGGTTGTGAGGACATAAATGAGATATGAGCCGAAACCCAAAAAATCACGCCTGAAGAAGTCAAAAGTGAAGACAACGCTGATTTGTTTTTATGATACCAAAGGTATTGCCCACAAAGAATTTGTTCCACCTGGCTAAAACGTTAATGCCGTATTTTACCTTGGAGTTTTGAAGCGTTTGGTGCGACGTATTCGACGTGTTCGGCCCGAATATCGCGAAGATGGAAGTTTGCGTTTGTTGCACGATAATGCGCCGTCTCATCGATCGACGCTTGTGGCCGATTATTTGACCAACAATCACATTTTAACAATCAACCACTCCCCGTATTCACCTGATATGGCACCGTGCGACTTCTACCTTTTCGGAAAAATGCATTTGCCGATGAAAGGAAAGCGTTATGCAGACGTGGAGGCCATTCAAAAGGCTTGCACCGGCATACTGGCGGCCATATTTTTTTTTTAAATCCTGTTTACTTTGGAACGCACCTTGTATAAACACGTGTGATGGCTTGGTTAATGGGGCAGCTGGACAACTTATGCAAATTGATTTCCATTGTTCTTTTCTAACAATTCTGTGGATTAAATTTTTGGAACCTTCTGTTGGTTTGATAGCACGATCAAAAAAGTCTCATCCTTTAGAAAGTTCTTGGACACTATTTGAAAAAGTTCTAAAATATTTTTATACTCTCGCAACCTGTTGCTACAGAGTATAATAGTTTTGTTCACCTAACGGTTGTTTGTATCACCTAAAACTAATCGAGTTAGATATAGGGTTATATATATATAAATGATCAGGATGAAGAGACGAGTTGAAATCCGGGTGACTGTCTGTCCGTCCGTCCGTCTGTCCGTCCGTCCGTCTGTCCGTCCGTCCGTGCAAGCTCTAACTTGAGTAAAAATTGAGATATCTTTATGAAACTTGGTAGACATGTTTCATGGTACCGTGAGACGGTTGGTATTGCAGATGGGTGTAATCGGACCACTGCCACGCCCACAAAACGCCATTAATCAAAAACAAATAACTTGCCATAACTAAGCTCCGCAATAAGATACAAGACTGTTATTTGGTACACAGGATCACATTAGGGAGGGGCATCTGCAGTTAAAATTTTTTTTTTTTAAAAGTGGGCGTGGTCCCGCCTCTAATAGGTTTAATGTGCATATCTCCTAAACCGCTAATGCTATAATAACAAAATTCACTAGAAGCAAATGTTTTTAGCACTTCTATTGACGGTATCCCACTCCCCATATAACGGTACTGTTAAAAACTACTAAAAGCGCGATAAATCAAGCACTAAACACGCCAGAGACATTAAATTTTATCTCTGAGATGGTATAAGATGACTTTATAGGAACCGCGTTCAAAATTAGACAGTGGGCGTGGCACAGCCCACTTTTAGGTGAAAACCCATATCTTGAGATCTGCTTAACCGATTTCAACCAAATTCGGTGCGTAACGTTCTTTTCATGTTTCTATGTCATAGTGCGAAAATGGGCGAAATCGGACTACAACCACGCTTACTTCCCATGTAACACCATTTTCAATTCCATTTGATTCTTTCACTTTCCACTATGCAAATCAGGTAACAATGATTATATCGGGGTAAAACTTTGCGTGAATAATGCAATTAAAGTATGCCACCTTGCGGTCAAAAATTGCCTAAATCGAACCAAAACTGTTCAAACCCCTAAGTACTAACTATGTGGACCCCAGTGCCTATAGTTGACCTTCTACCGAAAATATCAGCCAATCCACAAAGAAATTTCAAGCGAGTATACCATTTGACTTTGCGAGAGTATAAAATGTTCGGTTACATCCGAACTTAGCACTTCCTTACTTGTTTTCAATATAAAAATGAACAAAATTCAATTGAAAGAAATCAGTTTCCAGTTGTGCCGGCTGAGGGAATAACTATTCATAAAAGCCAGGGTGCCACATATAATAAAGTTGTAGTTCATACTCGACCCAGAGTTTCAATATATGTCGCTTGTAGTCTAGCTACTTCTGCAGAAGGTCTATTCATCATAGGAAATTTTATTCCTCCTCACAAATTTTCTGAATCGGATCCTGTATTTAGGCAATTGAGGGAATTGAACACAAATAAAGTTCTGACAGCAAGTTTCAATTTTATGATTTCCCGAACATCAGGACATCAAATTTTATTCCATAATGTTCAGAGTCTTCACGCTCACATTAATGATATAAAAAGCGACTGTTTGATGCTATCTTCAGATATTTTATATTTTGTAGAAACTTGGAGTTATCCTTGCGAAAGTTTTGATAAGGATTTACTCCAATTAACGGGCTGAGGATAGATAGCACGGAAACAAGCAACAGAAATAAACGGGGCATTATAATATATGCAAAGCATACTATTGCTTGCTCTATAGAATCAAAGGTTGTAAAGAAAATTTATTTAGGCCGCAAGGCGGTTTTGTTTAAATGTTTCAATATTAATATTCTGGTTTTATATAGAAATTCAGCTTTCTCTGTCAGACATTTAATTGTAGAACTTCAGGAAGTCCTTACTTCTGAGTTAGGCAATCAAAGTGTGCTAATTGTTGGAGATTTTAACATTTGTTTAATGTCTACAGGGACTGCAATAAAAAATCTGCTCCAAGAAAAAAACTTTAGTTCCCTGCTTCGTGCAGAATATTCAACTATTCCTGCCGGTACACAAATTGATTGGGCATTTTCAAACATGGATCCTTCCCGTGTTAATGCAATTACTTTTGAGACAGTACACAGCTATCATGACAGTATTTTTGTCTCTATTTCGAACTAAAGTTTTCAGACTTACTGCAATAGTTCTTCATTTTTTTTTTCAAAATATAATATAATCGAATTAGAATGGTATAGCAATTTTGACAGTAGTTTAAATAGAAATTAAATAGTATAAGGAGAAAAGAAATATAATCTGGATATATGTATAAGAATATCTATAAAAATTTATGTTTAATATTGTAAATATTATATACAAATTAATATAATAATATAATTTTTAAAGTTGTTAATATTTATTATTTTTAAGCTAAACATATATAATAATATCTATATAATAAATAAAAAATGTTATTCATTGTCCAAAAATGATTTCTTTTTATACTTCTCAATACAGTTGTAATGCATTCTATATAAAATCAATTATAAGCGTATACCAAAAACACAAGAACGATTTCTCATAATTTGAGTAAATTTAGTTTACAAATTGCTCTAATTATTTTTACTGTGAATGTAAATAACTAAGGCAACAGTTCCTACTTCTAATAATTAAAATATACAAGTATAAAGAAATCTCAAATGAGTATACCATTTAACTTTGCGAGAGTATAAAATGTTCGGTTACATCCGAACTTAGCCCTTTCTTACTTGTTAGAAGAGTTTTGAAGTGTGCCTAAAAAACGATACTTTTTGCGAATGTAGGGTGGAATCGACTTACTTCGATTATATCTTTATATATATATCTGGTAGACTGCGCTAGCTATTTTTATTTCAGTTTGTCCCGACAGTTGGTGCTGCGATCAAATTGAGAAAATATTTGAAATTTTGTGTTATTATTGTGTTCGTTAAAGTCGTGTGCTAATTAAAATATTAACTACGAATAGAAATTGGTGTTTGAAGAGTTTTGAAGTGTGCCTAAAAACGATACTTTTTGCGAATTTAGGGTGGAATCGAGGTAAGTATATTTTGTATAATTTTTTTATCAAATTTACACGTGAGTTTTATAATAATCAACCTATTATAATTATTCATGTTGGAATTAGAAAAAAATTTTATTAAAAATCAAAAATTTTCAAAATTAAGAAGCAAGAAAATAAAATTACACGTTTTTCATCTAAAATTTGTTACAATAAATCGTTTTCGATGATAACTAGAAATTTTATTTTCAATAAATAATTCATATTCGTTGTGGATTGCTTGAGTTTATTTCGTATAAATTTTTTATTAAATTTACACATGGGTTTGTTAAGAACCACCCCAATCTAAAAATTATTTGTATAGTTTATTGATTCCATGCGTTATCTTTTTTGTTATTATTTAAAATTTCATTCTCAATAAAAAACTCACATTCGTCGCGTATTATATTACAGTATTTTTTTTCAAAAAAATGCCACGTCTTCGAGGAAGAGCCAGAAATATTGGTCGACGTACTCCGAACGCGCAATTGGTCCATGCTTGTCGAATAAATATAACAGATAAAGAACACTCGGCGGATAATGCAAATTTGAGAGATCGAGTTGGATCTACACGTGCGAATGAAAATTTAGTACAACGCACTCGACGCCTTCGCGCTAATACAGTAAGACAACGAAAGGCACGTCGACAAGCGACGGATGCACATAGAGAACGTAACCAACGCCGGATGCAAATTGATCGAGCATTGACAAGAGTATCACTCAATTGCCTTGCGTTTGAATATGATCCTGAAATCAACTATTCGTCACATGCATTAATCTCGATTGGTAGTATGGACAAAGAGTGTCAACATTGTCATGCTTTCAAGTACAAAGGTGAATCAGCTGGTTTATATTGCGCATCTGCAAAAATTTCACTGTCATCGCTAAATCCACCGCCGAAACCTTTAAAAACACTTTTAGCTGGCACAACATCTAAATCGAAATTGTTTTTGCGAAAAATTCGTAAATTCAATTCATGCTTCCAAATGACATCATTTGGAGCAACAAAAATTTTTCATAATGAAGATAGTCGTAATTTCGAATCTACATACATTCAAAATTCAAGGTCAAGTGTACTACCAAATTGGTTCATTGCTCCCAATGCCTGATACCGATCCAAAGTTTTTACAAATTTATTTTATGAGCAATGAGGAGCAATAATCACACACACGCTGCGCTTACAACCATATAGAGCAGATGGAGGAACGAGAAATTGTTGACATTTTGGAAACGTTTTTGCAAAACCATAACCAGTTGTTGCAATTGTTCAAGACTTTTTCTAACAGACTGCAAAACGACAACGACGCCATTATCCTTAAAGCAGACGAAGTGCCCTACGGAGAGCATGCAGGCACATATAATGTTCCAACTATAATTGAAATTGCAGTTGTTATGGCTGGTGACCCATGTGAACGTCGGGACATTCGCATTCAACGCAGAGATAATACGATGCAAATAATTCAAGACAATCATCGTTCTTACGATGCATTGCAGTATCCGTTGAATTGGGAAGGAGAAGATGGATACTATTTAAATATTAAACAAAGGAATCCAACTACAGTTACAACTAGAATTTTTTTTTTTCAAATAATTTCTGTATCTCACATATATTTATTTTCAGGTGAAGAACTGATCAAGAAAGTTAGTGCTATGAACTTCTACGCATATCGATTGATGATTCGTGCTAATGAAGACAATAACGTTCTCTGATGCAGACAGCTATTTCATCAGTACATTGTCGATATGTACGTAAAAATCGAAAGTGAGAGATTACGATACATAAAATTTAATCAAACAAAACTTCGTGCTGAGGAGTACATTCATTTGCGTGACGCCGTTATTGGTAACTTAGATGCAACTTATGACATCAACAACATCGGTAGCGCATATATTCTCCCATCATCATTTATTGGTAGTCCGCGTCATATGCAAGAGTATATTCAAGACGCCATGACTTACGTACGTGCATATGACCGACCAGATATTTTTATCACATTTACGTGTAATCCAAACTGGGATGAAATTCAAAGTTTGTTGTTACTAGGTCAAACATCGATGCATCGCCATGATATCACTGCACGTGTTTTTAAACAAAAATTAAAATCTTTGATGAATTTGATTACACATCACTCGGTATTTGGTGAAACACGTTGTTGGCTTTACTCTGTCGAATGGCAAAAACGAGGTTTACCTCATGTGCATATTTTGATTTGGTTGGTGGGTAAAGTACGCCCAGAAGAAATCGACAAAATTATTTCAGCCGAAATTCCAGATCCGAATGTTGATCAAGAATTGTTTGACATTGTAACTACTAATATGATCCATGGTCCATGTGCCACTCTAAACATGATGTCACCATGTATGCACAATGGAAAATGTACGAAACGTTTTCCAAAACCAGGCCAATCTGATACTATTACCAATATTGACGGTTATCCATCTTACCGGCGTAGAGACGTAGACAATGGCGGTCAATCATATGAATTGCGTCTGTCAAACGGTGTGAGAGTAGATATTGATAATCGCTGAGTAGTTCCATATTCACCGTTGCTGTGCAAAACTTATAAAGCGCACATAAACGTTGAACTATGTAGTTCTGTGAAATCTATAATATACATTTGTAAGTATGTTTACAAGGGCAGTGATAAAGCTGTATTCGCTGTTCAAAAGGTAAATGACAATGACGAAATTACACGTTATCAAATGGGTCGATACATAAGCAGTAACGAAGCTATTTGGCGCATTTTTACGCTTCCTATACATGAAAGGGATCCTGCTGTTATACATTTACGGAACAAACTGCACTACAACAAGCTTTAACGGCTCCAAAAACAACTCTCAAATTTTTCAACCTTTGTTGTTGGTCAATTCGCAAGGACATTAATGTATACTGATGTTCCTAAATTTTTTTACGTGGTATAAAAAATCAAAAAATTGGGAACCACGGAAACGAGGCATTCCAGTCCCAGGATTTACCGACATATTTATGACAAATACTTTAGGTCGATTATATAAGGTTCATCCTAAGCAACGCGAATGTTTTTTTTTTTTGCGTTTGTTATTGGTTAACGTTCCTGGACCAACATCTTTCCGATTTTTGCTAAAAGTCAATGGTACTCTATACGACACTTTCATCGATGTGTGTCGTGAGTTACATTTATTGGAAGATGATAACCGTTGAGATCTCACACTTGCAGATGAGCACTGAGCTCATCTCCACAACAAATTCGTCAATTATTTTCAATAATATTGACAACGTGTTTTCCGTCTGAAGCATCTGCTCTATGGGACAAATATAAAGACTCAATGAGTGAGGATATTTTACAACGGATTAGAATTACTAATTAAAATCAAAATATTGAATTCTCCGCTGAAATATATAATGAGTTATTAATAATGATTGAGGATATTTATATTCTTATTTCGGATATGCCGCTCATCCATTTCGGCATGTCAGCGCCGAACCGCCTATCAGTAGCTATCATCAACAGCGATGTTAAACGGGAACACAACTTCGATAGAACTTCTTTGGCTACTTTTGTTGCCAATAATGAAAAATTGCTCACTGCTGGGCAACGAATTGTATATGATCAAATCTCAGATCACCGCTACATTGAGTGTCTAATTGAAGAGAATGTTGTTAGGGAAGAGAAATTTAGGAATCATAGGAAAACGAACCGGCAGATGCACATGCAGGAGCTAAATAAATATAGTTTTAAAATATTAAAGAACACACTTTTAAACCACTTCAAACTAAAAAGTGAAAAATAATTCCTTGTCTTTATATATATATTTCTTGTGTGCGTGTGTATGTCACTGAACTCCTCCTAGACGGCTGGACCGATTTTGATGAAATTTTTGGTGTGTATTCAAGGGGTTTGAGAATGGTTTAGATTCACAATTCGATCAACTAGATAATTATTAAACAACTTGATTATTTATTAATTGTTGTTGATGTTAGAACGTTTTGCATACAGTCGTGTCAGACATTTAAAAGTATATTTGAGTTTCAGTTGCGCTGAGATCAGATTCTAAGATAGCGATGTCTAAACATTCATACTGCTATGTCTATACGGAAAAATAAAAATAAACTATCATTTTTTGAAGTTACCTACATTGGTTTTTGTGTATTTTTTATAGTATTTTATTTCTACAAAAAAGGCCACGTCTTCGCGGAAGAGCAAGAAATATTGGTCGACGTTCACATAATGCGCAACTTTTTTGAGCGAAAATTTTCAAGGTGAAGTTGTACTTCTGCCACAGATTCCAATGATTCCTTCAGATTCGACGATACCATTTAAACGTTTACAATTTCCCATCCGCTTGGCATTTGACTATTTATAAGGCACAAGGTCAAACAATGACGATTTGTAGATTAGATTTAGAAAATCCGTGCATTTCTCACGGCCAATTATACGTTGCATGTTCGAAAGTATGAAAACCATCGAATTTATTTGTTTATACCTCTCAAGGATTAACCAAAATTATTATGCATCCTATGGCATTACGATAATTAAATTTTTAATTATCTCCAAGAATAAATACCGATTATAGAATAGTTTAAGATTCAACCTTTTCATTTAACATCTCTCAAAGCATACTAATATACGTACTCACACGCTTCCGATTGGCCGAATTGTGATAAATATATATGAATGACATTAGATATTGTAATAAGTTTCTAATTGTTGCAGCTAATTTCAAAAAGTTTACATTTAAGAAGTGGGACAGGAGAACATCTGTCGGGCTTCTAGTATTATATCAACTTACAGAAATGTGCACGATATACGAAAAATATATCTCAAACCATCCCACGCTTTTCTCACAATAAAACAAGTATTTTTCGGTCAATATATCTCTATGTTTATATAATATAAGGAATTATTTTTCACTTTTTAGTTTGAAGTGGTTTAAAAGCGTATTCTTTAATTTTTTAAAACTATATTTATTTTTCACTTTTTAGTTTAATGTGCTTTAAAAGCATGTTTATTAGTATTTTAAAACGTACTTATTATTTAGCCACACGTAGTATTTTCACTTTCTTTAAGGATGCATTTGAGTAAATTTGTTATTGGATCGTGTATATGGATAGTCTTTGTTGATGCTTTGCTTGTTGTATTGGGATATTACCTGCTTCTAGCTGCATAGTTTTATAGTCGTTGTATACTTTCGCTAATTTTCAAAGTGTGTGATAGGAATGAATGAGGTTACTCATACACACACATCCCAAATTTGGTGGAAATTAGTTCGAAAGTTCCTGAGTTATAGGATTTCACCTAAAGGTTGGTGGGCCACGCCCAATTTACACTTTTTACACCTCCTCCTGTAAAACTCTTCCCCACTATCTGGTTTGTGAAATTGAATGAATATAGCGCATTTATTTCGTGAGTTAACGCACATTTAGTAGTTTTCAACATAACCGTTATATAAGGAATGGGCGTGGTTATTATCTGATTTTACCCATTTTCACATCGTATGAAAATGTGCTCTAAGGACTTCCTCTCAGCAAGTTTGGTTGAGTTAGCTTTTGTGGTTTGGAAGATATATACATTAAACCATTTAGAAGGCGGGGTTACGCCCACTTTTAAAATATTGAGAAACTGTTATCAAATTATTGCATTGCCATCGGTCCTTGACACGTGTGCAAAGTTTCAGGTTGATCAGATTTCTGAAAACCAGTGAAAATTGAGCTCTAAGATTCCATTACATACATACAACCCAAGCTAATATACTTACATGTAAGCGTGTTAAAAAAGCGTATACCTATAAATCCACCATTTCAACGAGAGAACAAAGAGGACCTAGACATCCTCGTTAAACAGTTTACAGATTCTTGTCCATTAACGAACAGTAGGGGAAGAATTAGGCCCCCCTGGTTGTCTCCCATATTTAAGAACATGCAGAAAGACTGCAGGAAGCAATTCAATTTGCCAATTATCCCGAAGAGAAGAAGAGTGGGATAACTATTGTAAGCAGAAGCCCCTTTTGCTTTAACCTGCACATGCGGACTGACCCTTCGGTATGTATCGTGGTGGATGTGGTTGATCCCCAAAAGCAGGAAGAACTGACCTTTTGTAAGTTGAATGTGGGTGGTTAGTGTGTCTATTCCACACTACTAATCGGTACTGAAATATTCCTGTCATTTTCAAGTCGCTGATCAACGCATTGATTTGATCCGCTGTGCTTTTGAGCGCTGTGGGTTGAGGCTGTTGTCAGCAGGTACCCACGTTAAACCCACCGGACGTTATCCCTATCTACTCAGTTGCCTGTTGAATCTCAACGTGCGCGCGAGTTATATATAACGACGGTATGCACTTCACCACATCGCATGATCCGCCAATACGTGACCCGAACAGCAGACTCAGCATATTATGAGCTTGCTTGGTACAAGCGGACATCGCAGCAAGCTCGAGTTATCGATCTGATTCAAGAAAGCAAAGAAAATTTGTTCTGAGTTTAAAACTAGATGTCCCGAAATTTATATGATTAGTGCAGTCGACGTTTCTCGTTCAAGTTCACAAACAAAACAGTTAAAGTAAAAGCAGAATCTGATGCTGTGATTTCAAACTTAAAAAAAAAAAATTATTTAATAATTATCTTAAATATCGGCATTGGAAGCTAAACACAAATTATTCAATGCAGCAACAAACAATTTAACCACTTTACACTAAACGCAAATTCAGCGAATTGTGATACAGCGAAGGCGCAGAATAGTAAAAACTTAATTGAACTTTTTTCAAAATTCACAATTTGGTTCACTGGAACATGTTTATTTAATTCATTTTTCATTTATAAGCAGTTGTTAATTTTGGAATGTTTTACATTGGATCCGGTAGACTGCGCTACCATCGCAGATGTTAGAACGTTTTACATAGAATTCCGGAAGACAGACTTTTCTCGCGGCTAATTATACGTTGCGTGCTCGAGAGTAGGAAAACTATCGAATTTATTTGTGTATACCTCTCAAAGATTAACCAAAGATATTGTACATTCTATAATATTACGATAACTTCAGTTTTTGTAGATAACTAACTATAAGAATAAATACCCGTTATAGAACAGATCCATTCTTTTCACACTCAATTAAAACGACTTCAAGTTTTACAGCTTCTACAATTAAAATCTCTGAAAGCATTCTAATATACATATTGACACGCTATCGATTGCTCGTATTGTGATAAATATATGTATTATATATGAATGATGTTAGATATTGTAATAAGTTTCTAATAAAAATTTTCATCAAAACGGTCTAATTGTTACAGCTTATTTTAAAAAGTTTATATTTAAAACGTGGGACAGAACAATGTCTGCCGGGCTTCTAGTATCTTTATAAATAAAAATCTTCTGTATGTGTGTTTGTAATTAAACTCCTTATAAACGGTTGGACCGATTCTGATGCAATTTTTTGTGTGTATTCAAGGGGGTTTGAGAATGGTTTAGATTCACAATTTAATCTACTAGATAATGTTTTAACAATGAATTTTTTGCAAATGAGAATTCAGAGCAATGCAATCAACGTTTTTGTGCTAATACGTTAAGGCAACGAGAGGCGCGTCAATGAGTGACATCGAACACTGGCACGAGTATCACTTAATTGCTTTGCGTTTGAATATGGCCCTGAAATAGACTATTCATCACATTCGCTAATCATGAGTATGGACAAAGAATGTCAATATTGTCATGCTTTTGAATACAATAGTGAATCGGCCGGTTTATGTTGCTCATATGGAAAAATTTCACTACCATCACTAAATCCCCCACCAGAACCTTTGAAACTAAGCTGGAAACACATCTCAATCAAAGTTGTGAATGATCCGAGCTACAGTTGCATAGTTTTGGATTCGTCGCTAGTGCTTGTGTAGCTATAGAGAGGGAGTTCGGTAGATTGACACTCGCTAGTTTGTATTGCAAATTTAGCGAACCTCTAGAGCCTTACCGTTACATGGATAAGCTACTTTGCGTTACATGGATAAGCTACTACTACTTTCGAGTAGTAGCTCATTTATCCTAGGGATTGATGCGAATGCCTCGTCCACAATGTGGTTTAGAAAGGTAGCCCGACATTCGACGGGGTATCAAGGATCGAGCGAGCCTAGCGAGTGGTATACGTTTGATGGCCCTAGAGGAGTGAGCGACATTGACGTGTCCTTCATGAATGAGGCACAAATTAGGATTTCAATATTAAGTGGGTGATTAGGGGTGGGTCGGGATTGAGTTATCATAATTTGATTAAAATTATGATTACTCCTGAATCCCCTCCAAGATAGACAATATGGGTTCAGGAAAGGACGCAGTATAGAGGATGCCTGGAAGTATGTCCGGAGTGATTTTAGAGAGAATGTCAACGAATATGTCCTTGGCATATTTGTTGACTTCAAGGGGGCATTTGACTACCTAATCTGTGACCGGGTGATTGAACGATTGAAGGAGCTTGACTGTTCGGAAATTACTCTCTGGCGGAGCTACTTTTCAGACAGAAAAGACTCCATCATTGGAATGAATGGGAGTTGGGATCGGAGTGGTCCGTGGCTGCCAGCAGGGATCCATCTGTGGTCCATATATTTGGAACCTTATGATGAACTCTCTGCTTGAAGAGCTCGAATCACTATGTAGGAGGTGTGCGTTCGCGGACTACCTTCTTCTTTTAGTTGAAGATTACTCAAAGTCCGAAATACGATAGGGGAACGATTTTTAGAAATTGTCCACTATTGGGGTGAAGGTGTTGGAGATGAAATATCAATGGACAAAACGGTTACAATGCTGCTAAAAGGCAAATTGCCCCGGTGCGTACCTGGATTTTTCGTGTAAATGGGGTCTGCATCAAGGACGTGACGCAAGTCAAATTTGAACATGAGTAAAAAAATGTGTATCCCCTCACACTTGGTGAGTGTGCAGGGATGGCTGCTGACGATTTTCGGCAAGGTCAGACGCGTTTTACGGAGTAACAGGGGCCTCGGACGTCGTGTGGTTCGTGCCCTATAGTGTGGCTTATTTGTGACCTGTGTCACTTATGGAGCTGCTATATGGTGGGAATTAGATACGACGGTCTGGGGTCGCTAAAAACTATTCTCCGTAAAGCGATGCAACTGATGCGATGCAGGTATTGTTAGGTGTGCCACTTCTTGACCTGATATTTATACAGCGTACTGTTGCATTCAGGTTAAGAAGAGGCTTGAGTGTGTCCTTGCTGCAGAATAATTTGATTTCCGATCCTGATGTGAAAAAGGGGGGATATCTAGGCAGCAAAAGACTTCTAGACGATAGAATTAGAAGTCTTTATTTAGTATTCTTTGCGACAGAACTGTCGTAGCGGAGTGGGGTATTGCCAAAATAACCAGAAAGGTCAATAAGGGAACCTTCAGGTAGGGGTACTCTCCCCACTGCTATGGATATAGGTAGTAAACGACCTACTTGTACAACTCCAGGAACAAGGCTGTCGGGCGATAGCCTATGCTGATGATGTGGTTCTTATGGTTAAGGAAAAATTCCTAAATACCGTCTACGAGCTTACCGAAGAGTACCTAGACGTAGTATTCAACTGGGCGAACAGAAGCGGCCTAGCTGTTGTATGGAAGGCGCTCGAAAAAAGTTTAGGCGGCGAAGACGTTTAACTAGGAATTAGGGTTAGCTTCTTGTGTGAATGGTGTGTTCGGGTAATGTGTGTATGGGGTTCAACCCCAGGTCACCAGACCAGATCAGTATGGAAGCTCAACTGATGGTTGAGGTCTGACCGGAGACTTAACTCTGGTACAACGGGGAGCAGGAGCCCTTATACCTGAATCCGGGAAGAACTGACACTTTGTAAGTTGAATGTGGGTCATAAGTGGGAGATATATAGTTTCGGTTATGTATCGACAATGAAATACTATTACTCTTATTGTTTTCTTACTTACTTAATTAAGTGGAACGTGTATCATTGCTTAGCCATTATATGGGTGTATTTATATATCGTATGGTATTTGGTTTTATGCAATTGATCAAAGTACCACGAGTTTGTTATATGATTGTAAACTTATTTTAATGATCTAATAGCATTGGGTGTTATTATTATAATTAAAATTTGGTACAACTCGAACACTCAGGTATGATCCAATTCAAGGATATTGCCAGGGGAGTTTGACTGGGGTAGTACATCTCTCAAATAATAACGGAGATGTCTCAAGGCTAGCTCAGTGCGGACCGAAACCACACATAGAGGTAAAGGGCAAATGCTGACTTAATCTTCGTGTTCAGTACACACAGAGACAGCAAAAACTCGGCCTGTGGATTTTTTTGGTTTTAAACAAGATGTATTTGAAAAGTTACAACAGCGATAACTGGCTTATGGCGGCCATCGTGAGACAGGTTATGATGACCACCGTTATTGCGACAGCATTCCTGCGTAGTACGAAGATAACCGCAGGTTCGGAGCAATGGTACAATACTTGTTCGAAAGAAAAGTTTTTTGGTTTTTTTAAGTAGGGGGAATCATCGAAAGCCGAAGTGCGGTACTTTAATCCGCTAAACCTAACATACTCGCATCGCATATCCCAACGAAACCATCTGATTAAATATTCCTTCGTGGGAGTAATAAGAGATTTAAGTCTCCTCTATGGTACGGACTGACAGACGCCTAATATGTCTCAGTTTTGTCATGATTGAGGCGGCCGCTTCGCTGACAGCTTTTCAGTTCTCAAGGGACTGACACATAAGTTTCGTCAAACTTTCCACCGTAAAACTGCCACCGAGTGTAGTTTTTAGTTTTTCCCTTATAATTATAAAGCGAGGGCAGTAAAACAATACATGTTCAGAGTCTTCTATGCACTTTGTACACGTCGGACTGTGTGGACTAGTGCCACGATAGAATCTGTACAGGTAGCTTCTAAAGCACCTATGTCAACTCAATATTTGAGTCAGGTGGAAATCCAGGTCCCCATGTCATCTGTCTATCCACGAACGGATGTCCGGAATCAGTCTGTGGGTCCACCGCCCTTTGGGTCAGGTCTACCACCGTTGCTGCCACATTGTCATTATTTTGTTTCTCTCTTCTTTTTTGGATTCTTTAGATGGCTCTTCTGATAACTTGTATACTCTATACTATGCGCGTATTCGTTGCGTACTTCAGCAGTCTCGCCGGATATCGTTCGGAAAGCACTCATTACTCTTAATACCGACAGCCGGTTTAATGTTTAACGGCGTTGATAATTTTATTTTCTTTACAAGAGGTATATTCTAGGTGCCCCTTAAACTTAAGCTTTGAGTCTATTATTACTCCCAGGTACTTTAGCTGTGATTATTGTTGTCGAATATTAGACGTCAGTTTTCAAATAACTTATAATAATGTTGACAAGATATAGAGGAGCGTGTATTTCATACAGAGCCTTGATTATGTTTGCTCATTTTGTCGAGTTGAAGGCATTCTTTACATCCAGGGTGATCAGCGCGCAACATTTCTTCTTTACTAACTAGTAGCGGTGGCTCTACAACTTCGGTTCGTGGTTTAGCATAGGAAATCAGATGGTGTTTTGGGAATAATATTTCTACGATATTCTTCATAAAAGATGCGCTTTTGGGTTGTTGTGTCTTGTTTATGAATTTTAGCATGCATATTTTGTACGACGTATACCAAGGGTCTACGTTTGTTCCCTCGCAGAGCTTTTTAAAACAGTTCCTTATATGGCGGGCAATAGCTGACTTTAGAGCTTTTTTTGTGCTTTAAACATTTCTCTGAGACTGTTTGCATTTTATCCACATTGCTTACGCTGTAGACGGCGTCTAGCTGCATTACAGAGCTTTCTGAACGTAGCTATTTCTTCATTCCATTGTTTTTCTCAAATATTGTCTGTTGTGCTGTACTGCAGCGCAGTGGTTTAAATTTAGCTCCTCATTGTCCTAACGACTTAACTATCTCCAAATACTTGGGGTAAGTCGTTCTCAATACTGAGTGTGTTCCTTTGCAAAGCATGCAGCTTGGATCGTTGGTGCATGACACATGTCCACCGGCGCCACAACGTGTGCATAGGGACGACCTGTATACGGGGTTGCAACATTTGCGCGCCATGTACCAGGTTATTGTGAGCAAATTTAATGGCAGCTTAAGCGCAGAATAAGCAGTACGTCAACTTTCTAACAATATAGCAGCGATCCCGGATGAAGCTAGTGCCAGTGCTATTTGACATTGAGCTCGAATTGTGTCTAAAACTAATGAAATCAAAAAACCGGCTGCATCTAGAAAAAAAAATCGTCCATCGCCATTATTTACTATTTTCATAATGGTGACGTAAGCAGTTTTTTGCTGCCGGTTTAAAAGTGGGACTTTTCTTTGTACGGATTGACTCAAAACATTTATGTCATATTGCCGTTCTCGTTCAAATTCACGATTGAATACATTGTGCATGGGTCGATTAGGTGTAGTCATTCCTAATTCACCCAGCATCTTGCCGGACATTATCACAAACAAATCTTCAAAGATATCAATACCTCATGTATTTTTGTACAAATTTTATTCATACTTTTTTTGTATTTATTCCACAAATTATGTGGATTTGATGGAAAGCAAGTGAAATAAGGATGGTAAAAAGTCAACGAATTTGATACGAAGTACATGAAATAACAGCATCAGGGAGTGTATGATCCCAATGTTTATCATCCCCCAGTAATTTTTAACGTTGATAGACATCACGATATGTTGCGCAGATTTCAGCATTGGCAGCGTAGACAGGAGAATGAAGTTGGTCCACGGACATTAACTAATAACAAACGTAAGTAAAAACATTCGTCATTGTTTGGGTGAACTTTGTAAATACTCCCCAATTTCTCGGTGGAATAAAGATCCACATATCCTGGTACAGGTTCTCCTTGTCTCCGACGTTGCAATTTTTTGTTGGATGCATTCCATGTAAAATATTTTATCATCTTAGAGTGAAGCAATGTTTTGTATATAAATCGCGTGCATATGTTTTGAAGGATCAACGTTGTTGGTGGTGGTCGTTCAGCTATTTGCACTGCATTTTCCGCCGTAAAATAAACCCTTTGTCCATTTTCCAGGTGAAGAGCTAAATGGACTACAACGGGATGACGTTCTCCAAATAGCTTCATTGGTACTAAAATATCTTCCAATCTGATATTGTGAAACTTCATCATAATCATTTGAAGCTGCAATACCAAATACAGCCAAGTCGTTCCCTTTAGTAACATACTTCCAGGCATATTTAATTGATTTTATCGAATTACAGTACTCAAAATTGCAATGGGCTTCCAATGTTTTAGTAAGTAGCGCCGAAAATGAAACAAGCCAGCTGTTGTTGACTAATACAGCTTTATTTTTGACTTACAAAGTTATTGTTCTCCCGTTCTCTTGTACCTAGCGCCGACGATACAAAAGATAACCAACATTGCTTGTAATTGTTTCCGCCAAAGCACGTGGATAACACTTTGATCATTTGTTGTCGATCATGCATGGTGATTCCCTATTGTGTTCGCCACACCGTCCATAAATCATGTTCTTCATCACTTCATCAAATGTACAATTCTGTGCATAAATATAATATTAAGTCAATTTCATCTGGTTTTATTTTTTAAATCATCCAGAAAAGAATATTTGCGTGAGATAGTCCTCTCTACTCGTGCTGTTATGTCGTGAAGATCACTGGCTTATAGACCAGGTAATAATAGATTAGTGATTTCGGTTCATTTCGGGTTGCATGTGTAAGTAATAAATAAATCTCGTCTACCGTATCCACGCACGCAAGTTGTAGCATCTTGAGCATATATAGTAAGGCGACCCACATTATTTCCATTTCCATCTGTGTTTATGGCATCGCGCAAATGAATATATCATTTTGAAGGTAATTTTTTCTGGTTGAAACGAACATATAATATATAATTTAAACCATCTGTTTCAATCTTAACATACATATCAACAGTACTCTGTTGAGATAATCTGATTTTTATTTGCTTGACCTTTAAAAGAAAAATAAATAAATTGAAAACAATACTGAAAGGTCATTTTGTGCTTGGATAATTTAAGTAAAGAGTTAGCTACATATCCATCTAGATTACACACATACCATTCACTGAATTCATCTTCTTGATCATGAAATGATATCCGTCTTCTCCTCTGGAAAATAGTAAGAGGTATTGTAATGCATCATAGAAACGATGCACTAATACGCTAAGGTTATCCCAATCACGACGTAATCGACTGTTGCATCATACCTAGACGCCAAACGTTCATAGGTAATTGTTTCATTTGATCCTCTTCTCGGTCGACTCTCGCTTGAAATTGATGGTATGGGTTCTTCTTATTTGTGTTACTCCAATGTTCTCAAGTAAGAGCTTTAATTTATTATAAATAGTATTTGGTCCAGGGCAGTTGTCACAATTTGAAAGAAAACAGTCAAGAGTTAAGAGTTTCGCAAAGCATATCTTGAAAATATCACGATATTTATTTTACTTTCTTAATTTTTGTTTAATCGCAACGAATTTCAGTCTCATGTTTTCTTGTGTCTTACACACGCATACATTGTGCGTACCCGATTGTCCTGCAATACAAAAATCTTAACTGCTAACTATCACCAGCTAGCAAAGTTTCAGCGTTTCTCAACTCTGTTTCTGCTAGTGATATTTCTACTACCAAAAGATACTACTATATGTAGAAACAGCTTTTAAAACACATGTGTAAACAAGCGAGGTTTGACTAATTTGCTTTGATTTTGTTTACCTTAATAGTTTCGAATTGTGACCATAAAAATTCCATGATGTGATTATTAACAAGTAAGGAAGGGATTCGGATGTAACCGAACATTTTATATTCTCGCAAAGTCAAATGGTGTACTCGTTGTGGAGTGACTGATATTTTCGGTAGAAGGTCACCTATAGGCACTGGGGTCCACATAATTAGTACTTAGGGGCTTGAACAGTTTTGGTTCGATTTAGACAATTTTTGGTCACAAGGTGGCATACTTTAAACGTATTATTCAAGCAAAGTTTTACCCCGATATAATCATTGATGCTTGATATGCATAGTGGAAAGTGAAAGAATCAGATGGAATTGAAAATGGTGTCATATGGGAAATAGGCGTGGTTGTAGTCCGATTTCGCCCATTTTCGCACTATGACATAGAAATATACACAGGTTACACACCGAACTTGGTTGAAATCGGTTAAGCAGTTCCCAAGATATGGGTTTTCACCTAAAAGTGGGCGGTGCCACGCCCACTGTATAATTTTGAACGCGGTTCCTATAAAGTTATCTCATACCATCCCAGAGATAAAATTTACTGTCTCTGGCGTGTTTCGTGCTTGATTTATCTCGCTTTTAGTAGTTTTTAACAGTACCGTTATATGGGGAGTGGGCGAAGTTGCCACCCGATTTCAAATATTTTCACACTGTAGATAGAGGTTCTAAAAACATTTGCTTCCAGTGAATTTTGTTATTATAGCTTTAGCGGTTTAGGAGATATGCACATTAAACCTATTAGGGGTGGGACCACGCCCACTTAAAAAGAAAAATTTAACTGCAGATGCCCATCCCTAATGTGATCCTGTGTACCAAATATCAGTCTTGTTTCTTAATGCGGAGCTTAGTTATGGCAATTTATTTGTTTTTGATTAATGGCGTTTTGTGGGCGTGGCAGTGGTCCGATTACGCCCATCTGCAATACCAACCGTCTTACGGTACCAAGAAACATGTCTACCAAGTTTCATAAAGATATCTCAATTTTTACTCAAGTTAGAGCTTGCACGGTCGGACGGACAGACGGACAGACAGTTACCCGGATTTCAACTCGTCTCTTCATCTGATCATTTATATATATATAATCCTATATCTAACTCGATTAGTTTTAGGTGATACAAACAACCGTTAGGTGAACAAAACTATTATACTCTGTAGCAGCAGGTTGCGAGAGTATAAAAATAGCATTTTGATGTGTTGTTGGTGTGTTTTGGGTGTTGTAGAATCTGATAAACAAAACACGAGAACAGAATTGGAACCAATGAAAAAATGTAGTAGGTGACCTGAAGTCAGATATTATTGGTTTGACATTTGAAACAGAAATTGTATCGGTTTGGGTGTCACAGAAACCAATTATATCGGTTTTGTTATCAGAAACAAGACGAAAGTCGCTGACAGATTTGAAATGTAAGTAAAGAAAGTAATTTATATTATTAAGATTTAATTTATCTTTATTTCTATAGGAAAAAACATAAGAATAAAATACAAAATGTCATAATTATTGAGTTTATGGAAAAAATACAAATAGTTTAAGAGGATTTACAAAACATAATTTAACACCTAAATACGACTTTATTCAGTGGATAATGTGATATAAATCCGTAAAGTAAGCATGTAGATAAGCATACAAGTAAATGCCAAGCCAAATTTCACATGATATTCCCCTGGTATATCACGTGGATTACTGTGATCTTTTAATATCTTCCTCTTCATTTTTCGTTTCTTTTTTTATCCAATAAAATAAAAGCTAAAATAGCGGAACTCATTGTAAACTTTAGTATACTTTATTCAGTATTTTTAATTTACTAAACACTTCCAAATATGCTGACACTGGGGGCTCGATTGATTTGTACTTGACATGACCTGCACATAAATTGCACCACGAAGCTTTGAATTTCGCATTCTAATTTATACTATAATAATAACTAAACTAATATTCTTTATCACACACTTGAGATTTTTCCTATATTAAAGACTATAACAAGAATTTAATCTTGGCGATCCACGCGCCGTGCACTGCAACTTAAGAGAAAAACATGAACAACAAAATAAATATTTATTCCAAGATCCAAGATCGTGCAAAAAAATATTAATAACAATCGGCTTTCTTCTCGTTGTTGATGTCGTTTCCAAGTTGTTGTCGTTGTTATCGTCGCTTTGTTTCTAAATTCGTATTCTTGAAGTATATCGTAACGCCAAAGACAAATTGTTTAAACTTTAAATTAAAAATAAGAAAGTTTAATAACGCCCAATAGCGCCAATGTATCTAACTTGTTTTTTTGTTGTTTTAAAGAAAAAATTGGAGCCATTTTGCGAATTTAAGTACATAATAAATAAGGCAATAATAATAATAATAATAATAATAACAATAATAATAATAATAACAATAGTAATAATAATAATAATAATAACAATAGTAATAATGATAACAATAGTAATAATAATAACAATACTAACTCCTCTTCCTGTGGCTCTATCTTCGGATTTGTTGTATACAATTTTTATATTTAACTTAAATACACATATACATACATAAATGTTAAACACCCTCATAGTTATAAAAATGAAATTTTACAAATTTCATTTAATTTATGGCTACCGTCTCCGTCGAGACATGTAAGTGCATTAAGTTTTTTCGAAATATCCCTCCCAAATTTATCGAAATTCAATGGTTTTGTCCCTTTTCTTAAGTCTTTGGCATATGCAGGACTTTTTCGAGTAATTATTCACACTCACTTCAAATAATCGCCCTCGTTTCTATCTCGCTCTCAATTATTACAACGACAAAGATGTGTCATTATCATAGTCGTTTTAAGCTGGGAAATACCAATTTATTTTCGATAAATGTCGATAACGCCAACAGGAATGCCACATAACCGTACTTATTTAGTTTAAAAACGAAAACGACAACGGGAATAGGGCAGAATAACTCTCGAAATTTTTCGAATTCAAAAAATCATGAAAGTACAATAGTATTTTTTATTTATCGTTTAGAACTAAAAAACGTTTATTGTACGAGAAAAGCTCGACCACCAAAAAAATGCAGGTACACTTGGGAGATTTTGTCTCATATAGCAACCGTGAAAGGCACAAAGGGTATTATTGTGAAACTTTTTGGTTTCTTTGTGGTACAGTTCGTATTCGATTATCTTCGTAAAATAAACTTAATTGTTCTTTTAATATGGTTGCGCACCTATTAATTTCTTCAATTGGAAAATATTTGCGTTTAAAGCGCGTATTAAGTACCGTAGAAAGAAGCAACTCTGGATTTGTTGTAATAAACGCAAAACGCTGTGATAGAAGTTGTAAATTTATCTTTTTGAACTGAGATTTCTCATACATCCTCATCGCTACGCTCTGGTTTTATTTGAAAAATGACAATTAAAGGAATTTGACAGAGCCACATGTCGCGGCAAATACTAAATTTCTGATAAAAAGAATTATGTTAGTGAAGAGTAAAACAAACCAAACATGGAATGGCATATTCAAGGGTAATGATTTAAACTTTGACATGGGAATATAAATCTCAAAGAATAAATAGATGTAAGTTGTCCAACGCTACAAAAACATCTGTCAAAGTTATGTGTCACAGTTAAGTCTGAAGCAAAGCGAAGCGAAAGTTGAATGTAAACTAGCTTAAAACTGTCACATCGGCACTAATCCTTGGCACTTCACCTTTGCTTTATTTGAATTACACTCGATATAAAATTTTACGTCGGTCAGCATAACATCTCTGCAGTTTCACTATTTAGTAGAAAGCTTTCGCTAATGTCACTTTAATCCAATCAATAGTCTAATAATAAATTACAACGAATTAACTCTATACAAACCCTATTATGATAATATTAACGTAATGTAATATGTTTTGGATAAAAATCCGGGTCCGTTCCGGTTACGTAGACCCGACTGTTGTGGGATCATCATTTAATACGATTTTAGACTTACAATGTGTGTAGGTATATAGCGACGAAGGGTTATCAAAGTGCCGGTAACTTGTGACCCTTCAGAGCAGTGGGTTCATCATTCTGCTCGTATTGTTACAACACATAGTTCAAATTTTTAGAAAGATCTTTTTTCACTAAAACTGTAATAAATTTCAGAGTAGAAGGTTACTATTATTATTAAATATAGTATATTTGCATTATTAAAAACTGTAATGCGAGTAGTTCACACTCTGTGCGTCATTGGCGAAGGAGATACTGTAAAAAATAACTCGAAAATAGCTGTAGCAATATATCATATTTTTATTACAAATGTTTAATACAAAACTTGATCTTAAAATTGAAGTATATAATTCTTCCTGTATATTTTTTTCTTACTAGTATTTTAATGAAATTAAAAGTAAAAATTATTTCTTCGTAAAATCGTATATTTATGTCAGCTGAGGGTGAAATTTCCAACCTAAACTATAAAATTATAAGTTATTATTAAGAAAAATCGTAAAGAAAGATATGCTTTATTTTTAAGGTACATTTAATTATTATAAAAAATATTGACAATTACAACTAGTCTACATATGCATATATAGCACACTCTCTGGAATACAAGATAAGTTGAAGAAATATACACCCTGCCTTAAAATAATTGAATATTCCTAAACAAAAACCAATAACAGAAACACTAACTTTGATTTTAAATGTGGATAACTCTGTTTTGTTAACTTATGCTATGATACTAGTAAACGTTTTGTACTCAAATTTACATTGCCTGTCGGCAACTCATACGCTATTCCACCCCATTGCAGCTTATAAGTTCGTCTACGCCACCTTATTGCTGGATTCCAAAGCGCATGCAGGAACAGATAAGGCCCACTTATTTCCCTGAAAAGCCAACCAACAACAAATTCAAACTTATGGAACGATAATGATCCATTCTAAAATGTATACAATGGAATGTAAGTGTTAGTTATAAAATATATAAAATCTTAACCTCTAAATATATAAATCTAACCTGTACAATAGAAAGTAATATCCAGTCGGATAAAAACCATGTCAGTACATGTACTAAGTAAAATACTAACGGATCCCAATTGAATAGTATCGCCGCAGACCATGATGCCAAAGCACCCAACACCATACACTCAGAGAGAGGTTCAAGAAGTATTGTTGTCGGAACCATAGCTACGCGTAGTTTCGCCCATCGTATGAGCCGTTCTTGAAAACTACTTATATCACAAATACCACTATTTTGCATTGCAGGTTGATTACTTATGCGCATTTTCCAACCTTTGTCTCTTATTGCTTTAGCAATAAAGAAATCCTCAGCTAAGTAGCAACCAAATGCTCTTAAACCACCGAGTTCCTCAATCACAGATTTGCGTAACAAGCATGACATTCCAGTGTGACAATTGATGCCCAATAAATCAGCGGATAGATATATGCGAGATTGAACCGTACCAAAAAAAATCTGGAAAGGAAAATCCTTCATTATTTTGAATGTTTGAATAACTGTCAGTTTTATTTATTATACCGCATCATTATATTCCGCAGATAAGAGGATAGGAAAGGTCTTTAACATTTCATAAATTTTTTGGCATTAAATTACATTCTGCTCCAGCAAACATATCTATATACAATTACATTCTGCTCCAGCAAATATCTATATACAATTACGATACCTGGCAACTCTTTGCCAATATTTTAACATTGATGACGACTTGAAATCGGTGTTGTGGACTATGATGAATCTATAGACATTTTGTAATATTATCTTCCGAATACTGTTAGTTGTTAAGTTATTAATGGTTTACACTTTTTATAAATTTAATACACAATGTTACTTATAAATAACTTTAATATATTAAAAAACTGAAAAAAAAAATTTAAAACCAGAAAAAAAGTTTACTTCTGTTTCACCGAAGTCATAATATCCTTCACAAATAAAGAAGTTAACAGTACAAGAACTTGATTTTGATCGGTCAGTTTATATAGCAGCTATATACTATCGTGGTTCGATTTGAACTATTTGTTCGGAGATTGTATATACCATGCCAAATTTCGTAGAGATATCTTATTAAAAAAAATGTTTTCTAAATAAGAACTTGATTTCGAACGTTAGTTTGTATGGCAGCTATATAATATAGTGGCAGATATCGACGGTTTTCCTTGAGGAGAAAAGGACGTCTGCAAAATTTCAGATCGCGTGTATACAGATGGACAGACAGACGAACATGGCTAAATCGACTCAGCTATTTAGCTTTTATGTGAAAATGTACACATCTACATCCAATCTAACTTAACACGTATAGGGAACCCTCTTAATATCTCGGTTTATGAGTTAAAAGCAATAATTGTGGAAAATTGTGTTTATTCTTAGGCTTCAACGACAATTTAATATTTCTTATTATTTAACAGCAATTTGAAATAAATAAAAACAGAATATTTTAAATCTGTCAGCGATCAGTCTCTTGGATTATTTCAGGCTCGCGTGTCAGTATTGTTCAAAATAAAATCTGTTCACAAGTGTGATACCTCGCAAAGGGATTGTAAGGTTTTAAAAGTAATGGTCTACATTATAAAACGTGTGGTGATTGTCTTGCAACACTTCAAGCATTAAAGTTCAAAAAGTTATGGTTCTGTGAATTTTTAGTTTTATTTAATTTAAACAGTTTTCATAGGCGAGTTTTATCCGTGATCCATTTGAGAGCTCAGTATATTTGTGCTCTTAAATTTAATTGTCTTATGTGATGAGTCATTTTTCATAGTGTATTGTTGCTACGTTAATTTATGTAACCATTGCAATTTGTTAGTGTGTGCAAATATTGTTTTTGAATTATTTTTTTCTATTTGTATTTGTTTAGTTTTTTTACCTTTATTCATACCTATGTCGCATGTTGTTTTTTGAATATCTATATATTCTATTGTTTGAAAAACTGTTTGGTTTGAATACGGAGTAAAGTTTTAAAATTTTTTCGAATTTTTTTGTTTTATATGAATAATATCTCAAAAATGTTGTGTCTAAATTTTAAGTCGATTGGAGCAAAATATTTGAGTATAAGTCTTTTTATATCTGTCTTGTGAACGTTTTACATCAGATTTCAAAAAAAAACAAGAAGTGTTTTCCCCACAACTCACGTTTTCAAAGTGGTTCTCATAACTTCAAAACTACTGCATCGATCCTTTTGAAATTTTTAACACTATTTCTAAACATTCAAACGAAGTAATAACACAATGGAAATATGTACTTCAGTTCAAATTTTGTACATGTATTTCTTCTTTATGTTCTTAAATTCAAATTTTAAAAACAAAAATGTATATTACTCTTTTCATTTTTGTGATAACGGGGTTTTAGTGTAAGAACAAGTAAACATAGGCAGGGAGGTGGCGGAATTATGGTGTGGGGTTGCATGGCGGCTGGTGGTGTGGGTCAGCTTGAATTTATTGAATCCACAATGGATAGGGTTATTTGAACATTTTAAAAAACAATTTGAAACAAAGTGCAGAGAGTCTTAGATTATCTTCGACGTTTTGGTTCCAACAAGATAATGACCCGAAGCATACTGCGGAAATAGTTAGACTTTGGCTCTTGTACAGACAACTTAAAACATGAAATTGGCAATTCTTGTTTTTTTAATAATAGTGTATATTTGTGCCTAAAATGAATAAAACCAAGCGAAAACTTGTTTTAACCTCCATATATATGTTTATATTTATATGTGTATAAAATTTTTTAAAAATAAGCTCTCAAGCACTAATGCAATCAGTCCTTCCTACCCTAATATACCCTACGTAATGATTTCCGACGTTCCACCTGACTTCGTTTAGGTTAGTCAGGTGGTTCGTTTAGTTAGTTGTGAGATATTTTAACAAAATTAAGTGGACACGTTTTCTTATAAGTTATAAAGTTATATTAATGGTTTAGCGCTCAATATAAATGAAATTGGCTTTTTAATATTGCCAATACCTGAAGGTATTTCTCCGGATTTGATCCTTGAAAGCTGCAAGAGTATAAAATGTTCGGTTACATCCGAACCTAGCACTTCCTTACTTGTTCCCGTTAATTATTAACGGTATTTCTCATGTAATAGACTACTCAACAATTTTATTATATGCAGACCCTATATTGGAATACGTCTCTGTGGTATGAGATCCTTGTTACCGAATCAATTCTGACGAGTATATCAATGTTCAAAACAACTTTTACTTTTGCCTTAGAGTATTTCCGGACTGGAATTCTAGATTAAGTCGACACTAGTTGTTTATAACTTTAAAATCTTTCTACATTGTACATTCGTAGGGCAATAATACCTGGCACAATATTAATAGTGAAACTCCTTTATTGAGCACTTTGTAGTTCTATCTGACTCACTTTTCAACATTGAAAAAACTAAATTATTTTCCTTAATAAATAAAACCTTAAACATTTATTAAAGTGTAATTTTAAGTTTTAGCTGGTGAGATTTTTGTTTCTGTGTCTGAGTAATTTTAGATCTATTCTGCCTCTTATGTCTCGGCTTATTCCACACGTATGAGGATTGCGACCCTCACGTCTCTTGGGCGGGAGAAAGGTAATCACTGGCTTCTTATTATTAATTACAATATAACAGGCTGACATATGAATCATTTCAAACGTCGAACTTTTAAATAAAATTTCATTCCTCAACAACTATTTGAACGCTGTAATCTAACTGTTTTTGCAGATTATTTTGAAAAGGCGAACCACGGACGGACGCGTCTATTTCCGCACAATACCATTTTAAATTCCAACTAACTCATTCTCTTTATAATACATAATTCAAGCATTCAGGAATATTTTATATCGAAATTAGCTTTAAAACAAATAATGATGTTCATATTCTTTTAAGACCCATATAAACCGACAATATGCATGTATACGTGTCTTAATACTAAAATATAGGTTAATATATGAAATAGCTAAAGAATTAATACCTTCTCAAATGTGGCAGCAAATCCTTCGCGATCACATGTAAATGGCATTTGATGCACAAGTGCATATTTCTCTGTCATGTTGTTTACCATATCTAAAAGAGTATCGTTCTTCACTGTAACAAAAATTAGACAAAACAAAATCATGTACATGGTTTGATTGGTTATACTACAAGTAATTTACTTTTAATACCACTGTCCGAAATCATGATCAGTTCATGTTTGGCGGCCGCATAACCTGGCTGCATATTATTAATTTTTGGATTAACACCAACCGTTGAACCACCCATGTACAAAGTAGCATCCACTTGTGGATACTTAGTCATTAAGCTATGCACAGTACTTACAGCGGGGTCCACACTATCTTCAATACAAAATAATAACTCATACTAAAACAAAAACAAATTGAGAGATATTATCATAAATATATTAATTAAACATACCACTGGGTAATCCATTGTAAAAAATGATTCAAGGTTGTGTTCCAAGTTCGGATCGATGCCCATTAGTGGTTTTAATATAGAAACTGCAGGCAAAGGGGTTTCATTGTGACATTTAGACGACTTCTTGTGGAGTTTAAATTTTCTGAAAATTGTATGTAATTTGTATATAGTTATATACATATATAGTTATCGGTGTATACATAATCAATATATCTTAGTATTTCTTATCTACTTATCAGTGTCTACAAGCAAAGATAAGTTTTTTCCTTGTATATTACCTAGCACCCATTGATATAGCAATTGTAACGGATTTCTCGATAAATTGTCTACTTTGAAACTGATTCTTGAGTTCGATCACTTGATTGTTATATAAAAGTCCCAAATTATTTTAACTTTATTCCTAATCCAACAACTTAACGCTTTGTTACTTATTATCCGAGCTTACAACTTCTTGCTTATATTTCATTTGATCCTTACACCGCAACACTCTGAATAGATTTGTGTCTGCTGCACAATCTGGAAGCCCTTATATAGTAGATCAGTAACAAAACTTCGCTACTCAAACATTCTGACAACTACGAATTTCGTTGTTTAGTCAATTCTGGGAATTTTTCGTCAATTCGACTTTGTTCTGGCATCCATGTTCTTCACACTATACATTGTCTCTCTCAATTACAATTTATTGTTTATCGATGATGTCAGCAGGTTAATTAATTCTAACGATGCACTGTAAGAAATAGTTTAACGTCATAAGCGAACATTAAACACTAAGCAATTTTATATAACTGCGCCATTGATATCGTTACTCTTCCGAGAAGGGAAATATCGGTAAGACATATTAAACCATTGCAATACAGAGGTGATCACATAATTGAGGACTGTCAAATAGTTTATTCATACTACTTGGATTCACAATAAGTTTACAATTATTAACAATATCACGATCACATAATTTATATTAGTGCACAACATGATAAGCCTGACTTCATATTGTTAGCCGTATTTTTAATTTCGTGTTGTTGTTGTTGTAGCGGCAGAAGACAAAATAATGGTATGACTTTGAGAATTAGCCTATGGCGTCCTTTTATTTTTGGTTTCTAAAATAGGCACCATTATAAACAGTAATATTACCTTCCAGTTATTCCGCAAATTGGGTTCTTCATGGAAAATTGCTTCCGCGAATAACGCAGATAATATTATATTATTGGGATGTTAGTTTAGTGAGATCTGGTGTTTCTAGTATTTAAAACAAACAAACGGCCGTCACCCCGTCTCTTTTGCCAGAAATTTTAGTTTAATAAAGGCTGTCTTCGAAAACGTCAATTGCAATGCATAGGACAAAGTATACTGTTCTGTATGTATGTTGACATTGCATCATGTTTTGAAACGCATTAAACCGGCAGTCGAGGCGCAACGACAGAGAAAATCACGCATCACAAATAATGTTGATGCTCTTTAACATCTTCATATGCAACGATGGTGTTGTAATAGAAAGTTAATTGTGTAGATGGCGCTCAACACGGCTTGTGTTAAGACGAACATCAAGGCTGAGTCAGAACGTGTAGAGAGTCCAGACGGACAAGTTGTGTGTCAATGACATATCTTAATAAATAAACGACTTAATAATTTTATCTCATGTGGTACCGTTTATTAATATAAATCCTTCAAACACAACATATGGAGGAGTCAGATTCTAAAGCCTGTTATTAGTTGTTCTGTGGTTGCTTAATAGATTATTTTGATTATTATTATTAGTGTGCCTGAATTGTACCAGATTTTTATATATTTCTTAATAAATTTTAAATTAAAATATTTATCTAAATTATTTTAAGTAGATTGATTTAGAATTGTCTATAATAATGGCTGAAAATAGTCGCCTGGGGAACCAAACACCCAAATAAGATCGGTAACACCCCTACATTGCAACCTAAGAGCCGGTGAGGAAAAGAAAAAAAATATGCAATTAACGAAAAGTACCGTTTCAAAAAAAAAGTTATTGTATTACATTCCTTTTATTCATATGGACAGTTCTGATGTATTTTTATTAAATTATAGTGAGACGATTATGAAATTAAATTGGAGATATATTTTGTACAATATGTAAATAAATATTTTCAACTTATCCTACCCTATTGCAAATGAAGTGAATGATTAAAGCGCGTTGTGATTACGATGTTTCTGCCAATAGTTTTTTACATTGTACAGTGGTGATATAGTACGTATTAGTGTACAAGTAAAAGAAAATACTCTGGATACATCGCAATCACAACCCATCTCAATCATCCACTTAATTTTCAATTATGTTGTCAATAGATAAAAGTATTGATTCAAGACTGGCTCAAATATTGCCCCGCAGTATTATTCTATTAATCTCACTTAAGCCTTTTAACCATAAATTAAGGTTATTTCATGGTTTAACAAATGTTTTTCCTTCTTTGTTTACAATTTAAATGCAATTTGAGAGTTAAAATAACAAAAAGAAAAGGAATTGACTTATGGGAAGAAAATGTATATGACGAGGGAAATAATAGTGAAAACTGAATTAAAATATCACTTATTAAAAAAAAGTTTATGAAATTAAAAAAAAAAATTAAAAAAATTAAGGAAGGGCTAAGTTCGGACGTAACCCATATTATACTCTCGTCAAAAAGTCAAATGGTATACTCGTTTGAGATTTCTTTATATATTTAAATAATTAGGAGTAAGAACTGTTGCCACAGTTATTAAATGACAACACGATTTATTATATGAATTTCAATTATATATCTAACACATTGACCGATAGTTTCGGTAATAAGTCAGTTTTAGGCACTGGGGTCCACATATTCAGTACCTAAGGGCTTGAACAGTTTTGGTTCGATTTAGACAATTTTTGGACACAAGGTGGCATACTTTAAACGCATTATTCACTCAAAGTTTTACCCCGATACAATTATTTGCTTGATTTGTATAGTGGAAATTGAAAGAATCAGATGGAATTTAAAATGGTGTCATATGGGAAATAGGCGTGGTTGTAATCCAATTTCACCCATTTTTGCACTATAACATAGAAATACGAATAGAATGTTATGTATATGGGTTTTCACCTAAAAGTTAGCGGTGCCACGCTCACTGTCTAATTTTGAACGTGGTTCCTATAAAGTCATCGTATACCAGAGATGCAATTTAATATCTCTGGCGCGTTTAACCGTACTGTTATATGGGGAGTGGACGGGGTTGTCACCCGATTTAACACTGTCGATAGAGGTGCTAAAAACATTTGTTCCCAGTGAATTTTCTTATTATAGCTTTAGTGGTTTAGGAGATATGCACATTAAACCTATTAGGAGCGGGACCACGCCCACTTTTTAAAAATTGTTAAACTGCACATGCCACTCCCTAATTTGATCCTGTATACCAGATGATCTATATATCCTGATCTTGATCATTTATATATACATATATAACCCTATATCTAACTCGATTAGTTTTAAGTGATACAAACAACCGTTAGGTGAACAAAACTATTATACTCTGTAGCAACATGTTGCGAGAGTATAAAAATATCTGTGATAGGATTTGAACTTATACTATGTTCGCACCGACACAAAATTCGTGTTTTCATAGACAAAAGAGAATTTCACGCGAAAATTTGTGTTTTCATCCATACAAAATCTGTCAAACGGAAACACAGTTTTCGCTGAAAACCCCTTGAAAACTTACATTCCACTCATTATAATCGGCGCCTGCTCTAGTTTATTCGATATTATTAGAAGACATATTTTGCCAGCCCTAAATGTTAGTTGACAATTTGTTTACATTCCATAATTGGCCTAAACGTACTCTACAATAAACTGCTGATGGGTTCACCAATACACTCACATTTGATATGTCAGTACTGTTAATTTAAATTTGCATTTTTAAGATCAGAACTATCCACTGATTAGAGAAAGACGTACGCAGAGCTATTGAGAGGAGGAGAAAATTTATTTTTATATTTTCATATTTTATTATATTTTTTGTTGTATTCCTTTTTATATTTAAGTATATTATTATAACTAATTTTGATTAAAAGTTTGAAATTTATTAAAGAAATAAAAATTATATTATCTACTGCCCAAAATAATTTTTCACTTTAGATAGCGTTTCAGTCATAACAATTTTCAGCTATGATGGATTTATGGTCAGCAATGACTCCGAAAAAGTCATGAGAATGAGCAGTATAGATATATACTTGTAGTAAATCAATTCCGAATACCCATGTGTTAAAGAAAGATGAAAACTCACACACATACGTTTGTTTACATCAGTTTTTGCACAAGGATCTTAAGAAAATGATAGAAACTTTGTTCTACGCTCTGACAAAATTTTTTCAGCTATGACTGTCATATTACTCATCAGATGACCGTCACTATTCTTGTAGGGTACATAACAAATGTAAACAAATAGATGTCTGAACTGTCAATGAAAACTCATCGAAAACACACAATGTCGGTCAGAACGACTTTGGTTCCACAATCCACAAATTGTGTTTTCAAGAGGATTTCAATTATCTGAATAGAAAGTATAATGTGTGAACTCAATCAGCTATAATTTTTTATTTGTTTCAAATGTCCAATTTGTATGTGATTATTTTCGAAGTTGCCTTTCATGCGCATGCACAAATATATTTGCATATACTTACATATGCATAAGTACATACATATATCCCTCAATATGACATTTGAAATAAATTAAACCTTTGCGCAAGCGACAAAAAAAAAGCGCAGTCGCACCATCATCGACCAGGCTTGCGGAATGCAATATTCTAAATATTTCATAATACAACGGCAACAAATTCATTCATAAGGAACGCCCATAGTCTACAGAGCAAAGTCCGTTCATTCATAACTGCGCACTGCGCTCTCTTTTCTGTTCGCCTGGTCAATCATAATTCGTTTTCATACGGAATTCCTTCTCGCAATTAACTTTAGATAAAATGAACAAACAAGCCGAATTTCAATTTAACAGTCATTGAAAAGCCTACCATCTCCACGCATTTTCCTGTTGCCAGAGAGCTGCTTAATCACAGCGATGAAGTGACAACGTGATTTTTATGGCATCTATATATAAAAAAAAATTAAACCCGTTTTCCGTTGTCACGCCATAACTTGAGGCTGTTGTTTTTTTTTTGTGGTTTTCTAATACTCTGTAGAAAGTTCTTACGGAAAAAAATATCAAGAAAATGTCTCAGAAAGATTGAAGAAATACATCTAATTTTGCATATTTTAAAAAGCGCGCGTAACGAATGTCATCATCATTCACAGCCATAGACTATATTGAAAGAGCATCGTTTGTTCGGAAATGTGGTTAACTAATTAAATTATATCGCACTAATTTACTAATAATTGCAAATTACTCGCCACAATTAAATGTACCGACTTTGACGGTAATATTAATAATACCAGTGATGATTTCATTTTAATGTAAGTATTTAATAATAATAAAATACGTATACTATGTGTTAGATTTCAGAACGCAGTATACAAATTTCGCATAACCTATTAAGTAATCTGTGGTAATCTGACACACATCATCTAACATAGCGCTAACAATAATTTTATTTAGTTTTTGATAAAGTTTGTTTTGCTTTAAAGACTAAGAAGTTTGTTGTTTGCTAATAAGTGTTTGTTAATCACGGTAAGTTCGCAGCTTAATATTGATTTTTGGTAACTTTTGATGACTACACAATATTAAAATTTGGTATACACGGTTAAACAGAAATATAAGGGAGTAATTTTTTATTTTCAGTTGGATTTTAGTTTTTAAAAATGTCACCAAGCAGACGTACAAACTTAGGCCGCAGAACTCGAAATACCTCAAGTCAAAGATATATAAGAGCAAATCAAACTGATGAGCAACGTGAAGCTCGAAATGAAGTGTTAGCTACAATATTTATATTATAACTTATGAACAGCTTAACCGGTCTGGCTTTAAATTGATGAGGGGATAGCACAAAATTTTAAATAATTCGCTACTGTTGTTAATGTGAATGAAAACCTAAATTATCTAGATTTATGGAATGACATCAAATAATCTTTGGTTGAAAATTATTCAGAGCCATTTCAATTCACCTCAATTATGCAACGGTACAACTTCGAAAATCAAAGAGATTACAAGAAATATTATTGTAGCAACTATTTTGACTGGAAAATTTAATGGAGAAATGGTTCTCTTACCACGTTTTCCAACTGTTAGAACATACGATACAAATAGAGCTTAATTAATTGAATTTGAAAATGTTTATAATCAAAAACTACAAATATTATTGTTAAAAATTAAGAACGATCAACCTCTTTCATTATTTCAAACGTTATCTACTAACAACTTCGAAAATTACTCATTTGTTTCATATTTGAATATAAAATTAATAAAATAAAAAAATCAACATAAAACATTTAATGTTTATTTGTGTTTAATAACAAATCGAAGGAAATTAGTATTCATCATTTCCAACTTTGGAAGTGATCCGCTTGGTTATTCGTACATTGGAATTAACGTTTTCGTTTCATTTCATAAATACAATTTTACTGTATTGAATAGTATATAATTAATGTATACCTTAGCCACAGCAACGCGTGGACAGGATCCTCTAGTTTTATTATAAAATTTATATAAAATTGCCATTTATAATAAATCCTTTAATACTTCTATGAGTTCTAAACACACTCCATATAGTGCTTTTATAGGTTTACTTATTATCATTATTTCATAGTTTTCCGATTTAGTCCATTTTTTTTGATTTCGCCGCTAAAAAATGCAGCCCAATCGGTAATCGCATTACTTCAAAAGCAGCATAAGTCATTTTTCAATAACAAGGCACTGCGCACGATTCGGCGTCAATATGTATGCGAGCTCGTATTCATATATGTTTGTCGGAAAAGTTGTCATTTCGTTATTTTGAACATATTGTCATAACTCAATTTCTATAATGAACAAAACCACCATGAACAGAGGCGTTTCAGCTGAGGCTAGACTACTAATAATAGCGATCGATTTGTATGGAGGAATACATATTGAAACATTGAAGGGTTTGTTTTCCTAATATAATAATATTTACGTAATAATATAAATCCACACAAAAATAATACTAATTTTTTCCAAATAAAATTTGATAAATTTAATAAAAGGAATGGCTGATATAATTTTGTGGCAATTGTTTTTTGTAACGTAATAAGTAAGTAATGGTTTTACATTTCATTTAACTGCGAGTAAAAAGAATTATACTAATAAGCAATATTTTTCAAAATATATAAGATAAAACTACAAGCGCTTTTATGAAGTTTTTTTTTTAGAAACTAAATAATATAATATTTGTTATAAAGTCTTTAAACGTTGTACGATTAAGTCTTCACATGCTACTTCTACATTCTCCTAGTTTTCTGGCTTCAGCGTTTATATGAAACTGTAACCTTATTGCATGTTTCGATACCATTTCGCGAATAACTTTGCGGACCATTTTGATACGAAGATCACGGTGTAGGTTCGATATGCGTATGTTACATGTGGCATTTATAATTTTTCTAAAAACATCCCCAGAGAGAATTCCGTGTACTTAGATTGGTTTCAGTGTTTGATTATATATTAAAATTTATTTTGTGTTGTTACCGGTGATTTGTTCCCGATTAGCCAGCTTATTTTGTTATATTTTAAGTTTAGCTCTGCAACTTTTTTTGTGTGTGCTCTTTCTATTTAGGCTTAAATCTCCTTGAGGTACACCTGTTTTTATTGGCTGTGGCGCGGTAAATGCTTGTCCCAGTTTGATTCTGAAGAGGCGATTGCTTAAGTGAGAGGCAAAAATACCAGTTAGATTCTGTGGTAGAAGGAGTCTTACCTTCTATCAAACGCCTGATATACGTCTAGAAAAACAGCTGTTGTTCTTATTTTCTATCGCATCTTCTACTATGTTTGTTATGCGATGTACTTGATCGATTATAGAATGTTGAGATATAAATACAAACTGATGAATTGGTTTGTTTACAAGTCTTCCGATAATGACAGCTTCAAGTAGCTTAGACAAAATAGGCCACAATGAGACGATCTGACGATGCTTCATGTGCGCTTTTCCCAGGTTTTTGCGTCACAATGATTTCGGATACCTTCGATGACATTGGCACATATCTGAGGTTTAGGCAAGCGTTTATTATCGATGTAAGCTTTGTTAGTGCTCGTTGAATTTACTTTCATATTGCGAAGCTTCCAGCTGCGGTAAGGTATCTTGGAACGTGAGTACTACGTGTTTTAGCTAACTTTTCGGAAAATACTTCCGCTTTTTACCAAGGCCCCGATGGGCTCTCTTAGAGGAGGATTTGACAAAATTGAGTTTCTTATATATTAATATTTTTAACAGCTTTCCAAAGAGAGTAGTCTGTATTTTTGTTTGTTGTAAGTTTCTTGAGATTGTTTAAAATGTTTTGATTTTTAAATTCTTTGATTTTGTTGCTCAGAAGCTTAGTTACAAGTAAATTATTCAGGTCTGTTTTATATTGAGAGAATTGCATATTTTGCCCATTTTTACGCAGTTTTATCTTTTTCTTTATGAGATCCCAAATGCCTGCTGGGTTATTAGTATAAAAGCATTTTTGTTTCAAAACAGTAGTAAAAATTCTTGAATAATTTTCTTAAATATATCGACTTTATATTCCACAATTTCTGGTGTTGCTATTTTGTCTTTAATATTTATATTTTTCTCCAGCATAACTTTAAAATGCTCCTAGTCCGTATGTTTGTTTGAAAGATATGGCGGTAGCTCGGTTTCTTTTAAATGGTCATTTAGGATTATATTGTATTATATATACTGGTGAGTGGTCTGAATTTAGGTCCAAGCTATATTCCACGATATTGAAGTCCTTGGATATTTGCCGGATGATGAAAAAGTCTATCAGGTCAGGTAACTTTCTTTTACTTTGTTGTTGTAACTCTTGAGCCCCATTGTGAGTGTTTTGCGTTAAAGCCATCACCCATGATGAATTTACCATGATGGTTTAAAATTAGCTCTGTATATAGAACCGTTTTAATATTATGTCTAGGTGGGCTATATAGAGCAGTAATACTTATTTTTCTAAAACCTGAGTCAACCGATATGGTCTTAGCTTGATATTCATTTCTTCGAAGGGGTGAATATTATCTCTAACAATTACGGCACTGCCACGTCTCGAGTTGTTATTTGGATGATTGGAGCAATACGTCTTGTGGTTTTTACACTTAACGAAAGTATAATTTGTAAAATGAGTTTCTGATATAAGACAAATGTCAACTTTTTCAAGATGGAGTAAGGTCTCTATTTATTTCTATGTTTGAGTAAACCATTAGAATTCCATGTCATAATTTTGATGGATTTCATTTTTGCACCCTATTTTCATTTTGCTTTTGCTCTAGTTGAGTAAGACGTTTATATATAAATCTATTTTGCTCTTCTAGTTTATTAAGCTTGTTGAGAATCAAAGAAATATTGCCGATAATACCATTAACGGCATTCGAATTTGTTTGGTTTTCAGGCGTATGTTGTTGAACTTGGTTTGTATCTTTAACTATGCTGGCCAATGAGGGTTTTCCAGATTGCTTGTTTGCTTTAGTACATTCCTTCAGTTCAGCTGTAGCTACACTCTTACTTACACTAGGTAGAAAAAGTCTCCGCTCACTGGGTACAAAATCTTTTGAACTAAAATAAAAGTTTGACCAATTAAGAGATTTAAAATTTTTTTTTGTGTTATTAAATCAATCTTTTTCTATCCCAGGATACAAAGTACATATTACATACAAAGTTTGCACCTATAGACGTGTTACAAAACACCTGTACATAGGCCTGGTAATATTAGTTTATTATAATTAAGCACTAATCTATTAATAACAAATGTCATTTATAAGAAAAACAAAAGAAAACATAGTATTTTTAAATATCAGTGTCTACAATCCAATCAGTTCTTTGTGCATGCTTTATTTTCAATATTTAACAACTTTAGACTCAGCGGTAACATATTGTAAAACTGATTTCCAGAATAGGCTTGGTTATATGTTCGTTTGCGAATGCAATGCGCTTCATACGGTTTTTTAAAGAAATTAATGGTTTGTTTTTTTAAATCGTATTTTTACATCTTCTGCTATTTGGGAAGCGGTTAAACGCAGATTAACCTTTACAAGGATACAACTTTGCGTGTTACCCGATCAGTCGGACGTCCAGATCGGGGCTTTGAAGTAATAATTTCGGTTTTTTTGAAAGTCCTGATGACGTAACGCATTGATGACTTTTACTGTCCTCCTCTTTTACCGTCCTTCCCTAATTTTAATATTATTTTGCGTTCATCAACACTTATTTCTTTGCCTTTTGCACTCATTTCGATTAAAGCTGAATAATTCGAAAAATTTACTCACAAATTGCAGATTTTTCCTTCGACAATCTAAATTTGTATTATTGACAACCACGCACAAAAAATTAGCAGGTCTTAAACGCGTAGAAACTACAATAAACTAATTAATAAGCAGTGAGCGTTTACTTTTACTGCTTATTCTCCATTAGTAGAATTCAAAAAATGCCGTTAACTTTGCAAACGCACATAGGAATTCCATGAAATTTGGCGACTGTAATGCTATTAGCATGCGCAACTGATATTCTGAAAAGAACTTCAAAAACGCATATATTTTATTAATATTTTTATTGAAACACATTCCACGGATTGGTGAGCGGAGACTTTTTTTCTAAATAGTGTATGTATATTAGCTGATAAGCCTCTTTATATTTTTGGACGCGTTTTTTAAGTTTTGAAGTTATTTTGCCACTTCATAACCCCTATAGTTCGCAGGGTGATTTTAGCAATAGTTTCTAGTGTGACCAAACGACTGACAGATTCGCACTTCGGTAAAAGATTCGATGGCTTGACAATAGTATTTGAGTTTGACAACAGTATTTAAAATGTGTTTAATTTCATAGATTTTTCGATGTTTTTCATAGATTCGAAGCACACAATGAACATATTTAAGGAATTTTTTGTTTTGTAATGAAGTTTATCTATGGCCTCCGTAACTTTAAAGCCTTGTTTTTGAAGATAAGTGACAGTGCTTTCAGGCTCACAAGATTGAAGAAGGCCTTTCATCATAACGCGTACGAGAAACACGAAATATTCGATTCATTTAATTTTTTTGTGAGAATTCTATAGTCAGAGCTGTCTGAAAGGGGCACGCAGTCCTCGCCTTTACAAGAACTTGAGCCAGTAAACTTAAGAGTATATGCACTTTTGACTTTTGCATTTATCAAGGAGCGCAACAAAGGTTGGTTGAAGTTTTATTATAAATGACGGAGGGCGATGGCTTACATGTATTCCTATTTTTCTTGAGCCTTATCCTCTGGTTTTGGAGACATTAATCGATACATCTGACGAAGAATCTGCCTTGCGTTTCTTATTGTTTTTCGATCTCTTATTCGTGGTTTCGGCTACGAAAGTTGCCTTTGGTGGGGAGGAAGAATTTATATTGCTATATGTATAAGCGATTTTTTAAGTTCTCAATTTGTAGCTTAAGTATAGTATTTTCGTTTTTATGTTCATTGTTCAAATTTTCAACTTGCAATATTCGATCGAGCAACGAACTTATTTCATTATTTGGCGTTCCGATACAAGATGGTGAGGACTGCGTTAACTGAGTGTTTATTTTTTTGTTATTGTTTTAAACTTTTTCGAATTACGTGACGTCCCCCTACGCATTTCCACAGCTTGTATTATTTGCGGAGTTGCCTAGTACATTTACTGGCAAAATAAAATTTAAGATTCATGATTCGAACGTAAATACTGTATTCACATTGAGCACGCTAACCTAAACCACCTCAAAAGTGGGAACGCGCTTGCTTTAACCACTATTTTTTTGTTATCCTTTGCCTATTACATATTGTTCACGGAACGCATATAAATCTGTTAAAAATTTATCTATTTAATATTTATTCTATCAGAAACTATGTGGGTTTTACCAATAATCGGCCTTTTCAATTCAAACAACTATTTATAATAATAAATTTTAAAATATCATAGATATTGTAGACGTAAATCTAAATAGGCATGCGTATCGATAATTCATATAAGAAAATTCTTTGTGTCTATTTAAAGCCCTTCCTCGTTTCACATATTGCATGGTGTATTTTTCTTTTCGAAGTTATATTATGTTCCCTGGTCTAAAAACTGCAAATTAGTACTTAAAAATATTTGATTCAACATTTGCGCCTTCTTTATTCATTAAAATTCTCTGGCTGCACTATTGTTGTTTTTCAAGCTATTATAAAGCTTCTATCGCAGGCTTTGAGCGTGTGGACTGAATCAAGAAATTCCGTAACGGAAATAAACCCAACACCATCACAAAGTATGAGCGAAATGCTTGCATACTTTTAGGCGTATTTTCGCATATCTTAAACGGAACAAATCAGTTGAAGAAACAGCAGGGTGATTCAAAAATAATAATATTTAAGATACAATTTTTTTAATGGCAAATAAAAATATGGAATTTAATCAAAATTTTGTTAATAAAAACAAATTATACAATGTTCGGAGTCAAATATTAGTAACATTATTATTAAGCTATGGCATAGCTTTTATTGCAGGCTTTGAGCGCGTCGACGGAATCAAGAAATTCCGTAACGAAAATAAACCATAATGTTTGTATATCTGCCTACATCTAACATATATGTAAACTAATTGATTTATGCGAAATGTTTATGTATGAGCATGCATATATATCGTCGCAGATTTTGCGAGTCATGGAAAACTCTTTTAAAATTGCGAAATATTTTAAATCGACAAGAACTATGTTGCGATTTTTGACACTTTTTTCTGTGTTTGCGGGTTTGCAGTTTTCTCTTCCAGTTTTCTTTCCAGAACTATAAGTGAATACTATATATAGGTACATACATGTTATTAACCTATTGTATAGCTTTTATCGCGGGCTTGAGCGCGGTGACCGAATCAAGAAATTCCGTAACGGAAATAAACCTAACACGGTCACAAAGTATGCGCACAATATTTGCATACTTTTAGGCATATTTTCGCATATCTCAAGCGGAACAAATCAATTGAAGAGCAGGGTGATTTAAAAATAATATACGTTTACAATTTTTTTAATGGCAAATAAATATATGAAATTTATTAAACATTTAATTAATAACAAATAAATAATTCAATATTCAGAGTCATAATATTATTCAATATTCAGAGTCATAATATTATATTACTAACATTATTATCATTTTGGTAACCCCATCTTTTGGAACAGTATCTCCTTTGAATTGAACAATACAATTGAAATTAGGTATTTCAATCGGATTATCAATGGTAATAAATGTCCACTTATCTTGGCTGACGATTTCAACATCAACTTCTATGATAAAATATCAGAGCGATACAAAAACACGAAAAAAAGTAAGGAAGGGCTAAGTTCGGATGTAACCGAACATTTTATACTCTCGCAAAGTCAAATGGTATACTTGTTTAAGATTATAGGCACAGGGGTCCATATATTCACTACCTAGGGGCTTGAACAGTTTTGGTTCGATTTAGACCATTTTGGTCACAAGGTGGCATACTTTAAGCGCATTATTCACACAAAGTTCTACCCCGATATAATCATTATTGCTTGATTTGCATACTGGAAAGTGAAAAAATCAGAAGGAATGGGAGGAAAAAGGTTGTAATCTGATTCGCCCATTTTCGTACTATAACATAGAAATATGAGAAGAATGTTACATTTGTTTTGTTGAATTCGGTTAAGCGGATCCCAAGACATGGGTTTTCACCTAAAAATGGGCGGTGCCATGCCTACTGTCTAATTTTGAAGTCAGTTGCTTTTAAGTCATATCATACCATCCCAGAGATAAAATTTAATGTTTCTGGCGTTTTTGCTTGATTTATCGCGCTTTTAGTAGTTCTTAACAGTACCGTTATATGGGGAGTGGACGGGGTTGTCACCCGATTTCCCCATTTTCACACCGTCGATAGAGATACTAAAAACATTTGTTATCAGTGAATTTTCTTATAGCTTTAGTGGTTTAGGAGGTATGCACATTAAACCTATTAGGGGGCAGGACCCCGAACACTTAAAAAAATTTAACTGCAGAAAAAACGCCCGTTTTGTGGCCGTGGCAGTTGTCCGATTACGCCCATCTTCAATACCAACCGTCTTACGATATCGAGAAAGTTACAGCTTGCACAGACGGACGGATGGACAGACAGTCACCCGGATATCAACTCGTCTCTTCATCCTGATCATATATATATATAAAAAGCTTTACCTAACTCGATTAGTTTTAGGTGATACAAACAACCGTTAGGTGAACAAAACTATTATACTCTGTAGCAACAAGTTGCGAGAGTATAATCAATAATAATCCAGAAGAAACCACAACAAAATATGGGACCATCTCTAAAAAGGTATTCTCCAGATATTTAGAGAATATCAAGACTTAAACTTATCTTTCTTATTTCAGTTACCATAAACCTATATTTTCAATGATAAAAATTCCTGAATAACGTACATGTATTGTAAGATAACAAAAATAAGTTAAACAATTCTAACTTCTCATTTAATTAATACAAGAAAAAATATTTTCTTATAGATACCACGTTTAAAAAGTGTAACTTGAATAAATATCAAAAAAAAAAATGCATAAAAATAATTATAATTGCATAAGTTGATAAAAAAATTCTATGCAATAGCTTTACTGCATATAGAACCTAGCTTTACGTGACTGTTCATACTAAAACAACGTAGCGAAGAAAACAAAGGGGAAGCCACAATTTCAGTGTTTCTCTCTAATAATAATGGTGAATGTTGCGTGGCAAAGTGTAAAAAGACGAGAATTGTCCAACATTTTTCTTGGCTTCGCGTCGAAAACTTTTTATGTGTACGTAGTCATACAAAAGCGTATCGAACAAAGATGCCAACGTTTGATCCAATTTTCGATGTACTTGGTTTTTTCGGTTCTTGCTAACTGGAACATCATTCGTTAGATTGTTGGGACAGTTTCGACGTCATATTCATAAACCCACGTCTCTCTACTCGACGTCGTCTTTTCAAAAGATTCAGGGCTTTTGGTAAACGTTTAGCATTGACACGCTTCATACGCCAAACTTTAACCAAAGTCTATTTAGTCGATCCATAGGAGATGTTGAGATCCTCTGATTTCTCTCCGATGCCAACTCGAGGACTTTCAAGCAATGTTTCTTTTACTTTTTCGATGTTATCGTCATTAACAGAGGTCATGGGCAACTCGTATGAGACAAGCCTTCGAACGACCTTCACTAAATCCTTTGGGCCACTCAAATACTTTTGTTCGTGATAAAGTAGCCTCCTCAAAGCACCTCTGAAACATTTTCAACGATTTCGTAGCCGTGATGCCATTGGAAACACAAAATTTCAAGCAAACTCGAATTAAAAATTAAAACAAGAAAAAACGTTAACTTCGGTTGCGCCGAAGCTATAATACCCTTCACAAATACAAAGGCCCCTTACATATACTTGATTCCGAACGTTAAATTTGTATGGCAGCTATATGATATAGTGATCTGATCTGACCAATTTCTGTGGAGAATAATTTGTTGCCTTAAGCAATAACTCGAGCCTAATTTCGTGAAGATACCTCGTCAAAAAAAAAAATTTTCCATGCAAGCACTTTACTCCGATCGTTCAGTTAATATAGCAGCTATATGCTATAGTCATCCGATCTATACAATTTCTTCGGAGATTAGATTAATGCTTTAATAATTTCGTGAAGATACCTCGTCAAATGAAAGAGTTTTCCATACAAGCACTTCATCCCGATTGTTCAGTTTGTATGGCAGCTATATGCTATAGTCATCCGATCTATACAATTTCTTCGGAGATTAGATAGGCTTTATTTACCAGAAACAGGACGGTATAGGACGGTTCGCTATAGAACGTATAAAAACGTGGGTTTATAATTTGAAGATTTTGATATACCATACAAAAGAGCATGAAAAATCTTAAAATTAATTTATAGACTGTGAGCTTCAAATTAAAATCATTTTATCGAAAAGATCTTATTTGCACAAGTTTTGTAAACGGAAGTGATACTTAAATACGCTCGTATTATTTTTCTATCACCAAGATAATGTCAATGATACCTCAGATATAATTCTCGGATGAAACAAGAATACAGTGTAAAATTTGTTTACAACCTTGTAAATTTTTTCACGCCATTCAACACAGACGAAAAAGTTCTCGATTGGCGAACAGACTTTGTTCTTAATTTGGCTTCAGCTATTTGCTAAACTAAGCATCACAGTCTTACATCCTTTAACCGTGTATTTTATTTTTGAGAAGCATTGTTAAATATCAATTTTGGTAAATTATTCAACAGGAAACGTTGATAAATAAATAAAAATGAAGTATAAATATTGACTCCAAAGATATATTCTATTCAAACTAAATAACTCGAGTACCCAAGATGGCAGCTGGCGACTCAGTTGCCTGTGCTCAGTAGCTGATAGTGAATCAAAACGTACTTTATATTTGTATACGGTTGTTGAGCTCCTACTATGCTAGCGCCAGTCATTCGTTAGTTGGCTTTCGACTGGATAGTCGCGCGTTTCGCATCGTTACGATTTCATAGTGGTATTTTCTATATTCACTTTCTATATTCTGTTTTGAGCGGTATTCGTTTACGCGATTCTGTAGGCCTGGCGCATATGGCTGCGAAATTGTTGGTGTTATTTTTTTTGCGGTATTTCCTTTTGTGAGGGTATTCGCTAACATCATCATCATAACATTTCTTTGTTGTTGCTCGGGTACGTGATCGCGAGTGTTTTTGGGCAAGCCCACATTTTGTACATTTTTTGGCTTGTCTGGCTTGCGTTGCAGCGATAATTATGGTAAGTACACATTGTGTATTTTGAATTTACGGTACCTTAGTGGGGTAGCTTAGGTGGGTATCCACAAAATCTACTTTTTTGGTGGACTTTCACACGATCTCAGTTTATTACCGTATTTCTGGGTAGAATGCCAATCAGGAGTTTGGAATTCAGTTGGTCCAGTGTCAGCGGGTTCTAAGCAGAATTGAGATACTGACGACTATGCCAGTGTTGGAGGTGGTGAATCCCGTGCAGATCAACGGTGTTAGTGTAGTATTGTACGTCTAACCCACAGATCGGTTCGGTACAGCGTAACATCGGTCGACTCGTAATCCTTACGGAGACATTGATCTGTCCGGCGGTCAATTGAGTGACCTTTGTCCAGACCTTTGACTGGAGTTGTGAGCTGTGCCGCGAAAATACAATAATTGTTTGCTTTAGTCGTCGCTACTACTGAGCGGATATGCCACTGAGTCACCCTCTTCAGCGCATTCAGCCGCACGCACCTGACGAGCAGTTGTTTTAGGGTCCTTACTGAATGTGTATCACCAACTTCAGCGCCTAAAGGTCAAGCCAAGCGCTGGGAGAAGTCTAGCTAATCGACGGTTACGTTAGATACCACGTCGGGGACGAATCAACGGGGTAACGAAGTTAGTAACACCAGAAAATATTTATATGCTGCATTCGAACTATTTCTACCTACATTTAAATTTTTCTATTTAAGCATACAACCATTTATTTAACTATACAAATATGTAAGTTCTTTCATCAATATGGATATGACTCCCTCATAACTTCACAGATATAGTTTGGAATAAGATTAAGTTGAATATGATGCATGTAAATTTCGATTGAAACTTTGGCGCCGAAACCGTCGCGTCTCTTCCAATTCCCTCAACAGCCGGTTCCACGTAATCGAAATTGACCCGGATTTTACCCGTCCTAGGGCTTTTATTTATATATTACTATACTATAGATCGATAAGTAATAATCGCGTTTGTAAGAAAAAAAACGTCTGAAAGATAGTAACACTTTCGTTCCTTGCAAACATTTGGACTTGCATATTGGCGGAAACCCTGAACCAATTCATTTTGGTGAGGGATCACTAAAAAATAAACAGTACACGAGTTGCAAACGGTTTTAGTGCTGAAATCGAAACTTTATGATTCAATACTAAAAATATGGTGTATTTAAAAAGAAACTCCATAGTATTGTAGCTCAACTCAAAAATAACATTAAAAATGTGAACCAGATTTCTTCTAAAGAGTTTTCTAATTTAGGCGTTTTCTTTGATTCTGGATTTACTTCTCTGAATTACTTTAGTCATATTATTACAACGGCCTGCTCATTCCAGCTTTTAATGATCCCTGCCTTTGAAAAATTTATAACGCTAGTTCTCTAAACGCTATATACACCCCGCTTACACTTTACACTCGAGCAAAATTAAAAAAAAATTAGTATCTAGAAAGCACTGGCTGGATTTCGCTCAGTAGATCGAAATATTAGAATTGAGTCTTATTTCTTTTATTTTATAACACTTGTTAATGTAAGAAAGTAGTATTAGGTATAAAACTTGTTGCAAAGTAAATAAACAATAATGAAGTTACACCATTCTATGCAGTGCTTAGATATTATTAAGCAATTTATGTGATTTGTACTATGAAAGAAGTGAGTCAAAATTAAAAATTACCCAAAATTTTTTAGGAGACTTAAGACAAATATCCATAAATTCTTTATGAAAATGTGTTTTCAATACAGGTTTATAAACAAACTCCAATTCAGTAATGATTTTTTCTTACATGCACTTCGTATTTTGTTTCTGCTTGTTCTCGTTTCTTAGCTTCAACGTTGGAATTAAATTGTATGTTCATTCCTTAAATTTGACAAGACCAATTGTACCCCATTAATAGGAACATGAATTACACTTAGAGAAACATATGAAAATTTTTATTGAGATATCTGTCATACAGAACGATATACTTAAAAAGTACAAAATAAAGAACAGGGCCTATGAAATTCTGTACATGGAGTCAAATGGGAGGTATGTTCCGATATAATTCATTTTCACCAAATAACTTATGCTAAGTAAAACAATCTGCCCCAACTTTACAAAAATTTCTATATTATTGATTGTAAAGTGTAAATTCGAAAAGAGGTTTGTTTGGAAATCAATTAATAGACACCTGACGTCCGTTTTTGGAACAACATATCGCAAACAATACATATATGTGCTAAGTTTTAGTGCGACCACATTTTGAATTTGCCAATATTGCGGAGTGAATAGAGAGTTATATTTTTTATATAATATATTACAATTTATGTATATGTTCTTATATCCTTCTCTTCTATTGAACCATAGGTTCATCTTATACATTGTATACATATAATGTAGTTATGGTATTACCACATATTAACAGCAAGAGATGATGAATTGAAAATCATTATATTAGGTATATGAGAGCTAGCTGAAGTATAGTCCCTATTTTATCTATTTTAGGCACAAGGATACATTACTATCAGCAAATCATTCATTAGGATATCTTACATATGCGGTATAAAGTCAACCGGAAGTTCGAAAATCTTTACATTAGGTATATCGGGGCTAGTGGAACTATCGACCCGATTTTACCCACTTTTGACACAAGGACCTGTGTTATCACCAAAAAGATTCTCACTGTATTTCAATAATATATCTTACAGATTAGCCGATATGTTCGGTAAAAACCAGCATAGACACCGGGGTCCACATATTCGCTATCAGCTTCACAGTTGTAGTCTGGTTTTGACAATTTTTAGTCATGAAGTGGCATACCTTAAAGGCACTATTTGTACAAAGTTTTATACTGATACGCGAAGCCCGACAGACGTTGTCCTGTATCACGTCTTATATGTAAACTTTTTGAAATTAGCTGTAACAATTAGACCGTTGTGATGAAAATTTTTATTAGAAACTTATTACAGTATCTAACGTCACTCATATACAATATATTTATCACAATCCAACCAATCGATAGCGTGTCAATATGTATTGTATATTAGAATGCTTTTAGAGATGTTAATTGTAGAAGCTGCATTGAATGAAAACTTGAACGTTGAACCTATTCTATAACGAGTATTTATTCTTAGAGTTAATTATCTACAAAAACTTAAGTTATCGTACACAACATTTTTATCGTGTACAACATTTTTGGTTAATCCTTGAGAGGTATAAACAAATAAATTCGATAGTTTTCCTACTCTCGAGCACGCAACGTATAATTAGCCGAGAGAAAAGTCTGTCTGCCGGAATTCTATGCAAAACGTTCGAACATCTGCGATGGTAGCGCAGTCTACCGGATCCAATGTAACACATTCCAAAATTAACAACTACTTATATTGTATATGAAAAATTAATTAAATAAACATTATCAAGTGGACTAAATTGTGAATCTAAACCATCCTCACTTGAACTCACACAAAAAATTTCATCAAAATCGGTCGAGCCGTCTAGGAGGAGTTCCGGTACATACACACGCACACAAGAAATATATCTATAAAGAAGATATTTATTGATGCTTAATATGTATACAGGAAAGTGAAAGAATCAGATGGAATTCAAAATTGTTATAGGTATCATATATAGGTAGTAGGCGTTGTTGTGATTCAATTTCGCCGATTTTCACACTGTTAAATAAAAAATATCAGAATAGTGTTATGTCCCGATTTTGGTTGAAATTAGTTGAAAAGGTCCTGATATATGGAGTTTCACCGAAAGATGGATGGTGCTACGCCCATGGTGAAATTTTTATACCGGCTCCTATAAAGCCCGTCCGTACCATAAAGGATGTGAATTTCTGACGTTTTTACGTAGTACTTTTAGGAGTTTTTAATATAACCGTGGGCGAGGTTTTTACCTGATTTTACCCACTGTGTGGCAGGTTAACAATGAATTTGACCTTCGCGAATTAGGTAAACACAGCTTTAATGGTTTGTGAGATATTTACATTAAACTTGTTAGCGGGCGAGGTCACGCCCACTTTTAAGAAATGTTCAGACTACAGATGTCATTTTCTATTGCAATTCACTGCACCAAATAAAAGTTTTGTGTCTTAATTTTCGGCTTAGTTATAGCACTATATTTCGTTTAATGCCATTTGTACGCGTGCAGTGGTCCACTTACGTGTTTCATCTCAATTTTTACATTGGTTACAGCTTGCGGACAGACGAAAGGAGGGACAAACAGTCAACCGGAAATTAACTTGACTTATCATCCTGATCATTCATATGTATATATACAACTCCATATCTAACTCGTTTATATTTAGGTAACAACCGTTAGACGAACAAAACTATAATACTCTGTAGCAACATGTTGCGATAGTATAAAAACAATATTTTGCTGTTGAAAATTGAACTTTATTAAAAGTTAGCTTAGTCAATATTTTTAACAGTTTGGTTATTGAACTGCACATTTCTCAAAGTTAATTTAATTTTTTTAAATTTTGGGTTTCTTCTTCGTTACTTAAAAACTAAAATAATGCCAACAGTTTTAGAATGCCTTATATCAACTTTAAAATACATTCATATATCTATTTTATTATCTAAAAAAAATACATTAATGATAATACAATCTGGTATCATCATTGTCAGGTGAAGCCCTTCGGCATTTCTACCGTTGTTTGGGTCAGACCATTGTGAAGTACACAAGAACGACAGGAATCACCATTATTAGGTGCTGCGTTTAGCTTTGGCATATCATACCATTCTACTGTTGTTTAGTCAGGCCATTTTACCGTATGCAATAAAAACTTTGTTACTTTTGTCGGTTTGCTTACATACAAATTTTCTATATAAGCATAAGTTAAGCATTAGATTTGTTCAGTTGTCTGTCAAAGGAATGGGAGGGTACTTGGAGCGTACCAGATAAATAGTGGAAATAATAAAATCGTGGTTTTATTTTAATGCAAATCCGTCATTAGAACACGCTTAGTTTGAATATTTAGTGCAATCCTAAACATTTTTGGTGCCCCCTGTGAGGTATGATATATAATATAACATTAATATGTCGGCATTAAACTTACGCACATAAGCGGAAAACTCTATTTTGTGCAAATGGACGCAAGTTCAAGCGGAAAACTACCATTCAGACTGTGTCGAAAGTGAACAGTTCTTGGGTAGTGCCCGACAACATTTCTCTCTTTTTATGGACAACCATTTTGCACTCGTTTCTAGCGCACATCGAGGCGAGTTGGCAGAGCATGACGATTTGCTCGCTTCAACAGAGGAGATTTTCAACAACATTTGCATCAAATTGGTTGGATCCCGTTTCAATTCCAAGCTTTGACGGACAGACGTCAAACTGGTTAGCGTTCAAGGATATGTTTAAGACACTAGTTCACAACAGAAGTGACTTACAGCTCACCTTTTAACTGGGAAAACTGCGACAGTATGTGAAGTCAGAAAATGTTCCATTAGTAGGTGGCTTGGACACAGGTGGGTATGAAGAAGTCTGGGCTGAAACGTTATGACAACCCCCGTACTCTTTCGAAGAAGCGTTGAAGGCACATCTACCAGATATACTCCTGGACCGTCGGCTACAGCGTCATTGATGGCGCCCAAGGTACTTCCCCGACAACAATGACAAAAGAGTGACGTCCAGTCATTCCTCTTGCAGGGTGACCGAACTATTCTCTTAGCAACGGCAAACGTGCTTCTTGCCGATTGGAAAGGTCATGTAAAGGAATGTCGCGCACTTTGCGATATTGGTCCTCAGGTGAGCTTCATTTGCGAATCATTAGTAAATGTTTTAAATCTTCCTAGAAGCCCGTACGTGTGTCACGTCGAACGTATTGATCAAAGCCTTTCAACCCGTACAAAAGGTATTGTGATAGTTAGTATGCAGTCTAATGCGGATGAGAAGTTCAGGATCAGTTTTAATGCGTACATCATTGATTCAGACATCAGAACCAGTCATCATTTAAAAGGTCTTCGTTTGGCAGATCCGGCGTTCTGTATACCAGGGCCCGTAAAACTACTGATTGGCGCAGATATTTGCCCTTGCATTAAACGATGTTGTTGTCGGTTCTCATAACGAACCATGCGCATTCCACACTCGTCTCAAATGGGTAGTGCTTGGTCCAGTAGTATCGAACGAGTCGAAACCAGTCTTATTTTCATCTTTTGTGGACGTTTAAGATAATTCTACCACCGGTAAACTTCTACGAAAATTTTGGGAAATCGAAGAACCTTCTGACAACACCGAGGCAGAGGTGGACGAATGTGAAGAGATTTTCGCCAGTACGGTTACGCGACTTCCGAATGGTCAGTATATTGTACAGATCCCGTTTCGATCTGATGCACCTGCACTCGGAAACTCACATCCGGTGGAACTTCGACAATTTTTGAAACTAGAGCGGATATTGGCAAACAACTACGCACTGAGGGAGAAATACGTCGAATTCATGGGGGAATACATCAAGTTAGGACACATGGAGGCGATAGATGGTTCCCCAGTTGGCATGGGAAGCTGTTATTACATCCCTAACCATGCTGTTACGACTAAATTCAGAGTAGTGTTTAACGCATCGTGTAAAACAACCAATGGCGTATCTCTTAACGATACGCAACTAAGTGGACCCCAGCTACAGGAAAACCTGGTTGACATACTTTATCGATTTCGGCGGTATTCAGTTGCTTTCACAGCTGATATCAAAAAGATGTTCCGACAAGTAATTGTTGATTCCAGGCATCGAAAATGAAAATAGATTCTTTGGAGGGTCATGAACTCTTGCGTACCTATAAACTTACGACAGCGACGTACGGTATGGCAAGCTGCCCTTTTAATGCTATTAGAACATTGAGGCAGTGTGCCTATGATAATTGGGTAGTGATCGCTGACGTCAGCCGGGCAGCCGCTTTAATGTTGATGATTATTTGGAAAGTGTACACACGACAGAACTGGCCATCAACCGTGCAAGCGATGTTGATGCCATTCTTCAACATGGTAAATTGGAGTTAGATAAGTGGAACTCCAACTGTGTCCAGACCCTGGAAGGAATCAGTGGCTCTAAGGCGTCTGCATCGGAGATAAATTTTAGCGATTCCAGCACAACGGTATTGGGCCTACACTAGAATCCTATTACTGATACCTTATTTTTCAAGGTTAATGTATGTAACTTTCACACAATTCCTACTAAACGGATTGTTTTGAGTGATATTGCAGTATGATCCACTGGGGATGGTGGCACCAGTTGTCGTGACGGCCAAGATATTTGTTCAAAATCTATGGTTGGCGAAGCTGATACGCTTGGTACGCTTTTACCATCTGATCTTCGTGAGACTTGGATGAAATACCGGAGAAGTCTACAGGGTCTTGAAAATATCAAAATACCACGATGGCTAGGAATCAAGGAAAATTCAGTATCGGCGCTACATGGGTTTTGCGATGCGAGTACCAAAGCTTATGCAGCAGTTATTTACTTGCGGAATACCAGTGCTGACGGAGCATGCCATACGATCCCTCGTCTAGAGCTTTCTGCAGCTCAACTACTGGTTACAACTGGTATGTTGTTCATACGTCATGCTTTGCAGTTTGAGGACACTGCTTACACATTATTGACACGACTCGACAATTGTTCTCCATTGAATCCGGCGACAACCCTTTTCATTGAAACAGTATGTGGCGAATAGGATAGCTTTCATACAATCGGATATAAACGCGTGGCGACAGATTCGATCAGAATACAACCCCGCCGACTGGGCGAGCAGCGGAATTACACCGGTCGCTATTAAGGGGAACGAACTTTGCTGGAAGGGGAACGAACTTTCCTCTCATCCACGCGGATAATGAATCATCATCACCGTAACCAAGTCTCACAACTGAAGAAAACCAAATTTTGATCGGAGAAAGCCGAGCGATAAGGGTACATCTTGGCGTTGGCATTGGGAATGGTTTATTGTTGACATCCTTTTAAACAGAGCGAATACCTTTAGTAGCAAGGTTTAACCGTATAAAAGCGTTACTTAATACAACTGCGCGAATTCGTCGTATCATGCCGGCACTCAGGATTCAGAGATCAAATGAGTTGATTACTGCTGAAGAGAAAGAGTGGCACTGATCACGCATATTCGTCAGAGCCAAGGTAATATGTATTATTCTGAAATTAAAGCACTCAAGTCTTGTTATACTTGTTCATTGGCAAATCTTTTCGTAGCTGATGCTGACAAGTGCTCTCTCCATGGTGGGATACAGGAAATGCTGCAGTACTTGCGCATGCGATTTTGGATTGTGCATGCATGCATGGATCGGACTTTTGCGGTCCATTCAACATTCGTCATGGAGGAAAGCGATCCACTACAATGACTAAAACTTACGGCGCGATTTTCATTTGTATGGGTACAAAGGCCGTACATATCGAACTTGCGGAAAATTTGCCAACTCAGGCGTTCATTGATGTGTTTGATCGCTTCATAAGCCGAAGCGACATATGTTCGGTTCTTTATAGCGACAATGGAACGCAATTTGTAGGTGCCTACAAAGTTGGAGAAATATATACGCAACTCAGCATATATCATCTTTCGGAACGCAATGGAAATTCATCACTCCAGCCGCACCCCATCATGGAGGTCTGTGGGAGGCAGCTGTACGTTCAGCAAAAAAACATCTCTATTACGCTATAATCAACTGAGTACTCTACTAGTTAGGATCCAGGCCACTCGTTCCTCTTCACGATGACCGCTCAATTCGAGACCAGAACCACCTGTTGTAGATGTTCCAATAAATCGTCTTTTATATTCTTAGCAATTACAAAACATGTTCGAACACTTCTGGAAGCGTTGGAACTATGAATATTTATCCAGCCTTCAGGTGCACCGCAAGCGAGAAAGTCGACGTCAGAATCTACAGGAAGGAGGTGTAGTACTGATTTTAAACGAGAATCTACCCCCTATGCATTGGCGCATTGGACGCATCACCCGGGGAGTGACGGATTGGTACGAATAGTAACTGTGGAATATAACATTGACAAACGTACACCTGAAGGACTTTTTTAAAACACTACTGCCAACGTCCAGTGCAAAAGATTTGTCGGTTATTGACCCAAATCAAGAAGTTCTGAACCTAGAAGGTTCAGCCGGGGAGGAATGCTAACGATTAACAATAAGTTCAATTAATTTGAGCGACTTATGCTGTACAATTTGGCAGCACCATTCTCCAGGAACAATCTGGCATTATCATTGTCAGGCGACGCACTTTAGCTTCGGCATTTCTACCGTTGTTTGGGTCAGACCATTGTGAAGTACACAAGAACAACAGGAATCACCATTATCAGGTGATGCGTTTAGCTTTGGCATATCATACCATTCTACTGTTGTTTAGTCAGGCCATTTTACCGTATGCAATAAAAACTTTGTTACTTTCGTCGGTTCGCTTACATACTAATTTTCTATATAAGCATAAGTTATGCATAAGATTTGTTCAGTTGTCTGTCAAAGGAATTGGATGGTATTTGGAGCGTACCAAATAAATAGTGGAAATAATAAAATCGTGGTTTTATTTTAGTGCAAATCCGTCATTAAAACACGCCTAGTTTGAGTGTTTAGTTCAATCCTAAACACACAGTATATAATATAACAAGAACAAACATTAAATTTGGTTGCATCGAAGCTATTATACCCCACACAAAGAAAAAAATGTCCATACAAGAACTATATTTTGGTCGTTCAGATTGTATGGCAGCAATATGTTATAATGGTGCGATATCAATGCGATATCTCGCCACGGTGCTCATTTATATATATATTTTTTTTAGGGTCTCCGAGGTTTCCTTTTGGGCATTACAAGCTCCGTGGCAAAGTTAATATACCTGCTGCAGCGATTCGATAATAAAAAAGTTTTTCATAAAAGGACTAGACTTTGGTCGTTCCGTTTTCATGGCAGCTCCTTTGGCCGATATCGGTGGTCCCGGCTAACGAGCAGCTTTTTGGAAGAAAAGTACATGCGCAAATTTTCAGATTGATATCTCACTGAGGGACTAGTCCCCGTATATGTGGTACAGACAGACGGAAGGACAGAGGAAACTACGCCTGTTTTTTACAAAGTTTTTAGAATAAGAATAATGATAGAGAAATGTGCCTTACCGTTTTTGCACTTGACAAGTAGCAGAACCGTCCTGAAATATGACGCTATAAACATAAAAAAGGATCCTCAGTGGATGATATGCATAAGGAAACAGTGAAAGTTTGTTTATTTTTTTCGTTTGCAATTCCATTAATTAAAGACAAGTCTTCAACTACGTAATAAGAAAAGCATCTTCAAATCGTATCATTCCTCGTCTAATGAGCAGTCTTAAAATAAGTATGCAGCGTTTTTATCTGTTTTGTCATGCAAAAAAAAGCCTTAAAACTAATATTATTAACCAATTTTTATACTCTCGCAACCTGTTGCTACAGAGTATAATAGTTTTGTTCACCTAACGGTTGTTTGTATCACCTAAAACTAATCGAGTTAGATATAGGGTTATATATATATAAATGATCAGGATGAAGAGACGAGTTGAAATCCGGGTGACTGTCTGTCCGTCCGTCCGTCTGTCCGTCTGTCCGTCCGTCCGTGCAAGCTCTAACTTGAGTAAAAATTGAGATATCTTTATGAAACTTGGTAGACATGTTTCATGGTACCGTGAGACGGTTGGTATTGCAGATGGGCGTAATCGGACCACTGCCACGCCCACAAAACGCCATTAATCAAAAACAAATAACTTGCCATAACTAAGCTCCGCAATAAGATACAAGACTGTTTTTTGGTACACAGGATCACATTAGGGAGGGGCATCTGCAGTTAAAATTTTTTTTAAAAAAGTGGGCGTGGTCCCGCCTCTAATAGGTTTAATGTGCATATCTCCTAAACCGCTAATGCTATAATAACAAAATTCATTGGAAGCAAATATTTTTAGCACTTCTATTGACGGTGTGAAAATAGTTGAAATCGGGTGGCAACTCCGCCCACTCCCCATATAACGGTACTGTTAAAAACTACTAAAAGCGCGATAAATCAAGCACTAAACACGCCAGAGTCATTAAATTTTATCTCTGGGATGGTATGAGATGACTTTATAGGAACCGCGTTCAAAATTAGACAGTGGGCGTGGCACACCCCACTTTTAGGTGAAAACCCATATCTTGAGATCTGCTTAACCGATTTCAACCAAATTCGGTGCATAACGTTCTTTTCATGTTTCTATGCCACAGTGCAAAAATGGGCGAAATCGGACTACAACCACGCCTACTTTCCATATAACACCATTTTAAATTCCATCTGATTATTTCACTTTCCACTATGCAAATCAGGCAACAATGACTGTATCGGGATAAAACTTTGCGTGAATAATGCGTTTAAAGTATGCCACCTTGTGGCCAAAAATTGTCTAAATCGAACCAAAACTGTTTAAGCCCCTAAGTACTAAATATGTGGACCCCAGTGCCTATAGTTGACCTTCTACCGAAAATATCAGCCAATCCACAAAGAAATCTCAAACGAGTATACTATTTGACTTTGCGAGAGTATAAAATGTTCGGTTACATCCGAACTTAGCCCTTCCTTACTTGTTTTTTTATATTTTCAATTATTTCATATATTTATATGTCCCCAATAACAAAAATAATAAACTTAAAGTAATAATTTTTCAAATTACAGAAAAGAATGTTCCAATAGCTTAAAATTACGTCACTAAAGTATGTATGCACTAAAAAAAATTGCGAAAAGAAAGTTCTAACGGGTTTATTTTTAAGTTTTGATGGACGGTTAATATTTCGTTGGATAGCCTTTGGATTTTTTAATTGCAGTCAACCTGGATGGCATGGACTTCCCCAACTTTTGGTTACTGAAGGTGGAATCTTGCTCCATTCTTCGATTAACGCAGCTTTCAAAGATTCTTTGCTGGTTATTTGGTGTCTTCTGATTTTTCTTTCTAAATAATCCCACAAATGCTCGATAGGGTTGACATCAGGAGATTGAGCTGGTGTTTTTAATTGTTTGGGTGTTTTGTAAAGAAACCATTCCTTAACAATGCGAGCGGTGTGTTTTGGATCATTGTCGTGTTGAAATACAAATGATCCTTCAAGTCCCAATCTAGCCGCACTTTCGCTCAAATTTGCTTCTAAAATGTTAAGGTAATCATATTTGTTCATTGTATGCTCAATGAACACAAAATTACCTACTCCAGATGCTGCCATACATTACCACACCATGAGCGACCCACCACTATATTTTACCGTGGCAGTCATATTCCGTGGATCAAGCTCAGTATTCACTTTTCTCCAAACATTTTCATGTCCATCCGAGCCAAAAATATTGTATTTACTTTCGTCCGAGAAAATAACAGAATTCCAGAAATATTCGTCTTTATTTTCGTGCTCTTTCACATTCTTCAATCAGTTTTATCTGTTAGTGTGGCTTATAAATGGCTTTTTACCGACATTGCGACCATGGTAGCCAGCATCATACAGTACTCGACGAATAATTTGTATTGTATGTTTTATCAGTCAAATTTTCAATTTCTGTACTCACTTTTGGTGTACTGTACTTTTGGTTCGCCTGTATTTGGCGTGTTTTAATACGCCGCTCGTTTGCATTAAATATTTTTGGCCGCCCAGATATTTCCTTATTTTTTGTATTTCTCTCTTTTTATACTCTCGCAACCTGTTGCTACAGAGTATAATAGTTTTGTTCACCTAACGGTTGTTTGTATCACCTAAAACTAATCGAGTTAGATATAGGGTTATGTTTATATAAATGATCAGGATGAAGAGACGAGTTGAAATCCGGGTGACTGTCTGTCCGTCCGTCCGTCTGTCCGTCTGTCCGTCCGTCCGTGCAAGCTCTAACTTGAGTAAAAATTAAGATATCTTTATGAAACTTGGTAGACATGTTTCATGGTACCGTGAGACGGTTGGTATTGCAGATGGGCGTAATCGGACCACTGCCACGCCCACAAAACGCCATTAATCAAAAACAAATAACTTGCCATAACTAAGCTCCGCAATAAGATACAAGACTGTTATTTGGTACACAGGATCACATTAGGGAGGGGCATCTGCAGTTAAAATTTTTTTTAAAAAAGTGGGCGTGGTCCCGCCTCTAATAGGTTTAATGTGCATATCTCCTAAACCGCTAATGCTATAATAACAAAATTCATTGGAAGCAAATATTTTTAGCACTTCTATTGACGGTGTGAAAATAGTTGAAATCGGGTGGCAACTCCGCCCACTCCCCATATAACGGTACTGTTAAAAACTACTAAAAGCGCGATAAATCAAGCACTAAACACGCCAGAGTCATTAAATTTTATCTCTGGGATGGTATGAGATGACTTTATAGGAACCGCGTTCAAAATTAGACAGTGGGCGTGGCACACCCCACTTTTAGGTGAAAACCCATATCTTGAGATCTGCTTAACCGATTTCAACCAAATTCGGTGCATAACGTTCTTTTCATGTTTCTATGCCACAGTGCAAAAATGGGCGAAATCGGACTACAACCACGCCTACTTTCCATATAACACCATTTTAAATTCCATCTGATTATTTCACTTTCCACTATGCAAATCAGGCAACAATGACTGTATCGGGATAAAACTTTGCGTGAATAATGCGTTTAAAGTATGCCACCTTGTGGCCAAAAATTGTCTAAATCGAACCAAAACTGTTTAAGCCCCTAAGTACTAAATATGTGGACCCCAGTGCCTATAGTTGACCTTCTACCGAAAATATCAGCCAATCCACAAAGAAATCTCAAACGAGTATACTATTTGACTTTGCGAGAGTATAAAATGTTCGGTTACATCCGAACTTAGCCCTTCCTTACTTGTTTTTTTATATTTTCAATTATTTCATATATTTATATGTCCCCAATAACAAAAATAATAAACTTAAAGTAATAATTTTTCAAATTACAGAAAAGAATGTTCCAATAGCTTAAAATTACGTCACTAAAGTATGTATGCACTAAAAAAAATTGCGAAAAGAAAGTTCTAACGGGTTTATTTTTAAGTTTTGATGGACGGTTAATATTTCGTTGGATAGCCTTTGGATTTTTTAATTGCAGTCAACCTGGATGGCATGGACTTCCCCAACTTTTGGTTACTGAAGGTGGAATCTTGCTCCATTCTTCGATTAACGCAGCTTTCAAAGATTCTTTGCTGGTTATTTGGTGTCTTCTGATTTTTCTTTCTAAATAATCCCACAAATGCTCGATAGGGTTGACATCAGGAGATTGAGCTGGTGTTTTTAATTGTTTGGGTGTTTTGTAAAGAAACCATTCCTTAACAATGCGAGCGGTGTGTTTTGGATCATTGTCGTGTTGAAATACAAATGATCCTTCAAGTCCCAATCTAGCCGCACTTTCGCTCAAATTTGCTTCTAAAATGTTAAGGTAATCATATTTGTTCATTGTATGCTCAATGAACACAAAATTACCTACTCCAGATGCTGCCATACATTACCACACCATGAGCGACCCACCACTATATTTTACCGTGGCAGTCATATTCCGTGGATCAAGCTCAGTATTCACTTTTCTCCAAACATTTTCATGTCCATCCGAGCCAAAAATATTGTATTTACTTTCGTCCGAGAAAATAACAGAATTCCAGAAATGTTCGTCTTTATTTTCGTGCTCTTTCACATTCTTCAATCAGTTTTATCTGTTAGTGTGGCTTATAAATGGCTTTTTACCGACATTGCGACCATGGTAGCCAGCATCATACAGTACTCGACGAATAATTTGTATTGTATGTTTTATCAGTCAAATTTTCAATTTCTGTACTCACTTTTGGTGTACTGTACTTTTGGTTCGCCTGTATTTGGCGTGTTTTAATACGCCGCTCGTTTGCATTAAATATTTTTGGCCGCCCAGATATTTCCTTATTTTTTGTATTTCTCTCTTTTTATACTCTCGCAACCTGTTGCTACAGAGTATAATAGTTTTGTTCACCTAACGGTTGTTTGTATCACCTAAAACTAATCGAGTTAGATATAGGGTTATGTTTATATAAATGATCAGGATGAAGAGACGAGTTGAAATCCGGGTGACTGTCTGTCCGTCTGTCCGTCTGTCCGTCTGTCCGTCCGTCCGTGCAAGCTCTAACTTGAGTAAAAATTAAGATATCTTTATGAAACTTGGTAGACATGTTTCATGGTACCGTGAGACGGTTGGTATTGCAGATGGGCGTAATCGGACCACTGCCACGCCCACAAAACGCCATTAATCAAAAACAAATAACTTGCCATAACTAAGCTCCGCAATAAGATACAAGACTGTTATTTGGTACACAGGATCACATTAGGGAGGGGCATCTGCAGTTAAAATTTTTTTTAAAAAAGTGGGCGTGGTCCCGCCTCTAATAGGTTTAATGTGCATATCTCCTAAACCGCTAATGCTATAATAACAAAATTCACTGGAAGCAAATATTTTTAGCACTTCTATTGACGGTGTGAAAATAGTTGAAATCGGGTGGCAACTCCGCCCACTCCCCATATAACGGTACTGTTAAAAACTACTAAAAGCGCGATAAATCAAGCACTAAACACGCCAGAGTCATTAAATTTTATCTCTGGGATGGTATGAGATGACTTTATAGGAACCGCGTTCAAAATTAGACAGTGGGCGTGGCACACCCCACTTTTAGGTGAAAACCCATATCTTGAGATCTGCTTAACCGATTTCAACCAAATTCGGTGCATAACGTTCTTTTCATGTTTCTATGTCACAGTGCAAAAATGGGCGAAATCGGACTACAACCACGCCTACTTTCCATATAACACCATTTTAAATTCCATCTGATTATTTCACTTTCCACTATGCAAATCAGGCAACAATGACTGTATCGGGATAAAACTTTGCGTGAATAATGCGTTTAAAGTATGCCACCTTGTGGCCAAAAATTGTCTAAATCGAACCAAAACTGTTTAAGCCCCTAAGTACTAAATATGTGGACCCCAGTGCCTATAGTTGACCTTCTACCGAAAATATCAGCCAATCCACAAAGAAATCTCAAACGAGTATACTATTTGACTTTGCGAGAGTATAAAATGTTCGGTTACATCCGAACTTAGCCCTTCCTTACTTGTTTTTTTATATTTTCAATTATTTCATATATTTATATGTCCCCAATAACAAAAATAATAAACTTAAAGTAATAATTTTTCAAATTACAGAAAAGAATGTTCCAATAGCTTAAAATTACGTCACTAAAGTATGTATGCACTAAAAAAAATTGCGAAAAGAAAGTTCTAACGGGTTTATTTTTAAGTTTTGATGGACGGTTAATATTTCGTTGGATAGCCTTTGGATTTTTTAATTGCAGTCAACCTGGATGGCATTGACTTCCCCAACTTTTGGTTACTGAAGGTGGAATCTTGCTCCATTCTTCGATTAACGCAGCTTTCAAAGATTCTTTGCTGGTTATTTGGTGTCTTCTGATTTTTCTTTCTAAATAATCCCACAAATGCTCGATAGGGTTGACATCAGGAGATTGAGCTGGTGTTTTTAATTGTTTGGGTGTTTTGTAAAGAAACCATTCCTTAACAATGCGAGCGGTGTGTTTTGGATCATTGTCGTGTTGAAATACAAATGATCCTTCAAGTCCCAATCTAGCCGCACTTTCGCTCAAATTTGCTTCTAAAATGTTAAGGTAATCATATTTGTTCATTGTATGCTCAATGAACACAAAATTACCTACTCCAGATGCTGCCATACATTACCACACCATGAGCGACCCACCACTATATTTTACCGTGGCAGTCATATTCCGTGGATCAAGCTCAGTATTCACTTTTCTCCAAACATTTTCATGTCCATCCGAGCCAAAAATATTGTATTTACTTTCGTCCGAGAAAATAACAGAATTCCAGAAATGTTCGTCTTTATTTTCGTGCTCTTTCACATTCTTCAATCAGTTTTATCTGTTAGTGTGGCTTATAAATGGCTTTTTACCGACATTGCGACCATGGTAGCCAGCATCATACAGTACTCGACGAATAATTTGTATTGTATGTTTTATCAGTCAAATTTTCAATTTCTGTACTCACTTTTGGTGTACTGTACTTTTGGTTCGCCTGTATTTGGCGTGTTTTAATACGCCGCTCGTTTGCATTAAATATTTTTGGCCGCCCAGATATTTCCTTATTTTTTGTATTTCTCTCTTTTTATACTCTCGCAACCTGTTGCTACAGAGTATAATAGTTTTGTTCACCTAACGGTTGTTTGTATCACCTAAAACTAATCGAGTTAGATATAGGGTTATGTTTATATAAATGATCAGGATGAAGAGACGAGTTGAAATCCGGGTGACTGTCTGTCCGTCCGTCCGTCTGTCCGTCTGTCCGTCCGTCCGTGCAAGCTCTAACTTGAGTAAAAATTAAGATATCTTTATGAAACTTGGTAGACATGTTTCATGGTACCGTGAGACGGTTGGTATTGCAGATGGGCGTAATCGGACCACTGCCACGCCCACAAAACGCCATTAATCAAAAACAAATAACTTGCCATAACTAAGCTCCGCAATAAGATACAAGACTGTTATTTGGTACACAGGATCACATTAGGGAGGGGCATCTGCAGTTAAAATTTTTTTTAAAAAAGTGGGCGTGGTCCCGCCTCTAATAGGTTTAATGTGCATATCTCCTAAACCGCTAATGCTATAATAACAAAATTCATTGGAAGCAAATATTTTTAGCACTTCTATTGACGGTGTGAAAATAGTTGAAATCGGGTGGCAACTCCGCCCACTCCCCATATAACGGTACTGTTAAAAACTACTAAAAGCGCGATAAATCAAGCACTAAACACGCCAGAGTCATTAAATTTTATCTCTGGGATGGTATGAGATGACTTTATAGGAACCGCGTTCAAAATTAGACAGTGGGCGTGGCACACCCCACTTTTAGGTGAAAACCCATATCTTGAGATCTGCTTAACCGATTTCAACCAAATTCGGTGCATAACGTTCTTTTCATGTTTCTATGCCACAGTGCAAAAATGGGCGAAATCGGACTACAACCACGCCTACTTTCCATATAACACCATTTTAAATTCCATCTGATTATTTCACTTTCCACTATGCAAATCAGGCAACAATGACTGTATCAGGATAAAACTTTGCGTGAATAATGCGTTTAAAGTATGCCACCTTGTGGCCAAAAATTGTCTAAATCGAACCAAAACTGTTTAAGCCCCTAAGTACTAAATATGTGGACCCCAGTGCCTATAGTTGACCTTCTACCGAAAATATCAGCCAATCCACAAAGAAATCTCAAACGAGTATACTATTTGACTTTGCGAGAGTATAAAATGTTCGGTTACATCCGAACTTAGCCCTTCCTTACTTGTTTTTTTATATTTTCAATTATTTCATATATTTATATGTCCCCAATAACAAAAATAATAAACTTAAAGTAATAATTTTTCAAATTACAGAAAAGAATGTTCCAATAGCTTAAAATTACGTCACTAAAGTATGTATGCACTAAAAAAAATTGCGAAAAGAAAGTTCTAACGGGTTTATTTTTAAGTTTTGATGGACGGTTAATATTTCGTTGGATAGCCTTTGGATTTTTTAATTGCAGTCAACCTGGATGGCATTGACTTCCCCAACTTTTGGTTACTGAAGGTGGAATCTTGCTCCATTCTTCGATTAACGCAGCTTTCAAAGATTCTTTGCTGGTTATTTGGTGTCTTCTGATTTTTCTTTCTAAATAATCCCACAAATGCTCGATAGGGTTGACATCAGGAGATTGAGCTGGTGTTTTTAATTGTTTGGGTGTTTTGTAAAGAAACCATTCCTTAACAATGCGAGCGGTGTGTTTTGGATCATTGTCGTGTTGAAATACAAATGATCCTTCAAGTCCCAATCTAGCCGCACTTTCGCTCAAATTTGCTTCTAAAATGTTAAGGTAATCATATTTGTTCATTGTATGCTCAATGAACACAAAATTACCTACTCCAGATGCTGCCATACATTACCACACCATGAGCGACCCACCACTATATTTTACCGTGGCAGTCATATTCCGTGGATCAAGCTCAGTATTCACTTTTCTCCAAACATTTTCATGTCCATCCGAGCCAAAAATATTGTATTTACTTTCGTCCGAGAAAATAACAGAATTCCAGAAATGTTCGTCTTTATTTTCGTGCTCTTTCACATTCTTCAATCAGTTTTATCTGTTAGTGTGGCTTATAAATGGCTTTTTACCGACATTGCGACCATGGTAGCCAGCATCATACAGTACTCGACGAATAATTTGTATTGTATGTTTTATCAGTCAAATTTTCAATTTCTGTACTCACTTTTGGTGTACTGTACTTTTGGTTCGCCTGTATTTGGCGTGTTTTAATACGCCGCTCGTTTGCATTAAATATTTTTGGCCGCCCAGATATTTCCTTATTTTTTGTATTTCTCTCTTTTTATACTCCTGTTGCTACAGAGTATAATAGTTTTGTTCACCTAACGGTTGTTTGTATCACCTAAAACTAATCGAGTTAGATATAGGGTTATGTTTATATAAATGATCAGGATGAAGAGACGAGTTGAAATCCGGGTGACTGTCTGTCCGTCCGTCCGTCTGTCCGTCCGTCTGTCCGTCTGTCCGTCCGTCCGTGCAAGCTCTAACTTGAGTAAAAATTAAGATATCTTTATGAAACTTGGTAGACATGTTTCATGGTACCGTGAGACGGTTGGTATTGCAGATGGGCGTAATCGGACCACTGCCACGCCCACAAAACGCCATTAATCAAAAACAAATAACTTGCCATAACTAAGCTCCGCAATAAGATACAAGACTGTTATTTGGTACACAGGATCACATTAGGGAGGGGCATCTGCAGTTAAAATTTTTTTTAAAAAAGTGGGCGTGGTCCCGCCTCTAATAGGTTTAATGTGCATATCTCCTAAACCGCTAATGCTATAATAACAAAATTCACTGGAAGCAAATATTTTTAGCACTTCTATTGACGGTGTGAAAATAGTTGAAATCGGGTGGCAACTCCGCCCACTCCCCATATAACGGTACTGTTAAAAACTACTAAAAGCGCGATAAATCAAGCACTAAACACGCCAGAGTCATTAAATTTTATCTCTGGGATGGTATGAGATGACTTTATAGGAACCGCGTTCAAAATTAGACAGTGGGCGTGGCACACCCCACTTTTAGGTGAAAACCCATATCTTGAGATCTGCTTAACCGATTTCAACCAAATTCGGTGCATAACGTTCTTTTCATGTTTCTATGTCACAGTGCAAAAATGGGCGAAATCGGACTACAACCACGCCTACTTTCCATATAACACCATTTTAAATTCCATCTGATTATTTCACTTTCCACTATGCAAATCAGGCAACAATGACTGTATCGGGATAAAACTTTGCGTGAATAATGCGTTTAAAGTATGCCACCTTGTGGCCAAAAATTGTCTAAATCGAACCAAAACTGTTTAAGCCCCTAAGTACTAAATATGTGGACCCCAGTGCCTATAGTTGACCTTCTACCGAAAATATCAGCCAATCCACAAAGAAATCTCAAACGAGTATACTATTTGACTTTGCGAGAGTATAAAATGTTCGGTTACATCCGAACTTAGCCCTTCCTTACTTGTTTTTTTATATTTTCAATTATTTCATATATTTATATGTCCCCAATAACAAAAATAATAAACTTAAAGTAATAATTTTTCAAATTACAGAAAAGAATGTTCCAATAGCTTAAAATTACGTCACTAAAGTATGTATGCACTAAAAAAAATTGCGAAAAGAAAGTTCTAACGGGTTTATTTTTAAGTTTTGATGGACGGTTAATATTTCGTTGGATAGCCTTTGGATTTTTTAATTGCAGTCAACCTGGATGGCATGGACTTCCCCAACTTTTGGTTACTGAAGGTGGAATCTTGCTCCATTCTTCGATTAACGCAGCTTTCAAAGATTCTTTGCTGGTTATTTGGTGTCTTCTGATTTTTCTTTCTAAATAATCCCACAAATGCTCGATAGGGTTGACATCAGGAGATTGAGCTGGTGTTTTTAATTGTTTGGGTGTTTTGTAAAGAAACCATTCCTTAACAATGCGAGCGGTGTGTTTTGGATCATTGTCGTGTTGAAATACAAATGATCCTTCAAGTCCCAATCTAGCCGCACTTTCGCTCAAATTTGCTTCTAAAATGTTAAGGTAATCATATTTGTTCATTGTATGCTCAATGAACACAAAATTACCTACTCCAGATGCTGCCATACATTACCACACCATGAGCGACCCACCACTATATTTTACCGTGGCAGTCATATTCCGTGGATCAAGCTCAGTATTCACTTTTCTCCAAACATTTTCATGTCCATCCGAGCCAAAAATATTGTATTTACTTTCGTCCGAGAAAATAACAGAATTCCAGAAATGTTCGTCTTTATTTTCGTGCTCTTTCACATTCTTCAATCAGTTTTATCTGTTAGTGTGGCTTATAAATGGCTTTTTACCGACATTGCGACCATGGTAGCCAGCATCATACAGTACTCGACGAATAATTTGTATTGTATGTTTTATCAGTCAAATTTTCAATTTCTGTACTCACTTTTGGTGTACTGTACTTTTGGTTCGCCTGTATTTGGCGTGTTTTAATACGCCGCTCGTTTGCATTAAATATTTTTGGCCGCCCAGATATTTCCTTATTTTTTGTATTTCTCTCTTTTTATACTCCTGTTGCTACAGAGTATAATAGTTTTGTTCACCTAACGGTTGTTTGTATCACCTAAAACTAATCGAGTTAGATATAGGGTTATGTTTATATAAATGATCAGGATGAAGAGACGAGTTGAAATCCGGGTGACTGTCTGTCCGTCCGTCCGTCTGTCCGTCCGTCTGTCCGTCTGTCCGTCCGTCCGTGCAAGCTCTAACTTGAGTAAAAATTAAGATATCTTTATGAAACTTGGTAGACATGTTTCATGGTACCGTGAGACGGTTGGTATTGCAGATGGGCGTAATCGGACCACTGCCACGCCCACAAAACGCCATTAATCAAAAACAAATAACTTGCCATAACTAAGCTCCGCAATAAGATACAAGACTGTTATTTGGTACACAGGATCACATTAGGGAGGGGCATCTGCAGTTAAAATTTTTTTTAAAAAAGTGGGCGTGGTCCCGCCTCTAATAGGTTTAATGTGCATATCTCCTAAACCGCTAATGCTATAATAACAAAATTCACTGGAAGCAAATATTTTTAGCACTTCTATTGACGGTGTGAAAATAGTTGAAATCGGGTGGCAACTCCGCCCACTCCCCATATAACGGTACTGTTAAAAACTACTAAAAGCGCGATAAATCAAGCACTAAACACGCCAGAGTCATTAAATTTTATCTCTGGGATGGTATGAGATGACTTTATAGGAACCGCGTTCAAAATTAGACAGTGGGCGTGGCACACCCCACTTTTAGGTGAAAACCCATATCTTGAGATCTGCTTAACCGATTTCAACCAAATTCGGTGCATAACGTTCTTTTCATGTTTCTATGTCACAGTGCAAAAATGGGCGAAATCGGACTACAACCACGCCTACTTTCCATATAACACCATTTTAAATTCCATCTGATTATTTCACTTTCCACTATGCAAATCAGGCAACAATGACTGTATCGGGAACCGAACATTTTATACTCTCGCAAAGTAAAATGGTATACTCGTTTGAGATTTCTTTGTGGATTGACTGATATTTTCGGTAGAAGGTCAACTATAGGCACTGGGGTCCACATATTTAGTACTTAGGGGTTTGAACAGTTTTGGTTCGATTTAGACAATTTTTGGCCGCAGGGTGGCATACTTTAATTGCATTATTCACGCAAAGTTTTACCCCGATATAGTCATTGTTACCTGATTTGCATAGTGGAAAGTGAAAGAATCAGATGGCATTGAAAATGGTGTTACATGGGAAGTAAGCGTGATTGTAGTCCGATTTCGCACTATGACATAGAAACATGAAAAGAACGATATGCACCGAATTTGGTTGAAATCGGTTGAGCAGATCTCAAGATATGGGTTTTCACCTAAAAGTGGGCTGTGCCACGCCCACTGACTAATTTTGAACGCGGTTCCTATAAAGCCAATTTATACCATCTCAGAGATAAGATTTAATGTCTCTGGCGTGTTTAGTGCTTGATTTATCGCGCTTTTAGTAGTTTTTAACAGAACCGTTATATGGGGAGTGGGCGGAGTTGCCACCCGATTTCAACTATTTTCACACCGTCAATAGAAGTGCTAAAAACATTTGCTTCTAGTGAATTTTGTTATTATAGCATTAGCGGTTTAAGAGATATGCAGATGCCCCTCCGTAATGTGATCCTGTGTACCAAATAACAGTCTTGTATCTTATTGCGGAGCTTAGTTATGGCAAGTTATTTGTTTTTGATTAATGGCGTTTTGTGGGCGTGGCAGTGGTCCGATTACGACCATCTGCAATACCAACCGTCCCACGGTACCAAGAAACATGTCTACCAAGTTTCATAAAGATATCTCAATTTTTACTCAAGTTAGAGCTTGCACGGACGGACGGACGGACGGACGGACAGACAGTCACCCGGATTTCAACTCGTCTCTTCATCCTGATCATTTGTATATACATAACCCTATATCTAACTCGATTAGTTTTAGGTGATACAAACAACCGTTAGGTGAACAAAACTATTATACTCTGTAGCAACAGGTTGCGAGAGTATAAAAATAACTATTTATTGATTTTAAAGGGGACGAATACTGTTTGCCAGCCGAAAACATACTGAAATGGTGAATTGCATACATACTTATATGACATAATTTTTGGTTTTTGCTGAGAAAATCCAACGGTTCTTAATAACGGAAAATGTGAATGATATCGATCTATCATACTCAAGAAGGCGATGTTATGTGTAATTGTTATTGTAAAAAACACGAAAAGTTTTATTTTTATTTTGCAATTAATATTACTTTTTTTACGCACATAAATAGTGCATACTTGTTTTGTGATACACTGTATTTCATGGCTCTTACTGCTTTTTTTGCGCCTATTAAGTCCAGCTTCCTTAATCTGTATTTTTACTGTCCGAGTGCTAAGTTTGACTACGGTTGAATAAACTGCATTGATCAAACTGACTCTTCTGCAGTTTTAAATCTATTTTACATGTTTGACGCTTCCTCCTAGTCGTTAGTCTTCTAATTATTTCCAAAAACATTCGATAGATGATAGCTAAATGAGATAAGACTCTACTTAAAGCCAGCACTTCAAGGCACCTTTTCACAACAGGCACAACACTGACAGACTCCAAAAAAGGAAAAGATCACACACGCGAGAGCCCTACACATCAACACTTACAAACATACACCACACACATATCCATAAACGCACACATCCACACTCGATAACACCACACATGGATAACACCAAACAGCAAGATGAAAAAAGGGGTCGTCGCCGCTACACAGACTGTCTTTTTCGTCGGGACATTGAACACGTCGCCTTCTTTTCGATCGATAAAACTTTAAATTAAAACCAAGATTAAAATTGAATATTGCACAAATTATAAATACAGTTTTAAAACAATTTTCTGGTGCAAGTGTTTTCAATAAATTGAAACTACCATCAAAATCCAATAATACAGTGTTTTTAATAAAAGCGGTCCAATTGGAGTCTAAGCAAAGTGAGTATTTTAATCAAAGCGGTTCACTTGGAATTTAAGCAAAGTGTTTCTTTTAGTAAAAGCGGTCTAAGTTTAATTTCGGCAAAGTGATGAGTGATCGAACCATCAAGGTGGTTAAAGAAATAAACAGATGATTTTACTAAAACCAACTTTAGCGCTTAGTATACAATAGATTACCCTCCGCTATTTATGATTTCAATAGAAATAAAGTACCACAACCCATGTTTAGGATTGAATTGAGGCCATATGCTAACCAGCTTAAGAAAAATTAAACGCATCCGATATACAATTAAAAATACATCCTCCACCGTAGAATAACCGTTAAAGAACCCCATCAAAGGAATGGTCCGCATAAACAAGTAAGGAAGAGTGTAACCGAACATTTTATACTCTCGCAATTTGCAAATTAGAAAACCCCATAGATTGACCAATGTAAAGACAAGCGGATGTCTGAAAATCCGAAAATTAGGTATATGGGGACTTGGGGAATGTCGTACATATTGACCAATGATGCAGTATAAAGTCAACCGAAAGTTTGAAAATATTTATACTAGGTATATGGCGGTTAAGGGAAGTATTAACCCGATTTTACCCATTTTTGGTACAAGGGCATGCTGTCAACAAAAATATTCTCTCCGAATTTCAATACTAAAACTCACATATTGACTGATGTGTTCTGCAAAAAGTCAGCCATATGCACTAGGTTAAGTTATAGTAGGATTTCGACAATTTTGGGCGTTAAATGAAATACCTTAAGTGCGCTATTTGGGCAAAGTTTTATTCTGATAACTTAATTGATGTTTGATTTATATACTGTAAAGGGAAAAAATCATATGGAATTAAAAAATGGGTTATATGGAAGGTAGGCGTGGTTGTCATCGGATTTTGCTCATTTTCACAGCATATAATAGGAATATTTGGGTAATCTTACGCACCAAATTTGATTAAAATCGGTCAAGTAGTTCATGAGATAGAGGATTTCACCTAAAATGTGAAACGCCCATTATCAAATTTTTATACCTGCCCCTATAAAGACCATCCATACTAAAAAACTGCACGAATTTTTTGGAATCATTTTCTTTACTCTCAAAACATGTACAATATTTGCAAATGATATCTATAAGAGTATGTAAATGAGTGAGAGAAAAATATTTTACGAATGGAATGCGTTTCATCATTTTTGTAACGGAGTATTCTTTATTCTCGTTTCATTACTCTATGGTTTTGCTGTTTCAACTGCTCAAGTAGTCCGTGTCAAGCAAAGCTATGAATGAAAGCAAAGAATATTGCGACGATTGTGCATAGATTAGCAAGTGTTTAAACAACAAAAATATATATCGGATTTTCTTTATTTATATTCCTTAATTTCGAGTTTCTATTTCTTATTTTATTAAAGTTTTATTTTTCAAGCACAATAGTGGCATAATTGGATTGTGTGTTTTTAATAAAAAAGAATATTACAAAAAAAAGGTTAATTTAAACGACGTAAGTTCTTTTTAATTGTAAATATGTATGTATTTATTAATTTGCTTTAGAATATGTGCTTAAATATACTCAACAGTCAACTGATGAAAACACTTTTATTAATTACAATGCTATGGAGAAAAAAAACTGCAAAATGGAACATATGAAATTGAAATAAAACGAGGAAAGAACAAAGCATGGAATACCTTTGGAATTATTCAAAATGAGAGAATGAGGTTCCAAATTTAGTTTCGTGCAGAAGCTGTTTAAAGGTTTATAACTATAACAATAGGAGTACTTCGAATTTAGTAAAACATAAATGCTACATTTTAGAAACCTTACAAGCGTCCGTTGATAAATTGCAAATTGATCCAGAATCAAAATGGAAGATGGTAGACATTTTTACAACCACATAAAATGCATAAATCATTTGATTAACAATGTATTGCAAAAATCCATGAATAGTACCGGTTGGTGAAAAAGTCTTTGCTCTCACCAAGAAATAGCACTGCCAGCTCCAAATTGTTTTTCTCAAGATATTACATCTGTCGTTAGCATATGTAAAGTCACAAGTCATTCTGTCAATTAATTCTTTGTTTACAAGCCATTTGAAGTTGACGTGTCTGAGTATTTTTTAATTAGGAAAAATTTAATATCACGCAGTGATTATTTTTTGTTTTGAAAGGTTTAAAAGCATAGAAAATTTATGAACGATTGTTAGAAGTGTATAAGGAATCCTCACCTTCAAAATGCACGGTTGAATTTTGGGCTGGGGAATTTAAAGATGGTCGTACTAGGCTTAAAGCGGTCCACACTCATTTGGATCGTTTTAAGCAGAATTTCTTGCGTCGGTTTATAACTATGGATGAGACTTGGATATACCACCATGATACTAAATTGAAACAAGAAAGTTTACAGTGGACTGAAGCTGGTTGTTCAGCTCCAAATCAAGTGAAGTCACAACGATCAGCAAAGATGGTTATGGCATCAGTTTTTTGGGATGCAAAAGGAACTTTGTTGATTGATTATCTGCAGAAACCTGAAAAAATTCCTTCGTGGAAAGCGTTTTTCGTCCAATGAAGAAGCTATTACAGCCATAGACGGGTATTTTGTAGAGCCTCCGAAAAGTCATTAAAGGGATGGCATAAAATTATTGGAGGATCATGGGAATAAGTGTACTGAAGTTAAGGGAGATTATATTGAAAAAATATATATTGTATTTTCGTACCAAAAACAGTATTTTTTCATTTTGAGCTCACAAATTTTTCAACCAGCCTGTATGTCCTATGGTATTAGAAAGATGCAAAGAAATATATGTTTTTTACAAATTGTGAATACAAATTATTTTAGCAGATCAAAGGAAATTTATGAACAATTGCTAAAAGTGTATAAGGAGTCCTCACATTCAATCACACCGTTGAATTTTGGACTGGTGAATTTAAACGTGGTCGTACTAGACTTGAAGTCGATCCCCGCGAAGGATGACCAAACACCGCAACCACATTAGAAATCATTGAGCAAGTTCATAATATTGTTAGTGAGGATCCAAGTTTGACTTCATATTTTACATAGCCAATAACGATCACGTTAACAATTCAACAAAAACTGGATCGAAAACAAGTTCCTCAGCATAATTTGGAGCGTTTAAAGCAGAGTTAAACCGATTTCTTGCGTCATTTTATAACTATGGATAAGGATCTACCATCATGATCCAAAATTGAAACAAGAACGTTCACAGTGGACTGAAGCTGGTGGTTCAGCTCCAAAGCAGGAGAAGTCACAACGATCAGCAAAGACGTTTATGGCATCAGTTTTTTGGGATGTAAAGGGAGAAATTTGGTTAATTGATTATTTGCAGAAAGGTAACCAATCAACTCTGAATATTATTACAGCCTTTTGAATCAGCTGGATAAAAAAAATTACAGTACAAAAAGATAATTTTTCATCTAGACAATGCTCACAATGACAAAGTTCAACGAAATAAAGTACGAATTGCTTGAGTATCCACCACATTCAACATATTTGGCTCCCAGCGACTACTACCTCTTCATAAACCTGAAACAATTCACTCGTGGAAAGCGTTTTTCCTCGAATAAAGAAGCTATTACAGCCGTAAACGGGTATTCTGCAAAGCTTCCGTAAAGTCATCATAGGGATGGCATAAAATTATTGGACGATCATTGCAATAAGTATATTGAAGTTAAGGGATGTTATCTATATATATATAACAAGTACGGAAGGGCTACTGGGGTCCACATATTTAGTAATTAAGGGCTTGAACATTTTTGGTTCGATTTAGACAATTTTTGGGCACAAGGTGGCATACTTTAAACGTATTATTCACGCAAAGTTTCACCCCGATATATTAGCGGTTTAGGAGATATGCACATTGAACCTATTAAGGGCGTGACCACGCCCTTTTAAAAAAAAATTTAACTGCAGATGCCCCTCCCTAATGTGATTATTTGTACAAAATAACAGTCTTGTATCTTATTGCGGAGCTTAGTTATGGCAATTTATTTATTTTTGATTAATGGCATTTTGTGGGCGTGGCAGTGGTCCGATTACGACCATCTGCAATACCAACCGTCCCACGGTACCAAGAAACATGTCTACCAAGTTTCATAAAGATATCTCAATTTTTACTCAAGTTAGAGTTCGCACGGACGGACGGACGGACGGACAGACAGTCACACGGATTTCAACTCGTCTCTTCATCCTGATCATTTATATATATATAACCCTATATCTAACTCGATTAGTTTTAGATGATCCAAACAACCGTTAGGTGAACAAAACTATTATACTCTTCAGCAACAGGTTGCGAGAGTATAAAAATGAATTGCTGTTCGTTAGTCTCGCTAAAACTCAAGAATTTGGTTTTTGAAATATTTGTGGAGATCTAGGAAAGGTTTAAAAGGTAAAAAAATATCATGTTATTGCCGGGAAAACCTTCAAAACCGCCCTTTTCTATTTCCCTTACAAAGGGTTTCTAAATAAAATGGTGAGTCAATTTCTAATTTATTACCGCTGCATAAAGTTCAAATTTGCGTGTGCGTTGGAGGATCTAATGTCGAGTTCCGAAACTTTTCCAAAGTGAATCGCGAAGTCGACTAAATTGCATAGTCACAAAAAAGACAAAATTGCATAGTCACAAAATACATAGTCCATAAATAGTGTTCGGCTTGGAGAAACTTAATTTTAGTTAACTTCTGTTGTTAATCTCTCAGATTTATTGGTTACACAGGATCACATTAGGGAGGGGCATCTGCAGTTAAAATTTTTTTTTTTTAAGTGGGCGTGGTCCCGCTTCTAATAGGTTTAATGTGCATATCTCCTAAACCGCTAATGCTATAATAACAAAATTCACTGGAAGCAAATGTTTTTAGCACTCCTATTGACGGTGTGAAAATAGGTGAAATTGGGTGGCAACTCCGCCCACTCCCCATATAACGGTACTGTTAAAATTTACTAAAAGCGCGATAAATCAAGCACTAAACACGCCAGAGACATTAAATTTTAACTCGGGGATGGTATGAGATGACTTTATAGGAACCGCGTTCAAAATTAGACAGTGGGCGTGGCTCAGCCTACTTTTAGGTGAAAACCCATATCTTGAGATCTGCTTAACCAATTTCAACAAAATTCGGTGCATAACGTTCTTTTCATATTTCTATGTTATAGTGCGGAAATGGGCGAAATCGGACTACAACCACGCCTATTTCCCATATAACACCATTTTCAATTCCATCTGATTCTTTCAGTCTCCACTATGCATATCAAGCAACAATGATTATATCGGGGTAAAACTTTGCGTGAATAATACGTTTAAAGTATGCCACCTTGGGACCAAAATTGTCTAAATCGAACCAAAACTGCTCAAGCCCCTAAGTACTAAATATGTGGACCCCAGTGCCTATAGTTGACCTTCTACCGAAAATATCAGCCTATCCACAAAGAAATCTCAAACGAGTATACCATTTGACTTTGCGAGAGTATAAAATGATCGGTTACATCCTAATTTAGCCCTTACTTACTTGTTTTTTTATAAGATTGATAAATCTTACAAAAAATAGTAAAGAACTATTAAACTAAAGGTACTTAAATAATATTTAAAAATTTAAAAAAGTAAGGCTTAGATATAATAAATTGATTAATTACAATTTACGATGCCGAGGAGAAGACGACCTGACTTAGGTCATCGCAGTCAATCAAATGTGCTAACAGCACTGATAACCAGAGAGAGACAGATCAAATAGAGAAAATAGTCGTATTACTATGTCAGAATTGCGTTCTTTAGTGACAATTGAAGAAATGAAAATAATTTGTAAATATTGTAAGGCGTTAAGATACACTGGTGAATCTACTGGATTATGTTGTGCTGGAGGCAAAGTAAAATTGCCAGAATTGGTCCCACCACCAGATACTTTACGCTATTTAGTTTCACGGATTGGAAATGATTCTAAGCACTTCTTGGACAACATTCAGAAATGTAACAACTGTTTCCAGATGACATCGTTTGGCGCTACAAATATTATACAGGACAATTTCATGCCCACTCTCAAGGTATTATACCAGAATATTTTTTTATATTGTGATATTCAAGTTAGTACTAAAACATACATATATATCAGAAATAATAAATGGACAAATTTTAAAAAATTACAGATACAAGGACAAATTTATCACTTACTGGGACCACTATTATCACTACCTGATGCAGATCACCACTTTTTACAAATTTATTTTATGGGCAATTCAGATGCAAAAATTAATAATCGTTGTGCTCACAACCCAACACTTAAGATAACTATTTTCCAAGAATTGCAAATGTTTTTTCATCAGAATAACAACTTAGTGAACATTTTCAAAATAGCATTGGATCGGATGCCATCTGATAGCCATAATATTATCATTCGAGCTGACAAAACACCTGCCGGTGAACACACAAGGAGGTTTAATTCACCTACCATTGATGAAGTGGCTGTTGTCATTGTGGGAGAAAATTTAACATCTGGAGATATTGTGCTTCATCGTCAGAATAGTGATTTAAAACGTGTATCTGAAACACACAGGAGTTATGATGCACTACAATATCCTTTGATCTTCTGGCAGGGGAAGATGGATACCATTTTAATATCAAAATGGTAAATCAAGTAACAGGTAAATAAATTGAACAAAATTAAATCATACTTTTAAATTCAATTCATCTAAGTAACAATTTAAAGAATTAACATTTTTTATTGCAGGTGCTGAAACCGACAAAAAAGTTAGTGCTATGAATTTCTATTCATACAGACTCATGATCCGTCAAGGTGAAGTAAATCATATTTTGATGTGTCAACGACTTTTTCATCAGTTTGCAGTTGACATGTATGTCAAAATTGAGACTGAACGATTGACATACATCCGTTTGAACCAACGACGGCTACGATAAGAGGAATACATTCATCTTCGCGATGCTATAAATGCCGATGGCAATGTGAATAATGTAGGAAGAATGACAATTTTGCCAGCCACTTATAAAGGAAGCCCAGGCCACATGCATGAATATGCTCAGGATGCTATGTCATATGTTAGGCATTATGCCCGCCCAGACTTATTTGTTACATTCACATGTAACCCAAAATGGTCCGAAATCGAGAGGGAATTACTACATAGCCAAACACCAGTTGGTAGACATGACATAACTGCCAGAGTTTTTAAACAAAAATTAAAATGTATGGATGTACTCTGTAGAATGGCAAAAGCGTGGATTGCCACATGCGCACATTTTAGTCTGGTTAGTGGACAAAATCAGGCCAGATGAGATTGATTCCATCATTTCAGCTGAAATTCCAGATGAAATAGTTGACCCAAAATTGCATGCAGTAGTTACCAAACACAGATACATGGACCTTGCGGACTTTTCAACTACAATTCACCATGTATGGTCGACGGCAAGTGTTCCAAGCGATACCCAAGAGACCTGCTTGCTGAAACCATAACTAGAAATGATGGATACCCATTGTATCGTCGGCGATCCGTTACGGACAACGGGTGATCGGTAGTTGTGAAGGTAAGAGGACAAAATGTTGATGTAGACAATCGTTGGATTGTGCCATACTCGCCAATATTGTCCAAAGCGTTTGAGACTCACATCAATGTTGAATACTGTAACTCTGTGAAGTCGATAAAGTACATATGTATATGGACAAAATCCTAGTAATCCAACCTATAGATATGGAATATTAAATTTATCCCGTTTGTGCTCAGAACTGGTTAAATATATTCAAAAATCCTGTTCGAGTCCATTGAAAATAGCTGGATGGATATTTTTAAAATTTTAGAGGGAAGTAATCAAATACAGAGATTTGATAGTATAAATCTAATATATAAAACAAATTCTTCCCTTATTGAAATCTTTTGCAGAAGTATTAAAGCATTAAAATTGCGCTGTTCCACCTGCAAATCAATTATTGCAATTTAGTAAAGACAAAACCCAAATTAAAGATAAATGCACGAATTTGATGTATACGATTATACGAGGTGTGTCTGTGTACATTCGATTATCGATATTTTGTTTTTGTTATAATCGGACACATATGTTCATCATGTGCTTGCATTAGGAGCCTATTTCGATTAGTAGCTTGTTTTTGAAAACAGAAAAGGATAGTCACGTTTTTATGTGCTCTTTGATTTTTGACTTTTGAAAGAAATGGATCAAAGAATATGTAAATAATTTTGGGTTAATAATGGAATAAAGTGCTCCAAGACTTAACAATGAGTTTATAAGTGGTACAAACGCTTTACAGTAGGCCGAGAAGATGTTGATGACGATGAGCATCCTGGAGGTGCGACCTCATAAATCGTGCAAAATATTAGCAACTCCGGCAAGTAGTGCATCCTCCGAGAGGATATTTTCCGTAGCGTGTAATTTATGTTCAGAAAAATCAACACTTCTTTCTTCCGATAAAGAATCCGTCAACCAAATAATATTTTTAAATATAATATTAATGTTGCAGAAGATGAAAAAAGAATAGTTTAGATTCCACTTAATATATTATGTACATATGTATGTTAGACTGCTTTTTTTTTTTAACTATTTTTTTGTTTTCGATCCCATGGTGAAATTTTGTTGGAAATACCAAAAAAAAAAATTTCCTAAAAATTTGGGACTTTAATTTTAATATTAAGTACTAGACCAAGGCCTGTAAAGATTTCCCATATAAAATACACGTAAAACTTGATTTTTTTTCTTTTTTATTTCATAACTCAGCGGCAGTTGATAGGATTATCTCACCCGTCATTAGGTATTTCTCAGAATTGAATTCTCTACAAAAGTATCCATTGCGGTAAAGTTATAACTTGCACCTGTGGGGTAGTACGGGCCCCCAAACTTAATTTTTCCATGAAATTCGCGTTTTTTTGGAATTATCTCGTAAACAACACTAGCTACAGAAAAATTGATAACAAAATTGTAGGAAATTTAATTTCCTACAAAAAAGTCTTTGGCACCAAATCGATAATATTAATACTCTTTGAGATACAGAGATTTTAAGTTGAAGTGGTATGGAATTTTTATGGATTTCTGAGCTTAATTGTTAAATTATCAGCTTTTTATTATAAATTATGAATTTTTCATCAAAATAAATAAAAATAAAAATGTCCTCCTTATCTTCCGTAATTTCCTGCTGTTCTGACAAAAAAGAAGTAACTGGTGAGTGGATATTTACTTTTCTATTTTGACCTTCATACAAAAATTGTTGAAGGCCTTCTGGTAATTTTTTAACCGCCATAGAATTCGAGATGTCGAACAATTTATCAAGTTTTTGACTGAACTTTTCAACATTCATTTGTTGTTTTTTTTACCTTTTCTCTCTCTGACGATGTTTTTTAATTAATAAATAGTCAGAGAAAAAATTTTCTAACTTTTGAATACTATGCTGAAGACGAATTGTCGGTATCATAAAATTTTTCCAAACAGCGTTAGTATCACTGATAACACTAGAAGCACTGCTTCGTATAGTTATTTTCAAAGACTGATGCTTATAAATAAATAAACTTAACACGTCACGATAGGATGGTAACTTATTAATATTTATTTGAGTTGTTTCAAATCCAATTAAATAATGGTAAATACTTTTATTATCTTGTTCACACATTTTTTTAGCACAATAAGTTTACCTAACCACAAATTTAATGCAAAAAACGTTTAACGACGTTAGGCCGCTCAGTAGTCGCGAAGCTTTGTTCTTACTCTCGCGGAACTCGAACGCGATAACAAAGAAAGCGCTGCAATTAAACGGCAAATTTGTAAAACTCAGGTGAGGTCGAGTAATAACATACAATGCCTTGGTATTTTACGTAAACAAAAATTTATCAGTATCATAATACAAAGACAAATCATCCTATCTTTGTTTTGCTTATTTTTATCTCACTTTTTATAAAAACTTTAAATGCAGTAGATGATTAACAGATAAAATAAAAACCAGGAGAGAGTTGACATAAAATTTTTAGTAAGAGAAAAAAAATATGATAATTTCAAAAACAAATTTTTTACTACAGCATCAAAATGTGCAATAATACAATTTTTCAATCGTTTGCAATGTAAAATATAAATATTTGGTGATTTAAATGACAATTTATAGTGAAATTAATTTATTTAACAATTTAACTTAAGAATTCCATACCACTTCAACTTAAAATCTCTGTATCTCGAAGAGTATTAATATTATCGATTTGGTGCCAAAGAGAGAAATTAAATTTCCTACAATTTTGTTATCAACAATTTTTCTGTAGCTAGTGTTGTTTACGAGATAATTCCAAAAAAACGCGAATTTCATGGAAAAATTAGGTTTGGGGGCCCGTACTACCCCGCAGGTGCAAGTTATAACTTTACCGCAATGGAGACTTTTATAGAGCGTTCAATTCTGAGGAATACCTAACGACGGGTGAGATAATCCCATCAACTGCCGCTGAGTTATAAAATTAAAAAGAAAAAAAATCGTAAAACTTGATTTATATGAATTGTATTTTATATGGGAAATCTTTACAGGCCTTGGTCTAGTACTTAATATTAAAATTAAAGTCCCAAATTTTTAGGGAATTTTTTTTTTGGTATTTCCAACAAAATTTCACCATGGGATCGAATAAAAAAAATAGTTCAAAAAAAAAAACAGTCTAATGTATGTACTGTATTAACTCTTCTAACTTAAGTTTTCCTTGAAATAAATACATATTTTACTTACGTTTTGTTTGAATATATATGTAAATATGTACATAAGTATAAGCATAGGTTATTTTAAATATTTTTATTTTAAAATAAAGGCCATTTACTATTGAATTTTCAATGTTAATGTGCATTTAACTCATTTCGTTCATTTAGTAACACCATCATACAAAATTATATGCATATATATGTATATTGTTGGACATTAGACCCCAATAAACATTTAGGTTGGATATCAACTTGAGAATTATGTTGGATATCAACTTGAGAATTAAGGTTTTCTCCAAAGTTGGAGAAATGATTTTTAATAACTATTGAGACATTACCGATAGTCTCTCGTTTATTCCAGATCAGTCACACGTAAGAAACTTGTGGTAAAAACGTATGTTTCTATTCTGAATTATGTATTTTTACGAGATACCGCTGTACAAATACGTATAGTAGCAAAAATAATCAAACAATTTTGACAAATCCATAAAATGCATTGTTTTTCTAAACTGTGGGAAATTCCAAAGATTATAAATTTTTGGAAAATTCCTATTTTTAAAAAATTCTATTCAAATAAACGCAACCAGACAAAAACAATTAAAACGCATCGAGAAATGATAATTATAATGCAGGTAGCCACTTCATATTTTCCATTTCTTTGAGAGTATTTTCAAAACTTTACTTTCAGTTGCGAATGTTGACAATACAAATATCCATTGAGATAAAATATTCATTCCATTTCATTCTGTTCCTCTTTTAATTCATTCTCATTCATATTCGCTTACTGTTAATAGAGAGACCGTTTTCATTTTAAAACAAGTAAGGAAGGGCTAAGTTCGGATGTAACCGAACATTTTATACTCTCGCAAAGTCAAATGGTATACTCGTTTGAGATTTCTTTGTGGATTGACTGATATTTTCGGTAGAAGGTCAACTATAGGCACTGGGGTCCACATATTTAGTACTTAGGGGCTTGAACAGTTTTGGTTCGATTTAGAAAATTTTTGGTCACAGGGTGGCATACTTTAAACGTATTATTCACGCAAAGTTTTACGCCGATATAATCATTGTTGCTTGATTTGCATAGTGGAAAGTGAAAGAATCAAGTGGTATTTAAAATGGTGTCATATGGAAAATAGGCGTGGTTGTAATCCGATTTCGCCCATTTTCGCACTATGACACAGAAACATGAAAAGAACGTTATGCACCGAATTTGGTTGAAATCGGTTAAGCAGATCTCAAGATATGGGTTTTCACCTAAAAGTGGGCTGTGCCACGCCCACTGTCTAATTTTGAACGCGGTTCCTATAAAGTCATCTTATACCATTTCAGAGATAAAATTTAATGTCTCTGGCGTGTTTAGTGCTTGATTTATCGCGCTTTTAGTAGTTTTTAACAGTACCGTTATATGGGGAGTGGGCAGAGTTGCCACCCGATTTCAACTATTTTCACACCGTCAATAGAAGTGCTAAAAACATTTGCTTCCAGTGAATTTTGTTATTATAGCATTAGCGGTTTAGGAGATATGCACATTAAACCTATTAGAAGCGGGACCACGCCCACTTAAAAAAAAAATTTTAACCGAAGATGCCCCTCCCTATTGTGATCCTGTATACCAAATAAGAGTCTTGTATCTTGTTGTGGAGCTTAGTTA